>NC_135005.1:9955202-11215559 GCF_051020985.1 Nomia melanderi
CCGTGCTGGTTAACCAACGATCGTCGTCACACACGAGGAATAATATCGGGACCGGTGGCGGCGGCGGCGGCGGCGACGGCGGCGGCGGCGACTGTTCCGACACGCCGCGGCGCGTAGAGATAAAAGAATTCGATCGGCCGGTCGTCGTTTTTCTCGGAACACGCGAATCGCCGGCCGCCGTAGCGCGGTGAAGCCGATCCACACATGCGCGTACGCGAAAACAAAGTTTAACCACCGGTCGCCGGTCGTTGTCACAGAACAGGTAAAACGCTGGCTGCGAGGTGGATAGACACGGGGCGAGCCAGAGGTCGGAACCCGCGCACAACACACTTTTCGTACGGTATGTATTAAATCCAAGAGAGACCAGGCACCGTCGAGGAATAAGGGTGCGTTTAAAAGTCCGACTGGAGCGAGAGTAACTGACCGAGAGAGAGAGAGAGGGAGAGAGAGAGAGAGAAAGAGAGAGAGAAAGAGAAGGAGAAAGAGAAAAAGAAAGAGTGAGTGAAAAAGAGTGAGAGTGGCGAACGAGCGAGAAAGAGAGAATCCTCCAGCTCCCCGGAACGCACGACTTGACAGCTCGGCTATCTGCGTACGACTAGTTGTCTTCTCGCCTCGTTGCTTTCCCGAAGGGCCCGCCCCCTCCCCTCTGTCGCCCTACCGTCGACACATGGAGGTAGGTAGAGTCGGGAGACCGTCTCGTGAGACACGGGCACACGTCACGTATATCACAGGCAGGCCAGTCAGCCAGCCAGCAGCAACGGACGACGATACCACGCACAGGGAGGGCGGTGAACACCGAAACGTCTCTGTCTCTGAACGGTCTTCCTCGCCGAGTCTGTCGTTCGTTCGTTCGTTCCTCGATTATTACGTTTCACGCGATAGTTGGTTCGTTACCGTTGTTTTCGTTGTTCGTTGTCCTCGTTGCGTAGTCCCCCGCGCGACGCGCACGAGACGAAAAGAAAAATAGTAACTGCTCCGTGTCACGGTAACGGACCACGCGCGACGGCAGACCAACACGTCGGGGGGCGCGCACTGCTCACACGACACGACGGTAAACGAAACACGTCGCGCGCGGCGGGCACGTCGGTTTTCGCCCGGTACAACAGAGAGACGGGATATACGCGCGCGCGGCGACACGCTTCACCCGTGACACCGTCGGGAGTAAAATAAAATTGGCAGAGAGAACCGGGAGAGAGAACGGCGAGAGGCGCGCGCGGCGGCACACACCGTTCGGGTTCCCTTCGCGTTTCGGTGGGTACAGAAGGAGAGGAGAGACAGAGAGAGAAAGAGAGAGAGAGAGAGAGAAAGAGGGAGGAAGAAAGAAACAGAGACAGAAAAAGAGAGAGAGAGAGAAGAGAAGAGAACGAGGCCCGGCGCGCGTGTGTCCCTTTACCGACGGGCACGGGTCGAGTGTGAGACCGTGGTTGGAGCGAGAGAGAGAGACAGAAGTACACGGCCGTATAACCAACACAGCGCACGGCATAAGTGAAAGTGATTCAGCAGCGCATGCCACCGCGCGCGGCGGCCAGGTGCCCGACGGAGTAGTGGAGGTGCCTCGGAGGGCCTCGTCTGGGGGGGGGAGGGGCAGGCAACACGCGGTTCGGGGCGGAGAGGGAGGCCGGAGTGCGTATGAGAGAGAGGGAGAGAGAGAGATCGAGCGAGAGAGCGGCGATGCTGGAGGAGAGGCGGGGGAGGTCGGGAGGTATTGCCGCGGTCGAAGGGATTCAGGGAGGAGGGGAGAAGGAGGTTGCACGGCGGATGGTGGGGATGACCTACTTACGGAACCAGGTCTATGTCGGCCGGAGAAGTATTGTCCTCGCACGGTCCCGCGCCGGTCTGCCGCCGTTACCCGCCGCCGTTTTGTCGACCGTATTTGTCGTCGGTGGCCGAAGCCGGCGAATACCCCGACGCACGTGTACACAACCCGCACGGGATTTCGATGCGAATCAATACGACGCGAAAACCGATAGAATTGTTATCGTACCCGTTAAACCGCTCCCGAAAATTCTTTTCCTTTCCGAAATCGAAGTTCGAGAAGACTTTAACGAACCTCGTAGTCTCCGATTAACCCGTACGTAGGATTCGACGTTTCGACAGGAATTTTTCGTTTTTCGTATCGGAACGTTCGTGGCAAGACGATTTAACGTGGATCGTGTAGATGTGTATGTGTTTATGTATTCTTTTTTGTTTCCGTGACTGCGGGAGGCGCGAGAAAGAGCCGAACGGAGACGGTATAGAGGGCCGCGAACAACTCTTGCTTTCAAAGAGCACAGGGGAGCCAAACAGAGAGTCGCGGTAAGCGGGCACAGGGCAGGCGCACAGGCCACATACAGGCCGTGGCTGGGTCAACAGTAACGCCGTTGGCACTCCCCGACAGTGCCAGTGCTTCTCTGTGTGTACGTCGCAGTAGATGTGCGACGCGAGGCGGTGGGGAGACCCACTGACCCAGTTCGCTGAGAACATGACGCAGCCGCGACTCACTCCCTCTCATTATGTCTTTCTCTCTCACTCTCGCTCTCTCTCTGTCCCGCTCGATCTTTCTCCCTCTCGCCTAGCGTTCGTCCCCCCTCCGGCACGTCTCTGTAACCCTCTAGCATCCACCTCGCGCATCCCACCCTCCTATCTTTCATCCACCATCTTTGTCCCGCGCGGATCCTGTCCTTACTTTTCTACATGCTTCGCCACCCTAAACTCGCACGCCGCGTATCCTCCTCCGTCTTTCTCTGAATCTCATCTTCGACTCGCTGTACGCCTCACTTTAATGTCTTACCCTTGCTCCCTCCTTTTCCGTTTGTACTGCCCTTCGTCGTCTTTGCTCTTTCCTTCTTTCTTTTTCTTTTCCCGACAAAACGAACAAGAATTATTCTCTTTCTCTAAGGCTACCTCTCTCTACTGCCCCTCAGCAAGTCCCGCGCGCGCCTAGCTTATTCACTTCGAACGTAATTGTCGCGCTCTTTTCCGTCCAAGTAACCGTGCGCGCCTGCCGTAATAGCGTGTGTACACACGTTTACGATACGCGCACACCACGGCCCTGTGTGGTCATCGTGCGCGCACACACCGTGTCATCGACGAATGCACGCGCGCGGCAACTATTGCGAGCGTGTTGTCATCATCGTCGTCGTTGTGTGTCGTATCCAGTGCACCAGGTTTAGAGGTTAGGTGGCACCGTGCGGATGAAACCGCCGCCGCCGCCGTAGTCGATGATCCTCGAATATTTTCCTTCGGATCTCACTCGAATCGTGCCTGCTGGTTCGCATCATGCTCGAATCATGATTAAAAAATATATACAATCATACTTTTGCATTCGGCTGAATAAAGAAGCAAAATCAGACAGGGGAATCCCCTCCCTCGTTTCGAACCGGTGAGGAATTTCAATTCGAGCACGATACAGCTCGTACCATCGATCCTTACGTAACGACTTAAAAATATATTCGTACAGTTAATTACACGAAACGGCGAAAAAACAGAGTAAGCAGCGTGATACAGTTCACGACAAAAGTATTCGTAAAGCGAGATTTTGGAAGCCGGTAACACATTTACTTAACAGCTTACACAATTCTTTGGTTCACTTCGATTTCCGTGTAATAATCTACGTATTTACATAAGGTATTAGTAGCAACAGATAAGCCAGTGTAATATTTAATCGCACTAACGTCTATGTACAGGTTAGAATTATTATTAATCCATGAGTAAGTAATCCACTATGTACCTCAATAGGCTGACAACATATACTGTGCACGTTTCCCGTCATTTCCTTTGTTAAAAATGGCGGCTGCTATCGATGAACGAACATTATTAAAGCGACACGGACACTTAATGGGAAATAGTAGATTACTTACACCGACCGCAACACGAGAAACTCACAAATACTTTTGTCCCTGGTAGCAGTTGCGCTTGGAGTATGCAGTCGAAAAGAGAAACGAAGAAGCGTTTGCGATAGATTGTTAATTAAGAAAGCGCAGGAGTAGAGGCGGTCGTATCGATTAACCGTAACCCGTACGGCCGGAGAAGCAATAGATCGGTTAGAATCGGAAGCAACGGCCACTTTCCCTTTAAAGCCCCTTTCTACTTTCGGTTCCTCTGCCGTTTACGCAACAAGTGAGTCGAATCTATTTAACGATGACCCTTAAACGCACAGCTCAGCCGCGTCACGAATTTATCGTGAAAAGAAGAACGCGGATTCGATCGGATGCTTCCGGTTCCCGCCATTGTGCTCGGACGGATTCGATCGCGCGAGCACGCCGAAACAGCGGGTGCACACGTTCCTTTTTTTTGTGTCCCTATCGTCGGGTGCAAATCGGAAACGAGTGTACCTGCCGGTCGGCCGGTGGGCACGACCGCGCCAACACATGCGATTCTATTTCCATCGGAGCATTGAGAAAGAATAAAGAGCCTGTGTTCCATTGCGTGCCGGGTTGAATCACGGTCGCCGCGTGACGATGGAATGCCGACGCACGAAATTGATTTTTCGAGAATCTCCGGCATGAAAAGGATCGATGCCTGATCCAGGGAATTCCAATTGAAACGCACTGTCGTTTACTTGATTTATGTAAATATATCTTGATGATAATAATGAATGATAATAGATTGAACTTAAAAAAACGTGTAATAGTTTCCAAGATGGCGTCGAGTGGGATTCATTAAACATGGCGCTTGTCTCTAATCATCAATTCGCAATTTTGTAGCAATAATTGAGGACTGTATTTTGTTTAACGCTTTATCATAGATCGAATTGCTATAAAGGAAAACGGAATTTGTTGTTAGGGATGATCAAAATCTTTAGAACAAAGGACATTAACGAGATATAGGCGTTTCCAATTTGAAAGCACGTTTTGCCACGCCGTAAACTTTTCATTAATTACTGAGATAAAGTTTTGGATTAAGTTATTGCGAGGTGGTGTACAATTACCAAATATCTCCGCTCGTTACGGTTCACGTGAGCTTCATGCGAATTATGCTTTGAATATCGATTGCTGTCATTCTAAAAGAAGAAATAGGTTATGATCACAAGAACTGGGTGTTGGCCACGTTTTCGTGATTTTTCGTTCGTGCGCGACAGCGACGCACAAAAGAGAGAAGCGTGTGACGGTGGTCGGGACCGGGACGGAGCAGGAACGAACGAAAGGGAAAAGGGCCGCGGTACCGGGGCGACCGAAAGGGCGGAAGAACCGACGAAAGAAAGTGAAAGCTGTGACCCAGAAACTCTGGAAATGTAAATGGCGCGCGCGCACCGACACGTTCGGGAATTATAAATCATTATACCGAGGGTTCTACGGTTTCGACACTCGATAAACTCGACGATTTCGTTAGATCAGAGGCGACGGCGTCTCCGTAACACAAAAACGCCGGGGAAAAAAGAAAACGAGAATTACGACGGCATATAACGCGCGCTCGGGAAACGCTAAATCGACGTCAGCCAAGATCGCATATATTTTATTAGATGACCTGCATTACGTTTCGAGATCCGTTCTTTTTCCCTTTTTATTACACCGTTCAGTTCCATTTCCTTTTTTTCTTCTCGGCGTTAAAACGCGTCTGACACCGGTTAACGCAAAAACAGAAGACGTACGAGTCCTTTCCCCCGTGCAGAATGGAATTACGCGATCGTTATCGGCATTATGCTATTTCTGGGTCAATTAGCATCGCGCTGATCCTTTAAACGCTCGTAGGCGAGCAACGCAGTGTCGCAGACACACGCGGAATTGCGGCTATCGGAAGTAATTTACCCCTTGATAGAGTCCGGTCCTTGCGAGGAGTTCTGTTTACAAGCGTTTCCTTTTTTCCTTGTCTAGACGAGGCGCGGAAATGACGGTGAATTACGTTCGCGCCGTTTTGCATGACATAGATATTTATGCTGCTTTTATTCTAATGCACCGCTGTCCGAGCATACTGTGCCATATGCAATTCATACGAACATTGACGAACCAATTGTCAATACAAAGCTTCCATTGCGCATTACAGAAAAATCAACAATCGATTTCTTTAATCACCCCATCCGATTTTAACAAAATACTATCGATAAAATTCCACGTTTTCCTTTTTCCTTCAAACTTCTAAACGAATGAATTATATACGAAACACGATTAAATACTTCCCCAAAACCGTGATCGATCCAATCGACGAAAACTCGCGAGCATCCCAATCGATACCCGCGGCTCGCTTAATTAGTCCACCGTTTCACGTTCGGCGGTGAACGATGGGCCGGCACGCGACCAAAATCCGCCGCATCCCTATCCAATAATCTAATAACACGGAATCCTCATAAACAGAGCGTTCGGATACGTTACGGAGACACCGGTAATATTTAACTCTATATTTAGCGTCGCCCGCGAGAACGCGCGGGCTGCGCACGCGAGCCTCACGCAGCAGATCAATTATGTCAGAGTCTCATAAATGTATTCAGGATAGAAACGAAAGTAATCATACTTTCATAATTCGAAGAGTATCAGGTTGAAGATGGAATGTTAATATGTATATTAAGGTCGGCCTATCTCTCGATAGAAAGAGAAAAGTGGTCGTGGTGGGGGAGGAAGCAGCGCGAGAGAGAGATAGAGAGAGAAAGAGAGAGAAAGGAAGAGAAAAAAAGAGAGAGAGAGAAAGAGAGAAAAGAGAGAAGCACGCATATCGACTTCTAGCGGCTGATTACTATCTAGGCATTAGCTATGCAGGTACAGTATCTATAACTCGTAATATTCGACGTAAAGAATATGAGCCTGGTGTGATCTCCCTCTCTCTCTCTCTTTCTCTCTCTCTGCTCCACCTCTATCCCCCTGCCTCTTATTCCCTCACGGTCCCACTGTTTCTCCCGCGTGTCTCTCTTCCTCTCTTTTTCTTTTTGCTCTCCCCTACTCCGAACAACGTGTCTCGGTGTGTGAAGTGTGCCAAGGACCGCCCCACTCCGCAATCCCATTTTCGAAACTAAAAGTAAAATCTAACTCATTGTGCTGTTATACAGGGAGGCCCGTTACCGTAACACATATATTTTCGTCGTGCCGTCACCGTGGAACTTGTCGAATTCATTTCGGTGGCGACGTGAACGAAATACCGTGGGACCGGCGAGAGGGAGGTGCCTCCAATTGAATTTTCGGTTGATCGCGGACAACCGGGGAAACACGGATCCATCGGAAGATCTTTCTAACGAAAATCTCGTAGCAAAGAAACGGTCGATTTCCCAGTGGAAATGTAAGAGGAGAACCAATCGAGCAGGTGGGCGAGCGACGTTTTCCTTTTACGCGTCCATCGGATCCTCTTTTTCTCCGCGAAACGATCCCCGAGCTGTTTTCGCTGGCGAGGATTGCGCAAACGCGTGCTCGCCGGGCCCCGTGTCTCACCGGGGCGAAAAAGAAAAATGAGAAATAGAAGAAGCCGTAGGGGGCAGGGGCAGCAGGCACGGGAGGGGAAAGGGGCAGCGCGAACAGGAGGGAAAGAGAGAGGATTGTTTCATCCACGAAATGCGAACTGGCGTTTTGCAGGCCAGTTCGCACGTCCTTGACACACTTACCCACATGGGATATCGCGAGACCACGTGTAACTGTGTGCACCGACGTGCATGCGCGTGCACCTACACGCGGACACGCGCACACCAACGGATCTCTCGTACGTGTATCCTTGTATGCGAGCAAATGCATGCTAGCTCCCTACTTTAGCAGCCGGTGTGCGTGTGTGAACGTGTGTACGTGTTACGACGCATAACACGATGCACGTACACGGAGATCGCGGTGCATAGAGACGTAGGAAGATGCGAAGTGGCGCGTGCGCGCGTATCGTGGCCGTAGTACGGCTAAAGGACGCGTAGACCAGTTTTCAGTGTGGAGGTGCAAGGATGTGCAGCACCCCGGTCGCGTGTGCGCATGCATTCGTGTCGGCCGCAGCCATGTATATACCCCAGACGACCCTCTCGGTGCTCGTCGTCTCCCATTTTTATTACCTTGCAACTGGGACACACGATGGAATTCGAAATGGACCTTAAGCCGCGACCGCGCGACGCGCGCCGGAACGAAATCCGGCCGGGATACGCGCGCCGCGGCTCCTATCGGCCACTTATCTGCTGCGATATTGCCGCGATAGATTTCCAGTTGTGTCTCGCTACGACTTTTTCCTTAGATATTTTCCTTGTTCTCGAGGAAATTCTGGTTCGATGCACGGAATGGTTTTTCGTGTGCGGATGCTTGATAGGGGATGGGACATTTTTGGAGAGTCTTGGAGATATTTCTAGTGAAGCATTCCTCTTTGAAAGATGCTCCTTGCTTTAACCCTTCGCGGACGGAGGTTCTATAAAATGTACGAAATCTTCAGCAGATGAAGTTGAATTACCCATCAATTGCTTAATTAATATACAAAAAAGGAAACTATGTACTGATCTCTTGCTGTTCGAATAATCAAATCATTCGTCCGCGACTTAGTCTTCCAAACATGAAATTTTCATCTCGCGGAAATGTCGACATTCATCCGCAAAGGGTTAAGACATATTTCCCGTGGGGAAGTTACTGCCTGTACTTTGCTCGGGTAACTTGACCAGAACTTGTCCGTTTTCGAAGATAGGCTTGGTCGACGATATAAACTAATCCCAGAAATTTGACGAACGCCTTCTATCCTTGCATTCATTTTGGCAGCAATTCTTCATGGCAATCGAGGCATTTTCCCTTCCTTGAAGCCTTTTTAGCGAACAACGCAGTTGCTGTTCTAGCCAATGACACGATCACCTCGCGGTAAAGAATAAACGATCAGGGGGCTGCGAGAATTATTATTGACATGACCTCAACGCGACTGGCTAAACACAGATTTACTCCGAAAAGCAAAACCCTAATCAAATCTATTATTTCACAATAAAAATTCTCATTTGATTCAGAATTAATAGGCCACAAGTTCGTCTATCCTCCGTTTAGAGTTTACCCTCAATAAATTAGCGCGTCTCAACTTTGCAATTTCGCCCCTGGGTAAAATCATCCCTTAGGCTACTAGTCGACGTCCATTTATTTCTCTCCTCTCCGATGATTATATTGGCGTAATCTCGCGCCGGTCGGAAGCGAGGAGGACGAATTGCGCCTTTTCCGGAGTGGCCGCGTACCTGGGAGCCCGAGGTATCTTCTCCGGCGTTAGGCGACGCTTTATGTTCACCGAAGAGTTGTACGGAGACGTTGCTTTCACGACGGCAGGGGGTCGGCCCATAAATTAAGGGCGGATGTAAATATTTGGAAATACTGTCCGGAATTATTGCGTGCAATTCCCAACGGGAGTTCCCAGTGACCCAGTGCCCCGACGACAATCCGGGGTCCGCAAAGGGTGTTTGCGTTTTCACTTTTACGGCAACCGCTGGCACGGCCTAGCAAGCCAGCTAAGACCTGGCGAATGACGGTCCGTAAAAGTCTCCCCCGAGAATTGTCAGGAGAAAGGCGAGAGACGCGATCCCTCGGCGAAACCGAATTGTTGGGCTTGCGACATCTTCACGGCTCCGAAAATCGAGGGAGTCCGTGCTCATCCGTGAAGAACAACACCGCGAGGCGGAGAAAAACGGCTACTGTAGAAAAAGGCTTCTTCCGTCGCCGCGGTCATTTATTTCGCCCCCGGTCTCGCTTCGAAATCGAACCACCGGAATTTCAAGGCTCCGAATAAAAGAAAAAGGGAGAAGTCGCCTCGCCGTGTTCCCATCAGGCCGATACCTCGCAGTTCGTTGCAGGAACCGATGGATCATCGAGTACGGTTTCTTGCGATTGATATCTCGACGATGGAATTATTGAGCGATTTATATTCTTTGATTGTCAAAATCACGTACCCAGGTGACTGCCTGTACACGTGATTTTCGTTTGAATGAATATTAACCCACTCGGACGTTCCTTCTTCGTCGTGCGCCGTTCTTTTTATCGAATCGTGCACAATAAGTAAATATGCAGATTGTTACCTTTCAAACGGTCTGGGCGTTATCGCGAAAACGGCTCGTGGATGACGATAATAGAGTAGAATTATTATTGTTTCCCGCTAGTTTAACCATTATTATCGCGTGGAAAGTGGTGGCCGGGTAATTGATTCGTGTACGACCGCGAATTCTAGGACCCCGAGAATTCCCCCGACGTTACTCTCCTCGGGGGATCCCGGCGCGATTATGAATTCTCGATATCTTATTTCGAATAAATTACGGAACCGCTGGCTCGCAAGTAACGAGGTGATTCAGTGGGAAATGGTAATTCTCGGTTAGCCGATTGCCTTCGACAGTTTTTCACATCTACCGTCTGAACACTTTGCATTTCTTTCCCCGCGACGCAATCCTTGCGACTTTTTTTTTCCTGAATTGCATACTTATCCGGTCAACTTCCTATATCCAATTACGTGTTCAAAATAAAAAGGAAATTCGCTCAAATAATTGTGCAAATAACTCTGTTTCGAGAAACACCTAGAGAAGATCCGAAACCTTCGAATTCCCGAAGCCGCTCCGGACCATACTCGACGGTCCCGATACCGGGTGCCCCGCGAAATGTGAAAGTTCGCGTCCGAGTTAATCGATAAATCGTATTCATCGTCGGTTTATTATGCCCGGTAACAAGCGGATCATATTTATGTATTTAGTCCATGGAAGTTTGGTGTGTGTTACACGCACGCAATTTATGTATCTGTCCGCCGCATCGGGCATTGATTGTGCACCTTGAGGTGCAACCCGGCCGGTTCTTTTTTTATCAGCGATCGCGATTAAGAAAAGCCAAGGACAGCGCCGCGCGCGCGACCTTGACCGAAAAATCAAACCGTGGCCGCGCGATTAAAAATTCGCGATCCGCGGCGGAACGTGGACCGGACATATCGTGCGCGGGTGTGAAACGTTGGGCCCAGGGGAAATGGAAGTCGTCGACGAGCGGCGAGCAAGGGATCGCCGGGCTTTCTCGCGCGGAACGCGACCAATCCACCCGCAGGATCGTAGGCAGGAGCAGGATAACACGCCAAGGTTGAAAAGCGAATCGGGTACGCGAGACAGTGGGTCTCTTCGAAAGGTAAGGCCAATAATAATGATCGCCGGCTCTAATGACCGGCAATTTCCCGGAGAAATAATTCTGTCCGCGGCCAGACGGGCCGAGGCGAGCTAGGCGAACACATGTTTCTCGGCTGGAATCTCGTGCATTCGCGCAGACCTGTTGTCTTCGTGTGTTAGCTACGTATTCGTGGTCTTTTGTTCCGTTTCACTTTTGTTTTCACTCGGTATCGTTTCGCTGTGTAGGTTTCAAATGTTGTCTAGTTAAGGTCGTTTTCGGGACGATCGAAAGATTTCGAAGTAGGGAATGTTTTACATTATATTTCCGTTGACGCATTCGTCGAATGCATTAACATAGATAAAATTAACCGATAAAACCGCGGAAAAACATGAAATGAATTCGAATTTTCTAGATATGCGCGAATGAGTGTTTACAAGTTGGAATGACTGTTATCGGAAGCATTTGAATAAGCGATTCCAGAGGAACCAGCCTTTGAAAATGCGAGTTCAGCCCGAGCATTCTTTTCGGCGAAATTATTTAACTACCAACTCGTGTCTACATCGAAGAGATTCCGTCACGTGTAGCTTATAATTTACATTTGTCGTTCGCAAACGAAATCGACAAATTGATAATATACAATTTACCAAGTTCCTCAGGTTTCAAACCGTTCCGTTGAAGCTTCTTTTTGAAAACACAGTTCATCGGTCAGCTTCAGTTTATCGCTGAGGTGACCCAACCTAAGACCTAAGACCTAGCCCAGATCAAAACTCGTACGATCCATTTCCGAATGTCTATATGGAACCAAGTAACTAATAAAAATTAGAAAATGGTAGTCGCACCGTACGTTTACCATGAAAGTTTTTTAAAAATATTTCAGACATTAACTCCGAACGCCAGCTCGTGTCCACGCGACCGTTGTCCGCGCAGGCGCTTAGAGAGGCGCGCGTAAACGCATCCTAACAGCACGTGCCAATTCCGTGGGCACCGGGGCGGGCACGGCTAGATGCGCCTCGTATGTCCGTACCAAGCGGCGTATTTATATCGCGTGTAAGACGGTGTGCATCGGGCAGCAATAGTGATCTCGAAGCGAAGTCGGTTCAAGAGCCTGGCTAGGTTAGCCTGGCCTAGGTTAGCTAGCTCGCTCGCTAGATAGAGCGGCGGTGCGATGAATGGGCGAAAGTTCTTTCCCTCCTCTCACCTCTTTGGGGTGAGGAGGAGGAGGAGGAGGAGAAGAAGGCGCAGGAAGGGGAGAGGGAGGGAACCCGGTAACTCTCAGCGTTCTCCGCGCCCGTGGGCCGGTCTTTGTCCCTCCGTTAGCCAGGCCTCGGCTCGGCTCGTCACGCGCGAAAAGTGGCTCATCCGCTTTTACTTTCCACGACAGCTTTCGTTGGCAATGGTACTAGTTACGGCTGTTACGTTAAGCGGTTACGAGAGAGAGAACATAAACGTTCCTCGCCCGGTTAGCTTGCCCGCGAGCGCGAAGTAAGCCAACCGGCTCGCTCTCACTTGCCTCGGTTTCTCTCTTTCTCTCCGCTTCAAACGTGATCTGTCGGCGCTCGTCGCGCCGTCGTTCCTACTTCTGATCCCGAGATCTCCGCTCTCACTTTCGTTCGCGGTGCCTACGTAACGCCTCGGTTTTCTCCGTTCGTTCGACTCGCTGCCGATCTACCGGCCTCCTTTTCTCTCGTACTCCGTCACCTTTCCCACTCGCGATGCCCACTATTTCATTTCGTCAATGTCCGTGAATAGTTTTCTCGTCGCTTCTTTCGTTACGTAGTCGTGACGATGGAGCCGGCGCTCACGTGAAACTCGAAACACGATCGCGTCACGAATCGGAAATGGTCAGGGCTACGGTGGCGTTTTTGTTCCGGTGACGCGATTCCGTTTTGCGCTGGCTAGGTTCTCGGGTACCGTTCCCTGTGTTTCATCTTTCCTATGGAATTTGTTTAGGCTCGATGCACGCTAATGCTTAGAACCGTTTGGCGACTCGTTGGAAAAAATGACGATTACGTGCCCGTCGATCTGATACGATTCAATTCCTACATGAGTGTCGATATACTGCTCATGAATATTATAATTTATAACCATGATAAAGGGGAATTTATCGACGGCACGAGTACGCGACGATAACGTTAATTATGGAAGCGAGGCGGTCGAAAGGAAAAGGCGGTAGTTGTGTTCTGATGAATACGCTTCGAATTGATACAAATAAATACACTCTGTTTACTGAACCCCTGTTATCTGCCGCAGATGTCGATAGAGATTACGGGGAGATCGATGTTAGCCAGATACGAGGAAAATTCGCGTCGTGAAGTTGTTGCGAGAGATTTCTTGCCAACCGTGTCTTTATGGTTCCGCTAATGACTATGTATAAGCGTATTACCATATTTCGTTTTGGATGAGCGAAGAAAATGTGACATTTTCATGTAATATTAAAGATATACAAATGGTACTTCCGTGAATTCCGACTTGTAAATCATTTTCCAAATGTTTACACATTTCGTTAATAATTCGGTATATCATGGATATCTTGTTAAAACGGTGTAGTAACGTAGACGTGAATAACGTAGTATGAAATATAAAATACAACGAAAGAATTCTTGACATTATGAAACCGCCTCCTCGTTTACCTGTTTTAGATCATTCGAAATTGAAGCCAAGTCGAAGGACAAATGCTCCGAGCGAAGTATTGCGAAAATCATAGTTCGGTGAAATACAAGAAAGTTGGAGGAACGGTGGCGGTTGCTATCGCGATTGAAATTTCCCGGAGAATGGAAAGCCGTGGCGGAAAACAGGCTGACCACGACGAGATGGCAGGAATAATTTTTCTATCGAGGTCAAGTTGAAGAGTTCGAGCAGAGTCGAGGAAGGACGGTGGCCAGTGGGAGGTCATCCGTGTCGTTGTTGTTCGTTATTTTTAGCGTGTTGGGGCGGCATTTTTACCCTGTCTTATTATTACCAGCGCGATGGTATCGAGCAAAGGATAAGAGCTTCTCAATGAATCACTAGGATTAAGTCCCTAGCAGTTTCCTTTAAGGCTGGTGACATTCTCATTGTAGAATGACCCAGATTTCTGATAACTAGCCCTTTGCACTCGGCCGTTTTTCACTAGAAATATTTTCACATCTTCTGATGAGATAAAGACGATATTTTGTGAAACTAACTCGAAGAGAAATCACACGTACATCGGAGAACGAAGCTATTTTATTTCAATATTTCTCAAATCGATGCGTTATACGAAGTATAATATTAAATATCAAGTTTTACAGTTGTACTGTAAGAAATCAAATGATTAGTATTTCAAGTCGTTCGGTACTACAAAATTAACCCTTTGCACTCGAGAGGTGACTCCCAGTCATCATTTGATTTGATTTGCAAAATTATAAAGCCTTATATATAATATCGAGCTTTGTATGATGCATTAATATTCCTTCTTAATTTATATATGTTTTCTCGTTAATTAGAAGAGCATCGTCTGTATCTCATTGTGGAAGGTTGAATATTTCTAATGAAAAACTTTCGAGCGCAAAGGGATAAAAACATTTGAATCTATAAATCTACCAGACATAAATATATATCAACAATGCATATTTATATGAATAATTAATACAGAAGTTCCTAGGTATATCTTAGAAATTGGTCATCCTTTTGACAGGGTTATCGCGAACATGCCCGTCAGTTTATTCGAGTCTTCAAATGGAGAAGTATTTATGACAAAATACTTCCTTTTTTCAGGTATCATGTGTATCTTAACCGATCACGTTGAAGTAACAGTATTTTTTCCAATAATTATTCCATCAATCATCGCCGATTACGTGGGCACATTAGGAAGCGAGGAAAAACTGGTCCGACTCATTTAATTTCGCAACAAACGTCATTGCTTATTATAATTTACGCTAATGCAATCATCACGCCACAATAAACAGTAACAATCTTTATACAAAGAATTGCAGGATATTAATCATCGCGGAGTATAGTCGTTTAACCATTAGCAGTCAAATATTTCGCGATAGCGGTAATTTTCTTTTCCGTCATAAAATCTAAATACAGTTTATGCAAATCGTCGTTTAAAAATTCTAATGCCTGATACTTCACTGCGAACAATTTCTCCAATAATACACTGACAACTAGTGCACTGCCTACTTCAACGAAAACATTCATAAATATAATGCCCACTTCTGCCTCCTGCGGGATTAACAAAAAATCCTTCAGAAATATCTTTCTCACCGTCCACGAAGCAAATGCGTTAACACTAAAACTCTCCATCAGTCAACCAACCAAATTGAATTACTATAGTTCACTCAATGAAACGACGATTATTTGGAAACATTTCTATATTACAAATAATGTTACCTAACTTCGTGACATTCAGCTAGAATGTGCAATAATAATAATGCAATTCAATCAAATATTGTAATATCATATATTTTTCTTTGTGTGTATTTTGCTTTATAAAATCGTGCGGCATTGAACGTGTTAAAGATCGGTTTCGTATGAAGAAACACGCCTCATCGAGCGGCATTTCCACCGAATTCTGATCGGCCCGAGAAAGCCGAGTCGCCGATAGCCGCGGAATCGATAGAGGTGGGCAAGCGAGACCAGCGTGCGAAGTATGGAGGAAGAGCAGGCGCGAGACGCCTTGAATCTTTACCCGGCATAATTGTACGTTTAATAAGCGCTTTATCAAAGGCGATAATACGGGCGATAACGGTATGTAGGTCAGTTTGATACGAGTGACCTGATTCCTGGTTGGCAGCGCCGCATTACCAACGCTCGTAGATCCGCATGCGTGCCACCGGCGTATACACTATTTTCTACACACATTTCTGTACGTTCCGCTGTGTGTTCGTGCGGTACCCGCGGAGGCCACAACTCTAGCACCTCTCGTACCCGCGTACCCACGTGCGCACCACAACCGCCACCACCCACACGTGTGGGCGACAATGTCGCCGGTGTTCTGCGACCGGCACGCACGTTGGGCACCATGGAAAGTGAAAAGGCCTATTTTAGGCCAGATCTTACAATTAGAAATATGCCCAGAATTAGGAGCATAAGAATATGAGTAGACAAGTGAACGACGGATTGTAGATGCTACAATAGATTCACGGACATGTATTGCATTTTATTGTTCTGAAACATATGCGATTTTAGAAAATTTTAGAGAATTCATGTCTTCGCTTCTGAAATTATTATACAACATATTCAGGAGTTCTAAAGAGAAGGGCTTTCTGACCTAGAAAGACCGAGGAAATCCTTTAGTGACTAAAAAAAGACTATTATTTATTCTATTGATAAATTTATAAATAGACTTTGGAAACTAAATCTTTGAAAAGAAAAAATTCTAGTACTTATTCCGCTCATTGCTTCAATGTAGATCAACACAGAGTTATGAAATTGAATGTTTCTCAGATGAACGAGTTAGTGCATCTTTCAAATATAAATTCTACCATATTCCAAAAACCGTGAATCTTATAGTAAAGGAGAATGTAGATATCGTGTTCGATGTAAGATTCATTTTAGAACTTTCTTCCTCCCGAGCGAACAATGTCGACCACCATGCCGCGTGCCGTGGACAAGGCGTGTACCACCGGACTGCGTGTGAAAATCGACGCGCGCGCGTCTCCGTCGCGATCGGTCGCGGCCGTTTCATTCCCGGCGGAGCGATACAGGTTTCGCGGTTCTGGGAAATCGCGATGATTATTCTCACGCTGCTGGAATTCCAGGTTTCTTTTTCCACCGGCGCGGCAGTTTCTGCCCGGCCGTCTTTTGCCCGATGAAAGCTTGTCGGGTTAAACGTATCGATGGTGTTACCGTCTCGATAGTTTGTTCGCATTTTATCGCGAAGTACATCGTTACCATTTTTACGTTAATGTGCACATATAGAATATTGTGGGAATTTGTATTCGAGAAATGATTAGTCAACAGTGTAACTATAGGAACAAGATTTAGGTCAGTTTTGAGTATCGCATGTATCATGCATATATCGAATGAAGAGAGTTTGATATTAGACTAATCGACTGTTTCAGTGTGGGAACAGTTGAAATTTGTTTGGCAACCCTAACGGTGATCTCGGATCTCCAGGAGCAGGCAGCGAAGTAATAAACTAATTAATCATCGGGTTCGAGGAGCCGATAGTCACAGTGCGCCGCGTCAAACGTAGCACGCGCTCCCCGTGACGGCTCACTTAACGAGCCCCGGCCGGGAACGGAAATTCAAAAACGTGTCGCCTCGAACGCGGTTCGACGAAATTTAAATATTATCTCACGTCCCACATATTGAACAGCTCATTAGAATACACGCCGATATATTACACAGATATTTCTCCGCGTTACTCTCATTTTATATTCATGCAGCGCGGCGTTAAGACGCCGTAAATTATCGTTGCAATTACACACCGCGTCATACGCGCGACTCCAGTCATTATCCACGACATTATGATAATCAATCATTACGAAAGCGATTCGAAAACTTCGCATGTTCGCGTTGGGCGTGCGCGCGCACGGCCGCGCATTGTTTGTTCTGATAAGGTGGTAGAACAATCGCGCGCCACGGACCGTCATTGCCGTCGTGTTTCCGGGAAGGATAGAAGAAATTAGAAAAATCGGCAAAAACAATGATCGCGCCGGCCAGTGGAAAAGAACACGACGGAAGCCGATCTAATCGAAAGGAACTGAGGATTTCAGATAATTAGCCGGAGCGGGTTGCGTGGAAATTAATAATCATACGATTCAAAGGAATTAACAATTGTAATTGGATAAAAGGAATTGTGCCGGATTTCGTTTCAACGAACGAGTCTCCTGCGGTAAAATGAAACTTTCAAGTGGAAAATTTCAACTTCGTTGAAGCTGGAGAACTGAATTTTCATTCAGTTTTACGAGACACGGAGAATTGCTAATTATTATTCATCAAATTTCCCAGACGCTAGTAATATCGAATTTTCAAGTAGAAATGCTTGTATCAAGCTTCTCTTAAATGGATGCAATAAGTTTCAAAGTATACATCCTGTCCCAAAAACAAAAATTCCCTAGAGACCAACACGATCCGACTCGCGAGTTGCTAAAGCGGTGCCGAGAAACGGAAATTATTCCATTGGACGATTGAAGAAAAAAGAAAATCCCCAGGCACCGCGAGTGTAATTCTCAAGGAAAAGTGAAACAAGTTGTTACGACTTCTCGGTATTGTTTAAAACGAGAAACAACCAGGGACAGTGGGAGCGTTTCGTGGACGCGTTATGGTCACGGTACGCATACCCCTAACTGCGTTTCTTCTGCCGAAGTTTTTCCCGGCTGGATGGTACGCGTGCGACGCTTTCGTCATGCACCGAGACACAAAGTGCGGCTCGCCAACCAGAATTAATTCGCTTGACCCATTTACCCGATGCACTTGGACCACCTTCTACTACCGGTATCGATGTGTGTTAAAAGTGTGCGCCCACGAACATGGGAGCGACGCGTGCGCGCACATCGCGCGGCGGAACCAGTCGAATTAAAATCGACCGCCTTGGAAAATGAAAATTAATTGGGCGGGCGGAGAATTCCTTTGAAAATCGATCAGGCGCAACGCTGAATTATTTCGCGAAGATTCCAATATTTCTGCTGAAACCGACCTAAATGTAACAAAAGTGCCATTCTTTGTACTGACGCAGATTCAGTTCACGTAACTCTGATCGATTTTGTTTGTAAAAATAAGAAAAGTAGTAGCTTTTAGGTAAAGTTCAGTGCAACTAGGATGAGTAGAAAATAGATTAGCTAAATCGACTCTACGTATTACAGTCCTGAATTTGCCAACAGTCAACATTATTAACAGCTTGTTCTTTCCCCGTCGAAATATTAAACTTAAGAACTTCAACGTAGAAAACAAACATTTTAAACACTTGACATGATCGGAATAGTCCTAGATGCATTTCAATATTTCACCCATCTCGCGAATGATTCAGGGGCAAGAGGTTAAAGCACAAAAGCTTGAGAACGCGTTGCATCATCTAAAGCCCTACTTCATGAAATCAATAAACAACGACTCCCCTCGAGCCATCTCATCTCGAACAAAATAATGAAGAGGGTTGTTTCAAAGGGAACCACCGAAATCCACAACAACTTACCACTCGAACCCTCGACTACCTAAAGCTCTCACAATAAAAAAATGCCAACATAAAGGCCCCGTCTGCCGGTGGCATTCGCGAGGTGTTTATTTCCACCGCCCTTCGGGCGTCCCAGTTCCCCGGCCCGCGGGAACGCGAGTCGTCTGAGCGGCGTCTACGCCGGGAGGCCGGGAAAAGTCGGAGGAAGATACTCGACGGACGCGACCGGTGCTCCTTAGCCGCGCTCGCAACCCCAGGGTCGCGTTTAAGTGAATCAACCGCGGCCGGAGTGATGGAGGGAAGGCGGCGGCTGCCGGAACGCGCATAGAAAAGCGTCGCGATTGGTTAAAGCTGCGGTTACAGTGGATGCGCGTTCGGGCGAGCTTGATACGCGAAGATGGTCGAATACAATAGGACCTGGATCAACCCTTTGCGGACGAATGTCGACATTCCGGTGAGATGAAATTTTCATATTTCGAAGACTAAGTAAGAAAAAAATGATTTAATTACTCGAATAGCAAGAGAACAGCACGGAGTTTCCTTCTGTTCTATCAATTATACAATTGATATATAATTTAGCTTCGTCTGTTGAAGGTTTGGTACATTTCAAAGAATCTTCGTCCGCAAAGGGTTAACTCCTTGCACTACTATTTAACTATAGGATAAATCCGAGCGATGGCCCAATTTCTTTGAAACAACTATTGCATCGTAAATGTCATTGATACCCGACAGACAAATATGTTCGTTGAAGTAAATAAATGTAAGAATAGTTGAATAGACTTCTGAGCAAAGTAGGATATACCACTAGAAACAATTGAAAACACAGATATTCAAGAAATTGAATGGGATCGGGCCAACTTGCCCGGAATTACCCTAATTGCGCGTACGATGTCCGACTCGTGATATTTAAGTTTGCCCTGAAATGCTGACCTCCAGTCTTACTCGTGACATTCACGTTTGCTCCGAAATTGTGATCACGAGTGGGACTCGTGCAAGTAGTGCACGGGGTTAACCGAGTCGCTATTCTTCGGAATCTAGATCACTCAGAGTTCTGGTCATCCACGAACTCAGTAGTCCTGGAATTATACCCCAGGACATACCCCACGATCGAACGTTCACGTACGATCTGCGACATGCTTCGAAACATTTCTCGAGTTGTCATTTATCCGGACTGTTAGTCACCCAATTAAATCGCGTAACCAAGGTTCTGCCGTGTGTATACCAATTCCCGAGAATGTACACATGCATACCGATGTGCAGACGCTTATTCGTCACAATGCCAATCCGCACGAATTTGCATCCACTGGAACTGCAGCCTAAAACGGCGCGCCGCATCGGCATCGGGCAACGTGGAACAAACGACGAAGAGAACAAGCGTCGAAGACAGATAGACCGAGGAATAGAGAAAGAGGAACAGAGATAGAGGGAAAGTGTGTGTGTATGTGTCTGCGCACATGCGAAGAGAGAAAGAGAGATAGACAGTAGGGGGATGGTAGAGGGGGGAGAGAGAAAGAGGGCTCTCGCAGTGGCGCGCTTGTGCTCCCGCAACAACGTCGGCTCTCTCGGTTCTCTCATTGACCTAGTTACCCAGTACACTTGACCGCACTCCGCGTCCCTCCCTCGCCACCACAGCACACACATCCCTTCTTCCACAACGCTGCCCTCCCCCTACTTCACTCTCTATCTTCCTCTCTCCCTGCCCGGCACTCTCTCCGTCTCTTTCTCTACCCTTCCGAGTGGCGCGCTGTCTTTCCTCCTCCTTGGAGAACCCGACCGACCGACCGACCGACCGACCGACCATCTCCCCTCGCTTCGCCTAGCTTTCCTCCATCCCTACGACCCGTCAGCCCCGCTTCTACCTGCCGCGACACCCCAACCGGAGTCGCCATCATCGTCGTCACCAACGTCGTTGTCGTCGTTCACCCCCTGCCTCTCTTCTTTGGCACTGAATCATCATCGTGGCTTTCGACGATGCTCCTTTCTACGCCTCATCCCTTACGATTCTGTTTTTCATCGTTTCTGTTGGGACTGTAAGATGGTTGACATGTGTTTCTTTGGTTGGACGGATTTTTTGGAGTCTCTTGTTGCGTTTGAGGTATCTTTAGAGTCATACGTTTGCTACCCCTTATGGATAGCTTCCGGGGATTAGCCATGGAAAGGAAATTTTGGAAGGGGTTGTTTCGATGATTTTTGGTGTCTTGGCATTGAATCGGATTTGTAGCATGTATCGGGGAAATTGTTTTCGTATTGAATCGATTCCTCGCGACCGACCGTCGTCACATTTGCGTGACTATTATAATACCGCAAATAGCCTGGAAAATCGAATGTAATCTTTGTCCTTTGTTAGTTAGACGCGGAATGAGCATTGCGACGTTTATGCAGTATTTTCTGTATATTGTTTATCGCCTATTGCTGATACTGCTTGATGTCGTGGTTTGTAATGAAGGGATTTAAAGGGAAATGACGCATGGGAAGATCGACTCGATTAAATTCGAGCAGAATTATACTGTACGAAATACAAAAAGTGAAAAAATACTAATTCCAACACCACATCCAATAGTTAATCTACAAACTGCGCCAAAGAACGTATTCAAAAACCCCGTCCTCTCAAACGAACAGAACACGATCGTCCCGAATATCCAACTCAAGTGTCACCGGCCACAAAGAATCGCATTAGCCTGTTCCCAAACCGCCAGCATTCAGCGCTCAAGTGCACTTCCGTTTGTCACCCCACAGTCTTCTGCAGTCGCTCTATTTGTTCCAGCAACTATACGCGTCAAATGATTCGTGCCGCCGGCCGCTGTTCGCTGAACCCCGCCGGCGGGCACGAATCATTTAAGCATTGTATACGCGATCACGTACCCAACATCGTTTCAAGTACTCCAATAATATCTTGCCGAGTTGCGAGTACGAGCTCGCGCGTTCCCGGCGGCACGAATCATTCTCCCGAATCCTCTTCGTTTCGATCTCATACGAATCGAAGAGGATTCACGGCGAGAAGTCGATCGGCAGGTATTCCGAGAAAATCAGAGCCAGCCGGGATCGCTATAAATATCGCGGCGAGGCAAGTCGAAAACCGCTCAGGGAGAAAACCCATGGGATCCCCATGAAGAAACGAATTAATTCGAACGGGACCGCTGGCCCTCTGGCCGGCGCGCAACACGGCCCAGCGGAAATAGAGGCTTCGTTCTCGGTAAGAGTGTTTCGAAAGAAAGAAAGCAAGCCGCCAGACAATGCTCTCACCCGACCGGTTTCGTTCCACCGCGAAGAGAGCCGATCGCTCCGGTATTAAGCCGCTGGGAAACGTTTTAAAGCTCGAACCCGGGCAACTGTATGGTTACTAGACTGGAATTCCGCTGGCGAGCGCGCGGAGAGGGAAACGCGGTCGGTTCTTACCGGCCAATTAATGCACGTCGAATGGCAAGAAGTGCATTACGCACTTGCGCTCCCATGGAAGCGAGCGCGTCCGCGCGTTGAAATTATAATATCGAGGGGAGGGACGGCGAGACGGGTTCACGCTTTTTGATTTTCGGGGACCCGCGATGAAACTGAGGGCGTTCTTGAAGACAACGGTACAATTAACGAGATAATATGAGTCGTTCTTTCGGGTTTACAGGTGTCCCTCGATATAAGCTACTAACTGGATCCTAGTGGATCGCCTGAATCGAGGTAGGACTTTTCTTGTTGTAACTGCCAGGGAAATAGAGTTTCACGTAAGCGATAAATGTGATGTTGAAGATAACACAGAAGATAGCAAGATTGTTTATATAATTATTCTTCCAAAACCCCCATCTAAGAACGCGATACGAAAACCGACGATCCCAGGAAGTCACCGCCGATGATTCACCGGTTTAACCCGTGAAAGGTAAAGATACCCGCGCGCGAGCCGTACAAAAGAAGTTTCCCCGATACTGGTCAGATAAGAGGCGCGATAGCGGTCGCAACAATATTTTCGCCGCGGGCTGAGATTACACGGTCGGCGAAGGAAGGAATTCGGGATCAACCGTGAAACGGCGAGAAATGGACGTTTTATCGGCGGCAGGTGGTTACGCAACGCGGCGCGAGAAGCCGTGGAAGAGGCGCAAGGAAACGCGGAATCGTCGAAAGGGGAACAGGACGAAACGCCGTGTCGCTGGAAGAGAATTCGCGGATCGGAGCTGGCAGAGAGGTGTATCCTTTTTTTTTCTCGCAGCGGATACTCATCGTTCTACGTCAGCGCCTCTTTGCAGCGAGCTCTCGATCCCTATCAGATCCGATTGATCGATCACCGATCGGGGGGAGCAGGTAGCGCGCACAGGCCGCGGCGCGCGGACCGGCAGCGGCCGAGCAGGCAGCACAACCGCCGCACCGGCGAGTAGTTAGCCGCTGCTCGGCGTTGCACCGGTGCAGCCTTGAGCCTATTCCACGCACGAAAGCCCCCGCCGCACGCCTGGCTGCACGCTGCACTTCACGTTCAGACCCCAGACTGACTAAGCCGACTCGAAAAAACACCCGCGTCTACCCGCGACACGCCGCGTATCGGGCTGATGGTAAATTTAGTTTTCGGCCGTCTCGCAGAAATTTTCTCCCCGATTTGGTAACTGGCCTGGGACGGGACTTTTCGCGAAGTATTCTCAGAACGGGAGTATTTCGATAGTAATTCGCCATTAGGTTCCATTAGGTCTGATCGTTTTGCTAGGAATTATTATTAGAATTATTCTTTCTTCGAAGTATTTTGTAGATTAATTATTAGGAAGAGGATCGATTTGCAACTGAATATTGAATCAGAGTCCTCTCTCGAGTAACGATAATCAGAATATATAACTTCCATTGAAGTAAATGATCAAATCAAACTCCTCGTACACATTTCAGCGAGGGTATCCCGTGAAACCACGATGGGAATAGGGAGAATTACAAAGCAAGTGTTTACAAACGTTTTCGCTCGAATATGCACCTGCAGAAGCGGCGACACGCGACAACGCGTCCCGGGGAGCCGGCGCGAGCTGCGAGTCGCACGCGAAGTGCATCTTTCATCTCTGGTTTATCGAACCAGCCGCAGAATCGGAACGCGATCGTTTTTCGGGAGGGAAAGCCGAGGCGCGGAACGGGGGCGGCGTGCAGGCGTCATTATTGGTGGATGGTCGATAAAGTTAGAGCCGAGAGATGGGCAGTGTAAACTTGCTCCCGATTTAGAGCCGAGCCCTTTTTACACGAAGCCAAGTAGGCCATGCGCGAAGGATGATGACGCCGTGGAAAAATATAACATTTTACGAACATGCAACCCGCCGTTGGATATCGCCTCGCATCGGGCTGCTGCTGCTGCTATTGCTGCCTCCGCCGCCGCCGCCGCCGCCGCCGCCGCCGCTGCTTCTGCTGCTGGTCTTGCGTACCAGCCGAGCGGCGAATCAATATTAGAAAATCGCAGTCTAGTTGCTAAAAGGAGATTGCGATCGCGCTTACGGAGGCATTCGCGGCGACCGCACGCGCGCCGAAAATAACACCTAGAATACCACCTTGGAAGTAATTTCGTAGACCGACGATGCCAGGCTTTGTCAAACGATTCGGGGATCTCTCAGGAAGCGCGCGGGGTTGACGAACCGGACGATAACATCTGTTGCCTACGGTTCCCGATCGGTGATTTTGGGTCCGGTGACTGTCTCATTTTAGTATGTTGTAATATCTGTATTAGTCGCTGTGATTAGTAGAATTCTTTGTGATATTGTTATTATTATATATTTATTATTGTATATTACGATATATTTATTATAATATAGTATTATATGTCATAGTGACAAATCTGTAGATAGCTTAGATAACATTTGACAGGTACATCCATTTCATAATTGAAGTTTCTGACGAGACATGTCTAAAGCAACGAATGTTCAAAAACTAAAGTGACTAAGTAATACTGGTCATTGAATCTTCGTTCGAATTCTAGTTACGAGGCATTCAAGTTTTCGAAACTGGAACAGTTCAAGCACGATAATTCCGCGGTGGAAATCGCTTGGAAGCGATCGACGAATGGAAAAGAAGGTCTCCCAACAGCCGTGACTCTAAAATTTCTAAAACCTTGACAATTTCTCGATAACCGAGCCACTCTGTCCGACGTCGCAACGACGCGTTACCGATTTCGCTCTGCACCGGGGGAATAAAAAAGCGCAGCGGCCGTTCGGTTGGTCATAACACGAGGCGGATTGAATCGTCAGAAGTCGGTCAGAGACGGTCGGACGGCATGCATGAACGGTCGCGTAAAACGGCCGGCGGGAGGGCGCGACGGCGACGGACGACGAGGGACGACGACGAGGAGTTTCGCAAAAATTAATCGCGCTCGTAAATTTATCGCGTTCCTATCGTGAGAATCTCTCGGTTGTGCTCCTCGGGGCGCGTACCTGTGGCTTGCGATGTAAAAGCGGAATCTAGGCCGATATAAATAGGCTGACACACCACGGAATAACAGGTAGCCTTAAACGCCGCATTACCGCCGCGGATGTTTTCGAAAAGACCCCGAAGTTCAACCGCAGCAGCGGGCTCTTCTCTCTCCCCCGTTTCTTTTCCGGGTTAACGGGTGGTCGTCAAGCAAGCACCATATACAGCATCGTTTGAACATCACCATTAATAACTGAAGCCTAACGATTTCGCAGTAAAGGCACTATTAGAGAATAATTATCCAGTTCAAGAATGAACCAAGAGCACGATTTTCTACTAGTATGAAAAGTTTGCGACGGGATTGAAGTTCGAGATGTAATATTGTTGTTTTAGAGTAGCTTAATTAATAGTATCTTAATTTAGACTTGATCAATAAAAGAACGAGCGTCAGAGGTTTCAAGAGAACATAATATTCTCTTGCAACACATTAACTGTTTGCGGACGAGAATTCTTTGAAATATAGATATATTCCTAGAAAAAAGGAAACCTGCTGATCTATTGATGTTCGAGTAACTGAATCATTTGTTTCCGAATTAGTCTTTTAAATATGAACATTTCATCTCGTGAAGGGTTAAACTGCTCCGACCACTTCGTTGGTGTAGCGTTACTTCAAATTTTCTTTCAATAAGCAGCGCAAGTCGAGAACTTATCACTACACGATATTTTACGAACATACTATCTTTAAGACGAGCAGAATCGTACACGTCGTCATCAAGAGAGTCGTACGTCATAATGAAAAGAGTCGCCCCTATCTGCGAAGCACGTGCAAGATTGAAACCGAAATTTTCATCAAAAGAGAACTAGCCCCGACACCTGACCCAGTTTTCGGGGCGTGGCGGAAAACTACCCTTTCAAGGAAACTATTTAAACCGGAGAGCTGTTCGCGGCGAGGCTCGGACCGCGCGAATCCTCCGATTCCGCTTGAAAACGCGGGAGCGACGCGATGCACACGGACTCCGCCTCCGTTTCTTTTTCCTCCGTTTTTTTTTTTTTTGTTCATTTTCTCGTGCCCGTCCCTTTCCCGTCTTCCTGTTCTGTGTGCACGCGCAACGAGCCCGCGTACGCCGCATGCAACGAGCAGTGCTTCGCCGGGGGAACGCGTCTCGGTCCGTTGCGCCTGTCCACGGCGGCGTACACGCGTGTGTGCGACGGGAGACGAAGAAGAATAAGAAGAGGGGACAGAGAAAACGAAGAAAGGAAGGAAAAAAAAACGTAGGAGAACGCCTGCCGGCATAAAACCCCCGCTAGTTATGGTCCGCGGTGTCCTAATTCTGGCGCGGCCGAGCACCGTCCCTTTTCAAACGGAATGAAAAGAAAGGAAGACGAAATTATGGTACGCTCGCGCGTAAATGACCCGTCCCGCGCGACGCGGAATCCGTCTGATCGGGGCCCTATCCTTCCTGGATAATTGATACGAATTAATGTGCGCCGGGAGACCTTTCGAGGGACTTGCGTGACCGGGACGGAACAAAAGGGACGTCAAACTGTTAATTATTCGACGATTCGAGCCTCGGTCGCTTGGTGGAAACGGTGCAATCAGTGAGCAATCGGGGAAGGGTACTGGAGATTCTTCGATCGGAATTCGAGGTTCGTTTTCTCAGCAAATGTAGATATTTACGGATCAACTTAGGAAGTCAGAGTTGAATTGAGGTTCGTCGTTTTTTAATTTGGGTTCTGTAGCTTGAGAGGAGATGGTTTTATGTACTTAGTGAAAACGGGTTGGAGATGTAGGAGAAACTTTTTTTATAGGACGCTTTAATTTTGAGATAGTAAAAAGTTTGTCAAACAACAGGTTTTACGAGAAGTAGAAAAGGTAGACCATGAACGAGCACGATGGGCATAGTGTATTTAACAGTGTGCGATAACTTTCTGACCCGATTACCTTAGAAACCACTACTTTTTCTTGTAGAATCATGAATCAGTTGTATTAGAATTGTAAAAAGATTCTATATAAAGAATTATCTCTATGAGTAACTTCCTCTGTAACAGATACATCTTTGAGAAATTACTAAAGAAATTGATTTAGTAACGGGTAAAGAGAAGCATAAGGCAATTAAAATCTCTATAGTTGCGTTCTTAGAGTTCCTATCTAAAACTGTAAACTAAAAGGTCTGACTGTTCGGTAATCGTTTACGAGTAACTCCGTGACAATCATCATTTTCCCTACCAAGTTTAACCCCTTGCCTTACTACAACGTGTGAGACTCGCGGTGAACATTTTGAAAATAATTCAACACACGTAAACATTACTCAATTCTTTTGAATTCAAATTAAATATTATTCTTCTGTTATTAATTATTATATTGTAGAGCAAACGTAGATACAGAATACACATAGAATTTTCCTCCTTTTCCAATAAATTACTACTGACAAACTTGTAACTGTCACAGGTGAAAAATGAATCACAGGGCTAGGGAACCACAGAGAATCTATAGAAAAGTTTGAAAGATTCAATTCGACTTTTAGAGAATCGTCACATTTTCGCCACCAACATTAAAGTATAGGGTGTCTATAGACAAATTTGAAAAAGTCAATTCCACTGCTCGCTAGTTCTAAATATAATGAGTGACTCTTAGAGAATCGTCACATTTTCGCTACCAAGGTTGAAGTATAGGGGATCGTGTTCCCGCGCGGAGACGCAGCGTCAAGGATTGTCGCTCGCGACGATGTTTCGCGCGGGGATTCGACGCACCGACACAACGCCCCGCGCAGAACGCGGCCAAGACAACGCGTTTTGCTTCGGTGCACTTAGCTACCTTTGTGTCCGTTTTTCTCTGTTCCTCCGACCTCCCCCGCCGCCACGGGGAGGACAAAAAGCCGTGTACGCCGCACAAAACCCCTAGACAGCGGCGTAGCCGTCATCCGAACGTATCGCCGCCGTCCCAATTCCGGCGCGCATTGTGTCACTCGATTTTTGCTGACGCTCTGCGCGTTTTGCCACTTAACTACCGATGATCCGCGGATGACAGACGCAGCCTACTCTTGCATCGCTAATCAAATTCCGCTGATCTTCCCTGCGAATGAGAAGAATGCAGTTTGCACTGCTGAAATTTGGAACAGACGATGAATGCAGCTACAGTTAACAGTCGATGCAACTGCATGAAGAATTAATACGTTGACTCCTACGGCGGTCATCTAAATTACTTGAAAACAATTATAATTTATCAGATAACTACTGTCGAATGAGAATGCTTAATATCGTATATTACTAGATAAAAGTGTAACGTAAGCATTGCGATAATATGTAACTGTTCCATTTTCTCTTTGCTACGAAAGAATAAGCAGTACATACAATTCTGAAGGTTTTCGTGGCAGTCGACGTGTTAATGAAGAAATAGAAATTCTAAATGGTAGGAAAAGGAGACTGAAACATTTGAGACATAATAGTTACAGGAACTGGTTTTTTAAAGTTTCGTTGATATAATTACTATTACTTTGAGCGAGGTGTAACTTATATTGGTTGTATATTATTCTGCAATATAACAGTATAATGAGATAATAAGATAATAGTACAGGATACGGTATATAGGAAGTGGTAATTTTAGAGTTCGCGTCGATACAATTATCGCTACGAGAAATGTGTAACTTAAATTGGCATTACGTTATTTTGTATTATTATAAGGAAATACTGAAAGTTCTGAAAGAAGGATACAATATTTATGATATAATAAGTAATGTCGAGCTTTCGCGTTGCTAAAATTATCACTCCGGCGGAAGTGTAATATAAATTGCTTTTTATATTGTTCGAGAATATCGTCGTGGGAGGAGACTTCTTGATTATAGCGTGTCTGAGTTAAAATTAGCTTCCACGGTGAGGAAATAATAGGAAAAGCACCATTTCACAATGAATGTCGCGCACCCCATTTCACCCTCGTGTTAATTTCGCCCGGCAACTACAAAAAAATGTTCCGAACTTCTTTCTCATTAACTCGGGCGACCCAACTTCTGAGCATTATCGTATGTGAAATAGAGCAAGAGGCGTGGGTGTCGGTGCTCAAAGCGACCACGGGGCATATCGATCGTCCGGTCGTGCTTTCCTACGGATTGTCCTAAAAGTTCGACGAGCTTTCCCAACTTAACCCCTTAACGCACACGACCGGAAACTAAACTCAAGACTGTGTTTCGATCTTCGTAACGTGAAAAACTAGGCCTAAGTAAGCTGTAAATTTTACACATCACTGTCCATCGTACATTCGCATGGAACATGAAATTTATATTCTAAAAAATGGTACTCCTCAACAAGATACATATGCGAAACATCTTTAAAATTTATTTTCTGTGATTTGTATTTTATAATTTAACGATGGAGGATTCAACCCTTCCAGTTATTCTTGCAATATAATAATTCATATTTCTATTGAGCATCAATTTGGAGCTAATTAGAAACAAAGAATTATTCACGTATAGCTTGTACTATCTTCAATGATTATTCACTATTCATCAGCTCCAAATTATTAACCCCTTGCCTTGTAACGTGTCAGACTCGTAAAGACTTTAAACAGAATATAACAGGCATAAATGTTACTCAATTCTTGAGAATTCGAACTAAATATTATTCGTCTATTATCACTTATTATACTTCAGAGTAAACGTAGACATAGAGTATGCTAAGAATTTTCGTTCTTTTTCAATAAATTATTCATAACAAACTAGGTGTATCTATAGTTGAGAAATCACAGGGCAAGGAGTTAACAATGATAACCGTCTCCATTTTTATCGGACAGTAAAAGAGTAAAAATCTTCAAGAATCCACTGGAAATATGTCGGCAGCTTCGTACCCAACAAGCTTCCTTGATCGAAAAGGAAAATTCCGAATTCCAAAAGCGAAGGACTCGGAATCTTCGTGAGTTCGTTGGAAATGTGCAAGAACCTTCGTGTAGCGAACGATAAAGGGTTAATCGGCAGGCCGAGCGAAAGGAGAAAGAACGGCTCCCTCGGCGGGTGCGTATCTCCCGCTCCGTATCTCGAGATTTCTCGCGAGGCGTACACGCGGGCGTGGATCGTTCCGTGTGTAAGCTCCATAAAGGCGTCACGCTCCGTAAGCAGAGCCCTCCTTGATCCAAATTCCAACCCGGGGTTGGAGGTTGAGCGATTCAATCTGACTTTAATGTTCACACTGGACAAAGCTGCTGCCGGTACGCGTTGAACTGTGAACCGCTTTCACCGTTTTATTTTTTTCCATTCTCGAACCGATTAACAAAGAGAATTTTTTTTTCACTAAGCCGACCGACAGAGGAGGAGGCGGCGGTTAGCGGCGAAAGAGGAGGGTGAAACGGGCCCGGGAGGTGGGGGCCAAGTGTGTTGCAAGCACCGCTCACGAATCATTCCGTGAAATATTTCACGTACACGGTGTACGCCACGTGTTTCCGAAGAAAGCGCTGTCCCGGATCGAATCGATTCGGAATCGAGCCCTTCACCTCGGGGAAAACCTCGTCTCCTCTAACGTAAATGGAGATCGTATCTATTCTTGGAGAATCTTGTTGAAATTGCTTGCTGGATTTATTAACCCTTTGCATTAGAAAACTTTCCACTGGGAATATTCGACACTCCCTGGTGAGATGTAGGCGAGAGTTTTTGAAGCCAAGTTCTTAATGATAATTCAGTAATAATGGTGAGCTTGAGTCAAGGAACTGAAATGTTTTATTTCAATATTTTATTTCTGTGGTGCGTTGTGTGAAGTTTTAAATATTATTCAACATTAGACTTTATAGTTTTGTTGAATCGAATCTAGTAGTGACTGAGACTGAACTCTCGAGTGCGAAGGGTTAACGAGTTGAATGTCGAACTTCAGGCGGCAGAGCAATCGAAGCGAAAAAAATATAAGGATATTATAGTTAGGATTACTTGTTTGTTGAAAACATACAAATTACTATTTTCAGATGTGAATGAAAATATATGAATGAACGTTTGAACTTTTATGGGTTTCAAAGTGGTACACGTAACTATTGTATAAAAAATCGATGGATTTATAATCCTTGATTTACATTTGATGGTAATTATAGCTTCAAACTGTTTTATGCACCTTCCATTGAAGTAAGTTACTTTTTTTTCCTTGAGAAGAATTTCATCACGGACAACTAATTACTGGATCGAGGACATTTATGAGAATTCCCATATTTATGGATGTATTTCAAGAAAGCCAGTTAGTTGGAACTTCATTTCCTGTAATAAGATTTTTTTGCGGGGCAAAGGCTGATTGAATGCTGGCGTTACTGTCCCGCCGACTCAATAATTTTGTCACTTTTTTCTAGTTTTCTTTTCGTCGTGTTAATCACTTGGGCAATACCTGGTTTATACCTTGAGTTAGCCACTTAATACTCCATCATGTGTGCTACATTGAAAAGTATTTATTCTTGATTAAGTTCATATAAAATTTTTTTGCCCCCTACGTTCCAGTAACTTCTGTTGCCGAGTGCCAGCTAAAATGGACCTGCCAAACATGATACATTATCGCACGGCCATTTTATAATTGAAATAGTAAAAAGAATATAAAAATAAAATCGAACTGCTGCTAGTTTAGTTAATAATAATTACCCCAAAAAAAAAAAAAATGTTTCAATTTTATCAATCCGCTTAACCCAACACATGGTGAACCCTTTTAAGACTTTTCATTCTAGTAATGGCAAAACATACAAAATTTTCCCCTCTTTTTATCGGTTTTACACGATAAAAAGACGATAAGAAAGTTGAAGGAACGTTCATTAAGGTCCCCATTTTATTCGGCACAACTGTGCTCGGCGCGACTGTATTAAAATCCATTGTGCGCATATGATTTATCGCTCGGCGAGTTGTAAAATATTGTTCGAACGGTTATTGTACAATGTATGCGGGGACAGTCTTGCGCGATTTGTCGTTGGTCGCGATTGTATTTTACCGCCGGTACAGCCCGTAACTGCAAAACGTGTCGCGTTGCACGGCTTGATGGACGACAGATTGGAACGTGTGAGCCCGTTCGGCGACCAGTTGCAGCAATTTTCTGTGCGATTTTCAGGCGGCCAACAGAAGCTTTGACTTCTCCCAGCGGCTGACAATGAGCCCGCTGCCTTTCGGTGCGACTCGCGATATGACAAATCGGTTTCCATTCGTGGGCGGAACAGTGCACCGACAACCGAGAGAAACCAGTCGCGTTAGCAGTCCGCTAAAGAAAAACGTTAGTACCAAAATGCTCAGAGTCTTCCTCAATTCACTGTAGTTTCTTCAAGAACGCGTTCTAGTAATTTAATCCAGTTTCTAAAAGAGAACTATAAAAAAAACCGGTGCTGCTATTCATCCTCCTATTTTACCAACAGGACTTTAAAGAAACTAGATACCAAAGTAGCAATACTTTCTCTTTCCTCCAGCTCAAACCTGTAACAAAGAACCTCTAAATCTAGTCGCGCAAGCTTCTACCATCAAGATAATCAAAAGTCTAACGTATAGTATCAAAGATCAGTCCTGTGGCTCGCTGTTACTCCAACCAAAAGAAATTATCCATTAGAAACTGAACCATAACTAAGACCACATCCCCTAACGCTGATCCACTAAGTAATTCGGATGATCCTCTCCGAGACGCGTCAGTAAAGTAGAAAATGGTTCGCGAGTCGTCCATCGATCGGCGATTCCGTGGGCGCGGGGGCGGAGATGGTGGTCGCCCACGGGCGGTTCCGAAGTGGAAAAAGTGATGTTTCATAAGCGCGAGGCGATTTCGGCGCGAAGAGTCCGGCTGCGGGGAAGAGGTGTGTAGGCAACTCGGCCAGGTAAAACTCGGCTCGGTCGCTCGTCTCGTCTCGTCTCGTCTCGTCTCGTCTCGTTTCGTTTCGTTTCGTTTCGGCTCGTCACGGACCGGTGCCCTGCTAGCTTTGCCCTTGACACAGTTCCGCCCCGCGAGAGGAGCCGCTCTTGCTCGCCTCGCGAGCCTTGCTCTCTCTGATCCGCGTGGACCGAGGGCGCCCCGGTCTCAGTCCATCCGCGCGGCCTCTTATGATCCGCGGGGCCCGTTTCGATCAGGGACCATAACTATTATGACTAAACAGAGGATTTTATGCGTTTATGGCAAATACGAGTATATAAAATGTAAAACGGAGAAACTTTTACATGAATTTAGGAATGATGTTACCTTAATTTCGTCTTAACCCTTTACACCCGATAGGAAACTCTTGTTTTGATGTAACGAAATTATGTGATTTATAGCATGTCATGTATATAAAATATATGAGGTTCGATGTTTAATTTGAAACTCTGTATAACGCATCAGTATGCGAGATGTTGAAATAAAACATAAATGTGAGAAACATTGGAAACTTTCGAGAGCGAAGAGTTAGCATTCTTGAGACATGGAATTAATGTCTTATTTCTTAAATTGCTTGGCAAATGTTTATTCCGCATGGAGATCTAATGTTTAATTATAATTCAAATTAGAAAGAGTCATAGGATAGTAATTACTTTTTCAACTGAAAGAATGGAAACGGAGATTCTTTATTCATGACAATTGTCGAAAGTTTCAGTTGCTGGTTTTCACATAAATTTCTACGGTATCTTGTGTTTGGTCCCCGGTTTCGATCGCTCGACGCAGCACGGTGCTCGCGGCTCGCCATGCGTGCGCCTCCGCGGCCTCATCCCCACCACCTTCTCGAAGAGACCCTTCACGGGCCAATCACGAGATCACCGGGCCCACCGAGCTCGGTTCGGTTCGGATTGGTCAGGCCCGGCGTTGTTTCGAAACAAGCGTAACTAAGTGTTTATCATCCGCGCGACGATGCGCGGCTGCCTCTGGCTCCGTTTCAAAACGCGCGGAAACACAAGAGGGGGATTTTTGCTGAAGACGGCCGGTGACTTTTGCCCGAACGCTCGGCGTTGCTGGTATTTTTAGTCTCTTGCGTTCGATTGTTTTCGGGGATCGATGGTCTCGGGACGGTAACTCAGGATCCATTATACTTTTACGTTATATCATTACCTTCCAAGTAGTGCGAGCAACAATCATCACTTTAATAAATCTTCATTCAATTCAGCACAGACTGAAATAAACCTTTAGAAACTCAATTGTTTCACTATCCCCGAAGCAACGAAAATAACTAATTCAATAAACCTTCGTTAAATCCAGGTTAGCTGAAAAATAAATCTTCGGGCAATCTGATCGGTCCACGTGTATAAAAGACAAATCATATATCGATAGAACCGATCTGTTGAATATTCCATGGATCCCGCTCTGTTCTTATCGACCGCGAATAGAAACTGACAAATGAACTGTTGACTTTATGCATTTACAGAAACAGCCAACGCTCCTTATCCCGGTGTCTCATTAGAATTCAGAAATTTCTCATGGTCCGCTGCGACAGTTACTTATCGTACCGTGACAAAACCGTACGTCTCGATGTCGGCAAACAAATGGACGTATTTACAAAACGTTCTCACCGCGTTGCCCGGGGGATATCTAGATCGCTAGATTCGGCGGTGGGTAACAAACCAGCCGGCCTATTAAAATATTGACGAATTAAGGGGAAAGTCTCGGGAAAGGAGAGAGTTAATTGTATAGATCGCGTGCGATGGCTCCCTTAACCTTCCATATGCCGTTCTCGCGCACGGCTCGGGCCACGCATCCGTCTTTCGTGCAGGTGTTCACGCGTGAAGCGTGTCGGAGGCGGCGCTGCCGCTAGTTGCCGCCGCCGCCGTTTTATATATTAAATACCACCGTAGCTCTTTTACCGGGGGACAATAAAGCGCCTGTTCGCCGCGGTAAATGTTGCGAGCCTTGCGTTCGAACGAACCCGCTCCGCTTCGCGCGCGCGTATAAAGAATATTATCTATTGCCCGCGTGACGCGAGCGTTTCGCGCGAGATATCCTATTGCGCCTGGCCGGAGAAAGACGGAGAGCCGTGTCGATGTTTTCGAACGACGATATCCAAGGACTACGCTCGAATTTATTGAACTGCATGCTATCGGCCTTTTTTCGACACCCTTCTGTCATTTTTCTATGCATTTATTCAGTTATTTGACATATTAAATTGTTTCGATGGCCGACATACTGAAAACGGAGAGGCTTCTTCGTTCAGTTGGAGAGGAATTGTTGTTTTGTCTATTGCGACGATGAATGTTCTTTCTTTAACCGGGTAGAAATGATTTTTGAGCGCTCTTATAATTCAGGGAGAAATTGTTAAGATAGGTCCTGTGTATTCGTTGAAAAATGTAAGATTGCGCGAAGAAATGTGTTACTAAAGGATACGATTAATGATAATCGCGTTAGAATTTCTTTTATTACCGATGGGGTAGAAATAGATTAATCGAGTGTACTCGGTATTAACATATTTGGTAATTTGAAGGGTAATCGGCGGTAATTAATGTCAGCTGCTGGCGAAGTACGGTAGGGACTCGTTAATTACTTTAGAGTCATCCCCTGGATTAACGAACAGCTGAACTGTGTACCGTTCCAGTATTTTGAGTAATTTAAGGACAGATCCGTTGGAATGAATGTCAGCTGCTTATAAGCGCGTTGGATGCTCACGAATTACCCATTACCAGTCTTTTTATGTTAAACGCAAGGAACAGTTGAGGTAGGTAATATTCGCATAAATTTCAGTAATTTCAGAACAGGTCGGTTGAAAGATCGAGTCGGCTGCCAGCGAAGTACGTTAGGGACCCGTTAAACGCTCGTGAACCTTCGAACCGCCGAAAATTCGGGTTCCCTCGATCGCTTCCGAGTGAAAGTACGAATTTTAATTTCGCACACGGAGTACAAATATTAGAGAACCGAGTTTGTAACTTCGTGAACTTCTATTTGGAAGTCAAACACGCTCGCTGGCTCGCCGTTAGCGGCGCGCGGCGATTTTCTAAAGTACGTTAAATAAAACTGTGAAGAAAGCATCAATGACCTACATGCTTCATTCAGGAACTGATTGGAATTCTAATTTGGGAGGGAATTACGAATGTTTTAACACTAGAACCATCGGATGTTCCAATATAACCCATTTCGGAATTCTTCTTTCACAATAATTGCAAAGATAGCAGATGCTTCTCTGAGAAATCGCTAAAAATATTGATTTCGAGATACGCAAACTGAATTGCAAGTCACTCGAAATCTCAATAGATTAGCTCCTCGACTTCCTACAGAAAAGTTCAGAAAACTCACCGACTGTTCGGTAGTTCTAGTGTTTTGATAAGCTTACGAAAGATTCAGAATCGCGAGACAACTACGAAGAGGGCGATTCTGCATAAAGAACTAGGTCGCAAAGGTACAATAAAATTTTCTCATGGTATACCGCGTTTTCGAGACGTTCAACTCCCAAGGTTCGCCTGACACGCATTAGAATCTGCAAGAAGTAGAAACGGAAAACCACAGCCAGACGCGTTGGTTGATTCCCATTGAATAGTACGGGCGCTAACAAATTACCTCCTTAGCTCTGAGAAACGTATTATTATCTGACAAAATGGTGTCTCATACTTTTTGGTTAGTTTTTAATGTAGGAACATCCCCTTCTCGATTGTATGGTACCAATAAAAAGGGGGACCCCTTATTTCTCCGACACTTGGCCCGTATCTGCGACAGATGCCGGGGTGGCAACAAACAACGATGCGGTTCAGGTAGTACTGTCGCAGTAGCACATGTGTAGAACAACAAGTCGCGAAATTATTCAGGACAGGTAGAGTAACATGTAATGGCTACGCCGTGAGCAGTATTTCCCATCAGTAGATAAGTACATTCAAGGTCAGCCGCAGTGCAGCAGACCGTTTCAACGTTACACGCTTTCCCCGACGGTGGTTCTTTATCGACTGCTTCAGTCAATAATCGGTCAACACACGGTATACTGCTTAAGGGAGCGAGCAGGGGTGGCTGGGGGTTGAAGAGGACCATTCCGTTTCAATTCGCTGGTAACAAGGTACGTCTACATGAAACCAGGTTCGAGCTAAGCGTAACGGAAAGTCTAACACCTAAACGAGCACGGAACAAACACTGAAAAAGAGACTTCTCATTTCGACTTTGTCCTCTTTTAACGAATATATAATTATAGTCCCACGCAACAAGAACTACAATGAAGATTCGATAAACTCATTTCCTTTGTAACGAAGTACCATTAACGACAGAAAATGTCCACGTTCCAGTTTTATTATATAACAAGCTTCGAAGGTTGCAGATTCGCGTGGAAATCAATAGTTTGATTATGAAATGATTACAGCTGAATGAATAGAGATCAACCCCTTCGGTGCGCGATATTTAAATGAAACCGACTCGAAAGAATTCCATCCCACAGGAAAGTGAAGGTATTAAAGCGACAAGTTGAGTGGCTTTATTAAAACGAGAAACGCGAGTGGATGAATGAGTCCAGCGCCATTGAAGCTCCGTCGACGCAACGAAGGCTAGAGATCGCGAGGGATCGGTGAACGATGATAATTTTCACGGCGTGCCAGGTCCTATCAACGGCGAAAGGACCGTTCCGCGAGGCGTTCGATCGTCGCGCCTCGCCGACGCGCAAGAATGGAGCCTGATCCGCTCAATGCCTCCACGATAAGCAGTCCGATTACCGTGGACTATTTACGCGAAGTATCGCCCCGCGGATCGACTTATTTATATCCTTCAATGTTCCGTCCGTTTTCGTTATCACGGCTGTATCGTCATCCCATTCTTGCTTTCGAGGGAAGCGGTGTTTACAACCGACGCGGCGCGCGTCGCGTTTATCCTACTACCGGGTTTAAGAAACGGCAACTATAAGGCTGTTGATACATATGAGCCACGCATTGGACAAATCGACGAACTACGCAAAATAAAGATTAATAAAAGTGATGCAAGTGTTATTATACATATTGATTGAGACAATTTTGCCTTGAATGCGAAGTCGAATCGTTATAATGGAATTTATTTTACTTGATTGACACAGGTACAGCTACCGTTTAACGAATATGGAAAGTACATGGAATAATATATTTTTAAAGCAACTTTTATTATTGCAATTTTTACATGATCGAAGAGTTTTTATTATTTCGTGGCACCGAACAGTCGTAATGAAATTTATATTAAATATAAAATGTTACGAGCAGGTGAAGCGCTTTAATGATGAAATCTTGAAAAATCCAAAAAGAGGAGTTAATTAATAATACTTTGTGAAATAGTTGGTGGTAATTGGTAATAGTGTAACACAAGAATTTTGAAACCAAGTGTTAAGATTAATTAATCAGTCTTTCTTTTTATCTTTGCTACAGAAACAATAGGTGCTACACAAAACATTGATATTTTTTCAACGTGCCAAGAATATATAGGAAACTTGAAACAATTCTGGAATGCCTTTGGAAAATGTTGCAACACGAACTTTATTGTTATCCCTTCTTCCAGGCACTTTCTGTATGTATCTATATCCATAGGATATTAATAAAAAATATTTTACTCGTTCAATAAATTTTGATTTCGTTGCTAAGATGGATACGAATGTTACTAGTCATTTGAAGCACTTAAAACACGAAGTGAAACTGTAGAGTTTGAAGAATGACATGCCTGGATACAGAGAAATTTCATTCATCTGCATATTCGTTTCAAAACATTGTAGCATTGCGCCAATTGAATTCCTAGCAACCAGCAGATTAAGCCGTCGACGTAATTGCCATAAATAATTAAACGATCATAATGAATCAGGCTACGTGAAAAACACTCTGAAAAGTTTCGGAAACTTCGAGAAAGTGTACCCGCTCCTAGCATGACAAATCGAGCATTTCATGTATAATCTATCGGCCGAGTTTCGCGGACTCAAAGTTGCTTCGTCATACGCTATAGCTAACGCAACTTCGACTTCCCACGAATGCGGCGAAGTGTAAGTTCACCGAGCACGGCGCAGAAGCAGCGCGGCGCCTTTAAATCAAGACGCCCGGTGCTAAACGGTAGGAAACGTATCGTTCGCGGGGAAAGCCGGGGCTCGCTTGCCAAAACCGGAACTTATTCAACAACCTGTTAGCTATACGTAGAGCGGAACGGTGTATATCAGGAAACTACGGGGGAAGAAAGTTCCCGCGGCCCGAAACTTCGATAAATATTCGCAGTTCGCACATCGCGCCCGGCGCAATTTTCTTATAGGCCGCAATTTCGCCTGCGTGATGCATGATTCACGATGCCGCGGATTGCGTCTTGCTACTCCGGTTAACTCCTCGCCCTATGATTTCTTTCCCAATTGCGCTGAACAGGGATACCTTATTGTTTATAATTCATTAGACAAAGAGGAACATTCTGCAGTTATTCTATATCTACGTTTGCTGGGAAACGTCATAATTAAGACTAGAAAAATAATATTCAATTCGAACTTGGAAGGAAGTGATATTTATATTTGTTGAATTCTATTTGAAATCTTTACTACGAGTCTAATATGATATTGTAGGGCAAGAAATTAAACCTTTTGCCAATAAGAAATAGGTGACCAGCTTGTATCGTAATACAATACTATGTACCCTATTTCCACAAAATTGATTAGTCAATCAAAATTTCTATTATTTCAGTTTCGATGAATGTTGTAATTATATTAATGTTCTTTCCTTAATATTAACACTATTTCTACCGAAGGTGTCAAAAGACACCTTTTGAAGTTTGAATTTAAAATTATTTTCTCAGTTTAATAATTTATCCTCAATTGAATTTTGGACATTTCCTGTAGTTAATTTTACAATCGTTATTGGAAAAGTCGAAAAGTCAATTCAGAATATACGACTAAACTCGGAAAATAATTCTGGTATAAAATTTCAGTTGCCATTTGACACCTTCGGTAGAAATAGTGTTAAGAATGTTCGGTATTGTATGAGGATTTGTATAAATCAAATGTATCTAACCTCTGCAGTAGATAATGAAATAAATAATCATTGTTATGTTAAAGATTGATATACGTTGAAATTGGTATAGTAAATCGATCACAAGTATCGATAGTTACATTGTCAGATAAATTTCTATCTTCACGAGCAAGTGGATTAACAGGTACGAAGTAATTGTTTTTGCATCACACTGCGCAAGACTCGCGTGCCTCGTAATCTATTGACGCCGCACGTAAAACGATTACGTTGATCGCAAACAACCGGCCAGGTGAAACCCGGCGGAGGCACGGCGGATCATCAAAATTTCTCGCGACGCTCGCTGTGCATTCGGCGGGCAGGCATTAATCTTTTCCCCGGTAACGAGGGCTCGGTTGCCGCATCGGAGGGTCTAACCGTGTCACGATCTAAAGGTCAGCCTCTTTCCACGTAGCGTCGGATCGAAGATCGTTGTCTACGTTTTCGACTAATAACAGCCTGCGAAAACCGCCGTTTTTTCGCGTCCCCTCGCGCCGAACAATGGATCATCGAAATCGATACCGCCACCTCTATTCAACGATATCGCATGCTCATAAATAGGCAGCTAATAAGGCTTCAATTTTCCTTTCGGTTCGCGGCTAAGCTGTTGGCTCCTCGGTAATTCCCTATAATTAGCGAATCTTTATGCACTTACAGCTGAACAAACCGTTAAAAAAGAGACAAAACAGAGACAAGCAATAGATTCTGTATAGTTCCAAGTGAATATTCATTTTCAACACTATTTAACCCCAGAACTACTAAATACTCCAAAATGACCTATTTCCGAATTCTTACAATTATTGAAAAGACAACGGATGCTTCTTTAAGAAATTACTAAAGAAATTTAATAACATGCGACCTGAATCATAAGCTAATTGAAACTTTAGCACTTTTAGTATCTACAAAAAAGTTTTCGAGAGTTCGGCAACAAGACTTCGAAGAATCTTTTCCACTCCTTAGCAGTTCTATTGAACACTGTCTGAAAATGCCCCTACACACCAAAATGGTAATTTGCTTCAAGATCCACAGTCCACTAAGAATAAAAGCTTCCTTGAATAAAGAGCAGAAGGGAACACGGGACGGAGAACGGAAGCGCTACCAGGTGCCTCGAGCTCGGTAAAAGTGGCCAGGTAAGGTGACAATCGACTGGCAGACTCTGGCAAATTAGATTTCCCGATCGAGTAGGTTCCGAGTGCGGAGGTCGCACGCTAAAGGAATAAAGCTAGGAAGGAAGGAAGGAAGGAAGGAAGGAAGGAAGGAAGGAAGGAAGGAAGGAAGAACCGGCGGAATGAGGTCGTGTTAAAACTGGGCCAGGTTTACTCGGTAACTATGTCACCGCTATTGATCTGTCATCCACCCACAACCTTCTACCGTGCCACTTATCGTCGGCGTAGCCCCGCAGAGCAAACTGTTGCGATAGTTTATTTTCATTTCCTATCTTTCGGTCGTGTCCCAGCGTAATCCTTTGTAATTTTCTACGGCGATCCTGTCATAGATCTTCCTAAAGGGCTGAAGCGACGAAGTGAAAAGACCGAAAGCGAAGAATTTCAGACGCTGGCCACGAGGCAGGTTCTCAGACACGCGCGCAACCGTTCCCTTATTGGTCAACGGGTCTCCTCTTCGTTTCCTCTTTGCGCAACGGGCTTAGGAACCGATTTCTCTATTTCGGGTTTAGGAGTTAGGACAGCGTCGGCGTCGCTCTTTGGTAACACCGGCATGAGGAGAGGGGGGAGGGGGACTACGAAACGCTCTCTCGGCTACTTAACTATGCCCTGTAACTCTTACCTAGTTTCCTAATTGTACGACTCTCGAGCTTTTTTGGTCGCTGGCCATTCCGCCGCGACCCGCCATCCCGCCCGTCCCGCTTTCCATTCTCCTGGAAACGTGTTAACGCGGTAATATCTTCGGAAACCGTGCGCGCTCGCTTTCACGGCCCGTGGAATCTTTGCTCGTGGCTCCACGCTCGTGCATTATCTAACCGGTGGTTGTTCCATTGTTCTACTTTTGAATATGTCGGAAATACGACTTCTCGGTGGATTTGTCTGTAATCGCGTGGAAGCCGTTTCGAGAAGAGTTCGACACTAGGACTATCAGAGGGGTCAAATGATCTGTTCTTGATTCCTTCTTTTTGCGATTATTGGAGAGATAACAAATACTGCTATCAGGAATTACCGAAGAAATCGATTTAGCGATACGCAAATTGTAAATTAATTGAAATCTGAATAGACGCACTCTAAGAGTTTCCATAGATGAATTTCATAAAGTCAATTTGATTAGTTGTAGAGTTAAATGAACAATAATTCGAAAGAACCTTGACATTTTCGAGATAAGATCTTTTCAAAATTCAGGTTTTCGTTCACTGTTCAGTGAAAATGAGAATGTAGAAATGAGAGATGTAACAATCGCAAATATAATATCTATATAAATAAATAATCACGGCGTTCCTCGCATTAAATAGTCCTTAAAACCGAAGCGTTCCGCAATCTCGTCTTATCGCCGTCCGATCGGCGAAAGATAAAACCGTTTTCTATCGTTCGCGCAATACTTCTAATGTTCGATAATTTTTGCCATCGGCGCGTTGGTTACGCGATCGGCAAAAGGACATGGAATCGGAATAATTTCAATGAAACGGGTCTCGACCGCGCGAGCACCGGCCGAGATGTTATACATCTGTTTGCCACGCCCTTCGCAACACCGACGGAGGAGATTAACGTCGGAGAAACGTCGACTCGATCAATCGGTTTGTCATAATGGCATTTTTCCGACGTCGGAACGCTTGTATAATTGACCTTTATTTCAATGTGCACGTACACGCCGCATTCCGCGGCGTAACGAGTCGCGTAAAAACCTTTTTTCTTTTTCTTTCCGTTTCGTTCACGGCTACCGCTCGCGGTGCGGCCGCGAGCGCGAAACAACCGTAATCCTCGAAACCATTATCTCGTTACGGTTTTCCAATCGGGTGACATTTCCCTTTGAAGCATGCGACAATGGCGCGGTACCCAGGGACCGTTGCACGCGCGCCCTGCCATTCATAATATCTATAATTTACCACGGCGAGCCGACACCTCCGCCGGCGAAAACGACGCTCGTCTTGTTCCGCGGTGGAGATTCGATACCGTAATTACGAAAGGTCGCGAATAACTGCACCAAATGTTGCCCATCGGTTACATTGCACCCTCTCCGTTGCGCGAAGAACAATAGGCAATATTTGCGCCTTTAACTGCTGCCTCGTGATACGTATATAGTCTAGTCCTCGTCTCAATAAAGGCGAATATCATTCATTTTTAACCCTTTGAGCGGTGAATACTATGTTGAATCCATGTTTCGCGTGGACGGAATAGTTATTTGCATGGAGATCGATGAATCATGTTAATTTGTACAATGAAGTTGTAATTGAATTGTAATCGTAATCCTTTCTTTACGTGGAAAATCAAATGAACGTTATAGAATGTATTTTACTTTATTATTATAGATATAATTATATAATATGAAATAATATAATCTTTATCATTATATCAATTTTTATACGATCAAAAGAATTTTTGTTATTCCACAGTAGTAAGCCTACCAATAAGAAAATTAATTTTAAACATAAAAGGTGAGTCGATCGAGCGCATCGACAATGAAATTTCAATAATTTCAAAAAATTCAACTTATTTGAGAAACTCGGTTATCGTCTTGTGAAAACGAACTTTCGGATAGTTCTTATTTGCCGCGAAGTCCTCGGAGGAGGGTAGTGTCACGATCTTTCGGATCGCTTCGGCTGGAACTTGTCTATCCAGGAAACTCGATGATTGCTCGGTGAAACGCGATGGAATATTCATCGGATTCCGAGCTTCTTGCGGTGGTTTTTGCCATCGCGATCAAAGTCGCGAAGGCGCGCTAAAGATAGCGCCCCGAGAACGTCGTCCGCACGAAACAGGAATAAAAGCCGGCTTGTCGTAGGTGTGATTTTTTTTCTCTTCTCTTTCTTCTTCTTCTTCTTCTTCTTCTTCTTCCCTCCGCCGGCGCGCGGACACCGTTTTCCATGACATAAGTGTTCCAGTTTACGCGCCGCGCGTCCTCAAGACGCGGTTCGCCTTGCGCCGCGCTTGAGGCAGGTCGGTAATGTTAGCGCGTTGCGATGTGCATACGTCGCGCGCGCGCGCGCGCGCGAGCCTGCATTACCTTCGATCCGGCTGGCTCGATAACGCAGCGAGAGGAGAGTCGCGATCGAGGCGAGTTTTTCGTTTCGGCGACGGACGCGGTCTGCTTTAACGCTGGATCTAACACTAGTACTAAACATTTAATGCGACTCATATGTAATCGGTATAAAATTTCGATTATTTTCAGTTTTTTCGGATATTCGTTATATCATTCAAGTGAAACCATTTATTTCCAAGATCATTCCGAATGTTCGATGCTTTTAAGGTATCAATAATTGCGAAACGAGAGAATCAGAACCAGTCAGTTTGTCTGGTACGTAGTTCTAGTGTTAAGGATTTTGATTGTACGCTTCGTTGTGTACCTGGATCTTGGAAGTGGAGCTTCGAAACAAAGGACCAGTGTACGAATCTAAAATCTAGTATTACTTCTTCTTTCTGAATTTATCGTATAAAATCTGTTACGTTTCTATAATTATTTGACAAAGCTACTTGGGATCTTCATTCTTTCAATGTTTTCATTCCGATTTCTCAACTGAAAGGGAAGAATTCATGCGAAACAGTACCAAGTGTCAAACTGTAATTAACACTAAACGTACCGACTTTGTACACATCCACACGTAACCAGTCAAATAACAAGTTATAAAATAAAGGTAAACAAGTTAAACAAATGTTTTTCGTCGAAAACAGAAACAAAAGGAAAACGGAAAATTAAGAAACCGATTAATCGGATAATATAAGAATCGATTTAATATCAAACGAACGACGAAAAGCGGAGGATTTTAAATCAATTTCCTTCCACTCTTATACTCTCGTTCAATCCAAAATAATTTCAAATTCGAGCAGAAGAAAGTCGCGTGTAATGTAAGTGTGTTTCTAGTTTTTCAATAATATTTCGAGTGTGCGGATAAATTCAGAACCGCAGCAGGGTTAATGAGGGAAGATAGAGAAAACTGGTTTCGCGCGCGCGCTCGCGTCAAAGAAATCGAAAGTCACCGCACCGGCGGGAATAAAGGAAAAAAAGAGTGAGTAACGCCGGGAACGGGCCCATCCGAGAGACTCTTACCCGGCGGATCGTTCTTGCGGTCGAAGCCAGAAATGAAACGAAACGAATTTTTGATGTCCCAACAATCGCCGACGATTTTACCCCGCCGAACTTCTGTGCTGGAAATTACATATTGCGTTGGCTCGTTGTACGTTACACCGGTTAGGTCCGTTGGGAAACGTGTAACGAGATACTCGTCCCTTTTTCTTTTCATTTTTTCACCGTACGAAACCGATGTTCCTCGATCGTTTTATTGATATAGATTCTCCTGAAAACGGACACTGTCACGAAACGGCATTGTCGTTTTCTGCGGACGACGCGGCGACGCTTCTTGCGGTCGACTCGAATTTTCGTGTTTCGCTAACCAGCAGCCGCATATTTCGGCTGGAACTGTGCATTGAACATTCTGTACACCGCGTATTATTATGTCTCTTTATATAGCAGTCGCCGCGTTTATCGAGAACCGTGTAACGAGGATCTCGTTCCTTTTTTTTCTTTTACCTTGGAAGTCGCGTTCTTCGACTGATTTACATACCGCTACGGTTTCTCGAAAAGAGAAGTTGCTGCAGAAACATCATCGGGCAACACGGATATGATGAGCAAGATGCGCTCTTCTCGAACGAACACAAAATCGTACGAAAGGAGAGCTTTAATTGGGCTGTAACTTCTGATTCTTAGAACGCGATGAGACACGCGAAGTTACCGATGAGAAATCACGGCGTATGTCCCGGTGATTTTGAACACACAAAGGAGATACGAATCGAGCTGTAACGATCTACTGAATTTACCAATCCCGATATTCCCGCTTCTTTCGTCATAACGCGTTAACCTCTTTTTATAATCACTCTGAAATGAACCGTTTACATCTACGCATCCCGTGTTTCCTAATAGAAAAAAGAGGGAATTAGAAAATACTATTGATGTTGCCTTCTATTTTACTTTCGTTTTAATCAGTTTAGCTACTGTGTTGCTGAGAGACCTCTACAGCTGCAAGCTACCGGCTGATCCTCTAAAGAAACTCTTATCTTGCAGTGTTGTTTCACACTTGTAGCTTATTTCGAATAGAAATTGGCAAGTGCAAATGCTATTCCAGTCCTTCGAAAATTAAATGTTATCTTTCTGTTACGAACTTCTTATTTTTAAAGCAAATGCAGACGTTAGAGAACCATGGCATACTATTTCATTTCTAGTAAATTATTTATTTTTACGGTACACAGTTTAACGCATATCGAATTTTATAAACGTACTTTCGTACATTTCTTTCTACGCCCTCTTTGCAAACATCAGCCACCTTTATGCTCAGCCACCTGGTTTTAAAATTTGATTAAAAATATTACGTTTCATTCCGTTCATTTAACTTTCTATCAATTCCTATATTTTCCGATTAATCAGTTTTTCAGTTGTTGTCTCTCCTCTTGCTCCTATTCCCTCTAAGAAAAATTGTACTCGAACTTGTTTACCTTTATCTTGTAGCCAAATATTTGACTGATAACGGTAGGAACATACATAAACAAAGTTTCGGAACAGTCAGCGTTAAAGAAATTTACAAAGATAAATAGTTCTCTTATGTGTACAAAGAGGTAAACAAATTTGTTAATTACAGCCATCGGTTTCTTAACACATTACGTACAGGCTAATTTTCAGGAAACTGAATTGTGCGGATGGCAATTTTCATCGAGATCAATTTATATCACTATACATACAAATACTCAGATACCATATTGTCATGTAATAAATGTAAAAAATATTAAATTCGATTCGAATTGATTATCTATTTAAAATATATTACAGGACAATATGATATCTGAGCTTTTGTCTTTATAAGGTGTCTTTATATACAAACGAGATTTCTCGTTGCCAATACGCAATGTGTTAACTGCTGCGGCGCAGCCATAGTTCGTGTATGACCGGTGATTCAGCCTGTCGCGAACGTGTTAATCGCGAAAGAAGTCCTGGATCATGGGGTTGACAAGATAATTTCTTTTCGCGCGTCCGCGAAAACAGGCTCGGCGTACTGAACAGCCTGTAGAACGGGTGAATACTGTATAAGCACGGCGGCGTTAAGTGGCCGTTATTTTTAGATCGCACGGCCGAGTCAAACGTTCGGGTAATTGAGCGGCGGCGGTGATTTCTGTGCCGTGATTTGCATAGGTCCGCTCGCTTGCTCGCTTGCTCGCTCGTTCGCTCGCGTGTTCCGCGAAAGAAATTCGCGGGTCGAGTGGCCTGATTCTTTTTCAGTGGCGGCTGACCGGTCGAAAAACCGAACGCGGATCGGCCGCCTTGCGTCAGAGACACGTACAGTCCGTCTTATAGGAGCACATCGTTGTTATCTGTGAAACTTAATGCCTAACGAGAGAGAGAGAGATTGTGATAATGTAAACAGTTCTTTCAAATAGGCATCACGTAACGTCTCACTTTCCGATTGAATCGGTGTAAAGAACAATCGAAGCGAAAGTATCGAAAGAATTGAATGAAAATGATTGGTTCCTTAGGAGGAATAGATTGAAGGGAACCTGTTAACCCTGTAAAACCTGTGTAACTTCGAAGTCACTACCAATGTACTGGCATCTTGTCGATTGATCTCATTTCACATAGCAAAGTGGCGAATCAAATGAAGTAATTAATTAACAGAAACTTTTATACGCTCAGGCGTGAAAGTTCAATGTCACTGTAATTTCTAAATTACAAGGTGTACTCGTTTTGATAGAATTATTCAAACTATTGGACACGTTCTTAATTTGTATTTGCAGGATGATGTTTGTCAGTTTTATACTCTATACATTCTTTTTATAGTCACAATGATTTCCTACAGTACAACTGTAAAACATGATATTTAATATTGTACCCCGTATAACGCATCAATTAGAGAAATATTGAAATAAAATAGCTTCGTTCCTCAATGTACGTGTGATCTCTCTTGAAATTAGTTTCGCAAAATATCTTTATCTCATCAGAAAATGTGAAAATATTTTTAGTGAAAAACGTCACAGTGCAAAGGGTTGAATATAAGAATTGTAACTGTAATCGTGTTCGAAAAATGTGGAGTTATTCGTATCGCGCGCTGGATTTGTAGGAAACACGAAAGTTGTCAAGTAGTAATAGATAGTAATAGATAACGGCGGAGATTAGATTAATTGTTAGGTAAACGAGTACCGGTATTTTACATGAATTTTCCACAAGAAATTCGTTACATATTCATCGATTTTTTCGGAAACACAGTCGGTACGCTGTTCATAGACAGACTATATATCCCACGCGGCCGCCGCGATTATGACGTTACGCTTTGGCTGGCTGATCGATTGCGTTCTCCACGGATGGGAAAAACGCGAATCGAAAACGGTATCATTACATCAGGGTTCTGAATAAAAATCGTATGCTGGCTGACAGTGATTCTAATTGATGGAGGTAACTCGCAGTTAAATGCAAATTATCGATCTCGAACGATACTTTATTGTACCTTAGACCTCGATATACACGTTCGGCGTGGAAGTTTAATTTCTAGATCCGATGATAACGCTGTCTCCTTTTTATCCCCCCGAGCGAAAAGATGAAAATAAAAGAGAGTGAAAGTTACGTCTCTTATTTCTTCTTTTCCTTGAATCCGTGGAATGTTTGCCGAAGGAAACGAGACCGAGGATATTTTTTCGATTTGGTTTCCGCAGCTTTCGTGGCTGCCCGTGTTTGTTGGTTTAGGAGAGGAGGATGGGTACGCGCGCCGGCTGCGCGGGATAGATTAAAACACAAAAATTCAATTACGTTATCTCGTGAGAATGGATTTCGGATTGCAATAAACCCGAGACAATACAACACCGTCACAGAGGATCAACTTCAAACCGCGATAAAGTTTCTCACACAATGCAACGCGTATACACAATCAATGAGTCACTTAGAAATCTAACGGGAAAAGAGAATCTAGAATACGGCTCGCCGCTGCGCACGCATTAGAGAATTACGATCTAGGTGGAGACCGAAGCCGACTCGTCCCACGAGGATCGAGATCGGATGCTGGGCCGGTGTCTCCATCGATCATTGAATGCTATAATTACCGTCCGAGTAATAAGAAAACGGCAACGATTTTTCCATGATGCAGTTGTCACAGAAACTCTGATAAGTAGCATGAGTCTTTTCTATTTTCAATCCACGTTGTTCTTATTGTCTTAAATATCCGTCTAAATTCAAGTGAAACATTGAGCTCCAATAATCTAGCAAAACCTTTCTTGCAACCAATCTTATAGTCAATTGAAAAGTTACAGTATTATTACAAACAAACGGAAAAATGTGGAGAGTGGTATAAATAGGACATCCAATATGCACATCTACTAAATGTTAAATCAAAATATTTTCGAAAACCAATTCATTACTCTTCCAGGTTATGAAGTGACTGATCAAATCGCTCTCTTTTCCCTTCCGCCGCAATTCAATTTCCACTAACAAACATAATCTGGTACAACCTTCCCCTACGATACGATGGAAACAAAGGGTAGAAATTTCCGAGGAACGACGCTCGTAATCGCGATCGGTCGTTTCGAGTCAGTGGGATATTTGCCTGATCTGGGCGGCCGAAAGTCCATTTTCAAAATTTTGCAGTCTAGATAGGATTTTGTTTAAGACAGCCGAATATGTGCGGAACATTGTCTTAATAATTTTGTTATCGTTGGAGCACTCGAAAAGTGCTGAGCTCCCCCGACAATTAGGCATTTTTCGATTACGCGTTTTACGCTTGAAATTCCTCGCAGTACTCTCCATATGTTTTATACACTCCGGGTAAATGTACAATTATACCTTTAATAGTTAATTACCGTTTTACCGTGAATCTTTATATAAATATTCACATTTTAACATAGACGATACATCATCGATATTTCTTACAATTGCACAACTTGTACCTTTTTCAAGCAAAGTTATACTCAGTAAGGTTTTGAGATTGTGACCCAAAAATAAAATGCAGTGTTTCGGAAAGCCACTTTCTAAGGTAATTAAGCTTAATACTTCGAAACAAATTTTCATATGAATTCATATTACTCTGAATACTACAGCAATTTACTAATTCCTTTGACTTTCCTACCTAGTACACGAAATTTACAGAAAATCAATAAGTTAAACAATTCTACATTATTTACGATATACATATTATATACTATATTATTGTACACTACATCATACAAAGTATGATAAAATATGAAATAAATTTATTCTCATTGTACCACACGATTGCATATTATTATGTATCATTATATTACACTCGGATACTTTCTTGCAAAAAGTCGATATAAACCTGTCTTTAATTTTGGCCGGCCAGATCGAACAAATACCCCACTGCGGCGCTGGCGATCGTGTTTCCCTGTGCATGAAACGAGGCGAGCCCGGTCTCGCGCGTGCCTACGCCGCTGACAAAGACTCCCGGAGGCGAAAGCCAGAGACGGGGACGCGTTTCGCCGCGGTGGAAGCGAGGCGGAGATAGAAACGGGACCGAGAGGAAAAAGGCGGAGAGGCCGGAGCGCGCCCGGGCACTCAGCTTTCGTTTTCACCCAGCCTACTTGTTAATCCGGTGAGTCAATAGTTGTATAACACTGGAACTACGTTGCGTAATACGGCGTTGGTTTCCCTCGCGACCTACTTGCCCACTAAACTAGACACACATTCTTATCCACCGGTAATCCGTCTCTCCCTGACCGTTTCTAGGCGTTCCGCGCGCTGCCCGGTGTCAGCCGGCGTGCTCCCGCTGAAAAACGCGACGCGGATTGGCCCCGCCCTTTTCCCATCCTTGCCCTGCGACTTTCTTCGAACCTGCGCTCGCATTTCTTCGAAAAGTCTACCGTTTCGTTGTTAATAGGTAACTAGGAAAAAAGAATTCTATACTCGTCCTAGGAGTTACGTTTATACCCTAAGAATGAGAATTGAGCTTAGACGTTGGAGTACGGGGGGTTGTAGAGGTTGAAATGTGTAAAGTAAATTTTAAATTGAGATTTTCGGTTGGTCAATGTTGTCACCATTGTATTCAGGACTTAATGAAAATAGCGTTCATTGTAGGATTTACGTTTATACCCTAAGATTAAGAATTGATTTAGAAGTTAGGGTACATGACGGTTTAGAATATGATATGTGTAAAGTGAATTTTAAGGTGAAGCTTTCGGCTGGATCATGTTACTACTTAAGACCTGATGAAGGGACCGATGGAATTGCTTTATCAATTCAAAGTTTTAATGATACAGGCATCCTTAAATTAAGTCAAATGGAAATGCGAGTTACAAGATCGACTTCTGAGCCTACCAATCTATAAATTATATCTATATTAATTATATCTAATTATATCTATAATTTCCTCAAATTTTCCATTAACGAATACCACGTTAAAATCGAAACAAAACTCAACTGTTCCTCGAACCGTATTGCCTCAGTGTAGACAGAATGTTTCTGTAAGTAGCTTGTCGGAAATTCTTGCGGCAACGAGGAGTTCCCCGGTGTTGCTTCAATGAGGATGCGGCTTTAGGGACACGACCCGCCCGTTACGACACCCGCCGGAGAGAGCCCTTAGCCGGCACACACCGCGCGCCGCGACCAAATTTCGCTCGATCCCGAGAAGAAAATAGATTACGATCGGGCGGGGGGAATTGGGAACGGCCGCGGAATGCGATGGAAATAAATTTTTCGGGGGTCCCCGGTTTATTGATGGGACGCGCCGTATACGTGGGCTGTTTCGTCTGAACGAGAAGTTTTCGGAGTATACGGAGTTCGCTCTTCCCTTTCAGCCTTAGAGATAACTTCTTCGACGAAACACTGGACTTTCATTGTTCAAAACGTTTAATAAATTCCAAACGATAATTAACTTTCGTCATATTCCAATTAATACTTTACCTTATCTATCAAATAATATAGGACTCGTTTATTCAATTTTCATTAACGACTTGCATAAATTCAGACTTCTTTCGTATCAACGTTGAAATTAATTCCGAAACCCTCTTTTCCATTTCCCACGGAACACAGACCGCGAACACGATAACATCGAGCTGGACGAAAAAATCCATTTCACAAAATCGGATAGATCCTATCTACGGAAAGTATAAAATGAAAAAAAAGGGGGGAAAAACCAAAATTTACGATTCGCATTCGATAGAGTAGATCCCGAGCGGTCGGCTCCGTTTTCCGCGGAGCACGATGAAAATGCGATAACGCTCGGTCGGGGATCGAGCGGCCGATACACGATAATGCGGCACGATGGTAATCTGAATTTCATTCAGACCATGACCCAGGGTAAGAGTGAAAAATTATCAACGGCTTCCATCCGCGGCGGCGTGACTATATTCGCCGCTGCGTACCGGCCGCCTCAAGGACCAACGCGACGCGCGCCGGCCGGCCGGCCGGTCGGCCCGATCGCCGCAAAAATTCGACTTCAAGGCGGAGATTTCACGACACGCCGAACCTTCGGCACGGTTTCGACGGCGACGACCTTGAGCCCGATCGCTTCGATCCATTTCGGAGATATCGCGAGACGCTTTTCAGCGCCGATTGCCACAGACGCGGCAAAAAGCTGCGTCGCGTCGCCGCGCGATTATCTCGGCGATCGGCGCCCCTCGATCTTAACACATTGCGGCTAATTTTCAAAAAACTGAATTGTGCGGACGGCGTTTCAGTAATATCAACTTATATCACTGAGATCAAGTTATGTCACTGTAGATACAAAAACTCTTTTCTCTTATCCCATTTTCATGCGAGAGATGCTTTGTAAATTCTTGATGACTTTTCTTTTAAAGCGGGAGAATTGGATATTGATGTGTGAGGGAAGTTTGAGTAATTGTTTCGTTAAACTGAGATATAATTAAATGCATTTCCTTTTTTCGAATGAAACGGATAGGTAGTAATAGATTTTCATAACGAATTACGATTTCTGTAGATAAATAAATCCTTGAGATTATAGGCTCTCAAGCAGCTTTCTCGAATGATCTTCTAACTCCGACCCGATTTCTGTTTTCACGGAATTCGTCGAAGCCCTCCAAGGACTTCGAAATCTCTGAACGAGGTGTCGATGATTCATTAGAGGCGGAACTATCCTAATGATCCGAAGAGAAACACGGTTGCGCATGGGTATCCACGGACACTTTTTCGTGGTACAGTTGACTAATTATTAATCAGAAAGCCGGACGGATATATGATCGCCTGCGAGCGTTCCGATGTCGATATTTACGATTCCTCGGAAATCGTAGCAGGAAGTCGGCCACCCAGAACTGGAGCTATCGAAAGGAAAAAATGCGAAGGGAATTGGCTGCGAATTGCTCCGGAGAACGAGAACTATGCGCCCTGTCGGCAGAGTGAATATTCAATGAACGCGATAAATAATAGGAGCACCGGAAAGCGTTCGATCATCGCGATCGATTCATCGCGATCTATCTTAAGCTCGCATTCAAATATAGAGCCCGGTGTTCCATAGTCAATGGTCGTCTCCGGGTTCGAAAAATCGCGAAGTCACGAAATCGATGGCGGAACGGGGTCATCGTGGACACGCAATCAAATCGACTGGATAAGCGATAAACGCAACGCGCCGCGCCGCGCCGCGCCGCGCCATGGCCCGGCCAGGATTACACCGAACGAATGAATTTCGCGGCGATCGATCGGTTTACCAAACGGCTGGCCAATCAGAATATTTTTCACGGAAATACTTGTGAAACCTGCTAAATTCATTTCGCAAAAAACTGATCAGGGGAAAAGTTTAAAAACACGGCTCCTATAAAACTTCAATCTTGATTTCTCTTTTTTTCGTAACTGAACAACCGTCTCTGCCAGTTGTACATGGAACTTAACGGATGATTTTCACTCGCAACTGTCGAGGCTCTACTGTGATAAATAAAAACCACCCTTTGCTTCTCCTAATTTCAAGATTAAACTCCAAACTTCGACTTTTGCTTTCCAATTTCCGTCTCGATCGTTTCTACCAGCCCTAAATCGAATTCGGCGAATTATTTCCATTAGCAATTATCGAGGTGCTACTGTAATAACACCATTCCCTCCACAGTTCCGATAAAATTAAAGTCCAACCTTGTCATACCCTCGTTCTCCATTTCTTAACAACTTAACGATCATCTCTGCCAATGGCGAGTGAAAAACAAACGATTTTCACCGACAATTATCGAGGCTCTGCCACAACAGACTTCGTTCAACGAGCATATCGTCTCGCCAGCTGAAAAATGGACTCGCTGGGAATGCAGGTCGCGTAACGAGAATAATACCGGAGCGGTAAGGAAGAAAAACGAGCGAAAGGGGTGCGGGGGATGGTGGAAGAAGAGAGACGAGTGAAAAAAGCGCGGCAAGAAAATAGGAACGCGGAGGAAAGAAATAAAGAAAAGGAGTCGCGTGAGTCTGCGCCGGCTGACTTATTAACGTCGGTATTGAGATTAAGTTTATTCAGCAACGAGTATGCCATGACACACTAACCAAGTGGTCGAGACCCACTTAAGCTACCGGGTGACCTCCATCGAAATGGAATGGATGGGGTGATAGTGCGTGGTGTATTTTAAGCGTGTGCTATACGCAACGCTCACGGAAAGCGTCCCGACACGAGGCCGTCCGCGGCTGTCCTTCGATTTTCAAACGGGAAGACCATTAATTGCCTGCACCGTGCCGCGGCTCGGATTCGCGTTGGACCTTCGAGGAAACGACGGCTCACTCTCTGTCTCTCCCTCTCTATCTTTCTCTGTCTTACTCGGTTTGCACGCTATGTACACACATACACGGGCGTGCAACACGCGTTTCGCAAAGGCGAAAGATCGTTTATGGATCCTTCACCGTGCGCACCGCGAAAGAAAATATCACGCGGTCCACGTTTCGTGATCGCGAAGGAACTTTCGTCATGGTGTAACGCGGATCTTTTGGCAGCTAATAGGAAAGAGGCTTGCGACCCGGAAATTCGAAGTTTTAGTTGAAACTCGTTACGTAGATGGATCTAATATAACGCGGATGGATAGTTCCGAAGATTTTGAATTTTTAATTTTGAAAACTTTCCTTTAATCTTTCTCGATTAAATCCTTCATGTTTAATCGTTCCTTGAATCGCGTCCTATAAGAAGTTTAATGTTCCACTGCCAAATTTCATTCACCAAGTCGAAAGTATGTTTATTTGTGAATTATGAAACATTTTTATCTGAAGGATCATCGGAAACTTTAGGGGATGATTTCATGTTTAAATAATCAATTTCTAGTGGATTAGATTTCGTCTCGAAACCCGTTCGAGTAAAACGTCGTGCGTCGTTCGTTTCAACGAAATTTTGCTGAAGACCAGCGCGTATTCAGGCGCGGGCAAAAGAGGAACAATTAGAAGGCGAAAGAGGAGAGTTTACGAGCACAGATTACCGGGTCGCTCGGTTTCACTTTCAACGGGGCGAGCGCGCGCGAGGTTTCGGGCGCAGAAATCGGGCGCAGCCGGGCAGTTCCGAGGATCTTTGGAACGAGAAAGCGGCGATAGTTTCGCTATTTGAAGGTCCGGCGAAATTACGATAAATTTCTGGCCTTTTACGTAATCCGTCTGAGCTGACAGCGGCGCGGCGTTATTTTCAAATGGCGGCAAACCGCGAAATCGGCGAGGAATCGGACGAGCCGAGCACGTCGCGACCGACTCGACGGCTGAAGGTAATTAGAGGATTATCTACACAAATGACTTTATCGCCCGGTAAAATACCCAGCACTTTAGAGCCTTCAACGTGATATATAAGCCAGATATCTACGCTAAACGGGCACCGTTACTCGCCGTGTTTTCTTTAAACGGCGTTCACTGTTCAATGCTCGCTGGAAGGTCTAGGTTCCGCGAAAATCGTGATCACTGTATCCTCCATTGAAGATCGAAGTCGTTGCTTTCATTCAATAGAATATACCATTGGCTAAATCTAGTTCACATATGATTTTTAATAAAATCGAAGGTTTCAAATTGTAAACGAAATAATTTTAATAGTTTCTTTTTTCAGTATTTTCAAACTTCCTGCTTATTTTTGTTAAAGATTCTTTGAGATAGTTCACGAAACTGTATCACGACTGGAAATTTGGATAAACGATATTCTTTATACATTTACGACAATGAAACCCGAGTTATTAATATTTTTGATTTCGTAAGTGGACGTTAGATGTGAGAAGTAGAAAAGGTTAACCACAGCCAGACATATGGACTACTATCATGCTCGTTGAAATACTCGGTTTTATTCGGAGAATGAAATTTCTTGCAAAAAAATTCAATTTCATATTTTCAATTACAGCTGGCGCAATGAATGACCGCGCGAATGATTGTATCACCGTCACGGCCACACCCAGCACACGGTCACGCACCAATAAACGAGTCGGCGGTTGAAAATTCATTCATTTCGCAAGCTCATCGTAAAACTCATCCAGGCCACAGAAAAAACCGGATCAAACGAACCCCGTAGAAACGTCGGGCGGCTTTAACCTCCGCTTAATTCCCCTAATTGATCGAATTAGTCAAAAACTGATCGGTATGCGAGCGAAGTTGATCGTTTCGCAACGGAGCGTAATTGCTTAACGAGTCGATTCGTTGGAAAAAAAGAGAGAAGAATAAGAGGACGTTAAAATAAAAGGGACATTGAAAACGGTGTCGGGAAGGTGATCATTTTAGCGCGTGGACATGGTAATCGATGTTAGTCACTGCTATTTCAATTTCAAATGATCGCAACGAACATTAAACGATAACATGTTCTATACCTTAAACGCCGCACACTTTAAACCAAAATAGAAAATATTTTATACTTTACACCATTCCAACCTACACATTAAAATATTACTCGATCCAACCCCTAATACCAAATCAAACTTATACCAACTACTTCAACCTAAATTGAATAAAACCAACTGCTACTTCAATCAGCAATATTCAACGACTACAAATACAAGATTCCTCGTCCGTACGAACTACCATCACATTGACATTCCAATTTCAAATTTTATCTACCAACATGTCATAAATCCCTATGAAATCCCCACCCTGTAAAACAACGAATCGACGTATCAGTGAACGGAGCCGAATAGGAGAAGAAGAGATAGCCTTTTCGGATCCTTAGGTATCTTGTCGCGGGGTGCATTAGCTAACCGAATACGTGTACATTTCTTACGCAAACTAGCGAAAGTAGGCGGGAGCCGCTCGGCAACGGGGGGAAAAGAGACACGGGGAGGCGGCAGTCGGTCGCATAGCCGCAACGTGGATCGCGTTGATACGTGACAGCGCGAGCGAGTGTGCGTTTCGGAGCCGATCGTGTTGGGGAAAGGGTTGCGAAAGCCTGCCGAAAGCGACCGGCTCGCGCCGAAAGCGAGAGTGGAGAAGCCTGGGCCCGGGGAGCCACGAAACGGCCCGGCAAAGACATATCTGGGCCCCGGGTACCTATATACCTACGCTCACCGGTCAGGCCTTAATTAACACGTGCTCCGCTACGTGAGTTATTTATATCGGCAACGATACATCGAAAGGAAGTGTGTAATTGGTACGCGGCCACGGGAACCGTTTTTCGTTTCGCTGATCGATAACCCTTTTGATCATTATTTTCACCGTTTACTTCTTTTCTTCCTCATTCGTCGCGCTAGCTCCCGAGAACGTGGCAAACGTGGCCCGTCAACGAGGCAAGGTACTTTTTAGTCTTGAAATTGAGGTGTAGGTTGGTTTAGTTTAATGTTAGTTTTCGTTAATTGACGTTATTAACGTAATTTTTGAATCGAATGGATGTTTCGATTAAGTTTGGTCTGGTGGTGTATCTTTAGGAGTTGATTGTAGTTCCCTTTTATACTGAGAGATTATTTACACGTTGACCGCCACGGTCATCGATGACTGAAACGTCCAAATTACTACGAAAGATTTACAAGAAAAACACTGATGTTGAATTAAAATGTTTAGTAGCATGAGTAAGGAAATAATAGTATAACTTAAGAACTACGATACTAAACCATTAATAACTAATGCTAATGCCTTTTGCCTTTTGTATGATACGATAAGTAATGTCATCAAACGCTTTAAATTCTCGTGGCGATCAACGTGTTAATCTTTTGCACTTGAGGATGTTTTTCATTATAAATATTTATTACTTTCTGATGAAATATCGGCGATACTTTTTGCAATATAAAGGATGATCTTGCGTGAATTAAGAGAGAAAAGCAGTTTATTTCATGCGGTGTTACATTATATAAGATTTAAGTTTGCAAAGAGTTAATGATTTTTGTAAATTTATATCAATGTTTGTTACAGAAATTTTTATGTACTACAATGACGCTTGTAGACTCGTAGTTCGGGACTGGACGTGTGATTATAAAGAGGATTGGACGCGATTCTGCGAGCGTTTCATTGGTTAACGTCCCTCCCCTCCAGCGCCAATAAGAAAGAGCGATAGGAGTACCAGTGAGCAAGTGGTAGGAGAATGACTCATGTATTTCATTGGCTGTCTCTTTCTTTCGCTGTAGGCAAGGTTGAAGCAAGACCTCAGTACTGTCAATTAACTTCGTGACGTAGCGGGGATGACGAAGTCATCGCGAAGAGGAAACGCGACGTAAGTTCGAATCTTTTTCCCAGAATGTAGCGATTATTTAAGAAAAATGTAGCACAACACTTTCATTCAGCAATAGTGAATTCGGAGATTGTCTACTTCCTTTCCTTCGAAAGAGAGGAACATCGATGTCCAATTACAATCGAACTTCCCTTCGAGTTTTATCGACGCTCGCGTTCCAGACGCGTTCAACAAACAAAAGCCGAAGTACTAAACACTGTCTGCAAATAACGACGGATATCTTGCGCACGACCTTGTTGTCTATCCTGTAAGCGCTATCTAATAACATTCCGTGAATCATTACAGTCCGTTCTGTTGACACGGCAAGGTGGTTATTTTGAGTAACGATGTTTGAATGTCGCTAGAACTAGCGATTACATGAAAATTGAAATACTTTACACGACCGTTTACCCGCTCGTTTATTTCAAATCGTATTGTTGACACTTTTACAAATGAATCCTACCTTCAAAACTCAAGACTAAAACACTGCGAACGTCACAATTCTCTCACCTTGTCCTATTACCTCCTTCCAAACTCTCATACGCGTATTGGTAGTAACGACTTCAATTACGACACTAACCGAAATAACATTCGAACAGCCGAGAGATTCATTAAAAAGAAATACTCCCACAATTGCAGCGGATCCAAACAAATTACATCCCTGCAGAAACCAAGTAATCCCAGAATCAAATAAAAATGGCAGCTGACCGGCGCAGCGGGTCACGGCATTAAACGAAAATGAAATTCCCGGGCCTCTCGAAAGCCGCGCGCGCTGCCCCGGAGTAAAACACACGTGCGCGTGGTACGAGGTCCGGGCCCCCGTGATAGAAACCCGTGGGCAATAAAATTTTTAGAGGTGCTTCGGTATCTCCGATTTACGAGGAACGATGTTGCAAGACCACGGATGGGCTAGCAGGAAATATACGGCGGAAATTAGTCGGGGTAAGGAGCGGGCGCCTTAATTCGACCTCGTTAAGCACGAGGGACATTAAAGAAGAGAGACGACCGCTTTTTATCGCCGCCCCCTTTTTTCTTCGGGCGCGGGCACGGCTGGAAACCGGCCGGCCGGCGGGTTGGGCGAAAAGAAGAAAGTGCCGGCATTGAAATCGCCGCGCGCGGAAAGGAAGCAACGGAACGGGGGAGGATGCGCCGCCGCCACCGCGGTTTAGATCCGTGGACCATGACCAAGTGATAGTGACTTCGAGAATCAGCTGACGGCGTGCCGCGGCGCGCGGCCGCGGAGCTTACGCCGCATTTAAATGTGTTCCATTTTATGACGGTGCCGCGGAAACGGCCGCCTACCCGGCCCCGGTTCGACAGTCGCTTCACGTACCCGGCCGATTCGCTTGCATAAATCATTAGAAAGCCGCTCGGACGAGCTACCATGTGCCGTGATCGTTTTGTAATACAGCTGAGCCTCGATTACTCGATTTAGTCTAAATGCACGGGAATGGTTTGAAGTCGAGTTTGCCGCAGGGATGATTGTTTTGGACCGATGTGGAGAATCATCTTGCAGGGTTGTTTGCGCATGATCATTTTTATGGGATTTATGTGGATGATTGTTTTGGAGAAAATATATGACTGAAGTAAGTTTTAATATTGAGCGAAAAATGGTCAAGGTCAGGCTTCTGAATGGAGTACATGTTTGATGTAAAAGCGAGGAACGTTTTACTGATTTCTTGAAATGTTGAATACCTAGGCACAATAACGATACTATGCGTTTTGGTAATGCAAGGTGAGGTTCTGGAGTAAGTTCCACACAGCTCTGCGAACACGAGGATAATGAATCCTTATGTAATTTGGTAATCATATATAACTTAGGATGTTCTATTGTAGTTAGTTAAGCTCCGGGGGTCTTGCAGTATCTTCACAGAAAGTCCAATAACCTGTTTGTTCAGCAACTCTGAATTTGCGAACTTAAAGTGCTCTAGCTAAGAGAATTTCGCTTAATTAGCGAGCTAGAAGGATGACGACGAGAATTTCCCTATGTGTTCGACGTCGGATGATGGTGGAACGGTAAATACAACGAAATGTTACTCTGATGAGAATAAAATACCTAATATCGCGTTGGACACTATCTAACTCAAACTCTCAACAAGTACCCTACAAATACATCCCCTATTTTTCTAGTGTACCGTACAATTCACCCAAAATTCACCTTCAAAAATAGATCCCCCTCCAAACTACCCTAGTCATCTTCTACGCAGTTCCTTAAGCATCAGTGAAAACCAGTAACGAGAGATTCATCATTGTTCGAGTTGAAAACGGCGAACGTTACCAAGGTTCAGGTAACAAAATCGCCAAAAAGGGGTTACGATGCGCCCGGTCGCCCTTCGATTGCTTCGTGTTCGGCCAGGTCGTCGGTGACCTTTGTCCCGAACGGGGATACCCCGTTTCGCGTGCAGCCGCGGCAGCGAATGCACCGATCCACCTACGTCCCCCCGCCCCTCGGCCGGGCGAAAAGATAAAAAGACGTGGCGTCCTCGCCGGGATCCGCGCGAAACGGCGGACAACGCCTGCGCCAACTGCGGGAGAGGTGCGAGAAGGCGCGAGCTACGTCCACGTACGCCGGCCGAGGGAGTAGGACGGAGGGAAGGTGGGGGAGGGTGAGCCCCCGGTGGGAGGCAAGGATTCGTGTCATTGTCAGTGGGTAATCAGGTCAGTGGGCCAGTGGGACGACCACTTTCAATTTCAGTCCTTCTAGCTGTGCAACTCGGCGTGCCGCGTCGCGTCGCGTTATCTCGCGCGCGCTCTCGCTCTCTCCGTCTCTCTCCCGCTGTCCTCGATGCGTTCCTCTTTTTTCAGCCGGGTCCGCGGATCGCGCGAGCTTCTATTGCCGCGACCGACCGGAGACACTCCGTAAATGCGCCACCTCCCGACCGTCGCCCGTAGAGATGGGAACGATACGCTCGTAAAAGCTCTGCTCCGAGCTGATTTTTTGGGGAAAAGGTATGAGTTTACGATAAGGATGGCAGATGTCTGTTACAGGCTAAACACGCGTAGCTATATTGTCAAAAAGGACTGAAACTATAGCTGAGATAGCTAGAATGCTAGGTATTTGTAGGCTGAAGTTAAAGGCTGATAAGGGAAGCATAACTTGGTTACCGGTTTAGGATTTGCGAACATAGTCTGCTTTTCGAAAGAGGACGGAGTATTTTGTGTGTTGATCAATGCATTGCTTTGAAAAGGTGACGTGAGGCTGGTCGAAAAGAGGAAGACATCTTTGGCTAGAAGTTCAGCTGTAGGTCGCGGAAGATCGCTGGCTGCCTGACATTTATGGAGATGGTAACAAACCTTATAGAGAAGGTATGCCGCGAAGTTACCAATAATCCGGGTACTTTTGATCTCGGTTCGATCTTAGAACATAGAACATTACATTGAATACCTCGTACAAAACCAAAAATTAAATACCCACTCAAGCACAGGTGAACTACTGGACTAAAACCCGCATATTAGTCATTCACCAAGGTACTCGCCAGGTAACCAACTACTCAAGGATTCACTAAACTCCAAAGAACATTACTAATCGCATTCAAAACAAATCCATCATCCCCCAAACAAGCTTTACCCGTTACAAAAGGTTAGCCGAATACCCGCTCATTGTAATGCCAATCAGGGACTACCGAATAATTACCGGGGTCCGGTATCGATTAGAGCCTCGAAGGCGGTAATTGAATCGGTCCCAACGGTGGAGCAAGGGAAGAAGACGGGCCTCGGTACTGGCCGAGGCGCAAGGGTGGGGGGCACGGAGGCCCGGACACGCGCCAATCGCGTCACGGTACCACCGGTTGCGAGCGAGCGAGCGAGCGAGGGAGCGGGTACATCTGAAACGTGTAACGAGCGAGAGTGATAGGGAGAGTGACTGTCGGATGGACGCGTACATGCGGGAGAAAGAGGGGCCTCCGGTGAGAGGGGGAAGGGGGAGGAAGGGATGATGCACGCGCGATCACGCTCGTACACGTTCGGCTGGTTCGGCTCTCGCTTGCTCTTGCACGCTCGCGCGCGAGCAAGCGATAGCGGAAAGTAGGACGCGTATTAAAAACCACAGACCGTGTCCCGTGGCGTCACTTCTCGTGCCTCGCCGCGGCGCGCCGGTATTACCCAATCGAATTCATCATAACTGGCACGAGAAACGAGCGAGCGGAGACCGACGAAACGAACGAAGGGATGGCTTGTCGAATTGGACGCCGTCGTATAGGGGTGGGGAGAACTACGCGGTATAAAAGAGAGAGGCTTTTTCGGCGATAGATCGGCAATCAGCGCCGTAGCGCGGCGATCGACGGAAACGTCGTCGCCTAGCCGCTCACGGTCTATGATAAAAGACTTTCGATTTCGGTGGTTCCGGATGTGTGCCGCGGGATACCCTTATGCGGGTACAGTCGGATTGGAAAGTATTTCGGTTGGACAAAGACTTTTCGGTTCTATCCTTGTCTGATGTGATTGCGTTACATCTGAATGGACGTTGTCGTCGGATAAATGTTGTAGGAGATTGCTAATAGTTTCTGAGATAGGTGGGTAATAAATGGTTCGACCAGTTTTGAAATTGTTCCACGAGCTCCTTTGAAAAGCTGGGGATCCGTTTTTGGATCTTAGATCTGTTTGATTTATGTATTGTAGCTGTCTATTAAAAATTATAAAATTTTCATTGAACTGTGTAATATGGATCACACGTACGCAGATTATGAAATTATTCAGCAGAAAGTAAATCATATTCTTCTTTTAAAAGATTCACAGGAAAACTGAACGACCACGAATCGTTGTCCAGCTCGTGCAAGAATTTTTTACACGGAAACTCCAAAGAAATATTACCCGGCCGCTAAATTTAGCGGGTGATCGAAACGAGAGCAACGCCATGGCGTGGCGATCGCGGGAATCAGGGAAGGTGCGAGCCGCGGCCGGCTACCACTCGAATCGATGATCCTTAATTATGTTTGAAAATTAAGCTGACGTTAAAACGTCGGCTACTGAGCGAATTAATTTTCCTAAGGAATTGGGTCGCGGCCTTGAAACCCGCCTCGCAAAAGCTCGAAGAATGTCCGTTAACTATATTCGGCCGATCGATCCTTCTTTAACGATCAGATAGGCTCCCCGCGATACTGTGAACTATTTTATACAGGGTGATCCGTCGGCAATGGCGCTAACGATAAGAACGAAGTTTTATTAGTCGAGAACGTCGAACAAAATTTTCTCGGGCAGATCTCCGTTCTCCAAAGAGCCAGATTTACTACGATCATAAAACAGCGTCGCTAACTCTACTCCTTCATTTCGAAACACACCCTAAGCTACACCCCTGCGCAAACAACTTCTCAAGCAAATCGATACGACTTAAATCGTTAAAAGAATTTCGACAAATCTAGGTTACAACTGCCTCGAGGAGTTAAACTCAACAACGATCAAAGAAGGAAATATTCTCATTAGGACGAAAGTTACCTAATTAACCGTTTGCACTTGATAGTTTTTTACTGGAAATATTCAGCATTCTCTCATGAGATCAAGAAACAAAGTTATTCTATATCAATATGTCAAATATCGGTGCGTTATACAAAGTTGAACGTTATAAGAATAGAATTCTCTATATCGCATCAAGTTGCGACTAAGAGTACCCTATCGAGTGCAAAGGGTCAAGCAAAACAAAAATTCCAATAAAGCCCGCATCGACTACAATATTTCCCTTTTCTAGCTAAGAATAGTTTCCATGCGAACCAGCAGTTCCCTCATTACTTTTCAGAGGAACCAAAAATACACCCTCGACGAACGGATTGAAATTGTCCACAGGATCGATTGCCACGTTCAAGGAACCGATTAGGGCGAACAAGACGTTCCGGGGGTGGCGTGTCGCGGCCCCGTAAATTTTGAAATGATGTCGACCGATCTGTCGGTCGATGGCGGAGAAGAATCGTGACCGTTGGGTGAGCCGTGGAGCAGCAGTTGATCGTCGCCGGCCCGTTTGAACGGCGCATGGTTGAACAAATCGAACCGTTTCCGTAATGCTAAACATTTTAACACCCTCGTTCACGGCGGCGACGGCGGTGGCTGGTATTGTCGCGCATGCGTGATGGGATATAGCGATTCTTATATGCGGCGATCCTTTCGGCAAGCCTTTAGACGTTGATACCGTTTGGGGAGGGCGCCACAAGTTAGGAGAAGCAATTTGGCGATACGGGAGATACATATATGGTCTACTTTTCGTTGCCGGACGCGATGCAGTCACCGTTCCCGCGACAGAGAGGGAGGGAATGCGGAGAGAAAGAGGGAAAGAGAGAGAGAGAAAGAAAAAGGAGAGAGAATGTGACTGTGTGAAGTATAAATGCGTTTCGTTTGCATTTGCAAATACAATGCAATTATGCAACCGCGCCGCATGCAATTATATGTGTTCCCAATAAATCAGTAATGACGAAATAATGATTACTAACCCCTTGGGAATTCGAGCCTGGATATTCTGGTGTACTTTTACCAGCGGCGATTTTAACATAAATTATACTTTTAAAGTCAACTGTACAACGCGGGTATATCGGTGACGGATAATTGTAAATTTTCCTCTCTTTTTCCTCTTTTACTCTGTCTTTCTGTTGGTAAACACAATCCCTCGGCCGACGCGCTGCATGTTTGAGGAGCTCACACGAATTGTGCTCGCGCAGCTGTTTGCTCGATTAAGATTTCACGGGACAAATATTGGGTTGTTTATGACAGTGTATTGTTTCTTTCGTTAGCGCTTCGGATTCGGCTAGCTGCGGCGTCGATCGAACTTTACATCCTCGGGAAGATGTTGAATCAACCCCTAGAAGAGTCTCGAAAACTGGTTCCTCTTCTCAAGAACCCAAACATTTACCCAAACGAATATGAATACTTAGAAACCTCAAAAACATGGTGCAATAACTAATTTTTTTGAACTCTTTCCCAAACACTTATCCTGAACTAAAAATATAACATATTTCTAATATTATATTAAAAAAAAAAACAAATTAAAATAAATGATTAAATACAAAAAAATTAAAAATAACAAGACTCGCAAAGTCTTTGCCGAAAACGAGTATCGCGATGTCGCATCGCAGCGTCATTAGGATGCAAGGGGTGTGCGACGGCAGGGTTGGGAGGGTCGCGAACGCAGGGGGATGAACGTTCTAACTGATAAATTGGCCGACGTATCTACACCGGTGCCGCAGCCTGCTGGGAACGTTGAATAATAATTATTGTTGTTGGCTGGGCTTGGTGTTATTGAGTTATTCCAATGCGAGTTTATCAAAGTGGGTCAAGCGATTCAATAGCGACCGCCGCGGAGGAGAAACGACCCATCGTCTTAACGTGGCGTGGGAGTGTACGTACGGCCGGTGGAGCCACTTACACACCGCGCCACGCGCGTCACCGATTCGCTACACACTGGCGCAGACACGGCGCGAAACGAAACGAAAAGGGAGCAGAAAGGAGCAAAGGGTATAAGAGAAAGGGAGAGGGAGAGAGAAAGAAAGAGACAGACAGAGAAAGAGAGAGAAAGAAAAAGAAAGAAATATGACGAACGCTTCCAACCGTAAAAATTGCCGCTACCATCGGGCACATTTTTTACGATCGCGACGACTGTCCTCTCATACCTTCTTCTTCTCTTTTTCGTTTGCTCCGGGGCATAAAGAAGAAAATGATTGTAAATTATATTCCTCTCCCGAGATTATTTTTTCTCCAAGAGTTAAGAACCGTGTCGCGCCGAAACATCGACCTAACCAATACGACTCGTGCGTTATTCCCCCGGTTTCGGTATTCGTGACGAGTTTGCTTTCGTGGAAAGTATTGAACACGTTGATGCTGAACACTCCGTGGAAGTATTCCAGCTCCAAAGTTCCAATGGTCGGTTACGTAACCGTTAATCTCTCCAATATTCGCATTCGATACATTAACGGATAGATAGTGCCGTTCGAAACTCCGCAGACTCTGCCAGAAGCCCCGAATAAACCAGACGTTATCTGATTAAATAGAACGCATGAAGGGAACAAATGTTTATTCGAAGATTCGGATGCATCAACGGCGGGTCGAATTGAATTATTCCGACAGCCTTGTCCGTTTCGTACGCTTCTGTTTCGTACGGCGTCGCGCAGGATGACTCACGCGTTTCCTCTTCGACACTGTACACCTCGGACCCGTTAATTATCATAAATCTGACTATAACCACGGTGCACAAGAAAACGAAGGCGCAGGTCGGACGACACGCTGCGCAGAAACGGATTTTCTGCGGTTCGCGACTCGTAAACAGAACACGAGTAGACAGTGATGCTAATTGAAACTTTTTTTAGCTACAATTTACGTTTTCTAAAATTCAATAAGAAAAGAATTTATATTTTCAGTGAGCTCGTTACTCTTGGAACAGTTAATTCTTAATTCCAAAGTGTTTAAACATATTTGAAATAAAAATGGATATTCTTCTTGCCCTCTGAGTCGAAATAAAATGCTACCCTTATTTCAGTTTCTCTCTTGCAGCAAACGAGTAGGATTAAAGTAAGTAAAATGTTACTGCAGCAATTGCTAGAAGAGTGTTGCAATTAATTTCATACTAGAAAACCGCAATAGTTGGAATTGTGCTTGGCAAAAAACAGGCAATGGTTAGAGAAAATGGTTGAATCTTCATGGTTTGCAGGCAGCGCGCAGCAGCCACGCGCAAAATGGTCGCTGGCTCGTAGGATTTTTCGCAGGTAGCTCGAAAGTAATTATCCGCTTTCCATTAGCGTTCGCAACAGGTAGGAACGCGCGCGACCAGCCATAAATTCCCGTAGGAAAGCGAGCTCGACGGACGACGTCACTCCCGGTGAGAGTTGGGACAACAGTGTCAACGGTTGCACAATGCGGACAAACGGAACGGAGACGCGCCGCCACCCTCTCCGGATAAATAAGCTGTACGATTTAAATGAGTCCTCTCAGAAGCGAAACGAACCGTCGTCGAAAGCCGTGAAGACGTCGAGGTCGGAGAGGAGGGTCGCGTGGCCATTGTTGGACAACTGCCGTTGCCGAAGTAATGGAGAAAAAGGAAAGTGAGTCTTCTGGAAACGATTTCAGCTGCTTTACGTCTTTCGCAGGACTACGCTCTGGTCCGAATAATTGAGGGATTGTTCGTGAAAGACGGTTGCTTCATCCTCTTTCTCCTGAAGATCTCTGTGACCGGTCGTTTACGAAACTACCCCTATTTAGAGAATGGCTGGGATTCAACTATAAACATTCTGCAATTTTATTTCGTATGATTCGTCAAACTTTATGTTTCTTTTTTCAACTGATTATTTCAATCGCTTGCTAATAGAAGTCACTTTACGAGCACTGTACAAATGATCCAGAAACACTAAAGATCCACTGTCTAGCAGTAACTCTTCCACCAGCACATCTCCGATCGTATCGGATTTTCTCTTACGTCGAAAATGTACGGTCTAAAAGAAAGTGTACAAACAACCCTCGAGTCCACTGAAGTTTCCCAAGGGAGACCAATCGCGACACAAACCAAACAGAGAAGAATACCGACGCTTCAGTGAAAGTCAATATTTACACGGTTACCTAATTTCCAATTGTGTACCCGGCGCGCCTCACCCTGCTCGGACCCCAGAATACCTTGCCCCCCGGCACCTGTGACCCCGTCCCGGTTCACGGGCCCGTTTTCGAGCCCCCGACAGAGCGGATCATCATGATTTACTGTGCACAAACTGCTGCCCGGGGATCCCCTGTCAGCAACAAGTGCATTTCGGCGCAGCAGGTAGATGTTGACGTGACCCGTTGTCAAAGAGGGGTGCGCAACATCCCCCGAAGGGTGGGCCCGTTTATCCTAGCGACGGATTGCGTACGATTCGTGCCGGGCACGTGCCGGCACGCTTACGAAAACTGTTTTCCGTGAGCGTCCCTTTTCCGAGGCACGGTCCGCAAAGTCGCAGTTAGCTTTTACGGGGCTAATATTTCACCCCTCCTGGAGGGAGAATTGCACTAGTCGTGAATTGCGCTCGCAATATCTTCCTCTGAGGCCCGGGAATTGTCCCGGGTGAAATACGAGTGTTATAAAGCAGTAGAAATTATTCCGAAGTGTACTCTAACGCGAGGATAAACGTGACGGTCGTTTTTGCTCGGAGGAATGATTGTCCTCCGTCTTGGCCGCGAAATGGAACAGTCCGGTTGTAATAGTTTACAACTATTTTCAGTGCGAACAAAGAAATTCTCCATTTTAAGAGTAAAAGGTGTATCGAAATGTCGGTGGAAATAGAATATGGAAAATGCGAAAATCATTTTCATCCATTTTAAGATTGAAACATTCTTTAGCCTATAACAAGCGGTAGCGCGTTACGATATTACATTCATATTATTTAAACACTATCTACAAACCGACAAAACCCGAGAACCCTACACGATTAAACGCCACACGGAAGTGCTGCAATCGAGACCGCGGGCGACGAAAAAAAAACCAATTATCAAACAGAATTTCATCTCCATCCTCTTCCGATCTTCAGGAACGATACAATCAGCTGTAACTCGATGCACGCACACTGAAATTAGCGGTGCGCCAGATAACATGGGAAACGACACTGCATTATCAGCCGGAAGTATCGTTCCGACTCGTTTGCGGTGATTTGATAACGTAACTTTCCGATTCGCGGCGTTTTTCGCGATCGGGCCGCGGAACGATCGCGATCGCGGGATGATCGTTTCGCCCGTTGTTCCCGATCGCAGGTACCGCGGACGCAGTCGCGTGCTGTCCATCCTCGGGAGTTTATCGAGCGATTATCGCGCGGCCAAGGGAACAGGTTGTCGGAGACGATTAAAAAAATGGGTCTATGTTACGGAGACGCGGGAACTTATTACGGAACCGCGTTGCATCACCGAGACGTCGTCGGTGAAAGCATCCCGCAAGACTCGCGACAAGGCTCTACAAACGCGTCCTCTCGGCAATCTCAATTTCAATGGCTTGTCTTCAGTTGAACATTGAACGTCTTAGAAATCAGAAGAAAATGTTAACGAAAATCAGTAAGTAATCCTTCAGACACTGAAACAGATTCTACTTTTATTTTGATTTATATAATGAAACAAATATCGTGGGGAATCCATTTGAGTGATGATTGCGAATACTGTTCGCTTTTAAGGAGTTCATACGCACTGGGTTACAAAATGAAACATTTTAATTTTAATGTGAACTTTAAAATTTGCCTTCAATTATCTACATGACACATACCGCAGAATATCGTGTACACTTTTACTTTCATTTAGACGAACACGAGAACCACTCTCAAACGAAACCGATCACGAGACCTGGAAATTTCTCTCTGTATAAACAAAACGTCGCGGCGTGTTTTGACTTCCCCGTTAAATGGAGAAATTTCGGAAACTGGCCAAGTGGCCGACCCGAAATGGCTCGTTGCTCGTCAAACATTGGGAGTGTATTCAACATGCGTTGACATTTGTTTAATATAATGACCGCGTCGATCAAAATGGACATAAGCATTTACGTTCAAATAATCTTAATAAAATTTACTATACGTCACATTAACGCGTTCCGTAAGTGTTAAGTCTAGAAAGACCCTAGAATCGGGGCCACTAAAACGACAAGCGACTGAAAGGCACCGCAACATCCCCATCGTGACGGTATCTTGAAAGGATCTTGTGGACAGGGGAGAGGGGTTGTGTCGGCCAATTCTTCGCGTTCTTTTCACGCGGCGGACCACGAGGCGTGTTGCGTACGAATCGCAACGCCACGCTTGAGCGGATTTAACGGCAGCTGCGTTCGGTAGCGGTAGCTGCGGCGATTGTCGTATGACGCGCGACAGGGAGAGGGACGGTCGAGAAAAACCGTATTAACGTCCGCTACACCTAATCGGCGAATCGGAGAAAATGGAGTGCGAACCGCCCTTGAGTCTCGACGGAGGAGCGCGCTATCTTGTAACGAGCCCGCGTAATCGCGCAATGCCAAGCCGCGGCTAATTATCCACGGTTAATGCTGGCGAGAGCCATGAATATTCATACTTGACATCTTTATCGCGGCCGGAGGAGGAGCGGTGGTGCAGGGGGGTACGGCAGAAATTGGAGCTGTTACACGAGGGTCCCTTTTTGACCCACCTTCCGCCGAATCGATTGCCGTGTCACGATTGAGGAAATTGAACCGCTGCTCGACGATGCACTCGTCCAAAGGTGAGTATTGTTCCGATAATAAATCGGTTCGTCTAAGCTCGTGTGTAGGCTGATCTTTGCGAATGGTTGTTAATCTGTTAACGGAGGATGATGAGTGTACTCGTAGTCGCTGTAGGTTCAACTGTGTTTCTTGTATCATTGTCAGTTTTTAAGTTACGTTGTTAAGTTCGCAGGGATGTGAGTTAAAACATATTTATAATACACTCGTTGTTGGAATAATTTATTTGTATCTTTGTGAGCAATCATGGCTGAGAAATCAGGTTAATATGTCGGTTTCATGACGAGTGGGTTTTTGTGGTAGATGTTCCGTTTACCGCCACTTTCCGTGGAACAAAGGCAATTGTAAAAATCCTTTACAATCGACAAGCAATACCATTCGAGTCGCAAGCGGTCCCGCATTTTTACAAATTAGAATATTTTCAGCATACTTTCCCCCTTGCGTAACAATCATTTCCTACCTCGTCCTACTGCTGCGCAAATTACCGCAGCTTAAAGCTGCCAGCGTTACGTCGTTTTACCATCAGGTGCTAACAATAAGAAAGTCTCTTAAGGCTTTAGAATACAGACGCACAAAGATTGTCCAATTAAACCGTGGATTTCGTCACAGGTTCTAACAGTGTTATTTGACTTTAATTTTCGATTCAAAAACAAAAATTTCCCTCGAGTTAAACGACCTCGGAAAAAGTGAAATATCTTTCTACGCAAATTTCATTTCGATACTGTTGCAAGAAAAATGCAACAAGAAATTGCTTCGATCTGGACCAGAATGGCGGCCTAGTGGTAAACGACGAGAACCAACCACCGGAGACGCGCGAAGTCTTTTCCGAAGCGGGCAGCTGGTCTCGGGAGGCGAAGCGACTTGTTTACCGAGTAATTAGATATTCTTGCCCGCCGGAGCACTTTGACACGGATTCGTGTTCCAACGGGACGAGGAATGGCGAAGAGGGAGGGGGTGTCCGAGTTACCAAGTCGTGGAGTACTTTTACGAGGCGATGCCTTCGAACCCAGCGCAAATGTAGAAACGAGACGAAAAAAAAATTGAAAGAAAAAACAGTCGTCGACTGATGAAACAGCGAAAAAGCAATAACCGTGTATTGTTAACACGTTGTATACCATGGGGATCACCGGTGACCCCGAACCAAATCAAATTACTGTACTTCACTAAATTAAATGTCGACTATTTTAAAATATTTCTATATCATAAATAATGCTACCTAATGTGGTGATATTCACTTAGATAAATGTATAATAATAATAACGGAATTCAATCAAATGATTTAATATTATATTTTTCCCATTTTGTGTATTTCGCTGTATGAAATCGTACGGCGTTCAACGTGTTAACTTTACACTCGAGAGGTGACTCACTCACCACCTCATTTCATATAGTAAAATTATAAAATTTGATATTCAATATTATACCTTACATAACGCATCAATTTGAGAAATATTGAAATAAAATAACTTTGTTCCTCGATGTACGTATGATTTCTCTGCGAGTTAGTTACACAAAATATCGTCTTTAAAATCGTTACGAAAACGTTGAAATATTTCTGGTGAAAAATTTCCGAGTGCAAAGGGTTAAAAAAAAACTCGTTTCGCGATTTATTGTCGATGTATGCATAATTTGGAGCGTGGCGAAGGGAGAGCAGAACGAAGGGTCGAACGGGGCGAGAGGAAGAGGGGAGGGGCAAGAGGCGTACGCGTCGCCGACGTAAATAAAGGCAACCGTTGCTCGTTTCATCGAATCGCTATTTTGTCCACGAAGGGTCGGTGCAACGCTCATAAAGAAACACTCGAAGGCTATCCGTTCTAAATCTGAGGCAGCGGGACGCCCGAGCCCGTTCTCGCCGCACCGCCTCGGAATTTGCGCCGAAACGCCTGTTGCGCATACTGCACGGCGCGGCCGCCGAAACCGCGAACGTTTGAATGGCCGCGTTCGAAGCGTCACCCCTCGCAGCCGGTTAAATTACATCGTCGGCAAGGGAACGCTTTCTTTTTCGACATAACACACGTCTGCAGGATTCTTGGCTCTTCTGATGTTTTCAGGTAATTTTTGGAACAGTTGGTAAACATGATTATTGTTCGACAGAAAGGAAACAGGTTATTGAGTTTGTCTTTCGTATTGCATGTTACGATTAATAATATCCTTCCTACAGTCTTCTGTTCGAGCAGGTCTATAGATCGCCTAAAAAATTCATGATCCTTCCCCGAATGTTACGTTTACTTCGACCTGCACTCGAGATCGGGCTTCCTATCATCATCAGTTTTGAGGTTAGTTTTTAAGGTACATTCGCCGCTAAAAGTTACGGGGCGCAAAACTCGTGAGCCCCGTGACAGTCCGCTAACCGATCATCGATGGACGAAACTCATTCCTGAAAATTTTATTACACACAAGTGAGGATACAGAGTACGGTGTGTCAATGTGTCCTCCGTTATTGTTGCTCCTCGCGCGCGAAGTCGAGGAGACGTACGGCTCGCCGTGGCTGTCATGGAGATTACGAAGTGATGAAATCGCTTAAAAGAAAACATCGTGCTCACACGTTGCGGCAATGAGGAAGAATAAGACCGCGTGTAGGTACCTGTAACTTCGGAAGTGGACCGAGTCGAAGGAGCGAGCGAGATCGATGCACAGTGGAAACGTGCGAGGAGGAAAACGAAAGAGGCGGCAAGAGCGAGCGGGAAAAGAGATGTTGCGCGAACGAAGAAGCGAGAAGGAGAACAATGTGGAACGTTGGCGGGAGAGGGAAAGGAAGAAAGGACGAAAGATCGCGGGACACGGAGATGGAGAGAGAGAGGGAGAGACAGTCGAAAGCGAAAGCGAGAAAGAGAAAGGCTAGCAAGAGAGTGAGAGTGAAACAGAGATAGGGCAAAGCCAGAAGAAAGAAGGGAGGTTTGGCAAGCGGTACGCTCTACGGCAACAAAGAACTCGGGAGAGCATAGAAATGAGTTGTTGAGGTTACCTGAAGCATCGTTCGCTGGCGGTAGATCGGTGACCAGGCTAACCCGTGGTCGTGAATGTGATTGCTGGTGCTGCTGCTGCTGTTGCGCCTGTTGCTGCTGTACCTGATGAAGGCCCGGCTGCTGAGGTCCCGTCAAAGGCAGATTGGCCGCGGTGGTGTTTTCAGTGAGGATTGTCGGTACCGAGGAGGAGGAAGATGACGATGATTCCGTAAGGGCCGTCGCGGTGGTGTTCTCGAGGGCCGTGTGGCCCCCACCTTCCCCTGTCCCTGTAGCCATTCGGCCCTCGTGCATTCCAGCAGACAGACAGACGGGGGTCCCTCCTCCTGCACGTCGTTCCCGAGCGCACGCACTTCTCTCGAGGAACACCTACACTCTCTTACGTGTCCTCGCTCTCTTTCTCACCCCCCGTCTATCTATCTGTCTGTTTCGTTTTCTTTCTCTCTGTCTAGCCGAGAGAAGCGCGCGCTCGGTCTTGTTCCTTCTTCCTCTGTCTCCCTCTATTCCACGGTTTCGTCCCTCTCCGTCCCTCTCTAGCCGTCTCTCACTCTCACTCACCCTCTCTCTCTCTCTCTCTCTCTCTCTCTCTCCCCGTCTCTCTCTCTCCTTCTCTCTTTCTTCCTCCTCGTGTGCGCAAGCTCTCGCTATCCTCCTCTCTTTTTACTACTACGCTCCCCGCGCCGGCCAGCGCCGTCTGAGCGTACCGAAACTACACCGTCTCTTTCAACCAAACATCGGTATATCACACAACAGCGACATCACACACGCCCGCGGAAAAATGAGCCCCGCGCGGATTATTAACCTCCTGTCCGGCGGCCCGAAAAAAATCGAACGTTAGACAAATGTAGGTCTGTAGGCCACTTCACTTACACTTTGCATCGGGACGGGCACTCCCTTAGTCAAGCGAGCGTCCGGCGCACCGTTGCGCTCTGACAGCACGAGTTCCAGGACCGTACCCTTGCCTGAAAGACCCGGGAATCGTTTTCCGTATCACTGCCACGGCCCGAAATCACTTTCCTCGGTGATCGCCTGTCGATTGATGCCATCGTTCAACTACATCTATGAATCCGCCGATTTCACGGCCTTGCGTTCGACGTTAATGCAGTGGGAAAATGGTTTTCGACTGTACTGCCGTACCGCAATGTTATTTATATTGTGCACGTTGTATTTGTAAAGTTCAAACTGAACGTACGGTACAAATGTTGAGTATAATATTTTTGTAATCTATTCATTACTCGATGGTACTTTCATTTCTCCTTATACTTTGAATATTTTGGTGTGTGAATTCTTATTGCTGTGAAAATATTGTTTTTCTCGACCACTGAAAATATTTTTCTGGAAGCCTTCATATATTAAGACTTACATAAGTATTAATTGAACGTAATATTCGTTGCACATGCGATCATAATTTTCAATGAAAATAGTATTTTTATTATTCGCACATGTGTGGTGTTAATATTTTGAGGTATCTGTACATAAATTCTTAACAGTGTTTTAGAAAAATAATCTATGATCCGCAGATTTTGATAACAATGCAAATACTTCCAATGTATAGGATATTGCTGAAGATATTTGCACCCGTTTTGAGATTCGCAGGCACGGTAGTGGGTATCGAAAGGGAAAATGCTATATGAATGTCATAAATGCCACTTATCGAGACGAAGAGTTTGCAAATGTATTTCGTCGCTTCAAATACAAAGTCTCAAGCGCTCGTATTGCTTCGTAATTGTTCGTTTTTAATTATCTGATATCGAACAAGAGTAGATGGGGGAAAGTAATTCGAAAGAAGGAACGTATCGACCACAGTTTTATATGGGTACCAGACTTTACTAGTCACGGCACTGTGTTCCAATAATGTATCGCGGAAAGACGCAATTTCCGAAGGATTTCTCTGCTCTCTCGTGTTTGCAAGCATTTAGAATCTGCAAATTGAAAGCCTGTCAAATGTGTTTTTCGCGTTATAAATGTTGTCAATTTACCACTGTCTTAAATACGACGATACTGTCTAAGTAGGTCAGGTGTCACAATATCTGGACGTCCTATTATGGGGCGCTTTTACACCGAATGTTGCATAACTCGTCACGCACGACTTCACCAAATATAACCATGTAAAAACTATGGCCTGACGGACATAATGCGATGTAATCCCTTTTCATTGTACAATACACTTGACTAACGCTTTCGGACAACGTTTGCAGCGCTATCTAGCATGGAAAAGCGCGAAATATGAAACACTGAATTATCATATCACACATGTAATATTTTTATACTATTTTATTCAACAGTAATGTAAATAATGTGAATATGGATAAAATGTAAGTATTGCATTACAATGATATAAAAACATTTAATTCCAATAAAGAATACATACATTTGTATAAAAATATATGTTAATACATTGCAACAATAGTGAAAAGCTTTTATAATAATTGACAATAAAATTCAGTACTCATAATTAACATTAATACATCTGTTATGCATTTCTTTGTTTAGCCGCGGAGAGAAGAGAACGAGAAATAATCAGTCTTTGAATTTGAGCTGTACCCTCATATATTTGATAAATTTTTGCATCTCGCATCAGTTTCTCTACCGGATACTCAGTATTAAATCCAGCACCACCAAAGATCTGTAAAACGTCCGAAATATAAAATAATGATTTTAAATCAAGTTAATAAATATATTTCGTTACGTGTTGTTACATACCTGTACAGCATCCGTTGCACATTTGTTAGCTACATCCCCACCATAACATTTTGCAACACTAGCAAGTGTTGTTGCTGTTGGAAGTCTTCGATCAGCTGCCCAAGCCGCCTTCATCCAAGCAAGTCTAGCTGTCTCAACGCCAATCATCATATCTGCTAAAATAAACGCTATTGCTTGATGATCTGCTATTGGTTTATTGAACGTTTTACGTTCCAATGAGTATTTTGTAGCTTCATCCAGTGCTCGTTGAGCTAAACCAACAGATGCGGAAGCTACCTGTGAGAATAATAAAAATAATTAAAGAAAAACAATATTTAAACTACTTCTATATTATTTATCGTTTAAAAATGCATCATTTTTTATTATACCGCTGGTCGAGTCTTATCAAAAGTTTGCATTGCAATTTTAAAACCTTCGCCCGGTTTGCCTAAAACATTTTCTTCTGGAACACGTACGTCCTCAAATGTTATCATTCGTGTATCGGAAGCTCTTTGACCCATGTTAATTTCCTGCACGTACCAAAATAAAATTATTTCATAACAAAAAATAAAATCATCATAAATTTAATAACTCTGATGCGATGAAAATATTCACCTTGCGGCCAGGTGTTAAGCCTTCACTATTTCGTTCAACAATAAAAGCTGTAAAAGCTTTACCAGCTGGAGCTTGTGGGTCAGGATTTGATCTTGCTAATACAAAGTACCTGAAAAATTGTTAAATACATTGTAAATATTGTAATATCATTGCTGATATTGTAATTTTGCGATTAACTGATTTTACCAGTTAGCAACACCACCATTGGTTATCCACATTTTTGTACCATTAAGAACCCATTCGTTTCCTTTCTTTTCAGCTTTTAATTTAACACCTGCTACATCTGATCCAGCACCAGGTTCAGTAACACAATAAGCCTATAATGTTTACAATATGAGAATAAAGTTTCATGCCTTCCTAATGTATACAATTAATTTAATTGTTAACTAATTCAGTTATATTTAATTATCATACAGCCACAAGTGGTTCTTCAAGAAGTCTTCCAAGATATTTTTTCTGTTGCTCCTTTGTCCCAGCTGCAATTACTGGAGCTTGCTATATATAAAATATATGTTACGTAACATATAAAATATGCTTCTATTACTAAAATTAAGTTCACCATTATTATGTAAGAAGTCTTACACCTAATCCTGAGCCTTCTAGTGCCGTTGATATTCCTGTACAACCATAAGCAAATTCTTCAGCAACTAAACATGCAGTAAAACATCCAAGTTCCATTCCTCCTATAATAATAACGTTTTGAACATTAATAATTTTTAAACATTTATACATCACAGATTGATTTAATTTCTAAAAATTTATAATTATACCACAATGTTGCGGAATCTCTTTATTTAGAAGTCCCAAACTCCATGCCTTTTTAATAATATCCCAAGGATATTTTCCAGTTCTATCATGTTCAGCAGCAACTGGGATAATTTCTTCTTTTGTAAACTTTCGTGCTAATTCTTGCATTTCTTTTTGAACATCTGTCAACTCTAATATAGAAATAAAATATATAAGATTAAATTGTTATAAGTGAAACAGTGAAATCCAAAGAATATGTTACTATAATGCAATACAATTACAATATATTTATTGCACTAACCAAAATTATATCCTGTAGAATGTTCTGATTTTGATGAAAATGGTCGCATCAATTTTTGACATGTTACAGTTTTTAGTATCTATAAAACATATGTGTTCTTAATATATTAGTAGTAGGTAATATATGATTACGTATACATCTTTATATATATTGATAAATACTGTATTGTAACATTATTTATGCGAAAGACATTCAATTGTTTTATTAACTTGATTTTCCTTTTATATTTTTAAAGTGGTTTACTTACCGATCGCGAAAACATTTTTGCAATTCTTTCTTTATACTGTACTAAAAACGTTCTTGAAAACGAACTTTCTACAAACCAGATATATTTTGATATATGACCGGATTGTAAAGTACTTATATAGGACACTTGTTTTATCAGTTATCACTAAATATAAAAACGATGAACACCGTTAACTCTTCAGAACTCCAGAATAACAAATAACAGATGCTAAAGTCCAGGCAAAAGTTTTGCTGATCAAAGTACAATTTGACGTTATTAAATTGTGATCAGTGTCATATACACTTTTTCCTGCATGGACATTTCAATTCAATTAATATAGAAAATCACTTTCCGTATTACACGTCATTTTATATCTGTGTATACATATGTATATATATACATATATATATACTTAAGAAACCTTATAAATTGCTGATTGGTTACTGCTCTGATGATCTGATTTTACAATTAAAATTGATATTTCGATATTGAAATTAAACGTTTTATTAACCAACCGAAAAAATAAAGAACAAATTAATAACTTAATAAAATTACACTTTTTTCTAATCATAAATAATTACGAATGATTCATAAATACATACATTTTTATTACAGATTTTCAAAAATTACAATTGCCTTTCAATATACAAAATCATTTTTTTATACTAACATATAATACTAATAATTAGATTCATATATAAAGACATATTGGCCTATATAATTTACGAAATTCGGCGCGAAACTTTCGATTATATTTTTAAAATTTGTATATTTTTAAAACTCTCAACATTGTTCTAAGAATTTAAAAGATGAGGAGTACTTAATAGAAGAATAGTTAACAGTAGACAGTATAACATGTAACAATATCAAGTAAAAATTACGCATTCGAGTTATAATAAGAAGGCAAATAAATGAATGTAACCCAACTTAATATAGTCGTTGATGATATAATCGCCAATGTTTATGAAATACATGTATAAAATAAAGTTAAATTAATCTGTTTATACAAGTAATTTACTATAATATTAGTTAATTTAAACTTATGACTTGAATAACATTGGAATTGACAATTGTATGTTATAATCGTTTCAGCATGAAGATAGAGATTCATCCATTAACAAACAATCCTACGGCAGCCTGGTGTGAATTGTCAAAAGAACAAAAAGTAATTAAAATAAATGCTAAGCTTCCCACTACCGAAGCTCCAAATGATAAGGTTAAACTTTAAGATTACATTTTATCGTTATAACGTGTTCGCTTAAATCTAACCTAGAAGTATTGACATGTTTGTCCTATGGTTATGATCATATTCATAATAAAAAGGAAAAATGAGTTTCAATGATTAATAATACCATTTAATTTTATATTTTAGCTTCGTGTTGTGTGCATGAGTGATACTCATTCTTTAACACCATTCATAAAATTTGATATACCTATGGGAGATGTTTTTATTCATGCAGGAGATTTTACAAAATGTGGTAGTTTACAAGAAGTTATAGAATTCAATAATTGGATTGGTAAGCAATTAAAAAATTAGTATATTTTAAAAATTTTCTATATTAATATATTAAGCAATTTTTTGGTGTAGGTAATTTGCCACATAAAAATAAAATTGTTATTGCTGGCAATCATGAACTTAGTTTCGATTCTACATTTACTCATCCATTTACCCTACATAACAGTGGAGAACGTCAAAAACACACAGGGACCAGTATTTTGGATAACATACCCACATTGGGAATGTCTAAAGATACTTTGGCAGAAGCCATACAAACCACTAATGTTAAAGATTATTTGACGAATTGTACTTATTTAGAAGATTCTGAAATTACAATACATGGAATAAAAATATATGGTACACCATGGTAAATATATATACGTACTAATTTCATGACATGCTATTCAATAGAAAAATAAAATATCACTGGCATTTTATAGGAGTATTCTTTTCTTTTCAGGCAACCAGAATTTTGCAAATGGGCATTCAATGTACCACGTGGAGAAGCCTGTCTGTCAAAATGGGACATGATACCATCAGATACAGATATTCTTATAACTCATACCCCTCCTGTGGGACATGGAGACTTATGCTGTAGTGGAGTACGAGCGGGATGCGTAGAATTATTGTCTACAGTGCAAAATCGAGTGAAACCAAAGTACCACGTATTTGGTCACATTCACGAAGGTATGTTTAATTTTGTTGTGGTTGTTGTTAAAATGAAATAATATACTCCATTTTTTAATAGGATATGGTATTTCATCTGATGGAAAAATAATATATATAAATGCATCGACATGCGACTTAAATTACTTGCCAAGTAATTTACCAGTAGTATTTGATATAACACTACCATCTGGTTTTGGTAAATCATAAAAAAAAAAAAATGAAAAATATAGTAATTAATTTCATAATTGTTTTCCACGCGAATAATGTTAAAGAAATAGGACGTTTAACTTATTATCAGTATATTTTTATGATCTTTTCTACAAATTATGTTTCTTTTCTATACTAGATGTCTTATTTTAAGAAATGAAAGTTACAAAGCAGATTTAATAAATTATGATTTTGTGATAGCAGCATTTACATTGTGATATTAAGAAAGTACTGAAATTGAATTTGTCATATATAGCGTTTTTTTTTTTATAAATATAAAAATATCGTGGTCATTATAGTATTCTTATTTACATAAGGTAGTATGTAAATAGAATATTTTTAATACTTAAATAGAATTTTAATTTATGTTAATTTAGAATATTTTTGACAATGTGTGTTCGAAGGAATTATAGGAATCTTATAAGACTTGTTTTATAAGATTCTTATAATATTTTGTTAAGTCGTTGCACATAATACTATAAATTAAATTATTCATTATATTACACAATCTTACTGATTTGGAAGCTTACATGTAAGATCTTAATTGTATCATTAATCGCACAAAATATTTTATAATGCAATCGCAAATACAATTTAATAAAATATAATAAAATTTGAGTATTATAGTGCAACAAATAGATCGTAGATTAATATATCTAGTTAATAGCGGAAATTGAACTAGTCTATTAATTTGATAATCAACTAATGAAATTATTGTACTTGAGAACACTTACTTCAATTACATTTCATACGAAATTGTAACTTCTATTACAATAAAGTATTTCTACATAATTGAATATGGTAAAAGATTAGAATTATGGCATTCAATTAAGTTAATTTTATACTAAAGTCACACAATAATCCTGTATATAATTTTTCCAATATATTAATACAAAATTATAATTGCATTTTTGTAAAGATATTTATTGTAATACCAAATTCTTTAACAAGTGGTATTGCTTTTCGAATTAAAAAAGGTTTGCATATAAACAATGTTGCATGTATATTGACTTATATTTCCATATTATATTGGTCCAAAGCTAACTGAGTAGGTGACTGTAAAGTCGGATTTCTCTGTTAAATGAAGACAGAGTATATTCTGTAATAGAAACATGTTTGTACAAATAGCATATTTTTGTTTCCTTAACAAATTATGGTAGTAAAAGATACTCGAAAAAAGATACGTTTTCTCAACATTATTTTTCTATTGAATACGCTGTAATAGATACGATGTATTAAAATATAATACCACATCATATTAGAATTGTAAAAAGCTAGTCTTATCGACATTTTATATTATCATGTGAAAAATTTAATATTGCAAACTGTTTGCACATATTTGTAAAAATGAGATATGCCTCTAATGGCGCAATTATTTTGCATGAATGTCCAGGTACATCCATGGAAATACTTTCTATCCTGAATTATTTACTCAGGACGAATGTAACGTCAGTTCACATCACGATAATAGATGTATTTCATTTTTAACGTCTCGAGTATCATTCAAATTATACTCTAAACCAGGTAATAATGTATTTAGCACTTTAAGTACCAGCCTAGCGAAAATTTAATTATTTTCAAACAATTTCATTCTGAGGATTCTTGTTTATAACTATTAATTATCAACTTACTTCTGATCAAGATGGATTGTACATTTTATCTATCTAATCTCTTATTCCCTACACACATCTATCAAAAACAAACAAAAAGAAAAAGGAGAACATATGATTCACAATTCAAAGAAATAACACTAGTACCTATTTCAAGACTTTTGCTGTGGGCAAATTATTTTAAACTAAACTATGAATAACAGTAAACACATTTGAAAGGAATACGCTCTCCTTACACAGTTTCATAGAGTACATTTTTAGGAGATTTGTGTCTAATACGGTACATTTGAAAACAGGTACGATACAGATTCACCATTGTGAGTCCGTCTTACAGCTTCGGCAAACATCATTGATACATCAATGCACTAAAAGAGATATGAATTATATATTCCACTGAAAACCCCTATTATTAAAAAATACACGTTTCTTTTGTTAGTCATCATCTATCTTACCTGTATTTTTGGACAATCTTTCATATGACCATCTTGAGGAATAGTATTTGTTACTACAACAGCTTCGAAACATGCATTATTAATTCTGCTTATTGCTGGACCACTGAAAATACCATGTGTCAAAATAGCATAAACTTTTGTAGCACCGGCCTCCAGCAGTTTTTCTGCTGCGTGACAAATAGTGCCACAAGTATCAGCCATGTCATCTACTAGGATGGCAACTCTATCTTTTACATCTCCAACTAATACCATACTGGCAACTTCATTTGCTTTCTTCCTTTCTTTATGTATAAGCGCAAACTCAACGTTTAATCGATCAGCGATGGACGTTACCCTGATCAAACGAAAATCCGTTAATACATTTATTTATGAGAATTGTAAATTTTGGTGTACCTTTTAGCACCACCCGCATCCGGAGAAACGATAATACTATTCCGCCATTCAACAATATTTTCCTTAATCCATTTTAACACTGCAGGTTCAGCAAATAAGTTGTCAACTGGAATGTCGAAAAATCCTTGAATTTGACTAGCATGCAAATCCATTGTAATGATGTGATCAGCTCCTGCTACCGAGAGCATATTTGCTACCAATTTTGCAGAAATAGGTGCTCGACTCTGGAAAACAAATAATTGAAGATTTCAATTTCATAAATTTATGCGAGTCTCTCAAGTCCATTTGCAACTGGAAATTGATCCTGCAATTTGAAAAAAATTGCTGTTAAAAAATATTTGTAACATTGCAGAAAAATTATAAATCAAGAAATAAAGTAAAACCCAATACATTGTCTATAAAGAAGACACATCAAAGAACAAAATTCGAAGAATTAAGTCTTTAGAGGGGACAAAATATGAATACAATGGCTATATTCAAAAAATATTTGTTATAAGTAGATTGTACATGTGTACGTAAGAAAAATTAAAAGAAAAACAGTACGTTGCAAATGCACCCCAGTTAGACTCAACAAAAACTATAAGTAAAGCAGAAATCAAACTTATAAACGGAAAATGGAACACAGTGCATTTTGATTCTTAAATTTTATGTAAGGAGATTTTAGGATATATGGAATAATAGAATAAATATATCTTCTTGCAAGTTAAAATTATGACAAAGGAAATAACAAACAGATTAATAAATAATTATAGATAAATCTTATAACAAAATAAAGTGCACAGAATAAATGCATTGTGCTCAGGGAAATTACTTCAATTAGATCATTTTAACCAACTTGTCTGTTGAGAGCATAAACTTCACAAAAGCCGACTAACGTTAACACCTTAAAAAAAAATTGTGTTCACAAATCATTTAATTGGCTTCGCATACTATTAATAAGGCGACACAATCACAATTTTCTGTTGCCAAAGCACTATTCTGTTAATTAGATAGGCAAATTTTTTATTAGTATGTTTGGACAATAACATTTTTAGCAACATAATAATTAGTACCCATATAACATACAGTTGTGTACCCCGTTATATGTACATGAATTATTAAAAATATATATATAATGCTATTATATTAATATTTTGCCCTCTCATTCAAATATCAATACGCTTTGACCAAATATTTCATTCATTCATTCATTCATGGGGGTACCATTGTGCCATACAGCAACAATTATAAGTTTTGTTAGTCCTACAAAGAAAATTCTGTAAGAAACTAAAAAGTGATATTACAAATCGAATTGTTCATCGAGTTATAGTTACAAACGCTTCACTCGACAATCTAATTGCTCTTATACTCACTGTAGAGAGGTCGGGCACAAAATCCTGAAAATACCCAACTATTCAGAAATTGAATACCATGTATTACAAATCTTTTATTAAGAAGACATATTTTTAATAGTCTTATAATACAATTAATTAGAAAACTATGTTGTATTTGAAAATTTATTTGAAAATTGCTTGTCTAAAGCCAGGGTTTATATTATTTTATTTGTAAATATTTAATGTATATTTACAACGTAATTGCATTATCTTGGTAGTATTGCATGCTCTATTAAATCTTCATAAAATTCATTATTTTTCCTATATTTATCTTTTTAAAATATTGTATCATGCGGTAAATAATATTTTATATGAATCATAATAATAATTCGTTTAATTGACAAATTTAATAGAACAAAACATATTCAGTATGCAGTGATGTAGGTCTTACAATATCAACGCACTTAAGGCCCCCCTCGATGAATACTGATTTTGCAATGTTCAAATGGGTTATCAAACTTCTGATAACCCCAGATTATTTACCAGACGCAATGCTTCAGCTTATAATGTATTTATTGTTTACTGCTTCAGTAATTTGATTTTCAATACTAGAGATCAATGTTGCTCTTTAAAAGAAATAAAAAGTACTGTCCAGAATTTCAAGATGTTTCATTATAATTCATAGTTTCTTTTACATGTAAAATATAAAATGAAGCACTGCAATAATATTAGATGTATGAATTAACTGACATTACTGTTTACCAATTATTAATTCATGCATATACGCGAATGACTGAAACATTTTTCATGTTGAAAATTGATTTCCAAATTTTTAGAATGGTTTCTTAAAACTTTTTTAAATGTACAGTTAATTTTTGCAGTATGATGAGTACCCATAATTTTCTGTGTGCATGCTATACTATATTATCATTTCAATAAATACAACAGTCAAACTGATCCCACTGTAGAATTGCGTGTTACTTCTTACATAATATAATTTCCAAGTTGGTTCTTATATTAATATTTGTTAGCTACTTTTTATAGAAATAATATCTATTATACAGGACACAATGAATATTGTATAATTTAATTGTATCATATGGTATATCCCAATGAAATAAGCAAGAAAGTTGCAAGCATATTTTATGTGATGATGAAAAATCATGTTTTGCGTTCCAAAAATGATATTGCTCCATAGATCTGTTGCAAAAGCTATATAAAACAGTAAACAGAGCATAAAAAGACCGCTACAAGTTACCCTGAACTTCCACTCGTTTGACTTCATGACAATTTGATTCTTAGAATTTGAGTTGTCACCTCCATCACCGCCCTGTGAAGATATCATATAAAAAAAAAAAAAAAATTAACTTCTTCTTAAACGTTATACCCATCTATATCCAGAGATACTCACATTTTAATCAGATATGTTTACAGACAAAAATTAATTAAATTATAATCTATCAGTATTATTGAATTTTTGCAGTATACACAGAATATGAATATTGTGTCAAAGACATTTATTTAAACAGATGAATACACGAGAAAGATAAAATTACAAAAAGATATGGCCATGTAATATGAATACGAATTACAAATCTAGATTAGAGGCCAATTATACTATTTTATAAAAATTTCAATTGTATTATTGTTTTTTTTATAAATAGCCATTTCATTTACATATAGAAAGCAGTTAAATTGTACAGCTGACCTTGGATTTACACGGGATTTTCTTTACGTGAATTTCTTTTTTAGGCGGTAGTTTCTATACACAATCTGAATTTAGTAACACCAAATAAAATATTCTTTTACATTCTGAATTTTTCATTCACATAAAACGAATCCAAGTAGAACGGATATTCGTGTAAATCGAGAGTCTGATGTATTAATTAAAAGCATATATCAATGCAGGACTATTGAATACCTAGAATATCAAGTACTGAAGCACAGTTTTTATCTACCAGTTGTTTAATTTTACAAGTCTTTTATATTCTCACAGTTTCTCAATTATGTTATAGAATAACACTGCAGTATATTATCATTCTTTTTTTTTGTTTCATAACAGTATTAAATTTTCTTATTAAGTTAATTGGAAAAATTTATATGTATATATATATATATATATATATTTTTAAATAGCATAATATTAAATGATAAAAGAAAATATATATAAATGTGTGAATACATGTACATATAGATGAATACATATATAGGCATTTATATTAAAACAGATAACACATGTAAGTTACATCAACTGTAATAACAATAAAAGACTATGACACGATTCAAGTATGATATTCATTTACATACAAACTTTTCCTGACCATCAAATTGAAAATAATAGAAATTCCCAGGCACAACATTTTAATAATTATTTTACTACATTGTGGTAAAAGTACATACGTGTGTGCGTGTGTGTGCATGTGTGTGTGCGCGCGTGCGTGTGTGTATGTGCGTGCGCGCGCGCGCGCTAAAAGGTACCATGTAAAGGATAAAACTGTAAGATCATAACTAATACAATTGTAATTATATTAATTTTAACAAATTATTCTGTTAAGTTTTTATGATTATATTGTATTAGATCAAAATAATACAATAATATATATTAGGTTTAATACTTTATAAAGCAGCTTACCTTATCCTTCTTATCTTGTCTCGCGTATGGGAAACAGGGAATCACTGCTGTTACACGTGATGCTGAAGCAATTTTACATGCATTGATCATAATCAACAGTTCCATCAAATTGTCATTTACTTCTCCACTTCCACTTTGTACAATGTACACATCTTCTCCTCGAACGGATTCTCCTATTTCCACACTGTAGTACAATTTAATTCCAAATAAAAATATTTATAATTAAATTATTTATAATGAAATATTTATAACTAAATTATAAAACTAAATAATAAATATTACACAAAAGTATAATTAATTCGAAACTGCACGTATATAAATAGATTTCAAAATTTATTTATATTTAATTTATATTTTTAATCTACTTATGGTTAAATATATATTTTATGTACCCAATAGTATATTTTATTAAGTAATTACTTTACAAGCTGTAAATTGGTCTTTGTTTCTTATACTTTCAATAAAAAATGTACTACATAATGGAAAGAAATAAAACATCAAATTATGATGTGGCAGTTAAACATTTCTATTCGAGTTACGTGCGAGATATGCTCTTCAACATCGTGTCGTGATACTCATAAAGATTCATTAACGTTAGAATTCATTGGAATCATGTATTAATAATTGTACTAGTTGACCTTCAGCTTAAACGTCGCGGTTTATCAGTATACGGGGAAACCGGCCTAGCGCGATGGGGTTGTTTGTACACTGGTAGGGATGATAAATTAACGAGAATATTAACAGTATAACGCCAAAATGCTTCAAATACTCTATCCATCGGGAAAAAATATAGTAGAAAGAAAGGATATAAATGAAATATCAGATGACACGTGGTCGAAGGCTTAGTTTAAGGCAATGACAATAACGTGGTTATAGCGGTGAATGCGACCATTACCATGTTTCGAGGTTGCTAAATTTCTTGGTGACAACTTTTCCAATGTCTATACCGAGCCTGTCGACGATACGCTGAGCCAAATCCGGATGCGACGTGCCACTAAAGACTTTGATGTTTGGCATTCTGCTTTGCAAAAGACGTCCGCGAGAATTTTCTAAGTTTGCGCGTAACAAACTCTTGGCACGCACTGGCTGGGACACAGGCATCACTAAAACAGAAACCACGGAGAAACTATCCAATCAGAGAGCATTTCTGAAACCGGATGTGACGTACTACTATGTTCCGCCCACTAAATGTCGAGCATAATGCGTCTAGAAGAGTCCTCTGTGACCGCGTAAACGTATTTCTTATCATATGTTTTTTATTCGTTATTGGCTAAATAACACAGTGAAATAAACAAGCTAATTTGGCAATACGAGGAAAATTTATAGTACCTCCATAAGTAACATCAATTACGTTTGTCATGATCAGAGCAACACTTAATCACACATTTGCCAGCGTTATCAACAGTCAATTTTGAAATGAAGTAAAAGTTCAAATTATATTTTTTAAAATGCACGCATATAGTAGATTTAATTAACCGTTGGTTATTTTCTGTAACATTTGATGATAACAATTTAGTATTCTATTACATTATTATATTTTTCTACGCTATACGAAAATAAAAATGTAATTAAGTTTTCCTTAAACGTATTGAGGATTTTTATGCAGTCTTTTTTTTGTATGTATTTATGTAAAATTTTTGTTTTAAATTCTATAGATAACCGAAGTCTTTTGGAATATTAATATTTAATATTTGCAATTTGGCGCCGTTATAACAACGACGTGAACGTAGACGAAATTCAAAAGGGTGAACACGAGCGGGTGACAGACAACTTGTTCCATCAATGTGGCGCCGGCGGTGATTGAATGATAAATTGGATGTGTCCGTGAGCGGAGATTTTGGCATAGAGCACGAGTTAGAACGATCGTTTTTCTGAGTAGAAAGAGAGAGCAAATTCGAGTACGATTACCTGAAAAGTTCGCGCACGTTGACGCTCTCAGAGAACTTCGTTAATCTATTTGAATGACGATGACAGTGTGCTGACCGTCTCACCGATACGGGAGCTATGGCGAACATTGCGGCGCAGAGAATCAAACGCGAATTTAAAGAGGTTATAAAAAGCGAAGAGGTGAGTAAATATTAGCTTCGCACGATTTTAAGAAATACGATTAGTCTTTCGTCAAATGGAAACATTCAATTCACTTAACAATATTTTTTGATTGTATGATATTGTCCCGAAGAAATTTGTATGGCGTGATAAAAATGTATCGCAATTCATTGGCTGATAAAATCACCGCGAACAAAGCGTAGGCACCTGTTGTATGGTATTTTCGACTGTCATTTAATTTAAAAATTGTTATTTGAATATACCGAAAGGACGCGTGTATTGTATTACGTTAAACGAATTTTTGTATTCATTATTTTCAGTTAAGAAGAAATATGACTGTACATAGCTTGCCTGCACATTACAGAGATACTTCAATGAATTAAAAGATAATTTAATTGTGCGTATCGGCACGAATTTTGATTTCTATTTAATTTTGTTGTTAGCCATCTCTTTCCTCTTCTATTTTTATTAAATCTTTGTTTCGAATGGTACGTACCATTATAATTCAGTTTCTGGGAGCACTGGCATACTTGTTTGGTCTTACGTTGGTCTAGGAGATCCATTTTGTATGCACTCTACATATGTTTTGATATTAATGTTTTCACATGTTTATACATACACACGTTGCGTCAATATGTCACAATCTTCATATTATGATCATTTTCTCAATTATCACTATGAAACAGTACGTCACTTTTCTTATCAATTGTTGGTGTCAATAGGTCAGTGGTTATATTCTGTACACATTTTGAAAAAAATACAATTCTTTATAATTTATGATAAAAACTTCTTCACTAATATATCAAATGATAAACATTTCAAGAAAATATATAATGTATATGAAATATGTATAATGAAGTAATCACATAATTTCATGGATCTTTAGTTTCAATTGTTTATATCAGATGAATTTTGTGTTATGGAAATTATTGATATATTCAGTAATATGAGTTCTTATTAAAAAAGATCAGAGTCAAATTGAATATATAATAAACAAACTTCTTAAGAAAATATTTTATGTACTAATAATTGTTGTGAATTGTGTTGCAGGTTGCAAAATGTGCGATAAAGGTTGAATTAGTAAATGATAGTTATACTGAATTAAAAGGTGAGATTGCTGGTCCACCAGATACACCGTATGAAGGAGGTAATTTTGTACTCGAGATTAAAGTTCCCGAGACATATCCCTTCAATCCTCCTAAAGTAAGCACTTTGTAAGTCAATATGATTAATATATGTTAATGATAAAGAATCAGTTTTGCACTGCATAAAATTAAGGAGGATTAATATAACCTAAAACATGACAAAGCAATTTCCAAGTTTTCTGTTCTAAAGTGGACTATGTTTGCAACTATTTTTTATCTAATGTTATTTACATAATATCATAGTATGTTTCAAATGTTACAATATTGCAATAATTAGAAACATTTGATGTATAATTAAGTTTTTTTCATAATACTTTCATTATTTATTAATTACATGTAAAGTGTAATAAATTAGTATAGATCTATACGTCTTTTATGGAATAAATACTATGTATCACTAAATATTTAATTTTTCTTGTAGGTGCGATTTATAACAAAAATATGGCACCCTAATATATCTTCGGTAACAGGTGCCATTTGTTTGGATATATTGAAAGATCAATGGTACGTAACTACATTGTATAAACTGTAATTATTGTTCTGATAGTATAAATATATATAGTATTTAAAATATTCCATTGAAGGGCTGCTGCTATGACTTTACGTACAGTACTGTTGTCATTGCAAGCTTTATTAGCTGCGGCGGAGCCGGATGATCCGCAAGATGCAGTAGTAGCCAAACAATATAAGGAACATCCAGAAATGTTCCGTCAAACTGCCAAACATTGGACGTTTGTATATGCAGGTGGTAAGTATATATGCTCTTTAAACATTGATAAATATTTTAGTCTAATAAATGAAATAATTGTAGGACCAGCAAAGATGCCTGATTTAGATGACAAAATAAGGCGACTAACAGATATGGGAATTGAGGAACACAATGCAAGAGTTGCTTTATCCTCTTATAATTGGGATTTGGAACGTGCCACTGAGCAGCTTTTCAGTTAGTGATAACTGTATAGTTAATCTGTCATATAAAAGCACTGCTCATTTTGTCATTACAAAACTTCTGTAATACCACACCCAAGTATTGATACCATAGCAGTTTCATAATCAAATTCAGCACTTGTAACGACAATATTTCAATGGAAAAAAAACATTCACGGGAAATTGATTTAATATCCTTGAAATAATAGTCATTTATTTAACTTGTAAGATAGGCATGAACAACAGTAATTAATAAAATCTGTTAAGTCCAACTTGATAGCCACAGTTTAAAGTCAAATCTCATCAAGTAAAATTTCATCTTTCGTTTATTAAAATTTTAAATAATGTTATTTAAGCAACGAAATTTTTTATTGTTACAAGGAAGAAATAATGCATTTATCAAGATTTTTTTTAACGGGAAAAAGATAGATTTACGTGTTAAACATTCATTAAATCTCTTTGTATAAATAATTATATTTTTACATCTTTCATTGGCCTTTCCTTTTATTTACAAAGTTACATTTCATAAATGGGTTCATTCGTTTTCTTTTTTCAAATATTAGTAAAGACGTAAATAATTTTTGCATAGCGCAGTATTTAGTATTTTTCTGTGTTTGTAGACAAGTGTCTATGCATTATGTCCTTTTATATCAATAGGAAAATAGTTATTATTTTGTAACTTGATTATAAATTTTATAATTTTCTTTACATCACTTAGAAGTTAATTAAATCTGATTGTACATTATTGAAATAGACAACAAATAGTTAGCGTTACATAAACTTTGTAAAAAGAATCTTAAACATAAATGCTGTATTATTAATATTTAAATTTGTACATCTTCAGTGATCAATTATAATTTAGTGCTCTATACTTTATTATATCAGTTCTGTATAGAAACTGGAGATGTACATTCCATGTTTAAAAAGCAAATTACACTCTCGCATTATTTGACTTGCAACTGATCATAATAAACATAACAATACAAAAACTTTAAAAAACATTGTTTTGCAAGTCACATTGAACTTTCAGTTTGAAAATTTCAGAAAATACAGTTTTATATTTGATATATATGTAACAGTATTTATAAAATTGTATGGTTTGTGAAGAACTACTGGTTTATAAATAATTTAAGGAGAAATTATGATGATCCATAAACTAAACAATAAAATACCAGCACATGTAGGATACATTTCAAACTTGTTTAAAACACTATTTGTACAGCATTATGCATATTAATTCCATACATGTTACATAGATTTTTTAAAAATATAACTAAATAGTATCATGTTTCTGGCAGTGTTAAAGAAAAAGTATTATAATTTTCTTTTACATCTTTTTATAATTTATATGGAGGCTGTGTTACAGATGTGTTAATAGATAATGAATTCTAGTTAAAGTTTGATTTAGAATTACCCATTTTAAATTAATAGGTATACATGGGTTGATTTGTGAAAATAATTAAATACAATCTTTAAACATTTCAAATGTAATTTAATATTTCAAAAATATTAATAAATAACTTTTTCAGTACTAGCATTGAAAATGCTTATACAAAAGTTCCCTTTTAACATATTGATTTTTACTATATGAATAACAATTATCTATTAAAAAATATATACATGTTAATCTTAAGTTCAGTACATTTTTAAAGTTATTATAAATTACATTACTTACATTTATATATAAATATACTTATTTTTATTATTATCTTATTTTTAAATATTGTTTGCAGTAGTCATAAAAAAATACTCAGTGCAGATGTGTATTATTATAGAATGGTAACTTGTAAATTTATTTTTACTGTCCTCAGTTTAAATTACACGCACGCACACACACATATGCATACAGAGAGAACTTTTGTACTATCAATAATAAAAGACCCAAACTGTACTTGTAACAAACTTTCATTTTTAACTATGTACATCAGTTTCTATCACATCTTTCATGCAGAGAGATATTATTCAGACTTTAGATTACAAAATGCATTAAAGAATTCAATACTGGCAGTCAGATTGTTTTTATTAAATTATGATTTCTATGCTATGTTGATTCTTATCCATGACTATAAATCCTAACTTTTTTTGCAGAAAGTGTTGATAAAAATAAATTACTATTAATGTCAACTGCACACATATCGATAACAGGGTCAGACACAGGTAGAGTATTCACTTGTTTTCCAGTAGACATACTCCACAAAGATATGCAGCTTGTGGATTCTTGATGTGCAGCAACTAACGTATCATTCTCAATGTTCACGTAACATGGTCGAGATAATAATTGCTGAGAATTACCAGCATGGAACGTGTGTACAACATTACAAATGGTCGATTCGTCGTTACCCTTTTCTATGGTACATACTATGTGTCTAGCATGAGGTTGTCTTGCATTTGGACGGGAAGATATTAAAGCATGATTATTTTTTTCATCATAACATACAGATACAAATGGTCCTTCAAGAAATATTTGTTTAGGTATATATTTCGACTCTTTCTGTTCATACGCATAACATGTATTTAAACGACATGCAATGAATCCTCCTCGACTGATGCCACTTCCAGGATTAGAGGGTACTGTCGCCAGAGAAACTACAGGCGATCTGTCGCCTGGACTATCTAAAGTTTCTATGGCTCCAGAAGTTTGTCTGATATCGAATTGTGTTATAGATCCGTTTTGTGCACCCGCGAAAAATATATTTGAATTATCACCTGACCAACAACAACTCCACAATGGAAAATCTGTTTGATAAGTATGCATGATAAAATGATTTTGAATGTCCATTAATTTCGCGCACTTATCAAAACCGACACTAAGCAATATTGACTGCTGGGTTGTATTAAATGTAATGTCCCTTATAGCTTGCGAATGTAGAAAAATAAATTGACGTGGTTGAAATTTGTCGGCATCGATTTTTTTAATCCCATAACCCGAAAATAATGTATTTACTGATTTCTGAGAGACAGCTAGGAATCCATGCCATGGATTGTAGTCCAATACTCGACAACCGCCATCCTTACATATTTCTATGGATCGATCTAAATGAAACTTTTTAATCGCATGTTTAGTAATACTCTGACTGGAATGCACACTTATTTCTGATTGCCGACTTTCTAATTCAGATATACGGTTTTGCATACTAACTACTTGTTGCTCAAATAATTTTTGTCTAAGCATGTACTTTGATAACTCCATTTCTACGCGATTTTTTTCAGCTGTAACATTATTTAATTGTTCTTTCAATTGATTTAATTCAGCAGTATCTATGGATGTTAATTTCTTGGCATACAGCATTCTAATATCTTTAGCAGCAGCTTTTCTATTGCATTGAGGGCAACGACGATTTGCACTAGTACAAGAAGTTTGTAGCCACCTTAAAATGCAACTATATCCAAATAAATGTCCGCAGCGTAAACAACACAAACGATGCTCTCCTGAACTAGTCCATAGGTCCATACATATAGGGCAAGATTGATCAGAATCAACATCAGACTCATCTATAATTTCTTCTTTTGCTTTCTTTGCCTTTGATTCGTCATCTTCTATAGCACCAGATTTATATTATATATTGATAGTAGGCTATACTAAGCTAATATATACATATTAAATATGAAATAACTTACTTGTGTCTTCTGGTTCGACTTCAATCTCTGCATTATTATCAGCATTATCATTATTATCGGCATTATCGTTGTCATTGGCATTTTCATTGTTATCAGATTCTTCAGAACGATCTTCTTCTGTTCCTTCCATTTGAGGTGCTTCTTCACCTATAGTATTCAATGAAAAATTATAAAAATATTAAATTTGTACTTTAAATTTCTTGTTTATATTTAAAATCATTAAAACTTGTACCACAGAAATTATTTACAATACTTAAGATTTTATAACATAAAATTATATAAAGGTAGTTTAATAATTTCTATGTATATTTATAGACATTTGTAGACATACTGACAGTACAATCACGATATTTTGTTATAAATTCTACGCATAACTGGTTTATTGTGAACACTTACTGATCTCCATAACCTCCATTTTATAAAAATGTAAAACACAATATATACGTATAAATTTGACAAAAAATGTACGGTTTGTAAATTGATTAGATTTCTTCTTTAAGGAAAAGACACCAATATCTTTCTTTCTGTGCAATGAAAATGGTATGTCGTTGACAACAACAAAGTTGTTTACACACAATGGAATTTTCGCATGACCTTTTCCGAACGAAAGTAATATGTTAATCCGTTCAAAACCCTACATTCACGTCTTATACAATAAATGTACTACTTACACTATTGTTTATATTTACTATCAATTTATTTCCATAAATTTTTATGTCTTAATTTGATGTATTTATATCACAGACTTCTCTTGATGCTTGTCCTTACCTTCTTAAAACTATGAAGTTTCTTACGACATGTAAAATAGTGTAATTTATTACAATTAACTAAATAATAGGATATATTGCCTCATTTTACTTAAAAAAGGAGAAAAAAAAACATTCTTCTAGGTTATTTAGCTTGTACCACTGAACGACGTAAGCATTATTATCAAATCCAATACACATGTGTAATATGACATGTACTAATTATCAGTTATCTAAAACGTTAAAAAAATTTCCTTAATTACTTGCTAATTCATTTAAATATTTTCTGGATTTTAAAATCTTATTTTTTCTTGTTAAAATTTTGATACAGGAAAAACATGTACACACATTAATAACTCGTAATCAAATACAAAAATAAATGAAGCATGCTTAATATGCTTATTTGAAGAAATTGAAGGTTTCCCTAAGTAAGTGACACATTCATTTAAAAAAATGTTTTTATACTTTCGGAAAGTTTCTTAATAATTAATACGAATCTATATTATAGTACAAAAATCATATAAAAATACGATTTCGAATAAGAAAACTGGGAAATCGTTCGACGCTATCTCGATATCAACACCGATTCCTCATCAAGTAGACGAGAGGAAAATAATATCATTTCCTAACTTGCGGTAGTACCGGAAGAAATTTCGTCGTTGTTTGATGCAACGGTGTTGTTTCGAAGGTAAAATAATGAAGGTAAAATGTCTGTTATTGTTTTTACAACATTGTAATTGTATTAATATATATAAAGCAAAATGATTTTTGCCAGGAATTTTTGGATAGTTCAATTTTGTTTCGTTTCCAGAAAGTTGTAGGGACTAAGAATGTGATGAGATTACAATACTATTGTTAACTTTATAATGTTCATAATGAAAGAAAGAAATTTTCGTGTAATTCTTACTCTTATATGTTAACCTAAACAAATTTTAATGTACATCCAAGTTCACAATGTATACATAAATAGAACATTTTAAATAATGATTTTAGAAGCAACGACCGTGCACGTGGAACGCATCCCGTTCAGCAAGTTTACCGTCATCCTTCCTTCAAAGTTCTTCTGTTAAAAGAAAAAATCTTCACGACCTAAATCATCGCCGTTTGCAGCGGTCGGGTCCGAAATTACAAATAAAAGCCGCGAAATACAGTAACCAATCGGTTTTGAAGAGAGATGCATTTGGTTCGTTGGAATCTTTGTTCGATTTAAAGAAGCCTCTGAATTTACCTGAGGTATACTCATTGGCGGTCGAATGCCATCAAGAGATTCCTCCGTTTGAATCGGGAAATCTCAAAAATACAAAAAACTTGGTGGAATTTCTGCTGTTGCAACAAGAATCTGACCTCGAACCACACATTCTCAAACAGGTGTGATGCTATTATTATCGGGAATGATTTTCATATGATTTCAAATGATAAATTTTACAGAGTTTTAAAGAAGTTTCTTTATAGTTTAAACTAATGATTCTTAATCTCTCAATATACTTATTATTGTGCAATATATTCTAACTACAATAAAATATTTATATTTAATAGTCCCTAAATGATTAACATTAAATGTTCTGTAGACTTATGACTATCATAAAAATAAACCGGAAGCGGTCAAAGAGCAGCCTGGCGTTGATTTGACTGAATTGACAAAAATTATAAGTCCAACCACTGTGAAAGAAGAATCACCAATGTAAGCTATTTAATTAAGATTTCATAATGTTAAATCATTTGATTACTAAATTGATTTAATCTCAGCATGGCTGAAAACGAAGTAGAGAATACAATGGAGAAAGAACCTGAATCTGAACCCGAACCTGAAGTCGACCTCGAAGCAGAAGGCAACGAAGAAGTTACGGAAAAAGAGGCCGAATTGGAAGTTCAGGATGTCAAAGATTCAGATGTACTCTCAGTGCAACCTCCGGATTTTCCACTTCCTCCTGGCGTTGGTGAAGGTATAATAATATTAACAATTTCTAATAATAATATTATATATAATATTAATATTATATTAATAATTTTAATTCTTTATCTAGGTGCTCCCATGAAACCTGGCGGTCGACGGGACTCTGTGTTGAGCTCGTCACTGTTGACCGATCCTGCTGCATTGGAAGAGATGAAGAAAGCTGACGAGCGTTGCGCCGCTATCATGAAAGAGATTGAAGAATTAAAGCTCGAAATTGTTACACTCACGGAAGTAATTGTCCAAAAAATGAAGCTCTAAAAAGCTGTCGAATTTCGAAAGATTGCTTTTAGCTCTGTTTCCAACATGGTTTGTAGAAAAAAGAATTGTCAGAAGAGGACACGCTGCTACTTAAGACTAAGCAGGAAGAAGTAATGACAAAACTGGCAGAAATCGAAGAAATAACGCGACAGCTGCAGAGGACATTGGGTCTGACTGATTTCTCGAGCCTCACTTTCAGTAAAATGTTTGACATGCTGCCGTACCCGCATTCGAAAACTAGCAGGATAGTAGAAGACCCGGTAGAAGATAAAGCACCAAAGCCAGAGGATCTCTTTGATTTACCTCAAATAGATTATCCCGAAGACAAGTGCGTCATAAAATTGTTATTTCGAAAAATTATAAGCTATTCTATCTTGCCATTCGTTTAGACTACCTAGAGTAATTGTCTGCGGGCATACGGAAGATGAAATTCCAAAAATCGTTGTGGCGGACAGCAAGAAGAGGGGAAAGGATAGATCTTTGAAAAATCTGACAGGCAAATTAACCGAATCTTTAACCATGCAAGAGAAATTAGTACTAGAGAATGCTCAGCTCGAAGGCGGCAAGTAAGTTTCTCGCATTTACAGTCTTTCTATTTTAAACACCCGATATGAGATGAGAAATAATAGAGAATCGTGAGGAAAAATACATGAAAATCGTATCGGTTTACCCTGACAACGAAAGCGTAGACTTTAGCAAAATTATGTGTCCACATCAGTCAAATGATCATGATGAATACATTCGATGCGTAGATACAAATTAGAGGAAGCATTATTGGAGAAAGACACCGCTGTTGAGAGTCTTCAGAGGAAGGTATGCGGGCTGCAAGCTGAAATGCGAATAGTCGTGAAGGAAAACACGGAATTGACCCGACAAATAGCTTGCTTGAATCAACGTATCACCAGTCCTTGCTGTTACCCTTGTCCAGGTGGAAATCAGTCTCCAAGATCAAGCCCATCTCCTTATCGGTCGTTTTCGTACACCACAACGGTACAACAGGACGACGACTATTGTCCGTGCAAGTGCTGTCTACAGACTGACACATCGACACCATACGGCAATTCCTTGTGCGGTAAATAGATACCGAACGATACTTCAACTTACAATATTAAAAATACAATTTTCTTAATCTACTAAATTTTACAGTAAGAAGAAATAGTCAAACGTTTTTGAACAGTGCTGGTGAGTTATGTTCATTTACACAGTATTGTTTCTTTTATACTAATTAAAAACTGGCATGTGTCTATAGATTCACCCAGACTCGCAGGTGGCGCGTCAAGGACAGGTGCTTTAGTTGCAAGTAGTGCTTCTTCACAAATCAGCGAAATGTGCTGTCGGAGTCCTGCTGCTGCCAAGCAACCATGTCCACCGCAACCACCTAGAGGAATGTGTCCTGAAGAATTAGAGCATCAGCTTGCATCTTATGCCAGCAATAATAAACAACTAGTACACCCAAAAAAAAACATAATTTAACTCTGCTTTAATGGGATGCACTTAGAGGATTGAAAACAAAATATTAGTCTTTGATGTGAAGTTATCATAAAGGAATAAAGTATGTCAATACTTTCTTGGCTCACTGTGCAGCTTCAGAATGGTTTTAGGAACAGCAACTGGGCAACATGGAATGCGAAGTGCGTAACATGCAGATAGAACTTGCCAATGTGCAACGGGAACGCCAGCAATTAGAACAGCAACGTAAGTTGCTGAAATGCACCGGTCCTTGTGCACCTTGCGGTTGCTGTCCACCTCCTTCGTCCATGTCCCATCAAACTTCCGGATCGCCACCTTACGCACCGCCTGTTCCAATTCTACCATCGCCTTCCATACCTCTTCCCAAGGTATCCGTACAATATCTTGATCAACTTGATCACGTGAATCCACAGAACAAGCTATTTCACAGTTACATCGATAGTCGTAAAAATTATGTTGCCGTTGATCAAAGTCGATGATAGTCAATGGATTCAGATAATTGTTCACCCAAGTAATGTTACAAAAAAATTTTGTATGAAATAAACATATTTTAGAAAAAATCTAAATTGTTTTTTTTCGACCATACAACAAGGTAGCATTATCCTGTGCGTAATTTATAACTGAAACTTTACAACTTCCGTTACATTCTAAATATGATTATTTCATATAAGATTTTATATAAAATTAGTACCTTAAATTATGTACAGTATAATGTAGACATTTATTAGATTAGTAGTATACTATATGACACGAGCTGCAATAAGATCCCTTTTTTTTTTAATTTTTCGTTTAGCTCAAGTTTCTCTTCATCTCCATAAAATGATATGTTTTCGATCAGGCACAGATGCCGCCCGCGCCTTCTTCAACTTGCACCGGCCCTTGCGTGACTGCGCCTATGGTAAGACTATAACTTTCTGCGAAATTTTTTAACGTGTATTAAACCGAATATTTAATGAAAGGGCGCTAGCACGTGTCCTCAGCAACAGCTGCGCGACCTTCGCGAACAGTACGCACGTCTTCAGGATGATTACAAAAACAAATTATGCGAGGTTTCGTGTTTAAGAACAGATGCCGAGAAACTGAAGCAGCAAACGCGCGAAGCAATTGAAGAAAGAGAAAAATTAGACATCAAACTAGTAGATGCTCAAGAACGTCTAAAAGCGATCGAGGCTGAGAAAGATAAATATGAAGGTGACCTTGCACTTCATTCGAGTCGAAAGTTGTAATTGCTAATATCTAAACGTTGAAACCAATGACAGGTTTCAAGGAACAAATGATCGAACACGAACAACAATTAATAGTAGTCAAACAACGTTTCCGGGAGTCGCAAGACGAACTGGAAGAACTGCGATCGCTGATCCAAGATCAAGCCGCCCAGCTCGAAGATTATCGCAATAAATACTTACAGGTCTTTCTTGTTGATACGTGTTATTTTAATGGTGTGCTACAGGCATGTATGAAAATGATAACTGAAACGACAGGCGCAACAACAAGTGGAGGAACAACGGCGGCAGCTTGATCTCATGGAAATGGATAACGCGCGAATGAACGAAAATGTGACCTTAGAAATTGGTCGGGTCAAGGTGCGCAATAGATTCTAGACGTCCATTTGCGTATATACATTCGATTGTTCTCTTCATAGAATCAATTTCAAGAGAAACTTGCCGAGCTCGCGCCATTGCCGGATCTATTAAAGCAGACGCAGGTGAAGCTGCAGGAAGCGCAACAGATGCGGTTGGTCGCTGAGCGAAATTGCGAGGATCTATCGCGGGATCTTATAGGGTACAAAGATAAGGCGCAAACATTGCAAAATCAGTTGGATGTTCTGCGCGCCGAATATCAGACTCTTCAGGTTATTGTCTTCCAGTATTATAAAATAATTTACTTGATTAAAATTTGTTGAACCTTTGTACAGTTCATGATTCATCAAATACTATTCATAAGAAACATTCTACAATTATGTACAGCTTCTAACTCATGAGTTATACTTAACAGGAGGAAAGAGGAAGTGGCACAGGGCGATTCGAGGAACTGGAGAAAAAGAACTCGGAATTGCGGCATGAGAATGAACGTATGAAGAACACGCTTGCCAGATTCGAAGAGCACGAAGCGCAGTTGCAGAAACGCATCGATGAGAAGATGCATGAGATTACTCAGCTAACGGCGATGCTCGATCAGGTATGATGTTGTATTTCCGTCCTTATGAAGTAGAAAATAATTTTTTATGTGCTCTTTCTTTAAAGGTTCGAGAAGACTCGGCAAGACAAGTGGCGAGAACGAAAGAGAGATGTGATACTGTGAGAAGATCGATGCAAAGTCAGATAGCAGATATGGAGAGGCAGTTGGCTCAATGCAGAGCCACTGCGAGAGCTGCGCAAAAGGACAGGGATGAGGTAAATTTAATTTGTTTAGAAATTAGCAATGTACAACTTAATGTTTAAGACTTACTTTCTTGGTTGTCAACTGATTTTCCACTTGATCATTTATAGATTAGGCAAAAGATGCAGGGTCAAATAAATAATCTCAACGAAGCGTTTGAACAGGCCCAAGGTCGTATAAGATCACTGCAAGGCCACGTAAATTATTTGAAGACATCCTACAGTAACATCTTCAAGGGTCAAGGGGAGGCTCCGCCTGGTGTTTTGCCGGGGGAGGCCGGTTCAGGATTCGACTCCTGTGACTGCAATTATTAATACGAAATTAATCAGTGTGTTTAACAAGGTTCGTTTTGAGCACCACATAAAATTTTCGTTTTTATATGTAAATACGACTACACCACTACAGTTAAATTTCTTGTTGTTGAAAAAGTGGTACATGTCAAACTGTAATACGATATAAAAGAAATGATACGAAATTTTATTTCAATGACCAGATGCTTTATAAATTGAATCGCCGCGATACAAAACCATTCACTTGTATGGTACAATGCAGTAGCTTTCTCTTTCTTTAGACGTGGATGCGTTTTATTTAATAAATCGATCACGTACTGTTTATAGGCAATGAAGTAACCAAGGTAAATAAGAATGTTTGATCGTAGTGCGTACACCTTGACTTAACGAAATTAAGAAATAGTGATCTGTACAAGGAAAAAGCACTTAGTTTAAGAATGATAATAGTTTCATTTAGTTCATATCAACAGAATGAAGCATATTGAGCATGTCGAGAATTGCATCTGAACGTGATCGCACTCTTTCCATTTCAATTCGGAATTCTTCAAGTTGAGATTCGATCCGTCTTGCGTATGCATGACAGCATCTACAAATAATTTCCATAAATAATAAAGATACGTTTTTAGTAATATATATTTTTAATTATTTGAAAATTAAAATTAATTTACCTATCATTGCATTTGGTGGAACTCGAACATGTTGGCTCAGGCGTACGACTTGGAGAAATATTAATTTGCCCATTCGTCATGTAAGTTTGTTTTTGCTGCAGACCACTTCTGTTAACATTTGTAGCTCCACTACGACAATCTCCACAACCCTTTAAGAGATCCATAAGAATGCCTCGCACTCTTTTGCCACTTAATCGTCGCTGCCTTGTCTGGATATAAAAAGTAAAAGGCGAAATAGTTTTTGTGGATAAAATGTAACTATGATTATGTAAAAGATTGGCAATCTAGTTATTTTGTATGTACTCACTTCAGATGTTTCATTCGATTGCTTTACTGGAATTAAAAGATCTTCTTCTCCATCATTTAAAAGACTATGACTACATGATTGTCTTTCAGAACAATCATGATTATGTGTATTATTCAAAAATGATTTACATGTACAAGTAACATCTTTACTCGTGTTACAACATTGTGTTACATGGGGACTACCGTTACATGTATTTTGTACGGAACGTCGACACGTTTTATTGTACTTGCAAACTACTTCGCCCGTTTCGCAAGTTGCGTTTATGATGTTTTCATGTAAATGATTACTCGATTCCGGCGTAAATGCGTTCTTGCAGGAATTTCTTCGTATTCCTTTAACGTGGAACTTATCTTTACTATGATTAGGACTATCGTTGTACACCTGTCTTTCATGATATGAACCGCAGTTACAATCTTTGTTTACGAATTCTGCGTGATGCGTACAACAGGAATGTGATTTTTCTTGTGAACCCGAAGTATTTTTACACGTTGACCATTCTTTCCGATGTTTTATGGAATCGCAATTTTCGCAAGGAATTGCGCAGCTGCTTGGATTTGAATGAATATAGCTATGTCTCTTATTACTTACTTCATCTGATAAGAGAGGTGATTTTACTGTATTTGACGACATAGAGTGGCAGCATTGAGAACCACTGGATTTAGTCAGCCTTAATGGGAGCTTCTGCTTTTTATGAGTTGAACACATAAATGGACTACCATTAAATCTAATTTGTGGTGTTTGTTGAGAATAAAGACTCGTCTTCTTTTCTCTGGATTTTATAGACACATCCGTGTCATCTTCGTTATCACTAGACGATTCCTGAATAATCTCTTTACCCCAAACACTAATTGTACCATTTATTTCAGACATTCTTACTTCAAGATTACCCAATAAGTATGGACCACATTCTTGGATGCAATTTTTTTCATTTTCTAATGCATCCTTTGTTGGTTCTTCTGCTTGTATTAAGAAACTTCTATTTTTGCTATTTTCATCTTCTCTATATATGAAACACTTCACATCATTGTCATTGTTAGTAGCCCCTTCCTCTTGAATGTCCATAGATGAAGAATCCTCACTGTTTCTATTGACAGATGAATTCTGTGATTGCTCTATCTTTACATTTGGCTGTCCTTCTGAATATTTTAACTCCATATTTGATGCATTAGTATTTTTCTTTTCAGATTCTATATTTGTATGAGGTATTTTAAATGGTTGAACAAAAGTGGAAGCACCAAGCATATCTGCTGCTTTTCGTTTCTTAGAAGTTGAAGCATGCATTGAAGAATTGTATTCTAAATTCAATAACTGATCCATTGAATTTTCACTTGTCCGTTTCTTACAATTCCTAACCAAAGGACTTTCAACTTTTGTTTTGCCTTGTGTTATGTTGGAAAGAGTTTGTAAGATTCGAGATGAAGTAATAAATGTTCGTGACCATGGATGCGGTAACTTTCTTGGAGTACCATCAGTGAGTACCATACTATCATCAGAATTAAGAATTTGTGTCAAATCTGGCGGTTTAATGGATATACCTGAACTGCAAGGAGTTTCTGCCCACTGATCAGTACTTATTGTTGATGCAACACTACTGGTAGATATTTTATTATTTGTATCCCCTGCAGTTACAATTACTTTTGGATTAGATCCAGTTTCTACAATAGCTTCAGTTTGCACAGATGCAATTTTCATTTCACGTGTTTTGCTCTCACTTTCATATTTTGCTACCGACTTCTTTAAAGCATCTAATTCTTGTTTCATTTTCATATTTTCTGCCAATGTTTTTTGATACGCATTTCGTATTTGATTAAGTTGAGCTTTAAGTTGCACATTTTCTGCTGCACTTGCTTTCGTAAAATGTAAATTTTCTGGTTCATCTTGCATTACTCTGATACTTTTAACATTTGCAATTTTTAACGGACAACTGGTATTGCTGTTTTCCATTTCTTGTACACTAATCATCTCTGTGTCATTATATGTTTCAGGCTCATTCATTTTTCCTTGAATGTCGTGTTTTTGCTCGTTCAATTCTTCCTTTTGTTCAGAGTTTGATATACCATGCAAGTATTCTTCGTAGCTTAATGTACGTAAATTGAAAACTGTAGGTGCTTGCTGATGACCGTTAACTAAAGAAGATTGATCCATATTATTAAATTTTACGTTTTTATCTAATGTATTTTGATATTCAATATGATGTGCATTAACATCTACAGAACCATTTCGTTTTCCTAATTTATCATCGTAGTTTTGTGCACGTTTTTCATTTTGAATATCACTGAATGTATTCATGTTACTGTTTCTTCGAATATGTTTAAGCTGATTTTCAGTTACTTTGATTTCAATTTTATTATCACCATTTTCTACTAGTTGTGCTGAATTATAAATTGAATTACCATTTTCATTATTTTCTTCGAGTTGCAAGTCCTTAATAGCCTTCTCTGCATAATCTTTTATAACTTTGTTTGTTATTGTTGGCTTTAATGGATCGGTGTCATCTGTAAACGAAAAATAAAAATTATATTTCTTATATATTCACTGTTAAATATTATTATCCATGAAAAATTGTCTTATTTTTAACTTTCATTCCAATATATACAATATCCAAAGTCTAATAACATGAAGATTCCCTTACTTTGATTCTCTTCGTGATTTTTATTCGTCAAACATTCTAGCTCTTTAATCCGCTTTTCCATTGACTTCCTTGTTTGTTCCTTAATATCTCTAATGTATTGTTTTACTTTACTTTCTACATGTTGATATTTAAGCGGAAACATGTGTCTTTTGTGAGCAGCATTAAATGCAACAGGATTCGGTTGTAGGCCTGAATAATTTTGTCTAAAGATATTTAAACTATGCCTCTTCTTATTATAAGGAGGATGTGCATTATTTTTAGTGAAACTTAAATCTTGTAGCGATAAACTTCTTTCTTTGTGATGTTGCTTCATTCTAGTGTTTAGGACAAAATCATCCGATGCTCTATCACAATATTCTTGTTCATATTCTGTTTCAATATCCTCATCATCATCATTGTGTAATCTCATACGATTTCGGTCATTGTGTAATCTCATACGATTTCGATCATCGTCATCCTCCTCATCTTCATCTTCTTCATCTTCTAGCATTAAATTCTCATGATCATTTTCAAGATCCATCTCATCCATATCTATAGAAACAGAAATCAACATAAAGTATATAACCATCATGTAAAGAAAATTCTTTGTTGTTTATATACCTTCACTGTCTGCATACTCATCTTCTTCTTCATTATTATAAGGATGATTACTCTCCTCCCCGGAAGATAACACATAAATGCTGCCTCCTCCTTGATCATCACTAGGATAAGGGCTTCGGCTGTGATCCTCTTCCACTGGTATCCTATCTTGTTTTGTATTAACATCCGAATCTTCGCGCCTTGATGGGGTTGATACACTAATGTACGACGGCATTTCTTCATCTTCTAACATAGGCTGTTCCGTTTCATTGTTTAATATACTTGCTTCATTTTTACATTGTTCACTACTGCGAGTTTCAGCATTCATTTCTGTTTCGGTTTCTTCCGAAGTATGTTCGTTTTCTTCCGACATTGCGGATGTTGATACTAAACACGTGATATATTATAATAATATACGTCTCTTATAATCACAACGATTTTAAAACACCGTGGATTCGTACTGAGGGTACACTACTTGTTTTAATAAGCATTTAACGCGTGCGATCATACTTTCCCGACGACCGCCATTACAGCTGCCGCCGATGGCACCTGCATTTCAGTCCGTTCGCGTATTCTACATTTTTATCAAGTCACTTTTATGGTACATTCATTTAGATGAAATCAAAATTTTCCGAATTAGGCTTAACCAATAAATCTTGTCGTTGGAACAATAATTATTAAAATGGACAACTTGCTCAGAACGTCGCAATTAAGTACATAATTATTGCAAGACTAATGACCTGCGAACGTACAGGGGTGTAGTTATGTTGTATATAAGGGGCACTTGCTCTACATTTCATTACATTTCTTTATTATATACTAAATTAATAATAATTTAAAATATTGTTTATTTACATTCTTAAGTACAGTAATATATTTGTAACAAGTTCTACACCACTTAATAAAAAATATTACTTTTTTCTTTGATATGCACAGAAACACCGGGTTGTTAATTACCATACGAATCGTGTGCGCATGCTTTCATAAAGTAGAATAAAAATTTTGAAAAAAAGAAATAATATCAAAATTTTTCGAGCATAGTACTTCCTTTAATGATTATTGAATATCAAAATTAATATTTTGCCGCGTTGAAATCGTACACTACTGATGTCTTGAACGGAAGGAATGTGGAATTGAACCGCAATGTCACTCACGTTGTTTCTATGCGTGTTGAACAATTGTTTTTTGTAATCGCATGTAAATAGGTGGTAATATAACTATAAAGTAATACACCGCAGGAAAAATTGAATAAAATGTCTTCAGAAAAAAGTGAAACTTCCGTCAGCATTGAATTCGGGTAACGTTAAAACTATATATAACCCAACTTTTCTTACAGTGGTATCGAGTCTAATAAATCACCCGCTAAATTTCAGGGGAGGGGCAGAACTACTTTTCGATAAAAAGAAAAATTATGAGGTGAACTTACCTGGTAACGACTGTAAGTTTTACAGATATTTTATAATAGGATTTTTTAATTCGCCACTTTAAATATTATAGGGACTATACAAAGGTTACTCTTTTGGATGAAAGATAACCTCCTGAAGGAACGACCGGAACTTTTTCTACAAGGGGACACTGTGTAAGTTCTCAATTCATTCGATAGTTTCGTATTAGTGGCGTAAATATTCCATGCAACATTTGCAACTGTTGCATGGAAAAATTTCCTGTGCAGCACGCGCAAAGTTTACTGTGACACACGTATAGCACCAACAACACAATACGGTATATTCCACTAATTCGGTCTTGCCAATTCGACCTGTATATTGCTAAGATGGCGACTGGCTAAGAAGTCCAACGGTAGTAATTAAGATGGCAGCACAATTCAGTTTCGGTACTAAATATTAAAAGAATTCCGGTTTCTTAACTTGCTCCTATTATTCATTTTCAATTTCGTAGAATTACGATTCCAACAAATTAATCATTGAATTCGCACACCATACATTATATTTTTCTTTATGTACACAGACGACCAGGTATCTTGGTTCTTGTAAATTCCACAGATTGGGAATTATTGGTGAGTAAAACAATTTTATTCAAGATCCATTTATTTTTTAACTCTACATTCGAGAAAATCGAACCTTTATTAATTAAAACATTGTAAACTTGGAAATGTTATTGTCATGAAAAGAGGTGACATTCAATCGAGTTTGAGGATGACCTTAACCCCTTGCCGTACAATGACGAGCGAGACTCGTGATGAAGATTTCTAAACCAATTTAACAACAATCAATGTTGTTCATTACCCACGGATCAAAACAAACAGCTATTTTGCTATTATCAATTTATTATCTTCAAACGAAATTTCCATTTCAAGTAGAATGGAAATTTTTGCTGCATTTCTTCCAAGTTGTTGATAGCAAAATTTTACACGAGCTTAGTAGCGGAAGTAAATAGTACATCAAGGGGTTAACGAAGAACCTGTTTATATCATTACACATATTCTCTCGAACCATATAATTGCGTTGCCTTTGAATTTAAAACGAGTACAGCTGTATTCGTTTATGCGGTTCACTCCGTAAAATGTAAAAGTTTTCCCAGACAATGCGGAGTATCCAATTCACCCCGCGCGGGAACCCGGAAGCGGTCCCGCGACCCGTTTCGCCGTTGGGAAACGCAATAACGCGTTCAGCGTAATCGCGGGACACATCTGCGCGCGACATCTGACAAACGTCCGGTGAAAGTATCTGCTCGTCGAGTTTTTTTGCGAGTCATATAATCGACCCACGGTGTAGTCGGCCCGTAATATCTGCCGCCCTGTTGCGGGGGAGGGGAAATAAGAGAACAACCATGGACGCGGTCGTGAAAGGGCGCAAATGACCCGAAGGCACGCCACACCCACAGCAAAATTATCATTTTAAATTTGTAAATGTACAAAACGCGAGTGCTATTAGGATGTGCTTCCTGAAGCATCCTTGAGGAGAATGGGGCTTCGCGGGGCGCGGACAGGGGGTGGTAGGTGTAGAGAGCAGACGCGGGAAAGATGATGGCTTTAGCCATTATTATGATAATACCAACGTTTCCCGAAGCTTCTCTCGTATTCCTCAACCGACGTGGCCCGACTCCTTGCCCTTTCTTCCTTTTTCCACCGCCGCGTTTTCGCAGCATTATCCTTTTTCCCCGGCTACAGCGTCGTTCGTGAACCTGCTTACTCTCGCTCCGTTTTACATCATTTTCGGCTCGTAAATTAAAAGGGAAAGCGTCGTTCCGACTACGGGCTCGCGCATTTTCACCGGCGTCATGTCCCCTCTTCGCGCACCAGCTTTTTCGCGATTCGTCAAGTTTTCTCCGTACAGCGGCATTAAATTCAAGTGGATAGACTGTTGTTCGTTAAGGGTCGCCGAAAGAACTTCTGTGCATCTATGTAGAATCCTAGTCGCCTTCAAGAAAGAATTTAGAGTTAAATGATCATGGGATCAAACTGCAAGTTTATCAAATTAACACTAGAACTACCAGATGGGTCAAAATGACATTTCTGAGTTTTTTTACAATTACTAATTCAGTAATAGCAAAGCTGAAATACAACTCAATTGAAGTCTTAGTAAACGCACGCTTATAGTTTTCATAAAGAAATTTGTAAAAGTCAGTTTAAGTGATTGGTAGTTCTAGTGTTAAACGTTCCAACTGTTTCTGATGTTAAACTATTATTTTTGCTACATCAGGGTTTCTCACTAGTAACTTTATCAACATTTTCAGGGGGAAGCGAAGTACAAATTATGCTCCGGTGACTCGATACTGTTCCTATCTACGTTACACGGCGGATAGGAGGAAGTGAAGGGAACGATGGCAGCGGTCAATGAAGAGGAACCAGTTCGAGCGCGATCCTGTCTCAGTTTGTTCGTGGAAAGCAAGAGTCTTGTATGCTGCTGTACCTAGACGCGGCTCGCGCGAGTGGGCGCAACGTCGCGAAATAAAATGATCATTCGCACTACTTCGCAGGTCTCTTCACGATGCCCCGTTGTAACTGGCTGTAATATTACGGCTGACACTTTGGCCGTTTTCCAAGGATCCCTGTATTATTGCTCCACCCTGGCTCCGTCTTCTCCCGCGTACCGCCGATGAGCCGCATCCTGTCCCTCGTCTCCGGCGAAGCCGCAGCTCGTCTGTGTCGGTGCCCGACTCCTACGGTTTTCACGCTCGTACACAGCTTTGCATGCATTACTTCGTAATTAACATTCGCGGGTAGGCGGTGGTGGATGAGGAACGGTGTAAGTTTAAGAAGCCCGTGGCCGGCTGTAATTCAATTCGCTGATGGGCGGCTGTAAATTTCGAGGCTTGCGTTCCCCGTCGCGAAACTTCGGCTTCTCGGCTGCCCGATAAAAACGGAATTAAGTTCGCGTAGTTGCGCCGGGAAATTAGTTTCAATGCGGCTGGGATTGCGCCGGCCACGGATCAGACTCGTCGAAATTTAGCTGTTGCTCGCCGGTAAGTCTATTAAAGTAACGGACCGTTGCGCCGCGAGTTCACGGGGAAAATCTTTTCTGGAGAGCAGCAGGGTCAAAAAACCGGGGAAACAGAGAGAATAAGAAAAAAAAAATGGGAAAACTTCCGCGAACTTTGTATAATTAATTACCGGCCGTGGTTCTTTACGGTACACGATAAAGATCGTATCGAAGGTCTCCCGACTTCCGGCAAAGTTAATCAACCCCTGGGTTCTATGATGTCTGCGATTCCGTCGTTTCCTCATCGATCGCCCCGGCCAGCGCTTTCAACGCCGGACTCACACTCCGATTAATATGATCCGCGGGCTACGACGCCGCCTGCGAGCCTGATTTCGCGATATCGAAGCCAATCGGCCATTAGGGGATCGATCGAGGCGCCGGTCCGTCGTATTATACACCCGACGATAAACAGTGGCACCGATTAATCAAGCCTGTCAAGCGCCGGGAAAATGAATGAAAAGTGGTTGATCGGCATCGAGTGGGAACGAGCTACGATCCTCGACGTTCACTTTTCAGGCTCGTTTGAAATATATACGATCGTATAAAAAACATTTCAGCGAAATGTACTCGATACGTACAATTCGCCGACGAAATGAAAGCAAGTTATCATGATACAAATGGGTTTTCTTCTTTAATATTACAAACACGTTCTGGACCACTCGATCATTGATCTCTGACATCTAGATATTGCGACGTAGAAAATTCTGTAAAACCGAATAACTCACACATTCCTGTTCGTTGGCTCTGTAAGTGGAACTAAACCGGAACTGAAATTTATAATAATTTGGAATATTAACTTTTCATTTGACACATATTAAATTTACCAATCGATTGATTGGATAATTCTGAATTTCGAGGCGACAGCGCGCGTATGCGTATTACGTGCACGAAATACATTGTATTTTCCGGGGAAACGCATGGAGATGCGAAACGCATCCCCCGTGAACCGTAGTGTCTCGATCGCTAATGGTTCGGCGGGGTTGGATGGTCCAGTGATTAATTGTGTCAGCCATGATTACATTACAGAGGACGCAGTTCCACTATATTATATGCGATCGTACATGCGTGTATCTCGCGGACGGTCTGTTACACGCGCGTCGAACGCACTCGCGCGTGTCAAGTGGACGTCGTAGGTGACTGGCTTGTACCTACACATCAGGCATGTAACTAAACCCTTTGCACCGACGCGTTAGGAGACGCGGCTGGAAAACGTTTGAGGACAGCTTCGCATTGCAAAGTGTGTGCATGCATATTACAGGAGCGCCGGTTCGCCATTCCTGATGGCTGATCCTCAATTTTCCGTTCGTGGGGCCTTGAAAGTTTCATGCCGTTTCTCTCCCCCTCCGCGTTTCCATTCGGATAACTGAAGCACGTTCAATTACCGAGGGGAACGTATACGAATTTCTAATTAACTGCTTCCCGGTAAAAGCGTTGTAAATACAGCCCCGATTTCGTAATAGAAGCTACGGTGAGCTGGCACTTCCGAGGTGGCGCAATTCAGATTCTCCTCGACGAGGATGTAACTAGAATCGCGCGTCGCAAGCAAATCGGTGATTTAGCATTGAAGGAAATAAGGATGTCTCACTCAATATGAATATTTAAATTATTACAAAGTCTTCTAACTTCGTATTAATATCTATTTCTTATAATGTCACCTTGTATTCTACATTAATCGTTTGCTCTCGGAGCTTTACTAGAAATATCCAACATTTCCTCCTGAGATGTAGATGATATTTTTCAAATCAACTTAACCGAAAGTCACACATAAGCCAATTAAACATTAACCTTTATAATCTTGCTTTGGCGAGTCAAGTGGTGATCGCCAGTCGCCATTCACGCCCACTGCAACGTTCTCCAACACTCGCGATTCAAAGTGAAACAATAAAAGTTGCTAGGGAAATTCCAAACGAAGCGAAGATCCAACGTCGATTCCTCCCGCGACTTACCCCATTAGCGTCTTAATTTCCCTGGGAGCCCGGCCCCGGAACGTTCTCAGCTAAGAAATTTTCCAAATTTCCCGATAGTCATGCCGAAGTTCGCGTATCTCCCGATTCGGTCGCAGGAATTAGGGAACGAGGAGCACACGCAGTCCCGCCCCGAAATTAGGCGGGTATCCCGCGAAGATGAAATCGGACGGGGTATCGTGGGGGAATTAAAGTTTCGCGTCGCCCGGTAACGGTTGTTTCACTTTGAAACGTGGGTATAATTTCTGTTATCTTCGAGCGGGCCGTTGCCCGCTGCGAAATATAAAATAATAAAGGCCACAGCGAAACCGGACCGCTGCCGGGGAAGAACTTTGGCTATTACGGTGAAACAGTTCCGCGCAAACGCGTCTTCAACTTTTAACGGGCTCGCCAACCCTCTTATTCCTTTCGCGGCTCCGCTCCCCTCATTTCCCTTCGCTGTCGCGAATTTATTTCTCCCCGGCGATCGTTTTCAATTGTGTTCGGAAAAGGGAAACGATTGCCCGAAAGTATTATCGGTTTGTAACGAGATGGAGATACCAACTTCCAACCTCCCGGCCACTTGCCTTTCCCCCTCTATTTCTTTTCCGCCGTCGGTTGGAAATTACTAAGTGCTTAGTCGCATAATTACATTCACCTTCTTCCTCTCGCGACGCCATATTTATTTCAGTTTACCGTCCGCCACCCCGCCATTAAGGTGCTAATCCACTTAATTTCTTCCAGGCCTGGTGGGCACTGTTTTATTCTCTTTTTCTTTGTGTCTTGACGCCTACGCGTAGGTACGTTGCAATTAACTCGCCCGGCGAATCCGCGAAATCCTATTTAGTTTAGCCACCTGGCGAAACTACGGCCCGGACAACAATGTGTCCCGGTTTAGGGTCGAGGCGAGGTGACTGCGCGGTTTTCGTGGGATTTTTTAAATGCCGCCCCTCTCTAACAGTGATTAATGTCGTTCGGTGATTACGTTGTCCGGGAAAAACGCGCGGCAGACAGCAGCGACGGGTGGTTTGTTCGATACGTTCGCGCGCGGTACTATAACTTTCCTATAAAATTTTCTTTGAAAGTTTACTTCTCTTCTCTCCGTTTTTTACTTTCCTTTGAATCAGAGAAGTCTGTGCACAGTTTCGCTTGATCCATGAATTGCAGGTATTTTTGTTGCTCGGATGTTCTGCAAACTCGCGTGTTGTGTTGTTTTATGGTGCACATTTCGGCGGTGTCGTATGAGTTATTTTGGTTTTTATGCCCGCGTTCAGAATAATCCTAAGATTTAGGATCTGCGTGTTCCGAATATTTTTTGTGGGTGAAGTTTTTGCTGCAGTGCCCCGAATATGGCTGAAATGCAGGTTTTGTATCTCCCATGGTGGCTTTGCTGTTCCCCGGAATACTATTTAAAGCAAAAATGATTTTCCTAGCATTCAGTGATGTTCATTCAGAGGATACTTCAATTGTAGCAATATGAATTACCTAGAGATATTGTTACTTTCTCCCGGCGCAGGTTAATTATATAAGAATAGATACTCCCGAACGATATATATATATTAAAATCAATGATCAATGACAAATCGACTACCAGTAAAAAAATACTCGCAATAGTCTACTAGCAACGATTACAAGAATTCTCTGCACTTACCAATCTTAGAATCCTACTCGAATTCTGCCTCTAACAAGTTCGTGTCGCGCATATCAGGCCAACGTAGCGCCAAAGAAGGATTCTCGTAGGTCGGTTTAAAATTGCAAGCCCGTGCCAGCTAAACGATGCTGCCCTACGTCACGTACGCTTTCGTTTCCCTTCCTATCACTCCCGGAAAAGAAATCGAACGGGATTCATCAGTGAAAATGAAGAATCCCTCATGGATAACACCTGCCGTCCGCATTTGGCACCGACGCCAGGATCATCGTCGAGAGGAACCAGCTCGTCGTAGCCTATATACTCAGCCTTGTTTATTAGATGAGCCCTAGAAGGAATGGTCTAATCGGCTAGCTTTCATCTTTTCTTATCTCATTTTCGGTACTAATCTGCCATTCGTCAATGCAAATACGCGTAACTACACTGAAAACAGTTATGACATCAGTTTCAGTCCTTGGAACAGTTATGAAGAACCCAGATTGAGTCATAGTTGTTATTGGGTATATTGGTTCTGAGCTACACTGGTTACAGTCCCTCTATAACTGTTCTCCATAACTGTTTCAATCAAACAATAGTTTCAAACAGTTACTTTCTGAACCTTTTCCATACCTATATCAAACCAATCAAAACTATGAACGAAACACACAGATAGAGACCTCTTTTGCACCTGTGCCGTCCCGGGGCACTTCTCCTGAACAACGCTGAGTAGTGTTCTTTCACTTGGCCGGCCAGCCTCGGCTTCTTTCGTGCTCGTTTCTTCACCTTTCCGCCTCTTCCTTTCCACCCCCTTTTCTTCGCGGCAGTGTCCCCAAGACGCGCGGCCCCATCAGCATAAAACGCGCTGTTTTATGAGCCGTAGCGGGTAGACGGTTTCGTGTTACATCTTCCTCAAATGATCCCTCTTGTTGCCTCCGCTCTATAACCGGGGTCCTTATGTTCGCCGACTCCATCGAGAGTTTCGGCGATGGCGTTGTTACCGTTGGCCCCACCTATTACGCGATTCCCTCTTTTCATACGGCCCCACCGTTCCACGGGCGGCTCACGAGTCCCATTCGAGCCGTGTTTTTGTCGCTTATCTTTAGTCACTGGTAAATTGTAGATAACCGGTGGCGCGGAGGGTTCCATGGCGCGCGACACTGGCGAGCAGAGAACGTTCTGTCGGGGAAAACTGAATCGATAATGTAGATTGAAATTGACTGAGTTAGAGGCTTGTTTGTTTCGAGCTAGGTTTTGGGGGTTTATTAATTGTAGACGCGTGATCGTCGAGTAATATTGCACGGATCGTTATGAATTGGTCATCAGATCAATTGGTGTCCTTCGATAGCCTTTGATATCCTTGGACATTCGATAATGTTCATTGACATACGCGAACGTCTATGGACATCTGTTGAAATTGCTTTTGGTGTTCACTGTGATATCACTTGATATTCTTTAACACGTATTATCGTTCAATTGTATTCTGAACTGTAATCATCGATGTTTCCGAAATTTGAAGATCTTCATCTGTATTTGTATAAGTTATACGTATATATGTTTTAACGTTGACCTGAATTCCTGCATTAAAGGCCCCTACGACCGGACAAGGGGAGAACGCAGCGCGTATTCATAAAAGTAAGGTCGTTATCGTGAGGTTTTACATCGCGGCTCGAGGATTTAAAGGATAACGCTCGCGTGGTAATATAAAAAATTATGCATACAATAATGAGACCACTGTGACGCGCGTATACTCGTAGTAAATCGTGCTTTCATAGGGTTACGGGAACAATATCGTGGGAAATTATTTGACCGGAGGGTTTACGGGGTCGTATAAAGGGATCCTGACACATCGCACGTAAACTCGGCTTAATTTGACCCATAAAGGAAAGCGTTTACGTCGGGCCCAGCCAGTGACCTTGTTGTCTTGCTCGGTTTGCCGCGTCTCGTGGTTTGTTACAAAAGAAGGAAGAAAAAAAAAAAGAAAGATTACGGTTCCCTCATAAAGCTTTATAACGCCGTTGTCTCCATTCTTTAATAAGACCGCCGGAATACAAAAGTTTCACTTATAAAATATTTCAGAAATCCAAAATTAAAAGGATTACGTTACATATTAAAGACGCTTAGCGCTTGATACTCGTTTAATTACACAAGAAAAGATTTACAATAAAGAAATACAGGATTTAACACAACCACGTTCTACCATATTCGCGACCTATCCCTTTCATACAAACAATCCAAAATTCAAACTAACAGAAGCCATTCTTTATCAGTTCCAAGAACAGTCCTGGCAGTCCTTTTTAAGACTCCTCGAAATTAAGTAAATCGCTTTATTAAAAGCATCGTTACCGAAAGCTTAACTCGAACCAAAGGAAACGATCTCGTTGGAGATAACGATTCACCTGTAACCCCACGCACTAGAAGCCACTAGCTTGCCCATCGGCGCGGAAGAAAGCGTAGAATAGCCACGAGGAGAAGGAGAGCCTAACCACGTCGAGCCGACGCGAATGGAGAAGAAAGAAAAAAATTCCTTCCCCCAATATCTTTCGATCTCCCGTCGAATGCACAACCCTGGCAAATTGGAAGGAATATACCCTGCCCTTCCCCCGGGTGCAGCCTCTTTCTGAAACCGCGTAGAATGAGAGCGACGGCTGGGACGGAGTGCAGAGGGATGGACAAGGGTGGCCACTGGGTGGAGGGGTGGCCGGATTGCACAATGCACGAGATTTCGTACAGTCCATCGGGAGTCCCATCGCGTCCCCATAGGCAGCTATTAGGGCGTGGGGCTCCAGGAGAGGGATTCCCACAGGATGGCTGGATAGATGGATGGTTTGGAAAGGCCGAGAAGGGATGGGGTAGGTGGATAATTTGTCCTGCATCCATCCCCGTCGCCCGCTCGCCACGCCGGCCGACGTCCACGTCGATTCCTCTATCCTTCTTTCCTCTTTCTCACTTCTGTCCACGCTTTCCAGGAGAACCGGGTAGGACGGAGGACGGTCCTGCGCTGCTGACCCGAATCTCAACTAGGTGTCCATGTCTATTTTACTTATTCACTCTGCACGGTACACAAAGCTCGGACAATGTACACCCGTCGCGACACTTGTCCGGCTTACCGGGAACAAATTTTCACGAGTGCCGCTCGCGCCAGGAACCGGGATCGACTGGGCATTAAGCCCAAGCATGCAGCCGCGAATAGGCCCTTGGTTGTTCGCGTTGTTTGCTTGCTCGTTTCGGATGCTATTCATTTTTTCCGTCAGTTTTTAGTCGTCGGGACTGTGCGGACGATCGTTAGTAGTCTCCAGTTTGGGGAGTTTGTTTGGCTGGAGATTTTGAAGCTTGATGGCGGACTTACTGGAATCTTGATGAACCGGTTATTGGAATTTTTATAAGACTTTTTTTATAGGATTGACTCTTTATTTCTAATCGAGGAAGTTTGTTGACTTTGGAGAAGGTTATCATAGTAGGATTAATATGTTCTTAGTGTTGAGCATCTCAGTTGGTTTCAAGATGGAATATGGAAGACTAACCTAAAAATTGTGGGGAGATAAGAAAGGATTTATAAAGAAAATTTCATTAAATAAGGAACTGAAGTTGCTGGTCTTATATAATGGCGTAGGAATATAACAAACGAATAAGTCATATGAAGTTGACAATACAGTGTAAGGGAATGTTCGAAGTGGTCCCCAGTGGTTGCAAATGTCAGCCATTTTGAATATTTACTGGGACATAATGTTACGATACGGACATATCTAAAGGTCGAAGGCAAATTGTGTTCACGTTCGTCTTTATTTGGATGTTTTCCCGAAGAATGTACGCCTGCACATTTTGTGGCGTTAATTTATCACCAGTCTGTACGGTTGATAAATCTTCGCTTCGTGATTCAGCTGATTCTCGTAGTACCTCCTAGAGTGGCACAGAAGTTCCCCAAAATCGATTGGACTGACTATGTCATATTAGGTTCGTCGAAGCCAGGGTTTGATCCAATTATGTTTGATAGAGTTTGTCCAAGTGTTATAATACATTACACTGCTATAACTATATTAACTATGTTACTTCACAGACACATTGTAACCGAAACAGAAATTTTCAATTACTCGTAAAATTTCAAATATTTAAAAAGGAACGTAAGTATTTTTGTTTCATAATTTCTTCTATAAGTCCTTGACATTTTTACTTTGCGTAATAAATTCTTACAAAATATCCTTATTAATCAATATCCATATTGATTCCCAAAATTGGAGCCATTAACATTAAATTTTATACATCAATATTGACTTATTCGTGTGTCGGTGCAGATCACAGCAGCATCAATTGGAAATAGACTTCGTCAAACGCAATACTGACCTAATAAATACGAAGGCTTCAGGAAAATTTGTACATTTAAGAGTCACTCAATGCGCACCTTATGACTCATTATATCGAGTAATTGCAACGAAGCAAATTGAATCAATGCGCTCGCAAAGTATCCGCAGCGCAGCCATCGTTTTCTCGATAGTTGTTCTCGAATTAAAAGCGAATCCGGTTAGGTCGTAAAGGCAACGGCCATTTTCAGATGGCAGTCGTAGCACGCATAAAAATTGGTCGCTTTAAGTAACCTAACTTGTTGTTTTAAAAGCGGCGCGCCGGGCAAGGACCGGCTCTACAAAGGTTTATGGAGAAGAGAATTAGGGAGAAGAGGAATGGGAGCGAAAAACCAAGTTACGGTCGAAGCTATCAAGCTGACTTCTTACTTTGGTAATACCACTCTAGTGTCTGCTTTCATATAGCTACGTCTCCCGCGATATTTCTGCAACACGGGGTTGCTGCGCCCGTGCCGAGGCTGGCAAACGAGTGAGGGGGTGGTAAATGGCACCGAGGAAAGAGGAGGCGAAACAAAGAGAGAGAGAGAGAGAGAGAGAGAGAAAGACAGAGAGAGATGACTGCTAGAGAACAAGGGTAATAGAGTGAGAGGGTCTCTCTAGTAATTTGTATGTACAGTAAGCCTCTGTAATTGCCAGACCACCTATCTCCCCGTGAACGCGCACCGACCCCTCGATATTTCTACTCTCTCGCGAATTTACATATTATAATTTATAGGTCAAAGATATCGAGGCTGGGCTGCCGGGGGATGCTGTCGACATTGCTTTTCTCTCTGGAGAGATGCTCGAATGAGAACGCGATTATCAACGATAATTCTGTTTTAATAATAATACGAAAGAAGTTCGTATCTACATCGAGTTCACACGTTCGAAGGTAGTACAGATTAGATGGGAGAATTTCTAGGGATGAATATAAAACAGGGTGAAAGACGCTACAATATTATTTCCCTTTATCTTCGATATTTCCTCTCGAACGCGATATATTCTAGAAATTCGATCATTCAATTCATTTCGTAAAACTGTTTCCTTCGTTGGGTAACTTCACCCTGCTGCAACAATTAAAATCGAATCGCGATAGAAACAATCTGGATCCCGAGCGTATATCCCGTTGAAGCTTCACGGATGAAAACTCCGGATCGCGTTTTAAACGATTTTTTCAATTAAATCGCGAGCGAGATTATTCCCGCGGAACCGGAACGTCACGGCGCGTCCATTAATAACGAAGCTAAATGTACCGGCTGGCTGATGTAAGACCGGCCGGTTCCAGGAATGATGCCCCGACAGTGAAACACGCTGCGCGCGGTGATAAAATCTAAGTGTTTAAGAAACGACGGAGCGAATGAAGATGTACGAGCTGAGGGTATTAGGATACGGGGCCGTGCGGGCGGCGGGGTGGCCAGGGGTGGCAGAAAGGGTGGCTTTCACCGAGGGGTAACTAAAACGTACTTAGCCGCGGGGTTAAAAGGTGGAGAGTCATCGCGTGATCGTGGAACGTTATCCTAAAGCACATAACCCAGCCACCGGAGAAACAATCCGAGGGTGGGGAAGGGTCGGTGCCGGCTTTTCTCTCTCTACGTGGCGCGATGGAGGCACCGTCGGAGGATCAAGCCACCCCTTGAACCGTTACCGGGGATCTCCGATGATTCTCCATTTAGATATAGTTACATTTAATTTTCCGATGTCTCGTGGACACGCGACCGCAAATTAATTGATCATCGCTCTAAGTACCGATGACTGTGGCCCCTATCTGAAATTGTTTCTTAGTTCCAGCAGTTATATTTGTTCTCCTTCTTTTATGGGAATTGTCCCTCCGGAAAATGGACTAATCTATAGAAACCAGGATTGAGGACGAATGTATCGGACGGAGGATTCTAAGGTAGTTTTGAAGATTACGGAATGTAACGTAGCTAAGAATCTTCAACAATTCGAAGTTTAACCTGTTTGCATCGTTAAGCGGAATAATCTGCACACAATTACTTTTAGTTGCCTATGTGTTACTCGGCTATATCAGGGGCAGATTAATTTCAAAAGCTAGGTAGACTTTCGAGCATATGAAGATGCGAACGAGTTAACAGATGAATTTAGTAGAACATTATTAATCCTTAGTCTCGAAGCTGCTTGGACGTGACGCTTCCGCTAAGACAGTTTAATTTAAAGTACAACTGCGCCTGGTAAAAGTGTACGAGGGCTCCGCAAACAAACGCGATCGACATGAATATTATCTCTCCGGGAAGAATACTCGGCTCGTGAGGTAGTGTTGATAAAAACTTAACGATCCCGTTGAATTCGTATCACGCGCCAGTCGGTTGTAAACGCTCGCCGTTTCCCGAACTCCCTTAATTCTTCTCGCGCAAATGAAATTACTCGCGAATGAAGAAGCTGAGGAAGCAACCGAGAGGGCGGGAAAGGAGGTCGACCCTTTGTAATTCAACCGAAAAGAAACGCGAGGTGTTTAATTTAGAAATGTCCCTGGCACCGGCCGCGGAGGCTGCAGGATGTAATGGTGGGGCTGATGGTCTTAGCAATCTTGCTGGGACAATCTTTGTTAATTAACACCTAATGGAGGCCGCGTTCCAGGCACCACTGCCGCCGCTTCCGCGCCGAGTATTAGATATTAATAACGTTATTGGACGGGCACAATAGTCGGCGTGGAACTTTTGGCACGAGTCACGGCTTAACGGCGTAAGCACGCCGCGGCTAACGGCCCCGCGCCGCCATTACGGATCTTTATTGCGATTCTTATTTATCTTTTCGCGGGGACTCGCGGTCCGTACCACCGGCGCTCAATCGCCGTCGACGGTTTGCACGCGCAGATGAATGCGTCTCGAGAGCGCTCGGTCGGAACGCAGAAATATGTTCATATTATGCATCGATGGGGAAGATAAACTAACGGCGCGTGAAATGTTCCACCAGCGTGGCGGGCAGCGTCGTTGTTTCACTGGGAGGAAGAGTTCGCTCGCGAATTTTACCTAATCGCATCATCTGACGAGCCGTACGCGCTTCAAGTTTTTTCACCATATAAATTATACCGGCATATATAAATCGTATAATCATATATAAATCATATAATCAAATGCAAATAATATAATCATAAAAAAATGTTTACTGGTTGATTTTACATGATTATTCAAAGATTTTATGAAGCTGCTAATTACGGTACCCTACTATTAGGCTATTTAAATCAGATTCTACTTGCGGGGATATTTAAACGTGATGCGAATAGGTTAATACAGTCCAGTCTTGGTAATTCGAGGACTTGAAGTATAAATAAGGACGTTCTATAAGTCGAATTAGTTATATGGTGTGCATTTCACTTTAACAATTTAAATTTGGAAGAAGACCGACTACAAATGAAAATCCATATTCGTATACGAGTAGAAACCTTTACAGAACCTCCATAAATTGAATCGTCATTTGTTAAACCTATTTCACTCGAAAACTCGATAAGACGAAACCTCTGTAACTCGAAGATCTTGTCTTCCTCTAAGATTCGACTTATCGAGGTTCGCTGCTGTAACATATTTCGATAAGAAGATTGTTACGAGCTACGAGCACATAAGCTACGAGATAACCCATTTCACTCGGAAGTTTTTCACTAGAAATATTCGATAGTGTCTGATGAAATATAGACGATATTCTTTCGAACACATTTTATTTCGGTATTTCATTTATCGATGCAATGTACAGAGTTTCATATTAAACATTAAACTTCATAATTTTTTTCAACCAGACCAAGTTGTGACCGCCAGTCTCCTATCGAGTGCGAGAGTTTAATTAGTCGCAGGATATAAAGTACACTCTCGCAAGAAGGAAAGTCAGATAAATTAACCCTCTAACTGCGGGCAACGTGAAATCCGCGTCGCTCGAATTTTTTAAAAATTCCTTGATTTACCTACAGGCCCATAGTTTTAACTATATCACACTCAAAAACATATTTAACACTAAAATTATAAACAGGCTAAAATGACCCATTCGTAATTTCTTCTTTTTGCAATTACTAAAAAGACAACAGATGTTTCTCCGAGAAATTATTAAAGAAATCAATTTAGCAATACGCGAATTGAATTACAGGTTAATTAAAGTCTCAATAGATCCTGGAGTTTCTACAGAGGAATTTCAAAAAGTCGATTTAACTGCTCCGTAGTTTTAGTGTTAATGACAAATATATTTCCTTCATCTTCAATTATTTTTATTACGTTTCGTATTCTATTACAATTTTTTTCTGTAATAAATCGGTACGACCTTCACCCGCTTTTCTGAAGTTATCCGTGGCTGGTGGGTTAAAGCCCGGTGGCCGCAATACGGAATAAAATATTGCAGTCAACGATAACAACGATTTCAGTCATTCGCGATTAGACCTCCCAGACGTGAATACGCTAATAACAAAAAGGAACAAGCTGATCAACGATTGGGAACAAGGGGAAAAAATAGAACGGTAATTGGGTTATACAAATAAAACGGGTCCGGAAAATTACGACGGCGGAGGGGGTGGACGGGGAGTGAAAACGGATCGGCGAGCGCGGCGCAATTCCGCGGAAACACCGGGGCGCGGTGAAATTCTACAGAACAACCGCAGAATAGAAACTTATTATTCCTTCGAATTGAGCCAGCGTGAAATTCATACAACGCGCCGCGAAAGTGCCGGGAAATATTAAGGAGACTCTCCGTGTATATAAGCGGCGCCATTGAGGGTGTGTAACGCCGTACGTGTGAAAGAATATGCGCCGAGAAAAGGTTTTATCCAGCTCCGGGGGAATCGATCATCCGGCGCATGGACGTAATACTATTCAAAAAATCGCGATGGAGCCTTTTGTGCGGCGGCGTGAGTGTCTGAGGAATTGTAAATGGAATAATAAAATATATATGCACGGCCGGTCACAAAAGTCCGCGCACGAGCCTCGAGGTCCGCTGGATCGTTCGATTATAGTAAATCGTATAAGATTGTGGAAAATTTGTTCAATCTAGCTGTGCCGATAAGAAACACGACGGATCTTATTGGAATCAATAGAAATGTAGACTGGCGTGATATTAAATATTATAAGATCTTTCAAGATTCAATCATATGTCCATACGAGTAGAATTTAATTTTATATCATACTTAATACTACGTTTACGAAACGCGTCAGTTCGACGTGTATTGAATTATAAACTTCACCTAATAAATATATAGGACGATTTTGACTAATTGTAATAATGCAAATCTGTATTTTAATTGACTATCTTTAAACTTCTGATTTCCTAAGTCTAAATGGACGAACATCAATTTTTCTAAGATCCGTTAAGTGAACTCTACAGTAAACGTCCGTAAACCCAATATATCAATTTTACGAGTATATAACTAAATATATAATATTTTTCATCATATCTGAGATTTATAGATAAAACTTGCCTTGCTTGACCGTATATATACACAATATCATTAGATAATTTTCTTGTCGAGGAATTATTCGAATCACCCAGGTGTCAAGCCAAGTGTTACAGATATCGGGGACTCGAAAAGTCATCCCGTAAACAAGAACCAAGGCAACGAGGTCCCCGCGAAAGCGGCTAGGCCAGGACGTTGTTCGGGATATTCCGGGCATGGATGTAACATTGAATATGCATTAGCGTCAGTACGTCGATGGTTGCAGCCGGCGAAGGAGGGATGAACGGAGTCGACGGTGACTCACATTGTGACCGGAATAAGCAAACTACCCTTTAAGGTCCTTCTCCTTGTGAGGCCGGCAGGGGGGTTCCCTACAGTGCCCGTTGTCGATGCGACAGCACGACGAAGATCCTCGATTGAATTATCGTAATCACGCGTTTCCTTGGGCGGCCCTTTTCTTTCGTCCAATCTCATTTACGCTTCGCCGGGGGGAAGGGGAGGAGATGTTCTTCGTGAGGTGACTGCTTGAGAATCGCACGAAATCAGGCTCTCTCGGGCTGCAGGTCTGACCCGGGACGGGGGCTACGAATAATTGCTGAAACAGAAGTTCCTTTGTTAATCTCTTCGCTTATTATAATTGGTTGGACCTGTCAAGGGCTTTGCGATTATGATTTTACTTATTTCAATGAATTCGTTTATGTGAAATTTGCGTTGGTAAGGATGCCATAAGCAGCTTTTTCCTTTTTTTATTGATAAAGGCCATAACCTTAGTAGGTCTATTAGCCTCCTGAGTAGCTTTAGTAGAATTGGGTGTCTAACAGATAAATAGAGGCTTGACAAGAAGTTTCTTGAAGTATACTTCGAGGAACGTATGAGTCGTTCATAAGCCAATTCAGTCGATTTTTCGATATTATGTGATTTTTGTAAATTTTAATGGAATAAAAAATATTGTTTTTAGTTATTCAAGGATTCACCCGTTTCTTCGTTTCTTATAGCTTAGAAACCCCTTCTTTTTATAGATTCAGAAGCAAAACATTAATTTTTTCAATGTTTCTTTTATGAACTTACCGCATTGGCTTCTGAGCGATTCGTATCGATATAAGAACTCGAATCATTGAATTCCAATTCGAAACTCTAATATAATCTAGAACACAGAAGTTAAAGACTTGTTCCATCAAGGTACTATTGAGAGATCCCTTGATAGCTAAGCTGAGAAATGGTATTGGTCGATTTTCTTTTCCCGTCTGATTGTCAATACCGTGCTATTCGCCAATGCAGTTACACGTAAGTAATTAAAAATATAAACAAAACACGAAAGACTCAAGACATTAAATCATCTTCCTACAACGGTTATAAGTATGAAGAAACGGACTGCCATAACGTGACGTCTATCGGGTCATTAATATCTCGTCGTTAATAGTGGTTAATTAGGATGGCGCGTCAATACCAAGGGTGTCGTCAGAGAGACAGAGGGAGAAAGAGAAAGAGAGAGACACAAATAGACAGATAGAGCGAGCCAGAGGGTTGCTAGAGCTGTAGGGGTAGCATAAAGGAGTTAAGCCACAACGCATCAGGCTCACACGTGGGCGTGCGTGATAACGAAGCTTACCCATCGCGATCGACGATTGTGTCTTGCACGTGCATGTGCATAACACGCGCACCCTGGCTTGCAAGTAGACGCGGCCGACAGACGCGTGGGTGGTTCCGGGTGGAGCCTCGAAGTTTGATATTACCCTGGCAAGTGTCCATGGCAATCTTATAACTCAAGTGCTCACTACCTATAATGCGTGAAGCGTATCCTGCTGCACGTACACGTGTGCCCTCGCGCAACTTGCACGTCTACACGTAGAACATCTACGGGGTGTCTCAGGAGGAAATCGTGTAACTTGAGTAATAGGTTTAGTAGGTTATTCCGAATGAAAAGATTCATAGGTTTTGGATCAGTTACTTTTTTATTCTTCTTGATTGAACTTAGATTGGAACTGAATAATAATTTTTTATTTTCCATATATTTATCTTTCTTAGTCGAATTTTTTAATAATCGTGGACAGTACATTCTAGTCATTTTATTTTTGATTTTTTTATCCTTTTATTCAGTTTTTTATTCTTCTCGAAAATATTGGAACAGCGGAATAATTCTTTATTTTCCATATATTTACCTTTGTAACTCGAAATTTTAATAATCTTTACCGCTACATTCTAGTCATTTTATTTCTGATACCACTCGTATTCAAAGTTATGCAAAATATAACGATTCGATTAGAATCTTCAATTGACACTAATATACAATTGCAATCGAGGTAAACACGGTGAGTTCTACTTAATAACTACCAATGGTAACTTGCCAATGCATGAAAGTTCCATTCCAATAATTTCAAATTACATTTTGTCTAACCATGATCAGGTACTCTACAAAGTGAACAAAAACTGCCACCGAAACGACCAAAGTGTATATAACTTTCTACATTTACATTACCTTAGCAAACGTATTCGTTAACACTAAAACTACCGAGCACTTAAATCGACTTTTTGAAATTCTATAGAAACTCCACGTCTGCATCTATTCAGACATTAATACGTCTCTAGAGAAATTTCCAAGGCTAATTTCACTAAAATTTCTAATTTCTTAGAGAAACATCTGTTCCCTTTTTAATAATCGCAAAAAGAAGAAATCAGGAACATGTGATTTTGAGCCGTCTGGTGGCATTCGTGTCAACTAACTCGATTTCCTCCAGGGACACCCCGTACATGTACACTGCCATCCCCATGCGGTAGCTGTCCGCGCGGATACGAGGTAACGCGCATTCAGATCGCTCGCTTGCGCGCGCGAGTTTCTCGTAATACTTTTGGCAGCTGCCGTGATACGAGTTAAGTTTAAGTTTAATTAACGTGCCACATCGGATTCGTTCGGAATCGTCGGGATCCCTTTAAATTGTCACGGTTCCGAGCCGTACACGGCCGGGCTACCGCGTCACACGTATGCCAGCCAGTCGGCACCCGTTTGACGCTCGTGAAATTTTCTCCGATCGGAACCAGGCCGCATTTCATTCTGTCTCAGCTGGGAACGAGTTATTAGCTCGTCATGGTAAATCATTTTTCTTTTTACCCTCGACCCAGCTAGAATAGGCTAACTAGTTTCGAAGCGGGCGATGAGCTGGGCCCTAGCGTTAACACTAGAACTGCTTGACAGATCATAATGACCGATTTCAGACTTTTTACTTTAGAATTCTTGAAGCTCTAAGCGCGCATTTCTTAGACACAATAAAATAAATTAATATATTTACCATGACTAACATTTCGACAACTGTATCTTCGTCATTTCTATGGGCAATTATGAACCAGTCGCTTTATAATTGGACTGCTAGGTCCATGCCTTTCAATTAACGAGAAGAATATCTGTGAACATTGAATTTCTTTTTATTCTTATTTCATGGATATCGAGGAAAATGGTTTTCTCTAGGAATTTTGCGATCTTGTTAAATGTGGATTTTTATACGAAGGTTTTCGAATTATATTTACCTTCTGCTTTAATCAGTAGTTTTAAAGTGTTCAAGTGATAACAAAAGTTGTTTCAACGTTTTCCACGATCCTTGAATAAATCTGGTGGTCGGTACTCCGTGTGGTTACGAATTCTTGAAACTTATATCTTTCGCAGATATAAAAAAGTGGCGCAGGCCGTAGTGGTGTTTATTGTTTGGTATTTCGTACAGGGCAAGGAAAACTCGATCTCTGCTTGGTTATATAAAGGAAAACACGGCAAATAGATTTAGGCAGCGCGGGGTTAAGATTCAAGTATCCTGGGTTTACGAAATGGACGCGTAACGCTTGTTATCGAATTTCGATACATAACTTTTCGACTAATTGCGCGCCGGTAGCACGGCAGGATCGAGCTGGGAGAACTGGCGCGTTGGTAATTGCGAATTTTTAGCGTTCGTTTAATAGACATCGGCTGTGATATTTCTTCCGAATGTCATAATACACTACAAAAAGAAGCTTTTATGGTGCCGCCTAAATTTATCAGTAAAAAGTCAATATTATTTACAAATTCAATTAAAACAGATTACCGTAGAATCTTTTTAAATGAATCCTATTAAATTCGCATTCCGAGTTGTTGGAAGCATGAAATTCGTGTTTCACTCTGTATGATTTAATGACGAAAACAATATTGGTCGGTTTTAATATGAAAGCCTTGTGAAAGGTATCGGTTTTATGATAAAATGCGGCAAGCAATGATTAAGTAGGCACGCTGTTACCCGTAGGGTGTATCGACGTTGGCTTTGATCGTCTTACAACAAGCAACAGGTCGCCATGTTTATACTTGCCAGACATATTGCAAATAATACAAGAGTTATGAACTTCTGCTTCACGCGTGGCTTTCTTTGGTACTTGGAGTATAGTTGTTACACCAAGTTTTATCCATTGAAATCATGCCTGAACGTGGCTAGTTTAGAAAGAATACTTTAAATTGTAATCTTGTTTATTTGTAAAGCGACAGCTGTTAATATTCATATTTCAAATATTACCAGTGCAATTAAATTTAGACTTCATACAATAATCTTGTATAATATTAATAAGAATTACCAGCGCATGTTAACATTTTATTTTTTCATCTCAACCATCCCTTACAATGATATTCCTAAAAATCTGTATTCCATACTTGAAGTTCCTTCTAGCTTGGAATATTTCCTATTAAGAATCAAAAAAACTTGGATCTCGTTATGTCTGGATCCTGGAACAACACAAAGGCCAGATATCATATTTCAAAGAATGGCGTAAGGTTTCGCCTGGCAATCACTTCCGTTCGGATAGCTGCACACGCAAAGTTTCTTTTAGGTTACCCGTGGCTTTCAAACTTGTTTGCTCTGGAATATCTTTAAAATTTCCCCGGCCAAAGTTCGGGCTTAAAGTTCCTTATTGTTGAGTTTGAAATAAGGATATCGTCAAGAAGTAACTTGGAACTTATATCGCGCGGCGGCCCCGTGTGGGATAAGGACAGACGAATGGCCGTTAGAAGTGGCGGGAAACGAAAAGTAGTTTCGTCCCCAGGCTCAGCGCCAGGGAGCCGTGTTAACTTGCCTATTGGCCTCATTATAATAAACCACGGGGGCTAATCGCTTACAAACTGCGTCTCTCGGTGTTGGGCGATCGTTAAACTTTCCTCGAAATTATTTCAAGTTTCCCACTTGGAACCGTTTCCTCTATAATTCCTTTAAGTTACAGATCTTCAAACTTTACTACATTTCGATTTTTCCAAATCTCATTCAATCTTAGAACCGTTTCCTTTATGATTCCTTTACATTGTAAATCTTCGAAGTTCACTAAATATTCATTCCTTCTCAAATTTCATTCAATTTTAGAACTGCTTTCTTTATAATTCCTTTAAATTTGAAATCCTCGGAGTTTACTGAATTCTGATTTCTCTCTGAAATTTTATTCAATTTTGCAACTGTCTCTCTAGAACTTCCTTAGATTGTTAAGTCGTAAACATTCACTAAAGTTTGATTTTTCCAAATTTCGCTCGATCTCTCCATAAGATTTAGTACGGCACTTATCCACTCCTAACACGATATTTGACTCGCAAATGAAAATTAAGCCTCGCAAGTGGACATATTATACAAAATTAACATATTGAAAACCCGAGAGATTCAGGATGGTATAAAATTGAGAGCTGTGATGAATCCCGGTTTATAGGTTCCCGTATTATTAAACAGAAGATTTTATGTATATAGGAGTTTCATAGGCAGACGTATCGGAGAACACGTGAAACACGCATCTCCGCGATCCTCGTACCTGTAAATGTTTCAAAAGTTCCCCTACGGAAGACACAGCGTGTCCTCCTTGAAAGTTAGTTGCGAACAAGCGGCGGGAAACCTTTCGGCTCGTAAATTGGACGAGCTTCTAAATAACCGCAGCTTCTTGCGGATTCCTGGAGCTTCCTGGTGTCCCAGGAAGGGTTGCGCAAAGTTTCGCAGTCGAGAATTGAAGAAACGTTCCTCGGACATTGAAATTAAACGCAGTAATTACGAAGTCTTTTGCATTTCAATCCTGAAAGCAGTTGTTGAGCTGTAAGACTGAAGAGCTTTCGCATGGGAGAATGTATTCGCTTATTCAATAGCGTTCGTAGGACGCGAGGATAGATTGTTTGCTTTCTGGTATTTCAATCACTATAATTGAGAATCGCTGTTGCTAGATAGCGGATGTTTATGCAAATACAGGCTCTAGAACGCCCTTTCATAGACGTTGGAATTAAACAGACATATTCCACGAAGACTTCAGTTCCAAAGCAAACACCTTATTCAACTCTATTCTACTTTAGAGTTTCGAGAAATGGGTCACATCCTGAACTTTCAAACTCATTGACACTACCCATACATATACCCTAAAAACGTATAGTCCTCAACAAGTGCTTCGATTATTACTGCTACACGCAAAAAGTTCCAAAATCTCATTACTCTAATACCAACCAACACTACCAATAAAACCTCAAAAACCTCTCAATCGCACTGCACCGAGTCTGCAAATACGTACAACCTTGCTCTCCAAGCAAAACTACCCCGATCCACTTAAATTCGGCGAGCCGCAACCCGACGATGCGGGTCCCGTGTCCATTTAATTTCTTCAAATTAGTTGAAGCTTCTCATAACGCAACGCTCGCGCGAAAAAAATAGGAGAGTTTCCGTAGCGCGTTAGCACCCCGTTCCCGTTCCCCGGCCGCGTTTAATCCATTCCATTCCGTTGCCGCGGATAAAAGATTAAACACGCCGCGGCGCGCCGGGTCCGTGGAGCTCCTTGTTTCAAGCTTCTTAGTCGAATTGTGAGACTCCTCGGTCGGATTCTAGATGGGTTAGGAACGTAAAGCGTAAGGTAGATAGCAAAGATAAGGTGAATTGAAACCCAAGGTGTTGGGCGAACAGGTTGAAGTGGTATTGAGGGTGTTGCTAGGTTACTGGCCCGGTCGGGTAGATGAGAAGGCGGGTGTAGGCAGCCCGGGGAAGGTTTCAGCGTGTGTATCTTCGATAGCAGGAAAGCCCCGACTGCGGTACACCTCAAACGTTACGGTCCCCCTTCTTCGGCGTCGACTTTAGGTCTTAATTTTCTTCTCATTTCCGCCACTCTGTCCCGCTCTCGCCCGCCTCCGACCGTTCCCTCCTACATCCGTTCGCGCCCGTCCGCGTTGTCCTTTTAATTCCGTCAGTTTGTCGAAGGTTATTTGATCCTGAAAGAGTTACGGGCGCCCGAGCGCGATCCTGTGCGCGGCCTCGCTTCCTGCACCCTACATTCCCACCTTCGACGCCCCCTAACCCCATTCCGCCGGCTATGTAAATGCTCGAGCGAAACGGGCGAACGTCGGGAAATAAAAGGTCGAAGCTAATTTTCGGCTTGTCAATATTTTGCCCCGGGATAAAGGGTTTTGCGCCCTGAGAGCTGTAACGACGGGGGTTGATGTTTGCGCTTCAATTTTCGGATGTTGTTTCGCGGGAGGAAGAGGTTTGTTTCTTTGGTTGAGTGTCGGATACGAATTTTGCTTCGTGTAATTGTGATTTGGAAAGAAGATTGTAGTTGGAGCCTTTCGTTCCTCCGAATACTCTATAGAAGCTGATGAAACGAATAATTAGTCAACTTTTGTAGTGAATTATCGTATAGTATCACGTCTATCAGAAATCTCGTTTCTAACTCTTGCGAATCTCAGTGACGAATCACGGAAAAATCGAGGATCGCCGTTTCGAAATTCAGATGTCGCGCGAAGTAATTTGGACCAGGGCCACGGTTCTTCTTTTCCTACAATTGCGCTCGCCGCTAAACCGCCGCGGAACGCGCTAACCGGCGAATTACATAAAGAAACAATTTTACAGCGGTTCGGGCCGGAACAACGGCATGTTTAGTTGCACTTCGTGTCGGCGTTAACGAGCTCTTTGCTCGGCTCATTTATCGCGAGTGTTCACAAATTGATCGCAATACATTCGGTTAACAGCTGGCCACTGTATCCCGGCCCCCGGTAGAACACCGCTCTGGTTTCGGGAACGATAACCAACAGCGAACCCCTTCGACCATGCGGCAAGCCCGATAGATATACTCGCGATCCGTTATACCAGCCCCTCTTGTTTCGGCGTTGCGGTTGCATTAAAACAACCTGTTACCTCAGAACAGGTAGCTCCCGATCCTAGTTTTCTAATAACAAAAAACAGGGCCGGTAGTTAACCGTGGAAATTACACAATGCGGTTCGTTCCACCGCGCGCTCCTTCATAAACGCGATAAATCGCGATCGTGACTCGCCGTTCCGTTAGCGGGTACGGTAACGACTCGATGGTTGTCTCGCCTCGTGTTTGCTTTAACAGGATTTATTGCGCCGTGGACAATTTCGAGTACGATTGATCAGTTCGCTGTGAAGTACGGCAGTCCCATGTTACATTTTGTTTGCCCCTTGTTTTATGTCGCGTCAAACTCGTGACGAGGAATTCAAATACTGTTTAATGGATATAAATATCGTTCAGTCCTTCTGAGTTTTAACGGAACATTATTTTTCTTGTTAGCGATCTGCATGGTTTAAGGGAAATTTAGACATAGAAAGGGCATAGGATTTTTTGTTTTACTAGTACATTATTGATAAGTAGTTCTAACAAGTGAAACTGAGAAACTAAAACACAGAGCAAGGGATTAGTTAATTGTTTCAGACAAGAGATAGTTAACAGTAATCGGATGTCTATCTAATCTGATGACTATTACGATTTACAGAATACTTTATTACTTGTCACGTTCTATACCTATTTAATTAGTAGTTCGTTTGAGATTTAGGGAGTTGATAAATTCTTTTATAATACACATGGGTTGACTGGTAGCTATTACTAATTACGATGATGCCTCGGTAGTTGTCAGGTCTCTTGGCTATTAGTTATGTTTCCGGAACCCTGTACAGATAACAATGAATAACACCCGAAGATCGTATCTACAATTGTCAAGATGCAAACCGAAATCCGACAAAATCATGGAAGTACATTTGAGTATATTACAGAGATTGCTCTGTTATTTCAGGAATCTCGATGTTTTATCCAATTTGAAGCAGGATCGATCGGCCGCGCGTGTATGTTTATTTAAATCGAATCGAGGACCGTCTGGACTATCGCCAACCGTAACGAACACGTGTTTGCACAAAGGTGGGTAGCAGATGGACTAAGTTAGATAGGACAATGCCATAATTCCCGCGCGATGGACGATGGAACTGTACTGCGGCCCTAATTTGTGCGAAATCGATGCACAGCGATCTGTCTGAATAAGTCTTCTCCGTAATCTTCGATAATTTCACCAGTTAATTCTGGAATTTAATTTTGTACATGAAAAATGGAATAAACATCATTTTATAATAAAGCAACGACTGGTATACAGATATAGGTAAAATAGACATTTGATATGTTTTAAATAAACACTAAAACAAAATGAAGACTTGGATGTTTTTTCGAAAAAATAAATAATTCGTTCTTGAAAAATTAGTACCATTTTAGGTTTTAAGGTGACGCGTTAACGCAGCTAACTGGTTCAACGATTGATACTCAGGTAGAATTTTAAATGGAGTATCGAGATGGATGAGTCATTCTCATTCGATAAAGGAACACTCAGACACTCGAGCGGTTTAACTGATTAAGGAAAGAGGGTCAAGCGTCACTTCGACACCAACCGACGAACGAAGTCCCCTTTTTACGGCGACATTTTTCAGAAAAGTAACAGGCCGACGGTGAAAGCCATTTCGGCCGGGGCCACGATAGTATGTATCGGTTCAATTTTCATTTCCCTCCAATTTCCCGCGACGCTCTCGACAGCCGATTCGAGTGAGTACATACTCGAGTTAACGACTTCATTCGTGCTTCGGTCGCTAATCGGCTGTCTGGCGGAGAGACGATTTTAAGAAACTTCATCGAGCCGGAGTCGCAGGACCGCAGTTCGAAAATTAATTAATTCCTTCATTAGAATCGGGAAAGAATCAATATCGCCGAAGAGCTGCGTCGGCCATTTTCTTCACCCCGTCTTGCCGAACGTTAGGCACCTTCGAGTCTTAATAAAAACATGTTAACTTTCCATGGAAAATACAAAAATTTAGAATTGAACATTTATATTTAACTCTTTGCACTCGGAAGCCTTTCATTAAAAATACTCAACAAATACTTCTAATGAATTATAGACGACTTTCTTTAAAACGAACTACATAATAGAACATACGTAAGTTAAACAAAGTTATTATCTTAATATTCCACATATTTATAGATTACACGAAGCTTAACATTGTTTATAAGATTTTATAATGTTAGTACATCAAATCAAACGGTGAGTCACCTCTCGAGTGCAAAGAGTTAAGCAAAAATACTAAACTTTCATTTAAACTTTTGGCGATACTTAAAATTTAAAACTTAAATTAATTTAACCTTAATTCAATTTAAAACGTAACCTAGATAATTCTAACCATATTTCCAGCTTAGATGTTTCCCCTGCAATTCATACAAAATTTTACTTCATACTCCCGCGAAATATCGAACACAGTTTCATCGACACTGAAGTTAATAAGAAAACCGTCCGCAACAGTATCCACGTGAAATTAAAACGACGCGCACGAGCGATCCCCGTGCGTATTTGTACAGGTGCGAGAGGAACCCGACCCGTTTCGATCTCACCCTATTAGTCCCGGGGTTAATCCGTGAAAATCATATTGAAAGTCGCCGCGGAACCGATAATGGACCCGGCGAAACGAAAAGCCAAACGGGAGTGGGAACGGCGAAGGAAAAAAAAAAGCGACGGGGCTCGGGGTGAGCGCGGGAAATCAGATTATCAGATTCGTAACAAGGCTCGTTTCAAATTCATGGCGCGTCGAGCGGCCACGTGCGCAGATAACGGTAGCGCGTTTTCTGTTGCTAATGGAAAACGTTGTCTGGCTGCCAGTCACTGTCTCGGCGACCGATCGAACCGACCGTAATACGAATTTCCTTTGCCGCGGCACGATCGAATCTGCTTATTCTCGCGAGCGGAATAATGTAACGCCGACGGAGCGTGGCCTCTCGCAGAGACGGGATATTGCGGAGCTGTTGAATTCGGGCGTCGTCGATGCGTACGCTAAGGGTACGTTTACAGCGAACTGCGACACTCGATCGAGGCACGATGACAGCGTACAGCAGGAACGTTAGGTGTCGAAATTAACGTTGGATTTATGGAATCCGTCGATTCGGTGGAGATTCAGATCTACAAAGACTATTTGGTAGAAGTTGTGTCAGTTCTCATTGGAACGATTGTAGGAATGCGAAGCTTAGAGGTTATAGAATTTTCTAGAACTTCTTCTAATTATTTTGTAAAGAAGTTATGGAATAGGATCGAAATCTAAACAGAAGTTAAGAATGTATAGAATTTAACTCTAAATAGAAATTATAGAATTTATAGAATTCAAATTTAAATAGAGGTTTATAAAATTTATAGAATTTAAATCTAAGCAGAAGTCATAGAATTTATAGTGTTCAAATTTAAATAGAATTCTCATAGAATTTATAGAGTTTAACTCTAAACAGAAGTTATAGAATTCATAGAATTCAAACTTAAATAGAAGTTCACAAAATTTATAGAATTTGAATCTAAGCAGAAGTTATAGAATTAATAGAATTCAAACTTAAATAGAAGTTTATAGAATTTATAGAATTGAAGTCTAAACACAAGTTATAGAACTTAAATCTGAACAGACATTACAGAATTTTCGAGAACTTTCAGTTCCAATTTCTAAGATCTGTATAACCGAAAGCCTATTTTTCTAAGAACAATAAAATAAAGTATACAATAAATATCTACAAATATAGGTTTTAATTCGCTGCTGTTTCATTAATTCGATTGCCCACAGATTTGTTTAGAAGCTGAACATTTACTTACAATTTTGAGGTTTACATTGGAATACACAGTTCTCTTAGCTTCCATCTCAGCTCCGCTGTAAACGTACCCCAACACCGTGTTCGCGTTTGCATCCCTTTTCCACCCCCACTGTCCCTGTACACGGAACCATGTATACGAATGCACACCAATGACTCCTCTCTCCCTATCGATGCATCCATCCCCGCGTGTCCGAAACTTGGAACGAGTTTCCGCTCGGAATGGCCGTGGGGGATGCTTCCCAGTAGCTCGTTTGCAGAGATATTATGCGCGGAGCAAAAGGCAGCGAATGTCAGGACAGGTGCTGCGTGGTAGGTTTACTTTCTGTGCCCTGAAAGATGATAAGGCTCTACGCTTCGCTAGTCGCTCGTGATTAGGGACAAAGAGCAAGCGTCTATGGGGCCAAAGTATTTAAATTTAAGAATTTGATGTGAAGCATTGTGTGAATGTTTGGTTTGGAAATTGAGATGGATTTATGAGGAACTAGGAAACGCGTTTAACACGTTGACTGCTACGAGTATTTCTAGCGTTCTGAATAGTAATGCTTTAATAACAAAGGCATATGATATTGGAAATAATTATTAATGGTTTAGTACCACGGTAGTCATATTACGCTGTGATCTAGCTAGATATGTTACGAAATATTTTTATTTGAAATCAAGATTTTTATTGTAATTGTTCTTCAGCAATTTGGAAGCTCCGGTCATCGGTGACCACCGTGGCAGTCAATGTGTCAAATGCTTTCTTAATTACTTAGTAGTTAAATTTTAGTAAGAATGTAAATTAAAGTATTGTATTGGCTGGTTTGGAGACTTTACTGGAGTACTGAGAAATATTATAAAGTCTTTTTAATTTGTGCATTGTGGAGTCTAGGGCTGAACATTTAGAGAAGCAGGGTATCTAAATTTGTTACAATATTATATTAACATCTAATTTAGCGACCAGTGCGCAGTAATTTCCCATTTATTTCATTTTATTTGATACAATTGAACGAAACAGGGTATCGATTCGCCTCGTTGTTAAATTCAAATGGAACAATAAATATTAACGCGGAAGCGTATCGTGCTAAAATCAATATAACCGACAACCAAGCTGCTCGAAATAAATGAATATTGTTAATGGAAAAATGTGTGTTTATAAATCCTTCGGGTATACTTCAGACTCGGCTCCCGATCCATCATGCGTGAGTTCGGGAATGTTCAAATACGACTATTTGCGCAGGGATAGAATGGAAATTTTACTATCAAAATTGTCGAACACGCTAACAGAATTTAAGAAGAACCACGTAACGACTTTTAGTTAAAGAAAGTAGACATCAACTTTGTCCAACTTCACGTTACAAAATCCAACATTACCACCACATTATCAAAATTAATATTCCCAACTGCATGCCAAATTGAAGTCACCATTAACACATTATCCACTCGCAGTTATTAAACGGTTTACTAAATATTAGTAACTCAACCTACAGTTTCCTTAATGAAATGTTCAATCCTCAATCACTAAATCGTATTGACTAACACAATTCAAATATTCCACGATTACTGTTCAAAGAAAATTCCTAAACCTTCTAATATAAGACTATTATAGTATATGGTGGTGGTTTACTATTAGATGATATTTGAAAATGTGGATCTTTAGTAAAAAGAGAATTAGGAAAACAACAATATATTTAATAAGATAAAGGAAACAATACGGACAACACGTAAAATACGACACACGACTCTCGCACCAAAAATGTTCTACTCCGCTGTCGCTCACCAAAATGTCCCCATGCACGCATTTCCACTCGCTTTTATCACACACCCCCATTCGCTCTGTCTTTCTCACCCTTGCACCCTTCTCACTCGCATCTTTCGTCCATGGTCAAAATTCACGCAGTCACGTACACGCTTTTCTCACGGTTCAGTCGCTCAGTTCCAGACACTCTTCCTCGCATTCTTTCAGCCACTCGAAATTGTCTAAACGCAGTCACACTATTTCCCAAATATCCCGGCGCCGGTCCGTCGCAATATGACCTGGTCGCCCTTACGCACGCACAACAAACCATTCATCCTACAATAAATATTCTCGATACTACACTATAAATCCCTAAACAGCCTATTGATCTTTTGCACTCGTATATCATGCTGGTGATGACAATACAAATTTGTTATAGAACCTTAAAAATTGTTTGAAGAAGTACAAACCACACGTTGAAAGATTATAAAAATTCAATTCCATTATAATAAAACAAATGAAATAAATATAAAACGTTGAATTCCGCTAAATTACTTTCATTCAATTCCCTAAAAGTAAATACAACTTTACAGCCAGTAACATTGCAAATAAATCGAGTGCAAATGGTTTAACCCCTTGCCCTATGATTTACTTCCTAAATGTAATCGATACATGTACTGTACAGTTAATGATTTATTAAGAAAAAAAATGACAAACTTAAACATTTACTCCAAAGGTTAACACGTTGACTGCCACGGTGGTTACCGGTGACCGGAGCTTTCAAATTGCTGGAAAACAATTGCACTAAGAAGATTGATATTGAATCAAAATATTTAGTAACACGAGAAGCTAGATAATAGTGTAATATGAATACTATAATACCAAAACATTAATAGTTATATTTAATACTATTTTCCTCTGTTATAAAGGAATAAATCTTACTGTAAGAAAATGCTCAAAATTCTCGTGGCAGTCAACGTGTCAACGATTAATAACAGAAAAGTAATATTTAATTTACTTTCAAAACAAATAAATATCACTTACATTTCTCAAATTCAGTTTAAAATTTTCGTCACGAGCCTGATACGATATTGTAGGTCAAGGGATTAACAGCTACTCACTATGTAAACTGTCAAAATTCAGTAACCGCTCTTAGCCAAGACGCCGTTCCCAAGACAACGCCAAGGGTCGATCAAGTCTTAATCACCCCCGCGATTCGCGTATTTCTGGAAAGCCGCGGAGCTAATTTCGTCCTAGGAGCGTCGCGGTTCCCGCGGAACGATTATCGTTCCGGTTATGGCTATTTTACAGGGAGTCGCGGAATAGCGGGGAGGAGGCAAGGGTATCGCGCGAATCAAATTCCACGGAGGTTGCCTGGTCTATCTGTAGGTACGTAGCTGCGAGAACGGGCATCGCGGAGGAGCGATAAGAGTCGGGAAGCAAGGGAAACGATGATACTCGAGGAAAAGGGCCGGCCTGAAAAGCCTACCGCAATCATCGTAAGGGGATTCGAGGATCCCTTTCGGCCGTTGCGTCATCCCGAGCCATCCACCTTGCCGGGAAACGCTCGCCCTTTTTTCTCACCCCCTCCTCGGCAACCCTGTTTCTCATTTTTCCGTCTTCTCACGAGCGAAAAGCAGAAGTCGCTTTAATGGCTCCACGGAGGACACAGCGGTCGGCCGAAAAAACAATTCCACCGCCGGAATCTCCTTCGGAGTCCGTCGAATCGGTCAGCGATTCCGATGTTTTTTCTTCTCGCCCTCGTTTCCCTTCGCTCCTGCTTCTCTTCGTTTTTTTTTTCGTTTCCCTACGTTTCGGGTGATACCTTTTTACGAGCGCTTGTGTAATCGGGAGGGATACGTTTCTTTTTTAGCACTGAAGTATTTGAGTCGCTCAGAAGCCAATGCGGTGGAGTAGATTTTTTTAAGTTTTCTGATTTTTGTCAATGTTAATGGAATAAATAACGTTCTTTTTAGTTATTCACGGATTTTTTTCTAGGTCGGAAAGTTAAGTTTCTCTATGTTTGTTTTCTGGAATTAACCGCGTTGGCTTCTGAGCGACTCATTTATCGATCAAATCGAACCACTTCTGAATTCTTCTTTTAGAATTATTGAGAAGGTAATAGGATCTTCTCTGAGAAATTGATGAAAATATTGATTTATCTATATATTAAGCAAATCGGGCGAAACATGAATTATCTGTAGGAACAATTTGGAGAACAGCTGTTTGATACTTCTAGTGTTAAGTTCGTATTTTCTTTTTCTATTTGGTTCTTCTTCGGGATATTGGTACCAAGATTATTATTCCTGTTTAATAATTCTTTGATGTTCTACGAAAGGCGAACACCGATACACCCGAGATTATTTCCACGCCCGTCGATACGGTGCCCTTATTAAACGGCTTTTAATCTCTCGTCTATCGGAAACGTATTATCTCCGAGAACGGCTCTACTACGTTCGAAAGGACACATTAAATTAACTGCCGACCTGTTTCTTCTTTCTTCTTCCCGTTTATTTATAGTCGCGTCAGACGTTTGTCTGGGTTATTAGTGTCTCGAGAGAACGAAGGAACGTCTATTGGTTGATTCGGTATATTTTTAGTAATCTAAAATCTCTTGTATCTTTTGTCCACCCGTGATGTAACTGTGTATATTGCAGTTTCCATATTAATCACATTACCCAATTATTTCATCAATTAATTACACAATCCTTAATCTTTTCAGAACTTCAGCAGGTTAGACATTTCTTGCTGTTCACGATTACAATTTCAATCTATTGTGTTCCATCTCACAAAACATTACAACGTCGCAAATGATTTTTTAATCTCGTCTCAATTATAAAAATTGACCTAGTTAAAAGAATATTACAATCCAAATCTATCGTGTTCCATCACAGAAAACGTTACAATGTTGCAAATTATTTCACGACCGCGACTCAACTGTAAAAATTAAGCGAGTTAAAAGAACATTTTAACGAGCCACATAATCTTCGTTCCAACCGTAATGGTCCCGGCCGCGTTTTACATATACTTAACCAGATAAGCTTCGCTATGCCCGGGCAATTAAGATCGCGGTCCCTCGATATTTTTGATTAAGCTGCGATTCCACTTTCGCGTTTCACGGGGGAAACTCTTGGCACCGTTGAATCCCGAGCAGATAAGTTCTCCCGGCCGCCGGATTCGGGATTTCGAGTCATGCATTTTCGTGGAAGCGTACAGGATAAGGAGAACAGGGGAGTCTCGAGGGTTGGAGAGAAAGAAGAAAAAGGGGCGGAGAACGCGGAGGGCAAAAAAGACGGAGAGGGACGGGCCGGAAGGGAGAGAGTGCCGGCGTCAGGCAGCCAGGCAGGGCTCGCCGCCCGCGAACTTTTGCAGATATTGAATATCTTGGACCATCAATCACTTCGGTGCGGCAATATCCGAAAGTATTGGCCCTATATTTGTTTCTATACCGAGGCTGGATCTATGGCTTGAGCACGTCCTTCCGCTCTGCCTGCGGGTAATCATCGTCTTCGACCCTTTGCCTTACGATTTATTTCGACTGAAATTTATTTGTTTATTTATTTATTTATTTGAGTTTGCTTTAAGGTGGTCGCAGTAACAGTAGAGTCATTAGTGACCGACATTTGGATACATTAACACGGTCGCTACCAGCGTCACATATTCGTGACGGCCGTAATCCTATATTTTACATAATGAAAATGAAATTAATCTACGACATTATATTTAGAAACTCAATGACTCGTTTCAGTTTCATTTTTCTAATATTTTATTTCGAAGACTTAGTGGATTGAAGAAAATTTTATAATTGAGGAGACCACCGATTATAATTACGCTGGTTTAACCCTTTGTGGACGAATATCGACGTTTTAGCTAGATGAAATGGTTGTATTTGGAAGATTAAGTCGCGAGCAATTTAATTAGTCAAACAGCAGGAGGTCAACACGTAGTTACAACACAAGTACTAAGAATTTTCGTCTGGAATGGGTTGAAATATAAGCAATCAGAACGACATTATATTACATTATTATTTAATAATACTTATTACATAATGACTTATTGTATAATAATATATTAGCCGTGTGAATGATAACATAGGATTTACGGAAGAGACGTATTTTAATTATAATAAATTTAGTAGGTTAATCTGACTGAAAAACTTTACCACATTACGGATACTTTTGGGACCATTTAGGTTTGTTCAATTTGAATATCTCTGCTTACTTAATTTCTTTGCGATTTTATAGATACAGTTATTGTAAAGAGTATCGAAGATGAGAAAATCATTCTAGATGGAAATATAAAAGAGGAAATAGGAATAAGGAAAGCAAGGAAATAAGAATAGAAGGTACTGGGAATATTTATTGCATTAGCTGAATTTTAAGTGTAGCAGTTGTAGTTTCTGAGCTGGTATCTAGAAATGAATGGATTCTATTATTAATGATTATGTTTCCGTATTTCTTTTATTAATTGTATCATTATGAAAACTTAAGAAATCCAACAAATGTGATCTGACATGATATTACCTTCCCTAGTGTATCGACGAGTTCGATCTAATTTCCTTAGATTAGTGCTTGCTCTGATTAATCCGATGTCCGATGCGATTTCTAACGGCTGCCTCGAATCAACTGCAGTTTGTTGCGCATGATTAATCGGATCTCACTTGTACTGCATCCGAGAACCGAACGGATCGGTCCCGTGTTTTCGCGCGAACGAAATTGATTGGGGGCGGAACGTCGTCGCATGGAAAACGGCGCGAGTTTAATTTTCTTATTCCCCAGCGCGCTATGCACCATTGAAAATCTCGCAATTTATCTGTCACTGAAGTAACCATTTGTTCTCCACGTTTGTTTTCTTATGTTCACCTTCTTTCGTCGAGCTATTCTCGTCGCCGTCGTTCCCGCTCGTATCTTTTTCCAAGGTATCAGCGTTTCTTTACACGCTTCCGTCGACGGATCCTAATCCCCCGTCTCCTCCGGTTTTCTTCCATCCTTTCGTTTACTTTTTTCTCCCCGCGACACGATTCCTGCGACGATTCGACGAGTTCACGCACGCAGAATCGGTGCTGGCTTGTCGGGATCTTCGAAACGATGACGAATCATTTTGTAAAGATTCTCCATGAAGGGTTGTGTGTTTTTCAAATTGAATTCCAGAGAATTATCTCGAAAAGACTTACAGTAGAAGTCTAAGCTTGCTTGAAATTTAAATTTCGAAGTTTTGTGATTTCTTTATGCGATAACTTAAATATTTCACGTGGAAATAGTTAATAGAATTATATTGTTATAGAATACCATCGTATTGTAGGTATCAAAGGTGTAACTTTGTTTAAATATTAAGATTTCACTATATAAAACCAAAATTCCTACTCTTGATTCTACTTTAGTACCACGACGTTGAGCAGAATTTAAATTTTCGTAATCCACTCCAGAAAAATGTCTCCATTCGCGGTAAAACGTGGCTGCCTTAGAAAAGTAATTACAAAAGACTAAGGGGTAGATAGGGATAACCTTCTTGTGAACTTTTTCAGGACACATGTATAAAAATTATCAACTAAGATCTCAGACCATTTTTGAGGGGTGTTTTATAAAAGTTTAAACGAAGGTAGCAGAAATGAACTACATGGAACTATTAATGCAACTTTAAGAAAATGTAAAAGAAAAAATAACTAGCAACAAAGTATATTTTATACATACATATATAAAACTATTTCCATAAAAGATACAAAAATTGAAATATAAATATAGAAAAAGGAAGAACAACGTATCAATATTTCGTTGTTTGAATAATCAAATTACTCGTTTGAAGCTTCCAATTTTGAATATCAAAGCTCGACGTCGCTGTTATATTTACTGATTAGTACCAACAGAAGATTCGTCTTTCCCATTCTGGTTGTATCGTTCAACTCTTCTAATTGCAGCGAGTACAAAGCCGGAATCCGTGAAAATAAACCACCCCCGAATAGCTGTTTCGTAACGGCGTCGCGACGTTGGCTCAGACGTATTCGCGAAAGCAGCTTGTTTCATTGTCGTGGACGGCGATAAAGAAACGTTGGATCTCGACGACGCTTAACGGTTTTAATACTCAAACTTTAATGCCACCGCGCGCCCCTCCGAACAATACTTCAAACACCATCTTCCCGCACCCTTGCCCGGGCAAAGATAAAAGGTGTCGCGCGTTTTACACATTCTTTATCGACTGAGAAACTCCGTTCCCATCTCGCGGCAATAAATTTCTATCCGTGGAAACCTTTGCTCGCCCTCCACCGCGGCAGTTGATTCAACATCAATATAAAGAGCATGCAGAGGGCAATAAAAAAAGTTCAGAACTTCAACGAAGGATACTCCGTTGAATGCAGAAGAAGTCTACAATGAAAGCGTGACGACAGATTAATGCTCTCAAAGTTGTGATCTGTATTTCGTTTCGAAGCGAACGGCTTTGTTTCAACGATTTGCTAGAAGAAAATGCAACGAATGGAAGAACATTCATTGTGAAATTAATTACAGAAATAATGATAACTCCGTTTCGACAAACGAAGACTCTAATATTAACCCCTTACAGGCTCGTATGACTTTGAAGTCACATACCATTGTGATCTTGTTGATTTAATCAATATTATACCGCAAGGTAGCGAACGGTATTAAGTAAACTTTTATCCGCACATGCGTAAACGTTCGTTATAACTTCAAAGTCACAAGAAATTCGTCACAATAAAATTATGAAAAATACTGAATATATTATTTTATATTTACAGGTTGATATTTATTAATTCCACGCTACATAACTGTTTTCATAGCCGTACAAAAAATTCGCTCTAAATAGGATTGAAACATCACGTTTAACGAAAGAAGAAATTCATCAACCCTCAACCCCCTTGAAAACCTACAGAAGTGCCATCATTAAACGACTCCACACCTGAATCTCCCGAAAACACCTCGTTCCATCCGCCCGAAACACAAATTTCTAACACCGTACAATTTTCTAAAAGCCCAATGAACATCCCATGCAGCGAACAACCGGAGTCCATACGAAAGAAGAAGAAGAAGAAGAAGAAGAGAAAAAAAAGAAAGTTCTACTCGCGAATCGAGCCTCCCGCCTCTCAATTTCCGTCGACAGATCGTGGCAAAGTGGTTCGCGTGTAGACACCGCGGTGCTCGATAGGGAGCCGGATCTCTCAAGATGGTGCACCTTGGCACTTTGCTGTACGAGACTTTTTTCCCCCGTCGCGCGCCGACCTTTTCCCCGAGACATATACGCCAAGCTGTTTCTTTCAGCGGCGGACTGTTAGCCCCGGCCAGCAGCGTTGCCCCCGTCCCTCGCTCGTCGCGATGAAAAAAGAACGGCTGCGCGTGGAAGAGATATGGCGGCCGTGGCGGGGGAGAAATGCGAGAGACAGGGGAGTCCGCTGAATGTTCCAAGTTTCTTTATTAGATCGGGGGTGTCCATTCGTCGGGAATGGACACAAATATCCTGCGCTTTAGCCGGCGACCCCAACCCCCGCTCCCCTGTAGCGTGTTTATACCGAAATGCAAAATCTCAAGTGGGCGGAGGGGTACGAACGTAATATGGACTAAAGATGAAATCTTGGAGGAGTTTCATAGGTTCCCTGCGTCTCGGAGGCTCTCCAATCCTCGTCAAATATCCTACTGTATCGAAGATTCGCAGAGTTGTCGACAGTGACCCGATATCGCTTCTGTTTTCCGGCGATGGCCCCGCGTTTCCGATGGCGAGCGCATTCCGGCAACGTGACGCCGATAAAACGCTGGGGAATCTCGGGTCCGCGTTTCTGAATATTAAGCACCGTGGGAAGAAGAACCGGAGGTATGCCGGGCATCGGTGACCGCGGATAACTCGCGGGCCGATCGTTGTTTGAGCATTCGATACGATTGGATGTTGAATCGAAGATAGAAGAGATAGATTGTTTCGGGATCTTTGGGTAAAGGTTTTCTTATTAGAAATATTGGACATGTTCTGACACGATACGAACATTCCTTGAAAATAATTAATGAGGTATATAAATTAACACTGAACTACTGAGTATTCAATGCGACTGATCCCTATAAACTTTGTAACCATAGATTGTTTTCAGTTTCTTCGAACATTCGTTATATATCAAGGAAGATAGTAGAGCAATCGTTACGAAGAATCTTAATTTTGTGGTTCTCACTTTATTAAGGAAACTATTTCAAACGCATAGGAGTTTCGATGAGTGTTTACTTGCAGCGAAAGTGTTAAAGGAGGATATATGCTTCGGGAATTTCATTAGTAAATGTTTCCCTGAATCGAAGACAAAGCTGCAGTTTAATGGCGAAGTTTTCGTCGAAGGTAGAACATTTTTCTGTTATTCTGAATTTAACGAATTTCCTTCTGTTGAAATTGTGAAAATAGAGGCAATAGGTGATTAAAGATAAAGAAACTGAAGCTGTAGAGTAGTTCGAAGCAGAATTTTTCGCTCGACAAATGAATGTGATCGAATGTACCTTCCATTTTGTCAAAAGCGAGAATCGCCGTGTTTTCTTTGGCAATATCTGCTTCGCGAAGAGGTTAGAACACGACTCGAGCGACACCAGCAGCCTTTTCTTCCTTGATATTTATTTTACCGTAATTCTCTTTCCCCCCGTCGCGTGTGAGTGGTTGTCTCGTCCAATTTCGAGTATAAGAGGAAATATTTTCGCGTGTTTGGAGAAGTTTAAAGCCACACTATTCTAAAGATCGGAAAAGTACCATTCCTATGCTAACAAGAGCTTCTTCAATTATACTTTGTCCCCGGCCTTCGCGAATTGTTATTTGCCCTCCCCTCCTTCGTCCTCGACGCCGCTGCTTGATTCTCCCACCCGACGCTTTGCATAATCTAATTTCGCCTTCTTACCGGTTTCGAGCGTTTACCTTTATTATAATTAGTTTATTTCCGGCAGCGAAGTTTACGAGCGTGTCCGATCGGTATCGAGGAAACGGGAACGATTATTGTTTGCGCACTGATGATCCGTGAGTCATTGGCTTTCCTTAGAAATGGCGACGCAGTTATTGTTATGTTATTTGGTTTCCATGGAAAGCGCCTGTACTGGAAAAAATTCGGTTTAATTGTATAATGTGATACTTCTGTTGATATTATTGGATCATTTCAATATTAATCATATAGTATTTCTATGGTAGATAAACGTTAAGGTAAATGAAAAATTGGGATACGATTTGAGCGAATAAAAAGTATCGAATAGATGAAGATATATTATAAAAAGATCTTTAATGAATATTCTAATTAATATATAATTTTCAAATGTAGGAGGCAGAGGTGATGTTATCGTATAAATAATTTTGCTAAATTAATGAGACACTTCGAACTCGGCGACGAGAATGTTCGATAACTCAGGAATTCGACGATTTTAACAGATTCGAGGACCTCACGTTACTTTCATTTCGCAGATTTTATCCTGGCCACGTTGTTAAAACGGTCTGGTAATTTTCATCGAACCTGTGTATAAAACTGTCGATGTAAAGTGACGCCGGGTAAGAAATGATGTCCAGAAGTGTTCAGCCACGTGTACGCACACACTACGCTCATTCTTTTCGTCGCCTATAAAGTCATGACGTTCCAACTGCACGGAACGCTGGGATATACGGTCCTTTTATGGGGGTTTTTATCGCTGTGTAAACTATGCGATATCCTCCCATATCCGTTTCCGCTTTTACGGATGGCCCCGACCTTTTATCCCTCGTAGAATCGAGTTAGCTTTTCCGGCGAAGATGAATTCTGATAAATCGTTCGATTCGTTCGAGATCGTTAAATCCTTCAGCCCTTGATTATATGTCCAATACTCTTTCAGCCTCCGCTTCCACTTTCTTTTTTACTGAGCCTGCACTGTACATCAGCTACATAACCTCGAATATGAATTTTACAACATTCTATGAACACGTTAAGCGCCACGAAAAATTGAGTTACTTCGTTGTAACAAGAAAAAGCAAGTACAATGATTAACTATTTGCTTAGCTTTTCTGCTAATTCGCTTAATTATCAGCTTAGTCACGTTATTAAACATTTTGATTCGACATCGATTATTTTCCATGTTACGATTGTTATCAAGTAATTCAGAAGCGTCAGTCATCGGTGACCGACATGGCGCGTAACGTGTTAATATAATATAGAAAAATCTTGTATTAGTCCCTTACACATCAAAATATTTCAAAAACACTAGTTTTCAAAGTGTCGAAACCTCATCCTCCTCAAAACAAACTCAAACTATACATCCAACAATTTCCTAATACTACAACATAACAAATTTTATCTACTATAAAATTATAAAATCCCAATTTAAACTAACCACTGCCAATATTGCTCCCATAACCTCGCACTAAAACAAACGAAAAACACTGCGGCACTCGAACATTCAAAATTCGAATACTCAAGATTCTACTGCATTGTATCAATCTACTCTACGAAAGGTACTAAAAAGAAACTGTAACAAGCTTCTGTATATGAAAAGATATCTATAAAAACGTATACAGTTCCGAAGGGTTGAAACCGGTAGCACAAAACGCCCAGTCAATCAGTCCCAATCCCGGCCAATAGCAATAACACTTGGACTAATAAACAGCGAGCCGAGTGGACCGACTCGGCAGAAGTATACCGATTTCCGTGTTACCGCGGTGTAACGGTCAATAATTGGTCAATTCGCCGTCGGGGTCTCGATTACGGTGGGCGTCGCGGTAGACCGCGGTTTTACGACTTTTCCCGCGTCACTGTAGAAACCCGGGGCCCCATTAAATCGACCGTGGAAACAGACGGATCCGGCTAGAATATTCACCGGCGTGTCGCTCGTCGAAATGAAGTTCCGAGCCGCGGGATGAAGTCGCGTTGTTCGAACACAGTCAGAGGGGCGAGGGGTTGCTCGCGCCAACCCCCTTTCTCTCTCTTCCTCTTTCTCGCGCCGCTGCGGCTAACAGTTGCGGCGAACTTTGATAATCTATATCGCTTACAGGCCGTGTCTCGACATCCGGCCACCTCGACAGGAAACTTTGGAATCCGAGGGCTGATGTTTCCTCGAATTTCTTCCACCCCCTCATCGGCGTTCTCGCGGATTGCAATCTCCCGCGAACTCGTTACCTCTTGTTTCAGCTATTTTTCGTGGCTCGATGCGGCTAATTCTGCGGGATTGTTTGATGAACAGATAGGAAGTGGAAGTCAAGATCTTTTTATTGGTTTCGAATAATTTGGACGTTTCAGGAGTGGCGAAGAAAGAAGAATAGATTAGTCTATTGTTCATAGAAAACTACTAATGTTATTGATCGCGGGAATTAGAGCTTCGAGAACAAAGAGTTACAATGTGTGTTCGCATTATTGAATGGAAGTCGACTCAAGCTGTCGTCAACTGTTTGAAACGTTCGATATCCGTCGAATTGACCGTTTCCGTAAATCTAGTGTTAAGTTTATAACAACGTAGCTTACTATGGGCAATAGAAAATTCGTTAACGCCGTTGAGTTTATAACAACGTAATTGTTACAATAGTCAAATTTTACGACATACCTAATTTGAGACAACCCGCTTTGTTTGATAATATTTAGTTATGTAGATAGTTATTACCTCGGTACTTTTATTTTCCCGATAAAGAATCTTGATAATTTCTATCTATACAAAATATCGACTAGCAATCCGCAGATTCCGCGTTTATTAAAATTCCAACGGTAAATAACTAAACTCAACTAAAGGCCTAACGATATTCGTCTTCCATTTCAATGTGCGGAAACCGTCCGCCGTCGTTCATATTTATTCAAAACACACCCTTTACCGCCGGACATCTTTGCGCCTCGTTTAACCCAATCCGTCAACGTGCAGCCCCTCCGCCCGACGTTTATTCGCTCATTGAGTATCATCGCGATCTTTTTTTTTCGCCGATATAATCCGATACAGGAGAGCGCTCCTCTTAAAAGGCTTATCCTCGAGGTATCTTAACGTTCTTGCCTTTACGCGTTTGATCAAGTGTGCATCGGTTCCGTGATTTTTCCTCTCGATGGAATATCGTAACCGACGGGGCCCACTCGAACGCGACGCGGCTCGGTTTCAAACATCGCCGGCTACCGTCTGATTTCTCAATTTTCTGCTCCCGATATTCCCGTGCCAGAGCTCGTTACCATTATTATTCGATACATGACTCGGCCGCGGAATAATGCAATATTCCGCGCTGGTGGGATCCGTCGTAACGAGTTCGACGTATTCGAGTTCTGTTCCGTCGACTCTCGATGCCCGCAGTATGCGGGGACAAAAAAAAGTTTGGAAATCAATTTTTCGTTGAACCCGGTTTATTGGCGAGGTTTCGATACGTGAACTTATGAATGTTGTATTCTACGTTAAATTAATGAGAGACGGATTAATAAAATAGCATTACAGTCGATACCGCTTGAAATGAAATTCTGTTTGATGTTCTTTGCGAATCAATGTTTCTAAGTTCAATATAAGTATGTCATTACTTTAATCCTTAACGGCCGAGAACTTTTTTTGTAATACTCGCCCATGAGATGTTACATTAAATATTTTTTGTCAGTGCATGATCAACAAACCAATGATGTAATCAGTTGCAATATTCTATAAAGAAAACTACAGTGATGATAAATAAATGAAATGAAAACGTGCTGTGTCCCCGTAGCAGGGCCTTTCGGTCGTTAAGGGTTAATATAATTTGAATATACTTTAAATAATATTTGAAATTAATAATGAAAAGTGAATAGGCTTTAATATAAGTATAACGTGTTTGTTGTTACTTATGGTAAATAATACAATTTATTTTCGAATCTTTTGTTAACAAAAAGGAACTGTATAAACTAACAGTTTGGCTTTGATTCTAGTGAACAGGATTAGACGCGAGCGTACTCGTGCGCGATAAGGGCGAGATAATGAATGGAAACTCGATTTTAATTTAGCTTCGATGCCAGTTCACCAGGCACGTCGTTTCAACATATTTATGCAGGTCAGCGTCAGCTGCGAGCCGACTGGCACACGGTGAAAAATATCCTCGATAAAGTACCGCGGCTTAGCACGCTCGGAAATAATTGTAGCCTGTAGTTCGCGAGCCTCTCGATGTGCCTTTGTCAGTATTTCCGGCGGGATTATTACCAACTATTACTGCTTTATTAATCGCTCTCCCTGTACTCCCTCCTCCCACTGCTTCGTACATTAAACTCGTAATAGATATCGCGGTCTAAATTTCATAGTTTGATAGTTACAAATACACCGAAAAAGATTTTGCAAATCGACACTGTTACGGTTAAATTCAAAAAGATTGAAATTAACATGTTAATTCGTATGTTCTCTTCGTTGCTAACCTTTCTGATGAATTCAAAGTAAAACTACATTATATTCTATGAAATTTTAAATACTATTTCTAACCGTTAACAGTGTTCATAGTCGTTGATCAATTTCACCTTAACATTAAACGTATTGTGTGATAATGACCGGTTTCAAATTTAATTGCATTTTTGTATTTTCTTTCGTCCATTTAACTTTCTATCAATTCTTATATTGTCCGATTAATCCAGTTTTTGTCTTTAATTTGGTTAAGTTTCTAGGAAAATTGTTTACCTTTATTTTATAACTAATTGTTCACCTGGTTACAATGGAAATAATTACATAGATAGTGCTGGTACTAGTGTTAACTCCGCTGCTACAAATAAATTACCAAATATTTACGTTCACTTCAATAATCAAATTCCCAATGACACGTAATTAAAGGTACAATAATAAAGCGTTGCTTCCGCAAGCAAAAAGCTAGACAGCGGTCCTCCACAGTGCATAAATAAAATGGCCAATAACGCTCATCCCATTTTCAATTACCTTTCAAAAGCAAACAAATTGCCCCGCCGCTGTATATTTTATTCGGAATCCACTTTTTATCGTTCAAATATAAAGACCGGCATCCACGGGTCCGAGGAACGCGGCTTATCCGGGCTCGCCCGCGTCCGAAATTTCAATACGATTGGCAAATGGTCCGTGAACGTGCCATCCAGCGCGATGCGAGCTACGGGATGCGCGGGATAGAATGATGAATTTCGGGTCTCTTTTTGACGGATACGCTTCGCGATTGAATCGCATGCGGACCCGCTCTCAGTCAATCTTATTTCTATCCGCGAGGATGCTTTTCTCTATCCGTATTCGGAGGTAATGCCAGTCGCGTATACGCTATCAGCTAGGCCAGGGGTCGGCAACCTGCGGCTCTTTCATCCGAATTCGGGGCTCTTCGGACTAACCGGAATAATCAAAATTGACTTCAACTCCTTGCCTTATGATATATGTGGTATTAATGGAATTTAAATATGTTTTATTTAAAAGAAAACATAGGAATAGTTAATTGAATAAAATACAAACAAATAGAAATGATATAGCTCGCAGTGTACAGGTCTCCTCTCTTCTCAGGTCAACGCAACTCTCTAGAAAATCTCTCACCATCCACACTTAAAAATTATTCTCCCCTCCACAAGCATTCTTCTTAATCACACTTCCAACAAATTCTCAAACACACCCTACTCTCACCACCACGCACTCATCATCCTTGCTTACGTATCCCTCGGGAAAACCCACTAACCCTTGGGCCTAGTCTCCATGAGTCCTTTTCTCTTTTATGGCCCTCAGAACACTCGCTGTCCCACGAGTATAATTGGTACAACAGTTTGTCATTAATAATTTACTGAAATAAAGTGAAAAATTCTAGGCATATTCTATGCATATATTTGCTACATAATATAATAATTAATACCCGAAGAATAATGTCATTTGAATTCAAAGGAATCGAGTAATAGTTATGTGTACTAAACTTTGTTTAAAATGTTCATCACGAGTCTGAGACGTTATTATATGGCAAGGAGTTAACACTATGTGAACGCATCGACACTTTGTGTCCTATTCCTAGTGTAATCAAACAACTAATTGTGAAATAAAGAGAAACAAATGAGATTATCAATTTTTCTTAGAAAAATATAGAAAGGCACATTGAACAACTGATTAATCCCTTGTCCTACAATATCGTGTCAGACTCGTGGTGAAGATTTCAAACAGAATTTAACAAAGAAAAGAATATTAATCAATTTGTTTGAATGCAAATTGTATATTATTTTTCTGTTATACCTTAGAGCATACATTGACATAGAATAAGACTGGAATTTTCTCTTATTTTCAATAAATTATGAGTAACAAAGTAGTCGGTTGGATCACAGTTCAGAAGAAATCATAGGGAAAGGGGTTAATGGAGCAATATAGGAATCGATTATAGTTATATAGGAATTATAATTCTATAGTTATAGTTTCCAGTTATTAACAGGGATTATACTTATATAAATACAGGATTGACGTGAAGTTAGAACGAAGAAACGCAGAATTTTAAGTCGAATTTTAAAATCGGACGTTTGACGTTCGCGAGACGCGTGGTGTTAAATAATTTCAATTTAACACATTGACTGCCACGATGGTCACCGATGATCGGAGCTTTCAAATGACTGGAAAACTATTATACCTCCTGAGATAACTGACATCGAATAAAAATGTTCAACAGCGTAAATAAGTAGATAATAATGTAACTTAAGAACTGTAGTACCAAGTAACTGATAATCATTTCTTTCTACCTTCGCTATAAAAGAGAAAATGACACACAAAACGTTGAAGCTTTGTGTGGGAGTCAACGTGTTAATATTCCTTATTTACAATTTCTCCCTTGTAGCTCTTCGTAGAGGCTTGCAAATAAATTGAAGGAAAAATGGCACTTTATCGAAACAAGGTTGCCAATCCCTGAGTTAGGATGCCGATATCCAGCGAGGAGGGTCGGGGGAGAAAATAGAGGACCGTTCTGGGATCGTACTAGATATCGTCCTCCAATCGTATTCCTCGTGTCCGCTTATCCTATTCCGCTCTGTCCCGTCCATGGTCCGCGGCACCGGCTCTATCCAACATTCATCGGCCGCGTTTAATACCCTCGCCACCGCTATTCCGCTCGGCTGTCACCGCGCGCACGCGCCCCGCTCGTGTTCTAGCCGAACAATAAAAAAGGGAATATGAATAATCCGGTGCTGACGGGTGTCGGCGATCATCCGACCGAGCGTTTCTGGCGGTTTGCACGCGCACTGGCGTACCGAGATTGCTCTGGAACTGATTATTCGATTGCGAGACTTGTTCGGATGAGTAACGCGCCTATTGCTGGATGGCTATACAACGTCGCGAAATATAGTAAGATTACAGTGAAGTAGCGTCTGACGGTAGGGTAAGGATGTCGGATTTTAATGTAGCTATTTTCGTAATTTTTGGATTATTATGTAATATAGGAAAGCAGGGTAACAGGCGAAGATGAACGAATGAACGCTGAGTAAAGTTGAGAGATTTGGGGGTCGATTATTAAATGGACCCTGGAAACACTAAATCATCAACCCTTTGCACTCGAGAGGTGACTCAGTTATTATTTGATTTGATGTAACAAAATTACAAAGTGTTATATATAATATTAACTCTTATATAGTGTATCAGTATGTGAAATATTTATATGAAATAGCTTTGTTTCTTAATTTACGTATGCTTTCTCATTAGTTCAAAGTGTCGAATGTTTTTAGTAAAAAGCTTCCGAGTGCAAAGGGTTAAGCTACGAGTCACAGAGAAGCTACCTAGGTTGGTCATCCAACAATATTTACTGCTGCATGGATTTTGTTTGGTGTTAGCGTGGACAGTATTTTTATGTATATGTATGTAGTAAACGTTTGGTAGACCGTATTTTTGCTAGCTTCAATGTTTGATCGAATGTATCGTTTGTCTTTGTGAATTGTATCGTTGGTTAAGATTTTACTGTTTAGAGTACAGAATGTACCTATATTGTGAAATTCTACGGATGTGATGGTCGTCTTTAGCAGTAAGAACGTACTTGGGAAACGAATACAATAGGGTTTAACACTAGAACTACCAGATGGGTCAAAATGACTCATTCTTCATTTATTCTTTCGTAATAATTGCAAGTATATAAATGCTTCTTCAAGAAATTATTAAAATAATTGACTTATTAATATACAAATTGAAATATAACTTAACTGACATTTTAATCAACGAACTTCTATGGTTTCTATAAATGAACGTTTAAAAATCAGTTCAACTGCTCGGTAGTTCTAGTGTTAAACGATACCGAATGACGAGTAGATCGCAGGTCCTCATCGATATGAACGTTAGCCGAGCGACAGACTTTATCATAAATAGAGACATATGAACGATGGAATTGCCTGAACGATGAGCCAATAAATCCGCCGTCACGCGACACAGAAATTGCGAGCGGTGCTTTGTACACTTTACACCCGTCCTTTACGTTCAATCGACAGAATTTACAGCCAGTCTCACTTCGAGCCTCTATTCAAATTGCCACTGTAACGTTCGTTGGTTTACTGCGTGTATCGGAGAATCATCTCTGATTGTTCGGAAGACTTCGAATTTCTGTAGGCAATACGGTTTTCGATTGATCCGAGCGAAAGCATATTGAAATTGCTCATTGTTGGCTGTGTCTAGGCAAGCCTTGGACTTTAGGACCTCATCAGTGTCTAGTATCAAGTCCTCCAGACTTCCGGATCCTTATTTTTCTTTCAACGACACCTGGATTCTATAGACCGGACTAGTTTGGAACAATTAGCACTTCATTCGATCTATCGGTTAACTATCTGAACCCTTTGGCTCAATCAGACCTTCGTTCCATCAATAGCGGAGAGCCGATATCTTCGGGTTATGAACGTTCTCCAAGCTTTCGGACTCTATTTTCATGATACTAGGATATGCTAATCTAGTTCAATTTAGTATAAAAAATCTGCTCCTTGCTCGAAGGCAATAACAGTTTCGTTCCACCCATCGCAACTCAACAAACAAGAACGCACTTGCCCGAGGAAAGTACTTAACACGAAAATCACCGGTTCCACGGCACAAAGAAGGGTCGTTTCGATGAAGTATAATTTTTGTAACGACGATGCCGTTGTTTCCCAGCGTGAGGGGTACGCCGAGGACAAGAATTCCCGTTTATTGCTCTCAGCCGCCAGCCTTTCAGCGAAGGAAACGTCGGCACCGGGCACAGGCGCGTTTAGCAGATTCTTTGCGAGCTCCAATGCGAGCAAATTAATTTGTAATTACCGGGCGATTCGTTAATTTTGCATGTTTCCGGTAAAGGTAACGCTCGAGGTTGAAGGTGGCGCCGGGCACGGTGAGAAGCTGCAGGAATTCAACGGGGAAAACCCGCGGCAGCATTGCTTCTGATTAAATTGCGATTAAATTTCTTACGTAATAACCGCGGGGTATGCTAATTGGTTGGCTACGCGTTCGTTTAGCCTTTCAATTTCGTTTTCCTCTGGCGACGCACAGTGGGACGTTCGCTCGATTAGCTCAGACAAATGTGCATTTTACAAATTTTAGCTAAACCGAACAATCTTTGCTGTTTCACATAGCTGGATATGCTAGGAACAATGTCCTACGATGGACTTTTTATACGTGAGATTCATATCACTTTCAATTTCAGCTATTTTTCACCAGAAATATTGCGATCTTTTAATTTTGCTCGCTTGTATAGAGAATTTGCAGAAAATCAGTAAATTAAACAATTATATATTATTTATAATACACTAGTATTTGTTATATATTATATTATTGTATATTACATCGTGTAATATATGATATATATAAATATATATTTTATATATGAATTTCAATAAAATAATAATTCTATTATTTTTATATTTTTATGAATTTTTTATATGAAGTTACATATAATTTGTATCAAGAAATTTATTATTATATGCTATACAATTGTATATTATTGTATATTATTATATTACATTCTCAAATTTTCTTGTAAAAAGTCGATACAAACTTGTCTTTAATTTTGGCCGGTCAGATCGGGCAAATACTCCAATACCCACTGTGCTTCGATTCCCTTCCGACGGATCGCGTGGCCGGCGACGCGTGCCTGATCCGAAAAGCCCGGTAATATTTAATTTTAATGGTCGCACCTAGCGCAGCGCTGGCTGATATACGGCCGTGTCGTTACGGCGAACGCGTGTGCGCCCGACATTATATACACTCGCCTTTTGATCGAGTTTATTTGGCGTCCGGCCAGTATTTCGGCCTTGTAACCCCGGGGCCTTGTGCACTGCCGCCATTTTCGAACGATCGCGAGCGATCCATCCATGTTCTTGGTTCTTACTTCACATTTCTCAGGTTCACGTACTATGTATTTATACCTCTATGCATAACTAAGTGTTTGGATACCTGGTATGATTTTATTTAAATATTTATGTGTTTATAGTAATACAATGTTATTAAATATAATAGGTTATAGCAAATACACGTGGTAATAAATATTATATATCATAATGTTATACATTATTATAGTTAATATATACTATAATAGCAACTATATTAGAACTTCCACACTGTCATAAATATTTGAATACTTTCTCATTGATAGACACGAAAGCAAGGTAACTCTTTAAATAAAACTACAAAAGATTATAATAAATATTATTCATCATAATATCATACATCATCATAGTTAATACATATTATCATAGCAACTATATATATTACAACTTCTACACTGTGATAAGTATTTGAATACTTCCCCGTTGCTACACATGAAAGTAAGGTAACCTTTTAAATAAAACGTTTTGATATAGTTGTTATTACGATATCGATTATTTAGGTGATGATATTACAATTTCTAGTATTATGGATAATATTGTATTATAACAAAGACGTAAAGATTTTATCGATTTCCTCTTTCCGGGACAAGTACCGCGTATTATTCGGTTATTTTGTCGTCCGCACACGTCGAACCTCGGCCCGAACCCATTCCCGGCATGTGTTTCTCTTCGTCGACTAGGCACGAACCCGCGGAATTGGAAGGACAGCGCGCGGACCTGTTTCCAGAGTAAGTACACATCCCTCGATGGAATATCGAGGGAGAATAAGGAAAATCGTCCCGCGTCTTTTGCGTCCCGCACGCGTGACCACATTTCGTGCCTTATTTTTTGAGAAAATGTTTGGATAATACAATGAAGGAAGGTAATTGTATGTTTTGCTCGAATTGCGAATATTTTGTTGTTTCGAGTAGGTACAGTGTTACTAAGTAACGATGACCGTAGTTGAAATGATCTTAATTCAAGGATGACATATCGGCAGACGCGATTATCTACCCTAACGTTAGAGTACGCCAATGTTTTTTAATCAATGCTCCTTATTCCTTAACCCTTTGCGGACGAAGGTTCTTAGAAACATACAAAACCTCCACCAGATGAAATTAAATTATACATCAATTGCTTAAACAATAGAAAAAAGGGAAAACTTGTAGTCTTCCAAATACGAAAATTTCATCTCGCCGAAATGTCGATATTCATCCGCAAAGAGTTAATCTTCGTATACTCCAAAATGCATATTTCTTCTTTCAGAATATCGTATTGCTTAACTAATATCGTAAACGTCATTAGTTTCTACTCATATTCTCCATATATCAACGAAACAAAGTACCGATCGTTCCAAAACCGATGACAATGAACAGTAAAAATTACGATTGTCAAAGTAATCACCATCGATCAGCATCATCTCTCGGTTTGATCATCGGCAACGGTACAAAACTCCCCGACGCTGTTTCGTATTTTATCTCCCATAACTATCACCCATAACTCTCCCGATCGGGAGGCTCCCAGTGACTGTTTCAACTATTCGCCAAGGAGAACGGAATAGGAATCGGTCGATAAGGTCCGCGAAGATTTGTAGGATATAGGTACGACGACTGAGTAACGGCAATGTAAGTTTCCTCGTTCCAACTGGAAAAATATTATTCGCCGGATAAGTCTTTTATCGTCCCCTGAAAAATTCCTAGGCGACCATCCTCCGCCGAGATTCGATTGTCTCTTTCCGCCGGTTCGCGTATCAAGAAGGAGAACGAGAGGAGAAGAGAGACGGAACGAGAGGCAGCGCGAGAGCGTGCGACAGAATAGGTGGGAGAAAAAGAGAGGCAATTTAAGGGGTGGTACGATAGGGGTGGGCATGAAATACGATGGACGAGTACGGGCGGTAAGAGCACTTCCTTCGCGGACCTATGAAAACATAGTTTTCTCTGCGCTCCTGCACACGTACACGCGCGCCCCTTGTATACGATGTACGGGATATCCATTAATATCGCCGCAACCTGCACGTTTACTTTAATACCTCGCCAGGGGCAGTTCTGACTCACTTAATGTTATTTCTATTGAGACGTCGGCCGAGGGAATGCTCGGCTGAAGGATAGAGGAGCGCAGGGGCTTACTTTCTGATAGCGGCAAATACTTGAAATCGCTCGACGATATTTTTGGCAAAGTATACTTTGATTTCGACAATTTTTCTCTTACTTTAAACGATCAGTTTTGAATATTTACAGACTTTCTGTTATTCTTCTCGTACACTTTGTCGTGTTGGTGACGCTATTACATTGAATGTCTAGATTAACACTAGATTTACGGGCACTTTTTGTATAGTTTATACTATTGCTTTTAGAGAAATTGATATTCGTTCGTTTCAATCTTGGAAATTAGAGGCTTAAAACTAGGCAATTAGCAACTAGCATTTACCAAATAATGTTTATGAAATTCAATACGAGTCAAATTGACGCGTTTCGTAAACCTAGTGTTAAATACTTTAAAAATAAATATTTAAAAAATAACGGTTTTATGGTAAAATTATTGAGTTATTAATTAAAAGAAACTCTATTCCGTATTGGATCCAATGGAACGATGATTAGACAAATATAATGGAACGTAATTACACAGATGGAAGAAGGTAACCAAGAGATTTCCAGCGTCCACGACAATCTTTTCGATTCCTCCCGCTCGTTTCTCCACTTCGGAACGACCTCGCAATCGGATCTAGTAAAAGCGTATCGATCCCTCGGAGACAACCGTCTCCGTTTAGCGCTTAATCTACGTCATCCGTCCGTATAAGTTAGCTTCCTTTAAACTCGAGCGAAGCCAATCCCCGGCGAGGGACGGGGGGCGGTTCCCTTCGATAGTCAAACAAATTTTCATAAGGCAGAAATGATCGGTTAGTTCAATCTGGCGTCTCGTCTTGGTGGCCGCGGCGCAGCGACGCGGAGGGGAGGGCGAAGCGTTTCTGAAGCTGCTCCGGGGGTTGGGGCGGAGATCCGATAAACCTCTTGCAATAGCACGAAGGCAGCGACAACAAGCTGATATCTACGGATTACGGACACACCGTATATACTTTATCCGCGCTTCTCATACATGTATAGCTGCATACGGGGTGAGTCACTTAGCAGTGTTAAATTTACTTCGAAACTATTTATTTTGTAAGAAACATGTTCCTGAAACTTCTTCGACATCAAGCCTTTACGAAATTATAAAGTCTTCTATATAATATTAAGCTTCATATAACGTGATAACAAAAAAAAAACAAAGCTATTTATTTCGGTATTTCACACATTAATGTTTATAATTTTGTAAAGGCTTGATATTAAAATATTCTTCTATATAATATTAAGCTTCGTATAATGTGATAACATTAATGTGTGAAACACTGAAATAAATAGCTTTGTGTTTTAATATCAAAGAATGCCGATAATATATCATCGGAAAATGTTAAATACTGCTAGCGGAAAGCTCTATGATGTAAAAGATTGAGTAAAATGTAAGAACTGGTATATCAATATTAGTTATCAAGATATTAAGGTGACCTTCAATTTACAATGATTATTCGACATTGTCATTCGACGGAATTCCAACCAGAATTTATTGTTCTAACGTCAAATACTACAAATCGAGCACAAACATCCCTCCGCACTTAGATAAACACTCAAAGCGCCAAGAACCCAATTACCACATTGTACAAGCTCAGCGCGAAAGATCTTCCGTTAAAAACATTTGCCACGCAGTAACCGGTTCATATCTGCATTTCATACTATCAAATGACCCACCCCGTACATACGTATTCACGGTCGCGCGAACGTGCACCGTACACACGCTCGGGACGTACTCAGACGTAGCACACCTACACACTCGCGCAGGCGATTCTCTTTTCGTATCCTGTATCTTTAGCCAAGACGCCGGGAGGAAGGAGGATGGGGAGAAGGAAGAGAGTGTCTAGGAGTTATGAGACGACGGCCATCTTTAGGTATCCTTCCTTCCTATCCCGTTTCCTTCCTTCTTTCCTTACGGTCCGCCGGGGGAGCCTCGGGGCTTCCTCGGGAAAACGAGGTCGTAGCGCGCGGAGTCCTCGCGCCATAACATTCTCTATCGTTGAGAGCCATACATCATCATCGTGTTCAACGAGAACCGGGCACCTCTAAGTGCCTCGAATCGACCTTCGTGCCTCGGTCCTTTTATGCTGGATTCATCCTGGCTTTATCGCGGACCTCTTACCCTCCCCCGGCGTCCCCCGTTTCATCCTTAGCCCCTCGTCCCCTGCCGCCCCCGCAGATCCCGGCCGCCTCCTAGGAGACCACACCTTACTGCTCACCTCCGTGAAAAGAGTCTCCACGGCGCGGTACTTTCTCGTTCCCCGATTTTCGATGTCCGGTGCACCGATGCGTTCACGTATCGCCTCCACTCTGGGACCCTCCCGCGGCGACCCTTATGAATCGTAAAGCCGGGTTTACGCGAGATCGCCAAGATTCCTGGCAGCTGCACGTGCGACTGCGTGCTGCCAGCTCGGGGAGTGGCCCAGGTGATTGTTTAATTAGTGGGATTATTGGGCTATATAAGTAATGGGGGTAGTTTCTGTTTTTGATGACGGGCAGAGGAGAGTTGTTCGAGTTTGCGGAGGTTTTGCTGGATTCGGATGACGTCTTTGCGAGGAAGAAGTCGTTGAACTCTGAGGGTTTTTGGCTGGTTTTTATTTGATCAGTGATGGTGTGGTTATAGTAATTGATATTAGGTAAGTGATGACATTGTTTTATTCGGAATTGTGAATAATAATGTTTTAGTTGATAATTATTAACCCCTTGCCTAATAACGCGTGAGACTCGTGAACATTTTAAATAGAATTTAACAAACATGAATACTTCTAGAGCAAACATAGACGTAGAATATGCATAGAATTTTTATCTTTTGTCAACAAATTATTACTGACAACGGTGTATCGATCACGGTTGGAAAATTAATTATAGGCCAAGGGGTTAATATTAGTGAATGAATAAGAATATTTTAGTTAATAATATTTTGACTAAAAATTACGATCATTATTTGTAGTAAGTGACCAGGAGCAATTTTTTTCATTTCAGTTGGCAGCACGTCGATGGCACGATGGTCTGTAGTCACCGCAAGGGCAGTCGGTAAGTGGAAACAGTTTTATCGAAGTTATTTATCTCTTAGATAGATCAGGATCGCGGGAATCCTGTTTGATAGATAAGGGCGGCGGATTAGAGGGTGCGTTCATCGTTCGACAGGTCGCAGGGTGCACGCGACCCGATTGGTGCACGCTAATTATACGAGCCAGCGTAATTCGATTACCGTAATCGCATCGTAGCCTGGTAATTGAACGACTAATTAGATTAATTTAAAATTTCGCTAATTCGACCGGTTCAATTAGTAGATTACATCGGCGTAGGCGCAATTTGGGTTCGGTTCCCGAAGAAATGCTCGGGAGACCTCTGTACACCAAGTGAAATGTTGGTCGTGACTTTTAGTATGCAATTCCAGTGGTAGCTTACGAACATGTATAAAAATAATTCTTGTACAATTAATTTTACGCTTATCTTTACATTTATTCCTGAATTCAAACGTGAACTTTCTTTTGCAATTCCAGACTTCAATGCAATTACAGACTTCGAGCTTCAATTTCATATATTGGAGGTTACAAAATCTTCGAGTTGTCCAATTCGAAGGAACCCTTCCCAGGTCAAATTTGAATGTTACTCGAATAACATTTCAAATAGTTTCTAGAATAAACCAATAAACCTAAGTTATTCAAGAATAATAAATAAATTCTTATTTGAAATTAAAAATATGAGACGGATCAAAATGACTCAATCCAGATTTCTTCTTTTTGCAGTTATTAACCCTTTGTACTCGAGAGGTGACTCTCACTCACCACTTGATTCATACAGTAAAACTCTAAAATTTGATATTTAATATTATACTACGTATAATGCATCAATTTCAAAAATATTTTAATAAAATAGCTTTGTTCCTCGATGTACGTGTGACTTACTTTCGTGTTAATTTCACAAAATATCGTCTTTATCTCATCATCAAATGTCAAAATATTTCTAGTGAAAAACTGTCGAGTGCAAAGGGTTAAAAAGAGGATAGACATTTCTCTGAGAAATTATTAAAGAACTCGACTCAGCAACACGCAAACTGAATTGTAAATCAAGGTCTCAGTAGATGCATTCTTGGAGTTTCTATATAAGAATCTCACGAAGTCGATTTAATTGCTTAGTAATTTTGGTGTTGAATAAAATCGTTATTTGCTATTTACAAATAAACTCTACCATTCTATTCGTCGTTTAAAATCAAATTTGTCCAACGCTGATCAGTCCGATTCTAACCAATTAAAGTGTACCCGTGTGGTAACAAGGATTTTGACATAGGTACACAGCGCCAGGTCATCGCGCGCGATAAGAAATCGGTGAAGCAAGAGGGCGGGAAAATTCAATTCTGTCTCAGCGTCGTTGCGAGGAAAGTGCGGCGTAAGGAGGACGTGACGCTCCCGCGAGTAATCGACGCTGATTAAAATTCCATGGAGAACAGCCGCCCTTCCATTCGCCGTAACGTACGTGTTAAAATGGAAATGCCGATTCCCGACCTCTCGGCCACTCTGACCGGAACACGATTATGTCACGGGCTCCGCTGCGAAATGTTTGGATTGCGTTCGTTCGATCGCGAACTCTTGTTTGCGTCCAGGGACCGGAGAATCATGAATATAGCTGACTCCTTATGGGATTTCTCTATAAAAAGAATCCTATTCGCAAATTTTGTGCGAGAAAAGGATGTGTAAAGCACTCTGACTGTCACGAGCACTTCTGAGTATATGCTGAATTTTTCTCGAAGGACCACACAATCTTGGGACTAAAAGTTCTAATTACTGATTGACTGAACGATGTACCTCCCTGAATGGAGATTTTCTGAAGTGTTTCTAATTTGTTCCTGAATGAACGTGTTCCTGTTTCTAATTCTCAACTGATTTTGATTCTGGTTTGTTTCGAAACTGTGTTCTAACTGTACTGATGCTGTTTCTGGTCTGATTCTAAATTCTGACTGATTCTCAACTTTCTGAAGAGTTTTTATAATCCTCCTGGGCCCACTCCCTCCCTCTCGATGTACGAAGGTGGGCCTCAGGGACGGTTTTTCTATCCCTTCCTAAGTATGACAACCACTCCTGTATCATCCCCTTCCAGTACGTCCGTAGCGCGGTATTTCCCTGGAGCGGAGGTGACGTAGTTGATCGCTACGCTGGACGAATGTTTGGCAACGTTGGGGAAAATCCGTTAGGTCAAGATCCTTGAGGACACTTTTTTCTGAAATTCTAACGGTCCCTCTGGAACACGACTTTACGATATCTGGGTTAAAGTGAAAAAATAGACAATGGTTGATCTCTAAGCTGAACCCTTATGTGCCGCATGTTGGCTGCAGGCCGGCCTGCTAAAGTACCAAACGGAAAGTTAACGGTTATGAACGTCTCTACGAATATTTTCCCGTATTGTAAAATTTTCCTCTTGTTATCCTAACAGGATGAAACATATGAATTCTAAGATTTGGAGCAAACTAGACGTCTTAATGGAGAATTTCTTCTTGGTCAAAAATATCGATACTTTAGGATTTTTCATAAACAAAAGTGTAACATTAATTAATTTGAAACTTTGTATATGTGTTTGTTGTACTTTCATTATGTGACATAAATTTTCTCAGTTCGGTTCACTTAAGAATAAGCTCATATCTCGATTACTTAATTTGTTAGTTTTGTAATAACTGTTGACGAGATAGACTGACTAATTTGTTTGATTTAATTCAGGTACAAACTACTGTTCAGTTTTAATTTATTTTATAATATCAATACTGGTAGGGTTACCCTGTATTTCTACTAATTTATGGAGACACCAGTTATGTTTCGACTCGTTCCATTTTTCCTAGCTTCAATCTGATAAATTTGTAATTTTCTGATTGCATCTTTGTATTCCATGTGTCCTAATAATATGAAACGGGGAAAGTTATAGCGGTACAATAAGATATCTATAAAATTCATTGTTTCCTTTCTTCGAAACAACTCGTGTGTTCGATCGAATACTGATATCTATAAATTATATGTCTCGTTATTGATATATTTGCATTAGTTTTATTAATTAAGCAAACTTATAGAAAGTACTCAATAAAGAATTCACAGGCATTCCATCCGTTCGAAAAGTATCCATTTCAACATCCCGACGGAACGTTCGTCAAATTATGTTTATTAGGCAAGAGTAAACATCTGTATAATTAAAACATGAAATAATATTACACTATTCATCGTTTCTGACTGTCTCGTCTAAAAGCGAATTTAACCGACACTCGCCGGTATATATCGATTAATATTGGACGCGGTTAAACACTGAGGAATTCCCCATGCACCGAGTGCTTTTGTGCACCTGTATTAATCAACCGGCCGGAGGATCATGCGACTAGCAATAACATATGCCTCTTGGAACAATAAAGCATACCTGCGCTAATGAACTCTGTCAGTTGTGCCGGTAGTTATACCCGGTGTTTTCAGCGTTACAAAACCTTATTAATCGTCGCGTTCCCACGATCCGAAAATCCCGCGATGACTCGTTAATGGCTGTTTAACGCGTTCCACTTGAACCCGATCCGCGGACGCCTATTGTGAACCGTTCCTCGTTGATATCAATTAGCACGTCACCGATCCCACGCGTTACCGGACCCCGTAACAATACTTCTTGCCAACCGGATCAATTGTAACCGACGATTCCTGTAATCGTCAATGGTATCGCGTTTCGAACACTTACCTGTAACCACGCGGCTCTCGGCGAAACGAGTAATCGATAGGTCTTCTAACCGGCACAATTGACAATCGACGGTGAAACTCTTCAAAGAAACTGCGGAGCACGTTCACTTTTGAAGTTCTCGTTGAATTATCGATTCCGTAGACTTTCCGTCGAAGTTAAAATGGTAATAAAATGGAAAATTTGATTTCTGTAATGTTACGAAGAGGATAAAATACACATGAAGCTTCAATTTCACTCTCAGATACTTCAATCCAACTCTTAGATACACAGTTTCAAAAACAACACATTAAAACCGGTTAATTCATATAAAAAGTCACCAGAAAAATAATCTTCAAAATCCATTACTCCCTGGAACTCAATTCTCTAGCCGTTCACACGTTAAACGCCGCACGATTTCATAGAGAAAAATACACAAAACGGAAAAAATGTAATATTAAATCATTTGACTGAATTGGATTATTATCATTGCACGTTCATCAAACTGAATGTCACCGCAGTAGGTAGCATTATTTACAACATAGAAGTGTTTGCGAATAATCATCGTTTAATTGAGTAAATTATAGTAATTCGATTTGCTTGTGGCTTACCGGTGACCCCCATGTCATTCAACGTTAATCTTCTACCAAAAAGCCTCAAAGTTCCTATCGTCAACTTCGAAACTACTAAAACCAACATCAAAACTCACCCCGATTTCGCCAGCATCCACGAAGGCAATCAACGAAACGAAGGAACAAGCCACGTTTACGTAATTACTTCCGAAAGCGGGTCTTACTTGATTTTCTTATTCTAAATATATATGTATATATATATTTGTATTTATCTGTATCTATATATATGTGGGAATGGATGTATTTGAGAATAGATATACTGATGAGCGATGAATCTGTGTACAATAGATGAATGACGCGACTGTGTGTGTGAGCGTGTTTTGAATGAATGTTGAAAGCATTGGAATATTCTAGACTAAATTGATTTTCTCTATATTAATTTTTATAGTAATAATGTTCGTGTTTTATGAATCTATAATATTCCAAATATACGTGAAGTTAATGCATGGTAATGAAAGAATGTTGTAGAAAGTGTGCGAGTGAGACAAAAGCATCTGAGTGTGTAAATAGTGTGCGCGTTGTTTGATTTGTTGATTGTTCTATTGTGAGCTGTGATAAAATAATTATACTGTTTCAAATAAAATTCTCTTTCTCTCTCAATACAGTCAAACCTGTTTTTGTGCGGTTCCTTTCCATACGATTTCTTTTTTATGCGATGTATGAATTCCAACGGTGTTCTTCAAGTGACGAAAGCGACTTTGGACCAGTTCATCACAAGAAGATGCGCGTTTTGAACTACGAGTAGCAGTGAATTGTGCGCATTGTGAAAATTTCTCCATGTATGAGAAGTTAAATTTTCTTACAATGATTCCATGTGTAATTTAATTATCTATTTTGTTTGAAAGCACTTTCTTGTATTTCGTAAATTTCTGAACATTTCTTTTTGTGCGGTTTCTGTTATGCGGTCCCTATCTACCGTACAAAAACAGGCTTGACTGTATATATTCTAAAATCAATACATATGAAAGACATATATATATATATATATATATACATGTGATTAATTCGGTGATTGTGTATAATTGCCGGTTATTACATACAATCAGCACTAAGTTTGGTAAATGTGATGAATTCTTGAATATTTATCAAATTAACCGGCGAGTTTATATAATTCCCAATTCGTAATGCATATATACGTATATATATAGATGACATAACGTATACGCATAGATAACAAGTGTATTATGCCACATAAAATCCGGGATGCATAATGTATCCGGGTGTATCTGTGTCAGCTACCAGCACGTAAACTTATCCGAGCGTGTTCGCACATAGCCACCGGTTTGCCGTTGCGCTCTTCCGTCTTCTCTACCCCTCGCAACCCTCCCTCAACGGAAAAGGTCTGCATACATTTACGATATACGTGTGTACACAGGCCTCGACGCTCGAGCATCCACCCTCCGCAGCCCAGATATAATACATAGTCGCTCTTTTACCAGTCTTACCTCGCCTTATTTTCGTGGAAGTATCGTTCCCCGGCTCCAACCCCCTCCGCCCTCTTCCGCAGCGGCGTCTTCGTTTCGCCCAACAGATTACCCGGCTTTCGAAAGTACGTCGTACATAAAATATGATGTTCAAAAAATAGATGGTCCTTTATCCAGCGTGTAGAAGGATTTTCGTATCAGTGCTCCTATTTCCCCGGGTAGGATTTACTGTTTATTACGATTACACACAAATACGGAGAGCACCCGGGAAGATGGATTTACTGGGATCGTCGCAGTGAGTAGTATATTCATGGTTTCCGGTGCTCGGATCGGTTCGTTTAATTTAGTTGGTTCATTCGTCGTGAATTTTTAGCCGCTTCGAGTTTTGGAGGTTAGGAATTGGGTGCAGGGTAGACCTGACAGTGGCTGGTAACTTTAATTCACCGATTAGATAAGTAAATATGAAACTTCGTAAAAAGGAAAGTTACCAGAAAATTGGCGTGCTGGAAGACACCAGTACTCGAAATCAAGATAATTCAATCGTACTCCCATTAAATTGAAACAAATTGTAAATAAATGTCTCTCGATGCGTGGTCCAAATGATCGTTGTCCATCTACAATTTAAACAACTTATCATACGACCACGCGAAAACCTTGTACCGCAATTCTGGATTTCCCAGAACGCCAGGGGTCCGCCATGACAGCGCCGCGATTTCCGATACACCCTGTACAAAAATGGTACGGGCGGAGCGTTAACACCGGTAGACAATTGTCAGACGACGCCGGGCATTGTTCCTTTTTCCGTCGGAAAATTATGGTCGGGTCAACGGAATTTCTCTCCTATTGTTATGGCCGAAAGCTCGTATGGTTAGACTATTGAATCTCCGGGACTGGATTTTTTCGTTCGCTTTTAGCCGGTTCGAACATTACACCCAACCTGCGCCCTTTTCCCGGTCCCTTCGCTCCTCCGGCGTGCACGTGAAAGGGAAAGAGAATGGACCCGGCCGAAGAATGGGTTCTGATTCCGTTCCCGGTGGAAACGGAGGTGCTGACGACGCCATTTGTCAATCCCCCGTAACTACCGATCTGCTCATACTACTTTTACCCAGGTACGAATTCATACGTGTGCGGGATACGTCCGCAGGAGGAGTCCTGCTGAATAATGATTTCTTGTTTATAACGATATTCGAACGATTCTTACGGTTCCACGCGTCGTTTTGTTATCGATCTTTGTCTTTTCAGCATTTTATCTACCGCAGGCCTGTTAACACATTGTATGCGGGAAACGTAAAAGTACTATCTTCGTGTACCGTGGTACTAAAGTACTAAATAAATACTTGCATAACTTCATTAACATTTTTGACAAAAGTAGATTCCTTTTGATGATTGAAAGTAGTATAATTCCTATTGAAAGTATTTGTATTTGTAATGGAAACTCTCGAAAATATGTTGAATAATAAATAAATGAATTGAATGTAACTGATATAAGTTGAAATGAACAAAATGGCCGGCATTAAAGTGAAATTAATTCTATAGATATTGTTATTAGAAATTACAAACTACGACATTATATTTAGAAACTCAATGATTCCCTTCAGTTTTATTTTTCTAATATTTTGTTTTGATGATATATTGGATTGGAGGAAATATTATAATAGACCGTCACCGATTACAATTACGCTGGTCTAACCCTTTGTGGACGAATGTCGACGTTTTAGATAGATGAAATTGTATTTGGAAGATTAAGTCGCGAGCAATTTAATTAGTCAAACAGCAGGAGATCAACACGTAGTTTCCTTTTTCTATTAATTAAGTACTAAGAATTTTCGTCCGGAACGGGTTGAAATAAAAGCATTCAGAACGACATTACGATATTCTTTTATACTTTTATATTTGGTTGTAAAATTACGAAGCTTTGCTAGTGGGAATATGCACTCCCATGCGATGACGAAAACTGTATTGGTAGTTACTGAGTGCCTCGATCAGGAGCGGTAGATAAAGCGTTAAGTGTCGCTGGAACTTCTCCAACTTTTATTTTTACTACATGTTTTATGAAAATTTCAATGTGGAATACTAAGGAGTGAAATTCTAAGTCCAAATCACGTTTACAAAGTTATTTGTTTGAACCTAGTAACCTTGTTCGTTCATTTGGAATGTAATTATTTACGTGAAAGAAAATTGTTCGTTCTAGGAGAATAATTTGATTAAAGAAAGAGCAATCCTCAATATGGAATTGAGGCTTTCTTTACCTGTTTACTTGAAATTTTGAAATTTCACTGACTTTCCGTTGTGGAAACTTCGTCTAGCCTTCGTCTATAAACTTTCACCAATATTAGTTTTGTTTCCTCGGTGGTGTGAAAGTTTCTTTTTCTCTGTTTCGCCGACTTTTTATCGGTTTCGCGCTATGAGTGTAATAAGGATAACGATAACAATTAGCGGGACGTATGGATAGGTTCCTCGAGTGGAGGACACTTGCGGGTGTATATAGCTCTCCTTCGAAACGTGCTCGAAAGTTCGGTCGGTGGGTCGCCGATATTGGAACGGATATTTCGCTTCGGTCCGCTGTTACCGAGTTGAACATGCTTGAAAGTATAACGAGCTGCGCACTGAATGGCGATCCTGTGGTTAAGTGTAATCGGCGCGGAACGGTTCTAACTATGAATCAATCGTTTAGTTTAAGGAAGAGGTGCATGTTGCTGTTACTAAAATCAATAAATTATCTTATTTTATTTTTAATTAATTTATGAATAGCATTTTCTCCATTTTATTTTTATGACGACAAATTTACCAGTCTACGAGAGAAACTTTCCTTCATTTACATCTCACTGTAGCACAATAATCAGTAACATTTAATAGATTCATTCTATTTACAGCTCAATCATATTCACATAGAGAGAATTAACGTATCCTAATTTTTGCGACATACACGAGAATTACCTAATATTTACGAACATATCTTCCGACCTCTCAGTTTTATCATTTTCAACGCATTAAATATTCTATAGTCAATAACAAAATCCTCATCAACCACTGAATAATGACAAACATTACAATATTCATCTCGACAATATTAAATATTGCGATAAGTCGCTCAGAAGCCAGTGCTAAGTCGATTTTTTTACATTCTCTGATTTTTGTAAATTTTAACGGAATAAATAATATTCTTAGTCATTCTTCGTTCTTTCTCGAAAGCCCATCTTACAGCTTCTGAATGCGTCGTATAATAAGTTCAGAAGCGAAAACATTAATTTTTTCAATTTTCGTTCTCTGGACTTCACATTAGCTTCTGAACAACTCATTTATCGATCGTCGCGCGTAGAAAGTTCCCTCTCGCCGTACCGCAGAAAAGATGATTCGTCCGCAGTCGACACGCGCCTCGAGCGCTGATGTCCCCACACAATTCTTGATTTCGTATCGTTTAGACAAGAATTGCGTTTGGACAATCATAGCCTGAGACATTCAATTCCCTGGGGGCGTTCAGCGTCAGCATCCAGGCCAAGAGATTACGCTCCGTGATTCCCCCGGTCGTAATCCAGTGTCCGTAAGCGCTTGTTCCCGCTGGAACGATCGGGCTCGAAGGAGGCGCCATTGTATATTTATTTCGGATTATTCCCCGTTGAACCGGTCCTGCTTCTGCAACAGCTACTTACCTATCCGAGCTTGCGTCTCGCTTCCTGTAACCAGTTTATTCCAAAAGAATCTACCAGTAGCTCGTGTACTATTGGATGCTACAGCTTTCATTTTATAGGAAAGAGTATAGGCGAATGCTTAAAAAATTCATACTGATCTTGAAAGAAGGGGTTGAACTTTTTTATCGTGTTCTACTCAGACCGCTAGTAAATAATCTAAAAAGAACCGCGAGGAAATTAACACTAGGTATTAATTAACTAAGTGTTAATTACTATTCTATTGTACCTAAAAGAATTGATGTACGTTTATTTAGATTGTCGGGATCATTAATCGAAATCGGAGGAAACATTTACAAAATAATATTTATAAAATTTAATAAGCGTCAAATTGACGCGTAAATCTAGTGTTAACCCTTTGCACTCGAGAGGTGACTCTCACTCACCATTTGATTTCATACAGTAAAACTATAAGATTTGATATTTAATATTATACTTTGTATAATGCATCGATTTGAGAAATATTGAAATAAAATAGCTTTTTTCTTCAATATACATGTGATTTCTCTTCGAGTTAGTTTCACAAAATATCTTTGTCTTATTAGAAAATGTTAAAGTATTTCTAGTAAAAAACTTCCGAGTGCAAAGGGTTAATAGTTTACTAGCTAATTGCTAAAGTTCTCATAACAGAGTAACGAATCACGATACTCACTGTCGTTTTCTATAAATTCAATAAGAAATGAAACACAGAACGGAGGACGCAAGAAACGCCATTGCCTCGTTACCTTTCCATTCAACCATCTTGACACACTTGCGAAAGAGGCATCATAGTGTATTTACTTCGGATTATTTCACGTTCAGCCAGTTTTGCAACAGCCACTTACCTATCCGAGCTAGCGTTTCCACTCCTGGAACCAGTTTCTAGCAAGAAAAATCCACTGTTAGTTGATACACGTTCAAACTTCCTTGAAAGTTCAAGCCGGACGCGCGAAGAATGGCCCCGATTCGAATTGTCGATGGAAAACGAGCCGCCATTACCTCGTTACCTTCCCATTCAAGCGTCCTGATACACTTACCACGTGTCCCGATCCCTTATTACACTTAGCCTCTTTTTGCCTTCATTTCCCTCGCGAAAATAGTTATTTCAACCGTGACTGAACTCGTCGATCCCCTTTGATCAGCGTCCCCGTGAAAGACCGGCGGAACTCGAGGACTCGTTTGAAAACTGCGCCCCGCGGTACTCTGCCGGTGTAGCGGCGGCAGTGGCGGCGGATCTCCGGGATACGTAATTGCGTTACTCCGTCTTGCTCAATCTTGATCAATCAACTGCTATTCAGAGCAAATTAAGGGAGGAGGAAAGGCTGCGTCAAAGGACCCGCCGTTCCCCGCCGCCTTCTTCTATTTTCCGCTTCCTCAACAGCCGCTTCTTTATTTTTTTCTTCCTCCCCTTGACTTTCTGCATTTCAATAGCGGCCTCGCTCAATCATGCGAGCATTCTTCGCGGAATCGTCGCGGAACGCGTGACCGGCCGTGCCGCGACAATATTGGCTTAATTAATCGCGGAATCCCGCGTTCGATCCCCCAGTGTCTATAGACGCTCTCCGGTCCCCGCCAATTAAGTTTCCATTAAAAAGTTAATACCGGCCGCCGACGTTCGAGATCATTTCCATCCTCTTCCGCTGTAATGCCCTCCTTTGTATTCATGGGCCACGCGGCGAAAAACCTAACGACGCGAGTCGCCGCGAGGAATCGCTCTCGAGACGGCTTCGTTGATAATGAAGACGCGGTTGCCCTCGGAACGCGGCGATGCTGATAAATGGCTGCGGATTGGACCGTTTAGACCGTGGAGATGGTTCTCGGTCCATCAGGCTTGTAGGGTTTGTTAAGAGTGTGTTTTATGGGTTATTGTACGTCTTATTGTTGTCTCGTGAATGGTACTCGTTTTGCTTGTGTTCGATCGCGTAATTAGACTTTCAATAGGTTTTTCGAGATTTTCTGGAGAATTTCGAATAATATCGAGAATTATGTTTCAGTTAATTGATGATAGAACTGTTCTGTTTTATGAATCTTAGATGCTAAAGGATTACTTAGATTATAATGCGATGGAACTGTGGATGTTGTATCATGTAAAATACTACGAACTACGACTTCGAATGCTCGATTAAACTTTCATCGCTTGTCTGATCGCTAAGATTGCAATTCTACTTGGTGAGATAAGAACAATTATTACAACACTCGTTCAGCCAAGGATGACATCTATTTAACAGCAGCCTGCACCCCATTCACTTGCCAAAGCAATAACTGTCCTCTTCCACTTGCTTGACCCGCTGGATGCCCATGGCTCGTTTCTCCGGTCAACGATGTCCTCCACTCGACTTGTCTGACCATGTCACCTATCCCGTTCCTTTCACCAGCAACTATTCAAGTTCCTCAATTCAACCAATCCCTCCTCTGGCAATGAGCATCACTTCACGCCTGATCGCACTCGGTATCCATACTACTTGTTTCGTCATTGTCCTCGTTCCACTTGTCTTTAAGTACGCTCAAAAAACGATTGTTGCTGTATGCAATTGACAGTTCTTTGTATTCCACGTGACCGATGAAAAATATTCATTAGCCTAGAAAGCTTCAGCTCATTGGCCCAGGTACTTAATGGATTCGTTGCAGCTAGTAACGCGTATCACCTGAAACTGAATCGAATAAATATTGAATATTATCCATCAAAATGATAGAACTAAATAAGTTAACACGTCGACTGCCACGGTGGTCACTGATGACCGGAGCTTCGAAATTGCTTGAAAATAATTGCAATAAGAAAATTGATACGGAATAAAAATTTTTAGTAACATAAGCTGGTAGATAGTAGCGTAATATGTGTACTATATTAGGTTACTGTAACAAAACGCTCGGAATTCTTGTGGCAACTAACGTGTTAATTAAAACCGAATACAGTAACCAAATCAAAATAAGTTCCTATTTCAAGTACCCCGATAAACGATCGTGCCAACAAAAACCACGGGGAAAATGTCCATAGACGAGGCTGTTGCAGCGCGGTAAATGGACGTATAGACATCTGTGTTAGGTAGACGCGGTAGCGGCGTGGTCGAATGATTAGGTTAGCCTCTCCGGATGTAACTTCGTTACCCAGGCAAATGAACAGACAAAACCGATCCGCCCTTCCTTCGTCTTTCCGCCGTCCACGCCGCCCACCTCTGCATATCCGGCAGCCGGGCGGCCACTTTATCCTCCGATCAAAGACGACGCTGCAGGCTGCAGCGCGGGAGGTGGTACCCTAGGCGGTTCAATCAATTTTCGCTCGATCGTTCCCGCTGTTTCTCGATCAACGCGACGACGAGCCGTTACGACCGGCCCCGATAGTTTCAGCGCAGAGTTTCGGCTACACGGCACCTCTCCTGGGATATCGTGGTTTCATAGCTACCGAGGGGAAAGGGGGAAACGATACGCATGATAAATAGCCCCTCGCTCAGGCGACCGCCTGACGAGTGTCAATTCGGATCTATCGCTCCTAAGGCCCCATCGACATTGATTCGTGATCGTTTAATCCCGGAACTCGATGCGAGGGTTATAATGGAAGGCGTGCTGTAGATGTAAGAGACGATCTGGCTGGAAATTGGGATTTCGTGGGCGATGGTGCTCACTGGTCGCGTTGATCGACGTGTTTCAACTTTGGTCTGTTTGAACTGAAATTTAGTGGCTTGTTGTTTGGTGAATTAGGATTTTGGAATGAGCGATTAAGGATTTTGAGGATGGTCAGCTAATCAAGAAAAAATATTCAGTTTCCAAATTTGTCTTCGTCAACCGAATTCTCAGCTCAAACTTCAAGCTATCCCCAAACCTTTTTCGATGTCCAATGACTATCTCCAACGCGTCGCTGGTTTTGAACATAAGAACAATCCAGTTCCAGTGATCCAGTTCCAGCGATTTGCAAACATGCTCTTCGAAAACCTATCGAATCAAAGCGATGCGCGCTAGTCGGAGAGTAAGGATCATTCTTCAGCGGTGAAAAAGAAGAAAGCTGTCGGGTAGCGGAGGTTGGCGAGTACGAAAAGAGGGAAACTGTAGAACCAATGGGTAGGATAGACCAGGGCAGGTAGACAGATAGACGGATAGATAGTTAGACAGAGAGAGTAAGCTGAACTTTTGCGACATCGAGTGGGTGGGCGAAGATGACGATAGGGACGATGGAGGCAGAAAGAGGGAGCTACCGAGAGAGAGAGAGAGAGAAAGAGAAACAGAGAAAACCAGATAGACAGGAGAACGAGAGAAGACTGTCGGTAACATTGATCGGCCACGCCACAGGATTCCTGGCGTTCTCTTTAGCATTCGATAGGTCTTCTCCGAAGTTTTGGTGAACTGAACAGGGCAGCGCGTTGCGAGCAAAGGAACAGACATAAACGAAACAGTACATCTGTAGCTTCCGCAGCCAGAGAAGTTATAATCATATGAGGCTTTAGGAAGCAAGCCTTGTCAAATAGCAAAGTTTTCCCAACGTTTAATCATTGCGGCTTGCTTCATCAGGGATCAAAGACTTGAAAAGCCAAAAGCCTTACACGACTACAAACATTCCGGGGCTAAGCACACCGAGTGGGACATATAGCTATCTAGGCCACACCTAAGTTAGCTACCGTACATCTTCGCGTTTATTAGCCAAACAGATTAGACCATAGTTACCAATTCTCTAACTGACCAGCTAACCAATGAAAATAATTGATGTCCACAAAAATACGGAACCTGGTATATTTCATACAATCTGCGATACTAGGGAAAACGTCGAAGAACCATCAAGAGTAACAAATTAAGTAGTTACCAAACAAGCATCTACCAGACTCCATGACCCGAGACAAACCGTCGCGTATAGAATAGTACTTACCGGATCCGCTCGATAACGGAAAACGATTCGCGTAGGAACCGTCCGTTGGACCCAAACGGAATACCAATGGCGGCTCCTTCAAAGCGGCTCTCGGTGTTTTTTCACGATAATCGGATCGTTCCCGTGTAGGGTGGAGAACGTACAGCCTGGGAGTTTGGGGGACGAGTTTCCAGGCCATAGACGATTCCTTGATCCATCATGGCGATCTCCTGTGTCCGATATCGTCGGGAGTATCTCGGGTGGAAGTGACGTCGTTTGCGGGCCCTCCTTGAAATTCCGCTTGAACTCGTTGCGACATTCACGGTAACGAGGCTGAGACATCTTCGGGGTATAAAGGGGGACCGAGCAGGTGGGGAGGGGGGACGCTGGGAGGACGCGGCGCGAACGGGGTGAACGTGGAACAAAGAGATCCGTTGAGAGGAAGAAAGGAAGCGGAAGAAAGGAGGGTCGTAGGATCGTTTCTGGTCGATTTTTCAGGAAACGGGGAAGAGGAAACGTCGACTCCTCTGCGAGACGTGTAACCGGAAGCGGGAGCGTTGCGGTGACTCCGCGAGGGCTGCGGTTGCCAGGTGTGGTGAGGACCGGGGGAGAAAGGTGAGAGGAGAGTGACGGAAGGATAGGGTAGCGGAGCCGACGATGATGGCTGGCTAAAAAACGAAGGAGACAAGGGAATTGAAGCGTGGCTGCGCGCCCCGCTCAGAAAGGACAGGGAACGAACGCTTTATAATTGAAAAGGTTCGCTTAAATGGAAACGTTTTCTCTCCTCTCGTCGAGGTGAAGATGCCGCGCGATGGACCGAGGTAAACGAATTTATTAAGGGTCGTCGCTTGGTTGTTTCGAGTTTTCGTGGGCTGTTTGGTGTATTAGTCTCCATCGTGTTGATTGGTGATTTGACGATTGTTTAATCGCGTGTGATGCTGTTGTTGTGGTTTCGAAGGAGGTTTGAAGGTGAGTTTCCCTTTATCGAGGTGAATGTTACTCAAGTATTTACCATTTTGTTCTATAAGTTTGGGTATACTTTATTGGGCTCGTTGATTTGGAACATTATCGATTTAATCTATATTAAATCATGCGTGGGTTTTTATATTCCACTGGCAGACTATTTGAAGGAAGATTTCTATGTAAGGTCACATAGTTTCCCAAAGTGTTAATCGAAGACACAAAATTCTCAACTCCTTCGCAAGTCTGACCAATTCCGAACGACTTCAACTGCTTCAAAAATAACATCTGTCAACTGCATCCCCTTCGAACAGTAAGAACCGATTCCGCGTCTTTCAAAATGGCAATGTTTCTAGCTGGGAGCACAGCCCGACAACATTCTGCGAAGACTCGATCAACTCGGTCACCTTGTTTTTCCTGTTTTCGCCCCCTTTTCCCGGTCGATGGATTCTTTCATCGATGTCGTATCACCGACTTCCTATCAAAGACCCTCCTGGCTTTTATCTCGGTTTCTTATCGTCATCAAGCCGCGATTCATCATCGTTCTTTGTACCAGAGGGTGACTCCGGTCCGAGTCAACCACCCCCACGTCAAACCCCGTCCGTCCATCTATTGCGAGTTTCTTGTTCTTCCATTCTGTTCGCATTACCGGTCGATTCTCAGCGATTCCTCCTGATCTCGTGCAAACGATTCGTTTCGGGGAAAGCGAGAAAGGCAGAAGGGGATGAAACGAACACGGTCTCGAGCTAATCTTTCCGGTAAGAAAGTGTTGAAAACGGTTCTCTGGATTACGTTCTAAATTTCAGGGATTTTTCAATAACGAGAAGATATTGATAGATTTCTACGATGAAATAGGATAGCAATTCTTTAAATGATACAGTTTTGTAGCTACGAGTACCAATAATTCTACATTTAACTGTAATCTCTAGATTCTATATTATAAGATAACGTTTAAGACAACTGTTCTCTTCAGATTCCATATTTCAAATAACTGTCATTACTTTTTACACACGGTATATCCAATTTTACTTATTACACGCTTAAAACTAATAACCGTAATCACTGTGAACTACTTTAAACTACTGCGAACACTCTTTTCAAGCAGGACCCAACGCAAATCCCACGCAATTTTGTTCGCGAACAGCACGAGAGTAACGACCACGAGGAACAAATCCTTCAACCGGGACAGTCAGCGTCGGCGCGCGTCGGAACGAAGCATTTTTTACGAGAGAATTCCGAATGGGTCGTACGGCAGACGGTATTTTCGACTGTTGAAATTGAAAAACGTAGGCGCGGCTCGTGCCAGCTTGGCTCGGGACTGCCTTACGCGCGGCCAAACTGTTGACCCCGTAAATTGCGAGTTATTGCCTTTATGGGTCTACGGGATCGAACGGGGAGACCGGTATAGGCTCCTAATACGGCGGGGCGATAAAAATCGCGCAGGTCTATGTGAAACGCGTTCGGCGCTCCCCGCCACCCGTTCCCATCCTCGGAAGCGGCCATCAATTTGTTTCGTATTACAGCCGTTCAAGAATACCGTGCTCCTCTGCACGATAGCGCCGCTCAGTCGATGAAATTGGAAACTGTATCGAGCATCAACGTTTGCCAGGATCGTTTCCTCCTGCGAACATTGGGATTCAAGCTGTTGTTAGATTCAAACTTCTTACAGATTACCTTAGAATCTTGGGAAACTTTATTTTCCTCTAGGAATAGATATTCAATGTTTTTAAGCGTTCGGGGATGAGACATTGAAACTGCGGCGTAAGTTATAGATTAAAGCCGTTGACTGTTTGAGAGGAAAAAGAATTTTCCGATAAAAGTGAATGCAGGTGAGTGAATGTCAATAATTGGATATAAATCTGGGATTTTTAAAATTAAGTGTATTGCGATGATGAAGTACTTTATTTAGTCGGTGATCGTTACAATGCTCTCTCTCTTTCTTAAATCGGGCTCTTTAAAACTGAACTTCTCCTGACCTGTTTCGTTTCTTTTATTTTGGTCATATTACATTCGTTCACACACGCAGGGGTTATGGCACTTACATTCTATCGCACTCATTTTCTAACACTCTCTCTCTCTCTCTCACTCAGCCTTGAGGTCGTTCACCTGTCCTTTGGTTGATATTCTGAATATGCGACGCTCGCCGTTGCTGTCGCCGATTTACAAAAACATGTGACAAGCAAAGAGAGAGGGCACGCAAAAACGCGTGACTACTGTTTATAAGTTTAACCGCCGGTCGCGATTGCCGTTTAAAATTATTTTACTCCCATATAAATGAATTTAGTAATTACGTAATTGAAAGAATAATTGACACTGAAGTAAATATGAAACTCGACTGAAATTCTCATTTGAAAGTAATAATGCCATTTCATTTTTATTTTATCTACAATCCCGTCGAAGCGAACACTTATGGAAGCCGCACAAATTACGGGACGGTTCGATATCACAGAGACGTGAAACGAATGAACGACGAAAATAATTATGAAAATTAGCGATTCCCATGCGCGATTGTTACACACGGTCCACGCGGATTATCATTGTAATCCGTGCGCGAAGAGTTCGGATTCGCCGATATTGCCGGGCGAAATGCGAAAATTACATGCAGCCGGGACGTGCTTAATAAAATCAAGTATTTAGTTATTGCGCGAACGGCGCGCGGCCCTCGTTAATTTCACGCGTAAATATCATCAAGACTTTATCACCGACCGATTCTGGTAGCGACAACGGCCCCCCGGTTGTCGCGATTGAATCGCGCGTCTCGTGCTTTGCCAGGTCGTATTGCGTGTCGTATTGCGTACCCGCGTTTGTGTATCGAGCCGATGATTTGCGATCGGCAAATTCCGCCTAACAACATTTTGATCTCGACGATGGGTGTCGCGCTGCGCCGATACGCGTTTGATGCTTGCAAGAAGGTATATGTATCGAATTGCTTGCCAAGCACACATGTCTCGCGTCAACATCATTACCATGATAATTAGTATAGGTAAATTAGAATTTTGTTTGGCATATCGATTGATTTGGCGATGCAAAAATAATGCAATAGGACTTGCTGAATAAACGGTTTGGTCTATATTACCGAAACCTGAAACCTGATTTACTCTATCACTCATATCAGCAAATTACCTTCTCTACATTCTAACTCATAAAAGGTCACAGAACATCATCAATACTTCTTCGAAATATGCAAAAGCTTCAGCAGATGAAGCTGAATTGTCCATAAATTGCTTAATTACATATAAAAAAAGGAAACTAAGTATCGATCAGTTGCTGTTCCAATAATTGAATCATTCGTCAGCGACTCAGTCTTCTAAATGTAGAAATATTATCTCGCCGAAATCTCGACATTCGTCTGCAAAGGGTTAAACCAGTTTCCCCTGTTGAAACTCTAAACATAATATCACCCAGCTCTATTCAACGAAGCCACAACCAAATTCAAGCGCAAACCAATAAAGAAAGTTCCTATGAAGTCATCCCTAAAATCGCTATCCCCTAGTATTTACCAGCGACCAAACAAATCGAATGATATTCGTAACCGTCGACAGGATTCGCAGTTGCAACGGCACGCAATCAACAAAGATCGTTTGACATTCGTTAGTAAATAGCGCCGGGAAATTAACAAGGACTGATGGGCCATGGCAAAGGTAGAGATTACACGGCGCGTCTAAAATGGCCGGCGTGAACAGCGCGCGGCTGGTGATTTGTGCGACGGATCCGGGCCAATGAGATCGCTGGTGTATATTTCGTTTCCTGCTTTCCATCGGGTGTACCAACTGTTTTCCAATAACGCTCGGTGTGTCCGCGCACCGGTCGCGTTGTCTATGCGCATATTCATGTAGTATACATCAGCCCGCGGAGGACTGGACGCGAACATAACCTATAAGGCAGTTGTAACGGTTTATCGTCCGAACCTGGCAGGGATGGGGGGGGGGGGTTTAGGACAAAAGCCCCGGGAACTTCGGGAATTCGAAGCACCCTGACCCCTCCGGGGACAACGGTTACGTTTCGATCAAATTTTCAGCTCACCCGGCTCGCAACAGGTTGAAACAGTTGCAAATGCGATAAGAATCCGGCTGAACGCTCGAGTAAATCGGGATTCTTCCTCGCGGATGGATTGCTCCTCGCTTGCAAGCGAAATCTCTTTCGATGGCTGCGATGCTGTTCGAAATTATTCGAATGGAGCTGATCGCGCGATTGATAATTGGTTAGTTTTGTTTTTGGAAGGCTTCGTATGCTTTGAGAATTTAACCCTTTGCGGACGAATGTTGACATTTCGGCGAGACGAAACGTTCGCGTTTGGAAGACTAAGTCGCAGGCAAATGATTTAATTACTCGGACAGCAAGAGATTAGCGTGTAGCTACTGTTTTTGCTATTATTTAAGCGATTCATATGTTATTTAGCTTCATCTGTTGACGGTTTTGTACATTTCAAAGAATCTTCGTCCGCAAAGGGCTAAGTTTGAAATTAATTTGGATTTTCGGAGAAAGATTAGTTTGATGATTTGTTCACTTTTTGCGAATAAGGGGCGTGTGCTTGGGCAAATTGAATGTCTCTCTCTTTGAGTATCTCGTGGTTTTTTATTGTTTTATGTTCTTTGCTTATACTGTTTTATGTATATTTTATATTTGATTAAATTTATTATATTGTATGTTTTAAGTGAGTTCGCGTAATGTCTGGGAATATGGTTTTTATCAATTTTATAGAGAATTCAGACTAATAGAATCTCGTAGCCGACGCAAAAGCGGGAGCAAAGTGAACTGTCTGACGGGGGTGGGTCTAACACGTTGTTTGAACGGTTCCATCAGGCCGTCGTAGTTACAAAACGAATTCAAGTAAAATTACAACGAACACAAAGGCGAAGCGAATCCGCGTCTGCTTCCGGGAGTTCACCGTTGATTCGATGTTTGGCTCGAGCTGAGATTTCCGGGCTCAAAGGATTTTTGGGCGGCTTGAGTGGCTCGAAAAAATGAGAGGGATGCGGCCAAAGGCATTTTATTATATGAGAACGTGGCCGAAATTTCGTTGGAGAACGAAGAGTATTATACTAGGCTGTTATAGATTCGAATTTACTTACCCTCGTCAAATTTCTCATATTCACAATGGCATTATTCAAGAAACATGGTTCATATACTTCTCAACATAATTCTCAGTATGATACTCATCTTACAGCTTTCTATATTATTATTCCCTATATTATTACCTTACAGTAGAACGATTATTCTATTAGATGTCTCGAGTAACAATGTTACATATTTATAAAAACCGATCTTATCTATTCTCACAAAATCTAGAACTCCTAATTATCAAACTGCAAAGTAACTAAAACTCTGAACTACTATACATTGTAAACAGTAACTCCCTAAATCAACGTCGATCTCTATAACACCCTCCATTTAATATTCCTAATTAACTCCGAACCGAGTTCCTTATTCTATAAAAATCGAACGAAATCATATTTCTCCGGATCCTCACATTTCCCAATCCTCTCAATAAATATAACGCACCCGATTTGCAAAGGGAAGAATCAATGCCCAGGCATCGATCTCCAAATCTAATTGGAATTTTTTTTCCTTCCGCGAACGAGAGCAAAGGAAAGAAAGAAGGAGGAAGAAAAAAGAAAAGAGACGGCACTTCGGAATACTTGTCGCCATAAATTACAGCGCGAACGAAGAGCCGGAGGAATTCGAGAACTCGCTGGGAATGAATAATGCTCTGTCGACGGGCGTTACGTAATTGCTTATTGTCGGCCGGCGTGCTGCAGAGTAACGAGACCGTTTCCCAGCAGGCTTGTAAGATTTCTGGTGAAAATACGGAAGTCCGCTGTCCCCCGCGACCCGCCGGTGTCAAGGCTGTCGTCGGGGGCTCGTTCCCTTGATTCCCTGCCACCCTTTCCTCCCTTGGCTTGCTCGCGCGCTCGCTCGCTCGCTCGCCGATCGCCTACCGACGTTTCGCAAATTGCCTCGTTTCTCCTGAACAAATCCCGTCTTAATTGATACCGGCTGCTTCTCGCGGACCTAGCGAACGAGTCGAGTCGTCGGATGTCTCGCGAAGCTGACGAACGAAACGAACGGCTCGGCGTTGCGGCGTTTCCGCGTGAAATAGGAAACACTGTCGGGTAACTTCTTGAACCGTTTGAACGATTTCGTATTTCATAGAGACTGAATATTAACCGTTTACACTTGTACGGCATGCTGGAGGTGGCGATAGGAATTTGGAATAGAATGTTAGAAACTGTTTGAAAAATCACGACACTTCAGAGGATTATAAAAATTCAAGCTTGTTATAATGATAATAAATAAAATATATAGAACGTTGAATTCTACCGCTGCAAATGACTTTACTTCGTTTCCTTAAAACTAAGTACATGTTTACACCGACATTGGAAAATAATTCAAACGCGAAGGGTTGAAATATGGAGTAATAAGCTTGTTTATTGGAGTATAATAAAAGGACATTTTGTATTATTGTCGAAAAAATGTTGTTCCCTTTGTCATACGTATGCGACTTTTCATCCTTCCACAAACTGATTTCGTCAATATCTCAGTTCCCATTTAATTAACTCTGAGATTCGACATTCCGGAAAACAGAAAGATCGAATTCCCTTTGTTTCCCAATGGAAGAATTTAGAAATTGAGTTTTTACCATATTCTCATCAACGAAGTGCATATTAGATTGAAAAGACGCAGGGTCGCCAGTTTCCTTCAATGGGAAAAAATGGAAGCCGTCCGATGAAAGGGAAGGAATAAAGGGTTGCGATCGCATCGAGTCCTGCGTTGCGGATGCAACGCTTCCCACCGCGATCAGGCCGTACGATTTTTCGCTCGGGCAACGAGCGGGCCGCGTCATTGAGGGTAGGAATGCAATCACCTGTAATTTCTCACAACGCTCTCCGCTCTCCCGTGGGGAGATCCGATCGATAGGGGCAATGTGTTTACGCCACCATGCCGCGTCTGATGCACCCGATGCGATTCTCGTTAAACCCCCGCGTGTCCCTGTCGGGTTCTGCATGCAAGCCTGCCGGAATCATGCACGGCCCGGCTATGTTTCATGCTCGCAATGCCACAAATTCGCATTAGCGCACGCGACACTGGCATTCCGGAGCTGGCTAATTTATTTTCGTCGCGGCGACCAGGCCGATCCGCGATTTTTCTGACGATCGAGATGAAACTGAATCAGTCTGATCATTGAACGATATAGAGGATCACGATAATAATGGTTATACAACGAGAATAGGTATATAATTCGTTTATTTTACAATACTCGATAATCGGATGTATAATTTCATCGATTTTCAAAAATTGAAGCGACTGAGCTAATGGGACTAGTTTGGATAGACGAAATGTATTGTTTGACTTCGTTACTCTAATTCTTTTTACTTTCATTGAATTTTGTACGTCGTAATGATATTTGGGGGTAGTGTATTGTCTGTTACCTTTGGTTTCACTTCAATTTCACTGTACTCTGAAAATAATTTATTTTCCCTATAATATCGCGTCAGATTAAAATTGTAAGTTAATTCCGAGAAATTTAAATGTTACTTACTTTTCCTAAGTATATTTTGACACTAAAACTACCAGATGGCTCAAAATGACTTATTTCTGATTTCTTCTTTTACAATGACTGAAAAGGTACGGATACTTCTACAAGAAATTATTAACGGAACTAATTCAGTAATAACAAAACTGAAATAGAACTCAATTGAAATCTCGATAAACGCACGCTTATGGTTTTTATAAATTTGTAAAAGTCAATTTAAGTGATCGGTAATTCTAGCGTTAAATATCAGTATTTTGTCATTAGTATTTATCATTTCCTCCAGAGTAACTGTATACATAGACTAAGTAGCAAATTCTTTTCTATTTTAATAAATTATCAACATGAAAATGTATTACGAACAGTAGCGAAAGAATTCAGAAGACAAGGGGTTTAGTAAACGAAAGCATCTTACGGAAAATATTCAAAGAAGCAAAGAAAAACTGTTTAGACATAATCTCCGTCGATTATGTACGAAGTCGTTCCAAGCCGAAGAAACGTTCCCACGGGAATAATATCCCCCCGGGAATCAGACAATCGGCCCGGGGTCCTACTTTTAATGACATCGTTATCGACCAATCGGCAGGATCGACCGCATCTCGTTTCACCTTGCCGGGTTTCCTTCGTTTTTCCGAGAGGGAATCAATTGTGCCCGGGCACTCGGTGTTCTACAGTGACGGAGGGTGAAGGGGGGAGGCTATGGTAAACGAACGGCGAGAAGGTGGAGCGTGTGTGCGAAAGTATTTCACACTGTTGGCCGGAGTATTACGGTGCGTGTGGACTCTGGAGGAAGCCATATTCATAGGTGTTCAATATTGGCGCAGCTTTCGGTGCGATCGTGTCGCTTTTACTGGAAGACGAACGCTTCGCGGAGGGCCCGTTCTTCTTCCATGCCATTCTTCGATTGAATTATATTATTTTATTCGATATTCCCCACTTTTGAAAGGGACGTACACTGTCGGTCGAGAGTTTGGGACCATCTGATACGTAATGTCACAAATGAAAAATTATGTACCTTACAAAAATATAAAATAAGGTAACAAAAATTATATGTCTTATAAATATATAAAATAAAGTGAGAAAAATTATATGCCGTGTAAATATATAAAATAAAGTAACAAAAATGGTATGTCTTATAAATATATAAAATAAAGTAACAAAAATGATATGTCGTGTAAGTATATAAAATAAAGTAACAAAAATTATATGTCTTATAAATATATAAAATAGGGTAACAAAAATTATATTCCGTATAAGTATATAAAATAAAGTAACAAAAATGGTATATCTGTACATTTGATTGATACACATGTACCCATGTTCCTTTATTATACGCAAAAATTTTGCATAAAAGTGGTTACGAAGAATGGAAGTTTTTCTTTAAACCAATGTATCGGTGCCAAACTTTTGACCGATAGTTATATTCTATAGAATTTTTCGAGGTTGAATACTTAAGGCTCTTTCCTTTGGATTCTTGTTGTATGAACTTTAATTAAATTATCCAAACGTATATCTTAATCTTTATTCCATTAGGTGGGAATGGATATATGTGGTAAAAGAGTGTGTAATAGATGAAGGCATTGGAATATTCTGAACCAATTTAATTTTCTGTAATATTGATTCTTATTTGTTAACGATGCTCACGTTAAATGAATGTAGAATTTTCCAAATGTACGTGAAACTAATACATGTTGACGGAAGAATGTTCCAGAAAGCGTGAAGTGAGACAAAGGTTTTATTTTGAATCGAATAGTGAAAATATAGTTTACACGAATAAAATATTCTCTATCTCCTACACTTATTATATTTTCATCTCTGATAGTTGTATTATTCAAGTCAGATTCAGATATTTACCACGTTCAAAATTTTAGATTCCTTTATCGAATTATTACAACTTTCCCGTAGATAAAAGAATTTTCGTTGTTTCGTGCTATTCAATTTATTAATAAGGAAATTCTTTTCATATACATAGAATGTTACGAGTTAATGAACGATGTCGGCAATAAAATTTGAAAAATGCTAGAAGTCCAGTTAACCATCTATGGGCCGAATTTTTGTTCATGATTATAACAAAACCTATGCAGTACAAAATTAATAAATATCCACACATGAATACGGATTAACAATGTATTGAATACTTTCAATAATTCCATCAAACGAATATATTTTGTAACTTTCAAGTTATAATGATGTTAAACCTTCACGCCTGAGCGTACAAAGGTTTCAGTTAACCGATTACTTCATTTTATTCACCATTTTGGCTGCAGAATGAAATAAATCAACAAGATGCCAATATACTGATATGTGACTTCAATGTTACATGTGCCTACAGAGAGTTAACCAGTTTGCTTAATGCTCAGTCGAGTGTTCGTGAAGTTATCGTGGCTCACGCGGCGGCCGCATCGCGACGTGCTCGTGACCGCGCCGGTCAAGCATCGTTACGACTGTTCAGCCGTTTATCGAGCGGGGGCCGAATCGTTTAAAGGGGGTCGGCCCGTTTACGGTCGGCCGTATCGCGAACTCGTTGCGGCGGACATCGAAATCCCGTAGCTTTGTCCACTGTCAGAAACTGATACCGAAGTCGATGTCGGGGGTTGGGGGTGGAAGTTCCCGGATCGACGTGCCGTACTCGCGTTTCCACGAATCGAACGCCATACAGAAGATAGGGGATAGCAGAGTTGGACAAAACGTAATCTAATTAAATATTAAGATTTATCGTCATTAACTATTAATTGGTAGTATTACGTTTATTAACACTGGAACTACCGAATGGGTCGAATCGACCCATTCCTAAATTCTTCTCTCACAATGATTAACACTAGATTTACGGAACAAGCCAATTTGACTCGTATTGAATTTTATAAATATTATTTGGTAAATGTTTGGGTTGATTTTGATCGATTCAATTACGAGATTATGGTTCCTCATAATACATTTTTAAACATTTGATTTTCTAGATGTAAACGGACGATGGTCAATCTTTCTGGGAACAATAGAATAAACTGTACAATAAACCTCCGTAAACTTAATGTTAGAAAGATAACAGATGCTTCTGAGCGAAATTACTAAAGAAATTGATTTAGTAATACGCAAGTTGAATCGTAAGTCAATTGAAATCTCAATAGCTGCATCCTTAGAGCCCTTATAGAAGAATCTGAAAACGTCAGTTTGAGTGCTTGGTAGTTCTACTGTTAATAATATTAAATATTAACACTTTATTGTTACCATTTTGACTGTTACTATTTTTTAACCTTCAGGAAATCAGTAATTAAGAGCTATGGATTTTTTAATAGATTTTGCAATATGTATTTTGAACTTTTGAAGCTATTGATATTTATAATATAATATTATCTTTGTGGGATTATTCTGTGAAAGATAAAAATATTAATTACTATGATGTAGTATGGCACGAGTAATTGCATTACTTATTTAATGAATTAGCTTCGCATGAGAAAGGTTTCTAATGCTTCAAACAATTGTCGATCCCAAGGGTTTTCGGTAGGTACAGTGTTGAGGTTAATGATTAAAATGGAACTATTCATTCGACCATAAATTACTACGTGTAGTTATTAGATATTTCCGATTCACTGTAATCAATTCACTTCAATTGTACATTAGTAACAGTCCACGATTATAAAAGGTCAGTTACGACTAAATCAACTATTATATTCGAATCATCGTCAGTTATATGTAATCAAATAACATTTTGCCCAACTCTGGGACGCGGCCGCCCGAAAACCTGCCCCCCTCAGCCCGAATATTCGCCGCTGGCTGACGCCCGAATTCGTCGGCGAATCCGGTGAGCTTAATTCCGGGCACGCGCGTCCCGTCGAAGAATTTAATAAAGCCCCCCGGGTTCTTATAGAGTTTCCTCCGACAATCGTGCGATGTTTTTCCACTAGAATACAGTTTCATGTATTTTCAAGTGAGCTTTGAACGTTCTTGAGAAGAATTAATTTGAAGTTTCTATGTACCAAAATTTTCCAATTGTTTTATATAATTTCCGACATTAGTCTACCGTATCAATTAATACAAACAACACCATTCATTTAAAAATAATACACCTCTCATTTCTTCCACAAAAAACAACCTCCAAGAAATTTCCCTCCTTCTAAAGAACTTTCTCAAAATATTTTATATTAACACTGGAACTACCCATACATTGGGTTGATATATAACCTTTATAAACATTATAACAATACAATTTTTCTAATTTCTTTAAATATTTATTATACAATTCAAGTGAAGCTATTTACCTTCAAGATCATTCCAGATATTCAATACATTTAAAACCTCGGTAACTGCGAAATAAGGAAACCCCCCATTTTAACGAACTTCTAGTATTAAACAAAACAATTTTTATATTATCCCCAAAAACCTCGCAAATCCCGCATTGTAGAGCAATATTTATTCAAGCCTAGGAATAAACCGTCTCATTCTTGAGCAGCTAATTCTTGAAAGCTCCCCATCTGCAAACCTCCGTCCCCCGTAAATCACCGCCCACATTTCAATCCGCGAGGAGCCCGACAGCTCCTCGTCGCGAATAATTAATCCCCAGCACGGTTATTATTTCCGTAAACCCCGAATGTCTAATTCGAATCCTCGTTATTAGAGCCGGGACTCCGCGGAACCGGGACGCGAAATGAATCTCTCCGGGGATGGGTTCACCTCTCTCGCCGAATCCGCGGAATGTTTCCGGGCGTCGCGTCGGTAGCCGAACGCGGTTGCATCCGTCACGGGGTGGGAAGCGGACGGGTGAATTAGTTCTCCGATTCGCACTCAGGCCGTGTCAGGACGCGGGAAGCTCTTTAAAAATTGCAGCGGCTGGTAGGGCGCAACAGCATCGGGCACAAAAAGCTGAGACGACACCGCGCCCGATAAATTAAGCACGCCCCGGGCTTCCTGCTTCGAATATGCATACCACGGGGCCACGTAAGCTCCATGTCACGTGCACCGTGTGCAGTCGCGGATACTGGGTGGTCCATTTAGCGCTGCATCTTCTGATTGCAGGGATACAAGTGGTGATTCGTGTTTTTCCGACGACTCGAAGCTGTATGTTAGGACTCTGGAATGAGAAGATCCTAGAAGAATACGAGACATGACTGAACTTGTATCTAGTTTCTAGATATTTATGCCGACTCTTAGTTTCATTTTGATTTATCTATCAATTTGAAATTGATTTCGAGTTTGCTCGATGCGATAATATAGAATAGTATCGTGAATCGTTTTAGCTTTCACAACTTACTAACTTGTAACGGACAGTTCTTTATTTTGTAGAAATATTGTGGTTAATATAGAATTGATTGTATTCAGACGTGCAGAAGTATATCAGTTTTGTAGAGTAAGCTGAGCTAGAAACCATCCGAAAACAAGCAAGTTGAATTTAAGAACATTTTTGTACAGGAAAGTTATTATAAAAGTTTCATAATATCAGTGTCCTGATTTCTTTATTCAGTGGCGTGTCGATTGTGTAGATATTTCGGAGTTACCAGTAAAACGGAACACCCCGTAGACCGGCGCATGCATGCACATGCACCAGTCGGCTTTATCTAACCCGTCTGTGTGCCCTCCAACCCCTCGGCACATGCCCGAGCCCCTTCCTCCGTATCTCGACGACTCTTTCGTGTCGCTGATGGGTACGGGGACGTAAGGAATGAAGCGACGGTTGTCGGAGGGGGGGCGCCCCTTCCCGACGCGAATTTCTGCGAGACAAGCGGAACTGCCATTAGAGGGAAACGAACCGAAAAATGTCTGCCTAATAAGACCAACTATTTCGATAGTCGTTTCCTTGCGTATTATCGGAGATTTCGGCTCGAACGACCATCGCATTTTTGCCGGATTCTTCAGCCATCTGGAAATTGGGGCGAAGATCGCTCGCTGGAAAGCGATTTCCACCGTGGATGGGAGGGGTCGACGTGAACGTATGTCGGTTAATCGTTAATCGAAACGGCGAATCGTTAGATTTTCGCGAGCTTGCGAGCTGGAAATGGGAATCTGACATTTTTGTTGCGCTCGTGCGTAGCAGTGTTCGTATCGGGCGTGTAAATAATATCTCGATGCAACGCAATTAAATGATATTGCCCCGAAAATATTTTTATCGATGCGTTTTTATGTTAGTCAACTAATTGGGCTACTTTCTGAATCATTGAATGAACGAGTGTTGTTGGTGGCTGTACGTGATTTAGGGGAACAAGCAATTCAAGGATGAATAGAACCATAATAAGTAACTTCATAAATTAAGATTTATAGAAATTAAGTTCCCGATGACGAAGATTGTCGAAGTTCCCTTCCTCTTTTCTGGAGAACTTCAAATTTTCACTTTCTTATACCAAAAATTTCAATGTTCACTCTTTCGTTTCCAAAGTCTAATTTCCACGGTATCAAACCGAAAAGAATACTTCTAAACAGTGCTGTTCACCATCAGAGATTTACGCACAACCTCGTAATTGATATTCTCAGCATCCTCGACCGGCCGATCGAGCAATTACACCGGCGATTAGACTTTCATTTAAAATACTCGTCAATTAAGCAAAAAGTAGGGTGGTCGAAGGGGTACGCGGCGGATCGTGGACGCGCGGGTGCGTGATTCGGCCAATCGATATACCGTTCCTGACTCGTTGCCGCGGCGGCGGTTCTACGGGCATCCAATTTGCCGGGTTAAATTTAATCCAGCACCGTTTTTAATGATTTATTCACCGTAGAAATTGAAGCGGACCGTCCGGGTGTCCGCGTGTAATAGGCGAAAAATTCGCGCGGGCTGGATAAACGGCTATTAAAAGCCCCCGCCCACACGTTCGAACAGCGCGGGAAAGACGGATGGCGACGCCTGGAAAATACGCTTGATGAAACTCGTCGTTTAAAAGTGACTAGTCGCGGCGCGCGCTACGATATGTTACGTTTTCATTTTTTATTCAGGCAGCGTTCGGTGCTAGAGCTGCGGGACGTGTCGAAATGTCATAATTCGCGCCATATTGTCGGGTGAATTTGGTTGAAGCGATTCGACGCTAGTGTGTGGCTAATCTTCGTGATGCGCAAGTAATTAGAACTATAGATTAAAGAGTCGTTTAAAGTAGGCTTCGTATTGGTACAATTATTTGAAAGAGGTGTTTAGTTGAAAGGGAAGATTTCTTAAGAATAGTATTTTCGTATTAGTCATCATAGTTTTCTGTTTTGAACGTTGAAGACGTTGTCAGATTTATTCTAATTAACTTAAAATTTAGAGGGACATATTAATAACACTCTGTATTTTCAGAAATATCTTAAAATTTGAAAATAGAGAAGTTCGACGGTTCTGTGGAACCGTTCAGAAATTCTGATCGTACAAATCGAATTTCCACAACTATCCCAAAAACACCATCGGCAGTGCGAAAAGCGGCCTGTACAACGTCGAAAAAAAATCCCAGTCGCTTGCATATGCAACGGGAGCCTCCGTAAACACCGCGGCATCTCTCGATACCTGTTTGCTTTCAATCCGCGGTTATTCGAAACATTTCTCCCCCCGCGTAACTCAATTCACATCGGGCACCAACTATTCCATTTCATCCCGAAACATTCATTCTTTACATTGAACGCATCGATGCACAGCAATCAAACATTATAATCCGCCCCTGCGTTCGTCCTCCCTCCCACGCGAATACAGCGTGCTACACTCTTTTGTCTCCGTGACCCAGAAAAACTTCTGAAGACGGTGCGTCGCCGTTTCAGACGGCACTCCGACGGTCTGCGTTCATGCACCGGGTGTTGAGAAACGTTCGATTCCTGTAGTCATCAGATATTTTATACAGTCACAGGAGTTTATGAAAAAGTTGCAGCAATATTGATTTTGAACACGATTTTCAAGGAGAATTTCATGAGGACTGTAGTTTCCAAGAGCGAATCGTGTAGTCAGTTTGGGAAATACAGTATTGATCTTGAAATTACAGTATCATCTCAGAGACTATAGTATGACTTAGAGAACTACGATATTGGCCTGAGAATTACAGTATTGGTTCGGGAATCATAGTATTGCTTTGGGTACTACAGTCTCCACTATAGTATTATCCAGGAAACTACAGTACAGCTTAGAGAACTACATTATCACCTTGGAAACTACAGTATTCGTTCGAGAAGTACAGTACCGCTTTGGGAATTGTAGTACCGCCCAGGGAGCTACAGTATTGCCTTGAGAACTGCAGTGCACCCTTGAGAACTGCAGTGCACCCTTGAGAACCACAGTTTCACCATGGCAACTACAGTATAGTCTTAAGAGCCACAGTACAACCTCGCAAACCCCAATACCTCCTCAGAAACCATAACCACTGGTCAATGAAAACAAACAAAAGTAGCCCAATAAAAAGCCAGTTTGCAGTCATACGAAATATGTAAAACCCTTTCGCATCAGCCAACCACTGTCCTACAGTTGGCGTTCCACGTGAAATCGGTTTGCAAATAAGGCGGCCGGGAAAGACTCTCGGGCCCGTGTGTGGCGTGCAGAAGCCTGTTTCCACCGCCATTCGTCTTGGAGTTAAGCGGCGTCCGTGGTACTCTCTCTCTCTCTCTCTCTCTGTGCAGTGACAAGCTTCGGAGGGTTGGTAGCGGCATGGTCGGGGGTGGCCGAGGGGGAACCGGCTGGAAGGTAGCCCCAGTCTCTTCCCAGCCATTGTCTCCTACGAGTTCCGTTGTTTCGCCTAAATCACCGCTGCCGGCGGAGCTTTCTCTTCTTCCTCGAACCTGGCCTCTCCCCCATCGGCTGGCTACACCTAGTCTAGCCAACCCCCTTTTGTCCTTACCTCGTCCTTTACCGTTTCATCGGCGACCCGTCGCGCCGTGTCGCGTCGCTCCTCTTTCGACTTCATTCGCGCCGGCAAAGGGACGCCACCAGCATTTAAATACCAAAGTATCCCGGTGCTCGGGGTCTAGCCAGTCTCTTTAAGGCAGCACTGAAGGTGTCTTTCCCCGGTGCGCGCCCGCTACGGCGGGATTTATGCACACCGGCGCTGCACGTCGTGGCGGCCGCTCCTCCCAGGCTGCAGTATTTCTACCCCCATGGCCGCGAGACCCATATTTCGTAACCATCCCCTTACTTCGGACGCTAGATAACTCGAGACCCGCGTCACGCCACCACGGCGTTCGGTCATTTTTCTTCGTTGCTCCGGGGCTGCCTCTGGTGGATCCTGTCTTGCTCGGAGTTTCGGGGATGGATGACGATGGATGGACTTCGGGTTTTTCGTGTAGGGCGGGGCTTGTTCTTTTTTTTTTTGGCGATTCCGGAGGATTTTGCGGGGAATTTTTGTTGCTTTTTGACCCTTTGCACTCGAGAGGTGACTCTCAGTCACCATTTGATTTGATATAATAGATTTACAAAGTGTTATATGTAATATTAAGTTTTGTGTAATGGATTGATATCTGAAATAATGAAATAATATAGCTTTGTTTCTTAATTTACGTACGTTTTCTCATTAGTTCGTTTCAAATAGTGTCGTCTATGTCTCATCGGAAAGTGTGGAATGTTTTAAGTGAAAAGCTTCCGAGTGCAAAGGGTTAATTCTCCCGTGATTAGTGCCGTATACCTGTTAAGCTTAGTACTTTGTGTCTTGCATAATGAAAATTACTCACGCGTGCTTCTGGCTAAAATCGTAATTCGTGGTGCAACGTATAGGAAGTTGGCGGGATCTCTTAGAGTTTTACTTGCGATTCATAAAGATTTGTGGTATTCACTAAAATATCGTAACTATGATGATTGATACTAACACAAGCATACGTCGTTGTTTGGCACAGAAATGCAAAACGGATTACGTAATCGTTATTTACTCTATTATCGAGTAAACGAGTGTCCTCGAAACATTAAAAATTCCCGTTCCTTTATTTCAACGACTCGAAATTCTACCTTAGATTTACGATCACGTGAAAGGACATAAAGTCCAGGTTTATTGCAGCCGTTATCAAATAACGAGCGAAACTTGGAGAAATTTTCTCTACGGAATATAGTGCAGATATCTATTAACGAGTAAATTGAACATTTGCCTGGCGAATGCATTACACGCGGGGCTGCAATTTTTTGCGCTTAAAATCGTGTTTAATGGTAACATTACGTACGGAGTTTACGAGTGCATAATGTATCGAATTACCAGATACGCGATCGTGTTTTTGCATGCGGAGGTTGCTCTTGTCCGGCGTGTTTGGAAAAAGTCGCAGGAATAAGCGATTCCACTTTATTGTTTCGTCCAGCTTGGTAAATACAGTAGCGGCTAAATATCTACATAGGTGGGGCTGTCCTCTTCCGCTCATAATAACAACTCGTCGTCGCTAATATATCATACGACGACGTTGATTAAATTCTCGCGGAGTTCGGGTTTATGTTTCAGCTTTATGTCCCGTCAAAAGTTACGAGCGCCGCTACGCGATCTCGATACGCTCTAAATTTGTATCCGCGTAAAAAAGGAACTCGCTGCATATATTATCGTCGGAATCCAGTCCTCGGCCGCGGGCACGGGCGTTTCCGTCTACGCGCGCGCCGGAAATTCAACACCGAAAAAACGGCGGGGAGAAACGTGTCATTCTGTCCCAGCTATATAACTGTGTTTATGTTCTTCGTCCTCTTTCTTTCTTCTTTTATTGAACACGTGGAATTTTAGATGCGAGCCGGCCCGCTTTATACTTTTCCGCAGGTGCGCGCTCCACGCGACACGGCGAACGGAAGTGTCCGCGCGGCGAGCAAATTGTTCGAATGGATTAGTTGAACATTCAACGGAAGCAATTACGAGCTAACGGTGATTATATCTGCCGGCTTATTTATTCATTCAATAAAAGTTTGTAATATCGCGGACACGCGAGGCGGCGGATATTTAAAGTGCAGCGAAATTCGAATGAACAATACACGGTAATATTCGGCGAAGCATTCGATACTTCTGCGTTGAACGGTAATTCAATTTTATGTCTTTACCGTCGGTTAATTATTGCCAACTTGGGCACAGCGGATTATAAATACAAATCGCACCGCCAAACAATGGAATTATTACATGAATTCCGTGATTACACTAGCGTGCCGAATTATTAACAATTTGAACAGAAACCGGTAACACGTGTCGTTAATTTAATTCTCGATAAATCAGTCGATTTAAATAACCTTGTTCCACCGCGGTGCATTTGTAATTCTTCCACGACGGGCGACAACGAAGTAAGGGCAAGGGTGGTATCCAGAGAAAGAGGGTTGCAAAAATATTCACTCGAATATTTAGATAAATATCCACTCAAACACTATTTCCTTCATTTATTCATTTCATTTCTTCAATTTCCGATGTATCGTCACATCTAAATAATTTTTATTTTCACCGATCTATCTACGTTCAACGATATTCTTCTACGGTCTTTCAACGAAAAAAGCGGCAAGGAAATAAAAAAGAAATATTCGGAGAAAGACCACTGCACGGAAAGTGTGAACATTTATTTATTCGAATAGTATTTCTCCGTTTCTACACCGTTTTAGCAAGCAGAAGAGCCGCCGCGCGATACATATAAAAAAGATCGTTATTTGCATTTTTACAGCGAAAGGGGAGAAACGAAAAGGGAAGAATGCATTCTATGTCTCGCACAATGTGGCACCGTGGTCCGAGTTTCGTCCGCGATTATTACGAGTCCGGCGCGCGCGAACCGGCGCCATAATGTACGGCTCGCGGCGCGGCACCATACACGGAACGGCGAACAAAAGGCTTCCGCTAGAAATAGCTCGGACCATAGTCACATTAGACACATTATGGAGCAGAAACGAACGACTGCCGAGGCGGCGCACTTTGTTGCGCGACGGCTCGTAATAAAGTCACAGCCCGCATGTACGGGGTGTGGAAAATATTACTTCATTGTTCGCCGGGCTCCTTCTACGGCTTCCTCAAACGTCCGACGAACCGTCTCAGCTCGCGGTAAAACGACGAGCTTTAATTTGCGCGTTTTAACCCCGTGAACTCTGCACCGTGCTACTAACTTTGAAAAATATACTTTCATCCGGGGTCGGCAGACGCCGAAAATGTCTTTCTGCAATATTTACCGTTGTAAAGTGTTGAAGGGGCTTTATTTAATGTATCGGTGCGAGTCGAATGTAAATTTGGAAATGTTGAAATTATGAAATTATGAAGCGTTAAAGTGTTCAGGTTTGGAACTGTTGAAATATCGAAATTTCGAATACGACATAAAACCGCCATCTCAGATTTTAGTTTCTCAAATTGAATACTTCTCAGGCCAGAGCTTCCGCAAAACTCCACCACCTATTCAGAAAACCATATTTCCACATTTACGTTGAAACAGTATTCACTCTTCCCTCAAACAAAACGTTAATTCCAGCACTGTAAAATACACAATGACAAAAAATCTAGCTTCCTAAGTATAAAAGTTCCATTTCTGTACAAATCCTCCATTCCTTTCTCCACGTTTACCCGACGCTCTATTTTACAGGTGAAACGACACACTAAAGGTGAAACGATCACGAATCATCGCACGTTTCCCTTCGAAACGGAACGACTTAACAAATTTCGAGGAACAAAGGGAACGTTTAATACGCAGTAACGTATTTTGCACGCCTTTCGCCAGGATATCGCGGAATCTCGATAAGAGCGCGCCCTCCGGCCGAGGAACGACCATATTTAGGGGTACGTGCCGGGTATCAGAATCAGGACAGCGCCACTTATTTCGTCTCGTTACGGCCGGTACGCGGCAGGTAGGTATCTACGTGCGTCGTTTCACGCAACAGCGCGGCGGGTACGTACGGAGCTGCGCGGTCTGTGTGCTATACGGTCCCCGGGATAGGTTGTAGACCGGCAACGCAGCGCAGGGGGTTTGTTTTATGACCGAGATGAGTCTACGTGATCGGACTCGACTGGAACCGCCCGGTTTACTCCTAAAACTTTTTTAGGGGCCATTCCGTTTCGACACCCGTCACCGTACCCACGGATTTGATTTCGCCGGGGGATTTACGGGCTCATCGGGGAATCTGGTTAAGTTCGCGTGTTTCTTGCCGTATTTAGTACTCCCGATATAATTGAATGCGGTTACGGGCCTTCCAACGGGGTTTGCGAGTGTTAGGTAATGGAAACGGTTGTAGAGAATTCTATGGACTCTACTGCATTCGTTTGGAAGTTCGTTTTATTGGTAGAACTTGCAGATGGATCTTTGCACATTTTGTGGTGGATATATTGTTAATGGTTTTGGAGAGCTCGTTTGGTTGGGATGTTGTGTTATTTATATTGAGGAACTTCGATCAACCGTTTGGAAAGTATTTGAAATATTTTACAGATATAAATAATGATTGTTATTCATTATTACTTATAAGAAGTTACTATTCGATATAACGATTATTTCGAATTTACTTTTTTATAACGTTCCTTAACACGTTAAGCGCCACGAAAATCTTGAGTTATGGTAGAGTTATTCTGTTGTAGCCAGAAAAAGCAGATACAGTGATTAATTATTTGGCGTTATTATCATTGCATTACGTCATTACGTCATGTTATTAAACATTTTCATTGGACATCCGTTGCCTCGCATGTTACGATTGTTTCCAAGTAATACAGAAGCGTCAGTCATCGATGACTGACACGGTGTTTAACGTGTTAACCAAGGCCACGTGTAATTACAATTCGAATTGCCCGCCAAAAGATAAAAACCTGTCTCACCGAACTCAGCACGTCAAACTACGAATATCGAACAATTTCTCGGCGATTCCAAGTGAAAAGCATCCAAACAATTTCTCCTCATCGTGCAAAACACACGACGCACGGCGCTCTCGCTCCAAATTTATTTTCCAACCAGTTCCCTCTGTCGTGAACCGTCACCGGGAAGTCTGCTATCGATGTCAGCCATCCGAATTTCAATTACCCTAACTCCTGTCTTCGATTCGGCCGCAGCCTGGCTGCTCCGCCCGCTGCCCTTATTTCTCCGCCGGCGGGAAATGCGCTCGCGAAGAAGAAATCCCGGTGTCTGCCGGGAACGGGGCGAGGAAAATGGGCCAGAGCGGAGAAAAAATTCGTCTCCTCTGTCCGTCGTCTTTCAGCTGGAGGAACGAGCGATCGGGGGGATGAAAGGAAATGGAAAATAATGCGCGGAAAGGGACGGTTCTGGAGGAAGCCCAAAGGGGCGGGGGTTGGAGGGCGATCGAAGGAGGGCGGCGTGACTTTGCAGCGGCCGAGGCGGGCCCATTAAAGACTCTTGAGAAACAAAGCTTCGTTATAAACCTCCAGGAATACTTCCTCGTGTCTTTTACCCCCTTTCCGGCTTCCGTGTTTTTTCTTCGATCCCCCTTCACCTTTGCCGCTCTTCGCGGTAATAATAAACGGAGTGGAGTCCTTTATCGCCTCGACCAATAACGTCCCGCTGGAGAGCCTGATAAAAAGTTGCGAACCTATGCCAAGGATTATGCGAGTTGAAAATATAAACCAATTTTATACATTTTTTAGAATACATTTTTATTTATTTACATACGTTTTTGAATAACTACTAATATTAGAATGAAATCTCACTACATATATATTTTAATAAATTTTCTATTGATTAATTTTTCATTAATAAAATAAATTCCCCTTAAATTTTGTTAAATGAAATTTTCTGGGGATTTTTGTATGGAATATGGGTGATGAATTTTGTGGTTTTCTGGGTATGGTTTGGTAGGTTTTGTTGAAAGTGTCTTTTGTTAGGTTTGGGTTAGATCTTTCAGATAACTTTCTCATTTCACGTTCTAAATGTAAAACCCTAATTCCATAATTGATTTCATTTTTAAATAGAGTTTTATATTTAGAACGTGGAATGAGAAAGTTAGTTGAAGGTTGGAATGTCGGAATGATTTTTTATTTATAATATGTATCTTGAGTGGATGTGAGAGAGAAAGTTTGAAACTTCGTGATTTGGGATTGTGGTCTTGTTTGTGATTGGAGGATGGAAATTATAATGTTTCATTGGTTTTACAGGATTAATCAGGGGATTTGAAAATTCAGGTAATAATGAAGCGTGAAGAATTGGTCCGTGTTCCTAGGAAGATCTTCTTCTTCGTTCTGAAAAGGCATTACGAAGTTGCGAATGAGACGCGGAAGTTTTTTAAAGTCACTTTGTCTCGCGGGGGACAAAGGTCGGGGCTCCGCCGGGAATAATGGATAATCGACGAGCTCCTTGATTCTCTATTACGCCGAAATAAAGGAGCAATTCGTCTCGGGCTGGACTCGAATATCGGCTTCCCTCGCTCCGCCCGGCAGGACGGGAACGTGATTTTACTTGGATAGCATATTTCTTGAATGTTTCATACTAATTTCTTCTTCTAATTCTTGAATTCGTATCTGGCATTATAATAAAGGTATGCTTACACAAAAATACTGAAAATAATGAAAAGAAACTATCAAGTAATATAACAATACAAATAGACTTTAATTCTTTGCACTCATGTCATTGTAATGTTGATTTCCAGCTTTGCTACTTCAAACCTACAACTCAAAATAAATAATACAGTTATCAATAAAAATGAATAAACAACGAAATATTGATATCCAATTTCCTTCCTTCCCAGTAATAATTAAACTCAATAATAATTCTCACAGAATTTACCAAAATTCAAAGAGTTCTCGACGACAAAGGATTAACCCTTTGCGCCCGAGAGGTAATTTTCAGCCATCACTTGATTTGATATAACAAAATTATAGTCACATATGCGAAATATTCAAATAAGACAGCTACGTGTCTTAATTTGTATACGTTTTCTCGTTTGTTAGTGTCGAAGAACGTCGTTTAGATCTCATTCGGAAATATTGCACATTTCTAATGAGAAGCTGTCGAGTGCAAACGGTTAATACCTACATGGCAAGATCGCGACCCAGGAAATCGGAATCTCCGTCGGAGGCGTCGTGAACGGGGTCGATTTACCTGAGAATAATCGGCAGCCGGTAGTAACGAGTTCGAGGGAAGATAAATGGGACTCGCATGTCCTGCGACGCGGAAGATTTCCCCCAGGTTTTCAGGAATACGGCAGACGTTTGACGTACGTGCCACGCCGTTGGACGCCGCTCGCGCTGGCTCGATTTTCGCGGAGGTGTCTCTCCCGCGTGGATTGAAACTCGTCCGTGTCGCTGCTTATGCGATGCCAGCCGACCAAGATGGAATCTGGGCACGGTCATTCCGGCGAAAGCCGCAACAACCAGCAACAATATACGCGGACGAGCTCGCACGGCACGTTTGGGAGCCACCGGATCCATTAAAATTGCGCATCAGTAGATTAAAGTAGAACGAGAAACAGCGGAACGGTAAAACGGCGCGCGCGCGCGGTGCATCATGCGAGCGCCGAATGAAATTAATTTTACGGTAGAACGGGATAGAAACGAGCAGAGAAGTAGATACTGGAAATAATCGCGCGGCGCCGTTGTATTGCGGTCGCAACGTTGACCGCTGTTTGCCGGGTCTAATCTCGCGAGCCCGATAAATGCATTGTCGGGTGATAAAGAGTTTTGTAGAATAATTGAACTTCGCGTTAACACCGAGACCAGATGGGACGGAATGACACATTCCTGATTTATTCCTTTTAACACATTGCGTACCGGAAACGAGAAATCTCGTTTTTATATAAATACCTACCTTCGCAGCTTTGCTAACTACCACATCATTTAAAAACATATTAAATTTCACTAGATCCGATTGTTTTAAAGTTATTTAAAAATGCATCAAATAATAATAAGATATTTGAATATTTTATGTACAGTGATATAAGTTGATCTCATTGAAAATCATCAGTCACGTATCCCAATTTTCTAAGAATTAACCGGTACGCAATGTGTTAACACTAGAACTACCAAATGGGTCGAAATGACTCATTTCTACGTTCTTCTCTCGCAATTATCGAAAAAGGACAGATGCTTCTGTGGGAAATGAGTCATGAAATCGGTTTAGCAATATGCAAACTGAATGAAAAATAAGATCTTATTTAATTAATCTGTAGTTTTAGTGTTAATTACTGGAAAATGCTTCTTTGGGAAGTTGTTAAAGAAGTTGATTTAGTAATGCTCGAACTTTAATGTAAATCAGTTAAAATCTTAATAAATATGCGCTTGTAGATTTTACAGAGGGAAATTAAAAAGTCGGTACAAGTGGATGGTAGTTAAAGTGAGAAGAAAATTGTGGAAACTGAAAAAAATTGGAGGAAAAGTTTGTTTGTCTTGAGGGTGAGGTTTTGTTAGGAAGAAGAGGGAAGTTTGATTGGAATTGTTTAAGTATTTTTGTACGACGAGTTTTAGGGGGATAAAAGTGTTATGCATGTGTAAAATCTGGGTCAGAGTATAAAACTTTGGCTGTGCTTTACATTTATAGAATAATTGTGGTTGTAATTATGTTTCGTTGACTATGAATATTTATAATTGTCGAGGAGAAAGGATGTACTGGTAATGGTAATAAATGTTGAATGTTTCTGAATTGAAGGTAGAATGGTAATTTTTAGTTCGATTTTTGGAGTTCTTTAATAGGTAGAAATTGTTCAGGATAATAATAGAGGCCTCGGGGGCGCTTCTATATCTTCTTTTCCGGCTGGCGAAGACATTCAGGGTAGAAAACTTCAACTTCATGAGCCATTAATATGCAATCTTTCGGCCCGGGAAAGTGCTGAATAATTTCATTACCCTCCCTGTTCTCCTATTTTATCCTTTATTATGAATTATTCAAAATAGGTTTCCTCCGAAGGAACGGTCTGTTTAAAAATATTATGCAAACCCTGGGAACAGTCTTGATACACGTTTTTTCAAGATTGAAGGGTGGCTGAAGATTCAGGATTATTGAAATTCATATCGAATATCCCTTCCTGTATCTTAAATTTCAATCTTGAATTACCCTTAAAAACAATAGAAATATACTACACAAATCAAAGAAAAAAAATCGTTTCTATTTTCAAAAATACTGCTCCCCTAACCTACATAAAGTGTCTAAAAATTACATTAATCCTCAAAGAAAGTACACTCTCCACAAAACCTAAAAGAAGCAATTAAAATTTCCCAATTAAACCGATCACAACTCTGGCACACCTATTTCCCTCAAGTCACCCCAAAAATCAGCAAAATTCAATTTCCACCCACACCATCCCCGTTTCCCGAGGAAAAAGAAGGAAGCCCGTAACAAATCCGTGAGAACACTTATCATAAACCAGGTCCCCCGACTCCCGTTTCACTTTCCTCCAAGCCAGAGCGAATTGAGCCGTCTATAGGTGTCATCCCCCTCGCACCGAAATTTACAGCTCGCTGGGGACAGATTTCCGCTTTAAAACAATATCTTGGCGACCTGTCGCGAAACTGGATATTGGGGCCGCGCGGCGGGCGGGGAGCTCGCGTTATTTTTTCCAATATGCAGGGAAACGTGTCGGCGGGGGCGGCCGGATGACTGCACGGGGTTGGCTTTCAGCCCATGATACCTTGGCTGCCCCCTGGGGGCGTGTAAACACCGGAGCCACTCGACGCCCTGTCAATCGGCGGCCGACAAGACTACCGAGACAGCCTTCCGTACTTTTCCGTGCCTCTTTTCCTCCTTTTCCCCAGCTTTCCTTCTCCTTTCTTCAGCCAGACCTTGGCTAGCTCGTCTTGGGTGTCGCTCGGCTCGGGTTTCACGGACAATGGACTCCGGGGATGGCCCCGTTCGACGCGTACTTCTCGAATTCGAGGGAAATCGGAAGTGCCCGGGAAAGACAAGACGGAGGACGCCAAACACTCGGTGCCGCGCGATTCCCTGACCTCGTAAAAGCTTTCAGACTTCGATCTTCTTCGAGAAATGGAGTCATCATTCGCAGTGATATTCGGCGAATCGATATTCTATAATGCCTGCGAGGTTCTCGTTGTTGATGGTTTCTGCCTGTTGTTTTAGGTGTTCGTGAACGTGTAGCAGAGAAATTTTAGTCGTGAACGTTAGACGCAACTGAGAATGGCGCTTTCGGGTTTTTTTACGTTTGCTGTATTTAAAGTGATAGGGGTAGGTTTGGGGAGGAATATTGTTTGTTGTGTTGTTTCCAGAGAGTTGAATGTTTAGATGAATTCGTATAGATCTTAGGAATTAGAATGAGAACAGAGAATTGGTGAATGTAGAGATGATTCTAGGTATTCGTATATTGTTTTAATCTAAATTGATTTTATCAAATAATATTTGTAAAATTCAAAATCCGTTAAATTGAGGAATTCTGCGATTAGCTGATATAATGTTTAACGTTAAACAATGTTCGAATGCAGTTTGGAATGCAACCAGCGTTATTGTTATCGATTATAATAAATAAAGTGATTATTCGCGAGAAAGCTTGGCTGGGAATCGCGTTTTCTTTTGTATCATTAGTCGTGAATCATTTTTTATTTTTCTTTAAAGCCGGGATGAACGGGCGGCGCGACAGCGAATGCAAATGGCGGTGAGTAATGTCGTATCGTTACAACGGACGTGACACGTTTTTTTTCACTAATGCGTCGCTACAATGCGGATTCCGTTGAATTTTCGCTGACGAAAAAATATTTGCGATATATAATAGATGCATTCGCGTGGCTCTCCCTGTACACTTATACATACACACATTCGTATACGGATAGCAAAAATATTTGCATTGCCGATGCATACGGTGAATTTGTTACGAGCCACGAATTTCGGCTTTTCTGTTATCGGAAGTGTACACAGAGTGAATCTGAATTAGTGTCACGGTCGCTTTTTTTTTGTCCTCGAAACGAACACAATGAAACGTTCGTTTCGAAATTATCTGTTGTTTGAAATGGATATTGTTTTCTTTCCTATATTTTTTTTTATTCTAACTGTCCCATTTACATTTTCCTGTAATGTTTTAAGTACACATAGTAATAATACAACATCCGTTCACAAAATTAACTAATAAATCTCTATCGTCTTATAGAAACAATCGAACAGATCCCACGCTTGTTAAAGTAATTCTATCCTCAACGTCTTCGAACAACCTCTCACTTCCAACGAAATTACACTCCTCTATAATTGCAATTTAAAATCACCCCCTACATTACGGTCCAAAGTTCATTCTCAAAACTTCTCAAGAATCTTTTCTTCAGGCGTGTTTTTCCCTGTTGGTAAGCAGAAAAAAAAGAGAAAAAAAACCGGTTCGCGCTAAGGAGAAACTTTTTGCGGCTTGCGATCGCCCTCCGGCCACCTCCGCTCCGGACCGTTTTTTTCTTGATTTAATCCAGGCTAATGCAATTCTTCATTCTTCTGGCTAAAGGCACCTTTTTACCCGCTCGGAGTGAGCGCTCGACGAAACTCGCCCCTCGAGATTACGAGCTCGGCCCCCGAGCCGCCTTCAGCGCGCGGCGGGTGGCACAAAAACGCGCGGTGCAGAAGGGAGAGGAGCGAGCAATCAGCGTTTTACAATTTGCCAACCGTCCGGTAATAAATTAAGCGAATTTTATCCGCGTCCCGTATAACCGCGTTAAATATTTATATTTGCGGCTGATTGGGAATAACGACGGGGGTGCGACACCCTCCCTCCCACGCACGCCACTCCTTCCCTTCACTGAATCATCTGCTGGACCGCGCGTTAAATGCCTCGTCACACCCGCACGAACGTGTGCGTGTTTGTGTACAGCATATGTGTAGTACAGAGACACGGTGCACATTAAGGGTAGTGCCCTTTTGTGTTTTAAACCTTTCAATCATCGTGGTTGTAGCAGCGGTTTTTAATTTTCATCTCGAATCAATTTCAATTTAAAGTTTGGCTCATTGAAATTTGGGATCATTGTGTCGTCGATTAAATTTACTTACTCCTTTTCTGTTCTCTTCCTGGGAAATTTTGTAATTTAGAGTTTAATCGAGGGTTGCTTACTTTCCACGTCATTTCGCAATGCAATTTCGTATTTCATTAAACATTAAACACATAAACTTCTTGGAACTTAATTACATTTTTAACACTGGGTTTACGGACGGTTGATTTACACTTTATTCTATTGTTCCTAGAAAACTACGCGTGCGTCTGTATACATCGTGAAAATTGTATCTTCAAAACTAGAGTAGTGCGTATTCGCATAATCGCGCGTATCAAAACCGTGTTAAACTGTTACTAAGTAACGTTTAGGAAATTCCATATCCGTAAAATTAATGGATTCCGTAAATCCAGCGTTAATCGAAGTTGTAAACAACATTTCGGTTAACCCACGAAGCAATGCCAAGAATCTAAACATTTACTCAACATCTAATACAAATTCACCACATCCTAACCCATCTTTCACCGCAAAACGTGAGAAAATGTGGATGCTCCGCTTGAAACAGGGCAAAGAATGCTTAACGCTAAAACTACCGAGCATTTAAATTAACTTTTAGAAATTTCTCCATAGAAACTCCAAGAGTGTCTATTGAAATTTTAATTGACTTACAATACAGTTTGTGTATTGCTAAATCCTAATAATCTAAATCAAAATCTAAATCAAAATCTAAATCAAAATCTAAATCAAAATCTAAATCAAATAATTCTTTAACCCTTTGATTACGGCAGAATTTTGCGTCAATGTATAATTGCGTCAATAATTTCGAACAAAGTGCATTGAAACTATGAAAACACTGAATTGAACTAAATTAAGCCAATCTAAAATAGTCACATCTATATAATATATGACTAACGGAAATTGAAGTTCTTGAATTAGAATTCACTTACATCTGAGCGAGCTATGCTGCGACTATTGTCAACAATATATTACGAACGCCTATGGGCGCCAACAGTACGTCGAAACCAAATTTTTCAAGCGCCTTTAGGTGCCAACAGTAGCCAAGGGGTCAGTAGTTTCTCAGAGAAACACCTGCCACCTTCCCAATAATTACGAAAAGAAGAAACCAGGAATATTTCGTTTTGACCCGTTTGGTAATTTTAGTGTTAATGCTAAAGGGAAATGTGCCAACAATGTTGGCCCCAATTTTTTCATCTGGTACTGTATAACATTTCGTAACAACCATTATATTCCTATAGAAAATAGCGGGGGAGGCGGTATCAACGAGATCGATTGACGCAGCGTCTGGCACGCGTGTGTGCGCTCGTGTACGTGTGTTAGACGCGGTTGATGGGAATGGGTCGCGAGGATGTCGGAGGGGGATGTCCAGGCATGATTCCGTGCAGGGGTGGTCCCCGACCTGACAGGGGGTTCATTCTATATTTTATGGTGGCCAACCCCCCGCCGTGGGATGCTACTACTAGCCGGGTATACCCATTGGCGATAAGGTGATAAGCTCAAATGTATTGGCTCCCATCAAATCGTGCGCTTTACTGCTATAGCCGACCCCATAAACGCTGCTCACCCTTTCCGCAGCTACGCGAATTCGGAAAAATATTTCTTGACGGCCGCATCGGGCAAAATTCCACCGGTTACGTTATTTAACCCCCTCGCCGTGGGGTTGGGCACCCTTAATACACTCTGAAATTTAGACAGGCTTGTTTATCCCGACGACTTCTTTCGCCGGAGCGTTCCTAGAAGCATTGTCGCTTCGCGGAGACAGTTTTAAGGAAGGAACAGATGATTTGCGAATGGTTTAGATTTTCCTGTGGTGAATTGGAGAAAATGGACTGTACGATTTATTCAAGGAGAGAAATTGTCCTGATAGTAATTATTCTACCAATTATTTGTAGGGCAATGCGATGTAACGATAGTAGATATTATTACTAGTGGTACTAGATTTAACGCTATTTCGTAATTTATTGTCTTCTGTTTTATCTTATTAGATTGTTACTAGATCTAATGACCTAATAACACTTTAGTAACTCTATCGATTTACTGCGGTCTTCACTTACAGCCGGCTATATTACAAAAACTGTTGATTCTATTGGCTTGACTCTGTCTAATACACGAATGCGTATAAAACACTATTGCGAGAAACAAAATTTATTTAGAATTTCCTTTTACTTATTCCAACAGCCATACGCCGAGGAGAACGCGCGGAAGATTTTACTTCGGTCGTAGTCGGGATAAAATAGTAAATAAGTTACTCTCGAATTTTCATCAGCGAAGCTGCGCCGTGTTAAAGTCATCCGCGGAACAAAAGAAACAGAGAGATAGACGGACAGAGGTTGAAGCAGAACGATGGAAAGGGAAGAAGAAGATAAGGGTTGCATCCGGTACCTTGAGAGCCAATAATAAGTAAGCCAGCCGCTCGTTAGGGGGTTGGTTAAAAATACGAAGGAGCCTGTCCTCCTTTTCTTTTTTTCTTCTCCTTCCATCTCTCCCCTGGTCCCTCTTGTTTCCTCTTGGTTTCAGGGCTCTCCCTTGGCAGGAGAACTCGAGAAGGGTTGGCAGAGAGCCGCGGAAAATAATGGCTGCTCGTAATCGACGGCTCTTTTTTAGCCTGGTTAAGACTCAAGGACGAACTCGCACCTCGCTCGTTTGTACCCGTAGAACGACCCGCCCCCCGTAAATACGCCACTTAATCGAACGTACGATGCCCTCGACTCTGGCGGTAGATCGATGACCTAGGACTTCCGGGTCCTTTACCCTTGAGAGTAATTTTCTTCTTCTTTTTCGGTGAAAGTAATTACAACTTTTCTAGTAGTAGTCAGTAAGTAATTTCCTTTTTGTACGAGTCTTTGTATAGACTTTGGAATTTGTTGCCAGGATATACTAGATGACTAATTTTCTTCAGGCTCTCGTCAATATTAAGCAATTTTGTGTGATTTATATAAATGAACGATTATTTAATTGGAAATCTTTATTTCTTATTCGACTGACAACGTTTGCCAGTGTTCAGTAAGATTTCAGTTAAATTTTCTTATTTAATTGTTACTTGTCTTTCTATCTCTCATCCTTTAGCCGAATACAATTTCTCTTGACAATGACACTGTTTGTCCCGCAACAACATCCAAACAACGAGCACAAGTAATCATTCCAATCCGGAGTTACATCGCGAAAAGAGATCTCGTTTGGCGACAGTACGATTGATTAGGCATTACCCTGTCACTCCTTTAATCTTCTCGTTAGGGGTTGAAGCACGCCCTCTCATTCCCTGTTTCTGAAGTTCCTGGCATCGCTGAGGGGCCGCGGAGACGTGGAAGAGGAGAGAGAACGAGAGAGGGAGGAGGAAGGGAAATGCTGGCGGTGTCTTGGCGGTGACTTAAAGTGGCCGTAATTAAAGATGGCCGTTCGGAAGAGGGTTGTGTCTACGGGATTAAGAAAAGCTGAGGTCAGATTAAAGAGATAACACGAAATGCAAACAAAGCCGTGGGGTCTCGCGGATATTTTCCTTTTGTTTCTCGCGTTCCTAGCGTTCCGCGTGCCTCTTTCACTCCCCTTCGTCGTTTCAACCCTTTTTCCCCTTTTTATACGGGGTGGCCCAGTAAGAGTTCTCTCGGCAGTGGATTCTACACGGGAACACAATAAAGAAGTGCATGTAAACGTATGTCCTGTTCAACTTTGTTTTCGAGTTACAGCGAGTTTTAGTTTGATTTTTATTTTTAACGTAGCTGTATTTATTATATTTTACTTAAATTTTGATACACTCCTACCTATCTATTTACTAATAGATCGCCATATCTCCAGAGCACCAGTTCTCCGTACGACATCGAGAAGTTGATCAGTAGACAGCGGGTCTTGACACAAATCCAAACTTTTAAGAATGTAACAAATATCACGATAGAGAATTGTTTTCCCTGGCGAATTTTAAAAGCACTACACTTTGAATATTTTATATACTTTTCATGCGCATTCTGTGCACTTTAAAATTTCCCACAAATGCATAAACATTCGCAGTCTAATTATCACTGTGTTCAAAATTTGAATTTCAAATGCTAGGTCGTTTTGAATATCTCTTCTCGAGATACACAGAAAACTGCTATAACTCAAAAAGTAGGTCGAATAGGACGTATTCAAATATTTTGTACAAATATTTGTTATTGTTTTGACTGAAACACCCTATATATCCTGCACGCACCATCCCACGGCCATCTCTGGCCAACCTGTGCCCCAGTTCGACGGATTACCAGCCTTTCGGCTTCGATTATCGGCGCAGAGGCTCGCGGTAAAATCTGATCTCTTTTTAGCTCCGACCCCTCGAAATTACCTTCATTAAGTGCTCGCTCTCGGTCTTCCTTTTTTTATGCGGCCGGTCTCTCTGAGAAAGTCATTAAGATCGACTCGATATTGAGTTGTCCCGGCAAAAGCGTGCTTTTACCGGCCGGCTGTTAAGGGAGAATTGATTGTTAATAAAAAATAAGGGAAACGGGGATGGGAAATGGAACGGAAAAACACGGCCCTGTCTTTATCTTTTTTTTCATCGCTTTCCCTTTGTTCCTACGATGTCGCGAGATCGCGGTCGTTATCGCTCGCACCGCTTCGTACAATTTCGATCGTGTAATGAAATTCTCATTGCGTTTCAGGGGGTGGAAGGGATTATTAAGCACGAGAGGAAATCGGAATTACGATCCCACGGTGCAATTCAAATTGTTTCCCTTGCACGAGTTTAGCGATTTAGATTTGCAAGCCTCTGACAAACGAAAAGTTGTTATTCATTACAATTATGCGGTTTCTACCGAAAAGTATCCACTATTTAAACATCCAAATCAGATGCGTTGCGGTTTATTAAAAAAATCCGAGCTCAACAATTCTCAAAATAGAACTGCGATTTCTACGAACTATATTTTATTTCTACAACACTCGATACTTCCATAAACCAATATAATCCGGAGGAAACTTGAATATCACAAAATATCATTAAAATTTGAATATCCCGAAAAATCGTGGTGTAAAACTGGGATAAAAAGGGTTGACTCGGTGAAGTGGGATTGTCGGAAATCGCGTTTTATTCCGCCGCGGATCCAGCGGCGGCCACGAGACCGGAATTCCGCGTCCGCGGTGGCGAAAGGCTTGTAATCGCCTCCTCGGTCCTGGCAAATTGGATTTTTCCAGGGCAGGTTTCGACGGACGCGACGCGACGCGAGAGAAGTGCCGTGTTGAGCTAAGGATTTATAAGGGAGACCCTGTCCGCAATATTCGAGAACTTTCGGAACGACTTTACTTCTTAATAAGATTCAGCGTCTCAAAATGAAATTCGAAGCTGTACGTACGACGAAAGTCGTTTAGCGGCAGCGGCGCGTTGCCGCGCAACTTTTCGCCGACCGAAACTTTTCAAAGCTTCCTGCGTCACTTTTTCCCACTGCCGACTTTTTGTTCCCCTTTTTTTCCGTGTTGTTGATGTTGTCACCGTTTTCCCTTTTTCCTTTTTCCCTTCTTCCGCTTCCTTCCACGTTCTTTCTTTCTTTCTTTCTTTCCCCGTTTCTCCCCCTTCACCTCTTCTTTCCCTCTTTTTTTTTGTCTGTAAACGTGTTCCAAGAGAGAAACGCTGCCGCGAACCGACGCTGAATGCATTACGATGCTTTATGCAAAGCGCGCGCGCGACTCTCGAAAGGCAGGCGACATATTTCGAGGGATTTCACAGGGGCGTCTTCTTAAATGCTTCCTCGTTGTCGCGCCACTTCGTGAACCTTGTATTTTGTCGAGTGTCTTTTTGTGGAACTTTTGTTTCATCCTTTGTCCGTTCGTTGGGCGAGAATGATTTAAAGCAAGCGATTAATTCTTGTCTAAATGTGAGCGACCCTTGCGTTCGGAATTCGTAATGGATCTTTGGGAATTGAGATTACTTTAACGATAGAACTACCGAGCATTTGATACGATTGATATGTAATCCGTATAAAAAATGTAGCAATAGATTATTTTTAGTTCCTTCGGATTTTCGTTATATTCAAGTGAAACTATTTTCGAAATCGTTTCGAATATATAATGGTTTTTTGCTATCAATAATTGTGTAACAAGGAAACCGGAATTTTGACTAGTACATAGTTCTAGTGTTCTATTTAGAAATTCTATTCTATTTTTAGAAATATTTTAGAAATTGGAATTATTAATTAGATTACTTTTTGTATTTTATATATCTTGTATATTTTTCGCTAATAGTCACTGTCTATTTAGAATACTTATTGATTATTAAATAGGCTATATTAATTATTGAACAGTCCGTTTTATTTTTAAACTCTCCAGCGTCCTCATCGGGGCAATCAATTTGGCGTATCTTATTCCGTAATTAATGCAGCTCCAAACGCCCTCCTAACTATGTATACATATTTAAATGAGAGAACGACGAAAAAAGGAACTTTGAAAAATCTTCTCCGTGTCCTAAATCAGAAGACTTACCAAGTTGAGCGCAGCAGTTTCTCAAACTTTCCAACACAAACAAAAATACATTATTCTTCTGCAATATAAATTCAGAAGCTTTCAAACTTTCGAACTAGTTTGGGAAGATTATTTAATATCCAGAAATTATCATCTTATTTGGCACGTTTGCCGTAGTATTTTTAAGTAAACGCCCCAGAATTTTTCTTTCACACTGTTTCACAATTTAGTATCTTAAAAATGCAATCCGGATGTATTCTAATCAAATTCGAGCCTTTTCAACGCATTTTCCGATTTAAACAAAATATTCCAAAATCAATCGTTCCACTAATTTTAAACTTGCAAAAAATCTTCAGTAAACATTCCTCTATCATCAGGACCACAAATAAAACCCAATTCTTCACTATCTATTTTAATATTTCCCATAACATAACCAAAACAGTCGATTTCGAGGTTTAAAAATGTCGTTTGAGACACCACAGATAAAATCACCATAACTTCGTACCCGATCATTATTTCTTCACGAAAAAATTCCTGTGCACTCCTGAAATATCTATAAACAAACGCTCCGAGTTTGAATTCAAAATGTTTATTGGTTTCGTTTATAAAAATTCCCGAAGTCGCACGCCGATTCTTGAACGTAATCATCAATTCACGTACTCGAAGGATCGCGAAAGCACTGTGCGACGTGTTCCTCGAGGATGCTCGCCCCCATCGCGATCGATTTTATTTTATAGGGTCGCGCCGGTGAAAGAAAGCCGGTACGTCGGAATTCTGCGCGTCGCTGATAAGTATTTACTGCCTGGCTGTTCCCTGTTCGACGACGTTTCTTTCTTTCCCCGTCGTTCCGCCATTGCTTCCGCGAGTTTCCTCTCCACCTTTTTCCCTTTTTCCCTCCGTTTGCCGACTACATACCTTTTCCTCGCGGCAACCTACCAACTTTCCGCCTAGAGCCTCTACGATACCCGTTATCAGTCCGTCGCGCGTCCCCGTTCCTACGATCGCTTTTTGTCCCGTTTCATCCGTAAACTTGCGCGCTCGATATCTCCAGAACCGTCGAAAATCGAATACATGTTTCACGGATCGACGAATCTATCTTTGAACAGGCTAGCAAATAAACTAATCGAGAAATACGTTTCTATCCAATAAATCGCAAGTTAACCGTTGCGCTTCAGAAATCAATGAATTGGACAAATATTTTCCTTGGTTAGCAATGAAATTGCTGAAAGAAGTATATTTCTTTATTTCCAAATAGAGTATAATAACTTATACTTCTTTTTTACACAATGCAAATTGAAAATCAGATTGCAAACAATCAAAATTTTTTGAAAAATTTGGGATTCACTGAGTTTTGCCTTGAGGCGAACGATTTCGTGCACGTTTCTGCAGTAATTAGATTTGTATTATTTTCGGTAAATCATGAAATTTGTAAATGTATCGGCAAATTTTACGAATATAAATTGAAATATTTGAAATTTTGAAGTTACCGATGACTGTACGCGCGTTCAGAAATCCATTTTTCATTAGATTTAACACAAAGTATACGAGTTATCTAGTTTTAGCGCACGTTTGAAGACCGTGATCTCGTGTTCCGAGCACGCGAGGCGCAACGCGAGGAACGCGGAATCGACTTCTGTTCACGGGGAAATGATTATCGATAGATCGTAGTTGGTCTGTGCACGGCGAAAGGCCGCAATAATCCCAATAATGCCGGAACTTTCTCCGCACAGGGTACTGCGGCGCATCCGGGCCACGATTTTCCGAGGAACTCGAGCGGATTCTGGCCTAGGATGGTGTCCATGATGTAGATCGTCGACGGTTCGATCGGAATTCGCGTCACCTCTAGTCACGTTTCACTGGTGGATGCATACATTGTTTCGGAAGTATTTCGTTCGCCACTCGACGCTTTAGCAGGAGAGACGAAATGTTAGAAGTTAGGGTAATTAACATATATTGAACGTTTCTGCTGAAGGAATGAGTAGATACGATTGACTTGTTGGCGAATGATCTAGAAATATTCTCTGAGTGCAGACGGTTAAACGTTAACCCCCGCATTGCAAAGGGGTGGATATTTTGTGTTCACAATATTAAATTGATTTTATCAACTAGATGTATAGATGTAAATTATGGAAAACTTAATTATTAGTGAATATTTATTTTAGAATATAATAAATTATATTTTATTTTAAAATGAAAAATTATTATTAGAACTGGATATAAGTTTATCATATTGTCTTGTATGTATTATATTATATTGTATTATATTATATTGTATTATGTTATATTGTATTATATTACATTGTATTATATTATATTATACAAATTTTTCAATAAAAAATTATTCCTTAGAACTGAACACAAGATGCTTCCCACTATTAGCGACTAGTTCACGTGCCAAAAGATGCCATAACAATGCAAGGGTTAATTGTTAATTAACATTTCATCCAACTTTGGCCCCACATAATCAAAGTGACCGACCCCGTTGAAGTTTGCCGCGGAAGGAAAATAAATGAAAAGGAACGGTCCACCGATAGAAGGAGAAGAACAGGCCCCGAGGGCAACGAGCAGGAAGTACAATCGAATGATTCTGGTTCGCTGATCAATTTTATACGCTTGAACCTCTCCCGCCGCGTTATCCATCATGCGGCATTTGACCCTCCGCCCACGAACCGTTCCTTCGATTTTTCGTAACCTTCCAGCACACGATTTCTCCCCTCGTTCCCGCGCTCGTTCTCTTTTTGCTCGGCTTGGTTTCCCTTTATCATTCCGGTGTCTTCTCGTCTTTGACCCGAAACTTCCTTTTCCTGGGAACGGGACACGTGGACGGAAATTATGCTGCACACCCGTGCGACTGAAGTAATTCCAATTCGAAAGAGATCACTCGAATCTATCCGAATGATCGAGAATTTTCGCTGTACTTCGAGTTTATAGGACGTTCGAGGAAAATTGGATTCTTTAATTCTTTAGCTTCCCGCTGGTCACCTAATGCAAGTTTCACTGCCTCGACTATCTAGCAGTTGATATATTTATTAATATAAGTCCGATGCTATTTGCAATCGTAGCGCATAGCGAAATATTCGACAAACTATTCCCTATTTCTTCTCGCATTTTTCTAATATTTCGAAAATGTTGCATTGGATAAAGTATTGCAATGATGAGGATCGTAACAGAAAGTCTACTACTTTGGTTATCTTTAAACAATAGTATTTTTATTCAAGTCAATCCTATCGACTAAAATGTATTAAGATTTATTGCTTCATTAACTCTTTCATCCCTGAATATTTATTTCACAAACTACACGATGCCACGCTAGAATAACTGACCAATTTCGTGAAAGAAACGCACTAATCAACGAAAACACGTGTACCGACAGTTAATTAGCACCTCAGCTGTCAGCCATAAGTAAAGATACCTGTTTAGTACAATTTTCCATTTTTCAAGGCGTTTTCTAGCTTTCTGTAATTTAAAATATTCGTAGTGCCTATGTGTACCGTTTGGAAGGAAAGGATTAAATAAACTCCATCGAGTTAACAGCATTTTTACGAGCAGTATTGCCAGTAGATGCGTTGAAAGCGAAAGAACCATTCTTTTGCATCATCTCAGGGCTCTATTTGGTTAACCGGCAGCCACCGAGCAACTAAGTGCAATTAAATTCCCCCGAAATCGGCCGGGTCGATTAGTTTTTCCATAAAACAGGCTGCGAAGGGGGGAACGGCAGGGGTCGCGGAGCGATTTCAATGATAATCCAGCGGAAATGAGAGCGTGGATGTCGGACGAAACGATTCGTAAACCGACGTGTATGTCTTTTCGGGATTAAGCCGGTAGATCCTTCCCCCGGGAAGTTTGAAGAAGAGATTAAACTTACTTGAAACTTGCGCCGCCCGTCCGGGTTCGCGGCTCGCGAGCGTCTCGGCGTGGCGTAGCGCGCCGCGGTTCCTTCTGCAACCAGAAAAGCCAAAATGTCAGCGTTGGGAATGGTTAAATGGCTCGTTCTACGCCACTTTCATTTTTCCTTAGGATATTTGCATATTCGCGTAGATATCTATTTACTGTGTACACTACCTAGACACAAGCATCTAGACACTTGATCTTGATGAATTTTTTTGAAACGTTTATTATAACGTTTTACTGTAACAGAATAATATTACATGTAACTGGTATTTGCATTGTGATTAATACCATCATCACAGCTATGCCATTTCATTTGATTCTTTAAACCTATTTTCATTTCAATTTTTTAATTTAATTTTATTGAAAGTTTATTCGTTTTCATGGAATATTATTTACAACTATTTTAGAGGTAGTTAATACGAAGCTGACAATGGAGGAAGATCATAGAATAGAATGTTTTTCGTAGAAAAGATTTTAGATTTCCATTTATAGTAAACTGTATTATTCTTCCGGAAGTTAGATTTTAATATTGTTAACGCAATGTTTCAGTCGATTATTACACGTTTCATAAAGTAGATTCTTTTCGTTTCCTGGCAGGTTCGAACAAACCGCGTCCCACTATACTCTGTTGTGCAGCAACCGTGGGACAGGGGTCAAAACGTAACACGGCCATGCTGATTCGTCCCGTGGGATGTATCCGCGAACTTACGTTGCTCTCGGGACCGATAGAATTCACGACGTTTGTGTACAATCCGCGTGTCGCGTGTAACGGTTCGTTTAACGAAATCGATTGGCTGGTAGCGGACCTCGGACATTCATGCAAATCTAACAGTTCTTTTACGCGTTAGCTTACATAGACAAACTTACATTGCAAAGAAAAATCGATTTTCTCTGACGTATTATAACACATTTGCCCACACAAAAACTAGTTACTTTTAGAAAACTTTCTAAATAGACGACGAGTTGCATTTTCAACTCAATGTTGCGTCATTCGACTGAAGAATTAACCACAGACCAAGAACGACTATCCAAACGAAGCACTCCTAAACACACATTCCAATTTTCCATCTTATTTTCATTAACCCTCCGCCAGCAATACAGTCTTTCACCAACATGGCAATACGGACTTTTCATAGTTAGACTTGATTTTCATTGTTACGAGATCCGTAAAGATCTGAAATAATTCTAAGGTACTTATGATAGTCCCGAACTTAGTACACAGATGACACTTCAGCCAAAGCTTCATGTTACTTCGCAATAAGAGTTAAAAGTCGCGATGGAGCAATGAGATTTTAGAGAGACTATTAATGGTCCACGTTACTGACGAAGTTATGAAAATATTTAATTCTGCATTTATTACACAAAATGCCTCAGTCCTACTACCACGGAGTTTCATCAATTGAAAGATCCTAGCTCCTAGTCCTGCGTCTCGGTTCAAATGAAACATTATTCAGAGGGTTTGTCTTGCCTTCACACTATAAACCCTGATCCGATCTTGCTGTATCTTTCTTTATCAAGAACACTAAAAAACGACGGAATATTGAGTATGTATCGGGCCTTACTCGTCCCCGGGAACGCGCGAGCACTGATCAAGCTCCTCGGCGCGCCGTTCCGGTCGACAATGGAACAATGAGGGTGGAACGCCGAGGACACGTGAAAGGCCTCGAAGAACGTGACACGGGGTCGCCGGAGGGGCGCGAACAGAGAGGAAAAGGGGGCTGCAGGGGGAACGGAGGATAGGGCGAGAAAATGTGCCGCGAAATTGCATGGCCGCGCAACTTTTCGCGGCGCGGCTGAAAAATGGAGGGGCACCGAAGCTCGCACACATGTATACGCATACAGTCAGCGACGAAAGTATTCGTATTTAGAGGAAATGAATGTTTCCTAATCTCTTTGCTCGCTGCTTGATCTTATTCTCCAATTTTCAATATAGATGTATTGACATTTAGCGCGTCCATGTGTGTAACCATAAATGCAACTTTTTCTAATGAAGTCCAATAGAGTGTACGAGTTTATTGTGATCAGTAACTACTCAATTAACGTTCGAGATGTGTTCATAGTAAAAGAGTTAGAGGTTAGGTTACCTTCTCAGATAGTAAATAGAAAACGTGTTATATAATAAAGAAGCTCTTAATCCTAGGTTTACGGAACCAATTTGACGGATATTGAATTTTTATACATTATTTTATAGCAGTTTAAGTCGATTTTGATTAGTGTAATTATGTGAATATATATTGCAATATTCTGGTTTCTACAATTCTCGCGATTTATATAGACGAACACGTAGTTTGCTAGGAACAATAGAACAAAGTGTAGGACAACCGTAAATCCAGTGTTAATATTAAGTTTATCTCATATTAATTTAATATTTAATTAGGTATATCTTATATTATGTTACAGCGTAACTCGTGGAATATTTAATTTTTCTAAAATTCGAGAAATCCGTGTTACATGGAATCAACGTTGATTCGGGTGTTCTGAAACGGGGTCTTACCGTACTCCTTACCACACTGGAATACTTTCGCCGCCGACTGTACGCCCGTGTATGCACATACATGACACACAAACATACGACTACTCCGCGGAATGAAAACGTTCTCGTTAACGGGGGAAATTTAATCGTATTACCGCCGCGGCCGGAAATGCTCGCGCGAATTACACCGCGTTGACAGCTCCCTCCGCCCTCGTCCACCCTACGTCAGCTACCAGGCAGAGAATTGTTCTCGAGGGTTCATTGATTGAAACAAACGAACGCGGCTTATTGTTCTGGACGATATTTTCTGGCGGGACCCAACCGGGTAATTGAAGCATGCCCCGCGCCGCGGATTAATTTGCGATGCACTTTTCCGGGGGATTAACAATTTTAATTGGACGGCGAAACGGGTCGAGGGTAGATCTCCTTTTTTTTCATTTTTGCGAAATGGCAAATGGGCGGATTGGGTCTTTCCAGGGAGGTTTTTGGCGGGAATTGGAGGAGAATTTGGAAGGTTCTAGTGGAAATTGATAAGCTGTGGTTTGTTAGTGTCTCCTTTTGCGGAGATTTGCACTGCGATTTTTTTGTGGAGGTTGGAAGCGAGTAGAAAAGTTGTGTATTCCACGATAGAATGTTTAACATGTTAAATAGAAATTTTTCAGGTCTTTCAATGAGTCGTGTTGGTATAGGAGTTAGAGTCATTCGGTGCTTAATTGGAAATAATTGTTGTGCAACTTTGTTTTAATGGTTTGCAGAGATTCAACCTTTGGTCACAGATTTGGAAACGAACTTTGTATCTAGGGAAATACTAAAGATAAAGAGGAAAATAAAGAAAAAGGAAATCATCTACAAATATAGAGATATATCTGGTATGTAACTGAATTTATTTTAAAAAATCTGTCAGAAAACCTATCACCCCCAAAGATCACAAAAAAGGAGAAACCGGTGTTCGCAGTGACAGAAGAGAGCTTTAACATAGAATCGTCCCATTTTCATTTACAATATTCTCCTAGCCGCCCCCACGCGACATAACCCGCATCAACTTTTCCTCTTCGATGCAAATCGCTCGCGACGATCGTGCGACAAACAGCGCTAATTACTGTGAAACCATCCCTCCCTACCCTCCGCATCCAAATTCCCAGCGTCCCCGGCAGAATCGACGCGAACTTTTCGCAAGTGTTCGATCATCCGAACGCTTGGTATCCCTTTTCTCGTTCGATTATGACGCCGATCGTAAATTTGCTCCGGTAACCTCGTTACTTTAACAATATGCCTCGAGATTGAAAATTCGCGTGGAAAAAGAACGCTGACCTAAGAGGGCGAGAGCGAGTGGTGGTGGTGGTGGTGGTGGTGGTGTACGACGAAGAAGTTTCACGCGACGTCAATTGTCGGTGGCAGGTAACTGGCTGAAAAAAGAACCGGAGGGGTTGCTGGGACGGGGCTGAAAGAAAGCGGCAGAAGCAGCGCGGTGAGATCTCTGGCAATTTGTCTTATCCTCTTTCTTTGCCTCTTCTCTGTCTCGTTCTTTCACCTCGTCCCTCTTTCTCTCTTTTGCTGGCTCTCTCCTCTTCTCTCTCTCTCTCTCTCTCTGTCTTTCACTCACTTACATTCCCGTCTCTTTTTCTCGTGATCTCTTACACTCTCCTTCTCGTCATCTTCGTTTTCTTTCTATCTTTGATCTTGTTCATCCCCTTTTTCTCTGTCTTCCTCTTTTGCCTTCTCCCTCTTTCTAACTTTCTCTCTTCCTCTTGTTTCGTTTCTTCCTCTTTCTCGCCCTCTCTCCTTTACCCCCTTACAATCTCTTTTTATCTTTCACACTCATCCCCTCTTTCTCTCTCGAACTCTCTTTCTGTCATTCACCTTCTTTTTCTTTCCATCTTTCTCTCTCAGCCCTGTGTCTTCTCTTTCTTTCCCTCGCCCTGTCTTTCTTCCTTTCTTCCTCCCTCGCAGTCTCTTTCTTTCTATCCTCCTCTTTCTCAGTCTTGTCTCTCTTCCAGCCGTCGGTCGCCACTTTCCTCTTTCAGCTTTAGCGGAGGGTAGGGTGCCTATCGATCCAGTAGGTCCTTCGAAGGGTGTGGTTGTGTTGTTCGGCGTCGCGACGCCTTCATCCCTCTTCCTCGGCTGCGCTCGACCCTCTGCCAGTCTCTCTCGCACCCCTGCTCGGGGGTTGTCTTCTTCGGGCCGAGACGCGACGGCCACGTGGCCTCCATTCGTATGCACGCGTTTTAACCCCGCCGGTCCACGCACTGCGCGATATTTTACTAATCCGGGGGTGCTGCAATTGAATTTGTCCAACGACACCGATGCGCTGATATGTGTTTTAGGTCGACAAGATTCGTGTCAATGGAAAAAATGCTTCTTCCAGAAATAGATTGTAGTGACCTGAAATGAAGACACGTGCGGAAGTTCGGAAATAATTGAATATTTCGAAATTCGATGCCGGAACTTGGAACTTGATCGTTGTAATTGTTTGAAAAATATTTTAAGTAAAAAAGACTACTAAGGAAATTATTCTTTAATGAAATGGTATGCTGACGTGATTATAGTACTGACAAATCTAAATTCCTCTGATCATTTTTCTAGGAAAATAATTCTTTTTTCCTGCTCTGAATTTTCATTTTATTCTGTTATTTCTTCTCTTGTTACAGTTATAACTATAGCATTCGAAATGACAATAGCAAATGCTAAATGTACTATACAATAATTACTATTTCTTGAGGAAAGAGTTTCCCAGTGAAACATATTCTTACAAAAGAATTTTTAAATATCACTCTAGTTTTATTGATTTGAAGGGTATATCACCCCTTAAGCGAACCGGCCGGATCACCCGCAGTATCCAGCATCCTTCGCGGCCCTCCTTATCGAGGTTCGTTAGACGCGTTGAATTATCGCCGGCCATCGAACCGATCGCAGAATCCTCGGGTCAGGATACGAACGGTTATAATCGGCGCGGAGCGGCGGATGGTAACGAGTTTTAAACGAATTTCAATATTAGATAAAAATGGGACAGCCGGTCGTTATCGGGACGGGGATCTCGTCGGGCGTGATTTAATGACCGTGGCGGATGTGATTGGAAGCCGATATCTAAGAAAATTCTATTATCGTATTAATTTGTTCGATTCGATTGGACTCCATCGGGGGCGTCGATACTTTTTAAATTGTCGTTAAACACTGATGGGTCTTAATCTTTTCTCCTTCGCCTTCTTCCTTCCCCTAAGTAACCTTAAGAACCACTAACAATGATGTAATACAATAATCAAAATTAAAACTTGGTTCTAACAAAATTTCTAATAAAAACCAAAGATTAGCCTACCTATAAGTGCCATTGAAATAAATATCAGTAAGCAATGCTCGGGTTACACCATTTTCAATTATAATACAAATTATATTATAAATTACATTTCGAATTGAATTAAGCTCCCAATATTAAAATATTCAACCTAATACACTAGCCACTCGAAAACTTCCACAACTCATGCGAATATTTTACTAACCTCTAAATGTCTCTCAGCGTCGTAAGACAATATTCAACTCAAACCAGTCATAAAACTTTCTATTCGATCCATTCAGAAATCTCTCAACAATTATACCCGAAACGCCTTTTCATCAGTCACGATCGCCATCCGTTTCACAACCCCAAAACCCGCGTAGACCCCTATGATGCAGCAGTTCCACTATATATCTCGCGCTGTCCGCGAGATGAAACTTGTTTCGTTTATAATTCGGCGGAGGAGTGGATCTCTGATACGGTGGAAGCGGCCGGCATCAGAAACGAAATGAGAAGACGGTGGGGGACGGTGTTCCATTTGTAATATCCGAGAGATTGCATTGTCGTGGACAACGAGGGCGCCGGCCGTCAGGAGACTGGAACGTGTCCTCTGCCCGTGATTCCTGCCATACAAACTTTCTGAACTCGTTTCAAGTTGCGCGCGGAGACGGCCGACGATTCTTTATTCTTTGTTTTACGGAAGCCGCGGCGGTAGGGGCGCGTTTTATATCGTTCGACCGGGGCCGGCGAAAAAATGGACGCGCGGGAAATCTCGGGCAATAACGAGCGGCTCTTAGTTACATCAGACAGGCGGGCGCTTTCCTAATTCCCCCTTCAGACATGAGAAAAATCGTCCCTGGTATCCGGCAGGCCTAGGCTTCCTCGACCCTCGTCGAGAAAAATGGCGGGGGAACGCGTTACACTCGGGAACGATCGATTCGCGGATCCTTCGTTTCGATCGATCAGTCTTACGGGATTCTTGAGTTCCTTTTTGGGTTTAGTTTCACTCGTGCATTGTGTTTATTGGGATTTGTCAGTTTAGAGTGTTGACTGTAGGACGTTATTAAAGTAACAGATGTTTGTCTGAGAAATGATTAAAGAAATTGATTTAGCAATACGCGAACGGAATTATAGATTAATTGGAGTCTCAATAAGTGCATTCTTGAAGTTTCTATAGAGGAGTTTCAGGAAGACAATTTAATTGTTCGGTAGTTATAGTGTTAAGTGCTGTACGTCTCTCACGTTAGCTGCATTGGTGGTAGGTGTAACACTAGATTTACGGACGTTTATTCTATTGGTCCTGGAAAACTACGTGTTCGTTTATATAGATCGCGAAAGTTGTAGCTTCAAAATTAGAGTATTATAACGTGTGCCTGCATAATTGCGGGAATCAAAAGTGACTTAAACTGCTACTAAATAATGTTTAAAAAATTCAGTATCCGTCGAATTAACGGGTTTCGTAAATCTAGTGTTAAAGGTGCACATGGGCAGAGACATTTCCATTCACGGCGTTAGAGCTGCCTCGGCTTTCGACGCATGGTCATTATTGGCGCGTACCGAGGCCTGAGCGTCGTGAGTGGAAGAGTCCCCTTGCCCCTGTGCACTTTTAAATCTAAGGCCGATGGAGGCAACGTAAGAGGCGGTCTGTAATTATACCAGGGTTCTTGTAGTAGGTAGATAATTAAGTTGGGGTTCTTATAATTTAATTGGAACGTTGCCTTTATTGGCGTTTGTCAGCTCGGAGTACTTACAGTTGTCTGTAAGATATTATCTTGAAATATAATTGCGTGTAACTGTATCAGTGATGAAGAAGAAGACAGAAGAACTTAAATTTTGTACATCTCCTACTGGACTGTCTACAGAAGATGGTATTTATGAACAAGATATTTGAGGCTTGAAAGTTTCACAAGCTCGTAGAACAGGGAATGAATGAAAATGAAATATTTATGTCCTGACTGAAGCAGTTGAAGTTTAAGGAAACTATCTCTTACAGTTCATAATAATTTAAGAAATCATCTGGATCTCCGTTAAAATTTTTAGCTATACAACTAACTTCCTAATGCATTAGGAATAATTTCATCCACGTTAAAACAGTCCTATCCCAATCTTAACCAAGAAGTAACACAAATTGCAAGCTTCAACTGATATGTTCCGAAAACCACTCACGAAATCCAATAACTACAACTAAAAATCACCATCTTACATAATTCACCCAAAAAAGTCCCAAAACAATTTCTACAAAATCAGAAGTCGAAAACAGTTACGACTTATTTCAGTACCGATAGACACGGTCGATCGAAAGTTTGGAACCACTCAATACGTCACAAATGAAACATCGTAAACCTTATAAATACATAAAATAACAAAAATTATATATCCTTACATTCGACTAACATATATGTCCATGCTCCTGCCACAAAAAATAGAAGTTTCTCTTTTAACCGACGTATCGCCGCAAATTTTAACCGACAGCATAACAGTTTCAAACGGTTCCTTTCAGAACCTCCTCGGCCCTGCTGGAAATCGTTGGAAATTCCCAAAAAATATGCATCAGCAGGATGCTCGGTCTAATAATTGCGTTCAGTTTCGAAGTGGCGGTCGCGTTTTCCAGTGAACGAGCCCCGTGCACACAGAAACCGTTGGGCAAAGGGATCGGGGCGGAGAGGGGCGAGGATTAAGGGCGCGTTTAAGGGCTGTTTACGGTTTTGCGGACGGCCGGCTATAAGCCTGCGTGCGCTCGGTCCGGCGCGCGGCGGCGCTTCGGAATTTCGGATCGTGGTTTATGAATGGGTCGAGGGGGTGGCTGGATGCGGGTCCGCGGAGGGGAGGGGGCCACGATAAACGCCGGTTGTTTGTGCTGGTAGGATTGCGTAAGAGGGAGCGATTCGAGGAGCCGGCTGCCGGTGCACGTTAATGCACGGGTAAGTCATTGTAATAAGCTTTGTCTACACGCCGCGCGGCCGTCCCGTCGGTGCCTGGAGATTCGACGCGTAATAGGATTTCGTTGCGTGTTAATTCGACGTTGCAGACTTAATTGAGACCGAGCGCCAAATGGGCGAAAGATTAATTCAATTATTGAAATTCTGCGCCACAGGGGACGGCGGATCATTTCGCTGTTTCACTTTCGCGTTCGATCTCCGGCGCGGAGGGCCGAGGGCAATCGGTTTCGACGCTTGCGAGGATCGGTGGATTGATCAATTTTGTGGATTGTTTCTTTCATGTTTGTGAGATTGATGGATTTTGTATATGGTGGTGATTTTCGTAGTTTCTGATTATTGGAGGGAATAGAATGTCTTGAGATACTGGTTTTAGAAATTGAATAATAAATCGAATACTGTGTACTATTGTTGGTCAGTTTCTTAGGTTATTTTGTGTCCTCGAATTAACGTCTTATTTTTTTAAGCTAGGAAAGTTGTAGTTTGATACTAGTTCAGTTTTTACAAAATTGTCGGCGCCCTATTGTTTTACGAGGTTAAACTTCTAGTGTGAAAGTTAAACGTACAGTTTTTCTATGCGTTGTATCTACAGACAGCTATTAAGTTTCAAACTTTCAATCATCAGAATATCTCTTTTCTTTACAATCAGCAAATCGTGCCAAATTCTTAAGTTCAACACCGAACTGACACGCACCGCGAGGTAGAACGGATCATTCGTTCTGTCATCCCGTAATTTGAACATAACAGTTACACGGTCTGCAACAAGCTCCGTCTATATATTCTACATTAATTCGCGACTGTTTTCAATGTACACCCATGCCGTCCCTCGCCGGGGTGGTTCGTTAAGCGCGAAAACTTATAATTTCCGCGCGTCTCGCGTAACAGCTGCGCACACAGCTCTAGGGAAACGTCATTGTTTGCAACGGCTTGACGACTGGTATAGTAATGAGCTGCATGCCCGCGACTATTTGCTGAGAAAGCAAAGAAAGCGTCTATTATGGCGTGCGCGTAGGAAACACGACGATAGATTCGCGGCCGCGCTTTCACGCTCCAGACGCAACGTTTCACCCCGTTCGCGGCTGCTCCTTTCCCCGTCGCTGTCGCGCGAAGACTGACAGAACCATTTTCGCGTCTGCAACGGAGAAAAAATTAATGGGGCTCTTCGGATTACCGGTGTCGGGTAATCAACGTCGGTTGATAATTGGTGCGCGCGTGACAGGTGTCTTCGCTGCTGGCTGGTATGTTTGATCGTTCTTTGATCATTAGGGTAAAGAAAACTACCGGCTCGTGGAAAAACTGAATATTCTTGTCATACGATACGTTTGCGAAGCTTTGAAAGGATGTTTGAGCTTCGAAGGTTCTTTAACTGACTATCGAATTACTTACTAATGAAGAACGCCCGTTAAGTGTTATACATTGATATTTAACTGTGGGACTACCGAGCAATAAGACTGAGTTATATATAATTTGTTGCAAAAATTAGGAAAGATTTCTTGAGACTCGAAGAACTTTCTATTGCTACATAAATGCAGGAGTTTCGAAATTACTCACGAAATCACCTTTATCTTAATAATGGCGAAATAAGTTAATTTAACATCAATTTTATTATTATATCATGTTAATACTTCAATATTAATAATTAATAATCATGAATACATCGTATTCCGTTTCTTATCTCCATTCCAAAGTAATCAAATGTGAATTTACCAAATCTTCCACACTTTAGCCAAAATCGAAAGAGCGAACACTGTTCTCAATGATCACTTTTCGCTACACGGTCGTCGAGGTTCATTGTAGAAGCGTGCACGCGCGCGGTACTTCCCGACGTAACGCGGCCTAACAAAGGCGTTACGCAGCGCGCGTGCAGCCCGTGAATCAGATTTTCCGCCGGGGGAAGGGCGTGGATTGAACCCATAACGAGCAGGACGTGGAGTATTAAGCTCACCGAGGGTCAAATCCCTTAAGCCAATTTACGTAGCTTGCTCGGGCTCGCGACCTTATCCTCTCGGCTATCCACCGATAGGTAAATGGACGAAAGAACGCGGCAAGTATTAGGCCGCTTTCATACGATACACGTTGCTGTCATGTGAATAACACATCTATAGTGGAGTCGCAATAAAAGTTAAGGGAGCGTAAAGGATGTCCTTCTTTGGCGCGTTTATAGCGGAGCTACTAGAAGCTGCCGAAGCTGAGGAATTATTATAATCCTCCCGTGATATACGAGTCGCTTAGAAGACAATGCAGTTAAGTCGATTTTTTGATATTTTCTGATATTTGTCAATTTTAATGGAATAAATAATATTCTTCTTAGTTACTAAAGGATTTACTCGCTTCTTTGTTTTCCTAGATCAGAAAGTTCTTCTTTTTATAGCTTCTGAATATGTTGTGTAATGATTACAAAAGATATAAAATTAATTTTCTCAATTTTCGTTCTCTGAAGTTAACCGTTATCTTCTGAGCGACTCATAATGAAGGAATATATTACGCGTGGTAATGTAATTATTGAATGTAACGTTATATGCATTACATGTATCGTGGTGTGAAAATGACTTTAACGTCAGCCTTTCTCGACAACGTCTTATTAAGGGAGGCAAGGGCGGAGAAAAAGTTCCCTAAGTGGATCCAGCGTTCGACGATTCCGGATTCATCAATCATCCTCGAGGATTAGGCGGTTTTACCGTGGATCTTGCGTATAACGGTTCTGTTTTGTGTTTCTGCTTTTTTGAGTAAGGGTTCTTTTAGAGTTTGCGAGTGGAAATTTCGATATATATTAACAAGGCTTCTTTGAAAGAACTTTTTTTGGTCACTTGTTTTTTTGTGGAGAAGAATATTGGGGGATGATGTCGCTAATCAATCTACGTGGCTTACTATGCTATTAACATATTAATTAAATTATGTTATGAAATATAATGTAATATAATATTCTATAATAATATAATACACTAAAATATAATATAATATAATATAACATAATATAATATTATATAATATAATATAATATAATATAATATAATATAATATAATATAATATAATATAATATAATATTATATAATATAATATAATATAATATAATATAATATACCATTCTATGATAATACAATAAACGACAATATAAACCACTAAATAATTAATGCGCATTCCACGCAAAAACCCGTAACAAAACCAGTGTCCCAAATACCGATTAGTCAGAGGTATGCTATGGGACTCGAACGGCTCCCGTCAACGGTCCCGTCGCGTCGGCCGGCACGGTTTTTAAATGGTGCCGGAGGAAAAACGTGGCGCGGTCGCGCATAAATCAGACACCGAATCGAGAACGGGTTCTCTCAAAAAGCGGTCCGCGCCGCGAATGCAAACGAGACGACGAGCTCGCAAAACCAATAGAAATCAGTGGCGAGGGAAAGCGGTCAGGGGTGAACCGGAAGCTGGTCCAGGGGGCGAAACTAGCTGGAGAGGAAATACTGCGGCCGCGACGACAGTGAATACAGAATTTGTTTACAGACCGAGGCGTTTCCGGAATGCCGGCCCATCGAACGTGTTCCCCTGCTGCACGGCTGGTTAAATATCGCGCGACTTCTGACCTTCCCCTAACTCGGCTAACCCGATGAATTATTTCACCCCACCTTACCTCGCGCGAACTGAATTTTTCCTACGATTATTGGGAAAATTATCTTCGTAATAATTGATTGGCAATTATTACTAGGTACCTGTTACATTATCTATGAAAGTTATTTTCATTAACTATGAAATCAAATATTAAATTATTCGCATCGTTTGCGTATCATTTAATTGTACCATTTAACATTCTATATTATATTGTATAATTACTTAGCAAATCATTGGTAATTATTTAAAAAATAATCGATCTGCGATTTTGACAATTTTTTAACACTCGATCATTCGATGTTTTAATATTTAATAATTATTCTTCTACTATTAATTGTTATCCCTTTGCGGACGAAGACTCTTCGAAATGTATAAGACCTTGAAAGCGAAATTATCTATCAATTGCTTAATAGAAAAAAAAAGGAAACTTCGCTGGTCGCTTGCTGTTTTAATTAAGTCTTTTTTTGCGACTTACTCATCCGAATATGAAAATTTCATCTTTCCGAAGTTTCGACATTCGCCCGCAAACAGTGAAATTAATATTCAATATTTACTCACGGTTATCTAAGTACCGATAGGATTTAAGTGAATGGTTCTTCATAGGAAAGAATCAAGAAATTTCTTTAAAAGTAGAATAACTCCAACCCATTTCCGATTAACCCGCGATCGACCGAGTTTCTCGTCCCACTTTATATTTTTTCTCTCCCGTTGCGTGCATTGTTCGCCGGGCAAGAAGAAAAGGTTCGAATAACAGCCTCGGTGGGACGCTAAAAAATCTCGTCCTCCCGCGGCCAAGGTGTCGGACGTAATAAACCGCGGTCGTGCAAGGTGAGCAACGCGCGAGGCCGGACCTGCGCGGTTATTAAGGGCCGCGGATAAAAAGGGGGAGGTCTCGCTTTGAAATGCAAAGTGAAATTTTTTTAATTAAGGAACCTCCTTACGAACGAGCGCCCCCTTTCGCACCGAGAGACCGACCTGAATCCGTTCTTCGCCGTTCAAATTAAAGTAGCCCTTTGTCGCTTTGATGCCCGGCAACGGAGCAACGTCGACGCGACGCGACGGGACGCTTTGTGACCCCGCGGTGGTGGGTAATGTGTTACGTTCCGTTGTCGGACGAGTGTTCTCGCGGAAAAGGCGGAGAGGGAACGCTGTTTTGGCAACGAGTGGCTGCTTCGGTCTTCTGTCTCTGGGGTGGAGATGTTTGCAATACCGCCGTGTAGAATAATTGCATGTTTCCATCGTTGGTGTAGTAACAATTGAAATTGATAACAATGTGATGGGTCGGATAAGAATATGTAGAATAATGTAATTATAATCTATTAACGTAGGGATAACAGAAAATTGGGAATTTTGATTGAAAAGAATTTTTAATTAGGAAATATGTACAGTGATATAGAATTATTAAACATGATAACAATGGAAAGATATGCAGAATAACTTAAGTATTATATATTAACGTGGAAATAATTGAAATTTGATATTATGAAGAATCATCTATGTAGAAAATGTTGGCTTCCACAGATACCACAATGCTTTTATCTAGAAGCCTAATATTAAGAATTCATATTCCTAATATTTATTGGCCAAAGATTAATATTTTCCACGTAGTAGAAGCTTAACAATATATAATTGAAAGCATTCTAATTCAGTTGCATAACAATCGAATGCCCCCTCATCGCTGCAGCTCAAAAATACCTTAACCCTTCAGAGAACCTTCAATTCCCATTTCAGCCGTTACAATCTTTCACTGGAACAACATCGAAAAAAAATAGCCAGAAAAATTTAGCGGAAGCCAAGCCAGCGCAGAGTTTCGGAATGCAGAGCGTTGTTCGTCAGGCGATCGCGGTTCGACGCGCATCGCAAAGCTGAAACTTCAGGCAAACTCTGATTGCCGTATGCGTCCTCTGCTCGAGTTTCTCGCGCCGCGTCTAAGCAATGACTGGGTAGTCCGCGGAAGCCGAGTCCCCTCCAGTAAATTTGTCCGGGCTAGAAGGAAATCCCCGAATGAAGTTCTGACACGGGCCAAGCATCTCGTTTGTCTATACGCTCGCGCATTTACATGCATATCTATCCGCGTCTCCTCGTCAGCTATTCCCCGCCGGCCGGGCTGCGACCGAACTCTGAATACGTATCACGAATGTATTTTACGTCCCATTATACTTAAATTACGCGGCGCATTCTAATGGCGCGTCCGCATCGACCGAGTGCTCGTTCGCCACCCACTAAACACGAAATTCGAGGCCGAACGAGCGTCCGCGTTCGCGGAAGTGCTCAGATGTTCGCTGATCTGAATGGATTACAGGGTTTTATTTTGCATACGGCTGCGGAGTTTCCTTTTACGGAGTTTTAGAGGTTTAACGGTTTCCTAACGAAAATTTCGTAATTTACCGACGGAGAAGAGAGTTGCTTAGTATTTGGTAAATGTTTAACTGGATTTTAGTGGATGTAGCTGTACGGATACGTATCTTATTTCTCCATTTTTAGCTTCATAGTTTCCAAAATCTAAATAAGCGAACATCAGCTTTTCAGAAACGATGGAATCAACTGTACAATAAACACCCGTAAACCTAGTGTTAATTACACATTAGAACCACTTTGTCGTTAACAATCTCCTAGGAAAGAGAAAATTCTGTATTCGTCATGTAACATCTTTCCACTTTAAAGCATAGAAATTAACAACGGTAGATTAATCAATTCAAAATTGATTGTTCTTAACCCACCTCTGTTCGGAAACTTAGCTACTCGTCAGAAAAAATCTCGCAAAAATAGTGGCAATCTAAGAACAAAATTACACTATCATCCGAAGCTACCATCAGACCTTTCCATAATAATTCTACAGTTTGACATCCATCATTTTGCGAGCCTCTCGTCCAAACATCATCCCAATAGTTCCCGATCCATTCGCACGTCCTGCCAACGCAGAATCATCATTCACGAAACATCGCAAAAATTAAAGGATGAAGTAGAAGTTCGGCCAGCACGTAACGCGCGAACCCTTGTCACGGACAGTTGGAGACTGTCGAATGACCCTATTAATTTCCTCGCCGCCACCGCTCCTGCGGCTCGCTACTGCCGCGCGGTTGCTCTTCGTTCCGGCTCCTCTCTCCATTTATCTCGTTTTGTTCCCTTCGCACTCGATTCTCCATTATTATCGTCACCCGCGCGGCGCCGCGGTCCGCGCGGACTCGAGCGTCTACACGGAAAGTGGGCGCCCGGAAGGCCTGTGACAGGGTCCATTAGAAGCGGTTTACTTAGGTCCTCCAGGATTAGTTCCGCCTCTATTTGCAGCGCCCCGTTCCCTCCTCATCATCATCCTTATTCTCCAGTCACTGCGGAATAGCCGGCAAGAAACAACGGGACACCCGAAAGAGACATCGACAGAATTATTGCGGTCAGAAGTATGGGAAGACTGATGTTAACTCTTTGTTCTCGACTTATCTTCAATGCTGTTGGCCGTCGACCTGTGTTTACTTTTGGGGAAACGAGTTAAAGTAATTCGCAGCGGTAGAATTCAACGTTTTATTTTTATTTTATTTATTTATTATTATTACAAGATATAATGTTTATAATCGTTTAAGGTGTACTTTTCGAAACAATTTCCGGCATTCTATAACTTTGTATTGTCATCTCCAGCATGACATACGAGTCCAGAGGGTTAATGCTTTGATAAAACGAAAATATTAAATATAAAATTCAATGTTCAATGGCTTTGTTTGTTAATGTAGTTAGCCATGAAATATTGGAATGTCTAGATTTATTCCTGGTTTCATTACATAGACGCGTGGCTGCATTTATTCATGGTAAGCATCTTTCGTGTTTCTTTGAAGTCTTTCTGGTTAGAATTGTATCATTTACAACAAGCTTAATTGGCAACTACAGTACGATTAAGTCGCAATAAATCTAGCATGAAACTTATAAATCTTGCGTCTCAATCAACGTTCACCAAATGTAAAATTTACATCCACCTTACATGATAACGAGAAGGGACACGGGACGGGAAGCCAAGTAAAAACCGCGGACAGCGCGTAAGGTATCGGAACAGTAACAGTACAGATCAAAGATACCCATGCACGAGAACCTTCCAATTACAGCGGTGGCAGAAGACGAGGACTCCTTTTCATGCGGGACACCGAGACCGGAGAGCATCTCGACCGCGTGAAATGCAGCTATACACCAACGAACACAGAAGATTGAAAGAGAGAGAGAGAGAGAGAGAGAGTGAAACGGGAGGACATCCACAGGGTGATTCATAAATGCATGCTCACACTTAAAGCGAATCTACACATGAAACAAGTAAAAAACTTCCTACGAATTTATATCCTACATATCTTACTCTTCGAGTTATAAGAACACGTTCAAAATGGCCTCGTGTCTCAAAACCTACCGCTGCCTTAATCAAACCCTTAAAAATATCTGTTCCACGAATATTCTCCAATTTCATGAATTTCATAATAAATGTTATCTACAAACATCAGGTAAAATGCCAACGTGCAACTCTTTTACCGTTAGTCATTTACAATCGGAAACTTAAAGTGTTTAGGTATATAGAACGCAAGTTCGTAGGTTTCTTACTTATTCGATGGTATATTATAGACTCATTAATTCTAGAACACGCATTTCCGAATCACCCCGTACATACGCGCACATATAGACCAGATGAGCGACATGAAGGGCGTCAATAACGCTCGCTTCACAAAGGGTCGCGAGACGGGAGGATAAATCGTCGAAGAGGCACGGCGGCGTTGCCTTTGTTGAGGCAACCACCTCGAGGCAATGTTCGTACGGCCACGCCCCGGAAACCTTTGCCAGCCTCGTGTCAATGAAGACGCGGCCTTATTAGGATAGTCAGTAATTCGTCGACAGCTGAGAAGTTTGCTGATGAGGATTTCCACGGAGAAGCCGGCCGATTGCCGAGGATTTCGGCCCGCGAACGAAACCGAGGGTCGCGGAACGTTCAGCAGCTCGCGCGTCCCTGTTCGAATGTAGTGCTGATTGGACGATTTCGACGATCCGCGCTCACGTGTCTGCTTATGGCCTCCATTTGCCGCTGTCCCGGTTCGAGAGCACTTGTCGGAGTGGCTGGATTGGCTTGGTTCGAAGGCGACAACTAATTATCTCCTTACTGGCGGGCGCGGTTGAGTTTTGGGGATTGGGCTGCAGGCAGGTTTGCAGAGGATGAGTCGCGCGATTTCTTTGATGCGGAATGGGAAGAAAGTTCGTCAGATTTTGTTGGATTCCTTTCGTTGATTGTGGAGAATACGTTTGTGTAGGCATACTGGTGATTGAATCCTTTGTTATAATGTTTTAGGGGATAAGTGAATAGGTTCTATGATATAGTCACGAGATTGTATAAGTAGATATAATAACAAAGTCGGTAGTAAAGTTATAACTCTGAAACTAGTGAAAATCTATTTATCTAGAAAAGAGCAAAATTATTGTTCCCAAGGAAACCTAAGTACATAGATTATAGCGAAACAATGCGGAACATTTTCCGAAACTCGCGCCATAAACTCTAAATAAGTTGGAATTTTTTGTTACCCATTAAAATGCACTAGTTATCTGATGCTTGGAGTTTGATTATCCGACCTTAGTCGCTAATATTATGCACAGAGAAGTGTAAGTAAATTAGAAATTCTCCTGAGCATACGGAGTCTTATTACTGATTGTTTTGGTGTTGAGTTTCTAACACCCCGTCAAAGCCAGATAAAAGGGACGTCGCTTTAGAAGCAAACATTTCGAGTAGCGATGCAATAAACTGAAAAACCTCTCAACTACTAAACGAAGCGAATACAAAAAATATGAAACAAGAGCATATTTTCCACGAACGGATTCTAATCATTCCGACTTGACGTCTCTTCACTTCCGCGCCTCCGTCAAGAACCAATTCAACCGTATTCCGCGGTATCACGATAAAAGATGGCCGCGGTTACGTTCGGTCGGTCGTCCGTGGCTCGTGAAAGGCTAGGGGGTGGCGAGAGGGGGGCGCCACGCGAACGATCGCGTGGAACAGATAACCGTGTCCGCGGCACGGGGGTGGATGGTTGCGGGGCGGTGGGGGCGGCTATCTTAAATTAAGATCAAAGCAGCGGGCGTTCGACTGGTAACGCGGCGGCGGCTGTGGCGCGTATACGCCGGCGGATAGAGAACGCCCGTTAACCATAGATAACCTTTCCAGCCGCAACAATTCATCGTTCGCCCGACTATATTTCTCCTTCGGTGTATCGCAAAATTATGGTTGGCCCGAGGAACTAAATTTTCCTGTCGATGTGTGCTGTAACTACCGACGAAGAGAGAGGAGAGAGGCGGAGAGAGAATGGGAAAGAGGGTGGAGGTGAATATGAAGAGGAGAGGTGGAGAACAAGAGAGGGAAAGATAGAGAGAAAATGGGGAGGAAAGAGAGAGCGTGATATGGAGAGAGAGAAAAATGAGAGAAAATAGGAGAAGAGAGAGAAGAAACATGAGAGTAAATAGGAGAAGAGAGAAGAAACATGAGAGAAAATAGAAGAAGAGAGAGAAGAAAAATAAGAGAAAATAGAAGAAGAGAGAGAAGAAAAATAAGAGAAAATAGAAGAAGAGAGAGAAGAAAAATGAGAGAAAATAGAAGAAAAGAGAGAAGAAAAATGAAATAAAATAGAAAAAAGGGAACAAAAATGAGATTAATTAGAAGAGACAGAGCAGAAAAGAGAGACAACAAGAAAAAAAACGGAGCCAAATAGACAATTACCAGAAAAACAAGGAAACAAAAATGAAAATACATTGCAAAACAGAGAACAAGAGAGACCGATTGACATGCAGAGCAAGAGGGAGGAGACATATGCATACTCACGCATAAAATATACACAACGAAGCATACCAAGAGAGAAGCACAGAGTCAAAGAGAGACGCATCGAGATAGACCGTAATGGGTTCGCGGTGGTTGATCGCAAGGGACTACGATTTCATTGGGACAGTGCGCGCGCGGGGAGCATAGGGTCGCAGGGACAGCGGTGCGGAAGGGTGTTCGGTTCCATGCTGGCCGATGGGGTGGCCGTAGATATACTCGGAGAGCCTCTCTCTCCGATCGAGCTATCAAATTGTCGCAGTGCGGTGGTGGCGGTGGTAGGCAGAGGTTTAGGCACAGCGCCTGGCCGGGTCTGGCCTGGTAGCAGCAGCGTTCACCCGATTCCACCCAACTACTGTCAGCAATGTCTGAAGAGAGTAACACGAACAGAGACAGACACAGAGGGAGAAGGATATCGGGAGACCGTTAGTAGGATAACGCCAGTGAGAGAGGGAGAAAGAGAGATAGAAAGTTGGCTACCCGGGGAATCGTCGCTTAGGATCTCAGCTTGTTTCACCCTGTCCTTGTCCGTCTAATAGAATTCCGTCGGTGTGCGCGCCACTCGGTCTCTATCTTTCTCGTTTCTCTCGTTCGCCACGTATCGCACCCTACCCCCCGTTCTTCCTACAGACAGGTACGACCTTTGCAACCCGTCCCTCGATTCAGTACCACCCCCTCCGGCCGCTGGTTCGGCTCTTGTATTTCTGTCGCTGTCTGCTGGCCCTCCAATCTCCACTCCATTCCTCTCCGCTCGAGCCTCCACTCGACTCCCAAATACTGCAATTTCAGCCTTGTCGCCACTACGGGCACTTCAGCTACGAAATGATAAATTCCTGGCTCCGTCTGCTTTCCCTTCCCTTCTTCGTTGTTCTACACCTCGGACGACCAGCCGACCGCTCAACTCACCGCCACACCATGCGACCGTTACGAACGGTGACCGCGTCGCGTTCTCGGCACGGTTTAGCTGGTCCCCTCGGTTCACCTGGTTAATGGACGACTGCTTGCCGGCGTATCGAGATGACTGGCTATGATGGTGCTCGTGGAAAAATTTTTGGGCGGCTGTGTGGAGTAGTTTTATTGATTTCGATGGAATTCGTTGGTTGGGATTCTGGGCAAGCTTGGAAACAAGGGGTGTTCAGAATAGTGACTTTGATGTTTAATATTTTTTAAGGTTGCAGAGATTAGCGAGGAATTGATAATCTATGTAATGATTAGATTTTCAGGAATCGTCTATTGAGGAGAGATTTCTTAATTGGCTTAATTTGGATGGAAGAAACGATGGATGATTCGCAACAGGGGTGAAGGAAATTTGGGAGAGTAGCGATTATAATTAGGTTGCGGAGTCTGCTAGGAAATTAATTTTCCTTAGAGATTAGAGTTAAACGAATGAGCATCGTCTTTATTAATTCTAGCTTGAAAGGGAGTTATTGTAAGACAGGTGGTTAGAGGTTACTTATTGCAGTAAGAATGTTACTGTTAAATCGAGTAAGACGGTGAGGTATCTATACGTCGGGAGCAGTGCAGTTACATAAACGTGAATGTGGTACGAATGCGAAATACGAGGGTTGAAGGGACTGTCGAGGAGAGGGAGGGCGGTTAACGATCGCGGCAGGGGCAACGTCGGTTTTGTCTGAAGTGTGAATCGTCCTGTAGACTATCGTTTCCAGGGATCCCATTAACCCATTTGCCGGCTGATTACTCGGGGTAGTTTATGTCATCAATACGTACCTGTTCGGGGGTGGGTGGTGATTAGGTTATTCTAACGATCGCATTTTGAAGATCGTGCCACCCCTCGTTTACTTTGTACAGTCGAATATCTTTGTTGGTCACTATTAGCCTCTTTACGAACCACTTAGTTCATACGTACCAACAATCAATTTCAAGTAAATTCTTAGGGTTGTTACTGTATCACTATAAAATTAATGCACTGGTCAGTTTTTTTATAGAAAAAGACAATATTATATATCTACAAAAAATGACAAATCTTAGTTATTTTCATGCAAAACGAAAAACAGGACCATTAGATTTCTGATGGAAAAAAAGAATATTTATTTATAAACTATGTCAAATATTCTCAGATAGTTTCTTATCAAGAAGAAAACCAGAAGTAACGTTCAGTTGCTTATAAAAGAATTGCAATACTATATATCATCTTAGTTACCTTTCTCAAAAGAAGGAAATCAAAAGCAATTCATACATTTCATAGCAGAGAAATCTACTTTCTTCTTTTACAACCGTTCTAAGTTTACAAGAAACCAGGTAGTACGTTCTACGATTCGCGCAGGAAAGCGTGGAAAATTTAGCGAGACCAGGCAGACGACAAATCCACTTTTCCCGTGATCGGTGGAAATATCGACGCCTCAGGAATCGAAGCTTTCGTATCCCGACTACGTTCCCGCCATAAATACGCTGTACTCGCGGGAATCGGTGCTATATTTTTCGTAACGATCGCGAGAATCTCACATGAATCTGATCTCTTAACAATCCCAGTCGGCGCTCGCTGTAAATGCGCCGGAAATTCCGATGGAAGCGCCGTCAGCTACGGCTCGGTGGGGAAGTTGATCAAACAATTATAAATTTTTGCGGTGGCGCGCACACGGATACTATAAATTCAATTTTTCACCGCCCTGTCAGCTCGCTGTCGAAATGACAACGGGATTCGAGCGGTTCTCCCGCAGCTCGCCGGAAAATGTCAACCGCTTTGTGGAAAATTACAATGGAATTTTGAACGAGGTGTGAGTTGAGATCGTTTCACATTTTTTAGTCTCTTCTTTGGGTCACGGGTAATTGCTTGACGGTAGATTGAAATTATTGTGATTTTTAGGATTTCTTGTATTTCTTTTCATTTGTTTATTTAATTTATTGTATTTTTCGTGGGACATTGTGTACTATTTGAAATTGGGATAGTGATTTTTTTATAGAAGTTAGAGATGTACAGAAATTTGATCCACTTTCAGTTTAATTAAAATTAACCGAGGAGAAAATTTCGCAAAATTATAGTATTATTTAAACAAATGGAAATTTTCAGAATCTGCTTACATAGCCAGATTCCCTACCAGAAAACCCATCAGTCTACCTTTTACAATATTCTCCTACAGCCATCAGTTCCCAACATCTACGATCCAAACACATTTCTCACCCCAAACTCGAAGACACTTCTCACCCTTCAACATAAATGACACCCCATAAAAAGAAAACGTGTCAAAGATTCCCTTAAAAACCACCTTCCATCACGCCTTCACCAAAACCAGCAAATCTCGCCTCAACATAACTCTCTGCAACCTGTACCCAAAGTAAAGCTGCAGATCCACTAGCTAGTAATTTGCAACATTGTCTCCAACATCAACCTGCATAAACGTCTACACTTCTATTCTATTTTATTTTATTACTATAATCAATATACATATACCATGACACTCACTATCATAAAAAAGTACTGAAAAAAAGTTCCTTGCTAGTGTATCTGCACCTTAACACATTGTTGACCGGCAATTTTACGCAGAAGCTATTTAATGTCACCGGTTATTCCGTAATTAACACTAGATTTGCGGGTATTCATTGTGCAGTTTATTCTATTGTTCCTAGAAAAGTTGATATTCGTTTATTTAGATTTTGAAAATTATAGATTTAAAAATGGATAATTAGAATACATATTCAAACTCGACGAAACATTTACTAAATAATGTTTATAAAATTCAATGTGCATCAAATTGACGCGTACCGTAAACCTAGCGTTAAATACGAAAGTGAAACGATCTAAATAAAACTTCAATATACTTTATTTATCTTACACATAATGAATTGAAATGAAACTTTGAACGTACCTGTTATATAACTTCGAATATTTTGTTTTTGCGATATCTTGTATTGTCCTATCTTTTGAAAATTGAAATGGCCGATGCAAGTGGAGATACGTTTGAGCATGAAAACACGAGTTAACTCGTGACCGGTCAGTAATGTGTCAAAGATTCAACCACCCTTACAAGAATTAATTAATCCAGAATCTTTTGTAAACCAGTATAATAACACCGTGTATCTTTCACAAAAATGCAGCCATTTTTCATCGATCCCAAAAAAGGAATCATTTTTCTCCCTTTCTTCAGTGTTATAAAACAACCCTAAGGCGCTCAGTCGACTCAATCTGACGAAAATCGTAATTCTCCCGATACTTCCGCTCGAGAAACACTTCCTCCGGGCATTTGATGGTCGGTACCTCCCACGACGGTCGTATCCGTGATAAATATCGACATGACCTGTAACCATTCGCGCGGGGGTGAGACAGGAAGGGTGATTCCTTTTTTTATACGCAGCCTGGCCCAATTCGAGGGGTCGGGGCGAGCAAACACCGGGCGACCGAAGGAGGGAGATCCTCCTGTCAGGATAGCTCCATCAATCTTCGGCGAAGGGATGACGTTAATACCCACGAGGAAACGTTTTCGCGGTTCCTTTATCCGAGGGAACGGTCTATACCGTGCATTAGGATGGTCTACCACGTGAAATACGACCGATATTCGTCGGTGCGGGATACACTTACGTGCGAGCGTGGTGCTCCGCGGACTTGAACATTATTCGACGGTATTCGTATTGGGTATGCGAATTCTTTGTCGATTTGAAGAAAAGAGTTGAAGGAGTATTTGGAAACGGTACTTTATATTAACGCTGTTGCTATAAATTTTTGAAGGAATTTGCATTCAGAATACGTGCCAAGTTTATTGCCGATTTGAAGAAAAGAGTAGAAGTAAAATTTAAAACCAATACCTATGTTTTATATTAACACTACTTTATATCATGAAAGTGAAATTATTCTTATAGACATTGTTATTTGAAGTAGTAGGATTTACATTTTTAATGTTTTATTTGGAAGATTTAGTCGGATTTAATAAAATATTTCAACTGAGAAGATTGTGGATGTTTGTACAAGATATTAGGTGAAAATATTCTTTTTAAGGTAATTAATAAATCAAAAATCTGTGTGCATAAAATAATTTCAAACAACGAATTTCCCGCAGTGTAATAAACGAACATAAAATTTTACGCGTTTGTAATGTACGGAGGATTAAGAGATAAAACAATATAAAGCTTTGATAAAAAAATAGTAACGTATTCCTTCTTTTTGCTCCGATCTCAATAAAATTATTGGAAAGTGAAATAAAATTCTGTTTAACTTTTATCAATTGGTCTGTAGAAATGTAAATTTATTAAACGACGTGCTATGTCAGTGGGCAATTTCAACGAGAAAAAATATCCGATGCTCGTGTTCGCTAAGCTTCCTAACTTTTTCCAATATGTGTAATAAAAGCATTGTAATGAAAGTTAAATTCTACAGATAAATATACGAATGAATATTTATAAATATAAAATAATATTATGCTGAAATCTTGCATCCATATAATGCACATACAAAATTATTCAATTCTATAAGATAAAAGAAGAAATTCGATTTGACGTAGTATCGAGTTATCCGCCGTTAAGGCGTTAGCAATACCCGGTAGCTTGAATATTTACCAAACGATCGCAGTAAACAATCCTTTGCTTCGTTTCCAAGTTCTAATCCAGTTACCGTTCCATTCTCCAATTAGCGAGTCGTCTCTCCGCGAGATCATCCCAGCCAACGTTCCGCCATCTTTACGCACGACCCGATCTCAATTTCATTTCTTAGCCCGCCGCTCGTTCCCCTCCATTTCTCCCTCGTTCCTCGCTTAAAATACAGGCTAATCGATCTCCTGGACGATAACAATCAGCTAATACGCGGAGCTGATAATACATAGACGAGTTGCGATCGGTTCTTCGTCAAATTTCATGAATCATAAGGCACTCGACCGTTCCGTGAAACTTCAATTATATAAATGGAGTTTCGAAAAAGGAATGTTTATGTATTTTCTGCGAACGTGCTGCCGTTAATAGCTCTCGATTATGAAATGAAACTACGAAATTATGGCAGAAACTTTGATCCTAAGAGATTCACTGATTAGTAAAGTTGTGGAAGAGATTATATTAGATACTGTTGGCACCTGAAAGCGTTTTAAAACTTCGATTTCAGTGTGCTGTTGACGTATATAGGCGTCTGTACAATGTTATTGGCAATAATTGGCAAAGCTCGCTTGGATCAGACGTAAGTGAATTCTAATTTAACAATTACATCTTCTGCTAGTCACATATAACATAAATGCAATTCAGTGTTTCAATATTTTCAAAACACTTTCTTAGAAATGCCCGCTCACGCAAAATTCTGCCGTGGCGAAGGTGTTAGGGCTTATTAAAAATTCTATAAGAAAGCTAAAAAAATATCAATACATGGTACACGAATATTTAAACAAAAATGTATCTTAAATATTATCCAAAGACATTCATAAAGCTACAAATAAATTATTAAACGAGAAAATCGGTTTGAAAAATTCATGGGACACATGCATCTCGTTGCATTCTCTGAACAAGAAGACAGTCACCCCTATCCCGTTCGCGCAATAATTCCCGACTCCCCGGTATATATATGCCCCCTGACGTCGAAGAGAAAGAAACGAATCAGATTAAGTGGCGAGAGGTAGCGGGCGCAGGACGGAGCGCAATAAGTATCGTCCACGTAGCGCGACGACGAACAGATTGCCGAGTCTGAGGAGCCAGGAAGTTGTCCGAGTCACGGGGGTGCGGACGGGAGCACGGGGGTGGAAGATAGATTGGGGAAATGAGAGAAAGACGAGGCTGATCAGCGCGATGTAATTTAAAAAGTTCCCTTGTCCCCCGTGAAATTGATAAATCGTGCGAACATCTTCCTTCCTAGCCTGCGCCACACCACTGACCTCCACCCCCGACCCCCTCCGACCCCTCCACGTTCTGTCCAGGCATTTCTTTCTCGTTGGATCGCCGGTAATCTGCCCCTGCGAGCGATAAATTAAAAAGTCCATTCCTCGATCGACACCGGAGCTACGTTCTTTGCTCGGATTGGTGTCCAGCTGGACACTCTCGATAAATGTTTGACACGTAATCTGGCGGGGATTTTTTTGCATTGATATCCGTCAAAAAAAGTTGTAATTTCATTAGTGTAGGTTTGCGTGGAATGCGTGAAGATTTAACTGCAGAAAAGCAGATGTAAGTGACTATGTATATTTTCTGTGGAATATGTATGTTGGAAATTTTATTTTGGTTCATTTAGGTTTGGAAAATAGGATCATTTATTTAATATTAATTATATTCCAGTATTAACGCATCTATTGCTGGGACTAGTTTAAATTTGAGTGTTCGGATATTCGAAGGTTTTGATGGTTCCAACTATTTGGTATTTAAGTTGAACGAGAGAAGACCGAGGGAATACTCTATTGTCGATTATCCTTGGTAATTACTTCAATTACTGTAGTATTAAATCTTCGTTAAGTGATTATTCATGGTAATGAGGGTACGGGTTTATATATTCATCGCTATCTCGGTTTTAATGACATGTAAATTGTTCCAGTACACTGGGTGATTCGGAAGTATAGTCAGTGGAGTAAACAATATTTACATTATTGTTTATAACAAAGAATCTTCACAAACTTCAAATTAGGTTATCAGAATTTTGTCGCTTCAAATATTTATTCGAACAATACAAAATTCAAACAACGACTGAATTGTATAGATATTAATGATTCAGTTCAGCCGAATTTTTCTCGTGGTAATCGTACAAAGGGTCCACCTTTCAACCGGCCGCGTAACGTTATTAACACAACCATAATCTCTCACGCGATCCTTATGGCACCGCGCTTATTGTTCACCGAGCCACACATTCTCCCACGACAATAACACCGGGCTTGTTCACAAATTCCACGCCGGCAACAAATCCTCGAGCAATCTCGTATTCGGTATTTCTTACGGGGCGGAAAATGCACCGTATTCCCCGCCGTTCCTCCGGGGAGCAGTTTAAAATGTAAATGCCGCTGCGAGAAGAAGCTCGGACCACGCGGCCGTGTATTAAACATTTATTCGCGTTTGTCCCGGCATTAGCCGGCCATATTTATGCGTAACGTGTTCGCGCGCCGCTGCCCATTGTGCAGTGCGCGCTCGTCGAACAGAGAAATAAAGAGAAATATCGTAAAATTTCCAATATTATGAGAAATATCATTCATTAATAAATAAACAGTCAATACAGTAAAAAGTCGAATAATTCAAAAACTCAATTTTCATTGATGTCAAGCTATATTTCGTCATACGCCATGATTTTTAACAAAACTGAGGAGGAAATGCATTGAAAATGTACGAATGGGTTGGAAATGATCTGCATTATTATTCCAATAAACGCATAGAATAAAGCCAAATTTCAATTTTCCCAGATTATATAATTACATAATCATATCACAATAATTAATATAAATTACCCAACTACACACAGTAACTGCATAACTGTTCACGCAAATTCTATCTAAACAGGGTGCACACCCAACAAAACCCAAACCAAAAATTCTACGAAACATTTCACCCGAGGCAGTTCGAGTAAAACCGAAAGCTCAGCAACGGAACCGACGATAGTCAACCGCTCCCCTCTTTCGCGCCGGGAGCTACGATTTCGCAACTCGACCGATCATCGTCGAACTCGTAAAATCACGTAGGAACATTGTAGCGACGCCATGGAGGTATTCTCCTCTCCTCTTTTCTTGCTGCGAGCCGTTTTCCACCGCGGGAACGATAAAATGCGCGCGTACGGGTATCGGTAGCATGTTCCGGCTCGCGGATTTGGCGTCGGCCGGCCATTTTGCGAACCCAATATGGCCGTCGCGCCGCGAGCTCTCTCACTGGGCCCGCGTCATCGTCGTGGATCCGTCGTAAAGAAGTTTTCGAACGGCCCGTAATCGGCCGGATGGCCGTCCGTGTTGGTTCCCCGGGGCGGGACGGGCGGGACGAGTTCCCTAGCAGGTATACGCGCCGCCATTTCCACGGTGAAAGGCTTTTGTTCGATTTAAAGCACCCTTTTTCCGTGTCCGACCCCCGATACTCGCGCCCCGGGAGGATCAGATATAGGCGAAGCTGCGTCAGACGTCCCTTTTAAAGCTGAAGATTTCTCGCTACGAGCGCGCCCGTAACGCTAAGGCGCGCCAAATCCTACGGCGCTATTTTATTCGAGGCATTGTATAATGGGGACGAAATAAAATTCGTCCAGGGGAAAATAAAGCTTTCCTTTTCTTATTTAGGAGCGGCCATGGTGACGCTCGCCGCGGCGATAGGAAGCAACGATCGAGATTTCGCGATAAGGGGTGCATTGGAAAGGGGCAGGGGAGGGTTGTTTCATTTGGAATTGAAGGTAGTTTGCAGTTTTGTTTTTTGATTAAATTATTGGGTGTGTGTATTGTAGATTTGGTGTATTGGTTTGGTTAACACTTTGACTGCCGAGTAAACACTCGTCGAAATTTCTATAGTTTTCTAAATAAAGCAGAAATGTATATGTTAAGATTCTTTATAACGATTGCTCTAGTGTCTTTGTTATATCTCAAGCATCCAACAATATTCGGTTCGTTCGATAGGCTACCGAGAAAATTAATATTTAGTTTATATAAAGAATGGTGTCAACCGGGTTTTAGAGTTATTCGAGATCTTGAGTTTGAAATGAGAATCTGGCAACTTATTTTGCACTTAGTTTGCACGTTTTTTTGGATCATCAGTGATTCTCCAGATTTCGTGTTAACGCTGACAACGCAACGTACGATAAAATTGACCGGATAAATACGATTAAGGAGTGCATTTTCGATCGATATGATATCCTTCAGTGCCGATTATTTCATGCAGCCAGTTAATCAAGTCCGAACAGGACGATTTATGGGAACAAATATCACCGTAATGAATTTTTGTGAAAGCGATACGCAAACAGAAATAATTACTCGCGTCATAATTCCGTCACTCGGGGGCGAAGGAAACAATATGTTGATGGGAAAAGTTAATTCCATGATTTTCATTAAATTCCGTATCGCGGACAGCGTTGCGCGGCTCGTAATATTGTTATTATGAACGATACTCGCGTTTAAGTGCCGTCGATGCTTCGAAAAATCCGCCGGCCAAGAGGCGAACGGTACCGAACATCGAATTATACGGCAAAGATGAGTTTTTCATAGAATTTATTTTTTATTTAGACATTGACAGCCTCCATTACATTTTCCCATGAATTTATATTGCTTTTTATATGAAACTTGAGTTTCAAAAATGATAAAAGTGAAGAATTGTGTTAGCTGGAGTTATTCGAACTTCATTTATCGATTATTTCCGCGCGGCGTGGGGGCGGATATTCTTGAACTCGATGTTCCACACCACTCCAACCCTTATTCAAAGATTCATGCGACCACTGAATTACCTGCAGCAATGAAAGGAATTGTTTTTTTCATTTACTGGAACTATAATATCGCAGGAAACTCGCAAAAGTATACGATCCCATGAAAAAAAGAAAGTAATAACCTTTAAATACCAAAAGTTCCGTCGTTTATACGCTGGTAATATCCACAGCGTATCGTCTCCATCGAGGCTGCTCAGCTTTCATTGGAAATTCTTTCTGATGCCTGCTTCGATATCAGCCCGCAAGTATTTATAAAAAGGTAGAATCCTCAAAGCATTTCGAAAATATTGAAACGAACGCTAAACTTCTTCCATTACCAAAGTAAAACTAACATTCACGCAAACCAGAAAACGTTACATTACCTTTCCTCGAACTTCCAAAAGAAGGGAAAAATCTTCGAAGAAACAAAGTAAATGGAAATCTCAACTCCCACTGAATTAACAATACATCCCAATGGTTCATCTATACCTTCACGCAACGAAGAATAAAACTAAACAAACTAGAGCTTTCATATTCAAAGATAAAACCGTTAGTTTCATCAATTTCAATTCTATTCATCGAACGGTTAAGCTCCGAGACGAAGGAAGAAAAAGAATCGGCGTCCGTTGTCACTTTCTTTTTCATAACCGCGCGCGGAATTCGAATGTGGTGCAGTCGCACGGTCTCTCGCGATCAACTTGATTTTTCTGGCGAACGAGGTGGGGCGCGCGGGCTGGTTCCGAGCGGGCAGGCTGACGCGATTAAAATGATTGAATCACGAGGCCGGGTAATATTCCGTCGCGTCAATATTAGGATGCATAGCGTCCAGGGAATGGCTCGGATCGCGTTGATTAATAAAGCGCCGGTTGATTCCATTAAAAATTGATTTCGCCGATTTCGTTTCTGGCCAGCAGCACGCTGTGTTCATCCGAGTGTCCCGAGTGAAAGGCGCACGAACAATCCGCTGGCCGATTGCTGTGAATTTTTGCGTAGAATTCATTTTAATGGAATCCAAGCCCGGGACCCCATGGTGCGATAGAGAACCACGGCCGGCATCCTTCCTCGTAGTTAATTACTTACAGCGTGTCGCCTAATTGACTAGAACAGCCCGAATGAATTCCGCGTCTCTTTGGAGGGATATTTACGAGCGAAGATTTTCAATTATAAGGAAGTTTCTGCGAATCTATTTATTTCTTAATGGTTAGCGTATTTTGGAGGAATTTTAGTAATTTTTGATGAACTATTTTTGCTGTGATTAAGATTGATTGACGCTAGAAGTACTGGACAGGTTGAAATAATCGATTTGTGATGTCTTCCTAAAAAGATGTTTCTCTGAGGAATTATTAGAGAGATTGATTTAGTAATATGTAGACTGGATTGTAAATCAATCAAAGTCTCGATAGAGGCATTCCTGTTTTTATAGAGGAATTTCAAAAAGTTTACCTGCTCGTTAGTGCCAAGAGGAGATTGTAAATTATTCGATGATAGAATTTGTTGATCTGATTTCTAAGATATGGAAAATATATAGCATCATCTCTGTGGTTTTGAATTTTAATAACTGAAAACCGTTTTCGAGAATTATCTCCTACGTGAATCTCCTAAGTCGATTATTAAATAAATAAACAACCGTCCATAGGTTATTAAATAAATCAATTGTCAGACGTTCACAAGAAAATTTTAGAGAATCAGTTGAAAATATTCTTTTGCCGAGAAATAAGTAAAATCCTCAATTGAATAGGAAAGTCATATCAAACAAATTATCTTTCTCGTTTAGAACATTCAATATATGATGCTTACACACGAGATCTTCATTTCTCCAGCAAAATTGTAATAATCAGACCGATAGAATATTGAGAGTATCGATCGCCGTTCCTTAAAACCGTCGAAAATGATCGGAAGGCAGCCGCCCGGGCGTCGCTAAATGTTTATTTCAATATCGCCGGGCTTAATCCATTGTTATTTGTCTTAGCCCGTGCCGCTTGCACATTCGTCGATGCGAAACGTGACCGGTCGTTGGTTTCGGGGATCACCGAAACCGCGAGGCTCGATTATGCCCCGCTGAATTCACGGGGAAGACCTCCAATTTACGGGCCGGAATCTTTACCGTCACCGCAGAGAGTCGGCGGGGAACTACTAGAGCACAAACACGATTATCGTAAATCCAATCCGAACGGAAACATTCGGAAAATCAGCAACAACTAATGCACGCTACTCCATCGCGTCTCATAATTCTATTTACATTCGGATTCTTCGCGCTCGGATACCGTAGATCGCTACGTAATTCCAGTTAATTCCATTTATTCCGCAGAATCACCCTTTCATTCCAAACGTATTATCGCCGGAAACAAATGAATAAATCGATCATCGGAGGTAATGAAATACTGGAGATACAACCGATGAATAACCATCGAAAAGAATCGGGTGCGCAAGGAAAATTCGGGTTATCGAGATTCGCTGCGTCCTCCATATTCAATCGCATGCAAACATTCCGGGAAAAATCTGGCGTGTTGCATCTATCGAGACACGTACACAATTTTTCCTAACTTTTGTGCTCAGCAGTTTAACCGAAGATTTGCTTATTTCAAAGAATTCTGAGCAAAAATTTCTTATTGAACTCTAACGTCAACAGTATTTATATTTTATTAGGTAGATGTATCTTCGCGACTAATATTCCGAAAAAGGTATACATGTATTTTTAAATATCTCGTGTTAGAGTGTACGGGTAAGAAGTAAGACTCGCTAACCGGATATTTGTGTATAAAATATTTAATGTTATATTGCGACACGCTTGCTTGTACGAGGCGATTTTTACAATTACCAGTGAAACAAAAACTGGAAAAGGAATGCAAAGGGTACATAAAAGCACCATAAAATCTCTAACATCTCATAATAAGGGAAAAGAACAACTCCAATTCTCCAGCGTTTAAACTATTCAAAATCCTTTCACGTTCACCGAAGAAGCAGCAATATCCACGGATTGCAACGTCCAAATAGCCCGAAGAAAAGCAGAATAGCTCCACATATTTCAGTTTCCCAGTTTCCACCGTGGAAAAAGGGAATTCCGGCGGCTCGGCCAGGTCTAAGAAGTTATTGTGCGAAACGCTCGGCGGTGCAGACAATGAACTCGAGGATCCTCTCCGGTTGGGTAACGAGCTCGCTTGATGTCGGACCTATTTTTACGTATTCGAAAGGGGTCCGTCGCGTATTCCGCGGCTTGTTTCGAGTTTCTGGCTCCCATCGATTCGGGGGTGGCCCTTCCTTGGCGCGCGCCGCCGATGAAAGACGTTTTTCCCTCAGCCACCGCCGCGCAGGGGAAAACTTTCATTCGAGTATCCGGTGAAGTGCACCGTTATGTACATCTACATAATATATACGTGCGTATGTATGCGACGCGGCGCGCGTCCCTTATCCCTCCTCGCCCACCCTCGCGCCGCGGTGCCAATATAAAAGTGTGCGCCCCGCTTTCCGGGATATCGGCGGAAAGCTATGAACTTAAACGTACTCGAGCACCGCCGCCGAAAATCCGGGAAAGGGAAATTATATTGCGCTGCGTTAAGCGAGGAAAGTCCCCTTAAACGGGGGAGTAAAACAATGAAGGATGCGCGAGGCTGTTTTGTGTCGCGTTTTTGTCGAGGGTTTCTTCAGACTCCTTTGGGATTTTCGTCGGTTTGGATTTGAGGATTTTAATGGATGATATTCTTTGATTGATGATCACATTTCGTCTGGTGTAGAAGTTTCGTATAGAAGATGCCTTTAGGATGTTTGTAGAGATTTTTATCTTTGTTCAGCTTATGTGATACGTGTTTAATATCTTTTTTAGTTATTTACTATTTTGGAACGAACAGATGTTTTATCTTATTTGAATAGAGATTGGAGAATACAAACAGGAGGATGGAAGGTGAAAATCTTGGGAAAAATTTCAGAGTTGAAGTTTATTTGAAGTTTTCATCAATTCGAATTGCTTGTTATGCAGAATTCTTGATAACTGATAGGAATGCTGGGTCAAGTAATACGCTTCCGAAATCAGAAGCAGACATCGGGGTACGCGAAAGAGCTATTAGCCACCGCACTAACACCGAGAAATTCGTTAGAGGCGGCAGCATACTCGGGAGACCAGCTAGAGACTGTATCTAACTTGTAAGGTTTGATGGACATTGTTTCAAACCCCGAGGATTCGCTACGGAACAGCATCGGGGATGAGATGCACAACAGCGGCACGCTCGGACTTAAGAGACTTAATAGAAACACCAGTGGATCGAACAGCCTCGATACAAACGTCACTAAACTTAAGAGACACGGTATAGACGTTGCAGTAGCTTGCGAGATGCTGTTGCTGTCGTGTTGGACCTGGGAGATTTACTACGCACGGCTGCTGCAATATTATCTGCAATACTCGCTAGATTCACTGTCAAAAACAGAACTGCTACGGAGACTCTGATAATTAAATATATTGAAATATGATAGTTGGTTCTGAAATATATAATTTATGAAAATAAATATTCCCCAGTTTCTGGCGTCTTGAGAATTTACAATCATCCACATTACTCCTGAATGATCTATAGAAATGAATATTTTGCTAATTCCAGATTCTAGTATAGTCTTCTGCTAGATCCGTGGAACTTACAGTCACCTGTGTTGGTTTTAAATAATTCATAGAATAAACATTTTGCAATTTTTATATTTTAATATAAACAGAATGTGCCAGATCTGTGGAACTTGAAGTCACCTGTATTAGTTCTAAATAATTCATACAATAGATATTTTGCAATTTCTATTTTTTAATATAGAATGTGCCAGATCCGTGGAACCTGTATTCGTTCTAAACAATTCATAGAATAAATATTGTTAATTATTATACGGATTGCTAGGATTTAGTAACTATAGATTGATGTCAGTTCCGAGTAACTTCGAGATGCCTATATCGGTTCTGAAGGGTCTTGCAGAGTCTTGAGTTGGATCTTTCGAATCCAATACGATTCGCACTGTCTCTAAGGCTTGGTATCCTCTGCAACGTGTTTCTGGAGTACTGCACTGCCAGTATCAGTTCTGCTAAGTCATAAACTTCAAGTTCGAAATTATCTGCAGCGGATTTTGGAAGTTCCTTAGTATATGCCACGGTTATGCTAGTTCTTGTGCACCGGCTATTTACTCTGCAGGGCACGGTGTATCGGCTCTCTTGTTCTCGTTGCAGTTCCTGGGTAGTTTCTAGTTTTTATGTGTCACTGTCGAGTCACGTTTGTGTATCGTGTTTTGAACAGTAAGCAGTCTGCGGTATGTAGTTTGCTCGTGTATAGTGAACTGCTATGCTCAACTGTATTGGTTTTATTGTATATCGTACACTCATACTGTAATTCAACGAATGCATGTCTTTTATAGAAATCAGGCTAATTAGATAGACAGAGAAAGGTTTTTATTTTGCACGGCAGCTGAAAAATAATCAAATTTAGTTCTCATTTCTATGATAATATAATTCTTATCACACTCTCTAAAGACTATGGAATTTCAATTGAAACAGTAATACAAAAACAATAAGAATTTAAAAACTAAGAATTTCATTATCATTACTAGTCAGAGCCTAGTCTTCTTATCACTACCCAAAACAAGAGCACACTCCCAACAATCTAAAATTCGAATCAAACCACTCTCATCCAAAACCCCACTCACAAAAACTCAAACCTAAAGACCTCGAAAAAGATTCAAAGACCTAACGAAGAATCCCTCCCAAAACACGTTAACACCGTATTTCCCCTCTCCAATTGACAACCACCACCGATCCAAACTACATTCCCGTTACCCCACCACTTTAAACGCAAATACATTTAGAATTCCGTCCCCTTACTGTTGAATGCCACGTTGAATCGCTGCATAAAGGTATATGCTCCCGCGAGGGAGGCCTCGTCCAAGGTGTTTCCCCACAGTAAGCAACGCGCCGCGTTGAATATGAAAAGATTAAAGGCAGAAACGGCCTCCGCGTCCGCGTAAGATGACGGGGAGCGCGAGAGCCTGTGGAGGATCAAGGGACGGAGACCGAGGAACGAAGGGAGGGACGAAAAAACGAGCACAGAAACAGAGAAAGTAGAAACGCGGAGAAAAATTGGCTGCAGGTAACGGGATTAAGAGTGCTACTGCACGCCCGTTACCGGGATCATCTCGCAAGAAACTTTGCACTTGGCAACTTTTAATGCCTCCGCCGCAAAATCCCGATCCCATCCACCGCCAGCGACCCCTCGACAACGTCCCACGGACCGCAGCGACGCTTCCGGTCCCTCTTTCCGCGTCTCCACGCCACCCACCTCCGACCCCGGGGTTTTCTTTACGCATACTTTCTGGCTACAGAAGGGGCTTAGATCGAAACGATTCTTCCGGCAAACTTTACACGTCGAGAGCAAGTTGATCCTCGGCCGTGCCCTCCGGGAGGACGAATATTTCGATGCGACTCGACGCTTTTCCACGAGCACCGACGGCTTTTTCTACTTCCGGGGGAAGATACTTCCGCCGCGGCTGCTGCCGCGACGCGACGTGTCGCGCGACGCTTGCGGTTCGACACGGAAATTTTTCAGAGTTTGCGCTGGGATTTTATTCTTTGGGAACACGACCGTTTGGAAAGTTTATGGGAACTTCGGTGTGAGAGTGAGAGCAGGGCGAATTTAATTGATGATTTAGTTTGTGACGTTTTTGTGTTTATGGATTTATTAATGATCAATATTCTGGGGTTTTTTTAATGTTGCTTGTGAATGGAAAAGATGGAAGCTTGGGTTTGATGTTTTTTTTATGTATTATTGTTGGTGATATTGAGTTTGAATATGTGAGCACCGGGTTGTAGATTTATCTGTATATTTATTGAAGACAATTGTGAGACAAATTGATGACTTAAGTGCAATTAAATTTCACATTTTTAATTTAAAGATGAGGTAGATAACTCATAGAAGAAATAATATGCTTCTCAACTGTTTTAATATTACGCATTTCCATATGATACTTGTGCAATTGCGTAACCGTGCAATGATAAAAGTAAAATCTACATTCTTCCTGCCGGAATAGAGCTGTATAGTAAAAATTCCATGCCTGATCGGATAATATAAATCGACTTTAAGTTGGCCTATGGCCCCAGCCAACCAGAGAACAGGCAGCCTATATCTTCGCGGAGGAAACGGCGATGCGGGATGAAATTGCGATGTCTCGCGCCGTATAAGAATCGAGGATACATCGTTTCTACGCGGCGTTCAATTTTTATGACGCGTCGCGATCGCCATAGCTGCTTGACGAATCGCTTTAATTCTTCGCCTCGAAGAATTCTTGATCGCTCTGTGTCTGGTTTCGTATGGAACACGAGACGTTGCACTGAGTACTGCAGGATTTCGCGAAGATTGTCTTGCGAATCACATAAAATGCTTTTAGAAGTGAACTACTGGTTCTTTAGATTCATTTCGTTCGATTATCGAATCGAATTTTTATTGAAATTTGTTGAAATATTTGTTCTGGTGCTCACATTCTTTGGAAGAATCGAATTTTATCGCAACAATTCCTGTTGCGATAAAAATGTAATAAAATATAGTTATTACGACTTTAATAGTGGCAATTACAAAGACATGAATAGCTTTAGCTATAATAAACAATAGCACCTCTTTCCAATAAAATATTCATAAATCTACCCCTTAACACTGTTCAAATAACTTGTTTTAAAATTTGATCAAAAATTCTCCGTTTCGCTTCGTTCATTTAATATTAAACCAATTCCTATATTCTCCAATTAATCAGTTCTTCCAATAAGAAATATTTATCATTTAACTTATTTACTTTACTATTCAACTATATAGTTACAGTAAGCACGTTTACTGTTAAAATACTACAATCTCTAAAATCTCAGAAATCGAACAAAACAACAGAGCTTCGAACAACTACACTTCCCTAAAAAACCAACAGCCTCCGTCTTTAATCATGCCCGCTCCAGAAAGTCCCCCTAAAAATCCAAAAGATCCAGCCGACATGAAGATCTACTAACACCCGACCATCAAACGGAACGATCAAAGGCAAACTCACCAGAAGTCCGTCCACGGAGGACTCATTCGCTCAGCGTTTTCCCGTTCGTTTATCAGACGCGAAGGAATCACAGCGGAACGAACGGACGATAGTACCGGAAGCGGACGAGATTCCAACAGCGAGCCATGGGACGGAGGGAAGCGAGCTTGGAAGAAACAGTCGGTGGCTTTTTACTTTCTCCCGCGGGACATGGTGGGAGGAACACAGAGGAAAGAAGGGAAGGAAAGAGAGAGAGGGTGAAAGAGAGAGGGAGAGAGAGAGAGAGAGAGAGGGAGGAAAGGAAACGGAGAGAGTAAAAGGCAAAGCTACGGAAAGCCGGGCTTTATTGCCTACGAGGGCAGGATTCTCCCGTTGCGCGCTGGATAGGAGATTGTTTAGATCCCTGGCCCCATAGACCCGTATCGTAAGGAGGCTGCGGGGCCTATCTAGGATCGTATACGTTCTCCCCACGGATTATGGTCGTGAAACGTTTCACGTCGTCCATTTTCGTGGCTCGTAACGCGACGCTTATTGTAAACTTGCACGGGATCGTAGCGAGTCCTTGGCCGGCGTTTTGTCGTGCTTAGGGGATCCTTTCCCCGGAACGATGTGTCCCCGGGATTCCCCGCTTGGGGAGGGCCGACTTTTATCTCCTTTTATGTAACCGGTCTGACCGAATATTAGGCGTCCGAGTTTTCCTTCTTTTCTCCCTTTTGTTCTTTCTCGTGGAGTTTGATCGCGACTTTTGTTTGTAATTTTGCACTGGGGGTGGAGGGTGGAGTTTCGTTTGAATTGAATTGTATCAGGGGTTGAGTAAAATATGGAGCAAGGTTCATACGATTTCATTGAATTTGTAGTAATTTAGGAAAGTGCTCGATGGAATTGGGATTCGATCGAGGTTATGTTTGAATTAGGATTCATTTGAATTTGGAATTCAGTTTGTTAATTCTGCTGAGATCGGGATTGATGCGAACGAGGATTTATTTGAAGAATTATTTATTCGTTATTTTAGATGTCTATGTTGGGTTTGTGGAATATTCTTTTAATATTGTGTTTCTTTTTTATGTGTTGTTTAGGGTGAAGAGTTATCGTTAAGGTGGAACGTTCGGTGAACAAGATTTTTTGGGGACCATTATTTCGCATACGAATATTTATTCGTAACGATCCGAATAACGGCTAATTCCGGGACGAGGAGAGAGCGCGTTCGCGCACAAATTACGGGGAACGCCAGGAACCATCAGGAGGCAGGAGATTAGTTTTATCTGTAGCGTTCCGTGGATCTTTGTGTTACTGGGAAATTATGTGGCCAGAGTTTCTGCGGTTGGACTCGTTTATCTGCGTGCGTACAAGGTGGACAACATAATTTGCTCGTTTCAACCATCGTGTCCCGCCATTTGGTCGTGTTTCCCCCGAAAACAAACGCCCATTTCAATCCCCATTTTTCAACCGAAAAATTACTGTACAATTATCTCCACAAAATTCCCAATGTAATTCCCCAAATTTCAACGCAATTATTATTCCTACAACGTACTATCAAATTCCAACCGGAACTAAACGAAAAATAATTATGCCCTGATGTTACGTTATGATAGTAATAATCTCACTGAACATTCGGTAATTACAATGGAAATCGTGCTCAGTTAATTTTAAAATCATTTTCAGAATAAACAACATTTATTCGTATCAAACAAATAATATATATTAACACTAGGCTTACCCGTGAATTCGACGTATATTCGATTTTACAAACATTATTTAGTAAACGCTCACGTCGATTTCGATCGATGCAATAACACAAATGTGCATTTCAATTGTTTAATCTTCGAACCTCTAACTTCCAAAATCTAAATGAACGAATACCAAGTTTTCCAAGTCCAATAAACCGTACAATAAATGTCGCTAAACCTAGTGTTAATAAAATCAAATCAAATGAAAAACTTATTAAACAATTGCGCGAATGAAAACAAACATTCCCCGTACACCAAGAAACCAAATCGTCGACTAAAATTTTCATTTAATTTCCATAAAACTCGATTACCATTTCCGTTCGAAAGAACGAGGAACGCGCGGATTCGTTCGTCAAACATTCGTTTCCGCGACGGCAGAGCCGCGTATTCATTTATGCGTTCGGCGCGAATATCTTTCATCCTGCCGACGATACCATATTTTGTGACGTAAGGTCTCGAAATTACCATTTCAAATTCCCCGGCGAGAGGCTCGCATTAAGCACGGTCAATACCCTGGCCGCGTTCATGGCGCGGCGGCCGCGAGTATTCGAGCAGGTGTCGCTGTATCGAACGTGTGCACGGGAATACCGTATTGGGTGTTCAAGGGGCCATCCACCTGCGCGAAACATCCGAACAAGTATCCCGCTAAACAATAGGACGCCATTATGGTCCTCCCGCCGCGCATTCATACCCGCATTTCTTCATGAATACAAAGTGCCTTCTACGCGCGCCGCGGGATAAAATAAACGCTTTTATTGTTCGCAATAATTCAAGAGACAAAGGATGAGTATCGGGCCCTTTATCCGTGTTATCCTTTATCCTTGTCTTTTTACCCTGAAAATAAGAGCTAAGAAAATTCCTCTTCCTTTTGTTCCGCGCGGATATTAATTCCACGCTGTTGCAGCCTATTATAAGTTCATTTTCAATTTAATCGTTTTCCCGGTGTTCCGGAATTCCTCGTTTTTATCTTGGAGAACGTAATCTTGGTAGTGGATCTTTAATGTTTTGTTATAGGCTTCGTTATTAATGTCACTGCGTTATATTAAACTCTGTAAAACATTGCGTTGATCACCTTACGTGGGATATATTGTATGCTTATGATATTGTGATATCGTTTTTCAGTATTATTATTGATGGTTACTCATAAAAGAGACAATTACGTGTAAATACTATACCTACTAGCATAACTAAAGAAACTTTCCAATGCACCTAACAGAACTATTACAGGATTCTAAATGGTTATAGTGTCCTTTTACAAATGTCGATACCTTGAGAGCATTAAACATCCAAACTGATTTAAAAATAACTAGTTCCACTTGAATACTATAATTGACATATTAAGAAACCTACAAGAATTCATTGTTGCAATTGTTACAAGAACTATTAACACTTCGACTGCCACGAAAAACTTATTCCTTTATAGTAAAAATAAGAAGGAACAATTATCAATTATTAGGTACACAATTATTAGGTTACACTATGATCAACTTATTCACGTTATTAAACCTTTTCATTCAACTCTATCACACGAATTATTATTGTTTTCAAGTAATTTGGAAGGTCATCGGTGACCACCGTGGCAGTCAACGTGTCAACCATATTAAACAGTTTCCATCATCATTTTCCACGAGAACTTTTCAGTTCCATTTACATTTCATATGAATCCTGGCAAGAATTCCAATCAGAAAAGACGATCCCCGGCACGTTTGTCCGCGAGCCGGTTACACGGTGTCCATCTCGGTCAGCTAAGAGGACAAGCTAGCTTCCCCCCCTAGATCGATCGATCTCGTGCGTCCTGTGTGCACAGGATACGAAGGGGTACACGAGTTACGGCCCGGTATCGAGCGTAATACGGGGGCCAGGGACGACGTGCGTGCGTGCGTGCGTGCCTGCGTGCGTGTATAGTGTATACTACATGCGAGCTTGTACACGCGTGCACACGCTTCGCTGTTTATGGGTGCACGTGTATATGCCGGGGACCAGGACGAATTCGAGGGACAGCTTGATGGATGATACCTTTGCGTCTTCGTCGCGTGTATATATCACGTGCGCCGCGCTCCGAGGATTGCACGCTCGAGGAGTGCAACAACTATACTCTTTCTTTCTCTTTCGCTCTTTCTGCTTGTGTCTCGTTCTTTTGCTCTTTTTATCTTCTTCACTCTTATACTTTCCTTTCTTCCGTCTTCTTTCATCTTTTCCGTAAGACAAGACTTCGTAGGCGTAAAATAAAGCGGTGAAAACTCGTTGGAAGCGTAATCTTTTTACTGCAATGTTACTCGCTCGAAGCTACGGAAAGAATGTCTTGAGGAGGGCAATGTTTGGTCGGAGGACCCCCCTTGTCAGCGTAGCTCTTGACATTAAACCTACCGAGCAGTTAAACAGATTTTTCGAAATTCCTCTTCAGTGCATTCGAGGCTTTAATTAAACGCAGACGACCAGTATTCGATTTTATTTTCACTAAGATTATCTTACGTTTATTTTCTTATTTCCTATTTTCCTCTGTCTGTGCCTTTCTCTTTTTTTCCATCTGTCTATGCTTTTTTATACTTCTTTCTCTTTTGTAGTTTTAATATTCCTGTATCTTTCCCTCTATTCTGCTTCTGTTTCACTGTTTCACGCTCCCTCCCTCTGTTTCTCTGTATTTCTCTACTTTTTATTCTATTTTACTCTCTTTCCCTCGACTTTTCTCGCTTCAACTTATTCATACGCTTCCCATTTCCTCTCCTCAACTCTTTCACCCTATTTCCCTCTGTTTCTTTGCTTTTCTCTCTTTTCCGATTTTACCCTATTTTCCTCTATTTCCCTCTTCTTTTATCTCTTTCGCTGTTTCGCTCGCCTTCGCTCTACTTTCCTCTCTTTCCTTCTCGGTTCCCCTTGCTTCCTGTCCCTGAACACGCGAGAAAGAAATTGGATCGTGCTCGGTAAACAGTTACGAAAGCGCCACGCAGCGAGCTTTCTGTAAGGATATCGCTGATAGAGATTGAAGATTGGGTTAAAAGCATCGGCCAGGGGATCGCGTAGAGAGCGTGAGGAAATCTTGATGGCGCGAGAACGGAATCGGAAACGCTGCGCGTGGATGGGGAAGAGAGTTTCGCGGTGGATGACTTTGTGATTGGTTTTGCAGGGTAGATTATTTTAACTATCAGGTTTGATTGGTATATGTGGATCTTGATGATTCTGGCGGGGTTTCAATTGTATATGCTGGTGGAGGAAGTATTTGATAAATATGTTTATGTTGGTGATTGTTTGGGTTGACGGGTTGAAAAATTTATTTCAAATATTTGAAAGTAGTCAGCGTGACTTTAATTACAATATAATTTATGAATGTTTGAAATTGGTCATTATGATTTCCTTTATTTTGAATATTTGATAGTAGTCAGTGTGATTTCAAATTGTAAATATTAGTTGTGTAACGTGTACATTGAAAATTATACATTGTGGAATGATGTATCGTGGAACGTTGAAATATTTGCATTAAAATCCATACAGAGGAAACGTGAGAGATGATAGAAATATGATAGAAACACAGATAAATTGGAATTTTTAGTTTTAGTTTGAAATATTTGCATTAAAATCTATATAGAGAAAATATGAGAGATGATAGAAATATGATAGAAATACAGATAAATTGGAATTTTTAGTTTTAGGTCGAAATATTTGCGTTAAAATTCAGATAGAAAAACTGTGAGAGATGATAAATGTATGATAGAAACACAGATAAATTGGAATTTTTAGTTTTAGCGATTTTATAGTTCTATTAAGTAATACATAAATTAATTTTTGATATATATTTTGAACGAATTACGTTGTAATCAGGCTACAATATTTTATTATTATTTTTCTACAGTTTACTTCTTCTTGCTTATGCAATAGAACAACTGAAAAATGCGAAGTGCAGCTCTCCTTTGAACAGTACTGTTTTCTCTTTACACGAATCGATTCATATGAATATTCTGCGCACAAAAGTGTTGGGATGAAGTATTGGAAAAATGAACGCGTCAGGAGATACTTCAATTCCTTGAATGTAGAACATGCTTTATTGAAGAAGAAAGCTCCCATAATGATAGAACATGCGAATTTCCCTTTGAGCGAAGCATGCTCCACATTTAAAAATTGAAGTAGTCTGTGAAGCAACCATTTTTCGAACTCCAGATTCAGTACTTTCCAATTGATAGTTTAAAAATAAATTTATGTTTGCAATTTCATTCAACAAAATTACTTTGCTGATTCTTGAATTACTTATTTTAACTTAAACAATTTTTTAAATATATATTCAATGGATTTTTCAAGTGGAATATTCAAGAAGCATCGAATAAAATTGATAATTATTCAGCGTGAAAAATATAAAATTTAAAATTTAGATATTTACAAACGAATTTTTTAAGATCATTAAAATTCCCTCGAAAATTCGTTTCGCCGTAGGTAGTTAAAACTTTTAATTGGCGATAAATGGTAATTACCATTCGAAGAAAAGGCCTTCTAGTTAACGTCATTTCCGCAATTCGCTCTAAAATGAAATGTACGTTACGACACCGATAAGAGGTCCCATAAGGTGAACTACAAAGTGAGTCACCGGTGATTTCCATTGCACCGCGGACTATCGCTGCCTACCGAGTCACGCCACCTTCGGTTAAGGTCAGTTTTATGACCCATCGATGGCACGGTCAAACGTGGCTAGCGTATCAATTCCGGAATCAGTGATCGAAACGTTTCAATCGATTGTGTCCGATTACAAGTTAGCTGCCAAAAACAGTCGTTAACATTCGCATCTTATTGGAGTCAATTGAAACTAACAACATAAAGACTTCATTGTTCTTGACTGTAGATGACGATAATAAGATTACATATTTTATTTGTCGAGGTAACACGATCTCAAATGAAATTCACAATTTAAAATACATACATCTTACATTCTCCCTTATTGCAGCTATAAACAGTTAAATAAAATAATGAAACCCGTGTATACTATTAGTTTAGACAATATAGATAGCTACAAATCCTAAAAAAAAGAAATTATACTCAATACCTAACCGTATGAAAGGAACACCTTTTTGCATAGTTCGTCGTCTGAAGATCGATGAAAAATATTAATTTGCACAAAGCCTAATTAAGTTATAACCACGTGATTCCTTAATTTCACAATATTGAATACTGATAAGAAACGCTTATATCAATGTCATATATTTATAATTGTCATCGCAGCACATGTGAGATCAAAAACATTGAAAAATGGATGGACCCGAGCAATGGACTCGTAGCACTCAAAGGGTTAAGAGGCTTGCACGAGGACATTGGTGAATATACATGCCCCAACGATTCATAAATGAAGCGCAATACTCAAACTTCTTAAATTACGAACCAATTTCTTTGACTTTGGGCCAGGATGTCGGCGATTGTGCGCCATAACAAACTTTTTGCAGCAAATGTGATGCAAATGCTCCATAGCGCGCCGTCCGTCGCGGGCCGGATCGATGGATCTAAAGGAGGAAAACGGCTCCTTCGCCGCGGCGCGCCGCGATAACAGCCGATACTGCGTCGCGGCGACAATGGCGACGCCTCTTGTCGCCACGCGGATCGTTGGCGGCCGAGAAAAGCGCGATCGAGAGGGAGCGGCTCGTGATATCATTATAAAGAACGAGCCGCCCCGTTGAATAAGCCACGCGAAAATATCATTTCGAGCGTTCCAGCTGCCGCGAACAGAAACGAGCGTTTAGTTACCGGCTTTACGGCGACAACCGGGAAACCTTTGTGGGCCTTCGCGGCCCAGGACCTTTTGTACGCTTCAAATGGTATTTACTTTTACTCCTTTGTGCCCGCCTCTTCCTTTTCGCCTTTCGCGCGCCGGCCTTTTTTCGCGGCGAGATGGAATTGCACGCGACTTCACTGTTCCCATGAAAATATTAAAGGTCGAAATGTAAGCCACTCGTGGGCGGGAAGAGGGAATCGCACTTAAAGAGATTATAAAAATTCAATCTTATTATGACGGTAATAAATAAAATAAATACAAAAGGCTACCGCTGTAGATTATTTTAAAAATCCACATTTCAACAGGAGTGAAAACGAATCGATTGCAAAGAGTTAAATTCACGAGATTGTAGCTCCATTTGTCTGCGAGGTTCACAAATTCCCTTGTTGTTGCCTGATTCATCAAATTTTGATTTCGGCCCACAAATCACTCGCGCCGACTCATACATTTTTATTAAAGATAACCGGGCAGACTTCTTCCCTCGCTTTCCAACCCCATCCAGGAGGATCAGGGTACGAAAAATATTGTTTGCTCTCATTATGGTCGAGAGGACTGCGGCGCAATTTATAGCGGCATAAATTCCCGCGTGGCTCGATAATCCGACCAAGAAATATATTTCCCGCGATAGTATCTATCACATAATAGCGCCATAATTCACTGCGACTATTTCGGAATCGGACACCGGCGAACCACGCGACCAATTTCCACCTCTTCCAATCCTCCGGAGGAGCGGAAGACCCGTCGATCTTCCCCCGTTCCCTGTCGAGGTTTATGCTGCGGCCAGATTGATGGCTGAAAAGTAGTGGCCGGCACCGGGTCGACGACTCTTTGCGTTTCCGACCATCCACCGAACCAGCGATGCACAACCTGCAGCCGGTTCTAACCCTTTGCACTCGAGGGACTACTCAGTCGCCATTTGCTTTGATATAGCAGAAGTATAAAATTCGATATTCGATATTAAATTCTGTGCAATATAATTAGATATGAAGTATTGGTATATGGATTAATTTCTTGTGTATTATTTCTGGGTACAATCAATAATTTTGTCAATATTTTATTAGGAAATGATACATATATAAGATATCAAAATATCAAAAAAGACATTTTTCTTTTATTTGATATTTTACCTATTAATAGGTTCCTTAACTGTACCATATTAAAACATATTTTTCTCATTTACATAATAATCTTAGAGAAGGTTAGATCATGTTACATGAAGTGATTTACTAATTATACTCGCTATCATTATTGAATAATCGATTATGAAATCCTCAGCTTCCAAGTATTAAATATTAACATCTTTAATTATCAAGTAACTGACAGAAAAATATCAATAATTGTTCACACGATTAGAGGAATTCGTTCTTCCAGTCAGCAGCTAATCCTACGATAATTGCATGTGATATATATTTAGTTGTGCATCAGCAAAAGGTTGTGCATCACTGGTTAAATTCTGGATCTCCCTTTTCCCTCTTCGGCGTCGTTTCGCGAAACCGACCATGATTTTCGAATGCCCGGCTATAAACCAGCGGTCCACTGTTCACGCAAGGTTTCACGCGTCCCGCACGGTGCGAGAAGCTGCCGTTCACCTGACGGCCGATCGTCGTCGTCATATTCCGTCGATGGCGACTCGGTTTTACGCGGCGATCGCCGTGGATACATTTCACGATCGCTCTCTGAAGTTGTTCCGCCGCGAACGGAAATCCCAGCCGTTTTCTTAGTTCGTTTATTTTTACGCTTCAAAACGGTACGAACAATTTCGTCGATCCCCAGCCATTCGTCGAAACGCGCGGTGGGTTTCCGTAACGCGTAAAATCCGCACCGACGCGAATCGACGTCAAGCGGAAAAGAAAATGTTTGAGGGAACATATTTTTTGACTTTTTTTCCTTTGAATTGCAACGGTCTGAGACGAACGTTGAAATAAACTAGAATTTAATGTTACTTTCGAATCGAACTTCAATTTGTTTTTTTACTGCCCTCCTGCAATCCGCGTTAATAACAGATACGATCATCTAAAATTCATTATAACAACTCAATGTATATTTATTCGATTCAATCCGCGTTAAAATAACAAACGAAGCTGCTAAACAGAACTCCAGCTTGCACCACTGAATCCTCGAAAACCAATATCGTTCCAAACAACCACGACCCAATTATCATCAACCCACACTAGACCGAGGCGGTTTATAGTTAAAACTGAGAATGAATATCGTTTTTCATAAATTTGTTATTAATATACATTCAGCTTGAACATCAGTAAAAAGAATGATTGAAAATCTTAGAAACCTTCGTTTTATAAGCACAAAACTGGCAAGCGAGAAACATCTAAATAATTTTCAAGTTCTTTAATCATTCTTTTCAACAATATTGAAGCTGAATGTGTATCAATAACAAATTTATAGAAAATATGTTCACTCTTAATGTTAACTATTACAGTTTCATTCTTAAATCCGAACTGATTCGATTTGCTTTTACATTACATCCCATTTACTCCCCTGCAAGTACCAAATTCAACGAACTATTCACAGTCAGCTCCTCAGCTCTACGAATAACAAAGCCAGTAAGCAGAGACCAGTATCTATTTTTAATTCGGAGGATTAGGTGATTCCAGGCCACGGGTTTCCGATTAATCCGGAACCGGGGCTAGTACAAATAGGATGTTGAAATTCATCCTCTGTTTGGGCCGCGGTGCCGTTAATGAAATTTCGCGTCGCGAGCTGTACATATTCAGTCGCGGCCGGAATCGGCCAGGGGCGCGCCGACACGGTGGTCAACTACGCTAATTATATGTGAGCCGGTTCGACAGGCGTGCGCGCGCGCGCGCGCGCGCCGCCTCGCAGTTATAGTTATCGGCGAGCTATTGTTTAACGCGCAATTTCAGCCCGGGTACACACCGTGATTTATCACACGGGAATAAATTACTTCGCGCCAAAGGCCGCCCCTGGATTCGGCCGTCACTCGCTCGCTCCGCCATTGCTACGACCTGGCCGCCATCGCCATCGCAGCGGCGTTTTGTCCAGCGCGGCGCGGTGGCCGGGCAAATATCGAGCCGGCAGCGCCGCGCGTTTGCTTTATCGTCCGTGGCCACCTGTCGATGGGAAATCGATTTCCCAGTGAATAATTCCGCAACCTTTTCACGCCACCCCGACATTATAATGCGCGAAATAACGTATTACGTTACGCGCAGACAGCGTTTTGATGAACAGGTCCCGCACACGAACGTCGTTCGCCCCCCTCGCACGGTCACGCCGCGTGCTTTCGTTCGGACCGAACGAAAATTCTGTGAATTATTAACGAGGAAACTTTGGAACATCAAAAACACCGGTTGCACAAATTTTAACGAGCTCCGCCGTTTACCGGCTCCTCGTTTCCGCGAATTGCGTTCGCCGAGGAAGACGCTTCGGGGATGGATTATTCTTAATTCTTGTCATTCGGGGGATTCGATGATGTTTTTGTTTGGAATGTGTTGGTTTCACACTTGAGAATTGTGTGTTTGATTTTGTGTTCTACTTTTGACTATATTAATATTAGAAGAATGTATTAAGATACCAATTACTAAAGCAAATAGTCGATGTAATTATGATAATAAAATATAATTGATAATAATAATTGAATTTGTAATATCATCAATAAAAGACTGTATATTCAACTCGAAAAGTCCAAGATATCTAATTATCTTTCCAACGAACTCTTCCTTCAATTAATTGACCGGAAATCCTAGAAATATAAATGCCAACATATTCAAACGTTATATCCACATTCCAACGACGAAGTTTCCGAGAATAATTAAATTATTCTGATACCATCGATCATTGAAAATTCGGGAACGTCGAAATTCCGAGCCCGAAGTTGCGTAAATCCGCGACACTTAGCGTCCCCGCTCCTCGCCGATAATTGCTCGCGATTCGCCGGCTAATCCGCGATATTAATTCCAACGCGGCCGATTGAATATCGTGTGGCCGGCGTACGTGTCCGCGATAGAGCCGGTTGATAAGCAGCGATCGCGAAAGGGAAAGGCAACGAGACGCGTCGCGATACAACCAATTTGAAGCGGGGATCCGAGTAATGGGCCAATTCGAGGCCGCGTCGTTTCGACGATGTTTCGAAACCTGATTATAAAGCTCAGCTCGCGCGCGTACACTGCTCTCCGTGGCACATCCATCATCGGGGCTTGAAACGAGGAGTCGTCGCGATATCATCGAGAACGGGTGGCACTCTCGAGTATTCCGGTGGAAGGGTGAAACGCGGCGGCGCACAGTTACAGTCCGCAGAGAATAATTAGGAGGAAAAATGTCCAAAATAGAAGGTACAAGAATGTAAGTACATGAATTCAATTATAGTATGTGTTTTGTGTACTGAATGACTTTTGTTATCTTATCTTTTAGAATAAGGTTATATTTAATGCTACTGTAAGCCGCTTTGATTTTTTAGTCTTTTTTTATGCATTCAAATTATATTTTTTTGCTTTAATTTATTCACATACGAGAATATAAGTAAATACAATTATCGTATGTGTTTTGTGTAGTAAATGATTTCTGTTATGATTTTGGCTATATTTATGTTATGTTATTTTGCTGTAATTTACGTCGATCTAACGGAGTTATTAATTCAATCCGCAGTGTAGTAGTAAGTAGTATGTGTATTTTATGCATTTATAGGATACGAAGATCTACGATAAATATAAGGTTTTATGAAATTTCATTTTTTTTAAATATTACTTTGAATCTATTGAGGCTAATTTGACGCTGGTTAAACCAAAGTTGTTTTCTCATTATCTTAGGTTTCCTGTAGTATTTTGTAATTTTCATTAGAGAATAATAATTTTCTATATCATATTTACCTATTCATCTTCTCTTGATTCACTGCAACTACTCGGAGAACGTCTCGTGCAATCTTTGAAACCTGAAACGACAAGAAAATCTTGTTAAATAAATTGCATGAAAAGTAGAGGATCCCCTACTAATATTATTCCGACGTTTTACACCGGTTTACATAAAAATGTGCAGGTAACCGGGACACCGGAAGCTCGCCGAATCTTCTCGTTTAAGGAGGAGCGAGGACGACAGTGCAACGTGGAAGCTGACGCCGCGCGTCGTCGGCACGAATTAATTTTCCTGCTCAGCTAATTGAGTCCCCGGTCCAATTTTCCTTCCTCTGGTTTATTACGAAACAAAGAGTAGACTCTGGGAAACTGCGCGGTCACATACGGGTCGCGTTCCGCTCACCTGTCCCCGAAATACATTTGCGGTCATAAGTCACTGGACAGTTATCAAGGGACTAAGAATGAATTCACGTGAATTGTGCAGTTTCGCTCATTTCGTTCATTTATTATTTTTCGAATACGTAATATTTAAATACTTTATCGATTGCATTAAACAGTTTTTGCAGTATCTCTTACAGAACTTCGAAGGAATGAAATTTCTTTAATTTCTTTAAAATATTTAAATTGCTAAACTTATTGAGCTACTTGTATACAGCAAAGCAAAAAAATTATTTTTAAACCTAACTTAATCAGGAAACAAAAACTCTACGATTCTCCATTTATACTTTACCATCATTAAATTTCAGAATCCAAAATACTTTAAACCAAAGATCCTTCAAACTATCAATCCAAAACAACACCCTCGAGACCAAACATTACCAAAATTTCTCTCTTCAACGCTCAAGCTACATTTTCCTACCACCATTAAGTTTCAAAAACCAAAATACTTGAAAATAAATATACTTTTTCCCATAAAGCCAAAACGACACCCTCGAAAACGAACATTATCACAATCTCTCCAGCGAAATAAGAGCAAAGGGCCAAAGTTAAGAGAATGACGTTCCAGGGGCAATTAGTTCCACTGGACATCCAGGTATAGTGACTTATGGTCGCCGGTGCGCGTTCATTTTGCGGAAGCTGCCCACCGACCCTACCACCCCTGACCCTATAGGTCGCAGCTCCAGCCACCGTCACCGTGGAAGACCCGCATTCTCGGCCGAGCTTTACGACTTGACGGTTTTGCGTCGCCGCGGCTGCGGGCACGGATAAACACGGTACGTGGACACGGGGATCGCCGCGAGCGTTTGTGCGTCCGCGTGTACACGATGAGCCTGCGGGATCGATCTGCCGAGTGCGAACAACGGGAAGCTACCCTAATGGCTTTGTGATCTGCGCGCGGAAAGTCGGCCCGCCGCGAGTCGCAGAGCAAACGCTCCCGATGCGACTCCGTTCTTTTGTGCCCGGTCCGTTCGATCGTTTGTTGGCCTTCCCTCGCTTCCCTGGGACGCCTCGTTGCCTCTGCGGCAGCGGTGGTCGAGAACCTCGCTGGGGAGTTGTCTTTTTCACTTTTTTCGTAATGTAAATAATGGATCGACACATTGGCGTGTCATTCACGTATGCTTAACACTGGAACTACCGCATCCGACAAAATGAAAACTGATATATCCTAAAAGATTTGAAATTATAGTTTCATTTTAATAGTATAGTCGATGTATGAAGGAACTGGAAAAATCTATTGTTGGAATTTTTGTAAGGATCATATGGTAATTATGGTAAGCGCACGGTTATTCTAGTGTTAATATGGCATGTAGGATTGCTATATTTTGTGTATAGGCTTCGCTGTTAAAATATGAATGATACAAAATTTACTGTAGGTACTGAAAATGATAATTTATATAGAATATATTTAAAAATGTATTTCTCTAGTTAATTCTGTAGTTAAAATGTGAGTTGACTTACGGGATTAATACTTTCTAATAGTAGTCGATGTGTCGAGGTTCTAGTTTTGTAAAATTATAATCAAACTAGAAGCTATTAAGTAAATTGTTTCAATAACATGCGAATTTTTTCCATGTAACAAGTTTCGGAACTTTTTTACGACTCTCTTCACATACGTTTATTGTGTACTTCATTGTGCTGCTTTTAGAGAAATAGGTGTATTCATGTAAATGTTAAAACTTGGACGTAATTCCTTCTAAAGACACAGAATTACAATACCAAATTTGTACCAAATAATTCTCATAAAAACCATGGTTACGCAAGGAAGCATCTAGGTCAGAGATCTTCCGAGTGGTTTCGATTTCCAGTGAAATATTTACGTTGGCGATCGCAGGTCGTCGATATTACGGGCAACCGCGTCGATATACGGCCAGGACGCACCTGCGGAACTGTACCAGGACATAACCGCACACAGAGAGAGAACGAGAGACAGAGAGATCGGTGGCAGGCGAGCGGAGTGTGCGTCGAGCGGTCAGCCGGTTAGTCGCTCGCGCGGCGAACCGTGAAATTATCCTCCGAACCTGGAACCACCCTGCTCCTGCGCCCCGTACTCCTTTCCCAGAACCCCCTCCGCCCCTTGGTGACCATCCGTTTCATGGTTTTATCCCATCGCGGAACGATTACAGCGATCACTCATGATACGAGGTCGTGTTCGGGGCAGCACATGCTGCTGCACGTAACGACGGCGGGTTAATTATTGGGGTTCTATGCTGTGAGCCCTGCTAATTTGGAATTATTCTTGGCTGTTGAGATATGTACCTCTACACATATTATATTTGGATATTCTTAACACTGACATTACCAGACGGGTCAAGATGAGCCATCCCTGATTTCTTCTTTTTGCAGCGATTAAAAAGATAACAGATATTTCTCTGGGAACTTATTCAAAAGATTGAGCAATACGCAAACTGAATTGTATATCAGTTAAAGTCAATTCAACTGCTCGGTTTAGCGTTTTCAAGAGAAAATTGAATTACGATGAATTAAAAGAAAGAAATCTTGGGATAAGAATTTGTACACATGAAATGTAGTAGTTTATTATATTATGATTCGTTAATTTGATTTATTATATATTTTTCTTATGTTATTTTGTTTAAGTGAGTTTGATGTTCTAATTAATTTCTCATTAACACCCTGAGGATCTCGAATGGGTATGCTTGCATTAAGTCGCACTACTGTGACTTTGTTCTTATATCTCAAATTGAAGGATAAGAGACACGTTTAGGTACAATTTAAAGAGATTCTATAAATGTCTAGTAACATTTAGTTCCACCAGAAAGCTTCGTTCTCGAACTGTTCCTGCCCTCGCCGACAATGAGCCAGTTATCGAGCACTCCCATCATCCGACCGGTAGATGAACAACCACGATTAAATCATTCCAATTTGTGTTACTTCTGGGCCCGACAGTATAAATTGAGGCCGGCGCTTAATCCGAGATAAAATGTTGGCAAATGCAATAACGTGTATAAAAATGGAATCGATATTTAAACGGAGCGGGGCGGAGGGTGGGGGATAGGGGGTGGGACGGAGATCACGGCGATGGCAATCACGCGGGTCGATCGTGAATTATTTGTCAGAGCGGAGCGTTCCGTTCGGATGGAAGATAAATTGGCCGAGATTCAAAATTAATCGGGGAAATCATAGATTCGTTCGTAACAACAATGAAGTTTCGATATTATTTATACCGCCGCGTAGAGCTGCGTGCAATGCGCGTTCCATTAATAACGTTTTTCCGCGGACCGCCCCTTTCATGCGTGTCGGCTTTAAATAATGAGAGACGTTGCATTTTAACTATTAAAAAAAGTACCACCAAAAAATTGACAATATTTATTTGAATATTTATATTATATTATAAAATTTAATATTCGTATTATAATACAAAAAGGGACTATTAACCGATAAACATTTATTTTACGAAAGGAACTTAAACACTTCAACTCCTACATAAACTTCGTTTCATATTCCCTAAATACGCGATGATAACGACCTTATTTCGTTAAAACGAAGCGTTCCACTTTGAATATTTTGTATTCAATGGAAACTACCGATTCGCAACGGAAACCGTGCTCGTTTCAAAGATTCATCGTCCGAAAATACGAAAGAAATGTTTATCCGAATATTAACCGGCGACTACGCGGACGTAATAAAGTTCCCTGGAAGTCCATTAAAGCGAATGAACATCAGCAGCCATTCGTGAATACGAAGTAGACACGCAGCGCAAGCCGCGAAATTAACAAACAGGTCTGAGGGCGTAAATCGTTTCTTGAAGGTCGGATAGGTCGGTGGTTTACGACGCCGTTAAGCTAGAAATTCATCAGCGCAAGACGGCGATTGCAATAAAACTACCCCTCGGTGGGCCGGCCGTTCGCGGCCCAGGTATTTCCATTCGGCGAGTAATCTTCACACTTTCTGAAATTAGCTGCAAGCATCTGAAGAGTTAATCCACCGAGCGCTGGGGATGATGCGCTCTGCGAAGTGGATTCGTTCTGAACGCGAGCTTAACTGGTTAAAAGGCTCTGACTTCGATTTCAACCCCTCATCTCGGTGCGAATATCGATGCAACGTTCACGGAATGCGTTTTATACATGGTTTATTCAAGATATTAACCCTTTTACACTAAGTATTGACGCGAAGGGGGTTGAAAAGCAAAAACCTATTGCTGAGAGTAATTTTCACTTTTGAAAATACGTCAGATATTTCCAATGATTCATGTTATGTAACACTGATTTTCAGCGATATTCAGCAAATTTCAAACGTTGAAATATCAAAATATCTTCATATTTCATAACAAACAAATACCCCGATTGAATATCAATATAATATTCCAATCTGATATTGAATACATCATTTCCAACATTTTATACCTACACGAAGAACACAATTTAATTACGGACACACGTGAACACGTCGGAGCCAGTACGAATAAAAATGACGGGAGCCGCGATGACAGGAAGGAGGGACATTAGCATTCGCCAATTAGATAGCAGGGATAGCCATGCGAAGGCAGAGGCGAGGAGGCGATATCAGCGGTCGTAACTGGACGCCGCCTAATCAACATGTTCGTCGGTGGCACGTCGCGACACGGGAACGTGACCTGGCCGCAACGTCGAAACAACGGGTCTCGCAACGTGACTCTGTCTAATCTGAAGGATATTTTCCGCGGCGCGAAACTTCCACGGTGGACAGCTCGCGGGATCAGCGAGCCGGGGTCGTATTCAATTTGCATTTAAATATCCCCCGGCTCGGATCGAGGAACGAGGCGGCTCACGCATCTCTCGGGCCGGACGTCGAACGGTAACACGAGAATATCACGCGAGGCGAACGAATGTCGAAACGATCTCGATAACCGTGGCCAACGCTCGCCTCTTTCGTATCGCGGGAAACGTACCGATTCGTCGGCCATTCGTTATCCCGGAACGCTGAAGATAGGATCCCGGATCTCCCGGTGAAGAATTCCCTTTTTCACGAATAATGGAACTTCGGGTAGGTACTTTTGTTTGAGTTTTTGATAGAGTGCCTCGATTGTTCGTGTTAATTGGGAACAAGATGGCGCGGATAATGAAATGTATGGTTTGAATAACGGGCTGGTGAAATTAGGAATGAGAAACGACGCGTCATTGGATCGGATGATCGAGATTAGGATGATGGAGGTTCTATACTTTACGAAGGGGAGTTGTTTACTGATTATGAAAATAAGTAGATGTACAAGGTTTTGAAGATTATATATAATTGCAAGTAGAAACTCCAATAGAAACTAGACTAAATAATAACCTATGACGACTGTAAGAAAAACTACACTACTACAATAACAATGCTCTCTACAACTCGACTTTGAACTATAACTGACAATCACTGATATTCTAATAGCTGCATTTTCGATTACTATTGTTTGTGAACATACCCCAATCATTTCTGTAATAAAACAATCTCTTCCCTGTGATTTACTTAGCCTTGGAGCTTTCTCCGCGCCAAGGCTCTTTTGATGCCTCTTAAAACCACGTTAACAGCTATATTATAGTCTACAGGCTATTACAATAATGCATTAAAAAAACAATTCTCCTTCGGCAAACCGCTTTTCACCTCGTTTCCCATCAAACACTGCAAAGGAAGCAAAGGCTGAAGGAAGAAAAATAAAAGGAAACAGAGAAGGATTAGAAAAGAAAAATAAAAAGCAGTAACGGCGTCGTACGAGCTCGATCCAGGGTAGACACGGGCGCAAAAGAGACGAGGAAAATTAAATCATGCTCGCGAACCAGGACACGTGTGAGGGCGCAATAACCGGCGCGGTGCCGCGATAATTGTTGCGCTGTAATTTTTCGCCCGGCACTTTGGCCCCGGCCGTTGAAATCGACCGACTAAATCCGGGCAGGGCGTTAACGGGTCTTCCCTGTCGGCGCGCGAAGGGTGGCCGGTCAGCCTCGGTTTTAACCGTGAGAGGGCGGGAAAGGTAAAAAAAAAGCGGGAAAAGGAGCAGGGTTTCCCGGGCGTCGGCAAATGTGTCCGAATGAAAATTCTATAATTGGATCGTCTGCTCGTTAGCCCCGAATCGACTTCCGTTAACGCGCTGCGCCGCGCGGCTCCGGTGTGCGTGCCGCGTAGAAATGGCGGGGACGGAAGCGCTGCGAACATGGCGGCGCGCGGAACGATGAAAAAAAAAGGGAGATGGACAGGTCCGCCGCGAAAAACCGCTTATTCAAATTACACTGGACGATGGCAAGGCGGCTGTTGCGAATATTGCATTCTGACTGGGCGACTGTTAAGGGGTTTGATCGGAATTTGCGACGATTGATGCCGATGCTCGGTTGAGTGCTATTGAGGAGGGGGAAGGGAGTTCTTTTGTTGGGGCTTTTGTGAAATGTTTTGTACAGATGTGTTGTTTGTTAATGAGATTATTTTGAGAATTTTGGAACTTAAGTGGTTTGAAAGTTTGAAAGTTTGAAAATTTGATACTTCCAAACTTTGAAATTTTGAAAGTTTGAAAATTTGATACTTCCAAACTTTGAAATTTTGAAAGTTTGAAGATTTGAAAATTTGAAACTTCCAAACTTTGCAACTTCGAGACTTTGAAAGTTTCCTGTAACAAGCTGTGAAGTAAGCTACCAGAATTCAATGTTCTACAAGCATTTTATAACTCAAAAAAGAAACGTTTCGAATATTACTTTTGCACCACTTTCCACCAAAAGCACATCACCTCCAAACCCTCCCGGCCTGTTACAAACTTACAAAGCTGTACAACAACTTCGTGTAATATAGCATATATAGCTGCTTCTGCTAGAAAGTAAGGAGTCGGGAAAAAGTAAACGGTTTCGATCGTTGTTCCGCGAAGTCGGCGCAAGTCGAATAAATCAGCGCAATTTATTTTCGGCGTGAATTCTCCGAGCCGGAGAAAAATCGGCCGCGCTACCTCTTTCGTTTTTCAGCAGCGAAATTGGCAATTGTAACCAGCTGTGTGACATTCGATTCCGAAACTGGCGCAAAGTGAAGCGTAGAATTCCATTTATGCGGAAAAAATTAGTACCTCTGCTGGATCCGCGTTCGCCCGAGCCCCGTTGCGCCCCCAACCCCCCGTGGAGCTATCGAGTTTTCGCATTTAACGAAATTCCGATAAACTGTGTCGGCGCGGCCGGCGCGAGAAAGAGCGACGCTGGGTGTCGGACGGTCGTTGAATATTGGAGGCTACAATTTTTCGTCGACGTTTCCATTAATAAAGTCCCCGGTTCCCGGAAAATCATTCGTGGAACCGCTGCCTTCGCTGGATTGATGCGACTGCGTGTTTGTTGCAGTCGAGGGATAACATAATGAGAACATGTTTCGACACGATAGCTTGATTTTGAAAATATTTGTTGCGCATTTATTCTATGAGTTGCAGGGAAATTAAATAAGCGCTCGTAGAAAATTTGACATTTATAGCTTTCGTTCTGTTCATTGAAAATGCCGTTTTTGTGATGTTGGAAAGTGAAATAATTTCTAATAATCTTCTTCAATGAAAAATTCTGATTACAATTAATAATCTTCTTTAATGAGAAATTGATGAGAAATGGAAACTTGATTTTGAAGATATTAATTACGAATATAATCTATAAATGATAGAGAAATTAAAAACTACCCGTAGAGTGTTTGGAATTTACAGTTTCCGTTTTACCGCATCTTTTGTAGTAATACAAACTCGAAGATGATTAGAATACTTTGAAAAGATAGTTTTCCAATCGAATCGTAACGATTCGGAATATTTTTAATAACTTTTTCTCTTGGGAAATAGACGATACCGGCAAAGGACAGAAATAAACGACAATCATGTCGAATTAGCCGTTCACCGTAATCGTTTTGCAAGCCTCAGGTGGCGCAGCTACGGAGAAGGAATCTGAAACTTTAATTAGATTCGAATTGGTCTCAATTTCAGTTGTAGAACTTTGAGAATCTACGCGCAGCATTTACAAGGAAATCTTACGAAGAATACAATTACCAGAGAACCCTTTACTCTGAAGACACGAAAGTTCTACTTTAGATCGCTGCGCTTTCTACACTCATCAATGTATCTATATCCTAAAATAATATGTTATTTCAAATTCAACTTATATTCTTTCACATATCACTACTTACACACATTAATAAAAAGTCACCAAAAATCCGACATTTAAATTAATCAAAACATCAAAGAAAACTAGGCAATAGGTTATGGGTACAGAATGACCCAGTTACCGCTGCTGATAATCACTAGAATTCTCAATTACCGTTACCCTGAACTCTGAGATTCACGGACACCGTTGAAAAATCAAAAATTCAAGATAATTCGAGTTAGGACGCAAAAATTAACATACTAATGCATAACGTGCAATGAATAATAATCAAAGTGGCAAAGAAAATGAGGTTGTTAGTCGAAAATACCCCAGTCACCGTAACTCATAATCACTAGAAACTTTAGTTACCATTACCCAGAACTCCGAGACTCGCGAACGCCGTTCGAAGATCAAGGAAACAAGATGATTCGATTTGAAACGCGGAAATGCATGTACCCAGTGGCGCGTAACGCATAACGCGAACGCTGTCACAAAGTCACGCGACAAAACGCGTTGTAAACCGCCCGACGGAGTTAACTACCTGAACAATGTTCGCGAACAAGCTTAGTATAACTGTGATGGATTAAGTGTTGTAAGTGGCGTGGGGCTTCGCGCCCTATCCCCCCGTACCGCTTTAATGTCGCGAACTTACGATGTCGGTGTACCCACCGTACACGTTTGCTCGCGCTCCGCCCGCTTCTGATTGTTGGCTGGAAACTTAATCCGTGAGCTCTGTAAGCGGAAGCGACGCGGCGGGTTCGCGTGTGGCCAAACGTAGAGATAGTTAGTCGAAAGCTGCCATAATCGCGGATACATATTGTCCGTCAGCGGTAAGCTGCATCATTTAATATTAAGTAGAGAAATTTCGGCTTGTCTAGATAAATAAGTACATGGACCTGTATCGATGAATGGATCGGACTGGATTTTTGTGACTTTGGGTTTCATTCCGTTTTTATTTAACCGTTTGAGTGCTGAGGAGCCTTATAGCGCACTTCTTGTCTTGTGCCAAAATTGCGGAGAGCGCGGAGACGCTTCTGTTTATCAGTATCAATTATAGTTTTCTTACTATGTTTTTCAAGAAACAAGTAAATTTATTTGAATAAATGTTATTTTTTGATATTTTTTTTGTAATAACACAATATTTGTGATCTCATTAGATAAGTACTCTTACTAATTTTTTTGTATGCACACCCAATCACTTCCGCATTTTTGGTAAATATCCACAAAAGTTGTTTAGCATCCAAACGGTTAAAGCTTAACAGGTTGACTGCCACGAGAATTCCTAGCGTTTTGAATAGTAATACTTATTCTTTAATAACAAAGGCAAATGATTTTGAAAATGATTCTTAACGATTTAGTATTACAGTAGTTATATTACACTATGATCTAGCTACTTATGCTACTAAATATTCTTATTTGAAATCAAGATTTTTATTGCAATCGTTCTTCAGCAATTTGGAAGCTCCGGTCATCGGTGAGCACTGTGGCAGTCAATATGTTAATTGAAACTCTCAGCAGAGTTATGAAGTATTGCAATCATCTTCTTGTAGAATACTATATGATACAATAAATTGGGGGGATAATATTTTTGAGTTCAATTGTTCGTTAAGTTTTGTGGGATAAAGAGTATTGTAGATCATGCAAATAATTTAATTGTTGGATATTGTTGAAGCTTTTTTCATTCGAAAGGAAAAGTATTGAAGCATTTGGTATGAAATATGAAAGTTTATAGCTGATGTGGAGGTTTGGAATGTAGTTATTACATAGCTGAATGAAGGTATAGAGAATATTTGAATGTAGGAGAAACTGGGTTAGATTCTGAAAACGTGTTATAAGAGGTTAGAAGAACAGAAAAATGTATTTGGCGTTAAATATTTGTTGATCGAATCGATGCACGAAGAATTGTTTCGGGAAACAGTTATTTTGACTTACGTGGACGTTAAAAACAACATTTTTTCCTGAAATGGCCGCATCGTTCGACAAACACGGTACTTTTTAAACCATTTACCTTCCGACACGTTTTTGCAATCGCGCCGACAAAGGAGCTTCCGACAGATTTCCCGTCGGTGCAAAAAGAAACTCGAAAATCGGGCGTGCACGTAACGGACGAGGGAATTGTTCCGTCCCGTTGTCCCGGGTCAAATCGGTCGAGGAATCGACCGATTATGATTCGTCTGTAAATCACCGATACCCCGTGCGCGGCCGGCCGGCCCATAAATCCTGCGTGCGAAATGAAAAGAGCGGAGGTCCGCGTCGCTTCGGTGCCGCGGGCCAGGCCGCGAATTAAAAATAAAAATACAACGGTGAGAAAGAATACAGTGCGGGCTGGGGAAAAAGTGAGAGGAGAAGGAAGATAGACAGATTGGCAGAGAGGAAAACAGAAAAAGAGAAGAATAAAAACACGACAGAATAGAAAGGGAACTAGAAAAAGGGAAGAACAAACAAAAGGAGAACGTAGAAAGAAAAAAGAATAAAAAGAGAAACACAGAAGGCGAACACAATAAAGAGAGACTAAAATAAAAAAATTCCAAAACGAAAATTCAAAAAACCAGGAACGCAGAGGAGCGGCGGAACAGAAACTCAAAAACAAAAAGAGAAAACCAGAGAGCTAGCGAAAAGGAAACAGAGAAAGATAAAAAGATAAAAAAATATTAGATCGTCCCATAAATTCATACCGCAGTGTGTTAATACTTCTCTTATTACGTATTGTCATCACAGAGCAACACGAGTTTGAACTGTTTCCCTCTTCGGTAGAAGCTTTTCGATAGCGACAGGCTGTGAAGTTAGACAAATATTCTATTCAATGAAAAATTCCTGTACACGATAGAAAAATAAACGGCACGAATTTACGACACGACTTAATAGCAAAATCGAAAAATAGCTGGATAAAAAGGAAGACGGAAAGAGAACAAGCGCGGAAGAGGACGAAACAAAGCGAATTCCCCCGATGCAGGACTGTCGCGAATTGCGGCTGCGGTCGGCCGTTCGCGCCCATCATTTTATCGGCCATTTTCCAGAGGGTACGCGGTGGTTCGTTCGGCCATCGCGTCGCAGGCTGGCCCGTCGCTTAAGCACCGGGAGGTAAAACGAATCGTTTGTCGCGTTAAACATTCACGGTCTCTTTTTCCCCCGATCCGGCGACCCCTCCGGCGACCCCGTGCCGGAAAACACCATCGACGCCGCGCCGAGCCGGCTGAACGCCTAAAAATTTTCCACTTTCGAAACTTTTTGCCAGTGCACCGTCCACGTTTGAAAGGGCGGAGAAAACGGGACGGGGCGAGCGGGAAGCGGGGCGGACTATCGAAGGGGGGACGTGACCCCGGTATTTTCGAGTCTATTTTAACGGCCGCTAAATTGTCTGGGCGCTCCGGGGCCCGTTATACTCGAACCAGATTCGTAAATTGACCGATCCACGGTACGAACGCGCGTCGCGAGTTTGTTACGAAAGCGTTTACGAGCCCCATCGCGAGGTAAGTGGCGTTGTTCGGTTCCAATATCGGACCGCGCCGCTCGATATTCGCTCGCTTGTTAACGGAAGTTTGCGAATTCTCTCTTTCACCAGCCGGCACGCACGATTCTCGCGTTTCTTTTTCCTTTCGCTCTTTTTCCTCTTGCCTCAAAAATGCACGGTCGAATGTTGCGCGTTCTGTTTGCGATTGTCGAACGCCGCGGACGTCGATGTTACCGCGTGTCAATGGGGATTGACGCTGGCAGACGAGATTTATTGAAATTGTAGGGGAGGTTCGAATGCTAACTCGGTCAGCTGTGTTTCGTTGAGGTGTGGAATAAGTTTTTGCTGCTTTTCGGTAGTTCTCGCGCGTTTAAACGAGTAGTTTTTAGAGAGTAGATTTTTCTCTGTCGATAGTGCCCAAAATCTACGAGCGAAATGATCAATAGGATTCGACACTGCTGAACACCGTTTTAGTTTGAAGTTACCTTCTACGGAGCACTCTGAAAAGCGCTTAAACCGTCATTCAATTTCAACTTTCTTCAACTTTCTCCTAAACTCTAACCAGTTACTTTCCACGTAACACACACCCTCGCAAACTTACAAACAACTCGAAACCCTTTCATTCAAATTCCACCCATGACACTCTGGAGCATCGGTAAATCAAGTAGCCCAAGAAATCCAATCAAACGTAAACTCTCGCGACGTCGAGCCTACAAACGAAGGGAATCATTCGACACACGCGCATCAAGATCAGACCACAAAGGGTTTAAGCAAGAGCGTTTCTTCGCTAATGGAAAGCGTCTGGCGGAGGAGTCTGGGAGACCAGACGTGCCCGATGGGAGCCGGCATTGTCTAAGAGATAAGGTGAAAATCGAAAAGAAGAATTCCTCCGACAAAGACCGCATGGGCAACAATGCCGGGGGTGGAGGGAGGGGGTAGGCTTGCATCGGTAAACGAGGGAACGGGCGAGGGAAACATCCGATAGCGACGGATCGGGGGTAAGGAAGACAAGTTTCGGGTTAAAAGTAATCAGGATAAGCTATTGCTTCCATTACGCGCGCCGTCTGCCACGGATTTTCCACCCCTCTCCCCTCCAGGCGCCACGACAAGCCTGTCGAAACAACGTTCTCGTCTCTTTTCCGTTCTGAGCTGGAGATCAATCACGTGATTCTTTGATTAAACTTTTCGTTGCTGCGCCTGCACCCCGGGCATAATGTCTTTATCTGCGTCGGGTGAATGGGGGATCCGGCATCATCGATTTCGCTTGTGTTGAGCTCGCAATGGAAGGCAAATACGTCTTGAATTATTTTTTAGATTGAATGCTTCTTGATAACGGGGATCTATGGTGACGATTATTTGGTGAATTGTTGATTTGGTTTTCCTGGAGAATTGTAATTCATTTATTTATTTATTTATTTGTAGAATATTGGGACAGATTTGAAGTACAGATTTGGAGGTTTGATTAAAATGAATGTTAATTGTTCCCGTTGTATTTGAATTATGTTTTTTTGTTAAGATATAATGGAATATGCATTGGCATGCGTAACATTCAGACTCGTCCCGTCCTCAAACGGACTGAAACAGTCGAGTGCATCGAAATGCAATAATATGATCGATTGCAGTATGTAAAAAGCCAATTATCCGAATGAGACGAGAGACATTTTTCCATCGGCCCGATAAATCGATAACAAGATAACGGTTAACGATTACCTGGACGAACGTTTCCTGGATTCCGCGATAATGTCGGTGATTCTATGATGTCGATATAAGTAATTCTCCCGAATATTCAACAATCCACGTAACAGCAAAACGTCGCAAAAATTCACCAAAATTTCCAGATCACCAAAATGCAACTATTCAAAAATCTAAATAATCCGAAATTATTCCTTTAAAAATACTCCTATCCCATTATTTCCACTAAACCCTTCAAAAAAATCAAAAGCACAGTTTCATCTCACAATATCCAACGATTTTCCGCGTACTCATGTCTCTCAGTTCAACCCATAAAATAAATAATTTCTTCATTTACAAAATACCTATATTTCAAACCACATCGACCATAAACACAAATAAAAACAAAATTCCTTAAATTCCACACAATACATCCTCCAACTATGAACAGCAATAAAAAATCATTAACACAGAAACACGAGGGACCGTTGATCGTGATCGTCACCGCCGTCAGAAGGGGGAAAAAATGGCCGCCATTGATCCGGTCGAAATTCGAAGCACCATCGACAAGAACGTCAGTGATTTACAAAAGGAAGTGTAAATTTCACGGGGACGTTTGGTACGGCAATTCATCTCCGGTGGCCGCCGATATGGGAGCAAATTTTTCGCGTAAATTCTGCCGCTTCGTGGCCGGGCTCGACGCGTAATTCGTGCACAGCCACGGCGGCGGGCGACATTCCTACGCTGATAGCGGGCGGGGGATGGCGACGGTTGGAGGGTGACATTTGACGTGCACACGATGCCATCGCACGGCTGATTGGTTATTGCTTAACGGTGTTTCACGCCACGCTGGACTCGATCGTCTAGTTACTGGGTAGAACGGCGCGGCGGAGCTTGCTCGCAAGATGGATCGGCTAAATATAATTATTCGAGTGCCTTTCGGTGGCGCAATCGGGTCAAGGGTCGCTAATTTATGATGCAGATTGTGCGATTCGCGTGGAAAGAATACGTTCTAATTAACTGCGCGCTGCTTCTGCAGCGAGGAATTCGGTGCAGAATGCAATTGCCGGGGGAAGAGATCGTTAATTTGGTCTGTGGAGTGATGTAGCTATGAATTGGTTTATAAGAAATGTAAATAATGTAAATAGTGTAATATGTAAAATATAATTTGGAACGAGAAATATTGGAATCGTCTTTAACTCTGTAGTAATGGAAGTATTTTGCTTAGAATTTTCTATTGGAACCATGCAGACATTAAATAAATCGTTCAAATTTTTAATGGAACGAATAATCTTTTCAACTATTAAATGATTTACTCGGTTTCTATACATCAGAACCTTCGTTTTATAGTTCCTGAATAGTTGTAGAATGATTTCAGGAGCCAAAGCATTAATTTCCTCAATGTTTCTTCTTTAGACTTAACAGCATTGGCTTCTGAGCGACTCGAATGTTCAAAGGTAGCTACTTAGTTACCCCGAAGTTTACATTCCCATTAAACATCCACGGAACCTCCACAGACACTCTCATTCGTGAATATTCGAAACATAGTCCAGAACCTCCATAAAATTCAAACTCCCAGATCGATTTCATTAAGAAACCAACAGTTTCCAAAGCTGTCCATCAATAACACGCAGGCTCCTCTCAAAACCGCGTAACGTCTGTTTATAACAATTTTTCTTCTCAATATAGGAATCGTTCGACGCGTGTCCGCCTTGTGAACCGAATCGATAACCGTTCCCGCGGCAGAAAATGCTCATTCTCGCGGCGAGAGCGTCCGCGTCCGTGTACCATGTTGTGAGATCGGATCGAGAGTCCCTTCCTCGAAGGGTGCGTCATTAGGGAAGATGATTGTGCGCCGGGGCCCACGTCGGGCCGATTACGCGCGGTGTCAGCGTCGCGGACGAGCCTGTGATTGGAAACCGCGTTATCCGGTCAATCGTGAATATAACGGGGGAGTGAAAGGGGTGGCAGGGCGGTTGGAGGACGGTCGTGTTTTTAGCGTACTTCGCCGACCAATCGCCGCGCGAGGCCCGCCGCGCGAGGCTTATCGGTGGGGTTGAGGCGATTTGCACGCTGGTATGACATTTGACGCGCACTCGATGCGCACACGGCTTATTGGTTATTGCTTAACGTTGTTTCACCGGCCGGCTGATTCGAGACACTCGCGTTATGCTTTTGACGCGCCGCGCCGGGGACACTTCGAGTATCGATCGCCCGGCGTTTCGACTAATTATTCGAAAATTGCTGGACCTTTTCGAATTAACACGTCGGGTGCCACGGGGGTCGCCGGTGACCTCAACCAAATCGAATTAGTACAATTCATTCGATTAAACTATGATTATTTGAAAAATTCTCTATGTTATAAATAATGCTAGCTAATGCAGAGACATTCGACAAGATAAACCTGCAATAATAACAGCGTAATTCAATTACATAAGTTGACGCTACATTATTATCATTTTGCATATTTTCCTCGGCTAAATCGTGCGGCACTCAGCGTGTTAACCTCTTAACTGGTGGCGAGTTTTTAGTGGGAATAGAAATGTTCGGGGTTTACTGGTGTACGGTGTTCCGTGATATAGTAATATTGGCGTTGAATAATATAGTAACGTTACGTAATGTGATATTGTTGTTGGATAATATGGTATTAATATCCTTGTTCAATAATGAAGTATTATAACAGTATTATTAGAATACTATTATTCACAGAAATCCACCAAAATTGATATGCTCCTAATTACAAAGATCACAATACGAATGTACAGATATCAAGCAAAGAAAGACAAGTCATCTACGACATTATATTCCACAACCGATAGATTCTCATTCCAACCTGCATTCATCCAACCGTTGAAAACCACTACTCGCCGTATTCCCGGCGATTCCGATGCACAGTTCCACCTAAAACGTGCACACGAGATCGCAAGAAAAATCACGACAAATACCTACGTTATTTAGAAAGGATTCCGCGAGGTACCATAAACGTGTCGAACCGTGTCGAAGGAGGATGCGATCGGTCACGGAACGCCCTAGCTAGAGCTTTGCCGGGCTCGTGTTATAACACGGCCCGCGGGGTTATAATCCAGCGGCGTAGCCGGCCGTTTAAATAAAATATCTCAATGGAACGGCGCGGATGACCACGGTAAAATCCGAATTTTTCAACCGATTCGAATTACGTCCACTCATCCGTGATAGATTTATGATCAGCGGGGATATATGCATGTATCTCGTCACGGCGCGGAGGCATTTGTAGTTTTTAATCGCTTTCAGAGACAAGCGCGCGGTGCACGCGTCGAAACAACAGCTACTCCCTTCGTCCACCGTTCCCCACCCCTCGAAATCGCCCCTCGTACCCCTCCCTGCTCTTCGTCGCCCGCGTGATCATCGGTTATCGCGGCCGCTGCTTCCATTTCCAGCGTCCGTGCTGGAATATCTGTCAGTGAGTAGAGCGGAGATTCATATCCGGTGGTCCACTAGGAACGGTCCGTTAATATCGTTTATCGACTCGATTTTATAGAAAACAAAGAAAAGCGAAAGGGGAGACACAATTGCGGAGAGGTCTTGTGAATCTCGCTCGGGATTTAATGTTGCGCTGCGTGTCATAGATCAGATTACGAAGCGGATTTAATAGATGCTGGTATTGAATGGTCTTCCTTTGGAACGGGCGATGACTGGTTTGTTATTAACCCCTTGCCTCACAATAACGTGTCAGATTCGCGGTGAAAATTTTAAATAGGGTTTAGCAACCGCGAACGTTACTCATTTCTTTTGAATTCAAATGAAATACTATTCTTCTGTAATCAATTATTATACTACGGACCAACTGTAAGGAGAGAATATGCCCGTAAATTTTCTCTTTTTTTTACTAAATTATTAATAACAAAGTAGTTGTATCCATTATAGTTAAGAAATAAATGATAGGTAATGAATATTCTAATTTTGAGAGGAATTATAAGGTAACGAGTTAATATTGTGGTAAGACGTGTTCTGCCTTTCTATCGCTTAATGGATCGTTCATTTTTGTGAATTGCTTTGTTGTAGATTAATTTAATGTGTTCACTGATGCTGGTAGCCTTGCATTCAATTTTCGACTTGTAGATCAAAACTGACGCGAGGCATCGTGGAATCCGAGCGAAACCGTCTTCACCCCCTCTCGGGTTTATCTCGCCGCGTTTGTTTGTTTCATCTGCTCTATCTGAGCTTTCCATTCGAGTGACTTACGCGTATTGATCGCGCTTCGATTCTTTCATGGACCTGACCGACAGATTTCCGCCGTTATCTGCGCGGCCACGAATTGCATTCTGATTTCGTGGCGACCGGCTGATCTGCGTGACGTAAAAAGGACACGGTTATCAGGTTGAAAAGTTGGTTGGTGATTTTAAATTTGAAAGTGCTCGTTGTGGTTTTATTAGATTTTTATTGAATTTTAATGTTGCGTAAGCTTTTTGGATCATTTGTAAGGCGATTATATATGTATAGTAGTTATTCTGAAAATGGATTTAGTAATTTGAACATTACTATCGCATGATCATCGAAGCTCGAGTAAAATGATAAAATGATTTCTATTTAACTTGCTGTGCAACTACACGTACTGCTGCGAATGGACCTTCAACAAAGTAAATGGAAACCGATTTAATTTATTCAATTAAAGTAACTTCAGTTTACTTTCGCAGTTATAATATCTTCAGTAAAATGTTGCTCCTGCGTAACCGTGCAAATAGCTAAAAAAGAAATATACTCAATCGAATAAACAGAATAAACAAGCAGGCAGGTCGATAAACGCGCACGCGAATATTCATCGCGATATAATATATATATGTATATAGCGCCCTGCTTTCCTCGTCTAACAAAACGTATTTATCCATAATTTGGTTCATGAAATTTCACGGAATCTTGTCATAATAAGAATAAATAGAATTAAATTTCTCAAAAAATCCGTCGTAATAATCGCGATCCGCGCGATGATTAATTCATCGCCGAAAATGCAAGCGTATCCATCCATCAACTCGAAAATCGCTTCGTTAAACACAAAATTTTAGGTTACATGAAAGTGCATGTCATTACAGTATCGATTAAACACTTTTATCTCGGACGTTTTCTCTCCAGAGATATTCAAGTATACCCTCCATTTATATTAATCTAGATTATATATTCAGTTCATGTATATTCAAGTCTATTAACACATCATTGGCGATGTTGCTGTTATTTGAAATAATGTCACTACCTCACAAAGTGTCGAATATGTATCAAATTCTAGTGGCAAAACAGTAAGTTCAATTTTGCTATTCCAATTAGAAATAATTTTTTGAAATTATATTCAATTCCAGTTCTTCTAATAATATTCCTACGAATTTGAATTTACATAAAGATCCATAATCTAACTGTTACATTATGCAAAATTTAATTTCGGACAACTCATTTTCTACTTTCACTGCATCGACAAAAAATGACGATTGGTCGATTTCATAGCATAAAGAAATTATATTATGCAAAATGTAATATTGAATACCTAATTTCCTAATTTCATTGTACAGTTCGCAATGGCGATTGGTCGCCTTCCTAACGTAAAAGGTTAATCCACTTAACGCCAAACGAGATGCAGGAGCAGTTTTCAATTGGCTCGTGTGGGTGGCCATTATCTCGGCGCGGATCATTAAAAATGTCAGGCGTCGCGGCGCTCCAAAGACAAAAGTCCTCTGTTACGACTTATTAAATCGTTCCTCCGGTTCTCCATGCCGGTGGCCAGCGGAACCAACCCTTTCACAGCGTCTACTCTTTATTCCGCGGATCCGCCGCGGCGGATACCGTGATTTCACGACGATTATCCGCGTATTCAGGTGGCCGCGACGCGTTAATTACAAGCTGAACTTTCATTTCCATGCGGTCACGACGATTACAATAAGCTACAGAGATTCGATTATTCGAAGCTACGATTATTCGATAGACTCCGGCCTACCCCAATCAGTTCGAACGTTGTAAAATTCGTTAGAGAAATTGTAATAAATAGTAAAGAAATCGTTTGGATATTGACGAATTTAATTGATGCTTCTGATTCGGGTTTATTTGATGTATGGATAATAACATTGCGTAACAAGATATTAGGTTTGCATTGTATAATTATATTTTGACTGGCAAATATAGATCTAAATATTGTTTTCTCTTATTTTCGATTTTAGTATTATGGACATTGAATTATGAAGATTGAATACAATTTTTAAGTCTGAAGAATTTACTCTGCAGTAATATAGAGTTATTTAGATGAAACGATACATACTCAACTGGTTAATATAATTAAATACTTTAGATATTTTTGAAACTGTGTGTTTCTTGGTTTAAATATTAGTACAAACACTTTAATTGCACGTTTACCCGTGTACTCCCAGTCTAATACCCAATTAATGAGTACAAAAGAAAACCGACGAGAAATCCATTCTCTCGCAGAAATCTCGTTTCCCCGACGCAGCCGTTTCATTTCGCCGAGGTACGTAATTTCGTACGCGCGATTTTCCATTCACCTCGAAACAAATTACTCCGCGGCAAAGTGGATTCTCCGGCGAACACATGCCGCGGTTGAGGTTCCCGCGAGCGTTCCGCCGCGTCTTCGGTAATAGATTCCAGCGTGTGTCGGTACGCAATGGCGGAGAGACAGAAGGCGAAACAATGGCGGCGCGCGGAACATGTATTGCGGTGTCGTCGCGAAATTCGACTATCTGCAGGAAATTTCTCTGCTGAAATCGCGCGATTTCGACGATTAGAAAGACGCCTTCGGGATTCCTGTGTCTCGAAATGGAATTGTGTTTTGTCTCTTGGCAGAAGGAAGAAAAAATGGAATATTTGAGAGTAAAATCATGTTTTAGCCCTTGATAAAAAAGAGAAGAGATGATAAAGTTGGTTGCTCTTTTGAGAGTAAAACTATGCTTTAGTTTTCGATAGAAAGAATGAAAGATGAAACTGTTTCCGTAAAGTTAGGTGTTCATTTTCAAGTAAAAGTTGAATATGCATCTTCTAATAATTATACCCATTTAAACAAAGTGTGAAATTTATAATTCAGAATGTAACGATATTATAAAGCGTACAATCATTGAATACAGCAAAATAGTCATTCGCTTTTCCCTGTGTACAATGAATAACACAACTCCCCATTAAGTTCGTAAAAGATTTTCGTCGCATCTCACTCGTTGTTACACGACAACAGGTTAATCTCATGTTACGAGCGCGCCGTCTGCATTATGGATAGAAGCAACCGTCTAAAATGAATCGTTCTTGAGGTGTTAACGGTGGCGCGCTCCTAATTGCAGAAACGAGGCTTAATCTGCAGCAACAAACGCGCCGGCGGCGTAAGTAGCAGCAACAACCAGGCGGTTAAGTAGTAACAACAATACCGGGTTAAAACCAGCCGACGTTCACAGGGAATGTTTATCGTGAGGTCGGCCCGGTCTGACAACAAACGGGACCATTCTGGAAGCAGTCTTGCTCTCTTCTGTTACTCCTTCACGGTTGGTGCGAGCGAGCAACTCCTCTGTACACTCCCTTTCGTACGTAGATCTTCCATGTTACGTATTTATTCGATTATAACTCAAATAAGTTAGGTTCTATTCAGTATTTCCTTCTTGTTACTAGTTTTATGGAGCAAATAGCAGTGCTGGTTTAGCTAAAAAATCTACAATTTGCAATATACGTCGCGTAAGTTGTGCTTCTTAATTATTTAGTGTATTGATGAACTATGTTAAACCTTGGACAACGATGATCGAGTCTAGATTTTCAGAGATTTCGTTTAATTTCCAATGTTATTACAACTGATTTGTGAATATTTGTGTGTAGAAAAATTAGATTCTGTAAGATGAATACATTTTGTAGAACTACGTTTGAGAATATATCTAAGAAACTATATTCAATAAGAAGACCAATGAATTTTAAAGAAATACGTTTGGAAATAGAGAAATGTATAAACTACTAATAGTACTAACAGAACCTTTTCAACCAGCACACGCCGGTTTTAATAAAACTTATGCGAGACATGGTTCTTAAGGAAATATTGAAAATATTCAAAGTTGAGGGTTGTAAGTATATTTTTTAGAATATCCCTGAAACTAGGGGGTACAGAAAAGAAGTTTGTTTAAATTCTTCGTCTCGAAATGAATAATTCAAATTTCTTTTCTACACCCCCTGGCTTCAGAGATATTCTAAAAAATATACTTTTAACCCTTTGAATATTTTCAATATTTTCTCAAGAACTATGTCTCATAGAAGTTTCATCAAAATCGACGCGTGCTGATTGAAAAGGTTCCATTGTAACAATAACAAGATGTAAACATTTGGTGCCAACCACCATCCCCTAAAATCTATCTACCACAAACATCTTCTTCGTCCCTACCGGGATTAACAGGTTGACTGCCACGGAAAACATCATCGTTTTACGTACCACTTACCTTCGTAACAAAGATAAATGTTATCTAGTTATTTACGTCATTGAATATTTTTATTCGACATCAATTGTCTTCTGAATTATAATTGTCTTCAAATTATTTTGAAGCTCCTGTCATCAATGATCACCATGGCAGTCAACGCGTTAACGCATACAGTTCCCAGTCTAACGATCATTTAGCTTCACCAGCAACAATGGTTCCATGAACAGTTCACCGACAGAACGGTCGATGATTCCAGGCTGGAATCGAGCCTCAAAGGGTTAACTTCTCCTCGCATTCGTTAAGTGTCCTAATATTTACGAGCTGGTCTGTGCGTGTTCCGCTTTTCTCTTTGGCGGGTCGGCCTCTGCCTTTCGTTCCTCGATTCTCTTACCGAAGAGGGAGAAAGAGACGGATTCCTCTTTGCGCGGAGAGTCTCGTCCAGAGCCAGGGCTAAATACACACGCGACCTTACCGCCGCTGAGAGGCCGGGCTCGCGTTAACTCCCGGGAAAGTCAATATTTAAGTCAAACTAGTTCTCCCCTCTTAAATTAACGATTTACAGCGGACACTAGTTACGTTTCCGCTTCTCGAGCCCCCGGTTTGGTTACATCTTATTGGCTCACGCATCGCTTGCTTGCCAAAGAGAAACGTTGTAGACCGTTGTATGGAGGAAGTGGCGGACCTCGCTGGTACCATCTGCGGATTAGAGACGGTTCTTTGTGGAAAAGTTGCTCGAGCGAGGCCGGCGTTTAACTTTTGAATGTTTGGGTTGAATAATTGAAAGGCTTGGAGGTTGAAGATTAAGGCTCGTCGAGGATTTTTGATAATTGAATGCGTTGTAAATGGGAATGAATATATTTTCATGGATTAACCCTTTGCACTCGAGAGCTGGCTCTCAGCGACCGCCTGGTTTGATGAAGTAAAATTATAAAATCTGATATTTAATATTGAACCGTGTATAATGCATCGGTGCGTGAAACATTAGGATAAAAAAAGCTTTGTTTCTCAATTTACTTGTGATTTCTCTTTGAGTTAGTTTAAAAAAATATCATCTTCGTCTAGTTAGAAAATGTTAAAGAGTGCGAAGGGTTAAATGTATCGCAAATATCGTTTTATTACTGATTCGTTTGTTATGTATTTTTATTTTACTGTTTCGTTTATTGTGTAATAGAGGATGCTTTTATTTATAGATGCAGTGAATTTTTAGTATTTATTGAAAACGAGTAATTTTATAATTACGATCATTACAATCACTGAAATTTTAGTTTAATAATAATTGAAATTACTGTTTCATAACTGTTATATTCTTGCCAACTATAATGTCAGTCTAAATTTTTTCCTGTTCTTTAATTTCTACTAGGTCCACTGATTAAGAACACGTGCAACTCCGATAATAGTAATTACAGAGATGAGGATAATTAACCTCCCTCGGGCTCGGAGTTTTACTTCCTGCTATCTGTTTCCGTCTTTGATATATTATAATTTCCCTCCCTTTTTTTCGTTCCAAGCCGAGCATAATCGCTCCAGTTTTCCAAATTAGGTTGTAAAGTTACGGGCGCTTCGCAGCCCGCGTAAGTACCGCAAGTTAGAACGGCTCTGTATTCACCGGCCTTTTTAACAGGCCCATGTGTCGTTTAAGTACTAAGACAGCTGGAAACTTTTCCGGGATAAGTAGCTAAAGTGTCCTTATATTCAACGGGCTGGCGTTAAGACGTAAAGCAAGCTTACAACGTTTACCGTGCGGCGACAGTTATTGCTAGATACTGGATTTTATGCATTCATGACGGATACTAGTGCATAGAATCTAAAATGCAACAATTTTCTAAGAATACGAGAACACTATTATTTCATTTTCAGCTTATTAAGGTGTTTAATTAAAAAAAAAACCAATTTCTGCTTAACACTTATTCCGTTAACTACAGAGCAACTACACACTCAGTCTAGTTACTCTAATAAGTTTTCATCAAGATTGGAACAATACATTTTATTATCTTACAATTTGATTTAATTCAATTTACAAATATTAGATGATACTTTATTAAACACGTATTTATTATATTTAATGGTATTTTATTATAAATCGTAATAAATACGAATTTTTTACAGTTTCCCGCAGAAATGTCTTTGGAATTTTGATACTTGCAAAATACAGATTCCGGGGTTAGATCACTTGGGAACATTTTTATTTTGTATAAAAGCTCCGTTGTCTAGTTGTTATCTATACTCGCATAAGTGTCTTGCTACACAAAGGCAAACATTAAACGTGCCACACGCGGGAAGCTTAGGAGTGCTCCTTGGAATAAGGATCACGCGTGCCGCGGGTTATAACGTGACTGATAAGAATTTCATTTCACGAAATTACGATACAAGACATTTGAATACAGAGTATTAGGACTGAAATTGCTTTTCTCGATCCGTTATCTTGTGCGTACCGGTGCAACCGAGTCGCGTGCAGATAATTTACGATTATTCATCAACTGTTCGCCGCGATAGCGGTATCTGAACGTGATATGTATGTATTTAATTCTGTATAATTATAAATTGCGCATGAATCCTCCATTTTTTCTCTGTCTGTTTAATTCGTTATCCACTGTGGAACAATGTTCTATGGAAATGTTGATTATTTTCATTGTTAATTATAACTGTTTCACGAATATTTAAAATACAGTAAATTTTGTTCAACGTTTTCAATTCGAATTCCCGTTCGGGGGTTACGCATCCGACGCAGATTTTGCTCGAAATTTCGTTGGATAATTTTATGCCAAATTATATCGGGAGGAATTTATTTGACATATTATTGTAGAACATTTAGTCGAAACTTTATAGCGGAACATTTGTTAGAAATTACATGAAACGAAAATCATTCGAAATATATATATTCACGGGAAATACTGAAACTATACTGAAATGTAAAAACTGTTCTTTTCGTATGTATTTGTTATACATACTATAATCCGATAGGAACATTTCTGTGTAATAAAAAATAAAATAAGTCCAATAAATGCACGACCTTATCACGTTCGAGCTCTTTCACTACCGAAATTGCTTGGAGACAATTACAAAAATACTTACCAATCAAAACCCCCAAAACCGAACAATTGCCACATAAAAATCTAAAAAAGTAGCCAATTACTAACCAAAAATACCAAAAGCAACCAATTACTGAAAAAATACCAACCCCTCAATAATTATTTCCATCACTCCCTTGTCCCAAAGAACAATACCCAATAAACCCTCAAAATTCCAATCAGCGTTCAACGCGTTAACCCCGTGCCTCGCAACAACATGCGAATAAATAGAATTTAACAATCAAAGATATTACTCAATTCCTTTGAACTGAAAAGAAATATTATTCTTCCCCTTATTATTACATCCTGCGTCAAACGTAGACATAGACTGTACCTAGAATTGTCCTCCTTGTTCAATGAACCGTTACTAACAAAGTTGCATCGATCACGGTACGAGATCACGAAATAAATCATGAGCCAAGGGGTTAATCGTCGAAACACGAGTGAGATTTCATGAAAAACGATAAAACCGTAGTGCCGTATTTACCGTTCGTTCCTCTAATACCTGTTTGTCACGATCGTCGAGTTCTTAGAGGCCGCGGCTGCACTCGGGATCGGTAATTAAAAGCCAGAAAAGCAGGGGGACGCTGTGGAACGAGGAGGACCCTTTAGAGAGAAGTGGGAACAGTCGTTGCGACGTCACCGGCAGCCACGCCGCTGACGGGAAAGTTATTGCTCGTATAGTGGAGCAGCCGGGCAAATAGTGATAATAGTCGAAAGTTCGTTGCGGATACGAGGTCTGGGTTGACCATACACGGCAGAAACGCTGTCTGCCCGCGACCAACCTTTACCGCCGAATTATACAGGCGGCCGGATTTCCCCGCGCACGAGCGCTCGTTTCGCCAGCTGGACGATTTGTTTCGATCGACACGGACCGCCGAGCGATTTAGTTATTATCTCGCATTAGCCGAACCACGCAACGAGCCCGTGCTCCGTTTTCCGAACGTTGATGCGTCGATTTCACGCAATCGAACAATGCCGATCGATTTCTTTCTCACCGCTTTGAGAATTTTTTTGATATCGTCACTGGCTTTGGTGCTTATTTTGTATTTTAACACGTCGACTGCCACGAAAAGCATCAGCGTTTTATGTGTCACTTATCCTTTCTATAGCAAAGATACAAAGCAAGAATTATTAATTCTTTGATATGAAAATTCTTATATTACCCTATTATTTAGTTATTTACGTTGCGGAAAATTTGTATTCGAAATCAATTATCTTCCAAGTCATAATTATTTTCTTGTAATTTGAAGCTTTGAATTTGAGCTTTTAAATTGATCGATAACAATAAAAATAAGAAAACTGATGTGAAATAAAAATATTTGGTGGTATAAGTAGTTGGATAATAACGTAATATGAGTACTGTGATACCGTATCATTAATAATTATTTCTGTTATCGTTTGTCTTTGTTATGAAAAAATAAGTATTGTGATATAAAACGCTCGAAACTCTCATGGCAGTCAACGTGTTAAGAGAGTTCTGTGTTTTGGATTCGCTGGAGTTTTGTGTTCGAATTTGGGATTGGGAAGAATTCAATGTGCATTTGGTTGCATAGTGTTTTAATATTAGTATTTTATGTATCTTATGTATTATTTTATATATTATATATTATATTATTTCAATTCATATTTTCTGTATTATTTCAAAGTATTTTAAGAGAGCTTTGTGTTTTGGTTTTAGCTGAGTTTCGTGGTTGAATTTGGGATCCATAAATTTTGGTGTGCATTTGGTTGCATAGTGTCGTTGAATGTCCATACTGGTCGTTAATTTCTTTGCATTTTCATAAACATCATCACTCTATCTTATAATCATTGTGAATATTATTATTGAAAGAACATCATACATTCCAATTTTCATTATCCAATGAAGAATACTCGAAAATAAAACTATGATATTGCTCGACGATCTCTAAAAATCCTTCGATTTCCCGAGAAATTACCCGGCAATAAAATCGAAATACTTCCTACTCCGCTTTTACACGAAACCTGCCAAACACAGTTCTCCAAGTACCTGCGGCGAAACTCTCGGAAGCGAGTTCTCGCAGCATTAGCGTATCGATAAAATCATCTGGACCAAACAGTCCAACACAAGACGTCTGAGACGACATGACGGGACGGCAGGAAGCTGCCAAACACCGCGGAAAGTCGGCTGCGAGTCGCAGAAGGGATAGGAGAACGAAATTCCGGATATGGTACACGCGTTTCAGAGGCACGTTAAGTGCACCTAAGCAAATGCCGCGGGTCTTTTCCCGGAGCGAAACGTCGCGTCGCGAGGTTTACGTTTCGGCTCGTCCGTTTGCGTTCCCCCGGTTTTCCCGTCGCCTGTGGAATACCCCCGCGGAAAGAACCTTCTTTCTCGCAGCGGCAGGATGCTCCAGGCACCGTCGCAACGCTACGACGACGTTTAACGCGTTCGCTGCGTTTGACGAGTATACACGTCATCTTGAAACGTAAAGTTATACGAAGTCTTCTAACGAGGAATTGTTCTCTTTTACAAAGAAACATGTAATTCTTCTTCGTTTTGGTTTAGTTCTTTCGTTAGAATACATCGTATGTGCATTTGTATTGAATATGTGTATAATAATGTGGGAACGAATGTACGAACGGATAATGAGCATGCGTGGAAATAGATGAACGACGATTATGCATGTACGCGTGAATGTTCATGGTGTTTGGAATATTCTGGAATGTATTGATTTTTTAAATTATTGATTTCTCGTCGCTGATGATATTCATTTTAATGAATCCAGAATATTCCAAATATACATGAAGTTAATGCACGGTAACGGAAGAATGTTCCGGAAGGTGTGGAAGTGTATTAAAATATTAGTCGAGTTGTTGCGCGAGCGTGACGACGAGTAATTATAATCAAACTTCTTAATAAAGCGTGTGCGTACCATTTCCTTTCGTAATTTAATTTAGTATGTGTGTATTATTTTGCGTGAACTATTACTGTTTCCTACAATAATAATGTAGAGATCGATTCGAAAATAATAAAAGAAGAAACCGATAGTAATTATATATACAGTAATATAATAATTCTTTTATAATTATTTGATCAATCTCTGCGCTATGATATACACAATTACCATCGATTTTTCTCTTTGTATACATAGTCAAACCTGTTTTTGTGGGGTCCTTTTCTATGCGATTTCTTTTTATGCGGTGTATGAATTGTTGTTTTTCAAGTGACGAAGGCGACTTTGAACCACTTCATCACAAGGAGATGCGCATTTTGCATGTATGAGAAATTAAATTTTTTTAAAATGATGCCACGTATAATTTAATTATTTATTTCGTTTGAAAGCACTTTCTCGCTATTTCGTAAATGTCCGAACATTTTTTCTGTGCGGTCTCTATCCACTGCACAAAAACAGGTTTAACTGTGCATCACGATACTATACTCTATATCCTACGACAATGAATAATCGTCGGAAAGCTTCCATCGCTTTACATGTATATTCATTATCCATCATACGGTTATCTTGATATCCCACGCGTACCACCGTGTGAAAGCGGCCTAAAGGCTGCGAGCGCGGAAAGAGCGAGCTCGACAGAAGAGGAAAGAGCATCCTCGGAGACGTTCGAGAGGGCGACGTGCATAATTCAGCGGTAATGCCTTGAGCGTGCACGAAAACGCGAACGCACCGCCGAGTTCCGTCAAGCTGAAAGTTCCCCGGTGTTATTACTATTTACCCAATTCTCGAGCCGGTTGTTTGCGGCTCGCGGAATCCCGTTGTTCCTGGGCGTGGGACGATCTCGCAAGTATCGGGGAAATTACGGAGGCACGAGTTTTGATATTTGTTCGGTGGAGTTCGACGGGGTGGTGAGATAATTCTTAGGAGCGACGCGCGTTGGAGCTTCTGTTAAGATCGGGGATTTCATTCAATTAAAACGGTTGAGTTATTTTGTTTAGGGTTCTTTAGAAATTAGTAGGGAGAACTCTTTTCTTTAATATCTTCTAGTATTGGAATGTACAATCGAGGATTGTACAGTTTAGTAATTTTATAAGAATTAGAGGAAAATATTAGAACTTTGCCTCAGTTTAACTGATTACGTACTCGCAACGAGAATTCTCGTTTTTTAATAAAGACATTTAGCTATGATGCGACTTTGCTATTTACCACAGCATTTAAAAAAATGTTAAATTTGATTCGAATTGATTATCCATTTAAAATATATTACATAACGATATGATATGTGAATTTTTGTATATATAGTCATATAAGTTGATCTCATTGAAAACTGTCATCCGCACAATTCAGTTTTCTGAAAATTATTCGGTACGCAATGTGCACAGGATTAGATGAATTTCTTTAATAAGTTTATCATTTCTTTCCAATAGTTCTTCGTATTTGACGATGATTTATACTGTAATAATATTTATTCCAGTAAGAGAGAAGCTAAATTATTTGAGCAGAGATCGAATTTCACTAAATCGTACGTTGCATCGGATATAGTTCAACATCAATTGAAGCAATTCGACGACTCATGGAATTTACTTCTTTAGTCGATGAAACAGAAAACTGGAGGAGGTAGGATTTGGAGGAGAAAGAGGGGGGAAAGGTATGAAAAGAAAATACAGGGAAGAAACAAAGACAAAAGGAAAGAAAGTTAAAGGGGTTGGTCCCAGTGGCAGGGGCAACCTGTGGAATTTCGCGATCCCTTCAACCCCCCGAACGGGGACTTGAAAACTCGTTTGCAGAAAATCGCTCGACCGGAAGTGGTTGGTACGTGCGAGCAAAGCGGTGACAGTGAAAGGGGACGCTGAAGGGGGAGGCGAGTTTTCGTCAATCGCATAAGCAGACCCTCTTTTATTACCCTTAGGCGCCGCCATTACTGTCACCGTCATCGCTGACGAATCGTTTTCATCTGAAGACACTACAACACGGCAGTTGCCAAGATAATTTCAATCAAAAAAATTCAAGGACTTCTTAATTACCAGAAAAAGAATTTCCGTTTCAAATCGAAGCATTTTTAGAATATTCCTCTGAGTCATTCAATGTTAAAAAAAATTTAGAAACGCTTGAAAAATAAATATTACAGCACAGTATTTCACAATATACTGTGCTACACATATAAACGCAATAAGAACATTCACTTGTTCAAAAATGACTTTTTCAAACCGTCAACTTTCCTATCTTTCCCAGAAGCCACTAGAACGACGAACACTTCGAGAGCCAACTCACAATACCACAAATTCAATGTTTCCCTTTATCCAAAAATGAATTCGCAACATTCAACGGAACTTTCTACAACTCGAACGCCATCCCCAAAACATCCGACATTCCACGCTCAAAGCCCCTTAGTCCCATCAAACCACAAAACAACGGAAACCGACCACGGCCAAACAAAGGAACGCACGCAGAAAGAACGAGAAGGTAGAGAAGGAAAAAAGGAAGGATCTTCGAACGTCGCCAATTACGAAGCTTCTTATCTCCAGTTCTCCGGCCATCCGCGCTGGTCTAACGGCGGTTCTCGGAGGGCTCGTAAAAGGGTGGCCGCGGAAGATTAAGCAATGAAAAGTGTCGAGTACGCGAGCCACGTCGGAGGGCTCCTTCGTATTTAGCCATTCGAAGTAATCGGCCATTGAGGTCGCCGATTTATATCTCGTTACGCTCGGGATGGCACCACGGTGGGAGACGGTGGGCGGCATTGTTCGCGGGTCGCGGACAAAGTGGTCTCCTAAGGTACATCCTCTAATCTGCGTGCCGGTGTCCTTATCTGCTTTCTTTTTCCGGCCTGTTCTCCGTTCGAGCCACCCCTTTCGCGAGTTCCCGCTAGCTTCTCCCTTTGTCCCGTTCCCCCTGCGTCTGCCAACCCCCCCCCCCCCCCCTTACCCCCGCTGAAAAGGATCGCCGAGAGACCCCGAGCCGTTTCATCGCGAGAGAAACAAACGAAACTGCAGAAAATCGCCTTTGCCCGACGGTATTCCTTTTTCCTCTCTTGGCTGGAGCCGCCCTTCTCGCATTTTCTCCTTTTCCTCTTTCTCTTCTTACTTCTTTTTCTTCCCTTTCTGTGTTCCCTTCCGCTGCTCGAATTCGTTTGCTCGGATGAAAGGAAAGCCCTTCCACCCCTTGAGACTGTACTAGGAAAAAGACTCCTTACCGCGGAATACGCGCGTGTAGATGGCCTTTTGGAGCTCTGTGACTTTCCTTTTTCGGAGTTGAGTAGTTTGGCGGTGGATTTTGGTTTCGTGGATCTGGTACTGGGATTTTGATTTCGGTTTGGAGTTCTGCAATTATTTTTAAAGGATTTGAAGTTTGCTTCGCGATGAAGGTGGAAGGATTTTCCTAATGTTTTCATTTGTGATTTGAAGTTCACGTTTATTGTTTGATCTTTTTGCAATTATTTTTGCAGATCTTCATGTTAGAACGAAACTTATTGTTCATCTAGCTGTTAATAGGATAAAAATGTTCTACTTTAGTTGATTGTATGCGATTTATCTATTATCGTTATGTTAACTTTAAATTCTTAGAATTTTCATTCGATCGAGCGACGCTTTCTGATGTAAGAATATTCTAAGGGGTGTCCCGTAGGAACGCTGACAGATATTTTTATTGACAACGGGATTCTTCGGTCGCGTGAAACTTACCATCTTGTTTCCACGAACGCTCGGTTCGTGAGAGGCATGCGGCGGAATGTCTACTGGAATTCTGACGGCTCACCTGTTACACCTTTGTCGCGTGAAAACCAGTGGGAGACGGAAGTCTGGGTCCGCGAAACGTGTCCTTGGACCAACCCTTCGTACTTCCGCCTCGTTTCTGGAACGGTATGGTGACGCGAAAGAGGGAGACCCTTTTTCTCGAAAGACTCGCTCGAGAATTTTCTCTCCTACCGCGTTCAGACCATCAAAGAACACCGACTTTATCCTTTTTCGTTCTGTTTTACCTTTATTTTAAGAACTGTAGCGACTTCTTTCGAACTTCTTTGTGATGTGAATATGCTGTGCAAAGATTGAAGACTATTTACTTTGAGGATTGAAAAGTAAAGTTTGAAAGTTGACATCTGAAGCTGAGGTTTGAAATTTACAATTTAGAATTTGGAATTTGGAATTTGAAATTTGATTATGTTATTAGTTAGTTTTTCAATGTATCATAAACACGTTTTGTAAAGTCATCGACAATTATTTTCCAGGTGAGTTTGAGCAAAATTTATACTAACAATTGTGCGAAATTTGCTACAGAATTCCGACCGGCTCCCCATTTTACGCTGCAGCCAATGGAACCTTTAATCGGTTCTATGAATTTATATTTGATTTAAATTCACCAAAATCGTTTCGGAATTATTATAATTTGCACGAACGTGCGCGGTCTGATTATCATCGAAACGCATCCGATTAATACAAACTTCATTGATACAAATCGAATCTTCAATCGGCACACAATAATCGTATAATGAATCTAATATCAGAATCGCGAATATTCATGCAAATACGCGGGGTCACAATCGAATTTCCAAGAACGACGTTTCACCGGGATTGCATCCGTCGCGTTCGAGCCGTTATCGAAACACGAGTAACAGAGACACTCGTAACTTCAATAAAAATTATTTCACGACTACCACTGACAGCAGCAGCCATTACAAACCCGAAAACCAATTCAGTCGAAGCCCGTCAAATTAAAATAATCAACGACCCTCGAAATCGAACCCAAATGAAAAACGCAAATGTCAATACCCTCGGTTCCCAGCATATGAAAAGAATTACACTTCGAACACGCTCCAGAGCACAAACTCAATTAAGCGTCAACTACCGCGAAACAATTCCCAGCGATAAAGAAACAAAAGCATCCACGGAATTAAAAGAAAAAGAGGGCAACGGAGACAAGGAACATTTTCACGTCTCGCAGCCAGCCTTATTCCTGATTTAAACGAAACCTTGGAATTCGCAGACCGCAACATTTTCCCCGGGAAGCGGTTCTCCGTCCGGGAGGCAAGAACAAGCCAAAACGTACAGAGGGAAACAAACACAGGATCCCGACCGCAATACCCGACGTTCCCGTGCGAAACGGACGAGACTGTCGAGCATTTCCAGTCGTCCTACCTAAACCTTGTTGCCTTATTTCTCTGTCGCTCCCTTTTTTCCCCTCTTTTTCCTCGTTATTTTGCGTCGGGCAACGGCGGATTGGCCAGGGTTAGGGCCAACGAACCGGCCGTGCGCCGCGTAGGAACGAGAGTAATCGATCTGTCGAAGGATATTCGGTGCCAATGAATCGGCCGGACACGATCCCGACGCGGAACGAGCCCGGAGACCGCCAATCGCTCCACGACATGGCCGGGGAACCTAACTCTAGCACCTGACTCGGACCTAAACCCAGCCAGGATGGTTCTCGAGCGATACCGGCCTCGATCGCGATAAAACGATCCACCTTTCTTCTCTTTTTGCTCCCCTTCTTTCGGCGGGGGACGATTTAACGAATCGACGTGAACCGGAAGCACCGTAAATCCCCGCTTCTAGCTCGTTTCCCTTGGGGACCTTGTTCCGGATCCTTGGAATTTTACAGGCACACGTGACTGATGTTGGAAGCTTACCAAATGGAAGACTTCGATCCCTTTTTTAACCAGCGGAATTTACTTTTGAAAATCTGTTGTGAGGTAGTAAAATCTACTAATGGGGTAAATAGTTATTGTTGAAAATTTTGATTTATTCGATTAGAGTTTTTTTATTCTATTGTTGGAAAACTTGCTATTATTTGGAGTTCTGAGACGGCGTATATTCTTGTCGAACGTAGTTAACTGGATGAACGTTTGGATTTCGCTGCTGGGTGTGTGGAAACAGTGATTTCCTACAGATACTTCCGTTTCTGTTTTACTCAGGATAACGGGAGATTTCGGAGCTTCTTTGGGTTTATGTATAGTTTTTATGTTTCAATTCTTTATGGCTATATAATATATACATAAAGTACGAATCGTTATCGAAACGAGTCTATTCAAATTCTCCTCGTCTAAATACCAGCGCGAATAAGTCCTAGTTATAACGTCAAGTGTATAATTAAATACTAAATTCAGAGATTATCATAGATATTCCTGAAAACAGTATCAATTCGAAAAATTCAAAGAAACTCAGTGATCACGTCGAGGAAGAGCCTTAAATTTCCCAGAATGCATCATAGATTCGGCAACGATTCGAGCGTTCTATTCTAGGACCTTCTACCCGGCGGAAGTTGCGCCGGTAACGGTAGATTTTAATCAAATTCATAGCCACCGACCTGAAAATTAATAGAACCCGGCCAACTTCTCACTTTCGTGCTTCACAAGATTTGCAGTTTCCGATTCGGGGGCCCCATAATCCTCGGCCACCGTTAAATCTGAGTTATTAAGGCTTCTGACCTTTAAATTGCCGTAACTGTAAGCTTCCGGCGTCCCATATCCCGTAATTCCGGATTCGTATGCAGCCGAGAACCCGGCGGACTTCGGGATCCCGGAGTCTTTCAGTTTCGCCAGGTTTCGCGGTCTCTGTATTGCATCGCGCCGCTAAATACCATCTCCCCGGCATTGTAGCTTTGTAGCCCGTTGGTTTTCGAGTGCGTGAGAATTCGCGGTCGAGAGACTACAGTTTTCAGCTTACCCGAGCTTCCGCTGCGGTCAGCTCGTGTTTCCGTATCGTGTTTTTCGGTTTCCCGTTATTTTCGCCGGCCATTTTCCTCGGAACCCCAATTACCGTTATTTCAACTTGTAAATGCGTATTCACGCGTTCGAATTATTCGATAATTGTTGAATAATTTGTGGTATCATTGCTGTGAAAGAATATTAGCCTTTTGGAGAAATACTATTATTCTCTTGGTATTAATGATTATTAAGAACTACTCTATTTTCCTTTGAGAAATCTTTATCTTACTTAACTTGAATTAATAATTACATCAGTATAATTTAATCTCAGAAGAATGTAATGTTGTACATAGAATAATTCGTTTTCGAGAGAATTACATAGAAAATTGTTCCACGTTTTACGGTTAATGTTTAATTCTTCGATTACGTATCCAATTTTTTCCAACCGGGCCACAGGAAATTGGTAAATGCGAAGCATCGGCAGAATAAAGGAGAGAAAAGTATATTCGCAGCAGCGGGCGATAACGACGCGCTTGAAAAGGTTCCGCAGCTGTGTGTGGGTGCGTTAATTAGCGTTGCAGTTACGACATAATCGCCTGTACTTTGTTTCCATTTAGTGGACCTTTTTTGCAACTGCTCCTGAGCTGTTGCTCATCTCCCCTTATTTTCTCCCGTTCTCCCCTGGGCCGCGCACGCGCCTGTGCGATTTTTACTTGAACTTCTTTTAATTGTTCCGCGCTTTTTCGCGTCTGCCGGGCAAGTAAACCGTATCGCTTGTTTCTAGCCCGCCCGGAAATGAAACCTTCGCTTTGCCACCTTGTAATTCCGCGTTTGCCTTCGAAATATCTGTTTAATTGGGGAAAACAGCCTCCGCCGGCTCAGAATTGCTTCGCGAATTAAGTGAAAAAGGATTTTCTTGTTAAACGAACGAGATTTCCGCGAGCATGCCGAAATTTAAACGCGCGGGAATGCTTGTCTGGAAAAAGCATTCAGCCGCTGTAGCAAATGCTCATTAAACTTACGAGATAACGAATTACGAGTTCACCGAAGGGCTCTTTTCATCGCCATGGCTTTGCGCCGTTTAATTATTTCAAGTTTACATGGACGAATGTTTCATCCTTTTTAGTATTATGATCATCTTCAGGCAAAGCTCTTAAAAACGAATAAAGTTGTCTTTAGACGGGTCTCTTAAAAACTAACGAAATTATCTCTAGATGAATCTTCTGGGAGCGAATAAAAGTATCTGCGCATAAATCTCTTAGAAATGAATGAAATTAGCATCAGACGAATCTCTTAAGGACTAACCAAATTATCTTTACACGAACATCTTCCAAAAATGAAGGAAATTATTTTTACGCGAATCTCGGAGAAATGTACAAAATCTTTCACCGATTTCTTGAATCTGTGGCTGTGTATTGTTGAAGTCAGGGTGCCTTTGAATTTAGATCGAACGAAAACGGAAGTTCTCATTGATATCAGTAGTTACGAGATCTCCGTGCCTCGTAAACGGTAAAAACCGTTGCCCCCATTGAAAAAAAGTCACTTTACTCGAAGAAACCCGTACGTGTGCGCCACGCAGAAAGGATTCCATCTTGCCCGCCGCAATTCCATGCCGTCTTTCAATTCCGTATGCCCTGTCCGCCATTTATATTCCGCTCGTGAGCATCTTTTCCCGGGCTTAACACAAAAAGGTCCACGCGAAGTCAAACGGTACATGTTTACAGAAGAGTCAGCCGGGAAAGAAGAAATCCAGTCTGTTCCTGGTAGACGTGATACGAGACAGAGGAAATAGGTTTTGCGAAAGTTGGCCGGAGCTTACGTCGTGAGAAGCGTCTCTTAACTTCTGAAAGGAGCTTGCCGGGGACAAAATGGAGGAATATTAAATCGATTCTGGAAAGATTGCAATGTCCCTTTCTTCATTTGCTTGTGGTGGAATAAGAATTAAATGGAAACACAGTTTCACAGAAGTGTATTAACAATTAAGTGTATTTCGTAAAATAATTTTTAAGTTAGAAATTAATCAATTCGAAAATTACTCAAATTTATTATACTTTCAATATCTAATTTTAAGATAAAGTAATCTTATGGTATTCACTGATTATTATTGTTCATTTTTCTCTCGATCAAATCATCTTGAACACTCAATCGATCGGTTATAATAGCCAAATCGGATTTCGCCGTGTCCCAAATGGCCATTGACACTTCCTAACCTCGAAATTTACATTTGTCAACGTCCACGCGCTTCTGTAACTAAGTCTCGCCGGTGTTTTCGGAACCGATCCGGAGCGATTGGTTCCCATCGCAATTAGGCGGACTATCGCAGCCTCATGGGCACGAGGATCGCAATCAACAGTATCTCATTAGCCACTCGTGTGTTCCCTAGCCGGTTCAATCGTTAACACTCGAATGATCGCTAGATTTGTCGTTCAACAAAACCCTGTAGCAACTTTTCATACGTATGTGAAATATCGGTAACTGTTTCGATTCAACCAATAATAAATGAAATCGATGAATATACATTTTTAATTAATAATATTTCAGAATAGCATGATATTGATTGACAACGTTCAGTTGAAAGAAGATATATTTATACGTCACATATGTAAAATAACAGAAACTGTTTCAATTCAATCAATAATAAATGAAATCGATGAATATACATCCTTAATTCATAATATTTGGTAATAGTATGATATTAATTGATAACGTTTAGCTGAAGGAAGACATATTTGTACGTAACTGGTCGTTAAAGCGTTAAAAACCATAAGCAACTAAAGAAACCGCTTCGCAGCCAGCGAGGCGCAATCTATTTGTCCTCGGGCTGTCGTACTTACTCGCCAGGAAACACGGAGGACCGCAACGAAATGGAAGGGCGGCGACCTAGGAGGACAAGGAATAACACTTGGCGACAGCGGGAAAGATTCTCTCCCTCGCGCGCAATTTCTCTCCGCCGACGTAGGAGAGGACCGCTCGCCTCCTCTTTGCTCTTTTCTTTGCTCCTCTCGCGAGGCTCGCTTCATGGGTTCTTCCCTTCGGCCCTCAGACCTCACGGCGAAGTGGTTTAGGAGACGGAACGGCTGGAGTGGTAGGGCAGAAGTTGGGAGATAGTTGAAGTTGAAGATTGAAATTCTACTAACGAAGCTTATGGGTTGCTCGAGAATCATCAGTGGTTCCTAAACCGTCTTTTATTCCGCGTACTGCTTTCTACTTTGCGAAGCTTCACTTCGAGACTGTTAATACTAATAATAAAATATTAGATAAAGTAAATCTAACTAGGGCCTAAAATTTCTTTATAAGATTACTTAACACTTTGAGTAATGGGAAAATAGAATTTTCTTATAGAATTCTTACTACACAAAGATTGTTTTTTATAGTATTCACGAGATAAGCAAAATTTGCTACACTTATTTTCTACATTTATTGCACCAATAGAAGCTCTTATCCGTTCCGACTATTCAAAATCATCTTCCCAGTTCACATCCTAAAATCCTTCTCCAAACAGTACCATTCGGAATTACAATCGACGAGGAGAATGCACGAACAAGACAAGCCCAGCCGAAGCCCCGACGGTTCGAGCCTCAGAAAATCCCACAATTGTCGCGGCGATTTTCGTCGTTGACCAATGTGGCCGCTCGAGCGGCCAAGGAAATGCAATAAGGCCGCGTGTAGAGAATCGAAGAACAATAGAGAACGACAGGCGGGGGGCGGAACGAAGAAACAGAATCCCGCGGGGTGCTCGAGGCACGTATTACCCCTTTAGTTTGCGGGCGGAGATATATGTCGACCTCTCGAAAGCGAATTCTCTCGAAGGGATGAACGGTCGAGGACCACCCCCGCCTTTGGAGTGCTTAAACCGAAAACATAATCAAATCTCGCTGAGAGCTGCTGCGGTGCAAAGTTACTAATTGCTTAATTTCCCTCGACTTGCTCCGAGTCCGCTGTCTCTCTTCATCCCTCGAGTACGCCCTTTCTTCGTCTTTGTTCCTCGGCAACGTTGAAATCTCCACCCCAGCTGGGTCGTCTCTCTCGGCCACTTTCCGCCCCGTCTTTTCCTTCTTTATTTATACCCTCGAAGGGGGATCTCCCTGATCCACGTCCACACCCTTGCTTACTTTCTTATCCCCACCTTGAAACTGTAGTCTCCTGCCCACTCTCTTTTTCTCTCTTTCTCTCTTCCGCGTCGTTTCACTATTCACTCCCTCCATTATTACCGCCGCTCATCCTTTATGGTTTTTACTTCTACCGTTTACCTGCTCTCCATTCTGGCCTTCTCGCCTGGCGCGTTGCGTTCGCCACTTTCGCCAAGCCCCGGGACTTCCAAGTTGCGCCCCTCGTACGCGATGAAGAGGATGAAGTATCTTTTATTCTCACGAGATATATTACCTATTTTTTCCTCTCTTCCGGGTACAGGTTTCGAATAAATTAGGTTATACGGTTGGGAGTCTGTAAAGTTGCTGCATGGAGTATTGGGAAAGATAGATTTACTTTCAGTGTTTTGGGAATTCCGTAGGTCTTTGAGAAATATTGATCTCATTAAATTTTATACGTTTCGGATATAGATTTTGTTGAATATTATATTTGACGATATTGGGAATTTTATCTTTTCCATCTGTATTGTGAAGAATATCACATATTTTGATCAAATGTTCTAATACCTCCAACCCCCTTAGGTTCACCGAAAAAACCTTGTAACTACCATTAATAACACCAACGTAGAGAAATTACTTAAGTGTCCCATTTCGTTCCCCGGACCGTAACGACGAGGCGACCGCGTCGCCTGACACGATTTTATGCGGAATACGTGCGCCGCGCCGCAAAATAAAGAAAATCTGCCCAACGGGAAATTGCAATTTCGCGAACGGCCGCGAGCACCGGCTCGTTACATCAAAATTCTTGACCGTGTTTGCGCGGCGGGCGGGTAAGCGGGCGCGCGTAACTCATCAAAATTCTTGGCCGCGCCCTCTCCACCGAAATTCTCATTGATGCATCGCGGCGGTTCCTTTCGTTATTTCGGCTGAAAACTCCTCCAGCCGCTCCACCCAGCCAGGAAGAATGTCGCAATTTCGATCGCGCCGGAAAACAACCAAACGGAGGAGAAGAAGCCCTCGTTCGTTACGCTGATTACGTCCTTCCGAGGGAACCCTCATTTGCATCCGCGAGACGGTTCCCTTTATTTAAATCTCTGCCCCGGGTCGGTCCGACGAACTACGGCCAATTCGTCAAGATAACGAACGTTTTTTTCCTCCCCCTCATCCCCATCCAGCTACCAAACTCGCCGCTACTCTACTAAATTAGTCGCGGTGGCCCTGCTCTGGCTCCTTACTTTTTGTGTATTTTTGCCGGGGAAAGTTTGGGGACATCGTAAATGACGATTATTTAAGGCAAGTCTAAATGTATTCCGTTTCCTCGTCGTTTGTTCGTGAATACGTTTATTAGGAGTCGATGTTTCCATTTCAAGGAATAATCTGTTCTTCCAAGATATGACGTGAGTCAAATATTTCTAGATGAATAGCATTGAGTACAGAAGAATGATTTATAAGTTACTGTAAATTACCACGAAGTGTGTTATAAACATCATATATTTAAGGAGTGGGTATTAGGGATATCAATATTCAGTTAACAGTAGGTTTTAGCTACTGTTCGTTGGATTTCAAGTAGTTTTAAATACCATGTCTATCATAAGTTTGTAAAATTCTTTATCATCCACTAGGTTATATAATTTTATTTTATCAGCCATTAGTAATAATTAAGTTGTCGGTTTGCTTGAAGGCTGGACCTTGTAATTCGAATCCCAACCGACACAGCGCCCATTTACCCATCCGTCGTCCCACTTTTGCCGCGACCCAGTAACACCGGCCGAGCCGCGCGAACACAATAACACAGCGAGTAGGATGATCAAAGTGGACAGCTAGGGGACAGCCGTCAGTCTCAGAGGCTTAATTTCTCGCGCGAGAAGCGTCGCTCGCCGGAATCGCTGAAAGGGTTACATTGCAATGCATCGGACACCGCGCGAGGGCCTTTGCGCGCGACCCTTTTTACCAGCGGGATCTTTGTTCGCGGGCGAAACAGACTGTCAGCCGGCGAGGAAACGGCAGCCGGGGTAACTGGGGCGACGAATGTAGCGTCACGTGCTTTATTTGCGGTACCGGGACCCACTACACTTGCCGGAAGAGCGATACGAGCTATCTACGCCTCGCTGTAACAGTATAATTGAACGACGTTTATTTCGTGAACAACAGAGAAATGAGTGGCTTGATTTATACAGAATTTGTCAGCGTCGAGAAGAGAATACTGAGTACTGGACAGATCTAGAATGTCGTAATCTACTGTAATAGATAGAGAATGCGCGGTTTATTACTCTGGATGTCGCTAAAACCTTAGAGTAGCTGCAACTTAGCACTGATAGTGTCCTAGAGTATATTCACCATTAGGCTATAACTTCTAGCAGCTAATGGGTCTTTTGGTGCCTTAATGAGTCTGATTTGGTCTAAATTATGATACCCAAGCGACACGGGAGGAAATTTGATCTATCAATCTGGAGAGCTATGAATACTTGATATACTAACTGCCGCAAGAGCTCTTTAGGTGACATGTCCATCAATGTTCATTGTATCTTCTTTCGTTTGATCATTCTACTCCATATCTTCAACATCGCACATATCCTCGAAAAAAGCAGACCTGGCAAACCTACAAACTTCCAGTACCCCCAGGACATCGCCCCTCCCCGACAAATTCCCACGAATCTGAGCAGCGCGCCGATACAAGAATTCCTCTCGCCCCAGTCGACGATCGTAAATGTCAATAAATACATAATGGAATTCTCGAACGGCTCCTCGAGACTGCCGCCTAAATTACTTATTCACGACACCTGTTACGTAACGAACCGGAGCGAACCGAGGAGCCGACGTCGACCAGCAGTAAACAAGGATTTCTTTAATTAAGCGCCGCCTGGTCGGAGTTTCCTTCGTCCTCGTTCCTTCTCGTCCGCGGAACGGAACAAACGACCCGGCGCCGAAAGAATGATAGAAAAAGATCTCCGCCTTCAGGGAGGCGGAGCGAGACGGAATCAGTGGAGACTTTATCTACCACCCCTCTGTCGTCGTGCGCCTTCGCCCCTTTCGCTCGCACACAGCGCCTGGCAGTTCGGCACGAGCAAAGCCGGATAAGGGACGCGCAAGTTATTTACGTACCGACCTCTCTCGCAGCAGTATTTGCGGCGTGGAAGCGCGACACGCCGGCCAGAAGGGGGCTGACACACCGGTGCGGTGCGGTGAAAGGGTTAAAAGAGGAGGACCCGGCCGCCTGGACAGAACGCGGACCTGTCCCATGTGGGTTCCGTTAATTAACCGAGTCTACCGAGTTCTATTCCTCGCGTTATATTAACCTCTCTGCCGACCGCCGCCCACTTCACCCCCTCGCCGTATAGCTACCGCCTCCCGCCCTCCCGCCGCCGCTTCATTTGCATCCGACCCCCTCGCCGCAGAACCCTCGATGCACCTGGGGGGTTGCGGAAAACCCAATCCTCCGGCCTACAGTGTCTATGCCGGCGACACTGTGGACTTACACGCGATGCCAGTTTGCTTCCTACTCGGCAACCCTTTGTCTGGCTTGGGCTTGTCATTTATAGCTTTGCTGTGCGTCGACTTAGTTTAGATTGAATTTTGGCACTAGGTCCTGGTATTGGTTCTAGTGGCAGGAGGTAACGTTCGTCTGGTCTTAATCAATCTGGACTGAAGATTTGAGTTAGACAATAACACATTGCTATCCTGTGTTATAAAATCTTTCTTTTATTTTTCTTTTAACACGTTCAACACCGCATGATTTCATACTACAAAATACTTGAAATGGAAAAAATATAATATTAAATTATTTGATTGAATTGCATTGGTATTATTGCGGGTTCATCTAGCTGCATGTCAGCATATTAGCTAGCATTATTTATAATATAGAAATGTTTTCAAATAATTGTGGTTAAATTGAGTGAGCTATAGTAATTCGATTTGGTTGGGGGTCACCGGTGACCCCCATGGCAATCAACGTATTAATATTTGATCTCTATAATTTGTTAGACTCTAGTGAAACAACTTTGGAATATTGAAATTTGACAATGATCTACAATGCTATAGTAGGTTTCGCTTCATTCTGGGTTAACAGGGTACATCGCTTTTGTAGTTTGTATACTGGATTATAGAAGTTGTAGAACAATTGTAAAACGTCAATTATTAAACTTTAAGAGGAACGAGAAGGTTCGTTGATCAGTTTTACACGTGTTGTATTGGAAAGTTTGATTTCAGTAGATATTTATGGTGATTACGTAAAGTCTTTTACTTCTTCCGCTGAGAACCATAAATTCCCGAACTCGTGGATTCCTTCTGCAATTTGTAGACCGAAAGAATTTCCAGCAGTTCGGATGACGGATGCGGAGAACGAGGCCGAAACGACTTCGCGCAGATGCAAGTAATGAAGATATTGAAGCGCGCATGGGAACGATCCTTCATGGAAAGTTTAGTCGGAAACGTAGAACGAAATTTTTTGCACGCGAGCTCTCGTTTTCAAGAGAATAGAATTTGAATAGCCGATGTTCCATTGAATAGCACTGGGCTAACGTGATTCTCTCCGAAACCGAATCCCGCGCGAACGAAATTTATTCTGCATTTTCGAGTTGTGTTCCTATGAAGAACCAGCTTTACACGGTTTCACCGCGAATTCACCGGGACACTGCAAGAGGAAAATTAAATTGTACGCAGTTTCCACTTCATATATACATTCTCACATTGTCTTCCATTTTTACACGAAAATAATTTGAATTTTAAACAATTTCCATTCAAAATTCCCTTCAAAAACCTGCAATTCTTAAATTCGCCAGGATTTCCATGCAGTTGAATATTCTCTCCGCAAAAATATATTCTGCCTGTTCATTTTACATATTCGTATTCGTAAAGTATATTCTTTATTACCTACGAATTTGTAATACACCATTATCTACTGGAAAACGTTCGATATTCTTGTTAGCAATGAATTGAGGTCCAATTTTAATTGATATTTCACCAGTTTAACACTAGAGCTACCGAGAAGTCAAATAGACTTTTTAAAATTTCATCATTTCGAGTATTCAATGTTTTTAAGGTATCGATAATTGCGAAAAAAAAATCGAAGCCAGTAATTTTACTGATGAAATTTTATGAAATTTTTCCGGCACTTAGTCGAAGGATTCTCCAATTTGTTGTTGCTCGACGGAACATTCACTGCTTGGGTTGAAATCTGTGTCAGAGGATACAAAGGCGAATCGAAAGGAGACCTTTGTTTCTTGTATCATCGCAGCGATCCTTCATGGCGGCAAAGGGAGGCTGTCGGCGCAGCCGGGTTTCCTGTACATTCGTTGTGTAAACTTACACTGACTCTCTCTCCCACGCCGCTCACTCTCGCAGAGGAATAACATGGAAATTCCCTGCCGCCGCGTTTCTGTGTAACCGGACTAGGAAAACCTGTCGAAAAGCTGTCGCGTCGCTGCCTGATAACGGACACCGATTTTTCAGGCGTGTTTGTGCACATCACATCATAGTAAAAATACACGGAAATTTACTTTAGAGAAGTGGACCGGACGCCGGGGAGTAAAGTGGACAGGCGTTTCGTAGATTGTATTTAATAACGTTAAATATCAGCGTAGAAGCTCGTCCCATAATGTTTATGCTTGCAGTGAGAGTTCTATTAAAGTTAAACGTTAAATTACGAATGTCTATAGTGGTTAATATTTAGAGCCATAATATGTGAAACGGGTAATCACGTATTTGAGGTAATCCGAATATTTGGATTGAAATTTCAAACAATTGATTGGGGAACTGTGGACTTTGTGTATTTATAGTTTAGCAAGTAAATATCAATCAGCATTAACTACAAAACTCACTAGCGATATTAAAAATTAAAATTCATATAATTATGAAGGAATACTAGCAGATAAACAAAATTTGATTTGCACAGTCAATATTTCGATTGCGACGCGAGTTGAACAGTTAATTAAATGATCTAAAATTCTCCTTGTTTTATAACGCTTCGTGTCTCAATGGTTTATTCTATGAACGCGGAAAATTCGCAGTGTAATTATCAGGAGAGCAACAGACACAGAGAGAGAGAGAGAGAGAGAGGGAGAGAGAGAGAGAGAGAGAGAGTGAGAGAGGGGGAGAGAGAGTGCAACGAGAGACAAATTTTCGATGAATTTCGTAAGCCGTCAATCGCCGCGTAATTAACTTCCGGCGACAATAGGGTCCGCGTTCCCTGTTCACGGAGGGCACAAACCGGCGCGGCGTAACGCCGAACGGAAACTTGACGGTGTATCAATTATCCGCGAACTATGAACGCCATGAAAGCATCGATTCTCAATTATTATATGCCGGTGGCCGCGGATCTGCCGCAGCGTCAGCTAGAATCCCCTGGAAAGGGGGACTAATTAATCGCGCTACGCCGAGCCGCCATTGGACGTATCTCGCTCATCTAGCACCACCTAGAGCTGCTATCAAATTTACACGGTGTTTACTAATTTTCCACCGTTCCATAATTAAACAGCCTATACCAATAGAATTTTTCCATCATTCCCTGCGTGGGTAACTTTGTTCGCTGGATGTCTACGTGCAATGTTAAAATGTCCTATTATGCATTCTGTTTGGGAAACTAGAGTATAGCTCTATTGGCAGACAGAGTATATAATAACATTCGTATAGAATATAGATAGACACTTAGTTGTTAATTTTACTTAATCCTACCATGAACCAAATGTAATTGTCAAATATTCCCATTTTTAACGCAATTCTTATTCACATAGTATTTACCTACACTCTTCAAACATTGCCTCAAAGATGTTCTCACTAAAATCGATTCCATTTCGAAATACAATCTCACCCCACACATTTCACCCCCAATCAATAACATATTTATTCACCTAGTCCCAAACTATGATTCCCTCGACACACAACCAACTCACCTCCAAACCCTCAACCACCAAAATCAAAATCGACGTTAACAAACGATATAAGTAATTACATGTATCAGTGAAAATCAACCAACAAGTTCCCGTTCCATTCGCAAATCCACCCTATCGTAGTAACTCAATTTTCATCCCCGTCGATCGCAACTCTCTGTATCAGCCAATAAAAAATTCTCTTCTATTAGATCCCGATTTATTAGATCCCAACGTCGTCGTATCGCTTTCTTTAATTTTTTCGTTCGAAGCGGCGGATAGAGCGCACGTGGTTGCCGGATGCTCGGGTTACACGGCAGCTTGGGGTGGCCCGGAAACGAGGGAGAGGCTGGGGGTAAGACAATGTCGTTGTACCCGAGCCGAGGAAATGAGATTTATATTAATTTCTGCAGCCGTCGCGGGAGTACACGCCCGTTGTCGCCGCTATCCGTTTCCCTCCCCCTTCTCCTGCCACCGTTTCCACCGAGAAACTGTTCCTCAGCCCTCCAGGCTGATATCAATCCGAACTCGAGCGCCGACCGTTGCGACGTCCGGATTTTCGTCTCCAGTGAACATCCACGTGCCGAATGTTACACATTCGTCCTTAATTCGATCGGATCCGTTAACTGCGTTGCCTTAATAGCGAGACGCTAACGGAAGGCGCTTTTGATTGCGTGAAACGTATGAGCGCTTATCGTAGAGACAATTAACACGTTGAACGCCGCACGATTTCATAGAGCAAAATACACAAATCGAAAAAATATAATATTAAATCAATTTGATTGAATTGCATTACGATTATTGCATGTCCATGTAACTGAATGTCACCGCATTAGGCAGAATTATTTATGATATACTAATCTTTTCAAATAATCATAGTTTAACTGAGTGAAGTATAGTGATCCGATTCGGTTTAATGTGTTAATAAGATGTTGGAGGTAGCTTCGTTTGGACATAGAGAAGCTTTCTTTGAAATTTATGTGAGTGTCTTTTGTGGATTTCAGTTTGTTCGTTGTTTGTTTATTATTGTCTTCTCTGGGAGTTTGAGAGTAGATAGGAAATGACGTAGAGATTTTTTAGTGATTTTTGGTAGTCGGAGAGTAAGATGTGAAGTGAGTTTGTAATTTCTGTTGCTATGGTTTATGATTGTTCACTGCGATTGGTAATTTGACATTGTGCTTTTTCATTCAGTGCGAATATTTGATATTATTAAATACAATGAATGTATCTTTATAACGCGTTCACCATTGAAATCAGTTGATCACTCGATTGATCACTACTTTGTTAAACTGTGATTACTAAAATTAAAAATATCCTCGTCCGAATGTTTACTTGCCTCAGTTGTGTCTAGATCACAAGTCACTTCTCACAAATACAAAAATAGAAATCCTTATTCAACCCTTTAACCAACACAATAATATCATCACACAACATACTCAAACAAAGGGAATCACTAATAAACAACAATTAACTTCTGAATCCATAAGCAAACCAAGAAACCCCGATCACCCCACAAATTTCCACAACAAACAGCATTTATCTTGAAAAGAAAATGGAACTTCCCTCTCGCGTTGAAACAACGTACATGCACAAGGTCTGTACAAGGGAGGATCGCATTGTTTTCAGTTCTGGGATCCTTTACGGCTCATCCCGAGCGTTACACCGTTCACGACGGATCCGGGAACGCGATTGCGTTCGTGGAAAAGCACGACTGCGAACTATGCCAAACGCCGAACCGTGCTCGACAACATCCGGGAACGAGCTTCCGTTTTGGCATCGCGGCTCCGTCTCCTCCGGCGACGATAACGATAACGATACCAAACGTGCCCGAGTCCCTTTTCTCGCGGTGTCGTCCATATGCCCGCTGTTTCGGAACGGGATGGAAATTTTCGTCTCGGCGCGGTCGTAATCCGCCGCGTCGAGAGAACACTTACCGTGGAACGAATTTACGTTTATCTCTGAAACAGGAATTGCCGTTTCGGGGCTAGTTTGGCAACGCAAACAGCCACCGGTTTCACTTTTTTTCGTCAACTTCTGCGGCTCATCGTGATTAACTCGTGCAACCTTCTTTCAAATTCTGCTGATAGAAGTTTGTATAATTTATTGAATTGTCTGTGTTTGACATTCCTTTTGTAAGTTAGGCAGATTGATTATGAGAATAGAATTATCATTGATTATGATAAATAGAAAATTATTACCTGCTCCTCCCACGGTAGTCTTCTATAAACCTGCAAAGTTAAAACAGAACATTCTTGGTTACTCAGGATTTTCTTGTTGGCATATGCTATTCATGATTCAGTGATTATAAAATGAAATTTGAAAGAAATGTTACATTCCTAACGATCCAATTTTTCGTCTGTTCATCGTCACATTTTTATATATTTTTAACAGTTGTTTCAAAATTTTCTTTTAATATTCATTTAGAATTCTGTGTTCTCTTTCGTTTATTTAACTTTACATCGATTCCTCTATTGCCCGATTAATCAGTTCTTCAATTTTTATCTTTCCTTTTCTCTATTTCCATTAACAAAAATCTGTCATCGAACTTGTTTCTCTTTATCTTACAATTTATAAAATCTTACTTACTTTACTCGTTAAAGTAGAAATAATTATATACAAGGTGCCGGTACGGTTGGCATTAACCCCTTGACGTATTATTTACTTCCTCTACTAAGCTCGTGTAACATTCTACTCTCGGTAATTCAGAAGAAAATCAGCTAAATTTTCCATTCTACTTTGAACGGAAATTTAATTTGAAGATAATACATTAATAATAGTAAAATAGAGTTTCGCTTTGATCCGTGAGCAATAAACAATTGAGTTTTGTTAAATCAACACGTTGACTGCCTCAAGGATTTCGAGCGTTTCGTTACAATTAGATTAATTCCTTTATAACAGAGGAAAATAGTATTAGCAATAATCATTAATATTTCGGTATTACAGTACACAGACAACACTATTATCTAGCTTCTTGTTACTAAATATTTCGATTCAATACCAACTTTCTTATAATCATTTTCAAGCTATTTCGAAGCTCCGGTCACCTGCGACTACGGCAATCAACGAGTTAATCTAGAAATCTTCATCGCGAGCCTCACTTGTCATTGTATGACAAGGGGTTAAACAACATTCCTAATGTCCAAGCAAATTAACAAACCGCAACACAAGAATATCAAAGCCATATGAACCCACCCCGCACAGTAGCAGCAAAAAGTATTGTTACGCCCGGGAGACATCAATCAACCGATTTTTCGCGTGCACGGCGGTTCCGCGTCGCGGAAGCCATGTTCGCGGCGGGCTCGCGCGGAACGCAATTTAGCCGCGTCGACGATTCTGTTGCGAGACGTGGAATCTTTTAGCCGACGTGAACGCCGGGGGATTCCGACACGCGGGTACCTGGCAACGTGCATAGCAACACACCCTCTCTCTCTCTCTCTCTCACTCTCTCTGTCTTTCTCACAGACACACACACTCTTCGCCAAACCCCGAGCTAATATATGGCATTGTCATTGCGCATTACAATAGGCGTTACGTTACGTAAGCCGGTCACGTGTCCCACGCTTTGCCCCGCGCAGCGGATCCCACCGGCTCACGCACGTGTACATGAGCCCCCGTCTTCCTTGGTGCCCGCAGCCAACCCCCGCCAACCCTCCGCGGAATTATGATCACGTGTTCGCAGGTGAGGACGCACGATGACCTCCTAGGGGATTGATTGCTCGGACTTCACGTTCTTCGGTTCTTCGAGCGAAGCTCTTAACACTTTGATCGCTGTCACTTGAATTTGGCTGGATAACTTACTATATTTTAGGAATTAACTTTTTTATATATTCATGTACGGGTCACAGGATTTTCTTTGGTCTATGAGATGCAAGAGGTTTTAGGGAGAAATTTGATAAGGGAAATGAAAAAGGGGAGTAAAGAAAAGGATTTTGGTAAGTGTTATTTAGGGGTTGAGAAGTTAATGTTGGGGCTGGTGGATTTACAGTTGAGTAAATAATGGATCTTCGAGTTTAAAGTACATTTGGGATGGGATATTTTTCATGAACTAATAATATTTTTAGTTTACATTGTATTCGTTACGGGGACATGGTAATTTGTATGAATATTTATAAGAGAGGATGTTTTATAGAATTTTAATGTAGGTATTAATATTCTGTCTTGTAAAAATTGTAACTCTCTGATAAATCCACAGTTCACTGGTCATTGTCTCCACGACGGATAGTTCGTGAGTTAATTGGCCCCGGTGCCCGCCCAATCTTTGAGACAACAGAACGTCCCAGATTGGTCGTCGATTAGAGATCGTTAGTATTCCGTCCCTGGAGTAAATCGAGCCGTTTAACCGTGATTGCGTCAGCGCTAGTTACCACGTCTATGGATTTGTTTATTTAAACGTTGTTTCCCCGTGGCGCAACTGCGTTGTCGCCAATGCATAGTCGATTCAAAGCGATCCAACGATTATTGCAATAATAAACTGCAGTACAAGTGAATCGAACCATCAACTACAGCAGAAGTAATTTCTTTATTTCTAACTTCCCAGTAGGAAAAGAAATTTCAATGGAAATTTAAATAAATGAAACTTGATTAACATAAATAGAAATAAATATTCAGAGGTACTATATAATATTATAATATTTCCCTTTAGTTAATGCGAACTGAATATTTGTATTTATGGAATTCGACTCAAAGTCTTTGCCACCAGCGTTCAACCCTTATATTAAAAAGCAAGGGTTTAATAAAGCAAACAGAAATGAAGGATAACAAATATCCTAGGAAAATTGGAATAGCAACGACCATAGTCCGTTGTTCGGTCTCGAATAATGTCGCCCAATTATCTCGCAAATTTTACCCTCCCTTTCAGCCAGGTCGTCGTTCCATCAATCGCTCCGCGAAAGCAATCTCGGCGTTCCCCAAGAGACTCCCCGATACCTAATTCTCTGAATTCGCGGAATCTCGATCTGAAAGCTCTCAAAGAGCTTCATAAATCCCACGTTTATCCCGCGGAATCTTTCACTAGGTATCAGCGACCGGATCTCGATTACCCGCCATCAGGCTGCGCCCAGAGACTCTTCCTCAACTTCCTCGGGCCGCCTTACTTCATCTTGGTCGCAGCCCGCTTCCGGCTCGAGGAAGCGGCGCTCCTTCATCGGATCATTCCGTAACTAATGTAATTTTCCGTCGCTGGTAATAATTATTTTGAAACACTAATATCCGGTTACTATTGAACATGAAATTTTAATCATTGGACTATGGGGTGCGAATGTTTCAGCGAAAGATCTGCGAAGGATCACTGGAAATAATAACGGAAAGAGTATAGTAATATTACAAGTACTGATATTAATAATTATTAGCAGTTGATATTATTAAAGATATTTTAATATTACTATTTAATCAATCGAGGAACATTTCAGAGAAGCTTTATTTCTCGAGAACAGTAGTTAATATAGTGTTATTATAAGTAACTGTATATGATATTACTCATATATTATGATCTTCATATTACACAAAACACTTTCAAAAATGAACCTCAGCAGGAGACATCATTTATACCACACGAAACACTATACTGCTATATAACGATATTACATTATTCGTACGTTATGATCTCCATATTACACAAAATACTAACACTCTAAAAAATTACTCTCAAGAATACGCATCACTTATATTACCCAAAACACTAGAACGTTCAAAAATTAGCCCCAAGAAAAGACATCAGCCATCCGATAACTCTGTCTCGCGCCAGACGCATTCCGTATGCGGGACAACGACCGCCGGAAGGATTAGTATGCCGCGGAAAATAAACCGTTCCGGCGGCCGCGCTGTTAGAAAAATTAGTTCTATCCGGGGCTCGGAGGCATCTGATATACGGCGCACGCAGGCTTGCCAACCGGAAACGCGGGGGCAGGCGAAAGGAGCGCGCGCGGCGCCCCCAGAGGGCAACAATTGTGCATTCATCGGGCCAAGGGGTCTCTAATTAAAACGCATTGTTTATATTCTTTGCAGGAAGCTTCTCACCCCCCTCGTCCCTCCTGCACCCCCGTCTAGTCGCGCGCCGCCGTCGCTCCCAGGGGTTCTCTCGCAGCGAACTTCCCTTCTAACTCGTTCGAGATAAAGCGTAACGGAAATCGCTGGCTACTTCGAGATCGCTCGGACAAACAATCCATTCCTCAACGCGCTGTGTTAACTTCGCCCCGGACGATAGTTTTCAGGTTCTACGGCTGCCGTTGCTGACCCCAAGAGGGCCGAGGTTTTATGAGGACCCGGGGATTTTTTTGCGTCAGGGATTTTTATGACTTAGATTATTTCGAATGAAGATTGGAAATGATTCTCTGGTGTCCTTCGGTGGACTTCGAGGAGATAACGGGTTATATTGCGGGTAGCTTTAGGGGTTTCGCTTTATAATGAGTTTTAGATAATACAGGTTTAATTGACGTATAGAATGTGGTGCCTGATTGTGAAGATTTTCTATTACTAGAACTACAGCAGTTGAATTGTCTTTTTGGTTTTTTTTCTGTAGAGTCTCTAATAGTGCAACTATTGAGACTTCAATTGGTTTACAATTCGGTTTGTGTATTAATAAATAAATTTCCCTAGTAATTTCTCAGAGGAGCATCTGTTATCCATTCAAAAACTGGAAATAAGGAAATTAGGAACGGACCATTTTGACTCATCCGGTAGTTTCAACGTTAACGAACGTGGATATCGGTTTTCGAAGCATGTGTCAGTGACGATTAGACATTCAGTTAGAATGTTCGAGTTCTACGACACGATCATTTACAATTTTCGAATTTTAGGAAATACTCAAGTTTCAAATTGTACACCGAATACTCGATTACAATCTTCAAATTTTACACGAAATACATAATTTCAATTTTCTTAAGAGATCAGATAAATTGAAAAATAATGGAACAGTTCGACTTCTGCTCGTTCCGACGATTTAAAACGAGACGCATGTTCGAGACTATTCGTCACGAGGTTCGGTTCGAAGGGGCTGATTGAAAAATCGTCGCGCCGACGGAAGGTATACGCCAATTAGAAGAGAATTGGATGCAGGGCGATACGTTTCACTGCTACGAATTACGTTCGTGACTGAATGAGAAAAGACGGCGGCGAAGATAGAAGGGGATGACGAGAGCGGAAGGGAAGAGGGCGGACAGGGTGGCCAGTGCGTTCGAATCGGATTTGCCTGGGACTTTCATTTCGCGTCCCGTAACTCGTGCCAAGGGTTCGCGACGTCGACGGACGTGCCTCGCGACGAGCACTTCCTCTTCCTTGGGGAGAGTTACAGTCTTGATACAAATCGTGGCCGCGTTCCGGGCAATTCTGACGGTAATTTATACTATTTTGTACATCTACCGCTATTTTATAATAAAATCATTTCATTCGATACTTTATAAATGGCTTGCTATTTTATAATTAAATTATTTAATTCGATACTTTACGTACAGCTGTCAATTTTATAATCAAATAGTTTAACCCTTTGCACTCGAAAGCTTTTCACCGAAAACATTCGACACTTTCCAATTAGACGTAGACGACATCATTCGAAACGAACTAATGAGAAAACCTGCGTAAATTAGGAAACAAAGCTATTTTATATAAATATTTCACATTTTGATGCATTACACGAAACTTAATATTATATGTAACACTTTGTAATTTTTTTATATCGAATCAAATGACTGAAAGTCACCTCTCGAGTGGAAAAGGTTAATTAGTTCCTAAATAGATACTGTTACTATTTGCCAATACACGCGTTCTTTATATTATTTAAATTGAAGACAACCAGTGCGTCGTAAACTTTTGCAATATTCAGATTGCTACTTGTTAAAATGTTATGTTTCAGACGTTCGGAGATAGCAAACTGTACAAACTAGGTTCAAAATGGATAAGGTTTCATATACATTCTATGATATGAGGAATTTTTTTCTATGGTTCATTGATAAGTTTTCAATATTTTAATATTCGCTATTTATATTACATTCATCGGTAAAGGTCGGTAACAGGAAAAAATGATAGAAAATCGAATAGAAGTTTCGATTTGATTCAAATGAATCTAATAAATGCGAACTGGATTTATTATACACCGGGGTTCTGAAGAACGTTAATTATTAAAAGCCGTACACGGTGACGCCATAAATTGCCGAAACCTGAGGCGCGCATGCCGCTACAAGATTTTATAGCCGCGAGGTCAATTTTACGCTTTAGAAATTTCCACCTCTGGCCTCGGCTCCCGAATATTGCAGCGGCGCAGATGTCACGTAATAAAACGTTATTATGACCGAGCGCCGGTCACTTTGTTCCATTTCCCCTTTTTTCCGTCGATTGTTATATTAAACGAAGACGGAAACCACTGGCCGCCACCCGCCGTTATTATAAAATCATCGTTTCGTTGTAATTTCCAAAGCAGAAGCGCGCGAAACATTTCATAGACACTGGACGTCAAAGGGAACCAAAAATTAATTACCGTCCTCTCCTTTGCCCGCTTAGGTGCTGCGGAGATGTTACATTCGTAATTAAACGTTTATTGAAGATAATGCCTTTTAATGGATCACTATCATTTTCGTATCGTAACGAACAAAAGAATGCGAACAGAAACAAATAAATTTCATCCCTTTCGTTTACAAATTTTTCCACTGAACTGTATAAACTCTCTACTTTTTCGTAAATATCTAGCATCTCAAAATACCACCACAATACTAATATAAACCACTTAATAATAGGAAAACATGATGTTATCAATCTCTCGATCGAATCATCATTAACACTAAAGACTCACGTACATCTATTGCTCCCAAAGAAATTAACATTCATTCATATAAATCTCGGAAATCAAAAATTCGCAAATAACACGTTCTATATAGAATCAATGAAAATCTACTCAAAAGTTCACTAAGTGACATTCTTCATACTTCAACTTCTTCGCACAGACCACGTATCGCACTATCATACCGATATCCATGAAAATAAAACTCAAATTAAATCTACTGCAGCCAGGTGCCCCTTCCTCCGCTGTATCCTCTTTCCACATAATCTCACCGATTTAATTACAACGGAATTAAACGCGGCGAGGGGAAGAAAGGGAATGAAACGCAGAAATAACGGAGTGTCGGAGCTCGTCGAGCTTAAAGGAGCTCGTATTACAAGCCCGTTCGGTAACGGGCAAGTGTGTGTGTACGGTTGCGTACAAAGTTGCACGCGTAGATAGAACAGGCTCGTTTGAGAGGGTAGAAAGTACACGGCCTCCTAATAAAAGTACCAGACGAGTCTCTCCACGTGCCTTCCGCCTTTTTCCCGACACCTACCCTCCGTGCAGACTGCGAACCGTTTCCATTGGTTCACTTGTCCTTCTCCCTCTCTCCCCCTCCGCGTTCGCCGCGCCGTTTCAACCCTCTCGGCCCGGCCATCCCGTTAACAAGCATATTTTACATTTCATCGCGGCCACTTAACGCTATGGCCACCGTTACCTTGTTCCGAATTGGCTACGTGACACGCGTGTCGTAATCGCGGCGACGATAAGGGTTGCCGGCTATCGCTCAATTATTTACACGCTCCTTATCTACCTCTCGCACCCTATAATTTGTCGTCCTCTAGCGTATCTTTTATCTTTCTTTCTGTTGGCGATCATTTTGGATTTTATCGTGCGTCGTTTTGTTTTGTTCGATCTCTTTTCTATAATGAAATTGGAGAATTTTTGGGTTTGCCGTATGTCGTGTAGTTTTTTATTAATTATTTTTGATCATGAGAATCTCTGAATTTGCCGTGTGTCGTTTCGTTTTATTAAATATTTGTTTTTAATGAAATTGGTGAATTTCTCATATGGTTGCATGTCGTGTGATTTTTTATTAATTTGTCTTCCTCGGAGGTCATTTTTCTTATTGTTCGTGAGAATTTTTGGTTTGGTCGAATGTCGTATTATTTTTCTGTGTCTTTATAATGAAATTAAAATTTTATGTTTGGAATAGATTCTGAAGTAATATATGAGTTTTAGAATTATAAGGATAATTAGTATTGCGTTCTTTTCTGATTTTGGAATGGAATTGATTATGAATCTTGTAATTATAGCGAGGAAGTTTATAAGAATTTATATTTCTGCAAATAGGTTGAAGAACTTTTGACATTTTCTTTTTGTGAATGGAAATAAAACGTACTTGATTTATTTTACATTCTACTGTTATTTTATAAATTTTGTAAGATCTGCTTAGATATTGGTTTATTTACTAACGATGATAACAAAGTGGGAGCTGTGATGGAATAGATATTTTAATAGAAATTATTAGTCTGTTGTTGATTTAAAACCGACCGGGACCCTTAAACGAAATTAATGAATTCGTGTTTAACTTCTGCCTTCGCGCAACGATCTATGAAAATGTGAATTTGCATGAACGTCCATGCTCTGGTTAGTTATAAATGCGTGGGATCCGCTGTCTAGTGAATTCGCGGATTAGTATTCTTGTTATGTCGACCGTTGGCTACGGAATAATCGTTAAAATTACGGGGTGGCGCGAGTGCATATTCGGAATTACCGAAAAATTGACATTCCAGGAAACATTTCGGGATTTCGAGCACTGTTGTCCGGATTATCCGGATGGAATCACGATTAAACAAACAACTCGGCCAACCGATTATACAGACTGCCCGAATGGTTAAATTTAGTCGGATAATCATTCCGATGATGACGAAGATTTATTACAAAATATACATGCGCCGAGTGTTAACGTAGTTTCACGTAATTTAACCGGATTCTAATTTGATTTATTAACACAGTTGCTTACAATTATTAAAAGAAGAAGTTTCATTCTTTCCTGATAAATTATTAACCTGTTAGTTCACTTGAATCTGAAACACTCAAAAATCCTATTTCCAATTCCTTACCGAAAAATGTACTTTACCAACAAAACCTAAAATATTATTAATAAAACAGATCATTTCAATTACAGAAAGTAGTCCATTACTCTCAGTTCCTAATTAACATAGTCCAACAAAACGATTGTTTCGCGCTTCCTTTTTCCTACAGACAAAAATTATAGTTCACGTTGGAAGATATCTGAGTAAATCGAAAAATTTCATGAATTCCATCGAATTCGATTCCCCTGATATTAATAAATTGAAGGGTGGACAGTTTCAGCGTACGATTATAAATCTCCCGGAACTCGGTCAATTTTTTTATCCCCGATGCCGTCGAATACTCCCGTCCTCGGCAAGGTTTTCCCTGCGACGGGAGATTGAACGGCCGTGTAACAGCTCCGGAATTCCACGCAATTCCATTTTCATAGTGGATACAGCGCCGCTCGCCGAGAAACGGAAGCGAGATTAAAGACAATCTCTGGTACGACCGTACTTTTTCATCAGCGTTGTAATTTTTTCCTGCGAATTTACAGCGGGAAGCTTCGCCGCGGCGTGCGTCGTCCGATGCATCGTGTTTGATTAAATAAATAGAATTTATACCGTGTCTGTAGCTGAAAATATTTAGCTTGCTTTTGATTATGTATTCGAATATTTCTGTTTTCTTTTCGCGTATTCGGCGATGGATAATTTAGTAAATTTTTCTTGAAATGAGACTACAAGACTGGAAAATTTGAAACTACAGTCGTGTGCTATTGTTTCGAACACGTGTACGCGGGAAATGAAGAAAATATACAAGCGGTTTATATACTACGTGTGTAGGCTACGTGTTGTATGCATTCGTGTATGAGAGTGCTCGAGAATGCAACAACAGCGACGTCCGAATAAGAATTTAATCAAGTTTGCGCTTCGGGGAAGAAATAAGCATTCCTTTGTGCCTGATTCGACAGAGTAATCAGGGAAATTTTGTCTATCATCTTTTTTGCATTCGACGTTATGAAACATTGAATGTTATTTATAGAAACATAATATTTCACTGTTTCATTGAGTTACTGAAAGTATTACAAATTTAATGCTATTACAATTAAAATAGGGCAGTGCGTTTATAGTAAAAGGGAATTACAGTCTTTCAAAATTATTTATATGAAAATTCCTTTACACACCACTGCACTTTATAGATATTACACATTACTTCTACGGAGGTCTTCAATTACTTTAGAAACAATCAAATTACAATAATTGTTACAATTATTACAATCACATAGACTCTAGATATACCTTCACTACTCCCAATAAATGAATTGCAACTCTAAAACTCGAAAGATACACGTACTAATCAAGTTACTATAATTATTACAATTATTAAATATATATAAAAATTATTACAATTACATGAAAACTCTATATACCTTTACTACTCCCAATAAATGAATTGCAACCCTAAAACTGTAGGAATAAATATATCAGCGCAATTTCCTCCGTATCAACCGTCAGTGATACCAACCAGCTCTCCAACCCTCGCCGAAAATCGCGTCCAACCACCCAGTCGTCACTTCCGTATCTCTGAACGCGGGGAAACACGTCGGGCAGAGGACGTAAACATAAAATCGGCCGTTCCTCGGGTAAGAAAGCGGCGAGGTCGCGTAAATTACGGAAGATATTTCTCGGTTTATCTCGTCTCGCGTCGGCTCCGAATCAATTACCGGTGCCGGCGTGGGGACGCTCGCCGATCGAGGGCCGCGCGTCGCTCAATTTTCACGATCGATCCACGACAGCCATAATTCTCCCGTCGACGACGCGCGATACCGTCGTATAATGTTTCTGCCTAACGACCGCGTATAATACTGATAAAGGATGGTAAAAACCGGCGAAACGCCGGCGTCTCGTTAATCTCGAGGCGGACCGGGCCGCGACTCGTCGTTTTGACGAGTTCCGTTGACGCGGCGAGACGATCCGTATATCGTTCTTTTAAGACTCTCATCCACGGGGGCGTAATTTAATTTGAACGGCCATCCCGAAGCGTAGAAACGTGAACTGTTGATGGCACATTTTGGAAATGAAATTTGTCGCGTTGGATTTTGTTCGCGGTACCTGTTTTCGTCGATGTGAACAGAATTTAGGAATGGTGTTCGTGAATGATTGATTCCGAAGAAGCTGCTTTTCCCTATATTCTTTGAGTATTGAATATTTGAATGGTTTCACGCTTAAAAGTTTGTATTATCTGATTTCGCGATGTTTCGAGTAATTCCTAGTTTCGAAACGAATTGTGAATTGTTGAATAATGTTTGAATCACTGGGGGATTTAGTAGATTGGAATAATTCTATATTTCGAACAATATCAATTAATCTACAACAATCCCTAGTTAACCCTGCATTCCTGAATTCAGCTATGCACTCTAAATACTATCAAGAAACTAGAAACACCTTAACGAGCAACACAATTTCCCATGACAGTAATAACAAAACGAGAGTTACAATTAACTCGAAGAATAAACACGAACAACGCTGCGAAAGTAAGGATGTAATCAAGCGAAGGAAGACCTAAAAAACTCAGCAGGGTTAAACGCTTCGTAACGTAACGCAATCGAGACCCAGCGAACATCGAAAAAACTGTAGCAACTCCAGCAGCACGTCGAGCGAAACAACTCCGATAATTCTCGAGGAAAGCAGGGACCGCCTCCCGTCCCGAAAACCAATCAGATTTACGTGGCCGGTAGCTCTCCCAAGGCGCGAATTTCCTCTACTCTCCCTTCGAATCGGGTGATTCGTCAGGCAACGGGGTTGCGAGAATAGAAGAAACAAGGGGGGGGGGAAAGCCTGTGGCGCGCTCGGTTTACATCTTCGTTTGCGGTTGAACAGCGGCGAGGGCGATCCTCGGGGTACGAGATGTGTCGGATGAGGAACGATTTTTCTCGCGTCCGCGAGATATCCGCCCACGAGGAAAGAAAACCGCCCGGCGAGAAGGGAAGAGCTCACCCACTCACCGTCGTACACCTCGGATTGCCTCTCTGTCCTCCACGCCTTTTCTCTTTTCTTTCGCGGTTTCCTGCTGACGCTTACCCTCGCTCTCGTTTTTTCGCCGAGCGACAGCAAAAAAAAAGATGGGAAGAAAAAGGAGAACAGAGAAACGAATTCCAGGTGGCAGTTTCTCCCGTTGCTATTCCGGGGCGATTCGGAAAAAGGGAACGGTTCCGCTGTTTCCAGTTCTGTTATATTGGTTTCGCCTCGGAAAGAGGACACCGTTGGACCGCTCGTCCTCAACTGGAACGTTCGAGGGACACCCGGTACGTAGTTTGATATTTCGATGGTGTATCTTGTTTTACATTCTTTTTGCTTCCCTTTTTTCTCTCTTTCGGTTCCACTGGCTGTTTGTTTTTTGCTCTTCCGCCGGGGAACTTCGTTTCTCTTTACTGGCAGCCACCGCGTCACCGCAGATCGAGCCACGGCAGTGCTCTCCTCTGTCTAACGGCCTGAAATCACCGTGCCAGAGGATTTTTGGCTGGAGAGAGCGGCCTGTCTTCGTTCGGTGCATCAATTTGCGGTTGGCCGGCGAATGAGGTTATGGGCTTAGACGAATTTCGTTTGAAGCGACGGTGAAGGATGATAATTTGAGATGATGAACCGTTCGGGGCTGATTTGGTAGATTTAGTTTGGGTCTGCCGGGGATGAGGGTGGTTTTAGTCTGCTGCTGGTGCGGAATTTTTGGTTTTGGCAGGTGGGTGGTTTAGTTATTCGATTAGCAATTGCTGTTTGGAAGTAGTAATTCGTTCTTGATGAAATTATTCGGACGATAACTGAGATTTCTGGAATATTTAACTTTCACTTTGTTGCCATATGGCCACAGGTATATATATCTTAATTTCCGCAGTTTTGAAACCTTTTCAAACCACCTCAAACTTATTCAAACATATTCAAATTCTTAATTATCGTTGATTACTGACCCTGTCTAGAGAAATATCTTTTCATTACTAGTCCCAATCAATTTATCTATCAATAATAAACAAGTCTACAAATATTTCCGTGCAACAACTCACGCCCAATACACCAAACATCAGACATCAAAATCTCGAAGCTAAATTTAAACATGAACATAAAATGAAAATCCACTTCTTCGTATTTCCGCGGAGGGCAACTCCAAAAAACATAACACAAGTCCAGCGCGTAGTAGAGACACGCTTATACATACAGTTTGATACTCGACGCTGAAGGCAAAGCCGTTCGCGTATTCGCGGGACGTCGCGGCCGGCATACGAATGCGACCGCCCGGTTTCCTACAGCTCGATCCGCGCTGTGTACTACAGACTGTTCCAAAATTGTCATCATACAAAATTATTTCAAAATTGTAAATCTACACCGTGGAATTGACGAAGATTGATATAAGAAAAGTGCAAAATTCACGATGATCTCGACAATCAAAATCAAATTTCTTTATTGTTGCATCGTATTATGCAATTAGTCCAACGTATTCACAAATTTGGCATCCACAGTTGGCCAGAATTTGGGAATAATGCACTAAAACAAGACGCTTCGAAAAATCTTGTGAATCTTCTTCTCTGTTGCTATCTGTTTTAATATAATAAATCAAATCAAATACTATGATTTTACAAAAATGTTCTTTGCGTTTAAATTTTGATTTAAGAACTCTCCCGAACATTCTTTAGTACCTAATATTCACGATAATAAATCTTTAACGCTAAGTTTACTGACATTTATTACACAGTCTCTTCTATTTGTAGAAAAATTGAAACTCGTTCATTTAGGTCTTATATATTTAAAAATTAGAGTTTCAAAGATAGACAATGAAGATACGTGACTCGTATAATTGTGTCACTAGAAATGATAAACATTTACCAAACAATCTTTATAAAACTAAACACGCGTCAAATTCACATTATATAAACCTACTATGTCATCCCATAATTAACACGACATTAACATTCCAAGATTGAAATGCACTCTCTCATTATTAGAACACGGATTGGAAACCTTTCTTTAACAGGTTCGCTACCAGCGTCACATTTCTAACGGCCGTGATCCTATATTCTACACGATAAAAATGAAATTAATCCCACAAATGTTGCTATTATAAATTACGAACTCAATGATTCGCTTCAGTTTCATTTTTCTAAGATTCTATGCAGAAGATTTATTGGATCGAAGAAAATATAATTGAAGAAACCATCACCGAAGTAAGCGCTAGCGGCGAACGTGTCAAAGTGACTGCATTTCAGAAGTTTGCACACTATAATTTCCTCAAAAAAACTTGTGTCTTCCTTCCTTTCTAAAAATAAAACAATTATAAAACACCTTACAGCAACCCAAAATAGACTATCCAAAAAATCTAGACCATTTATCTCAACTCACTCCAACTTTTACCACTCGCGACGCTCAATTTTGGAGCGACCTGTACGCGTAGCCGGGACACGCAACCGACCCGCGGTTTATCCACAGTCAATAAAGGCTGGCTGTCAGCATGAATACCAAAACCGTGGATCCGAGGCTATCCAGCCCGTTGGGAGAAGCTTTCCGGGAGGGTGAGAGGGGGTGGTCCCGAGCCGCCGCGAGATTTACCGAGGCCCGTACATCATACGCACGTGCGTGTTCCGCTGTTATCGTAAATACATTCGCCCACGGAGATATAGACCGGCAACGGTGTCGTCTCTCTCGCGTCTCGCGGATATGGGAGCACGTACGCTCACTGGATTTCCCGGATCCAACCGAGCCGCGCGTCGCGCCGGCCCGACCGTGTCCTGATATCGAATTCCAGCGGAGGCTGCCGCCGCATCCCGCCGCGCTGGTGATCCTTTTCGCGGCGCACGGGATTACGACAGTGTTTCTTCCTGTCTACTCGCCGCGAGATGGGACCCGGCCGATGCGACCGAGCTGCCGGAATTTCGGGACTCGGGATTGGTCTGGCTGGTGGCGCGGAATGATCGTCGGGGAGGCTGGGACGTTAGAGGGAATTCGAGGTGCGGTTATGGTTGATGATTGGTTTCTTGGTTTTGGCAAATGCGGTCTACCCTTGGCTTGTAAGGTGAATTTGGTCACTGGGAATTTTGTTTCTGATAGTGGTTTCTAAATGTGGAGCAGTGGGATCCTTGTTAATCGTGGTAATGGCTGGTTGGGGCTGGTTGTGAGTTGTTGGGATTGGAACTCGTTTGCTTGCGATGCTGAATAATAAGCTGGTAGTATTGCTTGGTCAGCAGATCCAAAACTTATGTAATATAAAATAATTCTTAGGAGTTAGGCTTGGAAAGATATAATTCTTGGTTAACACTGGAACTACCATTTGGGCCGAAATGATTAATTCCTAACTGCTTTTTTTACAGTTGCAAAGGTACAGATACTTCTTTAAGAAACGATTAATGAAGTTGATTTATTAATACCTAAACTGAAACATAAGCCACTTGAAATCTTAATAAATTCACACTTTTATAAAGACGTTTTAGAAAGACGGATTAAGTACTCGATAGTTCTAGTATTAATGGTTTTGTTATGGTGTATATTTAGTTATGATATGTGGAACAAGTCTGTCGAATAATCCTCGCACTGTGTAATTCCATAATTGCAACAGATGATAACGAATCGTTCTAAAAATATTTCTTTAACGCTAAAGCTACCTACGATCGTACGTTCAAATGATAAAATACATAGGACGGTGCAATTTCATAAGAAAAGCTCTTAAAGATCACAGTTCTGGAAGGTACGTTGGAAGCTTAATGTAGAATATCAGTCACGTTCACCTACCAGACTTCGTTTGGCAAAGATCAAGGCCCTATCTCCAGAGCGTAAGTCGCGTAAGCAAGATAAAACGAGATTACCGAAAGCTGAATACCTCGGAAATGTGTTTCACGCTTTACGTCGGCCACTTACTTTGAATCCTATCTCAGGCTTTGAGATCCATGCTGCCTGTATCTTTGTTGGAAACCGGAGAACTTTGAGAAAGCGAACGCCAAGCGCCAAGCGCCGCGTGTCTTAACCGGTCAATACAGTGTTACCCGTGCATAAACGCGGAAGATAATATTGGTCTACAGGGAAATTATTTCGGCCGGGCTACGAACTGTGGCAGCGGCACAAAGCTGTCGGAAGTTTTCCTGACAGGCCAAGTTCCGTAACGGTGCTCTTGACCATCGGATGATTGGTTTCATCTATCCTTCAGCTAGGGAATTTTGTTCCCTTCGCTGTTGAAGCAGGAATTAATCACTCGCTTCATGATCTCTTAAAAACTACATCCACGAGGACTACGTTAAAACTCACGATTAACTAGGGAAAAAATCAAATTTGATGTTTCACGCGAGTACCTATACTTCGACGGCAGAAACATGTTTCATTTTAATTTTGAGCAGTTAAAAAATTAACATATTCAATGAATACTATCAAAATATTTTCTATTTTCAAATAAAACCATTAATTTTCCTCTTCTAAGATCTTATAAAGAATCTTCACTTATTCTTATATCAAACGAAAGTACCTTAATTCCCCAACACAAGTAATTTCATAAAATAACCCAACTTCCCAGAATATTCTTCGCTCCGCTTAAAAGACTCCACGCTAACGACACAGATCAAGGAAACCTATATCGAACATTTTCCCAAGAACCTCTTTCCCCAGACTATAACCAAAACCCAGCACAATCTTCGATATATCCTATCAACAGTGTCAATCCTAGAAGCCAATTGATACCGAGCAAGTGGAAAAGGACAAGTTGTCGTCGGTGTTAAGTTTCACGGAGATTTCCCATTCGATCGAGCCGTCCGCTGGCCTCGATTTTCATTAAGACACCGGCGCACGGAGCGCTCGTATTTCTTCGGGGATTTCTTATTCCGCGGGCAGCACGTATCGACGACGAATCGCGGCGAGGAAGACGGATAGAGAGGAAAGCGGGATCGCCCGCGTCCCTTCCGTCGGAAGAACGGAGAGACTCGCATCGCCGTCTACAGCGCTCTGCCTCTATCTCCGTCTCTATCCGGCCAGATAAAGAAAACCGTTTCAATTTCCCTAATGCTGCGAACGTCTCGCTTTTACATTACAAACGTCTTTCCTCGTACCGCCGTCTCCACTCCGCTTTATTTGTTTCCCGTCCGCTCGCTCCCATTCCGCGGCCATATTTTTTTCCCTCGCGGTCGCGGCCCTGTCTTCTCGTGCCAGCGGCTTCCGGTTTCCGTTTCAACGTTTACCTACGATCTCATCGTTGTTCGGTCTCTCTCTTTTACCTCGTGCGACTTACTTTCGACTTTCGGTTCTCTATGGAAATTGTTGTCAATAATAGATCCCGAATGATACTGTTATGAGGGCTGTGAGTATTTTGTGAGCAGAATCAGGTTTGATTCCTAATATCTCTAGTTGAGATTGTATGCATTGTGTACGTTGTGGAGATTACAGAAGGGGACGTGGATAATTTAATCCTGCGCTGGTAATATGACTTTTTGGCAACTTTTTTGACATACGAACCTTTTATCAGTCTTGATTCCTTATTACTGTGAGTTTAGTGAGAAGAAGCTTTGAGGTAGTTATTATAGTCCATAATTTAACATACGAACAAACTGTTAGTTAAATTTTCATATCATTTTGCAAAGTTTGAAAATCGTGATTAAGTTACGAAAATATTTTCGACAGTCCTTTGGTCTATTTTGTCGGCGAAGGGTTAAGTGAAAAGATATTCTTGAGATTATGTTAAGGACATGATTATAAAACTTGAAGTTTAAAGTAACATTTTTAAAGATATGATTTCGAAAAGAAGATTGTAATGGAGAATAATTTTTCCTAAAAAATGTTGTACAAAATTTCGTACTTTGGATGTTTTATACGTTTCTCGAGTCTTTTAGGTTTCAGCCTTCAGTGAACATACTGTTCTTTTTATGAGAGAAATCTATAGAACCGTATTTCGGATAAAAGAAAGAACCTTATTTGGATAATCCTTACGGGATACCGAACAATGGCGAGTCGAGAAAGACGCGCGGGTCACTTCCGATCCGATTAATTCACCGACGAGGAATCTGTGTCGTTTCTACGGTGATCCTGTGACCGCTGATCCGGTGGTCGCTTGCGCTCCGGTGCAGGTTTTCAGGGGATCTTTCAGTGTGATTGGTAGTGAGACTTGCGGGTGAGCTTGCGAGTCGTTGCAGAGTGATTTTTGAAACTATTTTATCGAGCAATTTATTTCGTTCGGAAATTTAAAAGTCGAACTTGCAGGAAATTTAGACTCGAGAATGCATTGACCTTCTTTGAAAATTATTTTTGAATGCTATACTAGAAGAAAGTCAATATTTCATTACTTTTTATTCTCTACAGATTCTGCAATATTAAAATATCAAACAATTCCGAAGCTCTCCAAAGTACTTCAATAAATGTGTTCAACCATACTTTCCTCAGAACCAACATTTTACTCAAGCGCATTCCACATTTCATCAAACTTAAAGCGTACAAGATCAAATGAGAAACGTCTTAAAAATATACTTGGAAACTTTCATAAAATACGAGTGATCAGCAATCAGCAATCGATACTTACAAACGAGCAGCTCCCTCGAAACTTTTGCAGTGAAACGTTTCCTGAAAGGTCTTCCAAAATTTCGGCTGGCTTTAATGAACTAAATTAACCCTCTTCAGGAATATCGATAATCGTCAAAGAAAGTTTAGACGAAATTGAAAAGAAACTTTCTCCTGGCTTGCACTCGAAAATTACATCGGTTGGTAAGATAATTAATAAGGAATCAATAGAGGAGCTGATCATTCGGGCATGATTGATTAAGATTTACCTCTTTGAAGCGTCTCTTGGTAATAAAGGCGCGCAGTGTTAGTCGCGTGAGGTAACCAAACCGGTCTGGCCGAGTTCAAAGGGCGGGAACCGGCGTTCGCGGATGAAATTGATAAATTTCCGACGTGGTCGTAACGAACGGTCCCGCTTTCGACTAGTTAACCGGCAATAAAGCCCGAAACTTTGCCCCCACCGGCGCCGCGTTAATGAAGTGCATGCGTGTAAACTGCCCGGGCCGCTATTACGACTTATAAAACGCGGCCGGTCGCGTCGGTAATTAAAACGCTTAATCAAAGCCGCTTTATGGGCGCGCGGCGTTCTTCGAAAAATGTTATTCGGCCGCACGGCTTGCGTACGCTTTATTTGCGCCGTATTTTTGGCAACAGTCCGCTTTCCCTTGATTCGGTCTTGTTTTTTTTTCTTTTTGAAAAATTGATTGCTTTCCGATTTCAACTAATGACGCGATGAAAGTTTTCTCTGTGAATAATCGCGCAGTTGCTTTGCGAGGCGATAAAGCCTACGAAGAGAATTGTTAACTTGATCGATGTAATTGATTGCAATTAAATATTATTATTGAACTGATTACCATGTTCCGTTAGCAAAATTGAAAATAGTTGAGCAGAGTTAGTTACCTAGTGTCTTGAATAACGCAATTATGAAATTACTGGGTTATCAAGATTATGGTAATCGCAATAATTATGAAACTACTGAGTCATTAAAATTGCAGTGATCACAGCAATCGTGAAACTACTGAATTACTAAAAATTCCAATAACTCAAACGCTCGGAAACTTGTCGAATGCGCGTAAACTTGGCGGCGCAGATAAATTCCGGGTACAGTAGCTTAATAATTGCCGCGTCGAATAAAGTGACTCAGTTTTCGTATCAGGATCGAACGGGCGATCGTTCTTCGGCGTAATAAACGTCACCGGAGTCGGCTGAATTATTTCTCGAGCGATCGTTAAAACAATCGAACGATCTTGGGCGGAATCGGCGGGAAGATTCAGTGGGCGGCCGTCTTGAATGGAACTATCGGATCGGCCGAGTTTAAGCCCCGGCGACCAAGTGAACGCGCAGACATATCGCCGCGGTTAGGGCCAAATCCATTTCTCCTATTACGACACACGCCATTACGCCCTTGACGTATTAAACGTTCCATTTAACCGGCGTCTAAGCCGCCGCGAAGCTTATGCAACATGTTTGCAATTGAATCCCCGGGGATATTACGTAAATACAGTTGGCCGAAGGTGAAGATTTCTAGTCGGGCCGTTCGTCGGCGACGATTCACTTGGATTTCCGGCGGTTACGTACCGGACACGACCATTCAGACCGACGAATTTATTTACGGAGACCCGTCGCGGAAGGCTGAACGGAATTCAAACGATTTACAGGAAACAAGTTTATGAGTTGCTCATAGGCCAATGCGGTTAACACCAAGCGGGCCGGTCGAATGGCCGGATTTAAAATTCTAGGTTCTTTTTGTATATTTAATTTTAACACGTTGAACGCCGTGGGGGTCACCGGCGACCTCCAAACATATTGAATTACTATAGTTCATTCAATGAAACTACGATTATTTGGAAACATTTCTGTATTGCAAATAATGCTACCTAATTTCGTGATATTCCACTAGAAGAACGTGCAATTAAATCAAATGATTTAATATCGTATTTTTCCATTTTGTGCATTTTACTTTATAAAATCGTGCGGTGTTCAACATGTTAATATCAATTCCTACATTATACGATTACTCAATTTTTCAATCCTTGTCTTTCCTTTTGTTTCTGTTTTGACTGTAAAATATTTATCATCTAACATGTTTATCTTTATTTTATAGCCATTTATTTGACTGGTTACGGCAGGAAAAGTGCCGGTACTTTCCCGCGGTCAGCGTTAGAAAGTAGTAATTGGAGAAATGTTAATGAGTACTATAGAATATTCGGTAGAAGTTCATTAAAGATTGCAAGATTTATCTATGGTGATATGAAAACTTCTAAAACATGTCTTTTTATAGAACGCAAGCATAATTTAATGCAATGTTTATGCAATTATTTAACATAAACATCAAATTTGATTCAGTAAAATTCCATCCCTTTTTACTGAAGCTTGAGGTATATGGGAATTTCGAAGTTGAGAGTGAAGTTTCCACGAAATAAGAGGGATTAGCAATCAGGAATTGATGCCAACGGAGCAGACGAGATTACTTAAAAGTTTCGCAGTGAAATATTTCGTGAAAAGCGCGGGCCTGGAAGTTTTCTGAAAATTTCGTTCTTTCTTCGGTGCTCGTCTCAGTCAACGTCCAAACAGTTTCCTTATTATAACGAACGAATCTCCTTTTACGCGAAGAAAAGACGATACTTCGAGAGGGATTCCGCTTCGATATAGCTGATCCAAGGATTATCCGGGGGGCTGCACGCTTTCCTCGAGGAAGAGCCTCGAAGACTTTCTTGCATTAACTCGTCTCGGCGGCGCAAACCATTCCGGCTGGTCGTTAGGGATCCGTTAGTGCTTGGCCGCTTGAAAAGCGACCCTTGTTACTGTTTAGTCTCAACTTCTTCCGCTTGACTGTCCACGGATAGTTTAATTAAAAACCGTGGAACTCGACGGTATTCTCATGAAATTACCTTTTACCTACTCGTGAAATATTTCTATTAAAATTACTCGCAACGTCGACCCTCGGAATTATTTTTGTTGACTTCCTTGGAAAATTATTTGCTCACATTGTTCGGACCGTGTTCCGTTTTCTACCGTCCGTGGACGGAAGTTTGTTAAGATTTGAGAAACTCCTGGTATAGAAACTGAATAGCATTGAAGTCTTAAATAGGTACTGGCAAATGAAAATATTATTCAGAAGATCGACCTTCTGCTGTTTTTCATTTTAAAATGAGAAGTCTTTGAATCTCCGTGGATAAAATAATTTTGAATAATTGATCGTTTTAAACAATTGATATCGTTTTATTAATTAACAGCGAGAAAGGGTAAAGTCGTACGCGGAAATTTGGAAGAATGGTTACTTTCTAATTATTGTTATTGTTATAAAAATCTTACGTAATACATAAAAAAGAATGGAGAATTCCTTAAGCCTCGCGAGCTAAATAAAAATTGTACGTGACCAAACAAGTTGAAAGAGGTACGGTTTGCAAAGAGGCAAAAATAACGAGAACAGCTTTTCACCGTACAAGTAGAACAGGAGTCTTTGATCTGACAAGTGGAATAGGCACTATCCAAGTCCGAACAGTAAAATAGGAAGCTTCGAGTCGGACGAGGAAACAGCAACAGACTGCTGATAGATAAGGAAAGTATGATAGCGTTTGATCAGCCAAGTAGAATGAGGCTTTACATTACCGGACAAGTGGAATGTACTCCATACACGGCAGACAAGTAGAATACGACACGTGAAGTCGGACAAGTTGGCTACAGTTGTTTGCTGATAAGGGAAAAAAGCAGTATCATGTTTGATCAACTGAACAACATGAAACCTTACTTAGTCAGACTAGTGGAATGTACCTTGTACGCGTCAGGCAAGTAGAACGGAACGTCTTTAATCAGACTAGTCTACCGCAACTGCTGACAGGCAAGAGTATATACCAAACACTTGGAACTAACTTGCACTTTATCTAGCAAGTAGAATAATCTACGCATTGTCAGGCATCTGAAAATTAGCATTTCTGCTTCGTCAAGTAGAATGCCAACGTTTGTGGGAGGAGAAGCGAAGTATTTGAACTTCGCTTAATTAAAGTATTTCAACTATCCAAACGAGAAAATCTATTAGTAGAAATCACATTTAGTCGGACTTCTGATGCAGAGAAATTCAGTAACTCCCCAAAGCAATATTTCATTGAATACATTAATAATCATAGATGAATATTACTTTATTATGTTTGTTTTAGACAACTTTGCACCTCACTCTCAAATTACAAACTTTCAATTTTCCCTGCTCTCAAAATACAAACTTTCCTTAATTGGATAACACAGGTCTGTGTATTTCCAAAACACAAAATTGTCCACCGTACATCCGAACACAAATCTCTTCATCTTACTTTCAGAATTAAGGAAACTCCGTTATCTTCAAAACACAAGATTATCTATCTCACCTTCGAAATACCAAACTTCCCGTCTCGCGTTCGAAATGAAAAATCTTGCATCTCGCTTTCTCGAATGAAAAAGGTTCGCCGATAAGAAAAAATCGTTCCAAAAAGAAAAGGTTCACGTTTAACCAACGAAAACCGGGAAGTCGTTGGATGCAAACGTCCCGAATCAAACGGCCCGCCATTATTACGCGGCTCTCCAATACACAAACGCCCGGTTTCGAAACTAATCGCGTCCGCCGTAAAAACGAGGAAGCCGGGGGTCCCCGTTGGCCGGAGATAACGACGCCAATTCGCTTGCCGGGTAACGTCGCGGCCTTAAAAGCGTCAGGGGAGTCGCCGGATACTTCCGAGAATATTATAATATAATGAACACCGGGGGACTCGTGGCCCAGACCACGTCGATATTGACTTTTCTAATTAGACCTGGCCGAGCACTGGAACAAACTGCCGGGATCCTTAACCCGCGTCCTTTCCCATCGCTAAGTAGCGACCGGCGAACGAGTACCAGGGGCCGGCCGTTCCCTAGGGAGCGCGCCGGGCTCCGATACCAGCCACGATCTTCGTATACATTCTACGAGTGGCTGGTATTTCGATATTAGAATTCGGGAGAAGGAATTCTCCTATAATATCAACTAACTTCGATGGAACGACAGGTATCCCCTAGGTTACAAGCAGATCGCCAAGGGTACAACGCGTTCTCGATCTACCAGCGTTTTACCAAGATTTCGGAGATTGCCATGAAGTTGATACTCATTGATTCGGAGGGTTGTTCAATGAATAATGGTTATTGTTTTCACAATGAACTGATAAATCGGAGAATACGTGTGGTACAGTTTTCTGATGGAGTTATTCAGTTATTAATGCTCTCTTGTGAAGAATAGATTGAAGTTAATTCAATTAAAAAGTACAATATATTACTCAGTTTACTGTGTTTTCGTTAGATCATTGTCCGAAACTATTCTTACTAATAAACACTTGTCCCACTATTAATAACTTTAAAGGAAACCTTCAATTCTGCGATACAGAATATATTCCACGCTTATTCCCTTTTCCACGGACTTCCATTCGCTCTGCAGATATTCCATTTCCCCGTGCCTTCTGCGCCAAATCCATAGCGAAACATGCAAACAGAAATCACCGAAGGAACTGCAGCGAAGCTCCCATCGAAAGCGAAGCCCGAAATAACCCTCGTAAAAACTGACACGGCTGGACCTCGCGAGGTAGAATAAAACCGCGTAGTCCCGAAAAACGTTCCGATTCATTAACGAGCGGAACACCGGAATCACGCGAGGGAATCCCTCGTAAATTTCCCGGGCCGCTCCTTATCGAACGGATGGAAACGGAAACGCGATATTGCGGCGGGTCCGGGTCAGAATCAATCATTCGGTTCGACTTCGGCCCCGGAATATGGTATTCGCGGCGGCGTGCTTGGACGTGCGCTCGTCAATCCGGTTTTCGGGGTCCCGGAGACATCAGTTTTCGTATCTGTCGCGGCTGTCGCGAGTTTATCACCGACAAAACGCGGCGCGCGCTCGTTAACGCCGTGAAATACGGTCGTCCATAACGAAGGGACTCTTTCGGTGCCGATATCGCCCTCCCCGCTCCTCGCCTGGCCGCCATTCTTCTCGTCGCTCTTCCCTGGCGCGCTCTATTTCTCTTTTTTCCTTTTTTTTCCCACGCGTCGGGTCACCGTCTCCCCCGCCCCCGCGTGTTATGGAGCTTTAAACGAGCGTTATAATGACCATCGGTCGGCGTTGATTAAAAAAACCCTTCAACCGGTCCGACGCGAGGCTGAATCACTCGCCACGCGCGGACTTGGTCGATAACGTCCCTGGGGGACACTTGTTTTTTGGAAAAGGCACTTTTCGGACGTTCCCGGTTTTTTCGGTGCATCGGACCGATGGAGTGGATTTTTTGAACGATTCAGATGTGTGCCGAATGGTTGACGTTTGCGTGAATTTTGTTTTATGATTGTGTGGTTGTTGGAGCACGTGAGGAATTAATTGTATTGTAGTACGAATTGGGTAACGAGTGTTTTGGGAGGATTTTTTGATGAATTTGAAAATAAAGTTAATTTTAATAAGTGTTCGTGAGAGGAGGAGAATTGTATTTTATTAGAGTACCTGTAAATGTGCGTTTATCGGTGTGGAAGTAGTATGATGTAATATGTAGTCAGGCAAGGAGAATAAAGTTTATGAGGTAGCAGAACGGGTAGAATAAAATTCGTTTCAATATGAAATTCGTTCGGTGTCGAGTAAGTGGAGTATACGTTATCCTTGATTAGAGTAAGTAGTGGGAGCTATTAGTGATCAGACTAATTGTACGTCCACGTACACGCGAGCCACTAGATACCTGTCTGTGTTTGTCAATCAGGGGAATCAGTGCACATAGCTCGATAGTTCAGTGGATTGGCGTAATTCCCTGACCGGACGGACATATTGTGTAAGATCTTCATTATCTGAGTAGAACAACGCAAGTATATGGTCAGACAGGACAGGAGTCCAATAACACATATTCACATATTCCAAATAATACAAGCGTAACATTTTTAAAAACTCATTTACTGAAAGTCATGTCCACTAGAAATTTACTCCTCTTTGTGTTCTGTTTATTGCATTGTTTATTCTTTATAATAATTGTCGTGTTCAGTTTTAAAGCTATATAGGATTAGTTGAATAAACTTGTTGTCTATTGGTTAGACCAGAATGTTGGTTCAAATTTCAGGTTGCATTCACGACCAGAATATACAGTGTGTCCCCGAAATAACGGTACATTCTGAGGAAACGTAAATCTATGTAACTGTATGCTTATGAGACGCACTGTATATTAGGTCAGACAAGTAGAACAGTAGCAGGTCTGAGTCAGACACAGTGGCCTCACGTATTTAATTATACAAGTACAGCAGTGCAAGTTCCTCCTGAGACACATGAATTTCAACAAGGGTCTGTTTGTCCAAGTGGAATATGGCTGTATATGGCAGACAGGAGAAACAATGCACGTACGTGGTCAGACAACTGAATTAAGGTAAGTTTCTGATCAGTATATCAATCAAGTGGTATGCTGTTATATATAGTCAGACAGACAAAGTGAGATTCACGAAATATTTTCCTAATTTTCTAATACCACTGCTTACAACACAACTTATAAATTTCTTCAGTCAACTATTTCCTTCTCAATTCTTGTACACAGCACTTTCTTCTTCTCCAATCTCTCCAGAAAACCATATTCATTTCAATTTGTTCACCAAATGATTATCTCCTTAATTTTTCAGAACCATGTTCTTAATTTCTTGGAAAAACTAATTTATTCTCAAACATTTTTGCACGATCATTTCCTTTTCAACTTTTCCACAAACATCACCACAAAACTGCCCAATTTTCCCACCAAACCACACTCTCCATGTTTCCATAGAATCATATTCCCCCAAATTCATTCACGAAACTCTCCCATTCCGAATTTCTCGACAAACCAATTTCCCCTCAATTATTTCACAGAACAATTCTCTTCCCAATTGCTCCTCAAAAATACGCCGCCCCCGACTTCTTCACAAAACTGTTTTATTCCCCATTTCTTCGGCGAACTATTCTCTTCCCAAAAATCCCGTGAAAACCGTATCTGCCCAATTCCCTGGCAATCCCATTTCCACCCTGTCCCGAAACTTTCGTTTCCAATTGCTGGTGGTCCTAAACGGGCCGATTTTTCATTTCCGGGCCGTGTTAACCGTCATTTTAATACCCGGTAACATTTCGCCGGGGCGTTAATTCCGACGATCGTAAACGTTGCTCACCTGCAACGAGCGGCGCTCGGAAGTTTCCCGGATTAAACGGTTCGAATCGACAACGGCGACGGGACACGCCGCGCCGGAGCGTTTGATTTATACGCGGGTAATCTTCTTCCACGGGTATTATTAAAAACAGCATGAAACGTGGCGGTGAATAAATTGTAAATACAGTGTAATACCGTTTCATCGTGGCGGCGATATTTTTCGCCGTTCCGCGCGAAATCCCAGCCGGGCTTAAACCGTTCCGCTGCAGCCGCGCCGCACCGCTGACATTTCGGATAAACCGGTCGCGTCTGTTTGACGGAGGACTGTTTGATCGGCCCGGTGAAATTAATCCTGTTTGCAACGAAGACTGCGAGCGGAACAACATGACTGCGACTAGGGCTGAAACGAAAATGGAGGTAGCAACGTGAAAGGGAGTTCCGTTTGATCCTGAGCTTTTTGATTTTTAAAATAGATTGAGTGTTTAGCTTGTAAATACACGATGGATCTCTGTGATGATCTTCGTGGGTTTGGGTTTTGGTTTGGATAAAATTTTGGAATATTAAGGAATATTGTGGTAGCCGATAGAACGTTGTTTCAGTTTCATTATTTAGTTGTTAGACAATTTAGAGTAGATAGAAGATAGTTACATATAATTGTTTGGGAGACATAATCTGTGGAGGAGATAGTTACTGTAAAATAATATTATAGAAATTGTGGAGCAGTTAGAAGACAATTATATATAATTATTTTGAGAGACATGATATGTGGAGAAAATAGTTGCTGTAAAGTAATTCTGTAGAATTATTTATGAAAATTAGAATTTACAGATTTGAAGTCTCGTTTGTATAAAGATTTTAAAGAGTTTGATATAGTGAGGGTCATTTATTTTTCTCGAGGTAAAAATGAATATTGTTTTTCTGTTTCCGATTATTTGTCTTTACAATTTTTAATGTGGAATTCATTTTCCTCTTTAGTAGTTCTGAGATGAAATAGTTCAGACGAACGCAGTGATGAATGAAATCATAAGGCAAGGGGTTGAAAGTGGAGAGAGAGTCGTGTTCGAGACAACTGGCGAAGGGAGAACCGTGAACTTTAGAATTTGATCTTTTCCGTTGCTGTTTTCAAAGCTAGCGGATTTGCGGAAGTGAAACTTCGATCTCGAATCCCGTGGCAGCTTCCCATGAAAGGATGTTATTGAGCAAACGTGGATTCAGTTGTGTAGCAGGGATAACGAATTCTCCTTTTCGAGAACTTTTTCTGCTGAAATCCTTTCACAGAAGGTATAAAGTGTTAAGCAGCTTTCGAGTAGAAATGGATTGAAACAATTTGCATGTGGAAAGTTATATTCTTCTGCTGTGTGTTGGTATCAATCGATTAAAATTTTCAAACTGATTCTTTAGTCTCTATATACTCAAAGTTAATCCATGTAATCGAAAACTTCAATATTCAATTTTTTGAAAAAACAATTTACATTTTCTCTCGATATTCGAAATATATCGATTAATTAAATATTCTCTGAAGCCACTGTATACATGCAATAAGAATACAAAGATAATCATATAAAGAAACCGTCTATGGCATTGTTTCATAAACTCCCATTCTCCCATCACCAGAAATTCCGATGAAAAATCTCCAAACAAGAAAGAAAACGATGAAATCCCAATCTCCGTAGCATTAATCCCCAATACCACCCCTCGTCGCTAAAACGCGAGGCTAATTCCGACAGAAATTTCATAAGTCCGAACAAATTTAATAACCGTGAGCCACGAACGAAAATCCCCGGTCCCGGCGATCCGGTTCGCGACTGATCCGCTCGATCCTATCATTGCCGGAGAGCCACCCTTTTTAATAACATTACTGGGCCGGCCAGCAGGACAATCTGTTGTTCGTTTTAATCTCGATCAGCTCTGCGAGGACGGGGCTAAATCTTCGCGGCGCGACTGCTAAGGGACACCGGTGTCCTCAGCAATAGCGGTGTAGAACTGCACAGAAAATTCATTGAACATTCACAGAGGTTAACTAATTTCCAGTATAACAACATTAATATACTGTATACTAGTACACGGTGTTACCGCTTTCAATATCTGATAAATATTCAAACAATGACAAGCAACATTAAATACACTCTATATTTGAACCTATTTCTATCAAAGAAACAGTGTACTGCAATTTTTTATTCACAACACATGTAATTACTGGTGGTGCATTAAATATCAGTCTTTTGTTATTAGCTACAGGGTTGATTCAGGGATTCGTTAAAGTTTTGCGCGAGAAATTTTGATTTCATCATGAGAAAATTGAAACTTTTAGTTACAGTGTTGACACTAGGTTGACAAACATTTAGTGTGCAATTTATTCTATTATTCCCAGAGCAATTGAAATTCATTACAGAATATTGCAGAAGCAAAATATTCAATGTTATAGAAAACATATGTCGAAAGTTCCATTCAAATTCATTAGCTATAAATAAAGTATACATTTCTTTAGATTGTTTCACTTCCATATTTAATTACGGAATAATAACCGGTGACACAGGATGACCTCCGCGTAAAATTGCCGGTCAACAACACAATAACACGTTGGCTGCCACGCCGAAATCACATGTTTTGCTCAGGACGCTGCTCAAAACATCAACGTTTTATATATCGCTTATTCTTGCAGCGGCGAAGATAAAAAGGAAGCATTATTAATTATTTAATATCACAATTCCTACGTTACACAAGTATCTAGATACCCACGGTACTGGTCATTTGTATTCGACATCAGTTATCTTACAAGTTATAATTATTTTCCTGTAATTTTGAAGCTCCTAAGACCGACGACCACTATGGCGCTACAGAAGAAACAATTTGGAGTCACATATGACCACCGCGGCGATCAAAGTGTTAAGCCAGCTTCGCAACGAACAAACACCGAAATCACGAAATCTAAAAAGGAAATTCCCCAAGAAACCCTCCTGTGATCCACGTAGCTTCGCGACGGTTATCGCGCAGGTATCCTCGTAAAAAACACGCGCCGGGCGAATCCGTGCGGAAACGATTCGCGGGGAGCGGCAGGGGGGCGAAGGAACGGGGGAGGAAACGAATCCGGTTATCGGTTATCCATAAATCGAAACTGAACGAGCTGACCGCGGGAGATGGGTCATCATAATCCGAACGGGCGAGCATCGGTGATCGAGGTTGTACGCAGTCGGACTCTCCCGTGGCTCCGTCGTTACGACGTGGAAAAAAGGGCGAGGGGACGAGACGGAATTGGAGTGGGAGGAAAAAAGATCGCACCACGATTCCGAATTAACGACCCACTTTTTGCGAACCGTCTTTTTTCCACCGGCGTTTTCTTTTTGGCTACGGTTTTCGGGGGAAAAAGAGTCACGGAAAAGAGATTGAAGGGATGTTCTCTGGGCGTACACGTTCGCAGGGATATTTCTTTTGTTAAACACGCGAGCCTGTGTTCGTAAATATACTCCGTTTGTGTGGACGAGGCTGTACGAGTGCATGAAAGACGGATAGAGATTTATCATGCCTCAATGTACCGCGCAGCATTCGTCTCTCTCCGCTGCTACCAATCCCGGCGCGGACCGACTCGTAAAACTGCCTGGATCGACGTCTGCGCTGGCTATAAACGCGATGCCGGAATCTAGAACGATGTTTGCAGAGACTCGGTTTTCTGTACAGTTTCAAGTTCGATGATATTCTGCTCGTTTTTTTTTATTTGTTAGCGGCTGGTGTAATTTGCTTGTGATTATTGTAATTGCTGATGAGAACGTTGTGTTTGATATTGGAAGTTTTTTGAATAAGTTGATATTCAGTTGTGATAAGTTAATTCCATGGATTAGAGTGATTAATTCTAGGTTTTAATATTTAGTTAAATTTTGTTGTGAAAATATATAATTAACATTTTCTTCTCCATCGGTTTCTCGTATGTTTTGTTTAATAAGAGTAGATAAATATTCACCGGGAATATTAAATTCTTTTCCACAGGAAATTATTAATGATACTGCATATTTATAAAAATCCAAATATTTCTTAATAAGGCAGACATCGTTCCGAGTCAAAATTCCCGGGAAACAATATGCAATCTATTTTCCATGTTCGAAAGTTCCAGCCAAATTTTTCACCCTCGAAATATCACGTGTCGACATTGGTAACGTGTACAACCCTCTGAAAGACGAAACTACAATGAATATACTGTGCCCTAGCTGCAGATCGTCGAGCGATTCGTGCCACGATCCGCGATATTTATCGAGGTAAATCGAATAACTTTTGTGCCTGGCATTGTCCCTGTTACCACTGCGCTCTCCCCTGTGACGTTTCAATTCGCCGCGCCCTCCACGGCCTGCCTGCATCCGCCCCGCTCCAAGTTTAATCGAGTTCATCTGGAATTCCTTCGGAATAGTCCTCGCTAACAGCCATTGTCAGGGACAAACCCTTCTTTCGCGGGCTAAGTTGCTTCTCTCCGGTTAACCGTCTCGCGTATTCCACCCTCGCCCCCTAACCCTTGTTCGAGTGTTCCCGTGTCTGTCACCGGTTCACGGTAATCCCTTGCGATCTATATCTAGCGTAGGCAGTTGGTGAAATTAGTGTGTGCAAATAAAAAACATTATACAACTTTCAACGCTAGATTTACGGACGTTTGTTGTACAGTTTATTCTCTTGTTCATAGAAGACATAGAAGACATGAAATTAGTGTGTCAAGAATAAAGAATTATAATGTGAATTGGTATAATAGCATGAATCAAGATCGACTTAAATTGTTACAAAGTTTGTTTAAAGTATTCCATTTTCATTGAATTGTCGGGTTCCGTAAATATAGGGTTGAGAAAATATTTGAATGTACAGAATTAAAATTTTATAATGGAGCGTTCCTATAAGTGGTAAAAGACGATTGAACATTTTTTTATTATAAATATTATTATAGTTTAGGTTATAGTATTATGGTTTATATTTAAAATTTAAATATTATTATAAATTTAATAAATGTTGAATGCAAGTTTTGATTTGATAAGTTAGTTTGATAAGATACGAAATCAATTTTTCGCTTATTCAGTACAGTTGCTACGAGTTGCATATTATTTATATTCGTCTTAAAATCACTGCATCAGATACAACTGAATTGCGTCTTTATATTTCGCGTCATCGAATTTTATGTACATTGTTATTTGAAGAGGCGTTGCACAGTGCAACTTGGAGAGATTCAGTGCACCTCTGCGTTGCGTTTTTTAAAAAATATTTCACAAAGGAAGGTGCATTATATTGAATAAAATATTGGAAAGGTAACGCAGTATACGATGCACTTCCCGAAACAAATAACGGCAGTAAATATGTCGACTGAATTCAATACATAGGGAATAAATATTCATTTTATAAAACAAACTCTTCCGTTTCATCGGCGCGATAGCTCAAATTTAATAAAACTCTAACAAAGATAAAATAAAATGGCAATATAATGTTATCGACACTTTACACGAATAATTTGTAAATATTCTGTTTTATCGATACGGTAACTTAAAAATGTTGAAACTTTAATAAAAACAACAAGAATATCGGTGTAGCATTATTGAAGCTTTACATGGTTTCCCGTTTCATTTATACAATAATAAAAAATACTAACAATTCAACAAAAACAAACTGAAGTGACAGTACAATAACACTCACACTTTACACGAATTATTTTGTAAAACTTCCCTTTTGTCTTTCTAATAACCGAAAAATTACACAAATTTAACAAACATAAAATAAATCGATAGCACAACATCATCAACAATTCACACGAATAATTTACAAAATATTCCCTGTTATCTTTATAATGACCTAACAATGATAAAAAAAATTCAGCACGTGAAATAAATTGACAGCACGGTATTGTCACCAATTACTCGGATAATTTATAAAATGGTCCCTTTCGTCTCTACGTTAACCTAAAAACAAATAAAAATTCAACACGTGCAAAGTAAATTGACTACGTGATATTGTCAACAATTTACACGAATAGTTTGTAAAATGTTCACAGAGAACCCGATGATTACCAAGTAGAGTCAAAATGGTCCGGCGTCCGGCATCCAATGGCTAAAATAGTGGACTGCGGTCGAACGATGGTTTCGGAAGGCAGCGGGCTGCGTTCGAATTTCGCCTCTTGTCTGTCGCCCATATTTTCCTCCCACGCTCTCTAGCTAGACCCCCGTCTGCCCGTTCCCCCTCCCTCATTTCCCGGTTGGCTGCTACCGTCGGGTTTCCAGCCCTTCGCTCGTTAAATCATTTGTTCTCCAGCGGCGGCACAGCGTTCGCTAGGGCCGGCCAGATATATTTGGCGAACGTTTCGATGCCGGGAATCGACTTCGTCACCGTTTTGCGGCCTCGAGTTTCGATCGGCTATCAATTCTCGATACGTGAATTAAGCTGCGCGAATTAAGGGAACTTGAGTGGTGAAATTCCTTGGGACCAGTTTCAGAGATCACTTTTAGGCTCGTTCTGGAGACCATTTTGGAATAGCGTGTGCAACATTTTTTTGTGGAAATATACACGTATCTCGAACATTTCTTTCTAACGATTTAGTTTGGAGAGATGTAGGAAGCGATACGAGGAAAGCTATGGATATTGATTGAAAATATAAGATGGATAATTGATATAAAATTTAGACAGATAAATATAGATAGATTAATAAAACGAGGTTGATATAGATTGATAGATGTAGACAGATAGATAGGCAGACAGAAAAATAGGTAAATACATACATAGATGGATATTAAAAAGACAAACACAGATACACTAACACCACAATACAAACAATGAAAATTACAGCATACACAAGAAGATCGAAAAACGGCTTAACAACTTAGTAACCGCGAAACTGCAGAACACCTCAATAATTGCCGGGCGAAAAATGCGCCGCAAGGCTCAAAAATTATTCACGCGAAATTTTGTCGCTTAAATCCATACCGGGCTTAATATTCCATTATACTTTTAATTCAAAGGTAAAGCAACGCTGTCCAAAGTTTCCAGCGGAGCGTTAAGCACTTTGTTTAGACACGGGAATATAAAATAATTCCCGCGATAAACTGGCCGCGGGCGCCGACGTAAAGGAATTTCAGGGATAATGGCCGGTAGCTGGCACAGCCGGTTAAAAAAGTTTTATTTTCCATCGTTCTCTACCCTTTCCCATTTTTTTCGCGCGCTAGCTCGAGCGCGCGCGCGCGCGCGCCTGCCGCCGGCCGGGCGTGCGGCGCCGGTTAAGCGAATTAGGAAGTTCTGGGTCCAATAAAATTCCTTTTTTTCCGCCGAGCGTCGCGGCCAAGTGCAATCCACGGGAACTGTTCCGAGACTAAAGCGCGAGCTGTAAAAAAATTTACAGCACGCGACGGAACTCGACGGGAATTCTGGAATTACGACGTTCAAACGTAAGGAAACGCCGCACTGTACGTGTAACTATTTTTTTCCGAACGCAAGACACACTCGGGAAAGGGACAAAGAGAATCCGCCGGAAACGCGAACCGAAATTTGGGACCTTTATTTTTCACTCTCGTCCTGGAATTTTTATCCTAGAAATATTTTTTCGTTGTTCCTCTGTTAGAGTAATATAAGTGTTCCTGGAGCGGTCGAGTTTTTGTGAGGTTTCTTCCTTTGTTTTTGTTGGGGCGCTATAAATGTTTCTGAAGCGACCGAATTTTTGTAGACATTTCTTTCCTTTTGTGCGAGCGATATAAATATTTGTGAAACGTTCGATTTTTCGCGAAGATTTTTCTTTTTGTTCGAATAATATAGATATTTCTGAAACGTCCGACATTTTGTAGACATTTTCTCCTTTTTGTTTGAATGATATAAGTATTCCTGAAGCGATCGATTTTTTGTGGGCATTCTCTCCTTCTTGGAATAATATAAATGTTTCTGAAGCGACCGATTTTTTGTCGAGCTTCCTTTCCTTTTTGTTCGAACAATATAACTATTTCGGAAGCATTCGAGGAAATTTGTGCTTCCGGTTGAAGCCTTTACGGAGGTTCGTTGAAAAGTGGAAGTTCCACGGGGAATTTCCGTGTGTTAATTCGTTTCTTGATAACGGAACCGAAGCCGTCGACTTTTTTCGCCGGTCTCGTTATTCTTTCCAATTCCAGGCAGGCGAATATCGGATTTCGCGCAACGCAAAATGGTCCGCTTTCGAACTGGGTCAAAGGGGATTGCATATTTTCCCACTTTTACGTTTTCGCGCGAACCGCTCGCCCGCTCGCGATACCGTAATGAAGGGGACGCGGCTCGCGAGAGTTTTCACTGTCGAGAATATGGTAATGCGTTTGTCAATTACCGGCGTTAGCTCTCATCAGTCCAAATGCGTTTTACTTCGGCGACACGTTTCTGATTCCATCTTGTTGAGACGGCTCGTATAATATTTCCTCAGCAACGATCACTTCGGAAGAGTTTCATTAATGTCAGACGTTAAATGAAATTGAGTTGCGTGCGACTACTTGTTCTGTTTAGAAAATTCAAGTAGATGCAATATTATTATCATAATTAAAGTCGTAGCAGTCCTTAAGTTTAATTCCCTAAATATTATTAATGCTTGTACTTTTATGGTAAGGATTATGTATTTCTTAAATATTCTCAGTTACTATACTATTAATGTTTAGTCATTAACATTTTATGTAAAAAGATTATACTCCTAGAAGATCATGCTACCACAAAATCACTCTATCATTTTACCAAATTATTATACTATTATATTATCATGTCACATTATTAGTACACTCCACATATTTTTCTTCATTTTTATCATCCACAAGCTTCACCGCCAAAATTCCAAAATTCTGGGTTTATTTAATTTCCATGTCTCCCTATTTACTCATTCTCACAGATAATACAATAAATCTACCAAGAACCTCATATTCTTCACATCGTAAATATTTAAGTCCTTAATATTCAAAATCTAAACAACCTGAGGTCAATTTTTCTAGGAACAATGGAATAATTCAAACATCCCTTATAAAACGGTATAAGATGAACACTCCACGCCTGCAACAGTAGTCCAAGCCTAACCAAGTCGGCGCGCTCGTGAAAAAGCCGGATATATTGTTTGCCCGGGTCCAGAAATGTGGTTCACCGAGATCGGCGCCGCGACACGATATTTCCACGGAGCACGCCACCGATGAAATTAAAATGTAATTCCGCGCAGGCACTCTCGTAATCTCCGCGCGGCGCGTTTTCTGAGCATCGCGGCCGCCCGACTACCAACACGTACAGTCAGCGACGAAAGTATTCAAATGTTGCGTGTTAGCATGAAGATTACAAACCCTTACCATAAAAACCCGAATGAAATACTAGAGAAGATGGAAATCATACATCACTCTTTCGTTATTTTTATGATTAAATGAAATACAAATCCATCGAAGTAATTTATCACTTTGTTGAGAAACTAATTCATATGGAAAAGTATACAGGCGAATCTCAATGCTTTATTTCAGCAACCAAGAGTTTTCAGAAGTTCCAAATATTCTGCTTTCAACTGAAGAGTAAATAGTATTCAACTGAAACTATTTACCTCTTAAACCACTTCTTCCTAAGATATCAATAATCACGAATTAAGGAAACTGATACCATTTCGACTATAACACTTAATATTAATCTATAAAATTCGTTTGCTCAGTAACATCAATCTTACAGTCACTTTATATATACCTATTCCTCTCTCAAATATCTGGCTATAAAAAAAGGGTGAACGAATTAGATAATCAATTCTTCTTACTGGAAACAGAAACAAATGGAAAAATAAAAATTGAGAAGATTAATCGAATAATATAAGAATCGACATGAAATTAAGTAAACAAAAGAAAACGCAGAACTTTTGATAAAATTAAAAAACCGGTCATTTGACCGTAGTATGATTACTTCTATCGAGACAATGATCTACAGTGAATATTCAAAGTCGAATTTCCCAAAGAAAAGCCTCGCGTGAAGAAATTTTATTCTACATTCTCGTCTGATTTTTCGACTATATTTAGAATCAGCTCCTATCCGGTTGTACCATTATATACATGACACACTGTATATCCACTATCACACGAGTAGAGGTTCTCCCGTGGGCGCGAATAGCCGCTAGACGGTTCCCGGAAGGACGAAAGGGGTTGCGCGCCGCCGGTCGTGTTGGTTTGGGTCTGCGGGTTCGCGGCCGGCGCAAAAGGGAAGCCCGGCACGGGTTACGAGCCTGGCCGTGTCCGCCCCGTCGTATTTGCATATTTTAATCTAACGGCAAAAAGTCGTGCGACCCTAGTTTTCCCATTAGTCCGGCCGTACCCCGCCACCCGCGCAATCACGTGTCCGACGACGAATTCGGTGCACGGAAAGCTGCTTTGCTGCGAATGCGAACCGCGATCGACCTAATTTTTTCGGATTCAACATTTTTCTTTCAATGTTCTGTACAGCGTTATTGGAATCTTGAGGATTTTCAATTGAATTTGTTTAATTCGTCGCTTACGGAGCAAAGTGACTAATTCTATGTCTCGAACGATTTCAAAATTAAAAATTCGGGTTCTCTATTTATGAGATATTTAACATTTTTCTGGACTTTTTATGGAGTTCATTTGTTTGGAGAACTGATGTTAAATGTGAATGTTAATAGGTTGTTACAGGTGGTTTCTTTTTATGTAAACGTTATTTCTGTATATTTGTAAGAAATTCTGAACAAAGAATAATACTTCAGATAAAGAATCATACTTAATAGAAAGTTTCTAATTTGAACTCTAAAAAATCCAATGACATTTACATTTTCCAACTTCATTTATAGCTTCTTTATATTGCAACCCAATTATTAAATGTTCTAAAGAAGATACGACAGTATTATATTAGACAAAAGTTATATTTCTAACAATTTCTCAACAAAGAATAACAGTTTGTTCATGTATTACTCCAAAACTATTCATAACAGACAATTAACTGGCGAAATTTGTATTTACCAAATTCTCTTTGACTTCTTTGTGTTTCAACCGAGTGATTAAATATTCTAAAGAAGATACGACAGTTTCCACACGAAAATTCTTAATCGACGAGCACACGTGTTCCTCGCTATACGCATAAATCGGAAGATCCGCCAGATATTGTTCGCAGATCCGAAGGATCACCGGCTGTAGACGATGTTCGCGGAGGCGGGCCCCGTTATTTCTGTAAATTATGTGCCTGTGGTAGGACGCCGGCCGGACCCGGTCCCGGTGATATATTCTGGCAATTAATGGCGCCCGATCGCCGGAAATTTGTCGACCTTGCCGGAAAATGGATTTAGATTCGACGGGTTTCCTGGCAGGAAGTTGTGACCTGGCACAAGGGACAAACCACCGTACCAGTGCTTCCTCTTCCCCCCCACCCCTCTCATGTATTTATGAGAGTAGTTCTCCGCGTCGTTAAAAAATTTACGATACCGCTTTACGCTACGCGGTAATCTCGCTACTCGTCTTTGTCTCTATAAATCGACCTCTTGTCACGGCTGTTTAACGTTCGCCGCGCGATTACCGCTTGCACGAAGCCGGAGAACCTTCGGAGACCGGTGAAACCATTTTGAACGGACCACGTAATAGTTTCGAAGGTTCGATGGAAATTAAAAATAAAATGATTACTGTATGTAATATTCTTTGTTAGCCTTTGCTTGTAGATTGTTAGGTTTCGGTTTGGACTAGTTGTTTGGGGAATATATTGGTAAAAAATAATATTCAAATTGGTATGTAATTACAGTTGAACATTTAATCTAGATAAACTTCAATAGAGATCAGTATAATATCCAATCACTATTGTACAAAGCCTCAAAGTAGGAAAATAGATACATTTTACAAGTAAAACAAATGTCAACTTCAATGCTTCAAGTTTCACAATTTCACAACTAATTCGACCGTCCCATGAAAGTACCATAACTCCAACCTAAATGAACATTACACTTCACAAAAATTCACACGCATCCCGAAACCCTCCAACAAGGAACCCACAAAATATCAACTCGCTGCGTTGAGAGGTTTTCTCAGAAAAAATTCGCAAAGGTCGGTTCGTATTAAATCGTCCCAGCTAGGACGCGGTTCGTCCAGATTATACCGGGCGTAACGCGGAATTTAAAGCGCGGCCGACGTCGAGTGCAGCGGTGGGAAGGTTGTAGGAGGGTCGGGACGGTCGTTCGCGCGATTAAAATTATAATTTAATCCAATGAAATCGCGTGCACGACCTATTTATGAGCGGGCCGGCTAGTCGGTCGCTATGATGAGACCGTGATCATAAAATTCTGACCACGCCGGCGCGACGGGGGGTTCGGTACAATTCAACGTCTCCGCGTATAAATAATTCATGCCCCTCTTCGCCGGGGTATAATATTTCCAGGAGTTTTCCGCGGGAAGGGAAGAGGACGCGCCGCCGCCGCCGCCGCCTCGGAAACCGGGAGATTTGTCGGAACGATTCGCTAAACAGAAGTCGCCGTCGCTGAACCGACGTATTCACTTTACGCGAGACAGTTTGGGGATATTGAATCAGAACTAGCCATCGTTGCAATAAAAACTTTCGTCTGGGTAAAATGCAAGGGGGAAGAGAGTCGGTTTAAGTACTTAAACAATCTGGGAAATGTACGGAATACTTGCGTCACTTTGAATGTTTTGAGTATATCTTGAATACGCCTTCGTGTTTGAATTGTCGGAGACTTGATTGTTATATATTGCATTATACCCCTTGCACTCGAAACTTTTTCTCACTGATATTACTGTGAAAATAGTTTCCTTCCTCCATTTATGTGCGATTTCTCGACAAGTCAGTTTCAGAAAATGTCATCTGCATCTCATTAAAAAATGTTGAGTGTTTCCAGTGAAAAACTTCTGGAGTGTGAAGGGTTAATGGAAAAATCATGTTAACATATGAATAAATAATACGCGCATGAAAAGAAAAGTCATAAATGTATTTCTAATCAACCAAAATACATGTACTGATAGAGGATTAGCACTTAAGCTAGTTAATCATAGGCGAAGATCCCCATACGATGCAATTTTCCTTTTTCTAACTTTCGAAAATCTTTTGAAAAAAGTTTTCTTCGAAAGTATGGAAGCTTTTTGGCGAAAAGGTTGAAACGGAATTTCCAAAGTCTAGGAACATCTCGAAATTTCATTAAATTCATTGGAAACCGCGATCGATATACAAGTCGTGCAGTTTCTCCGATTCGGTAGCGATAAAATCGAAATAAAGGATAGATAAATTTCGTTGGCGACATGGAAGAATATTTTCCAGGGAATAACTTTGGAAAGCCAGCAGCGACTTTTGGAAACTCGCGAAGCACGCGGGTAGACAGAAGTACCAGGAGGACCCGTGATCCGATAAATTCCACGAGGAGAAGAACTTTCCGATCGGACACAGTTCCCACATTTACAGAGCAGCACACACGGTTCCCGTGTTACTGATCCAGCGGAACAGTCGAGGGTGGCGCAAAAAATGGCGGAACCTTTGAAGCTCGTTTGCAAACGGCGAAGGAGAAGAACGGGATCCGCTCGAACGGAGAATTTCGGTCGAATGCAAAGGCGCCGGGTCTTTATCAAAAAGTTTCGCGATGCTTATCTCGCGACAGGAACGGGTCCGAGCTTCGAGTTGCCTCTGTTGGCAGAGCTAAGAGCTGTACCGTGGATTCCACTTATTGTCAATTTAACTTGAGCCACTTTAAAAGGATTGTAAATCAGACACAAAAAGTTTCGGGGACTTGCGAGCTACAAGAGCTGTATTATTGAAGCGTGGAACTGTGCCGAGTAATTCCGATTAAAGGCGAACGCCGTGTAAAATTCTGAGTTGAGTTCGTCGATCGAGTTTGAGGGACAATGAGGGCGATGTGTACTATTGCGAAATCGAAATTAAGACGGGAAAGAGATGAAAGTTCATTTGTTTTGGGAATAGGGCGGATTGATTTGAGAGTTTCGATTGATCTTTGGATCATTGTGAAACGAAAGAATTGGAAATTCGATTTGAAAGAACTTCGATTTCATTTACTTCAATTATCTGAGTAGTAATATTACAATGTTATTAACAATATTATTAATCACTAATGTTATTAATCACAATAGTAATATTAATTACTACGAATTACTAATATTACTAATTACCAATATTACTAATTCCAATTATAGTACCAATCATTATTAATGTTAATATTACCAATAGCAATATTAAATGAATCCAAAATTTCAAAAAGAATTCTCCTCGATAACTCAGCAATAAAAGTAGAACCACAATTAACTCCATCCCAATCGTATCTCTTACATTTGGTCTCTCCACTTCTTTCATACAAATACCTCCGACATATTGCACACATACTCTTCGGCGAGCCCGCCTGTAACACGCGCGCCGAGCACGTAACACTAATATAATCCAATCGTGCGCCGAATAATCTAATATAAACACTAATATAATCCAATCGTGTATCGAATATAATCCTGATCCCGCGGGGTGTCTCATCGGAAAACGGCGGCGTTCGATCGCGATATAATAATCGCGGTTAACGGTCGGCCGGGCGCGGAACAGGGGAAACGAGATAATTTCAGGTTCTCTGCGCGATCTTCGCCGGGCATATACACGTGTACCCGCGGCAAACGACCAACGTTACCAGCCGAACGCGTTCTCGCTCGCCGATTTTACCCGGTTCTTACGCGGCCGTCCCATTTCCTCCGTTCTCCCCGGAAAATCGTCGTCCTCTACGGCGCGGATTACGGATTATCGATTATTGTTACGGTTATCGTCGCCGATATTATCCGTGATCCGGCCGATGGAGATTCCAGCTGGGGAAAAAAAAGAGGAATCCACCGCTAAGAATCAGCCATCCTATTACCGTTATTATTGCCGCGAGCATTCTGAATCGGCTAGAACGCGGTAAAAACTGCCTCGTACCCTGAATGGGAGGAACGAGGGCGGCGCCATTTTGTGAAAGCAGTCGGGAACGATTCCTGCGAGTTTCCTTGGCTTCCGTTTGAAGCTGTTATCGCGGTGACTTCGATGAATTCCTGTTGAATCTGTGAAGATTAATCTTCTGTCTTATGATTTCTACAGAAATAAGAGATATTTATACTTCTTGTATACCTATATTTCCTATGGAGATTATGTAGCGATAATAGAGAGACGTTGTTTTAGTTTAACTGAGTAAATAGTTGTGACATCTATTAGTTTCTGTTTGAAATCTTCGTTACTAGTTAATTACAGGTTATAAGGTAGGGGGTAAATATAATGGAGAGGTTATAGTTTTGTTTTATCTTTTTGTTAGATAATTGTTTCGTAATAGTGTTTGAGGCATGATTTCCAATTACTTCTAGCATGTGGAATATTTCGTCACTTATAGAGGCACTTCGGTAAATTAAATTTCGTTTGGCCTGATGACCTCTTTATTGTAGGTTTCTTATGACTTCAGTGCCTACGTCCAACAGTTAAGCTTCCCAAGTGAAGTTCCACATCGAGTTCTAAATCGAACGAATGGATGTCGCGAGTGATTTTCTTCAGGTTACTAGTTGACACGGTAAACGAATAATTTATTTAAAGAAAATGTCACGGTGTATGTTAGATAATAATAAATAAGTGGAGCGAACGTCGAATAATTTTATCGACGAGTTGCAGATTGAATTTCTTTGAAATTATTAAATAATTTACACAGAATTGGATCTCACTGAGCCGCAGATCAGATAACCGATGACGTCAGTATCGGAAAAGTGTTTTCCCGGTTGATAGAAATGCTCGAGGAAGCGAGGCAAAGTTATATTCCCTCGGATAAGATGACGGAAATTGAACAAACGTTGAAAGAAAGATCAACACCGTTAGCTTTCCTGCTGGCTGAGTGCACTCCTTCCGCACGAATATTTATACAAGCTTCCTCGGACTCCGAAAGTCGAAACATAAGATCATGTTGTCGCTGAAAACACCTAAAAATTGCTGTTTGACTTTCGGTACTTCTCTGCGGCAAAATTTCTTAAAATATTCTCCACTTTCTTGAACCTTTTCCTACGGAAATCTTTCACCTAATTTCCTAAATTACCAATTTATTACGATTACGCAAATTATTTTTTTAAAATTCATTAATACCCACTTTTCTTGACCTTTATATTAAGGTATCCACGCTACTCATATCTCAGATTACTAATTTAGGATTATTAGATATTTAGGTTCTCCATCAACTTTGAATTACAATCTCGAATAAATTAGAAAAGAATTATTAACATCCTCTTAAAAGAAGCTCTTAATGAATCCCTAGGCTCAAGAATATCATATCCTTTGCATTTGAGAGGTTCTCAGTAGCCATTTGATTTGATACAGCAATCTTGATATTTACTATTAATCTTCGTACAATGGTTCGATTCACGAAGTGTTAACCACTCAATTTTGTTTTAAATATAACATCAAAGTTTTAATATATATTAAAATGAAGAACTAAGGTAAAATGGAAAAGAATTACATGTTTATTGAAAAATCGAAGAGTCAATTGTTGAAAATATAAGTATTATTCCGAGTTTTAAGATGACGGATATATATCAAATATTTAGTAACATAATTAAATAATATTATAATACGAGTGTTGTGATACCAAATCGTTAATAATTATTTCTAATACAATTTGCCTCTATTATGAAAAACTACGTATTTACAAAAAAAAAAAACTCGAAATTCTCGCGGCAGTCAACGTGTTAATCGATTAGATAAATGAACGGCTCGTTTATGCATTCTGAAAGCCGCGCCGCTGAATGGATAACTTGAACGGAATTCCGCTGTGGAAAAGCGAAAGAGTTCGGCGCACAGTTTCGAACACCTGCGCTCGCCGAAACGTTCGGGGGGAGTGGTAATAAGTGCGTCAAGATTTCTGCGGCTTTCATGCCGTCCGCCGTTGCTGGAAACACGCCTTCACCCACCCTCCGCGGAGGGGTGTCTTTGAAACGGAACTTTTCATCGACGACGATGACGTTCGAGCTCTTTAAGCTCCTTTCCGGTAGGATTATCGAGAGATTGAGCATTGTCGATTGGTTTATTGCTGGCTTAGATTGAAATCTCGAGATACCCGACGATTGTAACGTTTATACAGACCCTGCCTTCAGCGCTGATACCGGGGATGACGCGCTACGAAAAATAAAGAATCAAAGGAACTCGATGAGCTCGTAATCGACTCTGAGCTGAGACTTGAACGATCAGCGCCGAGAGATGAAGGAATTTTAACTAGAAAAAGGGTGAGTAATCTTTTAAGAGGAACTGAAGTCTTCCGAGTATCAGTCGAACATTATCTACAATCGAAAGTCACGAATATCTCGATTATCTAAACAACAAAGGACATGTATAAACTTCCCTCCTTTTTAAAGATCTGAAACTTTTTCTATTACTACTTTGCAATTGTAATACATAATTCAGTTTATACAGACAAAGCTGTTGAAGGTATCAAAAATCTTCTCAATACACTCCATTAGAAAATTAACCATTTCGTTTCCATTTTAAGGAAGACAATTCGAAATTTCACACATGCGAGGGACAAAAACGATTCCAAGCGAAGTGGTTGAGTTACTTTGAACTATCAATGATGTTCACCACCTTCAACGTCTCCCCCCGATCGTCAGGAAAAAAAAAGAAAGCAACGTACGCCAGCCACCCCCCTCGGCGGGAGTTTTGTGCCAGTTTCGAACTGGATTTCGTGCTGTGTCTCGCGCAACTGCTTTCGAGGGCTCTTCCTTCGGTCGTCACCTCGTCCCCCCTCCGTGCCGAGCCGCCTGAGAGGGTGATCTCGTTGCGCCAGCGCGAGAATTGCCACTCGTGACTTTGCATACGTTGCCGCTAACGCTGCGAAAAATTCAACGCCCGTCATCGCGGCTGAAGACGTTACGCCCCGCCTCGCTCGCTCGCTGGCTTAAGCCCATGGAATTCCGCGGAAGCGGACCTAGCATTCTCTTCAAGATGTTGGTTAGAACATTTGGTCCAATTACGGAAATCGTGTTAGCTCATTGGGACGGGACACGAATTAATTTGGTCAACTTTTCGCTCGACAACGTTACTTTCTCTGCTTTTGTACCATTATTTGGGTATTCACTTGTGATTTAAATAGGTTTGAATATTCTTCTAAGTGGAATGTAGTTCTTGAATATCGAGGAACTGTAATACGACCTTTTGAAAGAAACATGTTCGAAAGAAAACACCAAATTCTCTCAACTTCCTATTTCAACTCTCGAACACCATCGAATTCAGCCATATTTCACATAACCTAGGAAACTAAGATCATACAGATTCGAGTATCATTTTAAAAATTCACATTTTCATAAAGTTAGCCCTTTCAATACTATTGCTTCCCTGTGTAATTGCATCATAAAGTAGAGAAAAATATTCATTCGTTGCTATAGAAAGCTTAGTAGAGTCTATCGCCAGAAATTATTAACGAAGTTCAACAACATCAAATAACCTGTTCGAGCTTTAAATATTTTTATATAGCTTATTCACAAAGTGGCTATAACTAAGGAGTTGAAAGGATGTCGGAAAAGGAAGGAAGACTCACGGAAGGAAGACCCGACGTGAAAAATTTACGTGATGGAGGTAAACTCGACTAAAATATTTTCAACTGGCAGACGGATGGGTATCACGTGGAAGACAGTAAGGAGTCGCTGTTAATAAAACGGAATTGCTGGGACGAAACCGTCTGTTTGGATAGTTCGAAGGATTTTATATGAACGATAAAACTCGTGGGGTGTCCGCTCCCGGAAGGGGGGCGATAAAACGTTCCGCGTCCGCGCGTTGTATTGCAGAGGACTGTATTACGGTCTTTTGATTTAATAACGCTGAATAAATTTCAATTTACCCTCCGGACCGGGCGGCTCAGTCGTCAGCAGGTTTGATGCTGCACCGCGACGCCCTTGCACCACCACCGGGCTGCATATAACTCGTACGCTCCGGCTCTCCTCCTTGTAATTTCATTAGCGTATAACCTTCGCCTCATCTGGCATCGTCATCCCGCCGTCTTCTTTATATTAATAAAGTAATTACGACACTGAGTGCGTCTAATTATTCTGCACTCGCGCTCCCTTCGCCGACCGTTTTTCCAAAATTCCTTCGAACAAGTTTTCGTTGTAGGAAAGGAACGGCATTTCTTACGCAGAATTTCAGTTAGGATTGTTAGGGGATTTGTATGGAAAATTTAATCTTGCTTTGAGGGTTAACGAGGATATTTTGATGACTGAAGATATTTCGGATTACGACTCGTTTGCTTGTTTAATTAAATTAAAATGAAGTATACGTGGGATATATTTGAAGTTAAGTTTGAGCGTTACTTGGTGTTTCGTTGTTGTTTACGTGTGACTATTTCATATTACACTTTAAGCGTTGGAAGGTCATTTTGCGAGAATAATCTACCTGAGATGCAGATATCTGATACGAACTTTACAAAATATCTTGCATTCCATCCACTACACTCGTGGATAATTGTTTCTCGTTGCATGCGGATAGAAACGTCATTTTGCTATTCCTTATTTCACCTTCGAAGTCAATACCTATATATAATAAATGAAACATTCCTTCACTCTTCTTGTAAATTATTCTTAACACATTAAGCGCCATGAAAATCTTAACCATTTTTCCGTACTGTTATGCTTCTGTATAAACAAAAGCAGGAACAATTACTAAATATATGAAGTTACTATCCTCGCATTACGCTATTATCAATTTAGTTACATTATCAGACATTTTCATTCAACATCGGTTATCTCGCATGGTATTATTGTTTTCGAATAATTTAAAACCGTAGGCCATCGATGACTGACACGGCTCTTAACGTGTTAATCTAAACTCAGTCAATGTTAGTCGCGAAGAGAATCAAATAACAAGGAGTAACTTTAACTATGTATTTCTTTTCTATTCAACATCCGCTGAGATCAAATGTCAACAGACGAGAACTTGGCCTGACCACTGCACTAGTCGCAGTCAACAAAGGCAACAATGCAAAGCTGAGGGGTCGTGCGTAACAATATAAAGTTGTTAAACCAAGTCACAGCTCCTGGCCGCTCGTCCCGTTCATCGGACGCACAACACACCAGTGTCAATCGATTGCTCGTCGCGACGCGTCGGCTCGTCTTCACACGCACGTGGGCCGCACGTGTGCGAGTGCGCCTCCGCCTACGCCTCCCACGGGTTTTTGTAACGGGGCTCGACGAGAGCAAGAAGCGGGTTCGGGAACTGGCGCAGTCTCGAGCAATCGATCACGACGCCGCCCCGGTTGCCCCGTGCCTTGCCTCCCTAGCCAGCCTCCAACCCCCGCCAACCCTCTCCGGAATTAAATTCCGTCGAGGCTCGGGGCTTGCATATACGAGGGCCAACCGGCCGTGAAACTTTTCTGTTCCTCCGGACGGGCATCGCCTCCAGAACAATCGAAATTAGCAGATATGTTGACCACTTTGCTTGGAATGACGTCTCCCACTGGTGATGGCAATCTCGCGATAGAAGTTTCAGAGAGTTTTATGTTACGTGTTGTACGTTACATGCAATGCTCTGTTGTGTTACTCTAACTGCGAAATGTAGTATGATTGATGTTTTATCAAAGATTGTTTGTAGGTAACTGGGAAATTAAATGGACAGATGGTTTGCGCAGTTGTTAATTCAACTGGAACCTAAGCGGTTAACAATGAAACTGGCAAGCAGTCGAGATGTCTTGTTTATCTATAATTTCTCGTAAAAAACAGAATACGGTCGTCAAGATTTGAAGATGCTTCTAGTGTTTTGTGTGCGTATAATTTGAACAATGAAATTTGAACAATTTTACAATTTGCACAATGAAATATTCTGAAACGTGTCGAATGTCTTCGTCGTGCGTCGATTTGATTCGCGTCTCCCAGTTTCAAGCCAATCTGATTCAAGATTGTTGGTGGCAAACGATCGCTTTCGAGTTCCTTGGTCCTCGATTAGTCCGACTCCTGTTCCTTCGTATTGGTCCAATTCAATTTACGTTTCTCGGTTCTCCAGTGGATCGATTTAAGTTCGTCAAACCTGACTCTGTTAAATGGTCTCCTAAGTGATTCTCAATTGTATGAAACAATTTGCTATCGCTACAACAGAACCTGACTGAAACCTTCCGCGAAACCTAAATAAACTATATCTTTGGAGTAAATAAAGTTTCTAGGACCCAGAGTCCAGGCCCAAGATATAGTTCACAACTCCACAAAACAATTTTTCCTCATTACAAAAGAATCTCAATAAAACATTCTAAAACCTGCAAAATCTGTATTTTTCATAAAATTGGTTCTCTAGGCGCATGCATGATTCCTAACTTCTCAAAACAATTTTTCATCGTTAGAGCAGAATCTCAGTAAATCATTCCAAAACCCGAAGAAACTAAATCTATCAATCCACGCTACATCGATATCCCCATGGAAACAGACTCCTGCCACTTTTTGCGCAAGGAAATCCACGCTCCAGTTTTTAGCATCGAAAGTTCGGCGAAGTTGAACGGTTTTCGATCAAAATACGCGATCACCCGAACGTCAAACTCCCAGCCGGTATCGATCCCCATTTTCGAAGCCTCCGAGAAACTTTATTAAAATCACGTGGGACGTACGGACAGCCGCCAGGCGAACGAAAGATTGCGCCGGGGCGCGTGTATACGCGATTTCTGTCTAATCCCGGGCGCCAGGAGCCTTCGCGCACAAGAATACGGAAAAGTCGTTGCCAGCCGTCACGGGGAAATCCGAAAATTCCACGGGGGAATTCTCGCCGGCGAGGCGTTTAGATAAGAATCAAATATCTCGAAATACTCGGCCCGCCCCACTATTATCATTCCCCGTTTCCGCTGGGAAAGGAAACGGCGAATGGAATCGGGGCCGATGCGTTCACGGTGAATCGCGCACGCCCAATTACACCGACCCGGCGTAAATAGTTAGTAAATACACCGGTTACGCTGGGAGAAACCATTTAACCCATCACGCCGATGGGATTCTAGTTGCTTTAACGAATTCTGATTAAAATTGCGGACTCCTTGGTGTCTAATAAGCTGTTCTTGTTAGTGAATATTTCGATATTTCCTTTATTTGCGCGGGGTTGGAATGCTACTCGCCGTCTTGTACAGAAATTACGAAAATAATAGTGTCGAATGAAATTTTCTTTATTAGAAGAGTATATAAGCTTGTTTCGTATGAATGTAGAATCATTGAATAATTCAATTCTTTTCAAGATTCTCAACCCCGACCCAAGATCCTTCAACCACAGATCAACTTCATAATAAAACTCAATCTTCAAGTGCATTCAAACGATCACGAAATCCACTCTTTGATAACAGAAGTTCCCAATCAATTGCAGTAAACTTCGTCGAACACGTGCCCAATGTCCAAACGGAAATTAACCAAAATTTTTCATGAGGTCCCCGATTCAATGAACCCTGAAATGAGGAGAGATGCATCGATGCACTCGTTCGCCGGCGTAATCAGGCCTGGATCAGGCTGTTTTTCACGAGGTCCCGCGGAGGGAGCATCGCGAGTTGCCTCGGGAAAATGAAAGGAAAATTGAGTGTGTACGCATCGGACGGGAAGCGGGGTGGGCGAGGGGCGGTTGGCTTGGCTCCTGGCAGTTTCGCGAATGGGCAAAGTTTCGAGATGGTTAACGATTCCCAAGGGCCGACGGTGGAGAGAGACGAGCCGTCTCGTCGCTGCGGTCCCGGAGACGAGCTGAACGCGCGTAATTGCAGGATCAGAATTGCGCGGTCGATCCGCGCGCAATTAATATGCTCTGTGTGCAGACTTCCTGTTTGCCGTTGCAGGAGAAGAAGAGAGAGAGGGAGAGGACGTTTACGCGGAACACCGAAACGAGTACGGCCCGGCAACCGTTCAACCGCGCCGCGGGTTGTGTCGGAAAATCTGCGTATCTATTTCGGCATCTACGCTAATTAAAAACAAAAACAAGGGGTCGGAGATAATACTGGATTCTTTTCTTGTGGACTGAAATGGATTTTTTTGTGTTTTCGGGAATGACGGGATGGAATTTCTTTGATGGTTTTTTTGGAACTCGGGGAGTTTCTTATACAACGTGGAATTTTGGTATTTTTGGTAACTGAAAGAATGAAAAGTAAAAAAGGTAGAACCAGTTGTTTTTATTGGACTTTTCTTTTGTGTCTGTTATGCGATATGTAAGAAACATTTTTAGTGATTAGAAGAATAGAGGAAAAGTGTAATATTGTTGAGATTGAAAGTGAATAGTTCCTTCTTCCGAATGGAATAATTTATCATTTTGTCGTTGAATTTTTTTATTTTGGCGAATTTATAATGTTTCTTATGCAAAATGTGACGAAGTCGAATGTTTTTGTCAATCGGAAAAATAAGAGAGAAATTTCTTTGTTTTCTGATTTAAACGGTCTACAATGGTAGGATTTTGTTATTGGACAACGGATTCGACGTGCTCATAATGTTCTCTACGCGAAGTGTAACAAAAGAAATTCTCCGCTCCTCGACCAACCGGCTATCAGATATTTTTGACCTACATAAATTTGAAGTAGACTTTTGTAACAGTCGCCTGTGCCTATCATTCTCTCCATTCTGTGTAATCAATATAGTACTAGTTCCATGGGACGCTGTAGAGATACGAAATATTTAGAACGTGCAGCTAATAGCATTAGCTAATATAGTTATTTAAGCAGTGTGGATAATGTGGCTCGCTAAATGTTTGAGATAGATAATCCGGGCACGATCTGCAGAATCCGGCTCAGAACGATTACACAGTGTTATTGTGTGCAATCTATTAAGTATGTATAGCGCTGAATAGTGAGCCATTAAAGTTACCTTCCATATTAGCGTGAAATTATACTGTCATTAATAATTTAAAGGAAAATCGATTTCAAATGTAACTGTAAATTTACCTTTCTTATACAAGATTAATAATATAGAAACTGCAACTGTTTATTTTACCTTATTACCATCAAACATTTTATATGAACACATAAATATTCACAGCAAATATAAAGATATAATATTAATAAACTCATAATAACTCAGAATAATAAATTTCAACCAGTGCACTGTATAACAAACGAATACAACCAAATGATATAAAATAAATATTCTAAACAACCTAACACCATTCTAAATATACAGAATATTAATTTCAACATGAGCAGCTAAATTATTTCCATTATTATTGAAACGAAGAAAAAATTACTAAATAGGATGTACATGATTTTAAGGCGTGATGATGATAAAGAAGCCCGTAAAGGTTATTTTTATTTTATTTATTCCTTTTTTATTACTTTTAATATTACCGGAAATCATGTAGGTGATCGACTTATGATTAACACCCTGTACACAAATATAAATACATTTCAAGCATAAACTATCAACTTCCTCAATTCCTCTTCCCAACAGTTCAATGGAAAGATCAAAATTCACTAAACGTCAAACGTCGACCAATCGTCAAGTCAGCCTGAATTCCGCCTAACCGAATGAAAAGAGAGATAGCGAAGGGGGCGAAAAAAAAAACATATCCGCAGGTCATTGAAAATTCCCGTCCACGTGTTACATGAATTTCCCTGACTCGCGCGGATAACCGGTACACAGATGCCGAAAATCGAATTTGCCGGGTTCGTGTCGGTCGATCTTTGACCCCTGGCGGCCGGCTAGGGGCGGGGGTGATATTTCGAAAATCGAATTCTGTGGGTCGGGGCCGTAACGAATGCAATTTAAGGCAGCCAGCGTCGTATCGAAAGTTACGGCATAGAGAATCCTGTGCAATCAACTCATTAAGGACTTCGCTAAATCAATCTTTCTTCCCACTTCGCGGATCAAAACTTCGCGTCGTCGATGCTTCGGCTATCCCCTTTCACTGCGGACTCTCTTGTTCATCGATTCAGCCGAGGCTCCGGAAAAATCGGGGATTTTTCATTGGCCGGAACGAGTGCACGGGAAACTTTCTTGCTCGGATATGAACCGCGCGCGGTGTATTTGCCTTTCGACGCTGGGAATCCTCAAACTCTTTGCCCTCCGATGCTTATCCACCCCTAATTGCTTGTTTCATCAAGCACTCGGTTAATTTATTTACCTTAATTTTATGGTTGTTTATGGCGCTGCTTGTGTACCTTGCGGAGGGACGATATTTTATTGAGGAAGGGTTCCTAGAGGGGGCGGAGCATCGGGGCGAAATGTTTGCGATCAGCAGCGGTTTAAATGGAAAATTAATGCTGTTAGGGTTAGGAGTGGATCGAAATGATTGGTGTACTGGTATTTGTTGAGGATTTTAATATAGCTCTGGAAGATGAGTTTCAGTTTTGCGAAGAGGATTTTCGGATTTTAATTTGAACTAAGTAGGGAACTCTTTTATGGGATTGATCAAGTTAGTTCTAATATTGTTCTCCGAAAGAGGAAGATTAGCAAGCTTAAATAATGAATATATCAATGAACCATCAAGTGGGATAAAAAAAAATAAATTAATAAATTACTTGGAAAAATATAAAATATGAAACTATATTCTCTAAAAACTTATATTCATAAATTGCTTATTAGAACATTTACTTTCCCTTTGCCACTAAAAGACATAGATTAGAAATAAGTTCTTGACTCAAGATTGAGCTATTAGAACACTCACTTTCCCTTCCCTTCGTCCCTGAAAAAGATAGATTAGATATAACTTCTTGAGTTAAAATTAAAACCACCAAATGTCACAGAATTCTCATTCCATTTCTTATTGTCCCGGCATATATCGGCGAAACAAGAATAATTTCTTATCTCCGAAATAAGTCGGGAAACTTATTTAGCTAGCCCCACGTTCGCCGACAAATCTTCCTGGAGGATTCTCGCAGGAACGATCGAAGGCGAGGCCCCCCGCGAATCCTCGGATCAAAGTATCCGAAATTACTCGGCCAGCTGCGCGGCCGTGCATGTAATCCCCTCATTTCGCATTTTGCAATTCCACGCGAAAGCATGGAACGCGAGCTGAGATTCCAGCAAACAAATTGGCTCGGTGCGGATGGCGGAGGGTTAGGGGGCAGAACGGCGAGGGGCAGCGGGATAAACACACAGCTTTAGACTAGAAAAAGAGGGAGGTGATACGATACTCAATTTCTCGAAATTACGTTAGACTGTAACGGGCTCTTTTTGCTCGCATCACGCCGAAAAGAAGTTTCTTGCTCACGCTTCCGGCTGGCCGCCGGTCTGAATGTATACGCCCGATATTTGCACTACGGATTTTGTGCTTTTATGATAAGTAAGTTCGCGAGGAATATTGTACGCAGAATATTTTCCGGGATTTCGTGGATGAATTTAGTTTAGTTTCGGTTGAATGAAATTCTTGAGCAAAGCAATGCGGTGTTCGTTTCGCGAGAGAATTTTTGGAAATATTGGACTAGGGGAATTAATGTTTAGAAAGAAATTGCACAAGCTGTGAGCTAGAGGATACAGACATGAATTTCCTAATGAAGGAAATGATTTCGTTGATAATTCTTGAGAATGACGAAGATGAGAATTAGGTAGCAAGTTGGCTAATTAATTTTTACATTATATGAGAAATCTACTTTTCAAATTGAATACTAGTAACATTGAATACACATTATTTTATCTGTTAAATGTCTTTTACAATTCCCTAAATATTCAAGCAATTACTTTTTCCATCCGAACTCTAGATAATTTCCATTCTGTCGACGTTCGAAAATATTCGACCGACCAAACGTTCGAACTTTCCACCGAACTCGCACAAAAATCCACGGAAGTCGCTTCGTCGTTACCAGTTCCCGATCATAAAGGAAACTTGGAGATCGATAGCAGCGCCATTTTAGCCACAATTAACCGGGTTCGGCGATTGACTTATAGTCGGCTGCCAGTGATTTTTCCCCAGCGAGAACCGGGGATAGCCTGGTCCGTATAATGGGAGCAGTTCGCTGGAAGAAATCAGCTCCGTTTCTGGGTGAGAAAGTTCGACGCGTTGTTAGAAACAAGAACAATACTGTAGTTATTCGAGGCTTTCGGGAGTAAGTCGGATCCAATAGGAAAGTTTTCGCAGCGTCTCGCCGACATTACAGCTGGCTTCATCAAAGGTCAAAAGACTGATTAACGGGACAGCTCTCATTAATTGAGTGTCCCATAGTACGTAGCAAAATAAAGCAGACACGAATTTAACACATTAATATCAACAAAAAGTCCCATAAACAGATAAGTTTTATTTATTAGATTCTCTGACCAACTTCCCCACATCTGAATACACTGAATTACTATTTACGAGTACATTTAAAATTTATGGTTCATAAAACTAAATTCGCTTTCAGCGAATTGGTAGATATATGCAACTACGACAAGATATAAATAAAAACGAGGACACAGAGAATATGTTTTATTACCTTTTTGTTTATTTTAGTGTGCAATTCGTCTCTGTTTCGCTATCGGCATGCTACAAAACTGTATAATGGTAAATGATTAATAAATAACTAATCGGTATCGGTAAAGATATCAGAATATCTTATTGATTTCTAAATATTCATTTCCAAAAGCCTTGAATAGTACAATTTTTCGAAGTACAATAAAAACATCAAATCGAAGAACAATACTGCTGCCACAAATCGTTCCTCGTAACCGCTTCGAAAACCGGTCACATAAATGGACTCGTTTCCACAGTGTTCCACGAAAGTTACTGGCCTCGTCCCGACGTCGTAAATTAACTATTTAACCAACCAGGGAAAACATGGCGAATCGATACGTCAAGCGACGATTTTATTGACTGGACATGATTTAGCCCTCCCGCCTTCGCTGCAGCGCCGGTGATAACCTCGATTAGAATTGAATGTAATTCACCGTGAAAGTTATTTGCTTTCCGCGGCGCGCCTCGTTAATCATTTCGTTTCATCGCGCTCCACGTTCCTCGGTCTCACTTCATTCTTTTCGTTACTTCGATTCTCGTTACATCGGTGAGTGACGGTCAATGGGACATCGATCGCGGAACGAGTGTTTTATTCGTGCACCGTATACCGAGATCTTTCCGATTTTTCATGGTTTATTTAATGTAGTTCTAAATTACAGTTGCACTGAAGACTTTTATACGTTCCTAGAATTTGTGGAATTTATAGAATTCAGGAAATTGTACACAAACGAATTACTGAAATTTTCAATTCTTTCAATTCTTTTCGTTAGAATTCCTTTGTATGTTTATCGAAACTAATTCCTACACGTTCCAAATCACTGTAATTAATTTCAGCTCTCGCAAAAATTCTCGAGCATCAATCGTCTTGATTTCTCATATTCCCTTCAGCTAAATTCACTTTCCAACAACCCTGTCATCTAATATTGTTAATAACAGTACCCATGAATTCCCGTCGGTCCTCGTGATTCGCAGCCGAACAGAAATTTCCCTGGCGATAGATGAATTCTATCGATAAAAGGATAACAATTTACAGGTCCGGCGGAGCAGCGCGAAGGTTGCGTTTCACTCGGGAACGAAGAGGCTGCCAGACAGTCGGTCATTAACGACGATAATTAGAACGGATGCGTAGACATTTCGCTCGATTTCTCGTTACGTAAACACCGTGTCCGCCGAGTTAATTGATGTTATTAATATCAATTCACGGTTTGCCCCGCCGGGGATTTCTGCGTCCGTTGATAGTCCCATAATATTATATTTCCCAGGCACGAAGGAAAACTCGCGTCGGGATCCGTCAGCCACTGGTTTAAACTGGGAAACGCCTGCAGACGAAAGGCGCGTTACTGTTCGCGCGAGAACGTTGGAATTTCGGCTCGGCGAGCCGGCTCCGCAAAGAGAAAAGCTCAGCGGTCTATGTCTTTACCTTTTTTTGAAGCGTTATAACCTAAACGTTTAATTATTTTGTATCATATATACGGCTGCATCGATATAAACAAATTTAGATAATAATAAATAATAAATATTATGAAAATATTTTTTGTTATTCAGTATCAAGTATCTTAAGAATATTTTACAAGTATTTTTGTTATTAATAATTAAATGTTTAACTAAAATTCTGAAAATATGGTTTAATATTAACCCTTTGCAATCGAGAATATTTTTCTCAACAAATATTCATTATTTTCTGATAAGACATCGATGATACTTTTTACAACTGACATAAAGAAATACCTTGTATAAATTAAGTGACGAAACTATTTTATTTCGATGTTCCATGTGTCGATACACTATATAAAATTTAATATTGAATCTGAAATTTTATCATTTCGTTGGGTCGAATCCAGTGGCGACTAAAAGGTGCCTCTCGAGTGCAAAGGGTTAAGTATTATGTATTTGAATGATATTTTATAAACATTTTTTCTTATTGAATATTAAATGCTTATTATTTACTATTTTTTAATAGTACAAACATTTTATATTATACTTATATGTAACATAGTATTTACTTATATGCATAATAGAAAAAAATGTTTTATAATATATGTAATATAATATAAGAAAAATAGAAGCTAGTGAAGTAACGCGAAGGAAGCCTCAATCTATTCCTCCGGTGGAAGTTTTCACTATCGCCGTGGAACCAAAAGCTAGACCCAGTAATTCACCTGCCAGTCGTTTACATACTCGGCAGTATCTTCCAGGAAAACGGTTTTGTTCGGTCTCCGCGCGAACGATACTCGCGCCAACGGGAATTCCGCCGCAGGAAATAATCAAGACTCCGTCCCGACCCTCCGATGGAGTTATTACCGACGAATTAGAAACGGTTCCCGACGTTTATACCGTACCCAGTTAATGGCCCTCTTTGTTTTTGGTGTTCTTTATTCGTTTAAACGTTCCGGAGTTCCGTGTACGATGGAATTGTGTCTTTTAGCTGTTACTGTTTCTACTTATACCACATAAACAACGGGACATATTCTTTTCACTAATAATGTGCTAACTTTGGTTAAATACTCGAAGAAAATCAATTATGTTGTAATTAATGAGTATAATATTCCATACATTATTTAAAATCATTCTTCTCTTTCTATAAAAATATAAATTCTACGACTGAAAGGTTTAAACTGATGACCATTGCTTTCATTTGTCATTTAACTGTTTAATTAAAAATTAGTCACATTTTATAATTATCTACTGTTATAAAGTCTTGCACACCTTCTATCTAAATAACTCTTTTCCTAAATTTTGTTCATTTATGAAGAATTAAATACGAATTAGCTTCGTGACATTATAATAGCTGTTATCTCATCATTGTATCTGCATTTCAAGTCAATTTGTTCATAACATTATGAGAAAGTGGCGGTTAAGCGATTATCGTCGGTCCGAAAAGCGAATTTACAATATATCGTTACCACCCTTGTGTAGAGGGCCGCGTCCATCGTCAAAGGTTCCCTCAAGCGCGTTTTCTTCTTCGGGGTAGTGTAACTTCCGCTCCCAAGTTCACCGTACAAGTTAACGAGGCGTGCGTTAATACACATTACTTAATGACTTCCGGCGCGGCTTAACGGAACGTTAACATACAAACTTGCTGCATCTCTGACCGAAACAGTCTTCCGGCCACCTCGGAAGCGTGGTTGCCATGCTTGTTGCGTCCTCAATGTGACCTCGAAACACGCAACAGATGTTGCTGTTCAATCAATCAAACAACAGTCAATCTTTCGTCACTTTAAACCACTGCCTACTCGTAGATAAATATTCTTCTGTCACTCCTTTGAACATTACTCTAATATTTAAAATTGGTTCGAAGCTGATTTAATCAGTACACCCTCAACAAAATTAAAATAAAACGGTTTCAAATAATTCAATATTCATGAACCAATAAAATATAAATTTACGACTTCACTGAAAGATAAATGAGTTCGTTATATAATTTATTCTTTCCGATAAAACACGTTTCCTGTACGATTTACGATTTCATTGGAACATTCAATGTTTCGTGCTTCGTAATTTATGGTTTCGAATAGATCAATTTTTAGTTCAATCAAGTTTAACACTTTCGTCCAGAATGATACACACAGGTGCCACGAATATTTCAAATTACTGGGAAGCTTGAGAACGCCTAAAATACTTTCTCAGATATATTCCAAGACATTGCAATCCAGAGTCAGAAAGGATCAGATATAGAGTTTGACAAAAGTTCGATGGTGACGAGGTATGTAATTGCCGCGCGAAGGATAATGTAACTAGCGTTCAAATAGATATATCATCGAGTGAGACAGAGTACTGTCGAAAGGGGAAAGGTTAATGGTTCGGGAGCGCTCGACTTCGAGTCCCAGTTTTTCATTGCCGTGGGTAGGAAGCACGCTCGAACTTTCGCTGACTGCACGGATACGCGTCCTGTTTCATACTTTCGCAGCCAACGTCGGCTCCGTGATAATATTTTCGCGTGGAAATACCTCGGAATAAAAACTCGGGGGATTTCGACTCGCTCGAACGTGTCTCGGAGAAATATTTTCTCAAGAACTTCCAATTCTGTTCCAGTGGGTGTAGAAATTAATTCGGTGCCAGTCGTGAAATAAATTTACCTTGTCGTTTCAAAATATGATAATAAGAATATAACAACGTTTGCAACAAGAATAGTAACAGTATAATAGCAGTTAGAGAAATTATACGAAATCACTTTCGACAAATTTATTATTTACTTCGTCCAGGAGATGAAAATGGAAGAATGTATAGAGAAACATTGAAATTTTCGTAGCTTAAATGAAGGACTACTAAATTAGTTTCTATACTACTCGGCGATTCAGAAAACAGGACGAATGATTGAAAACTGATTGAAGAATCTTTATATTAATGAATTTCCTGGGGAACGGGAACTGCGAAAAAGTGTATTTCTTTAGACTATAAGTGGAAAACGAAATAAAAGTTTGATTAAATTTTTATCGCGGTGGCCCATTTTATTAGATTTCGTACACTCGAATGCGCCATAAATCGGCTAATTCTCCGGAAGGGAACTCGCGCGAATATTGTAGTGTGAAGAGTTTTACGATGAAAATAAAATGATAACTTCCTTGGTCACCGATGAAATTTCTTATTTTACTGCGCTCTGTGTATACGCGGCTGCTATAAATTCCTTCAATTGGCCCTCTATCGATCACGTTTATTCATAAACGTATAATCAAATGTTCATCGTGAAAGCTTCTGACGTAGAGCTGCATTTTTACTTTTGTGACATTCCTAGTTTTACGCTACTTACGGGAAACGGATTTTTCCGAAGAAAAACTATCAAAAAACTATAAAAAAAACTTAAACAAATTAATACAAACTCTACAATTCATTCTGTACATTAACAGACAAGAATATGAAATCATTTGTTAATTTCCGGTGCAAATACTTCTCTCAAGATCAAAAATCAAAATTTCTGCTTTATTGCAATGCTTAAAAATGATTAATAATGATCCTTGCGTAAGCGAATACTTAACAAAAGTTGAATATCGTTCAAGACGATAACCTAATTCCCGGCTAGTCGCGTCGTTACACAAAATGGCTGCCGTCGACGCGAAGTGTTGCCCGAAAAATGCAAAGGGACATTAAAAGGAGCGGTGCGATTTGTTCGCGAAGTTCGTCCGAGATTATGACGCCAGGAAGATGATAGCGTTTCCCGTGATTCACGATTATGTGGGGCTCGCCTTCTTTTTACGACTGTCCGTGGCGGTAGCGTTCTCGCGAAAGTTTCGCGTCCGCCGCACACTTCAACGCGAGCACCGTAACTACCGGGGATTCCTTTTTATTGTGCCGTACGGGCTATGCCGCTTTGCGAAGGGCTGTCTGTCTATTTGCAGTTCCTCCGAGCGAACTTCCTTTTGAAATCGGGATCCCTTGAACCGCGATAGCGTGTTACGTGATTCGCAGCTATGGCCGACCGATACGCCGGCAATAAAAATTCTTCGCGGAACGAGGCTGTTAATCTATTTTCTGGTATCGAAATGCGCTATTCTTATTTTTCATCATTTCTGAACTGAAAAACCGAACGAGTCTATTAATATGTTTTCTGCTATAGAAATTTACTATTTTCATTTTTCCTAACTTTTCAAATGGGAGATAGTCAATGAAAGTTCTGAGTGGAATGGTTTATTGATCTGTTTTGTGATATTAAAAGTTAGTGTTTTTACTTTTCACAACTTCTGTGAGTCTGTCAATCAGTTTTCTGGCATTAAATTTTGCTATTCTTATTTTCTATAACTTTCAAAATAAGAAATAGTCATTGAAAGTTGTAAGTGGAACAGCCTATCGATCTGTTTTGTAATATTATAAGTTACTGTTTTTATTTCTCAATTTCTAAATTGAACAATAGAACGAGTCTATCGATATATCTTCAGCTATCAAAATTGACTGTTTGTTTCTATTCTCTCAGAAATGAAAAACAGCTTCTTCCCATTAACCTGATTAATCTAGTTCGCTATAAATTTAGAATTACTAGACGATGTCATTCAGATCCTGCTAATCTTTAATCTACGAACTTAAACAATAATTTACACAATTCAAAATTGATCAGTCGACGAGCTAAAACTCCAGTTAAAATCTTTCTGAAGATTTCCTTTAAGTATTAATACTCTGCGCTAATTATGTTCTTCTTGATTCAACAAGGAACCATGTGATCTGGGTTAGGTGTGAATAATTCATCAATTATCTGCGCAACTGTCAGCTACATCTTCTCAGCAACATATTGTCACTTACCTCACCGTGACGAGACTAGTACTCGCTAACCAGACTAACCAAGTAATACTTGCAGGCTTACAACACCGATAATAAATTTGCCACAAATACCTAACTAGCGTTCGGCGACACCTCGAAGCCCGTGCTCGCACACGTGCGGGCGGCGCGCGTGCCAACCGGAAGTTAGGGGAATACCGAAAGTTTATGGCGTCCTCGTGCGCCCTTGTACGCCGCCACCATTTTCTTGCGTTCCCATTAATTTTCATACGTGGTGACCTCCACACCAAGCAGCATCAGCCGCCGGCCATTAACCGTTAAACAACAGAATCTCAAAAAAATAAAACGTAAATACACCCCACATCGTTCTAATCTTTTTTTTTCTGCCCGTTATTTTCTACGTGAGCTCGTAGAATTTTCATTTACATTTCACAACACAGAATGGAAGTGTCGCGTAACATTTTTGCGAAAATTAAATTGTCTCAGCTAGCACTGGCATCACGCTTTCATAAAGCTCCTCATTTCCTGCTTCATAAGTTACGCATTTTACAGAATGACTTTGAACTCAATTTACTCGAGACTTCGTGTTTACTGCGTGACGCGGCCCGAGCATTGCAATTTTCTTGACAGTCTCGGAAGCAATCGATGGGCAGTCTGTTCTTTATTAAACTGGCTGTAATTTCGACAGCGTTTCCATTTTCTTAGACGAACATTTTAATATCGCTTTAACTATAATAATCTCACCCAATTAAAACAGCAACAACTAAAATAGAACCTCAATTCGAAAATCTTAATAATATGGCTATCTAATAACAAAATTAATCAAAATCAAAATTTCAACCTTTTAAACTTATTTCCCACAATCATCCCCATAATATCAAACAATCTCAACACTACCAACAACCAAAATGATCCTACACCGATCCAAAATACCATTGACAAAAATCAATTTCAAAGAGAAATCGATACAAGCCTCATTGAACATCACGCGAACCCCAGCCACGATATGATCAATAGGCCAGTTAAAATTTCAAAGCAATTAAACACGGACGGGTTAAGTGTATTTGTCGGTGCGGCGTGCGGCAACTGAAATATTCCAAGCAATCCAGAATTATTCCAACTTGTTACCGTTCCGTCGACGCTCCCGTAATTCGTCGCTGAAAATCGTGATCGTCGCTCGAACAATGCCGAGTTCCACGCACCCCTTTTCCACCCCGCCCCCTTTCGCAACACGGTTCAATTGTATTTCCGCGAGGAGTGTTGCGAGAAGTTCGCGAATCCGATAACGGCCCCGCTGCCGTCGTATTTCGACTTCGAGCGAGACCCGGTGTGTCTTCCTTATAACACTTCGATGAGAGGACAAAGGGCCCCGTGTTTATTGAGCGGAGCGGCTCGGGCGCCGGGAACCGCGCACCCGAGTCTCATCGAACATCCTTCAAAGGGTTGAACTTCGTCGTGTAATTTCGTACCCTGCGGGGTCACCAACCGACGACGTCTTTCCCTAAGATCCTATTGCTCCTCGCTAATTTCGCGTGTCCTTCCACTGCAAACTTCTCTGTATCGCGTTTGATTCGATGAATGGAGTATTTCGTTGATTATGGTGAACTTCTGATACGTTCACCGATAGATGAGATAGGCGCAATTTTTCCGGTGTAGTGGGGACTAGAAGGTCCAAGGGTTTCATGGAGATTGTTTTCTGAAGCTATTTGTATATTAGAGATGCGATAAAGATTGATTTGTTTGGGTGTTGTTGAGAAAATTGAATTTTAATGGGAATAAAAGGCTATGGCAGTCGAACTTGGGTGATGTGGAGACTTAGTCTGAAGGAGTTGATTGATTTGTGTTTAAGATAAAGAAATGTCGTGTTAATGGTGGATAGTTTTCAAGATTTGCGAGGAAATTGTTTGAGATTAATATACTGAGAGTTAATACTGTTATATCGACGAGGTGATTAGAATAGTTTCACTGTAGTTCAAATTATTGTAAAGAAAGATACTACTTTGTACATAATTCTAGAATTTAATGACAAAATCCTACATCGATATGTGTTGCACTTAGTACAACTGAAACATAATTGTAAAAACAAAAAGATTATTACAACCACCCTACATCCTCCAAAAACAAACGAATCAACAGGAACAAACACCGATGAACAGAAATTACTTACAAACGCCGCCGAATAAATAAAGCGCATGAGGAAAAAATCCCCCAAAGACCGATAAACGAACATCAACGTCGCCCCCGATTGACTCGCGAGAACGCGCGCGCGACAGTATCAAGCGGGGACAAACAGAGACCGGGAAAAAAGGGGAACAAAAAAACGATCACGCGGAACCGGCTATAAAAGCGTATTCGTTGGAACAATTCTTGAAACACTTTCTACCTAAATAATCACTTATGGGCGGCGCGATTCGCTGAAAATCGATCAAAGAGCGAGAGAGGGAAAAAAACCGAGGGAACGGTCTCTTGATCGAAAATTGACACGGCGGCCATTCAGGATCAGAGAGCGTTCGTCGAAAACAAAACCGCGCCGCGCGGGACAAAACGTCAAAGCGACGCAAAATTCGAAACGGTCTGCGATCGAAAAAAAAGAAACTGATTCCGTTTTATCTGGCCGAGTTGAAAAGAGAGCCGAACGAAGAGAGAAAAGGACGGAAAGGGGATGGAGAGAGGGGTTGACCGTTGGTTTTTCGGGAATCGGATCACGCGGAGAAACGAGGCGTCGCACAGTGCGGCCAAACGGCCGTTTTCTGGACAAAACACGTTAACTTAAACAATACAAGTGATACAACAAAATGCTTCCGACAAAAGTTGTAAGGTATAGAGCTAAACATAAGCTGGTTACATTTCTTTTACATTATGGGCATATTATTAAATTTTTTCAGTGACAATGGATATTTTGCGTTTCGATTCAAACGTTATATAAATAGAGAAACGGAATTTATTTGTACAAAATTGTTATTTTTCAAATGAAAATCATTTTGTATTGTAGGGACTACTTAGCAACAGATTGGTAATCTTCAATTTTCGTTATGTGGTTAGTCGAATTTGTGAGTTTTGTCCGCAGACAGCCACATTGTGCGTCGAATCGACTGGTTTGCCTTCCACCTGTTTCGGGTCGAACTCGACTGTCGTCGCTTAGAGGGTGAGAGGGGCTATTACATAACACGAAATTAAGACGCCCCAACGACCGGCGAAATTACGTCTGGGAATTGGCCGACCTTTGAAGGAATTTTCAGCCGTGAACAACTCGGATCGGGTCCGAGGATGTCGGCGGAGATCGCGGAAACGACTGGACGGTCGATTAATCTGGACGTTGATGGCGTGTTACGGGGGTTGGAAATCTTTTCCTTTGCTCCGCCGATCGGACGGAGAAATTTGTGGACGAAGTAATCGCGTTAAAGTCCACTGATGGTTGTTCTTTAACTCGTTAACACATTGTTGATCGGTCACAAATTAACTCGTGTTTGCGTTTGCATTATAGTGAACTATATAATATATGAATAGTATAAAGTGAAGAATAGAATTGTTGTTTTCATACGTTAATACGTGTGTTTATAATTTATACGAAATTTAATATTGAAATATAAATTTGGTAATTTTGTTGTATTGAATGTAATGGCGACTATGAGTCGTCTTTCGAATGTAGAGGGTTATTAACCATTGATTGAGCTTGGTGACTGTTGATAGTTAGATTTCATGCCATGCCTTTTCGACAGAGTTTCCGTTACAGCCGCGCGACATTTTTAAACATTTTTTACGGGTTTTCCCTTTTCCAGGGATAAGGGACGAGCGATTTTTACAGTAAAAATTGCATTTTCCGGTCGAACGACCGGCGTTTTCCAAAAAGTTCCATGGTTTCAGCGCCCATCGTGGTTATCAAAGCGTAAATTACACTTTCTGCGTCCGTGGGTACAAACGGTAAGCGCCGCACGAAACGAAATTACGGAGGACCTCGCGGAAACCGAGGGCCAGTCGTTGAATTTTTGATCGCGGTTCTCGGTGAAACTTTTTTCGAATCCGATACCCGTTCCCTTCCTACGGGAAAAGTCTGCGGCGAGGAGACCCACTTGAAACTGTACAGAACCGTCTTTTTAATCCTTCGAGTGGAAATGAAGAGTCCGTGCTGCACGTGTTCTCCGCGCGAAGCTTGACTCTATAAATCATTTTACAAATCTGCCGTATCGTAATCAAGAATAATGTATTTACAAATAAATTTCATTGCGCCTATAATGTTTCAGTTTTCTTTATAACAGTTGTGCCCACAAAATTCCAACAAAATTAAACACCGTAACGGGAACATTTGAATCGAAATAGATCGTAAGGTAAGAGGTTAACACAAGTACCACCAGATAGGTCAAAATGACCCATTTCTAATTTATTCATTCAGAATTAGCGAGAAGGTAAAAGTATATACTTCTTTGAGAAATTGTTAAAAAAGCTGATTTAGTAATAGCTAAACTGAAATATAAGCTAATTGAAATCTTAAGAAATGCACACTTCTAATTTCTATAAAGATATTTGAAAAAGTCTGTTTAAGTGCTCGGTAGTTCTAGGGTTAAGCCTCTCTGGCAGAGAATCGAGAACGATGCAGCCAAGAAACATGTCTAAATACTTTCGTGGCGATAAACGAGGGAGTATCTTCGTTTTCGTTCATCCCTGGTCTCTTTTCTCCCTTTTCCTCTGTTTTTTTCGTCGATGTCGCCCATCTTTCTCCGGGAAAGGACGTTCAGAATGCTCGCGGAATATTTTTCAGCGGGCACTGTGAAGAATAAACGGTTCTTTCGAAGTCCTTTGTCTCCACGAATGGACGGAGAGGAACGTTTAAGAGAGCTCCTTCCATATTTTCAGCGAGTCGTCCCGCGCCGGGGGACAGACCGTCCTCGTTGTCCCACTTTTTCTTGTATTCCTCGGGAGTTGACGGGCGAACAGAAAGTACCTTACTTCTTTAATCACTTAGCGTCTCCGCGATTGTGTCACGTTTGCGGATCTCGGAATGGACGCAGGACTCGGACGGGAAAAAATTCCTTCTTCTTGGGAATTTAATCTTGAATTAAATCGTCGCTTGGAAATGCTTCCGCGGGATCGCCGGGGTTGAAAAGAAATTGCCGGGAATGGAAAGTTTAATAAACTTCAACGACGACTTTAAATTCTTCCTTTTTTTTTACTGTTGGTGTTTACGTTAATGTGTAATCTGTAATTTCCTTGGGAATTTGTTACAGTTGAAATTGTTATTATTTAATGTATTGTAAAATATTCGATGGAGGGTAGTGTGTGCTTTTAATTTGATCGAAACAAATATTGATCCAGCAGATTTGTTGATGAGGGAAATTTAAGTGAATTTTTGCTTTTATGTATGAATGTAGGAAATTGCTGATTGGTGTCACCTTTAATTATTACAACCCTCAATGTCTCAGTCTAGTAATATTAGTTATTACTACAGTAAATACTTTCCATTTTACGATACAAGTTTTCATAAACAAGATTTAATTAATTTAATTATGGAACACGAGTCTTTTGAGTCGTTCCCTTTGATCATCAACTAATCAACCGCGGAATGCACGACCTGATTTTATTCAACTCTTTGGAATATTACAGTGCAGTTATCAATGCATCGCTAATTAACCCATTATGCATTTTAATCAGCTGATAACCTAATTAAAATTCATCACATTTCCAAACATTTTCTTCTGCTAATGAAGCATTCAATATTTCAAATTTTCAATGCTTACACTAAAATAATGTTTACATTTGATCATTTTAGAGGCAAGTACGAATTTTACAAAATAAAATGGATTACTTATTCGCACATTTAACACGAAATTCTCCATTTCGAGGAGCAAAGAGTCTAGAGTGCCTCCATCATCGTCGCACAGAGAGAATCGATCACTCTCCTCTCGGTATCATCGTGTCTGTCCCTTCAAAGTGCATTTATCAGGCCAAAGATCGGCGCCAGCTAAATTCACAGCTCCCCACGAATCAAGCAATCAGAAAACCTTTGTCCAATTTAATCTCTCAGCGTGTAATGGTGAACGAAAGTTTCAGCAGGAATTTACAGCGCCAATTGCGAATATTCCCTACTTTATTCGAACGTAATCATTATCAATTACTCAATTCACGTAATGTAAATACATTTACAAAAGTATTGAATATATTTCCATTTTCACGAAAAAATTTGGCAAGTGGAAAATTTACTTTTCACGGGGACAGGTAGAAATTATTTTCAAGCTAATGATAGAAATTATCGTTACGTAAAAATTTTAAATAGAAATATCCTGATATGAGAGTACGAAGCGAATGTTAGTGAATAATACGTGATAAGTATTCAATTTTGCAACGAGTCAGTAGAGTGGCTCGCGCAGTCGAAGTTCCACTGAATTATTTAATCGTTATTAATATTGAATCTTCGTACAATGGATTTCTACGACCAACAAGCATTTCACGATACGTTCGGTGAACTACTTTAGTGGCCAGAGATGGGAGAAACTTTATTCAAAAGAAAAATAGCGTGTAAGGTTTTGTCTTCAATTTTTATACTTTTCAACAATCGTCTTTGAATGTTATTACAATTTAAATTACTTAAACATTCTTCACATACAAACTATAATTACAATATCTCCCATCTTTGTCTTCTATTGAAAGAAATCGCAAGGCAAGTACCGATTCAAAATATTGAGTTCTCTAAAAAATCTTGTCGCTTTTTTCAACAGAAAGCAAATCTCACTTTATCAAAATAAATTTAAGAAACCTATTCATTTAAAATATTTATTCGTATGTCACAATAGAAACGTCACATTAAAAATCGACAAGACTCTTCAGACACCCAAAAGGAAGAATAAAAACCAAACAAACACATACTTCTATTTCCATTACAACCTACGTCTATCCGCTGTTCGCCACTTTCCAAAAAATCGAACGGCTGACAAAGCCAATAGTACACAACAAAAACCATAAAAAAAGAAACAGAAAATAGAAAACGCAAGAACGAAACATAAAAAACCCCAGCGACCGATCCGACACCGAAGGGGTGAAAGTCACCATGGTTCGTGCAATTTTAAAGAATCTCTGACCCGGGGGCAGAGTGCCGTGAACGCGTACAAGCGTGCCAGTCGCCGGGACCGACGGTAATGAAAGCAACGTTTGATCATCGACCACGAAGTAATCGACTTACCGTCGCTGAATCTCTCCCACTCCCTCTCCGCACCCTCAATATTCCCCCGGCGTAGCTCTTCCCTCCTTCCTCCACCTCGAAGCGCAGACACACTCGCGAACTGCCCGGATGGCAACCACAATACTCGAAGAATCCACCCAGAACCCTCTCCAAACCAAAAAAATCCCGAGAAAGTTTCCATCCAACCCAAAATCCAACTGTACCTCCTCCACAATCCCTTATTCCCAACGCAACCGATCTGTCCGATGATCGTCCGGCGATCAGATCTCTCAAAAGAGCATCTCTGATCACGGAGAAAGTCTACAACCGATCCCCTAAAGTATCCTCCACCAGGTTAGATCCCGTGAAAATTCCGAGAGATCCACAGTATTTCGGAGCAGTATTCTAAGCCAGTATTCTAAAGGAACGATCACTGCTAGTCTCGAGCGTTAGACCCAGGTATCTAAGAGGCTCCTAATGCAGACACGTTCCCAGTTCACCGTGGCCGAAAGCGTCTGGAAGTCACTGGGTTAGGGGGACGAGGCGTTCCGCGACGGGGACACCGGGCGCGACTTCCGTTTCCCGTGGAAGCGCAGCCGCGACTGAGCCGCGGGCTCCGCGGGCCGCCCCGAGACTCCATCCCCCCCGGGGGCGAAACGCGGGGGTTGAAGTCCCGCGTCAGACTGCAGGGTGTCATCCTCGCTGGCTGCCTCGAGCCTCCGCCGATCACCGCGATGCTCCTCGTCGCCGCGCATGCTCGGCAAATCCACCCTCGCGACGCGTCTCGGGGGTGGACCACCCACTTATCCGTATGCAGACGCGGAATACGTGTGTGGACGCGGCCGCGCGCTCGTGTGCTCATCCGTTCCACTGTGAAGGTGGAGGGCTGGCAGTGTGGCTGCGCCCCTTTTCGCGTTGGTGTGCACGCGACACAGTGTCCCTGTGCCTCGAGTGCGCTCTCGATGAACGGGGGGGCTGCATCGGTGCGCTCTCGAGTGTCTGCGTTTGATTCTTTGTGTCGTTACCCGGGGAGAGTTGATTCTCTCTTTCTACCGCGCACACCCCGCGCGCCGAGTTCGCTGGTTTTCTTCCGCTCTTTGTCTTCCTTTTTCGGGTTAGGTCTGGGTTACGAGGGTGTTGATTCTTTCTTCTCTTTTTTTACTTTGCTTGGTTTATTCCCTTTGCTGCCGCCTCGCGTGGCCTCTTTGTCTGGGCTTGGCGGAGTGCGACTCTTCGAGGAGTTCGGGCGATTTGGGGCTTATGCTTGGGGGTGGATGTTTTTTGGATGTTGAGTGATGGCGATAGGTGTGACGGGGTCGATTTTGGTGGAATTTTTAGCGGAGTTTGAAGTGATTCTGTGTTCTCAGTCAGTTGTCCTCTGTTGCCTTTTAGCTGCTGATTTTAAGTTGACTTTGGCCTCTGAGACACAATTGTTGGTGGTTTCTTCTTTGCTTTTGCTCTTTCTTGGAAAGATTTACTAGCTATGTTGTGCAATTAGGGGAAGTTCAATCCTTTTGGTGTTTTTAGTTTGTCTATATATTTGAAATGTTATCGGCAACAGAAGCACGCATAGCAATAACAAGTTTCTTGTAATTTTCTCGAATGCAGGGTATCATTGAGAAAATGAGATCTAAATTTAAAGGAATTGAACAGACGAGGCGGTGTTAGAAAAGTAAAAATGTAATTGGGTCATGGAAGGCATGTGGGACGCAGCAGGGTATAAGGATTGAGAGATTGTTGTGGGTAGATGAGGGTAGAGTGTTGAATGGATGGTGTTTGATGTTGGTTATGGAGGTTGTGGTTCTGCGTTGGAATTAGGTGCTGGACCGTCTTTCTTCGACGATTTGATACTCCTTGGGGTAGAAATTGATGTTTGAACGGTTAAGTTGTTATGCAGGAAGAATATTACGTGCATCTATCTGACATATTCAATTAAGGTGTTCTGTGACAGTCTCAATAATTTTAAGAAAATATAGTGGCGGTTGAATATAGGTGAAAGTATAGAAGTACTAATCATAAGAATACAGAAATTTTGAGAAAGAATAAACTCAGGAAATCACAGGATTCAACCTGAAGTTAATGTAAAATTACGTCATAACATAAGCCAAGAAAAATATCTAAAACCATTATCTTATATAAATGAACAAGTTTCTGTTCTCTGATATCGCTTTTTAATTAACGATCTACGAAGTAATTTCAATTTCGATGTACAAAAATATTATGATTCGTGTTCCTCCCTATGGAGCATAGCATTACGACGTAACTATAACGACCACCGTCAAATTTGCTCCTTTCCAAGGGGCTTACGACTTCGGAAACTGTGAAGAAATTACCGTCCGTTGAAAGTGTTAAGTATGAATATGTATCCCGTGCGCAAAGAACAAACGACCAGGATTAGCATGAGTAGGATTGTGTCGAGTGTCTGTAGTCGGAGTTGTCAGAAGTCTACAAATGAGTTATTAATGCAGCGCGTGCTTGAGTGAGTTCTACAGGGGCGTGCGGCGGTTCAAAGATTGAAGAGTCACGTAGCGTATGCGCGTGATGGGTGTACGGTAAGTTGCTAGCGTAACATGGGCGAAGAAACGAGATACTCTGATGAGAGAATGGTCCTGGGATTCGGAAGTTGACGGGGGGACGTTGTTATACATTAAACTCTTGGAGAAATAGTTAAAACGATACGAACGATGAAATCTGGAGAGGTTGAACAACGGGAAGATTGTGAAACTCAAAAAGTGTACAGGTCGAAACGAAACAACAATGAAAAGTAGATAATCGAAATATGTAGTAGAGCCTTGTGACGAAGCTTCCAAATTGAATTTAACTAATACAAGTATCATTTGTTCCTTTTCAGTAGAAGTTAAATATTATCTTGGACTTGAAAATATATAATATTTATAGAAAGCATAAACTCACGATGGATATAGAATCTTTATTTTCTCTATTAATTATTAAGGTTTGCAGTAAACGTAGAATTCTTCTATTTTATGATTAATTACCAAGACTTACAATAAACGTAGAATCCTTCTATTTTCTGGTTAATTGCCAAAGCTTGCAATAAACGCAGAATTTTTCTATTTTATAGTTAATTGCCAAGGCCTGCAATAAACGTAGAATTCTCCTTTCCCCTGATTAATTATCAATACTTACAATAAACACAGAATTCCTTACTTTCTAATTAATCACCGAACCCGAGAATAAACACAGAATTCTCCTATTTTCCACTTAATTATCAAGTACAATACAGCTTCAACGATCGCAGTTACAAAAGAAATCGTGAATCAAGGGGTTAATATACCACCCTAAACACACGCGTCGGTCGCTATCGTTTCAATCGTCGCGTGTTTCGCGCGCAAACAACTCACGCAGACGATTACCCGCAGGTTGGCCAGTGTTTTTCGGGTTGGGGGATGGACAGGGTGGGACGGTGGGGGTTGGACACGCGCGAGAACGTGGAACGAGTAAAAAACGCGGCCGAACCGATGTACGCGATCGCAAAAACGGACACGGGGGATCGCTGATAGAAAATTCAAGGGTCCGCGTTCCCCGGGACACAAAAACGGGAAGCGACGGAAAACAGCGTCGACCGATCAATCGACGCGTGTAACCGCTTCGGCGATGCAGCTTCGGGGAGACTGACGAGAAAACAATTCGATCGCGCTGGCGCGGCAGGAGCGAAGTCGTACCGGGATTATTTGATTGATTCTCGAGTAGACCATTCACGCAAAATGGAGAATGAAAGCGAATTCTGAAACGGGTGTAGGGAGAATGAATTTTTCGTACGAGATGATTCACTGTGTCACGGAACTTTTATTTTCGAGCTTTATATTTTTCGCAGCGACGGTTTGGAAATGATTTGTTCGCGTGCCGAGAAGTTTGAATTCATTAGGTAATAGTTCCATTGGTAATTTAGAATGTTAATTGAATGTTGATGAAAACTTTGATTTTTAGAATGTTGTCTTGGCAGATCAGTTTGTTCAAATTGAAATTTATTGAAAATAAGAGTTCCGTAGATGAGTTGAAACCTTTCTTTAAAAGGATTTCATGTGGTTGTTGCATACTTGTTTATACGACGACATGAAATTTATGATTCAATTGTAAGTTGTAAAAAACAGACACCGTGTTTGTGATATCAGTTTAATTATCCTTGGTTCATTGTATTCATGAGGATTTTTGAATATTTTCGTTATATTCTCTCTGTGTTGAGTAAAAGTGTTGAGACGAGACTAGACACGGTCGCTTCTTTAACGCGATGTATCGATCACCCGGCCGCGGGTGTACCAAATCGATCTGTGACTCGTGAAACAATTTGGCTGGCGTACCGCGTTACATAACATCTGCGCGGTAATTCGATATTGATTCGAGGCAGCCCGCTAGCACGAATATTATTATCCGCAGGTAACAACAGGCTCCGCGATCGACCGTCAGTCTTCAACCGGAAGTAATCTTCATTTTAACAAGGCGCCCACTACGTTATCAGTGAACCGACAGAATTGACGATGCGGCCACATAAAAGTTTATTCCACCCCATTATCAACTGAGATAATTATATTTATACACAAAGGAACTGATGCTTCATGATATTCAGAAACAAACAAGCATCAAACGATTTCACACCTTCGTTAAAAATCTTCAACGTATACGATTACACTCATTCTACTACGAAGATAACATTTCGTATATTTCACAGTGGGTTGAATCATATTATCTCTGCATTCATAGAGTAATAAAGAACTACAGTCCCTCAGTATCAATAAAGACAATGGAATTAAGTGCAAACACACAATTTAAAGGAATTCGTAAAATTATAATCTCAAAATTATCAAAACAACATAACAAATTCAATACCGCTAAATTGTTTCAATTGTGGTCTTCACAATAATATTTTATTAAAAGCAACTCCAAAGAAATGTCTGAAGTCGATACACAAAGACCAAGACTCATTAATCATCAGACTATCATCTGACGCGTAGGAACGTTCGACAAAAACTTGCGCAAAGTTAACTTCACTTTTCCTGCGCAAAACCCGAAATTAGTATAGTCGCGAGTGCGTAACGCTGGCAGCGAACGTGTTAAAGCTCGACTATCGATAAAGAAACGAACGCGGCGGAGTTCCGATATTACTGGTGGTTCAATTTCGAATTCCGACTCGAGCGAGACGGAAATAATTCATCCGGTTCCGGCGTGTTTTCGTGCGACCCGCGGATTTATCGGGTCGCGTCCCTGCTCCGCGGCCCGTGAAACGTTTCGGCCGCGAACACGGTTCGGCCGAACCCTTAGTATTCAATTAATTACGGCTGGAATCGAAAATGCAGAAAGTCCGAGCGGCTTCGGGGTTCGCCTCATCCGTCAAACGTCCCGGAAAGTTTCGCTATCGGAACGGTGGTTAATGCAGTTTAAGCGGCGCGTCCAACTACCGCGAAAGTTTTACTATCGTCGCTGCTATTACACCGGATGGAAACGAGGATCCGTCGGCTGGGGAACGCCGGTTCTATTATTCCGGGCAAATACGTCTATCCGACGATCAAGTGCTATTCAACAATTGGTAATCCATTTCTCTCGCGCGCGAGCATTTTTCTAGGAAACGCGATATTCTATCCAAGTATAATGAAGATAAACGGTAACACGTAGAATCAGATCGGAAATCTTAAGATTCTATCGATTTCCCAGCGCTTTGTTTGGTCCTCAATAGAGAAGTGTTTTCTTGATCCTGAGGTCTTTCGACTTTACAAATCTACGTTTATTTCTTGAAGACATCTACGCATAGTCTAGGACAATCTAGAGCTGAAGATTACCATCTTTGTCTCTTGGCTGGATCGCTAAAGGTCTCATCACGATTTTTTTTTTCTTACAATAGCTTCATGCGATACTCTATGAGTTGAAGCCGAAGTTATTCTAAAACTAATCATTTCCACCTCTAACCTCTAATTGGGTCACTAGAGGCTTGATCACGAAGAGACCTTATCCCTAGCGCATCAAGTAGACTCTCAGCTCACTTTGGCCATAATGGTTATCCAAAGTTCCACCTACCTGTCCCTTCCATGATACTTAGCAAGAACAATGTAAATCAAACCAATACTAACAATTTCAGTATTTGTTGACTTGGTCGCTAGATGAAGAAGAGACCTTAACTATTGTTCTTTACTTTAACTGCAGAACCCTAAGGCACTGTCGATCAAGAAAAACCATCTCCATCTCTATATCCTTGTCACTTAATCCAAATAGTTACAGTTCAACGATAAAAATCACTGAATATACATTATTAACGAACTATTACTCGAATATCCGTACGAAACCAATTATTCGAGTACTTGCCTGGCTTAAGTACTGAATGCAATAGGCAGAGTGCATTTGTCAGCGATTAACCTATCAATAGAAGAATGTCCGCTTATTTTCTAATAATTTCACGGGCCATTCGATACTGGCGACCGTTCCATGCATCGGCCTGGATGGAAATCGGAGCCGGTTAACGGTGAATTATATTCGATCGCGCTATTCAACGGCGCGCCCGTAATAAATACCCCCGGGACAGCATTGTCTCTGGGCGCGTTAATTAAAATGCAGCTAATTGTAACACAGCGGCGGGCAACAATGGCCGAGATTCTACTTCGGTTATTTAATCCGCCGATAAATATGCGGGCTCGATTTTCGCGGGGCCGCCTCTCACGCGCCCAGCAAACGTGACCCGGGTCCGCGTTTGTCCCGCGAAAAATAGCGAATCCGTTCCGGAAAACGTTCCCTGAATACGAACGAGCGAGGAAGAAAGCTCGAGCACTCGATGGACCGGAAATGACGGCCATTATTCGCGTCCCAGATGCAGAATTAACCGTCGTTATAAGTAATTGAGCACTTTGGGATGGTGTCCGCGGGACCATTGTCTTCGAGCGAATTTACTAATTGAACGTAATCGTCGATCCCAATTTGCGAAGTCGATTTCTATGGCTCGGAGTTCGGAGTGAAACCGAAACTTTTTGCTAACGTTTTCGCTAGTATCGTTTGTTCGAACAATACGACTGTGATGTTTTGTCAAATGAAACATATCATTTTTGTGGAATACCAAAGATATTCGAGAGGAAAATTGTCATTATGTGATTTTTATGCGTTTATGTGAAATTTGAGAGTGCAAAGTTGCATAGAATGCATACGATAGGAAGAAGCATATAAAATAACCAAAGTGTAGTACTTTTTTATAATGTTTGGTAGGGAAAATCGTTTTCTATCATAATTATGGTTTTCTAATGATATTCTTAAAAAGTTGCACTTGCATAAAGTTCCACGATCTAATGATAAGAACATTGGAAATGTTTAAATTATTTTCTTAGATTCTCTCTTTGACCTGTCGAGGTAAGGTCGCTTCTGTTCTAATATTCTGGTCAAGACGGTTCTATTTACCAGTACATGTTTCATTTGTCCGATGGGAAACAATTGTCTTACGCAATAACAGTTGTGTTCTATCAATTGCTTGCATATTCGTGGTTTCTTCTGAAAATACTCCTATTCATTTTCGTTCTAGCAGAATATTATTGTAGTGATCATCTAACATAACTGCAGTTGTCTGCTCGTGATAAGGCTGATCGTACATTGTCCTGTTCTACTTACATAAATACTGTATCGTCGTGGAATGAACATCTATGTCAATTTTATCACAGAAACTTAAAACATTTTCAACGTAATATAAAGAAGCATTATAGAAGATAAAAAGTTCAGATTTCCTCAGTACTACATTATACGGTGTAATTAAATCCCCCAAAAAATGACTCACTAATAGAAGATTCACTAAAATATAATACACCTTTCAATTACCTTTCATGAACAAACCCAGTTACAACGAATAAAATTCTAAGCAAACATTCAGTCTGCAGTTGTAGCACAAACTTTCCTTTTATTTAAAAATATCCTGTTAGCTGTAGTAAAAAATCGAACTAGTAAACTATATGTCTCGCTAAATGTATCTACTGTAAAAAAATCTATTCAAATCTCTACCTCGATGGTATTCACAAAAAAGTATCAGAATGAAACAACAATATTCACTTCGATGATTAAGCATTTCTACAATATTCCAAATGAAACTTCAATGTTATCGAAAACTCGATAAGAACATTTTACTACATTCAACGATAATATCCTCCGAAAAACGCAACAATGTTGACAAACGTGTCGCTGACGTCGTCGAGAGCACACATTCCACTCGCCGGCTCATTGTTCTCTTACTTACGGTCCTCGTGTACTGTTCCGCAATCAAATCACCGAAAGCAACAAGTAACGCGGAAAAATACACACGGCCATCAAGCTCGCGGATATCGGCGAAGGGAGAAGGCGAGAAGCCGCCGTTAGAGGAGGAGCCGTCGAATCGCAAGGTCCTCGAGCATCGGTTCAACGGATAGATTTAGTGCCCGTGCTCGCGACTGGGATCGAGCGATGGCCAGCCGAGCGAAACGCGCACCCCGGGCCAAGTTTACGTATAAATTCTCCGAAACGCGGCGAGCGTGCTGTAGGGGACGAGAAGGTGGGCCACCATTTCGCAAACAGTTCGATAGTGGTATCGAGGCGAGCCCCGGGAGATACTCTTCCTTCTTGTGTATCGTTTAACGTTTCACTGTCACGTTTCTGTAGCTTTCGTTTGAGTTGAGAATTAGGTTTGTTGTAAATGAATGTTCTTAGTGGATAAAGAAGTCTAATTATAATATAGACTTTTCACGGCTCTCCGATTGAACTTCGGAATTGAATTTGACGTTGACAAATTTAATTGTTATGAGGGTGGAAAGTTTAGATACGATTTCGTAACTGTTGCAGTGGTGTTCTGTGAATGAAATTAGATCGAAGTTAATGCTCCGTTGAAAAAGGAAATTTGGAATATTTTCGGAGTGGTGAGATAAACTTAATTTGTATGCTTGTTTAAGGGGATATTCAAGTGTAATCTTTATATTGGATTTAAATTGAGTAAAGTAAAGGGTGGAAATAAGAATATAAGTATGTAAATCAATCATGATAAGAATAATAAATGTATTTCCTAATTTCATATAGGATAAACTTACGGAAGAAGCTGTAGAGCTATTGGAAAATGTTTTCATTTCATGTTTCACAAGAATAATAAATTTGCCAACTTTCCGTTTCGAAAATACTAACGTTCCATTTATGACTTTCGTAAAATATTCGAAGACACACGGAGAGATCAATGGAGCGAAGACGAAATCTTTGTGAAAAGAATTTTAATCGTTATTTCCGGAAGTTTTCGTTTTCCTTTGAAGCGGACAGTTGCAATGTGTCCTCCGGGGTAGCTAAACTTTTGCCACGGCTGGCCGGTGGATTTTATCTGAAAACAGGAAGCGAACTATCCTGTAGAAACGTGGCAAGCGACTTCACAGAAGATATGTATCAATTGCGGCAGATCTGTCCGACGATATCCCTCCGCCCGCGCTTCTTCTTTCCGAGGAATCGTATGAAGCGGCAACGAGCCGCGGAGCCAGCTTTCGAGGGCACGGCTTGAGGGAAAATGAGATAGCCTCGGACGGAACGACGTCGCGAAGGTATTAGATCAATCCATTTTATCCCCTGCGCGTCACGGTTTAGTATTCAGACTTTTGCGAAACATTGTTCCCATAATGTCATGTTTTCTTAATAATAGTACCATTGCTTCCAATGAAATACAAATGTAGAATGAATCGCAGCAAACTGGAAAATGAAGACCTTCCCTTGCCTTTCAAGACAAGAAAATTTCTAACTATACCTTGCCATAACTTCGAAATTAGTTTAACTCAAGAATTCACATAAGTATTAAGTTTTAGAAGATTTACTAGCTTAAAATTGTACAATCTATAAATTAGAAGTTTTCTAATATAATCGTTTTAACATCTTAAGAACTAGAAGACAAAGCAAAAATTTCCCAAAGCTAGTTTGCACTTCTTAGATCCAAGATATTATAAATTAAATGTTTGAAATTAGTTTCAAAAGTTTCGAAATTTAAAAATTAACATTTTAATGTTCTTACGATTCTCAAGAAGATTTTATGGTCTCTCTAGAGTCACAGTCCCAAAGCTTAGACCCCAGGGACTTCGGACCCAGCAGAGAACTTACGTCGATTGCGTACTCTATTCGATTTCCTTTTAAGTTCTCCTATGTACTCAATCCCTGTGTCCCAGCGTCGATCTATATACAGTCCTCGCTATCTATTGTCGTGTACATAGAGGACTTTGCGGAGCATGACGTTCTCTGTATCAAATTCCTAGGCGTTTGATGTCCTATATACCGAGGCAAGTCGGTCCTGTTTCGCGTCTACCGTGTCCACCGGCCCACATAGCCGTCCCTATCAAATGCGCGTCCGACATGTACGTCTCCGTTGCGCGTGAACTCCACGAACTACTTCAGAACAGCCAAGACGCATCAGCGAACTTCAATATTTGTCCAAACAAACAAACATCACACGACTTAACTTGGTAGACATTGACCATTCAAGGTCGCTCGAGATCTCCTCTAATCTGACTCGCCGAAACTAGACGTTGGGGTTCCCTGATGCATCAAACATGCATCAAACATTCGCAACATTGCCAATGACCTCTTATACGCATCTGTCTTACACACATTACAGTCTTGTGACATACTAGATTATTTTGAAATGTATCACTCTATATAAAATTATTAACCTGTTAACTGTGTTTAACGAGTATCACGTCATCTTAAAGCTTGAAATGATACTAATTCTTTTAACGATGAATTCTTTATTTTTCTCAGATCAACATGTAATTCTTCCTTCTTTTGCTTTGGTTGGAGGGATTTTTGAAACTAATTCCACAGTTAACAGGTTAATAAACAAAATTAGTGTACATATCTATGTAAAACAGGCAAAGATCAAATTCTTCACTCAAGACTTCGTCAAATCTCGTTAAACTCAGTTTGGATCATCTGTTGAGCTAGCGAAGCATCTGGCTACAAATGTCCTAGTTTATTTTTTAATTAAAAATACTATTAAACATTCGAAAACTTCTCACCAGAAAGATACAACACTCTCCGATGAGATATAGACCACATTCTTAAAAAGAAAGCTACCCTATTTCAACACTTCCTACATCGATGCATTACACACACCTTAATATTACATATAAGGCTTCCTAACCTCACCATATCAAGTCAAGTAATAACTGACACAGTAGTCACCAAAATGCAAAGGTTTAATAAATCAAAACATAGTCCAGCAACTATGTCATCATGCCACTCTCAAATTCAGAACCCATCAAACTCGAAAAACAATAAACAACCAGAACCAAGAAACTAAGAATCGAGTGCAAAAAGAATCAAACCAAGCGGAGAACTTTTTGTCAGTTTCATTCGCTGGTATCGCGCGACTCGCCGTTTCCCGGCGTCCATTTTACGATCGCGTTTCCACGAGAGGATCGTCCTGTACCGGCGCGGCTGTTCGCTCGTTTTTTTCCCTTTCTCCCTTCGTTCCGCGATCGTTTCGTCCATCGAGGATTAGAAAAGTCTCGTGCCAGAATTCTGGAATAAAAACGGCGAGCAAAGGGTTGGGGGCTGCTTCGGATACCCTCCACGGTGCTGTAACTGCGCGAATCCTCCGGAGTATCCTTAGGCTTCCGTTATCTCTGCCTGCCCGTCCCCCGCCTTGTCCATTTCAGTTCCCAGCGTCGCTCTATTCCGTGCCGGATTCAATCGAGCCCGGAATCTCGCATGGAATCGCGCCGCACGGTGGCCAGGCCCTTCTGGGACACTACGTTTAATTTTATGTACGTGGATCCCCTCGCCAACCCTTTCACTAGGAGACACCGTGAAACTGCCAGGCGTACGTGCATTTTATTTTTTTTATTTTTGACTAGGAGACTTCTGTCCGAGAAACGAAACGAGTTTCGAATTTGGGGAGAGGATTTCGAAATTGCAAATGGAAAACGAAGGGTAAAAAAGGGATGTATATTTTGTAGACCTAAAGATAATTTAGGTAATGAGGTGGGAATGGGTATATTGTTTTGATGATTTATGTTTGTGAAGGGAATTTTGTGAAAAATGAGAAGGTTTTTACGTGGTGTAGATAGTTGAATGAGGTGAAGTTTGAAAATGTTGGAATTCGTGAATTGTACGTAAAAAGGAAAATGTGTAAAAGGGTTAATATATCGGAAATGTGGACATTGTAATGGCGATAATGGGTATTGTAAGGAATATTTTGATTTGAAGGACGAAAGATAAGTGTGTTCATTGGATCGTATTTGAATAATAAATATTTGTTTCGCGGGGATCGAATTTTTGATGGAGAATTACAGTCCAAGGTAATTATGCGTTTCAGGAGAACAATGAGCGTGGCGATGCGTCAGTGCACAGCGTGGCCGTATATCGTTATTAAAAAAGCTTAAGGGGGACATTCTACGCATGAAAAACGTGGTGGTACTGCATTAAACAAATGTAGGTTTCTAAATCACACGTTTTTTGGAACATTGTTTTCTTCTGAATGGAAAATATACACGACAATGGGCGTCGCGCTCGTTTTACAGGCTGCTGTTTCTATTTTGGAAGCGTTCCATAGATTATTGTATAGTAATGAACGTGTTTGACGATACCCGAGAAAAACAGTGTTCACAAATACAGGTAAATGTTCACTTAAGGCCATTCATTTTCATTAAAGGTTACTAAAAAATTAAACTAACTAAAACCAATTCAACATTCGCATTTATAATGTATTAAACAAACTCTCCGTCGATTTGTTAAGCTTCCAATATATTATAAGTTGTAAAATTATTCGTACGAACTAGAATTTCACTGACTCGTTTTTTTAATTTTATTCCGTGTATTCGAAAACCTGAAAATTCGCTATAACCTATCGAACGAACTCCGACGATGAAAGACTAACAAGCGTATTCCCGACATGTGTGCGGGAAAAACTAACAAGAACGAGGGAGAGTTCCCGGAGAATGTCGAAACGGAGAAAGTGACTCGATGCGAAAACAAGAACACACAACCCGCGATAACAGCGTCCGTTCAATTTTCCGCGCACGTCTTTATTATTTACAGTTCATTTTACGTATTATCGTGGATCAATGAGAGAACGTATTCTGAATACCAACGAGGAAACCTCTTTCAAATTACAGAAAAGTATGAAGGACAAACACTCGCTAATGACAATCCAAATAAAACTATCATTAAATCCAACTGCAAGCTAACATCTCAACCTCTTCGCGGCACGAAATTCACCATTTCATTTCAATATTAATTCCACAAAAGTATTCCGTCAACTCTAACCAAAAATAAGAATCTCCAATATTAACCAATAAACTTAACCAGCTTAAAAAATAAATCAAAATTTGAACTCTTGTAAAATACACCTAACTCTCTAGAGAACAAAAAATAATGCTCTCATACATGAACCAGTAACAAAATTTCAAATTACGCAGAATTGCGTCATCAGTACCCGACACGTGAGAAACAACTCCATCACATGAAACAATTTTTTTGTGAAGAATTCTCTGTTTTGTAGGGCTACTAAAATAAAAACTAAGTCCGTAGTCTGGTTAAATATATTTATTACGCGATGTGGCTCTAACGAGGAACGGCGACTAACTAACTTTTCCTCAACGCTTTTCTAAGAAGGAAACCTCTTCAGACGAGGGCGTACGTGACCCAGGTCCTGGTGGTCCCCTCGGTCATAAATTAGTCAATGGGCCTGGTCTATCTCTCAGGCCCCCAAGTATTGACGCAAAAAAGGGCGAACCGTCTACAGTTTCAACCCCGTTCGTTGTGTCCCTGCACTAATTCGACGGCATCCAGTACAGTTAAATCGCGTTTCGAGCTACGTTCGTCGGCTCCGCTCGATGTCGATCCATCGTAATTCGGCCGGATCGATGGTCCCGCGAGATCCGTACCGGTATATCCGTAACGGGTCGAGATCCTTAACCGGGACAGATTGTTTCAGGCAATGGAGCAACGGCGAATTATCCAGCAGCCGGGATTCACTTTCTCGTCCGGGTTAAGGGTCGCGTTCGGTAACAGCTTAACGCGTCTACGAGCCGGTGAACAGCGCCGGAGGTATTCGTCGTTATGGTGTATAGCGCACGGCCCGGTAAACCACTGTCTCGTAACTTCATTTGACGCTAATACCGTGCGGACCGCGCGCTAATGCTATCTGTCCACTTGAGAGTTTGTTCTGTCTCGAGTGAACTACGCTCTACATGGAAATCCTCGGCAGCTCGGTGCTAATTTATTAATTCAATCCTGTGCACCGAAGTTTCCGAGCGAATGTGGCGTGAGAGAAATTTTTCTATATGCAGGATTGTTTTGTGTACTGAATACCTTGGACTATAGAGTTCGAGGATCGTGAATTATTGAAAAGTTTTATAGAAATTGAGAAGAACACTAGTATTTAGAGATGATATTTTAAAGGCAACCTAAGTCTCGATTACTCAATTTTTATTCTTCATTTTTGGTTTTTCATTTGTTCAGTCTTGATGTTCAGTTAAAAGATTTTTGAATATGTATGTCTGTCAATGTATTCCAACTATTGTTAAGACTAAATTTTATTGCTAGTTGAAAACTAAAAGAAACTATGTGATAATCCGTGCTACGTGTCTACGTCGGGATAGCACCCTAGAGAGTAAACACGCTGCCGGCGGAAACTCTTCGACAGCTTACGCTCCGGTAGTTGTTGCTTCTACTTACAGTAGCGAAACTTACAGGTATCTATCCTCAAGCGGACGTAAACCTAATAACTACTGTTCGGAGTTGTACTTGTATGGACACTCTGTGCTACAACTAAGTTTCTTTTCTTCTACTTTCGAGAGTGCAACTCGCAGGTGTCCTGATTCGAGTGGGTACAAGCGTACTAGCTTCTATCAGGATTTATTTATACGGTTGCAGGACAAAGTATAGCCAAGTTCTATACACATGTTTTCGACAATAATAAGAGAACCTTTTTGAAGATTCGCTAAATTGGGTGCGACAACTAGGATTTCACGTGGAGACGCAGCATAACGCTCGAATTCAGATAGGGGCGCGTATCTTGAGCAACCCACTCCGTAGGGTAAGGTCATTCACATGCATACGTTTATAGTTTATCGATATGGTCGGTAAGGTATTAGGTTACGATAGCTTGATGTGGAGTGGTTCCTATATTATGTGCTCAGACTATTGTCGTTCACGATTAAGTTGGGCTTGTGGACAGCTCCCCGTGTATTATGGCAACAGAGCAACGTAACCCAAAATCTCCTTGCGTGTTCTACATTTAGGAGCAAAGTGATAAACCTCTTGCTATTCACGTAATTCAACCCACTTCCCTGCTCCCACAAGGAAAAGAAGGAAATACTTTGAGTTTCAAATTCAGTTCCTAAGAACTAATCTTGGTAACTTTAGAAGTAGATTCCTAGAACCAAAGAGCACTAATTCTACAAATTCTTCTAAAGCATAAACAATTCCAAAAATAGAAGTAGATCCTAGGAGTCGAACAACCCCAATAATTACAAAAGTAGATTCTAAATCCTAATATATCCTAGTATCCAGTGATTCCTAAAACAAACGCCATCCACAATAAACTTGCAGCAAGACTTCAAACAAACACACACCTACATGAACGACATCCAACATCAATCAAAACAAGTATTTTCCAGATCACAAACGCCTCAGATCATTCTCAAGCACGAGAAGAATCTCCCCACCTCCATGTGTAACACCGTCACGGAGCAGAAAGTTCGTCCCTGTCAGGGTAGCGCGCGCATTAAAAAGACAAGGAAATCCTCGCGAGAGAAACGGCAGGGAGCCGCGAGCACGGGACAATTTTCCGCGCTATTAGAGCCGCCTAACAGCCACGCGACTGGCAGTTTACAAGCGGGACTCGCGCATTTTCCGGGGGGTATACATTACAAGCCCTCCGGGCGGTCGGTGTCGCGATATGCAAAGGACCGGCAAGGATTATTCTCACGTTTTCCAAAACACCGGCGAACTGCAAGACTCGACACGGGCGATATGCAGATTCCGGCCGTCCTCCTATCCCCCGCGTCACCCACTCGACGACCCCTTTTCCAGCGCTGGCCGCGCGCGAAACTCTCTCGCTTCCGTCGACGAATAACCCTATCTCCGGCCTGGTTCGCAGCAGCGCACGCCATTAGGCTTGTAACCTGGCCATCGCGTCAAAGTGGCGCGCGATGCGGTTGGCACCTCTGCCAAACGATAACTGTTAACCGCCCACTCACCCTCTCGCGACCGAACTCGTCTCCAGAGTTCGGCCAACGGAATGTAATCTGAATACGTGTTAAGCGTAATGATTAAAATGCAACTTTCTGCTCGATGGCGGGGGTGTAGTTATTAACCCGTTTGCGACAGGCATTAGTATGTGCTGATTATATCTAAATAGAACAGGAAATAAGAATATTGTGTATACACATGGTGATGTAAAAAGATATGGTTGTAGCAACAATGAGGCAAGACGCAGCGGTACGTCGTTCGTTGTGGATAGGTTAAAATGTTGCTTGTTGGGAGTGTATATTGAAAGAGTGTATCTAGCGAAAGCGTCTTTCCTTAGCATTGTAGACTTTTAGAGTGTCTACATATAGATAAAGATGTATAGAGCTATAGATTAATTGTGGGGATCTTGGAAAATGGAGAAAAACCGTTCCAAAATTATTCAACATCGACAAGATTAATCAATAATATGGCCATCTCAATTCAGTTGTGGATTAGTAACAATTGGACAATTTGTAACCGACTCAACTGTTACGTTTGAATCATCCTCTATTCTTGCTTAACTCTGTCTCCATTTTTTCTGGAAGTATCAGCGGTTTAGATCTAGGGAACAAATATTCGGTAAGAGTGTGTTAGGGATAGGGACGAAGAAGGTTATTTGATGAGGAAGGAAGGAACCGTTCGATGATGGGCGACGAGGGTAGGAGGGTGGTAGCGGACAGCAATGTTGCGGAAGGGTGAGAGATAAATAGACGAAGACGGGGTTGAGGGTGGATTTTTTCTCCGGCAGTAGTGACAGATAGATTGACAGGGCTGGGAGAGATACGGCTGGTTCGTGGCTTGTCCGAAAAATGGGGATGGAGGGTAAGACTCGAGGGTGCATACCTCGAGGGCTAGATGGATGGATGGGTTGCTCGTCTGAAAATCGACGGAGGAAGATTCTTTTGGGTTGAGTTCGCTAGTGGATACTGTTGCTCTTTCTTAAACGTTTTCGCGAGCTGCTGATGGGATTAGTTCCCCTTAAATGGGGGCAGATTCTGTTTAACACTAGAACTACCGAGCACTTAAAATGACTTTTGAAAATTTCATTAGAAAAACTACAAACGTGGATTTATGAAGATTTGAATTGACTTAAATGTCAGCTTAGGTAATACTTAATCAGCTTCTTTAGTAATTTCTCAAAGAGATATTCGTACCTCTTCAATAATCGCAAAAGAAAAAATCAAGGAATGGGTCATCTTGATCCATTTGGTAGTTCTAGTGTTAACGTGTAGGTCGTTGTAATTGTTCATAATATTTCAATCTTTGTATTTTAGACCCATTCAGGATAATATCGAACTAAATACTCGATATAAATTTTAAAGATTATTAAATATTAATATTCTCCAGTTGGCGTTAGTGTATACAACATTGGCTTCAATGGTTCAATTAGATTCAATGGTTTATAAAAACAAAAGTTCTTAAAGCTATTCAGCCTCACCATTTTGAGCGTCTTCCTTGGTCTACGTGGATGGAAGACGCCATGACAGTTCAGTCACTTACGGCAACGGTTACGGTCTTCCAAAATTTTTACTTTTATGCAAATAACCACAGTTTTAATTACCTTATTGCAATGATAAAAAGATTGTCTAGTGGACACTGATTACTATGAACTATTTTGTAACTTCTAACGCGCAAGATGTACACAATCTGCAATGTTTAATTGAAGAGCACAAAACGTCGTCCGCACTTCACAAACGGTCATTTTGATCTGCTAATGACGAGACATGACGGAGTTTGAATGTCCGTTGGAAAGAGGTGTCGCGTGATCAGTACGTTGAACATATCGAAAGTATCGAAAATTTTGGGTCACGTGATCAACACGTTAGAGGTATCGAAAGAATACGTCTCAACAGACAAATATGTCTGCCTTTGAAGTGTAGAGAGTGTTTTGTGTTTCTTAACTCCATGGAAAATTTGAAGCAGCTGGACGTTTGTGCAAAGGTAAATGTCCTGGAACATCGCGTGTGTCTGATGAATAAGCGGAGCGTGTTCGTGCGCTCTACCAACTTAGCTCAAGGAAGAAGTTAAACCAGGTGAGGCTTGACAACCTCAACGATTCTTCTCTTCTTTATAAGATATTTAAATTGCTGATTTCCTTTTTATGCACATTGAATTTTATTCCCAGTTCTACCTTAAAACACGTATACTAGGAAACGTCTGCTGTGAGTGAAAGTAAACCGTGACAAATTTAGGTTATGTCACGATACTGGTTATGAGTGGCTATTCCATAAACCAATACATCCAATCTACCTATGGAAATACATATTCGACTAAATTTCTAACCTCAGTGATCATATTTATTAACTCTTTACACTCGGAAGTATTGTATTTCGCAAAAAAAATACTTAACATTTTCTAAGTAGACAAAGACGATATTTTTCAAAATTAACTCAAACAGAAGTCACAAGTAAATTAAGAAACAAAGCTTTCTTATCCCAATATTTCACACACCAATGCATTATACACAGTTCAGTATTAAATATCAAATTTTATAGTTGTACTGCATCTAATGAAGTGGTGACCGAGAATCACCTCTTGAGTGCAAAGGGTTAAGACAGATAAAGAGTTCTACTTTTCATTTAATTTATATTACAAAATCTGTAATTGTACAATGCCAGTCAGATGTGTACTCTCTTCTGGTACTACTAAATAGGATTCTGATATACAGGACCACCATATATCCACCAATAAGTGTCACTATATTATCTTTATCAATCTTACTCTCACAATCTTACTCTTACCCCTCAACCCTTTACCCTCAGGGATAACTCTGCCCCACTTAATTCGATACAACAAAATTCTAAACTTTTACACATAACAATACCCTCCCTTCAACTCAATATATAAAACCCAGGAACAAAGGAACTCTCAATTTACATATATTCCTCGTTTAACACTAAAACTACTGAGCACTGAAATTGACTTTTTGAAACCTTCTTATAGAAACTTCAAGAGTGCATCTATTGAGACTTTAATTGATTCACGATTCAATTTGCATATTGCCAAATCAATTCCTTTAATAACTCCCAGAGAAGTATCTATTTTTTTAATAATCGCGAAAAGGAGAAATTTGGAATGGGTCATTTTGACCTGTTCGATAGTTCCAGTGTTAACCAGCCTCAAGGAATATCATCCACATTTCACAAAAATAACATTAAATAATCCAACCGAAAACCATCCAAGCACAAAAAGCAAACAATTCCGCCAACCATATAAATTAGCCAAGTCCACCCGGTACATGGCGCAGCGCGCGTCGCGGGGCCAGAGACCCGGGGTCGTGCGAATCGTGGGCGTTTGTTCGCCGGAGATCTACGTTTACAGCGGGATCCTCGCGTCTCTGCCGCGCGCCACGCCGCGCCGTTCCGTGTTCCGTTCCCCGACAATTAATCACCGGCGTCCGTGCGCCGGTGTCCGTCGCAGTTTCTCAAGCAGCTATCGGTGTCCGGTTCCGATTTGTGTCTGACCGGTGCTGTTTCTGCTTCTGCTGTCGGCTGGCCTGTTTACCCCGCGCCGGAAATATATCTTTCGCGTGCGACCCCCAGCCCGTCACCCCTTTCGTCTCGTCGTTTTTCGATCGTCCACTGGGTCACGAAACCGGTGGTCACCCTGCGCCCGGTGCTCTCGCCGGTCATAAAGCAAATAGATAGAGCAATTCCCTTTTCGGAATTCAGTCGCGCCATCGTTCATCGTCCACGGGCGAGAACCGTGCCGCAGCCGGCTATTTTCGAGCTTTCCACCCGTTGTCCGGTTGAAACGGGACCGTTTTATCATTCGATTTAACGCCGGCCGCCACCCGTTCACCGACACGCGGATTCGGACGGCGGGAAAACGTACCGGGCAGCGGGATTCGTTAAATGTCCTTGTTAAAATAAACCTCCGCACAGTGCGGGCAATGTATTGCTCGTTGAGTGCGGGGATTGATAGTTATCTTGAGTTCCTTGAGAGTTTTTGCTATTTAAGGTACTTGACTTTTGAGTTTAGGTTATGTCAGTCGATGAGAAGTTAATGCGGTTAAGTCCAGAAAAGAAAAATTGAGAAAATGAATGGTTCGACTTCTGAAATTTGTGTACAACATATTCAGAAGCTGTAAAAAGAAAGGTTTTCTGACCTAGAAAAAACGAAAGAATAATAACTATAAAGAATGTTATTTATTCCATGAAAATTTCGAAAAATCAGAGAATATCAAAATACGGACCGCATTGACTTCTGAGCCAGAACTTTGAAAAATGGCACTTTAAAGTGGCTTTAGAACATGAAGAGTTAATATTAGAAATCCGATGCCTTTGTGTATAATATTTTCAGTGAAATTTGTTAGTTTCAGTGTCTATCGCTATTCAATTATATTGTCCACGAACTGGTCTACTACAACTGAAACCTGATTTCAATGATCGTGAAACTAGGAATTTGATTAATCTGTTGTTCGTATCACGTCGCTCGAATTTTCATGCGCAAAGTGTTTCAAAGCGAACGAACAATCGATTGCAATCTCCATAGTAGATTCCTTTCGACCCGCGACAACATTCGTCCGCATTGGACACGCGTCTCGCGACATTATTGCCAGCGCAGTTCGTCTGTCCGCGTATTGGTCAGATATTATTTTTTTGCCGGGGGCTAGATGAGATAATGGCGGCCAGCGAGGCGAACGAAAGCATAACTCTGTCCGATAAAAAGCTTTTATTACCGGCAATTAGGATAAGCTTGCCCTCCGCCGCCTCTCGCCACCCCCACCCTCCCTTGTCCCTTCACTTTTTACGTTTTTATACACATTTCCTCGTTCTCCCGGCGTTCGACGAACACGTATCCGGCTAGCTTGCTCAAATACTTCGGGGGCACTCTCTATATTTTCCTCGCCACTCCAATCCGTGGATTGTTCAAACATCCAGCCATGAACGAGGAATTTTCAGACAATTATGGGAAACAGAACAATTTTTAAAATTGATAGCTCAGGTGGAGTTCCTGGACACTGAAAACACTTGGATTATTTTTAGAAGTGTTTAATGGCGATGAAACGCTTTATTTGATGCTTTTTATCGTGTCAAGAATATTTCTTCTATTCCAAACAGTTGTATTGATAATCTATTTAATTTAGATTGACACACTATTAACCAGTTTTCATTATTTTTGGATACTTGTGTTTAAGAATATTTTTAATGGATGTTATTAGAATATTTATCAATTCAGCCTTGTAGCTGGAGATTAAATTAATTCTGAACTAGACTCTAAGCTAAAATAATTCCAATAACCCTGCTGCGCCGAAATCTTGTAAGTCCCGCCGACTCTCGTTCGCCGCGCCGATAGTTACCGATCCGGTCTAGTCAATAAAATTGTTCGAAGTTCTAACTGTTCCTGCTGCAATTAAAGTTGAACGAACTTAGAAAACTTTCCAAGTATGTTGAAGCCGATGACGCTTGGAATATTTCGACGAGCTGACAGAATCGACGGAACTCCGTGAAATTTCCAGGTTTCATCTATTCCAACGGCTTTCTGAAGTATCATAAGTTCCATAGGTTTCGAACATAACCACGATGATTTCTAAGCTTCGTGCAACTCGAATTGCATCCGAGAGAATTAGAATTTCGAACGACTGTATTGACCCCTGAATATACTCATTCCGAACACGATAAAACAAAATTTATTTAAACATGCCTTAAGCTATATAATCTACTGCATATTGTAGATACCACAACATCAGCTCACAATTCCAATTTTACATTACAATTACAATATTAAACTTCGCCCCTAAATTTTCTCACAAACTCAACATTGTGGAAAATACCATACTTAAGCTACAATACAACAACAAACTTGGGAAACCTGTTCCATTAAATTTCCGAAACACTACCACAGCATCATCAATAAAATTTCACTTAAAAACCATCCCTGCAAACTATTCCAATTCCATAAATTCAATATTCAATAACAATTCCCATATTCCAATACAGAAAAGTAGCTAAAATCACTCTAACGGCCTCCGCAGTTCCTCACTCTCGTCCCGCTCCAAAAATCTTGAAAATAATGAAACTCGCTACGTAACTTCAGAAAAGAAATAAATTTTCATGAAATTATAAACAAAACTCACAGCGAGAAACTCTTCTTGCCCCTGTGCTCATCTCTTGTGCAACGAAGTGTACACATTTCCGTGCGCTACGAGGCGTCGTTATGCAGTGGATATGCCCGCCGTAATCGTTCCGGAATAATATTTTTGGCCCTGTTCCGAGATCAACGGGCCGACCCTCCAGAAACGCGACTGCAGGTCCGGTTCTCCTCCACGTGCGCCATCCGATGGCGATCACCGGTCCAAAACGGCGACGCCGAGACGTTACACGGGGAATTTCGCCGGTGTCTCCGTTAAGTAGGCCTTACGAGGCCCATTACCCGCCGGAACTACGCGTAACGGGCAAACGTTACACCGATGCCACTTTGTGTTAATAAGCCCCCGTCTTCCCGTGGACATCACCGGGGATGCAGTGTCCTGGGACACTTAGGGCGATAGGCTGTGGATTTGATTCTCGTTAGGGGACGTGATTGATAAGCGTCTTTGACGATGATGAGTGGGCAGGTGGAATTTTGTAGAGTACATGTTAGCGGTTAGGAGTGATTTAGGAGTTATGGGATGGGTTTGATTCATGGAATTCTGGTTGCGAGGACAGTGGCAACGGTTTGCGTGAGTTTTATTAATTTTAATTAAGAGTGTAAGTTCGAAATACTTGTTGAATTGACCCTTTGCAGTTGCGAGGTGACTTCCTTCAGTTGATTTAATATAGCAACATTCTAAAGTCGTATATTTAATATCAGTCTTCCTATAAAACATCGGTAAGTAAAATATTTGTAAAAGTTTCGTTCCTTAATTTCCATATGTTCGCTCGTTAGTCGTAAAGAAAATCATCTGTATCTCATCAGAAACATTGAACGTTTCAATTAAAGAACTTTCGAGTTCAGATCTGACAGCATCACCTCCACAAATCAAAGAATCCCTACAAAAGCATCAGAGATAGTACCAAACGGAACCAACAAACTACCTCTTCGCCCTGCGCCAGCCAACTTGTCATCTCCGCAGCACAGGGTGGAAACGAGAAAAGTGTTCGCGAGTGTACGGTCGAATCGTTACGGCTCGCACGGAGCTTAACGCCCGCGCATAAGTTAGCGGGCTTTAACAACAGCCTGGTCCTGTGGCGGACACTAGCAGTAGTCGGATCTAATAAAAGTTGGTCAGCGTGAAACCGCGCCTTTAACGAGACAGAGAGAAACCCTGGCAAAGAGAAAGAGGGGTGAGGAGATTTTCCGGTACAGGCGGCGGCAGAAGGCGGCAGCCCCAGTTCCAGCTTATTAAAAGTGAAACGGCCTTAATAAACAAGCTTGCAAAAGGTCCGTCGGCCGTTCGACGGGGGTCGCAGCAACGCGAAATTTCGAGCGACCCCCGGACCAACCGAAAACGGGCGTGAAAAGCACTCGATACCGGCCGACGATTACACCCGGCCCCGCACCCCGTGTTAGCGTCCTTTTTCGGCGGCCCTTCAGCCACGTCGGGTTCGAGGGCCGAATAAATGGCAACGATCATTTCGCCGCCACCTTTATGACGCTCTACGATTTGTTTATTCCTCGGCGCCACTCGCCGGTCCGTTTAACCTGCCGGGCCAACCCCTCGATTATGGAACGATTTAATTGCGCGGGTAACGTTTCCGTTCTTGTTCCACCCTTTCCCCGAGATCAAGCTTGTGTATCTGTATTGCGAGGGTTAGGGTTCGAATTAGAAGAATTTTTACAATTGCTTTACTAGTGAGTTGTAATTTCATGGACGTTTCAATTGGATAAATGAAATGTATGCTAAATTTTATTGTAGATTTTTTGTTATTTTTGAAGATATTCTGCTATTATAAATATTGTTAAGGACATTGTATCATTCTAAACTTCGTTGAAAATGTCGTATTACTCAAAATTTTATTAAAGATGAAATCTTGAACCTAAATCGGTAGTACCTAGTTGAAAGAAATATATTTAGCGTTTCAAAAATCTTCCTCTATTATAGCTTCTCCATTGCACAAAACTTTCATCTATAACCACCAAATAATAATCGGAACATTCATTTCACATCCCAATCAAAGCAATACTCAAATATTATTATCTATTCCCTTGTTGCCGGTTTATCGTCACACCGTTCCAAGGCAAACTAAAAAATCGTATTTACTCAGGAACGCGGCAAATCGGCCAGCTTGCAACTCGATCGCAGTTGGTCCGCAAACGCGGCATTTGTACCGCGGGTAACGGAACGTTAACGGTAGCGTTGTTAAGCGGCGTGCGGGGGACGGCAGCGTAGTTTCACGGGCTGCGAATACACCGCGAAATCGAGGATTTTATGGACAGAAAAAGCTTCCTGGACGCGTCGCGGCCCATAAGTCAGCCGATACATTCACGGCGGACGCTTAGATAAGTTAATTACCTTCAGCGGCATAAATAACGACAATCGCGGCGCCGATAACGAGGATGCACGACCCTTTTATACGTAACCCCGGCCTGCCCTGTCCTGCGCGACACTTTTATATTTTCGAGAATCATTCCGTGGTTTATACGCGGTGCGTTATCTGATACGCGTTTCATAATGCCCTCTCCCCTAATCGCACCGTTCTTTTTCGGCCGCTTTTAAACGGTCATTGCCAGGACAATTCTTTTCTCCCTTTTTTCTCTCTCCAGTTTTTCTTTTTTTCGAGGGTGGGGGATAGAGGTTGTTTATCGAAGCAAGCGAGCGTTGGCCCGATAAGGAAACGTTAGAATTACTGGAAATATCCGTGGATGATCTGTACAGTGCACCATGAAGTCCAGTTCTCGAGGGGCATTGCGCAGTATCCACTTATTCATTAGAAGTCCCGCGAATCTAATCTATTGCGGATTTGCTTTAAAACTTGGCTCGTTCCGCCGAATTACCGTTGTTTGGATCTACAGGGAAACTCCGATTTCTAATTGAACGTATGGGGCAGCGTTGTTTGAGATTCGATTTTTGATTTTCGATGCTCCGGTTGATAGGTTTCGATATCTAGTGTAGAGTGATGTTCGAGCTTGGAATGTTAGCGAACGTAAATATTGTCTAAATGCTTATCTGCCGATTATTACATGTTTCACCATTAATAAAGATTTTGTTACAAACTTAATATTACAAACCTTTTCTCAAACTTGATTAGTATGTTTAATTAGTCTGCATTTTTGTGATTTTTTAATCTTGCTATAGAAGATTTAGGGATGGAAGGTAGCATGAATTTTAATATGTTTATACGCGAATAAAGCAAATGTAATATAGATTTGTTTGCTCGTAATTTCAATGTCAACAGAAGAAATAGATTGTGAATTTAATCGTTTTTTATGGGTGTAATGTATTTTAATTTGTAGCCATTGCCGTAAGAACTGAGTAGAAATTGGAACCGTCCGCAGAAACATAAAGCCTTTCATTACTGTTTTGCAACAGTTCCAAGACCATAAATTCACTCTATATTTATCCATACATCGCTGTGAATAAACACACCAAGTCTGAAGCGCTCGGAGCGTCTCTGGGGCTATTGCAGAGACCGTGCGCGTGCTCGTGTGGACCCTGTTTCAATGTAGTCACAATTAGTTGCGGCAGAGCACGGACGAACTACTGTTCTTGTTAGCGTGTATTTACATAATCAAACATGTCGTTCGAATAAATAATGCGCGGACTTCGTAACGAATAATTAACTCTAAAGAAATTCACGTAAGTTCGTACTTGTAGGAAATAATTCCTTTAAAAAAATCAGTTTCTCATTTATTTCTTTTATGAAAATCATCATATTTTCCATATATTAAATTCTTCTCATCAAATCTTAAATATTATCAAAACATGCTTCCAAACAATCAAATCATTGTTCCAAAAATTACACAAAATACTTTCTCAGTATTACAATTGTTTTACAAGAACGTTATAAATTATTTATTATCAGTCGCAAATGGAAAACAGGATATTCCGTGCTGTCGATGTTAGCGCATTGATTTCAAAAGAAAATTTTCGGAACCGCGCGAAGAAGATATATCGAGGCGACTTTATCGTGATCCAACGAGCGTTATCAACCCTCAGACTCCCTCGAATGTTCATCCCCCGCGGGTTGCTGCATGATTAAAGGGCCTCACGCCGAACGAGATATGCCCGAAAGACTTTTCAGCCGCCGCCCGATATTTATGACGTACCGTTCGCGCGGCCAACTCACGTAAACGCGTTATAAGTATTCCGCTCGTGTGTCCTAGCCCTTCCACCTTTCTTCCCTTCGCAGCCCTAACTCCGTGCACCTTTTCACCCCCGACGGTCCCTTTTTTTTGTTGAACGAAACAGGAACTGCTGGCCACGGGAAAATCAAGCTTCGACGATGATAAACTCCTCTTTAATATTAAGCTGCGACTTACGCGCATTTCTGTAGGGTAAAACTAGGGAAATTTTCATTATTTGCTTGAGATATGTTTATTTGAAATTTAGATTAATGAGTGAGTCGATAGGAGAATCATATTTCTTTTAACCGTTATAAGTTGTTATCAAAATACTTATTATTACCACTATTGTTAAGTTTGTAGTATAATATATAAGTAAACTAATTTATTTTGTGTTTACCATTATCATTACTGATTACCTTAATACATTTCCAAACTAGAATATTTTAAAAGCTTAAATTACGTTTTCCATAAACTCCATACATAAATATTATAATTTATCGACCAGTTCCTGATATGTTCTTTTGTGTAAAGTACAAATCAGTGAAAATGGGAAAGCAATTTTCCTAGAAGAGTACCAAACTTCTAACAACCTATTGAAAATAGGTGATTCTTTGAAGTCTAGAAACATCAATCAAAAATACAGAAAGCTAAGCTACGCAATTGGTTCCAGAGCAACCAAAGGAAAGTTAAATAACGAAGTAATAGACGACCGTATTACAAGCATTCCCTGTCTGCGCGGTAATAACACATTATATGAGAACGTTTATATCGACGATACTTGCGTCAACGAGTTTTCGTTGAACGTTCGACGGCCGCGTCAAGAGCCGCAACGGAAGCAACCTATCGCTAATGGAAGTCGATGGCTTAATTGGTGTGTAACGTCAATTAGCCGGCCCGGCACGATTATTCCAGGCCCGATTTTCATTCCGCCTATGATAATTCGTGCGTCGCTTTGACCGTGTTAATTACCGAGGTGCGCGCGCGGTGGCCACTTCCAGCGTTTCCTGTTCGGTCGCTTGAAAGTGGACGGAAAAACAGAATCACTTCAAAGCTGCGACATATACTAAGTGAAAGAAAATGCCATAAAGGGGCATTACTCAACCGCTAAATTCGTTACAGTAATGTACTCTCATCAACATTTTATAAATTATTTCTTGAAACAGATAGTGCTGCAAGTAACAAAGTTTCGTTAAAATTTGTCGAAGCTGCACTACTATTTCCACGTACACTAATGTTCCCAACCAAGAGCTGGCAATGTGATTGCGTGACCGAGGATTGTTGGTAGCAGGGAAAAATCGAAGATGGACCAGTGTCTTTTTCGCCACTGGGTGCTATGATCGGAAACAGGAATGATTTTGCTTCGTAACTCTTAAAAATTAATGAGGTACATTTTGAGTGGTAAAACTGTACTGTTGTAGGGATGTACTAATACTGCGATTTCAAAGGATGTGATTACTAAGTAAGGGTGAACTTCAAAATAGTCAATTGTCAATGTGTGTCGATTTTGAAAAAATTTATTAAGAAAACCTGGAATTCTTCACATGTCCTTGAATACCTGCCCAACATAACTTAACAAAATTTATTGAATACTTTTTAGAATACTTTCAAAACATCTTCGGGTTACCACTAGATTCTAAAAAATATTCTCAACCCGACTCAGTACTTCGGGTTCTGACCTCTGCCAATTACTTCAGTCGTCGAGTTATATCGAGAAACGTCGAGCCGCGTGCGCCGCGGCAGCCGGAGAAATGTCTCCGCGCGACCCGCAATATTTTCCGGCGATAACCGATCGACCTTCCCGCCCCGTGCGCCGTTGATACACGATCGGTGCCCACTTTTCTCATCGCGCACACGTCGCCTCGTGAAGAGTATACCCACGAGTATCGGGGGCGGAGAAGATAAAGAGCGGGACCGGGAACGGGACGTCGCCGAATGGACAGAGCAGGATGCCGCGGAACGGGAAACCGATGGGATACGGAAGACCGGAAGTCGGTGGATTGACTCGGACGTACGGAACGTTCAAAATATTATCGGACCGCTGATTTAGGTGGAGTATCATCTGGGAGCAAACAATCATTTCGTTGCTCATTTTGTGGCGTGTACGTTATATGTTCTTTGAAAAGTATTTTAACCTTTTGAGTGTCACCAGTTTTCGTAAAAACCTGATCGAAAAGTGCCAAGCGCGATCAGGCTTATTTTGTTTCAACTGAAACTATTACGCTTCTCTATTTTTATACAAAGAAATATTAAATAATGCGATTGCTCCATTTTTCCATTTCTAAGCGGGAAATAATGAAAATAAAAATAAATAGAAGGAAAACAGATAAATAACCAGATTCTATGATAGGTTGGCGCGTTTAGGCTGTGCTACGGAGAAACATGGTCGCACCGCTTGGAATTCAAACGGTTAATTAATATTAGAGTTTTATTTAAAGGAAATTAAACTGCTTAGACCTTTCATTGGATATTAGTTTCTAAGAAGGGACCATTGAAAGAAATTACATACCAGTGCTAAGAAGAGTCCAACGAACACACAAGTCATTCTCCAATTACCAATGAAAAATCTTTTACTTAAACCCAAGAGTTTAACCCCGTAAAATCTTCAATCACATTCAACTTCTTCAAAAAAAAAAAAAAACTTCACGTTCACATATCAACAATCGAAACGATCAATTAATTACTTTCCTAGTGGAGAACGGTCACAAGAAACGTGTCGATTGAAACCACGGGAATTGATTTTGCCAGCGGAAACGTCTCCGAACTGCGGCAGCCTCTACTGTCGAGCGGCCGGGTCCTGAAGATAATTAAGTCAGCAGCGGGGAAATTTATTTAGAAGTCATTCCGGAAGCCAAACGAGCATGGTCATTAACCGGCGCAAACATTTTTCCGCGGTGTCCGACCGGCAGGAGCGCGCGACCCTCTAGATACGGTTTAAGTGCGGCCAGGAGGCGACCGGGTGATCGATCGTGAAAAGAACCAATCCCGTGGAAACGTTGGAGAGGAGAGAGAAAGAGAGAGAAGAGAATCGAGCGCGGCCGTTTCCGCTCTTCCGCTCGAACGTAATTTCGATCTATATACCGTAACAACGTATATAATGTAATCAACGGTGAATCGAGTTCCTTTAAAGTCGGCAAACCGCGCCGCAACGCGCGCCGTGGAACGGTCCGCTGCCTTCCACCATTGTTGCTCTCCGACCGTTTTGCTTCCTCGGCCGCTTATATTCCGAAGAAAGTCGTTCGCGTGTCGAATATCAATTTCGGTAAACGTTCGCCGTCGTCCAGCCTTATTCGAACGCCGTAGTAACGGCCGAACTGCCGGCGTCTGTACGAGCTAATAAACAACGTGACGTAAATGGAAAATATGCTTTTGGACATGCTTCTGTTCGCGAGTCGTTTAACGCAGAACACACTGTTGCATTGTGTTGGAATTTTAGTAAACGTTCTTTTTGCAGGATTTGATAAGAACATAACCACCATGTCGTCCGTGTGAGTTAATAAATAATGAAATGAGTGGAAAATATAGAAATCTTGATGCAAACTGAATCTCTTGGCAAAGTAATGTGTGAATCTAGAGATCGGAGCTAGATAACACTAGAATGTCAAATTTTCAATTTCTGTCTCACTCGTAACCTTCGATGAAGATTCTGATTGGGTTAACATGATTCTTTCTTATCCCAACCACTGTCACGTCGAAGTACAGACCCAAAGCTTCAACTTCACGTGCCGGCAGCCGTAGAATCTTCGGACTGATAAATTTCCAGCAAGCATCGCTCAAATATTTGCAAGTCCCGGCGCGCATTAACCAGTCCGGAGTAATAAAGAAGACGCCGAAGTACAGATTTCGATTATCAGAAATTGGACACGGCCATTTGTTAGAGCTAGACCTCTTTGCGCTCTTAATATTCCGTAGCGGCGGAATCGATCCGAGCAATCTTCCAGTCCATCAGACAAAAGAGACGAGCCCGAGAACGAGGACGGGGTGGCTGGCAAGGAAGAAAATCCTTCCATAAACCGTGCCATCAAGCTTGGCACCGGGTATACAAGCGCGACGAGGGACGAATTCCTTCACAAACGAGAAAGTTAAGGTCGGACGCGGTATCGTAATGATTATGGCTCGTAAAGCGTGCGAACTCGCGCATAAGCTCCGTGGCCCCGGTGAACAGACAAAACTGCCGGTAGGAACAGGCCAGACCAATATCCGCGCCGCGCCTCCTAAGTCATGCGTTTAAATTACCTTATTATGAGGAAGGGCTGTCATAATTACGGCCGGGCGAAAGAGAGACGAGAGAGAGAGAGAGAGAGAGAGAGAGAGAGAGAGAGCGGCCGCCGCCGCCACCGCCGCGGATGAAAAGCGGGGGCGGGCGGGATGGGCCGAGCGAGCGAGGTAGAGTGATAGAGTAATTAACATCCAGTCAACTCCAGACCGTGCCAATAATTCCCTACCATTCCGACCGACTGACTCCGTGTGTCTCACGGTGTTTCCTGGTGGGGTGATACGCATGAAAATGAATGCGTATTGGTGATTTTCTTCTGGGGAATCTTTGTGTTTAACCTGTTGGCCACGGCGGGACTAGCCGCGAAGCTATACATCTGTACGCCAAAATAGCACTGCGATTTGAGACTGATAGAATTTTCCATTGCGCAATTACTGTAAATTTGACTATAATGTGCACAACTATCGATGACAGAGAGAATTGTGCCATTATAGTGGCGTACCGTTCAAAAAGATGATAAACACGGAAGCCATTATAGTGGCGTATTGTAGCTAAAAGGTTCAAGGTGTTAAATTTGAGTATTGTCTATGGCATATACTCTGAACTTTGCGTAATATCGAAGTGAAGGAGGAGCTGGTGTAGTAGAAGAGTACGTATTATCGTTTAGGAGTTCGAAGACAGGTGTTTGGAGTGACAGTGTATTTGGGTAATATGGAAGAGTGCAAAATTGAATGTTGAGAGGTTTGAATCTGTAGTTTGAAGTAATGTGCATGCGTGGAAGGAACGATTGGGGCTGAAGGTTTGAGGATAGGCTGGTTTTGGGTCGTAGAATTCTAGAATGCTCCAGTTTTTGTATATGGGGATTTAGATGCTTTGATTGGAGTCTCTAAACGGCAAAGAGCTTTCCTGATTTTAGTTCTCTTGTCTTCAGACCCAAATCTCTGGATTGAGTTCTGAATACTCTAGAAGTCTTCCACAGTTCTAAAATTCAGGTGTACTGATTTACGTTCTTAGAAATCCAGAAATGTTTCATTCTGAGTTTCTGATATCACAAAACCCCGACATTTCGTCCACAAATTCTGTAAAAATATTTTGCTTCCAGTAGTTTCAATTACAGTTTGCAGTTTGAACTGGTTAGTTCTGATTTAATCCGAGAAACATGGCCGCGGAAATGAGCGGAACGAAAATTGTTTCATCGGATTTATAAACTTTATGAACCGCGAATATTGCAAAACGATCTGTGTATTTTGTTGATCGTTTTTTTCACTATTCGCTGTTCACTGAACTCCGCGCAACAATTGAGCATGTTTTTCCAGATGTATAGCATACGACGCAAAAGTTCGCGTTCCGCGTAACGAAAATTCATGCGAAAACGAGGTGTACCGTTTCGGAAATTTTATCCTCTTCTCCTTTTTTATCGAATGCATTAAACAGGCCCATTTACATGGTCACGTGAACGGAACGTATGTTACAAACGAGGGAACAACGGGTTTAGTTTTTACGCCCCGGGTCATCAGTATCGACTTTTTCGACTGCGCACCATTGCCAACATCGAGCCCCGAAACTCTTTAAGGTTATATCCTCGTACCTTCAAATCATCGATATTGGATTTCCTGAATCCGGCTCAATCATAGGTATTTCTTTATAAAGTTAATATTGAAATTAAGGAATATTTCCATTTAAAGAATGCAATTTTCTAAAGCAGAAATTATTACTGTTACTGGAATAAAGACTGCTTCATTACAAACATACAACCCTCCATGTAAATACATACACATAATAGGCATAAAAGAATGAATTAAAAACAGTAACCGATCGATTACTCCTTTCCAACTACTAATTAACAACATCCAACAGAAAATTATATCCTAAGTTAATATATATAATTCCCTACAACAATTTTTATTTCCAATTAAAGATCAACAAACTCTTCAAATAAAATATTCACCAAATAAAAACCTCCAAATTCCCATCAATCGGAAAAACATACCTATGAGAAACCAGGAAATTTCTCCTAAGAAAAACAAGACACCACCTTCAGCCATAAGCATCGAATAAAGATGACGCGAGTTGTATATTAATTTCAGGTTCAGACCGCGCAGCAGCGTCGCGCATAAACTCGCCGCGAGTTCCTCTGGCTGTACGCTAACTGATACGAATGGTTTTCGTGGTACGTCAGTATGCTAATTTTAACTGCCCGAGCATAATACGGCCCCGGCCATACTTTCCATCCGCCGTTTCCGTACGGCCACTAATTCCTATACCTATTTCGCGGGCCCGTTTCGTCTCGCACGGCGAACGGGTTGGAAACGGGGGTCGGGGTTGGTGCACCGCGCGCAATTGATATATATACACCCCCGCGGAGGCCGCATAACGTGTTCCCTTATCCCCACGGCCCGCCAGCCATCCTGGATGGGAACAGATACAAGTTCGAGGGCCGGGGAAGTCGTCGGGCAGACACGTAGGTATGTCCCGGTGAGTTTATGAGAGCATAACTTAGGGACAAGTATGCGACGAAGCTCGCGGAATTCCGAACTTCCTTCTCGCCCGTGCTAGTTCCGCCTGTCCTCTTCCTTGCCACGAGCTCTTTTGACCCGATCCACGGCGGTTCGGATCGAAAAATGTCGCGCTTCGCCGAAAAAACATCTTATCGTTATCTATGTTACTTCCTGAATATGCCTAAGTCTTAAAAGTAAAATGATAAAGTCATGTTAATACACATTATCATTGAAATGAGTGATTATAGCTGGTTTGCTTGATATGATCGTCTTTGTTTGAAAACTCTGCTGATGTTCGCCCGAGTTCTTTCACGCATGGGCTCATCAAAAGATTCTTTTCGTGTGTACTTCATCTGTAAACATCTGAATTTACTTATGAAGGAAGAAACACAAGTTCCAATTTTCATTGAATTCAAGTCTAAATTTGTTTGTTCACGTAATATATTTATTTAGCGTTGGAGTTAATAATTTTGCTGTGTAATTAATGGCTGCCTTTTTTAAGCAAAAAAACGTTTCAGATATTCACGTGTATTTTCATATTTCCCTCGCGGCCTGATAATTTCAAATAAAACTTGCTATAACAAAAATATAACGGTCCATATAACATCATCCAAAATGATTAAGGATTTGCAATTTAAATGAACTGCTCTCCTCCAAGCTTTATTTAAACTACATTCAACACAGCTTCATATAATGCAAACGTTATATTCTCGTTGCAACAAATTTCTTTGTATTCATTCTGGCTTCTAAAATATATACGTGAATCAGAGAGCATACGTTGACCTCAAAAATTTGTCACGATTGAAGATTCATTCTGCAATTTTATAATAATAAATTCTACAATGCACGAGGCTTAAATAACAGTCTATTTCATCCAACAAATTTCGAATTCCGTGTTACATTATTTTTACTCGAACAACAAAGCCGCATTACATTTCTGCCAGGACGGAAAAATCTATAGCCGCTTCCCGAACTATCCTTATCAGTCAAAAATGATGCAAGATATCGGAAAACGATAAGAACTATTTACACAGCGGGTCGGATGCTTCGCTACGTCGGGAACAAAAATAACTAGAAAATTTATCAAACCCCATGGAATATTTATCGATGCAGTAAATAACATTTTCAAAAGATTTTGTTTATTCCCGATGCAACCGGAGGACGAAGGAGAGGATAAGAATAGAGAAAAGTGCGGCAGATGGAAGAATCCGCCCCACAGGATGCGCTGGCTGTTGTCTGGCAGAAGTGCATTAGCTTTTGTTTGTCGCCGAGGGAGAAACACCGGGACTGGATCTCGTGTGTCGTGAATAGAGCTTATTCTTATTCCCGTTCGTCCGTCCGGCACTTTCGCACCTGCCGTGTTACGGTGTGGAAGAAGAATATTTTAAAACTATCTAGATGATTTTGGAACTGTCAAAAATCAAACTTTCTTCAATCATTAATTCAAGATGCATTATGATTAATATTCTTTAACGTAAAAAGAGTCTGTCGCTAGAAGTTTTGTTCATAGTTTTCATTGATTGCGTGTTCCTAGCTGTACTAACTAATTAGTATCGATAATGAAATGAGGGCAAATGAAAATTCCCACCCTCCTTCTTAGTCCAGTCGACTCGGCGGATCTTCCTATTAAATTTAAAATAAATATGAAGGAAATTAAAATTTTCAGAATTAAAATTTACACGTTCAATATTTCTTAAATTAAAATTAAACTTCAAAGAATTTATATTTGCACGATTAGGATTTTAGAAATTAAACTTAAACAAATTTTAATTCATCAAATTTTGCTCTAGATCGAAGCGAACCATCTTTGTTTTTAATTCCTTTTTATTACGAAAACCAACAGGTTCGTCTCGATTCCCCGGAAATCGTCGAAACGACGAAAATCACGCCGCGACTATCCGTCAGTGGAATCCACGTCGTTCCGCGGAGTAATTCGAACGGATTCGTCGCATTAACCGGCGACAATGGCCGATCGATCGATCGTAACTCGGACTATTCGTTACACGGCGAATCCTCCATCGATTCGACGGACGAACGCATTCGCTTCCACCAGCGGCGGCCACCCGACCCGGAAGTCCGGTTTTCCATTTCCGTGCCGCGGACGAGACGCCGCGGACCCGCCGAAGGAATTAATCGCGCGGAATTCTCTGTTTCGCGCGCGAAAAAACGAATGAGGAGGCCGGGATGAGGGGAAAAAAAGGAATGTGTCCGATAATAACGTGTCACTTGCAAAACTACCGGCGCAACGTTTACTTCCGGCCGCGACAGCTCGGAACGCGTCGCATTGTGCGTTCGTTAACGCGTTAAAGGCACGTATTCACTGAACACTCGACGAGCCGCGCGGATAGAATGCGCGATTTTCCAGCGGATCAAAAAATATTTCTGCTGGCCTCGTCTCTAGCTATAAACGTGTTATAGGGAAATGGAGAATTCGCTGTGGTATGAAACGTGATCGAAATACTTATCCTCTTGTTTTTCAAATAGAATCTGATTCTTTTCAGAATTTCAACAGCTGTTTGGTTTATAACGTGGAATCGTGTGCAGTGAAGTTCGTTTCTATCCAAGACTTACAATATAAAAATCCCCAGTGCTCCCTTATTCAAGTCATTAACGAAATCAAGGATTAATTAAGTTTGAATATTCCCAAATTGTCAGCTGTTTTGATCTCAGCTACTTTCAAATACGGTTGTCGATAATTTGACAAAATCAACTTGGATAATTTAAAATTCATCATTAATAAATTATTAAAAGTAACAAAAAATAGTACCTATTACTTATATTAACCGAATACTTCGAATGAGTAAACGTCAACCCATGAAGTGCATGAAAGAAGGGGACCAGTGAATTTGTAGTGAAAGTATGTAAAATGTAATTCGCAGAATTATTTTCCATGATAAACGCCTTCGGTATACGAATATTCATCAAATGATCGTGCGAGTCGCGGGGCACTTAAAAAAGCGTTAAATTGAAGAGTTTCCGGCGCGTAATTACGTGTCGAAAATACTGTTTGAAGGGCGGTGGAATTAATGGGACGTCGGTGAGATATAATCAGGCCGGTTCTTCCTGTGCCCGACAGTCCGCCACCCTATATTAACCACGGCGAAGATATTGAGGAACGATAACGCGGCGAATCGGCACGACAGTCGTGGAATAAAGTTCCGGGTAATCGTCGCTTTCATAAAACATATTTAAACGGCGTTACGATTGCTGGCCCCGCCGGCGAAAGAGATTTACGATTGGCGCGGATAAAAATATACGCGTGTCGAAATTTATCGTGATGCGTATTGGCCTGTTCCTACCGGCGACAAATGACCCGCGCGCGTGTACTAAAGCATGCGCAGGGCGTTCTGGAAAAACATAATAATTCCTAATGGAGAACCTAAAACAATCGCGAGAAAAATGTTCGTTTACAAATGGATAGGAAATTGTAATATTTTCTTTTAATCTGTACCTGTTTAAACATTTCATAGATTCTAAGTTTAATTGAACTATGCACGGTATCTGTGCACACGAACTGTGTACGTTTTGGAGTTCTTTGGAGAAGGAAATTGGTGATTGATGAATATTAGGATTTTATGAAAAAAAGAGTTAAAGAAATATGAAATGTTTGTGAATTTTTAAAGTCTCACGTGGATATGTGTAAATTGGTGGAATAGTGATTTTAGTTGTACAGTTGACGATTATTTTCATATTTTATATTCTATTTGCAAAGAAATATTTTGTATTTTATTGCTGACAATATTGATAATTCATTTAATTAGAGTTTTTTTAATAATAATTTAAAAACTAAATTGATATCTTAGAGAAACGATTTTGTTTTTAAGCACAGCACACATCAACACAGTCAATACAGCTTCTAATTAGTTATCGGTATAGCTCTCCACGCCGCCTATCGCTGAAACGTTTTGACAGCAACTACGACACGTTTGCCCGGCGATAAAGATCGCAATTTTACTGTGACAGTGTATGGGTCACACGACTGTCGAAAACGGGTGTCTTCGCCGTAAATTGAATTACAGAGATAGAGGTTATAGCGAAGCCTTATACAGGGTGTTCTGCAACTGGAATTATAACTGAACAAATTGGAATAAAAGAACGATTTTGTATGAACATTTAACGGTAGAATTATTTTGTGAAAGATCTATGTTTAGCGGCCATTCAGGATTCATGAAGATAAAATTGATGCTGGAATGAATTCGGACGCTTCAATAATATCCGTGGGAACCGGAAAAGTGACCTAGATCATGTCCTCATTCTCGAAACCGAAAATTTTAATTTCAAACTTTCAAACGTGAATTTCATCGAGTGTAACGATAAAAATGCCAACGTTAATAGGTACTTCAGTCCGCTGTTCTTTTTCAAAAAACATTCCATTTTACTGTAATCCATATGGATATAGCTCAAAGTGCTCGACATATTTAACTTTCATTAATCACTTTCCCACGAAGTTCAAGAATACTCTCCAACTGATTATTAAACGATTGATCAATGGTATGATCAACACCATTGTAAGAATACGCGTTCTAAGTTATACATAGAATCCCCAGTTCTCTATTTTAGAAGCCCCGATTTCCAAAATACAGGAAATTAGAACAATACTATACCATACAATATCAATACACTAATACTACCCGACATCACACAGTATTAATATAATACCATTAATCACAGTACTGCAAAGAATTACAATCCAAAAAACCGAAGCCCCGCGCAAATCCAATTTTTCCCTGAGCATCGCAATAAAACGCAACGAATACCCATAAATCCGCCGTGAAACGCTTTCATCAACCACCGAAAAACGGATCAACCCCCAACATCCAAAAGCCATCCAAGAAAATCTCTGTTCCGACCATATTCCATAAAACACAGTACTAGCGCGAGGCCACGTGTCGACGATCGATCACCGATCACGCTGACATTAACGGGGGTGGGCTTTCATTAACGCACGATCGGGGAAAACCGATTTCCCGAAAACTTCGTTAAACGCTGTATAAACTGTATTATCGTTGCTTTCCATCGACGATGGCGGCCGGCGATATATCGATGCCCCTTGTTTTTCCGTATTAACTCTCCATATAACCGACTCCCACTCCCTTCACCCCAGCCGGCGTCGATCGACAACGGTTAATGCGGAATCACCGTTTTCAGGTGCACCGATAAATTAATAGTACGCGGAACAGGACACAGAACGATCGCAAACTAATATCGTACGACATTATTTACAAGCAGGGGCCGGCGTCAATCGGCCTGCCGCTTTATCTCCGCTGTTTGCCGAGTGACAGAGGCTTACGCTGACAGGAAATGGGTTCCTGTCCCACTTTTCATTCGTCACGATCGATCGTGTCGCGCGCTAAGTGCGTATTACGGGGTGATTAATTTTACGCCTCCTCTGTCTACCGACTCCCCCTTCCCCTCGACACCCACGCTCCTATCCCAACTCCGTTGTCTGCCTCCTTTTCTTTCCCTTTTTCTTTCTCTCCTGTCACCTCGCAACCCCCTCTGTGCATAGTAACCCCGTTCGCGTACCGATCCCCGGTTGAAATCCAGACTGTTTCAACTGTTCCATATTTTCCCGTGTTTCTTTGCTCGATTAAGGTGGACGGATGATTTTGGTAAATTTGAGGGGTAACTAATTATTTATTGAATAAAGAAAGTATTTATTTAGGAGGAATCATTTGGTTTGGAATGTGACGTATGTTATTTTCTTAGTGCAGTATCTGTATGTATAATGAAGAACTTCTCGGTTTTCCTTTCTTTTGACTTTGGTATTATTGTGGTAGCTGCTGTGTTGAGCGTTTTGGGTAACGATTATTGTAAAATGTTTGCGGTGCTGCTTAAGAATCTATTATATTGTTTTGGCAAGTAGAAAGTACATATAGATGAAATGGAAATGAATGTTTGATTTTGTAAGTAATATTTTTGATATATTAGTATTAAAAATGATGTCTTCAAACTTCTTTAGTTCCATTTCGTCGAAACAACTTCCTTCTTCTTGAATGGATACCATCCCTCCCTTTTATTTTCTGTTGGCCATCGACATTCTTCTCCTCGTTGCCAAAAATCTCGAACGATAATACAACGTCGGCGAGGCCAGTGTTCATCGCAACACTCATTGGCGAGAAGTAATCAGCTAATGCCGCGTCGAATACCAATCGAAACATAGGCGCTACTGAAATTCGAGAAATTTCCGCGTGAAGCAAAACGAAATGGAAAAAAAGGAACAACGCGAGTCTGTTTCTCAACTAATTACATTCAGCGATTCGTATTATCGGTGCGAGCAAAATCCGTTTCCGAGCGTTTCTCCTCTCGTGATATTCCGGACACGTTCTCGCAATTTGTACCTCGAATTCGTTATCCGCCGAATTCCGCTCGGATCCGCGGACAGGTTGTTCGCGAATGTACCGTGCACAGTTGCTCTGTCGAATTTATGAGATCGTTTTGTAAGGTCGCATTGCTTCGATTGGTCCTTAATATTCGGTGAAAATTATTCGGTCGTCATTTGCCTGTCTCATTTATTCAATTTATTACATTGTTTCGTGAGTCAGCATTGCATCACTCGATCTCTAATATTCGATGAAAATGATTTACATTAATTATCATTCGTTTGCTTCGTCTGTCGGGTTTATTAAATTGTTTGCGTGTTGCGTTTATTGAATTTATTATGTTGTTTCGTAAGTCATTACTTCACTTGATCTTTAACATTCGATGAAAATTATTTACGTTAATTATCATTTGTCTGCTTTGTCCGTTGAATATATTATATCATTTCGTAAATCCCCATTACTTCGCTTAATCCTTCATATTCGATAAAAATGATTTCCTTCAATTTTGCTATATTTAGCTGGATATGCTTTCAGAAACATAACTATGCTCGTTAAATTAATTCGTATATATATAGCTAATTAAGTTAATTAATATATGGAGAGCTTCTTGGAATAGATGGGATCCAATTTCCCGCAGCATCGCGAGTAATTTCATCCCGTGCTTCCTTTCAACAGCTTTCAAAAGACTTGTGCCTGATGTACGCTCAATCAAATTAGGGTTCTATTTGTAAACATAAACTACACTGCGACGATCTTTACTGAGTCACTTATTTTAGCCTAGACTTAAATGCAAGTTCTGTCTCGGCTTTATATTATTTTATTCATTTGTGTCTTCAATATCTTGTGTCTATACATTTATCTTCATTTTCCTGTACTTATATTCATTTCATTCCATTTCATTTACACTTGTTTTTCTTTTCATTTTTGTATCTATTTATTTACTCCTTTTCCTTCGTCTTTCTCCGTATTAACAAAGACGTTTATTACTGTCATTACGTGTGCAGTTCAATGGGCGAGCAAGAATCGCCGATGCGAACGGAGGGAATTCGAATCGAACAAAGCGTGCACGAGCGAGGCTAGTCACTCCACTTTTTTTCTATGATTCGGCGACAATGAAGTTGAGCCAAAGCTGCGCGAGGACTCACGGGGATTCGCGGAATCCGAGGCAGTAAAACCGGCGGCCGGAGAATATCTCATTGCAGCTGAATTTACATGGTTCTCCGTGCGCGAATTAGAGAACGTAAAAACAGCCCGTCCCGCTGTTGATCCTTGTAAAACGTGGACGTGGATGAAATTGACAGGTCGTGGATCTCATTAAAAATTGATCGCGTCAATAAGAAACGTCCGTTTTCAACTGAGGTATTGGGGGCATCGTTTTCGAGCAAAAAATACGTTACACTGTTACCATCTTTAAATAATCAACACATTGAAAACAACTTCACTCTAAAGTCTGCCGACTGACAACAGAGAAAATAGTATTTAATTTGAACTAAAAAAATTAAATAACGTTTTATAATTCTTAAATTTTGCTTAAAATCTTAGGCTCAAATCTTAAATAAAATGTCGTATGTACTATACAGTATTTAATAGTTTACGTGCCATATTATTTGCCATTTTATTTAATATTAACTTTTTCATTTCACATTGTAACACCAGAATTCCCCACAAAGTGACTAGTTCCCGAAAACTCACCAATCAGAAAGAAAACTCATCGGTTATTTCCAATTTTCCCAAAACCGAGGGAACTTACCGTAAAACCTCCCCGAACATTCTGTGCGGAAGGTCATCGCTGAATACAGCTTAATAAGCGACGTATTTAATATCGCCGAGAGATTTTATCGGTCCTCGTTACACTGGGATCCACCGGGGACGTTGCTTCCGATTGCCAATTAAAGATGCGCCGTCGATCAAACTAGTGGGTAAGAGCAAGACGGAAGACGAGCTAAACGTCACAAAGAAACTACCCCGACGGAATATATTGGGAAGTCAGTCAGCATGAGCCACCATAAAAGTTTGAGTGCGTTCCTTAATGCGGTATTCGCATAGGAGGAAACCCCTAGGGTGGTTGTTGCGAGTCGAGTCCCACGATGACGGGGAGAGAAGACGGTTCCAGAGAAAAGTCGTAACTACTTTGGTTCACGACAGTTCGTTCCGCCATGCTTCTACCAGTGTTGGGCAAAAGTTGCTCGAAATAACGAGTGAAGAACGGTGAATAAATTTAGTCCGATTGTTATTCGATAATAACGAATAATTAATATGTTCACGGGTATTGAATAAATTAAATTTTAGAAATCTTAGGGATTTTAACAATTTTAGGAGTGTTATCAAACTTTCACGAGAACATAACAAATTAGATAAAAATTCATTAAAACTCTTTCTCCTTTGCATCGTTTATCCCACTACTTCCTATAATACTTACCATGTCATTAATTTCATCTTACGATAGTACCATCCTTCGTCTGATTCATGCCTCACCTATACTACTCACACCTCACATTGCCATCCTACCATTGTATAACTTCCAAATTTTACAATCCTAATATCTACCTAAAAAGACTGGTATTGTCAAAAACCCAAGATAGATTATTTCCCCGAAAAACTTCCCTCGCAACAAGCCACCCAACACAAACACCATTCATCTACCCTACACCCTTCATCTTCCTCATTCAAACACTTCCCCGAAAAGGAAACGGGCAGAGCCATTTCGATCGCGGCCCGTTCATCGGAAACAAACACTCGGTAACCGATTCCGGAGGAAGGTGGAAAAACAATCGAGTAAGGAACGTGATCGATTCACCCGTCCTTATCGTCCCGAACGAAAGAATAATACAATTGGGAGCGCCTCGGATGGTTCAGCCGGGCGTCCCGCAACAGCCCCAGCGGCGCGTGTTAATTTATTTCGAAAGTGTTTTTACGAGGGCGGCAAATGATCCGCGAGGAAGCTCGACAACGGCCGCCAATGACTGGAACCCGATCGATCCTTGCCGCGCCCGAGTTTCATTGCGAAAGTCCCGATCGCGTAAAACCTCTTTTACGACGGGACTTAACACCGGGGACTCCCCGCAGCTCCCTTCGGTCCGTTCCTTTCTCTTCCGCGGACGATCGCGAACTTCGATTACGCCCTTACGATCCGCGTAAGGCCTCGTAAATTTCGCGCGTGGTCGGCGCGGGAAGATTCGAAACGGGACGATGCGATGGTTTCTCGATATCAAGGGGTGCAAGTAAATTACTGGCTCGGTCCTCGGATCTACCAACGGGAAAGTTCGTCTTCCCATGGATCCTTTAGCGTGTTCCTGTGACGGATATTTGAAACGGTGCAGCTTTGTCTGGAGAACTTTTTATCGAGCTTTTGTCGCGTAAGGAGTGAAGTGTGTTGAGTGAAGATTTGTAGATTAGTTTAATAGAGATTAATCGCACTTGTTTATATATAGCTTGTTGTTATCAGTGATTTGTGCCTGAAGAAAAGAACTATTAGCTGTGGCTTGTGATAAATAGATTTCTTTGTCTAGTCGTGGATTATTGATAGTGTAATAAGTTTAACGAGCGTAGTCGCGAACAGAGTTGACACCAGATTAAACGATAAAAATAATTATTCTTGTATTATTTTTAGAAAACAAGAACTTTCAGGAAGACACTATTCAATTGTCATAGCGAAGTTTAATTCAAACGAACCATTTAAAAATCCAGTTTCATCACGCTGAACCAACATTTCGCTGAACCAACGTCAAATCCAAAAGCAACCACATTCGAATCAAGCAACGACAAGATACCAAACAATTTCATACAAACCCCTGCACAAAGCCAATCAAACCCAGCAAACCTAAAGAACAATCCCCACACCGAAAATTCCTAATGCCAGCAAAACCGTGCGCCGAAAATCACGCGAGCACCGAAACACCTCTCCTGGCTGCCCCCATTCCCCAACCCCCATTACCAGCATCGCAACCCCTGTCGAAACGTGCATCGCCAGCAACTTCGTTACGAACTCACGAATCCACGTCACCGCTACCGCAGCGTCCCTAATTCCTTATTAATCACCGGCTGCGGGGATCGCCCGATCCTCCACGCCCCAGTCCCCTCCGAGGCAGGCTGAACCCGGTCGCATACAATTACAAAACATTTCAGAAGTTGCCGTGCTTCGATCCGCGGTGGCTTCGTTACCTTCCGCCCCTCACGCCGTTTGGCTAAGGCTAGACGGTATAGCCTGCCTACCAGAAACTTCTGGCAGCGTTTATACGGGCCGGATGTAAGCCACCCCCTTTGTCCACCCTTCGCCCCACGCCGTTGCCAGTTTCTTGGCCGGGCCGAAATTCGCGGCGATAAAATAAATCCACGACAAAGAGCTGTGTGTGTGTGTGTTTGTGTGTTTGTGTGTTTGTGTTTAGGGTATGGGACCTACAAGCCGAACAGGGGATAGAGGACGCGGTGAGTGAGGACTGGCGAAACGGAACCGTGCCTAACCGTTTAAATATCGTCTTAATCTCGCGCCGGTTCGTCTAAAGCCGCCTGACCCCCTTCCATCCCTTTCGTTTCCGCTCTCTAACCTCCTTCGACCCCTGTTTTCCTTGCGCGAGAGTACTTCTATCGGTTGGAAGAGGCCTTAATTCCGGCCGCGTAAACTTCCAGTCCGGCTGACAAATCGCCCGGCACGGATTATCCGTCGACGAAAAACTAATTAAGCCCGGAATACCGGCGCGGTGCGGCCGGAACGGCGTCTTCGTGGAAATATTCGCGCTGGATGTGTAGGCCAGGCTCAACTTTCCCGTCCGATGCTATCCCTAGGGAGGCAGGGGTGCAGTCTGCACGAGAGCCGGCTGCTACCCACGAAGAATATGCGAGCACCGAAGGAGTGGGGGAGTGGTTAGACGATCGTACTACCTTGGCAAAAAGCGAAATCGCTCGACTTCTATCCGCCTATCTAAATAGTTGGTCGAGTCCATAAATTTTACCGCTTAATACCGACTCGTGCTGCGCCGCTAGTGCCCCTCTTTCGGCCGTGAGTTCAGGGTGGGGACGGGATTCGGCGTGTCGCTATGGATCGTGGGGCAGGTGAGGAAATGGGAGAGGATACTGGAGAGGATGGTTTGGGGATGATTATATTTGAGTGAATGAAGGATGTTATGAATTTTATTGAGTGGAATATTCAAATTCTTTATTTGGTTTGCGTATTATCCTTGTGAAATGTAAGTGTATAAATGTATAGAAGTAAAGTTTGAAGATCCTATTGAAAAATAGGTTTTAAATTGTGAAGAATGAAGATGTTTTTTGGAATTCTTTATGGGTTAGTAATGTAATTTATAATGGGAAATGAATGTTTAAACCGCGAGCTGTGTGGTGACGTTAACGACGCCAACGCTGTGACCAAGTTTTCCAAAGATGTTCGGGATCGACCGATAACGAGAAACTCGTGAGCGTTCTCGGTTTCCAGTAATTCCTATTAGCACCTTCCATAAACCTCGAGTTCGTTCATTAAATCCGCTCATGCAGCAGTTTCACCCTTCAATCCGGTCTAACTTATTCGCAACGAGACATATCTAGATTTCCATCCGGTTTCGTGGACGTATTTAGTTCGTGTATTATCAATATTTTTGCACAATGGAATTAATTGTTATGTATCTGTATCTTTATTCGATTTCCGAAATTTCCTGTACCTCCCAATGACATTTTACCGCAATTGAACGTTACTTTATTGCAATGAAATATATAAAAGGGTAATAATATACAGAGAAGTTCATAATTTGTTACTATGGTACAAATTAAATTATAATGCAAAAAAATTGAATCATTTTCTGCAAATATTCTTCCAAACTGTTACGTAATTCTAACCTACCACGTATTAGACCTCGTAAGAAAGGGAACTATTACGAAGTCTCGTCTTAACGAATTCCTTAACTTGTTCGAATGCCGCGATATTAATTATTCAGTAACGACAATCCGAGATCGCGTTGTTTTTCTCTGGTTATCGCTAAAGCAGATTAACCAAAGCCCGGAACTTCAGTTAACGCGCGAAGAGGTGTGGGGAGGTCACGACGGAAAGAGGACACCCGATCCTCCTCAGAACATTCCAGGACTAGCTCGAAGACAGTCTCGCGTCGTCGAAGATTAAGCTAAATCCTGTGGACAAAGTGGCTCATTGTCTCGCCCTTATCATGCCAATCGACTTCCTTGTGTACAAACACTAAGCCCCGCGAGAACGTTTACGCTAATTTCGCCCCGTTTCCAACTGGAGACCTTTTTTAGGGACCTCTATCTAATTATGCCGAGACGCTGCGGCTTAGAACCCTTCATTCGCAGACACCATTTAGAAGATGAAGTACCGCGAACCTCAGCTGCGAGTTTCGCAAATTTCAGAATAGTTTAAATTCAAAAATTAAATTTAAAATCGTAGGCGGATTTTATATTTTTATTAAAATTCCATTCAAGTCGAAGAGAAAAGAAATCGTTTAGTTTTCTCTAGAATAATTATATTGTAGATACTTACGCAAATTCTCGGTTTCAAATACTAATTAGTGAAAGGAAAGGAATAAATGATGGTTGTGTAGTAATATTTAAAAGCTTCGTGAAGTAACGGTAACGAATAGTTTCTCTTTTCAGATACTATTTATTTACAGCGAATAAAAAATTCTCCCGGCGCCGATAATGCACAGTCCGTCTCTTTATCTGGACCATTTTGTACGATGCTTTAAAACCTCTGGAGGCCGCGATAACCGACAGCTCATTTATTCATTCGGAATCTCTGAACAACATTTCAAAATACCATGTAACCCAGCGATAAGGGCGGATTTTTCGGCACATTCGAAATCCACCGACAACCCTTTGTAAAATCCTAATGCAGACCAAAGAACTTACTGAAAATCTCGCGTTCGAATTAGTCAAGCGTTTTTTAATGAAAATTTCTAATTTCGACAACTTGACCAACATTAATATCAGAAGAAAAATTACCTAATAATATTATCTCATATATTTGAAATTCTAATTATGAGTCTGAGAAGTATTTTTCAATAATATTTGACTATAAATATTTTTTAGAAATCTCTAATAATATCATTGAGAATTTAGATGTGAAAAGAGAATGCTCTTCTAATCATTGAATTAAGGAAAGGACTCCCGGTAACGTTTCGAATTTTCGGTATACCTACCTACTGCGATTCGGTGAGCTTTAACAACGCTTGGCCAATCTTTCAGAAGCAGCGATAATAAGATTTAGGAGAGACATGGGGAAATTCCGGGGGTCCGACCGGGCGGCCGGATTCGACGTCCTACGCGTCTCGATAGAAGGGAAAATCAAACGAGAAGAAAAGGGACGGCCGGTTCCGTTCCTCCCCCTTCCGCGATACTAATAGGAGTGTCACGAGCAGACCGAACCTATAATCCGTTCGCGCTAATTTCAGAAAATACCGGGGACCGTCAGATTTTATAAGCTTATCAGTCTCGCGGTCGAACGACCGCCGCTCTTTCCCCTCGCGATTTGCGTTTTCGGTTTGCTCTGGAAAATCCGATGGCATTTTATGTCAGTTTCTTTAAACCAAATCTTAAACAGCCAATCCCCGTGAAAAATATAAAGTTACACGTTTCTTCTATACCTAAGGTCTTCAAGGAAATCAACAAGATTCTAATTCATATATACACACAAATATTCCATCATCGAACACTATTTACGTCCCGTAAACAAAATCTAAAAAACAACACACCTCAAACATCCCCCAAGCTTCACTCCACCCTCAAGTTTCATCGAAACCGAGGAAAGTGATTCATTCAACACTCCCACCGAGTTTCTAATCCACTTACAAATACATCATCACAAACATTGCATCATGAGAAACCTTCTTTCACACCCTCCACTTACACCCTCCAAACAGCAGCTTTCTTCAAACATCCCCCAAGCATCGCACAACCCTAAAGTTTCATCAAAATCAAAGACGATGATTCGAACATTCTCGTCGAGTTTCTAATTCACCTATACAAATATCCACGTCTTAGAGGGTCGAGTTCGAAACTGGGCCAACAACCCTGAGTCGCGGCGGGTTCCTGCAAGTCATCCGCGACGACCGGGCAGCCCTGTAATCTCGAAAGTTTTCCCGACTCGATCGCCGAATGGCAGAGAGGGACAGAAGACAGGCTGGTTAATGAAACACGAAATAATTAGACCGAGCAACCCCCGTCGCGCGCACGCGCATCTCTTTCCTCCCCCTCTTTCCTCTTCGCAGATAGTTATATCCGCGGTTAGCGAGTCCAGATCGTTTCCCTGGCCCTTAAGGCGATTAAGATCGGCCCGTTGAGCGCGTAACGATAGGACGGGGAGAGATAATTAAAAAAGTAATGGGTAAGCCGAAACCTGTCCGCCTACGACGACCATGTTTCGGTTATAACGGCTAACATCGCGCGGACTTCCGGGATAAGCTTGCTTTATGACCGGATCACGGGATAAGTGGCCATCTAAGGAAGTTTTTACGCGACACTGGTTCGTTTAGTCCCGATGTCGTTAATTAATTATTAGACGAAGAGATGGGGCACTGGGTGAATGTGTATTTAGTAATGATTTTCGGGGGAGAATGCGACGATTGTGATAGATGGTAAAAATTGATGTTCATTGGATTATTATATTGAATTTCGTTCGTTTTGTTAGAATTTGTATGCCGTTAACTTTATTATCTTCGATTATTATATTACTCCGTACTATTGTCTTATATTATTCTATTCAGAATATCTCTATTATTTTTAACAGTTACCCTAAAGCTCGAGATAGATAGTAAAAATGAATTCCCTCAATTTTGAAGCTGACTCTTCTCGTTAACAGATGCAAGGCAAGAGAATAATGATAAATACTATTTCTCGCCTCACAGTTCCAATTTTTACATTTCCAGATCGCAAAAATCGAAATAAAGTACCTCGCTTTTTCACATTTATCAAACCCTACTTGAAAGCAACAGCTCCTCAGAACCAACTCTACAGAGAAAAATGAATCCACTTTTAATTCCAACGAATTTTCACGAGCGAACTCCAACTCCCGGCCACAAATAAAACATAAAAACCGCGTTCAGGAGTGCCGGACAATTTTTCGGGGGTAGCACGGACGAATAATTAGTGCAGCCAGTTGCCCGTGGTCGCAAGATTGTAGAACGCGCCGTGTCACGAGCACTTAGCTTCCTCGAGCGACAACAAGATTAATCTCGCTCGAGGGTTCGACCAAAGCCCTTCCTCCGCCCCCTTCAACCCCGTTCAACCCCCTTCAACCCCCGATGGCTGGAGCCACCTCGTCGGTGCGGCGAGAAACTTCGTCTTCCACCACGTCCAATCACGTTCCGCTTTTTCTTCGAACAAGCTGCTTCCTGAATTCCAAAGGCTGACCCCCTCACCCCCTCGCGAAGGAGCCGACGACGACGACGACGACGCCGGCTCGTCCTTGGTGGCTCGTATATATTCGCGGCGGGTATCTGATCGCGATAACGCTGCGAAACGGCCGTTCCGTCGCGGGAAAAACTTCCTGCCGATCGACGAAATTATTTTCAGGGGTTCGCCTAGGTAGGCGGACTTTAAATCAAATCCTCCGCCGAGCCGGATTAGGAATCGGGTCAAACGAAACCTCTAGTGGTTCCGAGAGGAAACGTCGATAGAGGAATTTGCATCTGATTCGAGGCTGCAGCTTCGACTTGTGGGTGGCACAGTGGTATTTCTTTTGTGTTGAATAGGTAACTGGGAATTAAGTAGTTGGGAGATTTGGGGAATAAGTTTATTGTTGCATAGTTGACATAGGTGGCAAGGTTTGGGGCTAGTCTTTTAGATTGAGGAGATTAGTTTCTGTTGAGCGCTGTGTTTTGTGTTTGTTTTGGATTACGGAAATTAGAGAGCTGGAACATTGTGGATTGGTTGAAGTTCAATCTTTGATTGTAATTTTGAATGGGTTAACGTGATTCTTTTTTATTGAGTTATTTGTTTGTTAAAGTGCAGACTTTGAGGTACAGTTTCTAGGTGCCTTTGTTTATTACAAAATATTCGTTCTTTCTAATTAATTCCAGTAATTTTACGTGTACATGTTTCTGACTGGACGGAAGATTTATATGACAGTGTGATCACGATAGAAGTGGCAGGAATAATGATCCATTCTAGCTGTTTTGTTTTAGTGTTCGTTACAATTAATTTGTGCACCTGTATCGTTTCGATATTTTCCTTTCATTTATTTCAATGCGTTCCGTACACAGTGGCCAGTTAAAGTAACGAGACATAATGCTTTTTATAATACGTTTTTTAATAAATATCTAATATTACAGTTTCGTGAGGAACATTCATTAAAATACAAATTCATTGAATCGTTCAACAGAATTTATCGTCACGAAATTCGTATAATAACCAAGAAAACTGGTGGCTCCAGTGCAAACGAGCTCATCAAACAAGTTTGTATTTACAAAATATTATAAAACAACGTTGTAACCCAGAATCTTATCTCTAAACATTCGAAAATTTATTTAAATAATTCTGTATTCATCTTCAAGAATGTTCAAAACATCGTCTAATAGATTCACACTTACATTATATGTTACAAATGATTATCTTAAATTAAATTTCCTGCGAACGAGTCCTGTACAGTCTCTTTCATACACAAGAACCATTTAAGCCCTTGCCTTATAATATCCTGTCAAACTCGGGACAATTTCAAACAACATTTAACGATCGTAATTATTACTCATACCTTTCTGCCACAAATGAGTTATTAATTTATTGTCTGTAAATAATAATCATTTGTCTGTTACCAATTATTGTACTTCAGAACACAAATGTAGACATAGAATGTACCTACAATTTACTTTTTCAAATAAACTACGAATGTTAATGCGCTAGTATCGACCAAAGTTGAGAAAGAAATCACAGGGCAAGGGGTTAAGAATGATTTACATTCTTCTCGCAGCTTGTTAGTTATTAGAAACAATTCCGCATAGAGGCCAAACAACGCGACGCCATCGCCGCGAACATCTGCGATCCGATTGATCAGCAGGAACTCCGCCGCAACGAAGTTTCACGATTTTCGAGGGATGCGCGCCCCTTTCTTCGGCGGCGGCAAGTTCGTTAAGAAGTTCCGCGGCGAAGAAAGCCTCGGCCGGCACGGTAAAATTCTCACGACCACTCCGACGCCCCCCCTCCTGCGCAACGAACTTAACGTCGGGAAGGAAATGGCCGAACGAGTTGGTTAACCTTCGCGCGATCGATCTCGCGTACGACCGGCTGGAAACTACCCTCTCCCCCGTGACCCATTAACGATCGACCGTACTTGTTCAGATTTTTGTTGAGATTTTTTCTTCATTTCGTCGCGTTCAACGGATTTCTGGTCAGTGGATTTAACTAGAAAATCTTCTAGCGGATACTTTTCTTAAGGAAGTTCACGGACTAGTTTCACTCGATTGGATCGAGGTTCATTAAAATTGAAAGTTTGTAAATTTTATTCGTGTATCGAATACGGACGATATTAGAAAAGTAGGGAAAACTTTTATATCGATCACAGTGGGTATTACTGGTTCAGTTTCCTTTTCATTGTATTTATTTGATCTAACGTGATTCAGATTCTATTGTTTGCACACGTAATTAACCTAGCTTATTTTTACATTTGAGACGTGAGTCCAGACCCAACACTGCTCTGAATCAAAATGTACATTATAGAATCCATCGTCGAGTCTTCAACGTGTCAAAACATTTCAGCTTCAAATAAAAAAATACCATCTGACAAAAATAAAACAAAAATCCCATCGAATCTCTAAGTATTCCACAAACCTTCAGATGCCACAGACGCCACAATCTACGTATCCCCACTAGACATTCCAAAAGAAAACCACTGCCAACATCACACGCAAACTCGTACTCAATCAATGCCTCCAATAAATTCTCCACGACACGAAAATACGTCATCGGCAGTGACTGTGTCAGAAAGTCACCAAAAATCGACACCGAAGGCGATCAAATCAGCCTATCATTGAGATAACTTTCAGCCACAACGGAGCCATTCTGCATCTCCTCTTTCTTTCCCAGACTCCTGTGCCTCCTTCTCGGCGGAGTGGGAACATCGGTCTCGTCCTCCATCAAGTCCTCCATGTTTCTATTCAACCTACTCGGCTTCTCGGGCGGTTGGTCCGCAGCCCTCCGTTCCTCGTTCCGATGAGAAACGGTGTTCTTATCTAAATCCTGCGGACGTTCAGTGAATTCCCGATCGTCCTGGTCCTCCAGCGTCTCTTCCCAGGCGCAGAACGAGACCTTCCTGCTGGGGACCGGCTTCCTGCTCCCTAGGATCTGTCCCAGCGACACTGGTCCCTGATCTGTGGATTCCTGCACAGAATCCTCGGAATCGACCGACTTCGTCCCGACATCATCTATCCTCGAATCATGAACAAGACCCTCCTGTCTCTGGGATACTCCATTGTTCATCCTTCCCTCATCCTTAACTTCCTGGGTCTCCTCTTTCTCCAGCATATCCGACAGCGCAGCCTCCAACTCCGTCAGACTAGGTGTCATCGAGCTCAAATTGCTTTCCTCCGCTGCTTCGTCTTTGAGGACTTTAAGCAGCGTCGAGTGATCAGCGTCCAGGACCTCGGGTTTGGCCCTAGGCTCCGGGCTAGGCGGAGGCGTCTTCGTCTTCTGGTCGTCCAGGTTCTTCCTCAGCTTGTTGTGCGCGTCTTTCACCAGCTTCTCGTCGAAGAAGTCTTCCATCTCCTGTTGCTCCAGCATCTCTCTCGGCAAAGACTCCTCGGAGATGGTCCTGATCAAGCTGCTAGGTCGGTCGGCCAGCTCCTTGGACTCGTACGCGTTCACCTCCGGCTCGCTCTCGTTGGACAAGCTCCTGCGGAAGATCATCCTCGTCTCCTCCGATCGATCGGGCTCCGTCCTGCCTCCGATCGTATCTGGGGAATGGAACGTACGCGGTTTAACCGGTCACGTACGGGAATAGTTGGATCCTTTCGGCGCGGTCCGTGTCGGAAGCGAGTCGGGTATCTTCGGAAGCGGGACGTGGGCCACGTAGGACCGCTAATTTCACTCTTCGGACGGGTTTACGGAGTGCGCACGCGAGCCCGAGATTTACGGCGGACATCGGGGCGTATTGGTCCGTCGGAGGAAGTTTGGAAATACGGGAGAGTTGATTTGTGGTCGCCGTATACATAGATTGGGGTTTCTGGGTATTGTCCGTGCACGGTTTGTGACTCGTTTAAATCGGACTTTCTAAAGCGTTTCCGGTGGTACTGAAAGTGGGAAAGAATTAGTAGAGTTTGGTGAATTCTCTGGGGAATTGAGTTTAGGAGAATATTGAGGTTAGGTGTATTAACGAATTCTCGTTCTTGGAACAGTGGATTGTCTAGTTGGGAGATGTAGAATTTTTCGAGATAATAAACGGTTACTGGTAATCAATGGACTGCGGATCTTTGTGCATTTATGGGAAATTTCGAAGTGCAACATTGCATAGAATGAATACGATAAAGAAGCGTATGACATCTGGTATGTAGTACTTTTCTTAACATCTGTTAGGAACTAATATTCTCTACAGGAATTCCATTTTTTTCATTGTATTCTTAAAAGATTAAATCTGCACGAAGATCTAGTAATCAGTTTTACGGATTTTGTCGAACTAGAGTTCACGAATCGGATCTATTTACCAAGAGCAGAACGATGTTTCGCCTCGTCCAAGTAAAATGGCTCTTTGGAAACGGAAGTCTCGCAGGCGGTCGAACTCCTGCAACTGTTCTCTATTGTAGGTGGATCAAAGTACCTCAAGTGGGCCCTATAGAAGCAATACGTTTACATTTATTCGATTGTAGAAAACAGAGAACTTCCGAATGTTAGTTTAAATAAGAATTTTCTGTGAATATCGCCAATTTACAAATCAGATGGTAAATGTCGTAAAGAAGTATATCTTCTGCGAACTGCAGAGTACACTAGATAAAAATTCTTTATAGTAGAGTCACGCTAAAGATCAGAATATGGGCTAATATCGCTTGGCGTCGCTGCGGCCCAATTAAATTCGGTTAATCTCCCGGACACTGGCCGTGGATTATCTTTACCGACCTATTTGGATCCACTTCAGAATATTCCGGCTCGCCAAATGCCGGGGACGGTGTTTTTCCGAAAGACTCCGGCTTCTGTATGTACACCTTAGCGTCCTCGCGATCAGTCAAATATTTCCGACCAAAATCGACGAGGTCCTCACCCACGTTCTCTTTGAAATCGTCCCCATTACTGATCCTCTGAGAGCCCTGATGAAGAAAATTCCCCGATTTTCGTACCTCTTAGCCAGCTTTAAACGATCCGTTTTATTCCTTAAATTATTACCTCTAAGGATTATGTCTCGTAAAAATCCCCCAAAAATTACGTTAGATTAGTCAAATTCGAACGAAAAATGAAAGACGTATCTTCCTACGTTAATAATTATAGAATTCAATTCTTCCGCCTAAGATTACATATTTTAACTTTCAACTTTCAATGTCAATTAATCTTAAGTTATTAAACAAAATTCCCTTTGATTCTAATTTCAAATTTTCAATTTTCCTAAAATTAAACACGTAATGTTTCCATCAATAATGACAAATATTATCCACAAAAACAAAAATTACAGATCAAATTTGCTAAGAATACTGAGGCCTCAAAACAATCAATTTCATCCACTGTCTTCACTAAAAAATTTAGCCCCCGCAAAATGACATTCGAATATTCTCTCCTCACGCTCCCGTTCCAAGACCCCATTCCATTTAACACGCCAAACATTAGGACAAGGATCGATCCTTTACCTCGACCGAGATCCGCTGGTGGTCACTCGACTCGCAGTCGTCTATGCCAGCGGCCAGCTCCCAATCCTCCGATTTGCTCGGGTCGTACTTAACAAACTTCACTTCACTGTCCTCGTCGACACTTCCGGTCCCGCAGTCCAGCTTCTCTAGGACTTGATACGCTGACAGCTGCTCAGGGCTACCGGGCCTTGGTATGTAGTCCTCTAGCCGCACGCTCGTTTTCTAGAAATTAAAGCAAAGTCGTTGATCTAAAACACTCTCACTAATATTCAACTACTTTTCTCATTTTAATTCTTGAAATTAATATAAGTTTCAGTCCTTCTTATATTAACAGAATCATCAAGACACCTTAAACTTCCAAATGCAACCATAAGTATCAATTTATCGAATCGCCGAAACTGAAAACTGAAATAGCATTTTTAGTATATTTATTTATAACAGTGATTAACCTATTATAATCCTGAATATTACAATCGATATTAGAATCACAAAACTGAGAATACCTTCTTGCTTAATCGAATATTACAATAAATTCACATGAATAACCAAATGGACCAATAACTAATGTTCAAAATCAAACTATCGCTGCAATAGAAACACTGTTTTTCGGTTGCACTTGATAGCAAAAGTAGAATTCTAATCTCTTGGCTAGAGGAATAAAAGGAGGAACCGCGTACCTCCGAGAAGGGCGCGAGGAAAGATCCAGCCGGAAGCGATCCGGTGCTGCTCCTGACGGGTCTTCGGGACTTTGTTCTCTCCCCATCCCCCTCCTGTCCTTTCGTCCCCTTCGTTTGATGCCTGGCCACGTCCAGCTCGTCGTAATTTGGCAGACTGACGGTGCTGTAGTTCTTGGTCCTCGCGTGGCCGTTCGATTTCCCAGTGTCCCTCGAGGTATCCTTGATCTGGCTCCCCGGCACCATCAGCCACCTTTTGTCGTCGCGATTAGGAGTCGACGAGTCCTTGCTCGTCCTGCTGCTCGCGAACCTGTCGTACTCATCTGGCTCGTGAGCCTTGCGATGATTTTGATCGGGAACGCAACCGGTTTTCTTGTCATCGATATGCGACGACCTCTTCCCAGACACCATGTCGCTGGATATTATTCTTCCGGTACCATTAACCTGTACCCGGAAATAGGAATTATTGAATTGTCAAATCAAATTCGGTTACATCGAATATTTTCTTTGTCTTCCTTAATTGAAGGAAGTATTGAGCTATATTTAATCTATCATATTTCTCCATTATTATTTTCAATAGTATCCTATTTTAAATGATTCATTTGCAGCGGATTAAAATCAAAATGACAAAATTTGTATAATTCTATAATTAGGATCATCTAGATCAGATATCCGACATACACAATTCCATCAATTACAATTTCATCGATCACAATTCCCTCGACTCTATCAGTTAAACGTCCAAACAAAACGAGAAAAAGCAACGATAAAATAAACTATACAGAAATATAAACCAAACACGCGTCTTCATGCAAGAGACAAACGACGCGACAAGCAATCCAGAAATATTTCCCGATTTAAAGTCAGCATCGAGCAATAAGAGGAATTATTCCCGCGCCGGTACTCGACATTGACAACAGGAATAATCCCATTCTTCCGAACCGGTAACCAGCCGCATAACAAACACGGATTCCCGGTTCCCGCGTCTCGCCGAGATTCGTAAATATTTTTTAATGTCGCGGATATTTGTTTCACAGATTCGCATCGCGCGGACGTCCATCCCCTCCGCGCCCCGTTTCTCGCGTTCCGCCCTCTATTTGCCCAATCGCGGGGGCGAGTTTTACACGAGTGTAAATATTCTCGTGAATATCGAATTCGAATTTACAATGGAAATACCGGGTCGACGGTCGGCGACGTCGTTCTACTCGCCTTGTGCTCATAAATCTCCTTCGCCTTTCTTCCGTCCCGGTGTTTGTCGTGTCTGATCTCCTCTTCCGCGTCCTGCTCGTCCCCGCTGCTCCTCGGCGACCTCACCGACGAATACAACGGCTCGTCGCCCGTTTCCGCGCGCCTCGAGCCCGCATTCTCCGCGACCTCGTCCGGCTTCGGCGGCAACGGCCTGCCCTGGTTCCTCTTCTTCCGGCGCGGCGGAGGAACTGGCGCTGCATCTTTCAGATTCGAGCCTAATGAAGGTGTAAAGAAGAAAGTTGTTATTGTAGATTTTATTTTAACGTGAACCATGTCAGTTAAAGCCTGATAACGACACTTCAGAGCCACCAAAGTTAATACTATTATCTACTCTGCGTCTGCCCCTACAGTGACATATTCTACTTACACGTCACCTTAGATCTGTTCTATTGAGCTGATCAAGAACTTTTCTCTTACGTTTCCACAAGGACAATAACTTATCAATAATCCAATTTCAACGTTAAGAAATTAACCTTCGAACACCCAACTCCAACGCAAACCACGTACACACATCATTATTACATTACTATTGTTATATTATTACATTATCATCGTTAAATTTCTATATTACTATTATTACATTCCCATACCATTATCACTGTAATTACGATCATGTTACCATATCATTATAAAGCCAATAAACCAACACCGAGTTCCCCGTGCCAGAACGCGCCAGCCGAAGTCGCGCATTCAGAAATTCCGTCGGCCGAAAACTTTCCCGTCGCGTTGACGGCACGCGCTCGCGTTTTTGCTCTCATTCCCGTCGGCGGTAAAGCCTGAAAACCGCTTATTTACAAAACACGGACAAATACGGCCGTGCATCCCGGCGTAGTCGTCGTCGTTGTCGTCGTCGACGCGAGCACGGGGTCACGGCCTTATCAGCTGGCACGTCGGAACGAGGCATGTTCTCGTTAAGGATACAGCTTGCAGTACGAGCTAACGATAAATTGTGAGCTTACAGCTGGACGTCGGCGTGGTGGCGGGATAGAGGCTCGTGTCGACGGTTAAATTCGTGAGGGCCGAGCCGGGCCTCGGCGTGCTCGGCACTTCGAGGTTCACGTCGACCCACTCGCTCGGATGAAAAGGCCTGTCCACGGAATCTATGCTCCTGCCCCTCGTGAGCACCTCCCTTGGCGGCGAACCAGCGTACCCGATCTCCGAGCTGCAAAATTAACGCGGAATGCATCGCCGTGAGTAAACTCGCAGTGTAATATCGTTAAATTTTCTTTCCCTTCCGTTCTGTTTCTCATGTCTGGATGAACGGGCGTCTTTTTCTTTTTGTTTCCAACGGACGTGGGAATTATAAATGTTTAAACTCGTTCGAAAGTTTCAGGTTCGATTAGATGCGGTAGTTAATTTGAGAGTGGAGCAAGGGTTCGTGTAAATAAGAGGTTCCGGCGATGTTATTAACCTTTGTTTGAATTAGATCGGAAGTTTTGGGGTTGATGTACAGTAGTTATTTTGAAAAGTTGAGCGAAACAGTTTGGAATAAAATGGGTTCGGTGGGTTCGGGAGTTGGTGAATCTATGATAGAGGCGTATGGAGCTGTATGGTTTCTAGCGAGATTCGATTGGTAGAGAGTTTAAGGTTTGAAATTAGCGGAATGGTGTTCGAAAGAAGCACTTCGTATCCTGACTATAGGAACAATCAACTCCGAAAAGTCCTCTATTCGAAAAATTCGAGGGAGCTGTTATCTTTTATACGTATTCCGCAGGAAATCCAATCTAGAGCCTTCGATTTGTGATATTTCCCTCTACACGCCGAATTTTTAACTTCTGCTAAACCTTTGATACCTAACCTGTAATTGGCTTCGCTGAAAAAGAATCCTTTCGTCGCTCAATTCAACGTATATCGAACGAAAAAAAGGATTTTCCTTTGTACGGAATAGCAATTTGAAATCGTGCATTAACGCCGCAAAAAAATTGTTTAATCATGATCATACGATTCGTTCGACGCGAAAAATTGGAGCAAAACGAGTTTCTGGATTCTCCGTTGCTATTAATGCGTGATTACGTTGATTACTCGTTCAAAGATTCCAAACAGAATGTGAACGTAATTACTCAATTTATTAAAATTCAAATTAAATATTATTAAAAAATATATAAAACCTTGAATATACAACTCTTTTAATACTATTCATTACCAAAAATCTTTCCCTATTCTAAGTTCATTTTCCTAATAATATTATTAAAAATTTGAATTCGATGAAAGGTCCACAGTCTAGTTACCAACCATTACACTTCAGACCAAACACAGATACAGAACATCCGTAAAATTTTCGCCTTTTCAATAAATTCTTAACGACGAAGTAGCTGCATCGATCGCAGCTGAGAAAGAAATCGCAGGTCAAGGGGTCAAATGCAAAACGCGAAGCAATTTTCCTCACTGGCTCGTTGCGCTGCGGGTGGGTTCGCGGGACCCGAGCCCGCTTCCGGCCCGATCCGGCCGCGGTTTCTGTATTTCGAAAATTTTCCGGCGTTGACCCCGGGGCCGAAAATTATTTGGCATCGCTACAATGCGGCTCTATTATACGGTTACTCGCAAATGCATGCCGTGTTTCTTCGTGTCCCCCGAGCCATAACTCTTCGGAGACGCGGAACGTTGCTGGAATTTCTGCCGCTACCTACAGTCTCTTCCTTTTATACGAAAGTTCCTTTTAACTTCTCGTAGAACGCCCCCGACGCACGCGAACGATTCGAGAATATCGACGAAAAATCGTGGAATTCCATCGATTAACTTCTTCCTTTTTTCTCAATCCTATCCCGTGCTCGAGGAATTCTTTCTTCCGTTCGGAGAATCGTAGCACACTGCGAAAAAGATGGTCAAAATAAAAACGACGCTTGAATTCCTTGTCCTTGTGTTTCAGCTGCTTCGCTGTTTGCTTCTTTGTTCTCCCTCGACCATTCGTCTTTCAGTCTTTTACGTTTTATCGTTTCCTCCGGGAACTGCTTAACACTGTCGATTTCGAAATTAATTCGAATTCTGGTGTGGACGATAATGTTTAAAGAACCTAATAGAATATTAATCAACGTGAACTTCGAATAAATCGAATCTAAATACCACAGAAAGTGTATACAATAAACGACGAAAGACCAATATGTTCCTCAATGTCAACTATCTAAAAGCTCTATATCAAATTCACTATTTTATAAGAAATTTCGAACTCCGACAACCTCCCTCCACGAAGTATAAACCTAACAGAGTCGCACGGAAACAGTTCATCGATCCATCGATCGTTTCCAATGGTTGCCACTAGCCTACTGGGTTCCTCTAACTCGGCGAGGAGAGTTTGCCGAACGATGCTCCGCTTATCGGTGCACGCCGCCGCGTAAATTAGGTCGCGACGGATCGCATCAGGCCGACTTAACGCCGGCGCATAAATAGAGCGCACGTGTCGCGCGGACGTGCGTGTGCTAACCCTGTCGATCCACCAATCGCGCGACCGCTACATGTTGATACACCAAACAGGGATCGTTTATGCGCATGGAGTAGCATAATAATCGGTTAGGCGGGCATTACTGGGATCAGGGGTGTATCGTGCACCTGATTCGAGACCGATAGTTGCCATATTGCGTTTTCTAGCCAACGAGTGTCTACCGAGATTTCGTTTAAAATCGGCCCCAATGATAACGTTCGTTGAAAAACGCGGAAAACTCTTGAAATTAGAAGCCCGCGAATGTAAATAGCGGGCTCCGCATTTGAATTTCAGATGAGGTTGATTAATTAGACTCGAATTTTAGAGCCGGCGTCGGGGTAATTGATAGGATTGAGATTTTAATTTGGGATAACGCTAATTAATAGGTTCGAGACTTCGATTCGTCTCGGAGGAACGAGGATTCCGAAGTTTATTTGTTTTATTTGAACGATTTGTTGTTGCTTTTAGCGCTTTTGTGAGATGGTAGCGTGGGATTTTTTTTAAATTACAGTATTTATTGGATCGTTCTATATTGTACTTTTTTGGATGATATATTATTGATGTTTTAGAAATAAAAAGAAGGTATTATATATTACAATAGCTAAGACAATATAAGTTTATTAATATAATTTTAATAAGTCAGGTGTTAGAGAAAGTATTATAATCAATATCATCTCAAGAAATCAAGTATTACAAAAACTATTAATTTAGCTATCACAGAAAGTATCCAAATCAATGTAATTCTACCAATACTCAATCCCAAAAGTAGAATTCACTCAAATTATTTCCAATCTAAAGTTAATTTATATATATAACAAGCTAAAGTTAGATTCCGCTGAAAAACTCGAGCAGAGGAGATTGCGAAAGAGTTGAAAGAGGCGTCGAAGACCGGAATGAAGTCGAGAACGAAATTGATTACGGCGAGTAAATACACACGCTTGTTACGCAGCTGTCCGCCGTGTTGGATGTTTCAAAAATTACGGTGCCCTATAAACACGGGTGCGTCGCAACAATTTCAATTCCGCGCTGGCCGAGCGGTTCATTCGAGGTGGCAACGTTACTCGGCTGCATATCGTGACACGTAACGAGACACCGGAGGAATTCCGGTGTAATAACTGCGCGAAAGATCTATGCGTAGATAACTACGCTCGCTCGCTCGCGGATCGCTTCTGGCTCGCACGCACGTGAGCTAAGATTATTGCGCGGCGCGCCGTCGAAAATCCATTTGACCGGCGCATTAATCAATGCGCTACCGGAAACGTCGCTGGGTACAAGTGGAAAAGGAAATTAGTTTTTCTAAGATAAAGAGTTGACCGATTAATCTTTCTTAAGTATCAATTCATAACGCGACCTACGGAACGATATTCGTTTTACGTTTTGAGTACAGTATGTCTACAGTGGAAGATTAATTTTTCTGTCGATTTTTTAATGGTTTATCATTTTTTTATTATTTCTACTTTTATTCTTCGTTAGTCGTTTCTCTTTTATCTTCGTTTGACACTCTGCCCGGTTGCCGGATAGTTTTATGATACACCGGTATCATTTCAATCGTGATTTAGTCAGCGAACAAATTTTGAAATTTATTATTTTTAAATTGGTAGTGGATGTTTTCAGGACACCTGATGCATACATTGTATCGTAACACGCAGACTTTATTTATATCGCCAACCGGAAAATGAATTTCGTTTTATTTGCGTCCGTGATGTTTTTAGGACACCTGATGTATGTTACATAGAGTTTCACAATATTAAGATGTAACTTGAATTGTAATTTCGTCGTAGAATAGTAATGAAAACGGATTTACGACATCCGTAAATTACTTTCTTCGCAGCTATCATATAATATTTTTAGAACAGCAGTCTCTTATACAGTGTGTCTCGTGATATGCATAACTTTTCGCTGTAAATTGGTCGGAGAAAAATAATAGAAAGCCACTGTCTTGCTTTTTCATAGGAACTACCGCTTATAATGTTCCTTAAGAGATCAAAATCGGCTTACGGTTCACGCAAATCAATATTGCATAATAAGCAATAATTACGCGTAACTTTGCAGTAACAATATTTACGCGACTGTATTTGAAGAATACGCGGTACACGGCTTTCGGGAGATCGTAAGGAACGCCGGAAAATCTCGATAACAGAAATCTTTTTCTTTCCTCTCGGAAAGAGAAACACGCAAATCGTATTGGCAGCAATCGAATAAAACGCCGCTGGGGAAAAAGGAACGGGACAAAATAAAACGCGGAGGCAAGGAGAAAGTCGAACGTGGGCGAAGCGTAGCGATGAAATTAGAAAAATCGGGGTTCCTCCGCAGAGGAAAATGACGGTGAAAAATCGGAAGGTGTCGGTCAGAGAAAAACGGCCGCGATTTGCAAATGCGTGCAACGGAACTTCGAATATTTCACCTGCGAAACGGAATTTTCGAAATTTCACGCTGCTGGAAACGAATTTCTGTTCTTCTGGTAGAATCGAATTTAGAAATCAAAAAGCGAGAAGCGCATTTATAATTCGCATTAAATTAGAGCGAATAAGTATTTCTGAGTTTTCGAGAGAAACAAAGCTTTGTGAAATGTTTTCGGATTAATTAAGTATTAATATCGTAATTATTGATATTGATACTATTAGAAATCAATCCTATTAATAGTATCAGGAATTAATATTGTTAATAACATTTCTGAATTTTCGAGATAAAAGAACTTTGGTGAAATGTTGTTGGATTAATTAAATACGAATATTACAATGCTTAATATCGCTAATTACTATTGGTTAATATTAATAATAAGATTGTAGTATTAGTACTTAATTAATCCGACGACATTTCAGGAAAGCTTCTCTTCCTCGAGAACTCAGAAATAGAAATTATACCACTCTTATCCCGATCCACTCAATTGTATGTACATTCACCGATGCTTTCTTAAAATCACGTCCGTTCCACTTTACATCAAGGATAGGAGTAACTCCAATTTAATACAGATCTTTTGCATCGTTTTCGAAGCAGATAATTATCGCGCTAATGCTTAACGCGTGCGATCCACAGACCGTTGAGGATTACCTTACGATGATAATAGTTAATTTCGAAACAGATCGCGATGCTTAAAGATCCATTCAGCGTCCCGCATAATTTCAGGCGTCCGGATTAAGCTTCGAAAATAATCACTTAATTACGAATTCGCGTGAGTCACTGTAATTCTCGACTTTCATTGCGTCGGAGACAAACTGCCTGTTCCTTGTACATACAAAAGAGAAACTGAATCTTTTTCCAGAACTAAAACAACGGAACATCATGGGGAGCAAAGGAAACCGAATAGAAATTTAAAAAATTCTCTCTCCGTTTTAAAACCAGGAGCTCGGCTCATCCTCTACATAAAACACGCGTGTCTTAACAAGAAAATACCCAATGAAAAATAAAATTCATCCTTACTATTGATGTCAACTTAAGAAACAAAGAATTATCCTTAAATTATATCTTACGAGATAAAAAACAAAACACCTCAATTGTGGTGCTCAAAGTGTTTTTTTACAAAAACTTGTTAATACCGACGAAACAGGCTTACGCTCGTCGTAACGGAAATTGAATGAAAATCGTGGTTTTCCAAAAGGAAGGAGAAGCCGTGCTGCTTCGACACGTATCGAGAATCGTTTTTGTTCCAGGGAATGCTAAATGAAACGATACCGGAGGTATAGAGGGCGGAGGAAGGAGAGAAAAAATGGTGCACCCGAGGACGGCGCACGGCAAAGGTCGACAAAAACGAGGAAGGTGGAAAGTTCACCGAAAATAGCTCGATGGTCGTAACGTCCGCGTATAAACATGTTACTGTACACCTGTGCTTACACGAGATGAGATTCGCGATCGGAATATAAAACAAGTGCATCGTAAATGCGCGTACGCGCCGCGCGCGGGGTCGGGGCGGATTACCAAGCAGGCCGGATCCGCTTTGAATCCGAAAGCGAAGCATTTATAATGCGCGGATTTTCAAATCGAATTACAGCGCTTCGACGGATTCTCACGGAATCTGGGAAGATCTTGTTTTCACTGGCATTTTCTTGGCCGAAAGATTTTCTTTAATTGAAATGCATATAATTTTCCCTTTGGCAAACCTGTGATTGGGTATCGAAGAAGTTGGAAATAATTTCTTGGATAATAAATGTTACACTTTAGTGAATATAGTAAATTAATATTTAATGCTCCTGTTTTCAATGGAATACTTATAGTAGTGTCTTTCTCGCAGGAACATCGAAATTTTCCAAAAGAAATTCTTTTTCAAGATCTTATTTTCACAATGGCTTGCCTTTTCTTCGCCAAAGAAACTTCTTTTTAATTTAAATACATACAATTTTCTTTTTGGTAAATCTGCAACTTCGTATCAAAGGAATACAAAATGATTTCTTGGATAATAAATGTATTCTAGTGTAAATATAGTAAATTAATATCCGATACTCCTGTTTTTTAATAAAATATTTCTAACGAATGCCGAACAAGCACACAAAATATTCAATACGAAAATAACAAAAGAATACATTGTCCAATTTCTTATCTTGCGCATTGTTAAAGCAACAATCTTATTACACCGATAATCATTGCAAAATCACTCGTCGAACTCGATTGAATCAAACAACTGTTCCACAATCAGTTTCTCCATTCTTCAATTTTCACGCGATAAACCATTCCCCTTGACACGGTGATTTTTATTTAAAACTTTCCGCCGCGTTGGACAGATCACGGCGTGGCCGGATTCGAATAAATCACCGTGCGCATAAATCAGTATCGTCGACCGCGTGCGCGGGGATAAAGGCGCCTATAAAAGACAAGAACAGGGACAGGTTTCCGTTATCGCGAATGAAGATCTCCGGATCGCGTGACAGCTTTTCTTCCCATATACAGAGAAGTTTTAGGTACGGCTGCTCCGAATCCGCGGCGCGGCCGTTGCGTGGGCCATGTTTAGGCTGTTTTTTAACGCCCACGCAACGGCCGCGGCGCGATTCCTTTTTAAGGTCAGTGGAACGAGCGCCGCGGCCGCAGGTGTCCAAAAATAAGATGGCCGTAAGAAGCTACCGGCCGGACGCCATTTCAGGAGTTCCTGTTCATCGGAATCCTTAATTTGGAATCCCCTCCTCCGAATTTACGAAACGCCAAATTGTTTGCGTTAACTCTTTGAAACACAAATTTGAAAAAAAATACAAATGAAACTATAATGTATTCTATAATGCATAATTTCCTTCATTCACAAGAGACGCAATGGACGAATTATTGAACTTCCAATATTCTGAGTATTCTCGTTTCATATTCAACTGACTAAAATTCTTCAGAAGAGAATCAAGTTTTATTCAACACCTATTCTGCAAATCGAAGGATCTTCAATTCGCCGAAAAATCCATTGTCAAGTTACAACTTCTAAATTCAACATCTATACTCCAGATCCGCGATGATCAACAGCTACGATCATCGACGCGAGTATGCAACACATCCAGAGAAAGTCCTAGTTTCTCAAATCAGTCTTGCACAGAACTAATCATCGAACGCTGAACATTTCGACACGCGGCTACGATATTTTCCATCGGCGTTTACGGTGCCGCTCTTAAACCTCCATTCAAATTGGCCCCGATGTTATTCCAGTTTCCCGGGGAAACATCAAATATTGACCAATTAGCCGTGCTCCGCGTCACATCTTAAATTACCTTCCCACTCGGCGCCGCGCGGAGAAATTACACGCTCGCGGGCTTGGGAAGGGGGAACGCCACGCGCGTTCTCGCGTAATTGGGGCTCGACGCGCGGTTCTTATCGATCGGCCGGATGATAATTCGCGCGCGGAACTAATTCGCGTTTCCAGAACGTTTTCTTCGTTACCTCGAGTGTCCCCTTCGCCGCGGAAAAGAAACTCGACGACCCGTGGATCTTTTGCTGCCGGTGAATCGGAAATGAGGCTAACGGCCGCCATCTTGCCGTGGCTTGGACACTGTATACACTTTTGAGCAAAGGTTGGAAGAAATTTGTAATCCGAGCTAATCTTTTCATTGAAATTAATTTAGAAATTATTGTCGATGGAATTCATTTCATGTACAATAGTTCTTTGATGATTGTAATTCAAAATACTATTTGTGAAACTTTGAGACATGTAAAAGAAACAACTTGAATTAGCCTTTTGCTATTGCAATGAGATATTAATTTTTGCATTTTGTTGTAATTTTCTTGTTCGAATTACTTGGCAATATTTTATTTCTCAAAATCGATACTATTTATTATACGTCATAAGGATTACATTAGTACGGCACAAAAATAGAACCGAGAGTTTCAGGACAAGAGTACAGACATAAGGAATCCCAGATATGTTAAATACAGTAGTGGAAAGGTAGGAGAACCGAAGTTCAAACAAGATCTTCACGTTTTTCTAGAAAAATTCTCAAGAGCTTCGATCTTACGAAGAACAAGGTGGTTGATTCGATCTATTTCCTGATTGTGTTCGTGTTTCGAGACAAGATTTCGAGGCAAGGAACAGGATCCTTTAAGCAGGCGATCCCTGTTCAGCGTCCGTCGTACGTGAATCCAATCTAAACAATGACTCGAGGTCGAAGAACGTCGGTCAGCCGCGAAGTCGACCTTAAATGGTCACATTCTGGTGCGGCTAGGTGCGACGTGCCACTCGGACCACGTAATTTCTGCCGCGTTTCGGCCATTCGTGTCCCCGCCGCGTCGCCACGAATTGGATCGCCGTGGGACTAATGGCGTTTCACGGCGACACGCGAAATAACTTTTGATCAACGAGCATGACGGGACACCGTATCGGGTTCCATGGTATTGGCTGTGCAATGGTATCATCCGTAATTATAGGAGCCGCGCCCGGTCAAAGAAGTCTTTGCGCGACGCGCTCGGCGAACAGTTTCGCAATTAACGCCGGAACTACCGATCGCTCTGTGTAATTGACACGTGTCTTATAAAAATTGCGGGAATACATTTTTTCATCGTGTGGTCTTTATCGTAGCCCGAACCACTTTTCTTCGCTCGATTCTTGCGATATCTTCAAATATCAGAGAATAAAAGATGAAAGTTAGCCGAGAACTACTTAAGACAAAATGATTAGACTGTTCCTATAATCCTACGAAAGATATCGAGGAACCTTGAAAACTAAATATTTCTTCGAAAGTAAAGTTTATTTGATAAAACTGTGAAAGATATTGAAGTATCTTGAAAGACGAATATTTGTTTGGAAACATTTATTTCGTGAAACGTTTTGATCGAGAACTTGAAGGTTTCTCAGAACTTTATAGAGCTTCAATTGAAATTTTCAAATTACTATATCTTCAAAAAGCTGCGTTCATAGGATTTGCTGACAAGGTTCTCCGCGAAATGTCAAAATTTTCTCAAAGCTTTCACAGAACCGGGGCACGAAGACGCGCCGACAGAAGATCATTAAGTTACGCCCTGAAAGGAGACTTCAAAAAGGCTTCGAACGGAATCATTTCCTTTATCGAGTCGAAAAAAATAAAGGCACCGCGTCAGAATCGCTGACAGCGCGAGGGGTTTCACCAGGTAGACTCCGTTTGCTCGTGGAAATCATCCGTGCGTTTAAAGAATATAAGTCCGGGCGCGCAGGCGGTCGGCTCTCTTTTTCCGTAACACGTCAACTTTTTCGTGGGAATTCGTGGGATTTCAAATCCCTGTGTCTTTTTTCCTGCGTTTTACGCCGACGCCGCGTCCATTTCTCTCCGCCGTGCCCGGAATTCCAGTTAAAGCGGAACGAATCAAGCGATAGTCCGATTACGAGCGCGGAAATACTCGCGGAAATGATGACGGCCGGGAAAGGTCGACCTGTTAAACACCGATGAAAACCGATTTCCGCAGCTGAAACCAATTGGTGGCGCCGAATACACCGAATGATTAGCTTTCTCTAAGTACGTTAGTGCGTCACCGCGGAATATCAACTTTGCACGAGTAAGAGTGCTCCTTAAAAAGATTGATCACGTTTTTGTGGGTGGATATGATCGATAGTATTGAATATATGATTGATAGCACCAACGACAAAATATATTGGTTCCTTTATCATGATCAAAGAGCGTAGAAGGATTACAAAGTAGGACGCGATTGATTCTTGATATTTTAGAAGTCGCGGCTTGGTAATGATGGTATCCTAAGGATAGAATCTAATGGAGCTACAGTGAGTCAGTCAGTGAAATACGAAATGTACTGATAGTTTAAATTTCAGAGGATCCAGCAACTTAGAGAATTTAAAACACGTATGTGCCTAGCACTTGTCAGACGTTAGGGTAGAGGTCTCAATAAGTTATAGGTTCTAATTAAGTAACCAATAAGTCGTTTAAGGTGCTGATGATACTGATCTAGTGTAGACAATGAAATTCAAATATTAATGAAGGAAACTTAAGGATCCGGTTGTTTGGGAAGTTGTTAGAGGCTGAGGTACCTCTAAGTCTAACACGCATAGGATGCTAGGATTGAAGTCCCATTAATCCAAATGTTCCAGTCATTCGATAACGAGGAATCCATGAGTATAATATTTAAATGTTGAATAATGAAGAATCAAGCAATCCTTTATAAACTAAGTACCACGAAACTCATCAGTTGCTTCTGGATATAACTCAATACAATTCATGTGGCAAGACCATTTGCTCCCTATAATTCCCGTTCAATTAACGCTTCCACTCTGTATATACACGGCTCCATAAATAATGTCGGTGAACTTCCGTTGGCTAACAAGCTGACACCTATTCCCGCTGTAACGTGTTCATTATCGATCGCCGAGGCGGGCGGAATTCGCGAAAAACAACAATCGTTGACGAAACGAATCTCCCGGTTACTATAAAGGATACCCAAGAGCGAGAATAAAGGCGTGCAATTAACGGACAGCCGAGCCAAGCTATCCCGAATTCTTATTATCTCCGCTTGTGCTAGTCCTCGGGTGTTATTAACAGCGGCGCAATTCCAGCCGAGGTGCGGGCAACTTTCCAACGGGCGGGCTCTTAAAAACGACACTTAAATCCTGTTTCGCGCCACCGATAAAGCTCTCGTACAAGCCACCGATCCACTTAATTGTCTACGTATCCGCGATATTTTAAACGGACACGTACAACGCCGGAGAAAACGCGCGACAGTGTGATTCATGTCGCCGGGGGCGAGCCTCGGCGAAAAGTGAATGTTAATAAGATACTAAAATAACGAAATAAAACCCTGCGCGAAGCTACGCGCGTCATGACGCGCGTTTCTTGAGTCGGTCCTGTTTTCGCACGGTTTCTCTGCGCGCTCTTCGAGATTAAAGTGCCGCGAATTAAAAATTATACTGCGCTGCCGTGACACGCGGGGAAAATGTTTAAAATAACACGCGGCGCGAACGCTATTCGTTGTAAGCTTGACCACCTACCTTGTTACCCTCTGTGTGGCACTGCCGAGCACTGACCCTTCTTCCTTCAGGCTGGGATAGATCTGAAAAAAAACCAGTTGAATTACGTCAGGACATTTCAACTAAAAAAACATGTATTTCGTGATAATTCATAATTAATTATGTAATTTTCTTAAGATATAAAATACAGCATATATGAAATTAATGAATCATTTTTCTAAACGTATAGTATATAGAATTAGAAATATTTAGAAGAATTTAAGAGCAGATGATTCTTAAAATAGATTCTATATTATTAAACAATCTTCGTGGTGACGCAATGAGTTCTAAAATATACGCGGTTCAAATATTATTTCCATTCTCTTACTCCTTAACATTTGAACAATACAAAATGTCGAAATTATTCTTTTACAAGGAGAGCATAGGAAAACTTTCTTAATAATAGAATTCTACAGTTCGTGAAATTTTATTGATTTCTATTGAGAAGACAAACTGCTCTAATATTTCTGGTACTTTTCTCTTGATAAAAATTGAGACGCAACACGCAGAAGACTTTCCATTTCGCAATCTCCACTTTTCAAAACGTGATTCGAAGACGTTCCGAGAACGGGGCCGGCAGTCTCCGGTCGCTCGTTTAAATCTCCCGACGGATGCCGGGCGTTCAAGAGCACCAAAAGCCCGCGTAATTTTCTTCCGTGTCGTTGCGTTTGAAATATTCTCCACTGGCATCAGCTTCCTCAACCTTTTTCCCATTTGTCGGGCGAAGATTACACGGGCATCGGTTGTAACCGACGCGGAGCTGCGCTCGATCGGTCTCTTAAAGATGGCGGGGGCCGAACGTAGCTAGTAGACAAGTCATTAAGAACCCAAGACGGTGGGGCGTGCACTCAGCCCACGGGAATCCTCGGCCAATTTCCTGCGGAGATACGATCGAGGAGAGAAATCGCTGTAGCAAGCACATTTCTGACCTTTGCTAACGCTACTGGGACCAATTTTGGGTCCTAATGCCGGCCATTTTGTAACGACGCTGTTCTCCGTTATTTTATGTGTTGTATTTCAATGGAAATACTTTAACATGATTTTCTATGTTCTTTTATTTTAGTGTTTAAGGTAATACGATAATCTGTTAATTATGACTGTCCAAAATATTTCTATTAACGACATTTTCTTTTGTTCTTTGTATATTATTATCTTTTATTTCTATATCTTAGTTTTCATTTTTGTATTTCTATTTGCAATACAGTTCGTCGATAGTCGATTCAACGAGACGCTTCGTGGTTTCAACAATCGAAAGAATGTCACTGCAACTATGACTCATTCGAACACCAGTCACACATGCGTTTGTTTACACCCACTGACTCACATACCGATAAAACACTGACAGAAGTAACAGTTAATTGCCGATCCCACTGGAAAATGAAGGTGAGTAAGCTTAGAACACACTCTTAATAACAACAGTACGACATTCTCTAATTTATTACAATCCACAAACTAATTAATTTCTTATATTCTATTAACGCGGAAGTAACGCAACCGGCATAATTACAAACGAAGACCACATGTGTCCTCCCCCGATCGCGATAAATAAATAACGAACGAACGCAAATGAGTTCGCGATAAACAAAACAGGGAACCGATGGCATACAGTGCGCGCGATGTTTATTAACATTGGTACAGTTCGTACGGCATCGGTATAGCAGGGAGTTCGGTTATCCCCGGCCGAAGCCGATCATAAAGTTGATCGGCCGCCATAAAGACAAAAAGCAGTTCGATAGTTCACCGTCGACGTTGCGTAAAAGATACGGTTATTGCACCGCGGTCCGGGCGAGCTCTGAAATATTCAGCGGCCCGGGATTGGTACAGCCGCCGGTATGAATATAATTCCAAGTATTGTCCCGCAAAAATTGATTCCTTCACGCGTGCCGCTCCTCCATCCACCCCCTGACAAACAGGAACAAAAAAAAACGGAAAGAGAAGAATTAAATCCAGCGGCAGCCGCGGATCCCCGGGCACACGTTCAAATTAAATTGGACTTACAGGTGGCATTGACGGACGGACACGGATAATTTAAATTTTAAAGTGGACCCGCGTGGCTGCCGCGGAAATTCGAGCGTCCTGCGGAATCAGGCAGCGGCTCTCATTCCTGTGTTTCCTCGTTCTGCGATCAGATTCGAGATTTCTTCGAATTTTCCTTCGTTAACGGTAGACTTACGGAACGAGCCAATTTGACTCGTATTCAGTCTTATAAACATTATTTGGTAAATTTTTGGGTCTTGATTGGTGTAGACACGCAAATGTATATCGCCATTGTGCACTTTTGAACCTCTAATTTCCAAAATCCAAATGAACAGATGTCAATTTCTCTTAAAGCGATTAGAAATTTGAGACACTTACGGTACAGTTTATTCTCTGTCGATAGTCCAAATGAATAAATATCAATTTCTCTAAAAGCGATAGAATAAACCATAAGTGTCCGCGAATCTTAACGACCCTGATTCTTGGAAAACAAGATTTTCAACAAAGTTTATGATCATTTATTAAGCTTTTAATTATTAACACTTCAAAGCCGACCTGTCCCTTTTCATTTACCAAGAAATAGAACCATCAATTTAACAATAGCATTAGTTACGTCTCATCTTTCTACTGTAATGTATTAATATATTTCAGTTTGTTGTCGCTCCGAGTTGTCTCACTATTCCAAAAGTTTTAAATCTCCGATCGGCGAACGGAAAAGTTAAACAAAAATTCCCTTTCAACCATGAATTGCTGTCTACGTTAACGTGAAAGCGTGAATACTATAAAATTCGATTATACTACATACACGTTACATAATACTTCTTGCAGGACTCTACAGTCCGAAGACCAACGGACGAGAAGGAGAAAAAAGGTCGCAGACTTATGACGCGAGCTGCACGGCGCTCGTGAAACGTTAACTCCGCGGTTAAGTGCGCCTCGACCGCGTGTACAGGAAACAGAAACGGAGTTGCGTCTGATCCCCGACGGTCTTGTCGAAGGATTGCGCAATCACCGACACACGTAGCCATCCCGCGCGAGTTGCATAATTCCCTTTTGTGTGCTCGCGAGCGCGGAAACGCTGTTACAAGCGAGCCGTTGCTCGCTCCTCGCCGTCGATCTCTAACAGGATTTCAGCGTCCTCGCGATCGACCTTTAAACCATTTTCACCTGCGATCACGTGGCCGATGGGCGTAGAACGTGACCGTTCCTCTAGCTCCGGCGCTACGGAGTCCGAGCGCCGCCATCTTGAAGTCGGAGGAAGTCTTTCCAACCGACGCGAACTACAATAAAAGATTTCTCATGATTATATTGACTAATTGGCCGACGGCTACGCTGCGATTAAGCCTGCTTTGGCTCGCGGGAACCGATGAGAAGATAATGAGCAGTTCATAGACGCATTAGTCAAAATTACACTTGCGTTTGAATGCTCGTGGCTACCTTTTACGAAAACAGGCCTCGATTTCATGAGAGAACTCTTAGAAAGTTTTAATAAAAAGTTCAACGTTTCGATCCTAGTTTGGTGCAGCCTTCGTCAGAGAAACTGAGTTCTCGGGATTACATCTATCATTGCATCAATTTTCTATATAAGCATTAACATTGCTAGCGAGCATAATTCTTGGAAACAATACTGTAGTCAAATCTGTAATCATCTACCAACCTCCTGAAATTACCAACGCTTCAAATTCAACTTATCCTTTCTTCGCCAAGAAATGAAACCTTCGATTCCTAAACCAAAGTATCATTAAATATTATTAACTATTATTAAACATTATAAAAATTAAATACCAAAAACCAATAACTGTTCCACATCTTCCAGAGCCATTAACAATTTAATCCCACACCTATAAATCCTGGAAACATAAAAACCAAAAACAACGTCCAATCAACTCTCGCGGAAGTCTCCGAAATATCGTCCCTTCCACAGGTCCCACCCATAAAAAGTAAGGCACGCGAGTGTCGCGGAGTGTTCGCTCGCGGCAAATTGTCCGTAACAAAAATCCAGCGCGGAAAGTTGCCGGGGACGGAAGACAACGCGCCGGAAGCGAGGAAGGACGGGGTTGGAGTGTGTTCCGGCGGCACAAGAATTTTTATCGACACCCCCGCTTTCACGCGCACATAATCGCCGACGCGCGTCTCCCTTCCCGGAATCGTACACGTGTCGTTCCGACGGGCGACGGTTTACATTGCAAATTCGTCGGGGAAGTTGTCGCCCGCGACACGTTGCCTCGATCCTGAGCAGCAAAAGTTGCCTGAACGATTAAATTACCAGCCGCGCCACCGGTCCCCGGATTAGAGACATTGTTTTGATACTTTGCCGGGGAATTCTCATTGTCTTGCCGCTCCTCGCGATCGGTTAATCCTCTCGTGATGAAAAAACTGGGATAATGGAAGCTGTCTTCCTTTTTTCACTCTTTGTGCGCTGAATTAATATTCTTCTAGATGTCTTTTGGACGTCTTTGTTGGAAATGTTTTGAGACTTTGTATAGTATAAGTGTGAATGATATTTGATATTGTCGAACTGTGAATATGTAATTGTTATTGAAATTAAATTGGACTGAGGATGGGAATTTAACCTTTATCGGACGATGATTCTTTGAAATATACGAAGAGCTTCAGCAGATGAAGTTAAATTATATATTGATTGCTTAAATCGTAGAGAAGGAAACTACGTGATCTCTTGCTGTTCAAGTAATTAAATCATTTGTTTGACATAGTGTTCCAAATATAAACACTTAATCTCGCCAAAATGACATTCGTTTGCCAAAGGCTTAAATATATTAGGTTTGTAATAGAAAACTGTGATTTAAGTCTGTACGAACTGATTAACCTCTTTTTGCAAATCAATGTAATTAACGTCTAAGTCGATCTACAAAAGTCTGAATTTACAGTTAGCATCAGTGAACACTAAACGTTCGACAATTTCCTTTTTTCTCACCAAATCGATCAAATATTCCAGCACCAAAAATAACAAGATACTAAACATACAGCTATTGACAATGCCTACTTCTCACCTCATCTACTCTACTTTTACAATCATCTTACATTCGTCGCGAGAAAGGAACTATACGTGAACAGTAAATTCGACAAGCATTCTCGTACAGATGGAAAAAATTCGCCACGCGTGTGTCACGTAGAATATAATAAATTTGAAGTAGTAACCGGCCGAAGGAAAGGTGTCGGCGGGCAATAAAATGGCGGCGACGTTCCGCGGGATTAACGTGGGACGTTTACGTCCGGCGATCGGGTCGGAGGAACGTTTTTACTCCTTCCGGGACGCGTTATTGTGCCGGCGATTGATCCCGGCCGGAAGCTGGAATTCCTTTCGAAACGCTTATCCCGCGAGTACACGTTCCCCGGTACGGAACGTTCGCGCGGGACGTGGAAAGTACTTACGCGACAGAATCGCTCGAAAGCGATAAGTCCCGCCGCCATAAAACTCGATTATTTACCGAGAAATTTCGAAAGACGTGGAAACTCGGCGCTGTAAAATTTTCATAGAATGCCAGGCCGCGCGTTCCTCACGGCGCGAAGCGGTTTGCCCTTTGATACCGGGAATGCAAAGGTATGTGAAAGATGAATTCTCGTTCATCGGTGAACGTTGTTGCCCGGTGCACTTTAAAGAGAAGAAATTGAATCGTTGTTAATTTGAATACAATCGAAGCGGCTTGGCGAACGGGGAACGGTGATTTTTTCGTCTCGTTTTTGTGAGAACCGCGTGATTCACGTTTGATTCTTATTGTTTCGGAACTGATGCAAAAGAAAGTTGTACGAGTTATATTCTTGTTGATTATAAAAAAATATGTGCAAAAGGATAATAAAGTAATAACAGTCGCTAATGTCCAAAGTAGCAAGTTCAACGGTAAACCTTGATAAACCTGATAAATCTTAAGAAATAACGAAAATAATGATTTAAATATGAATATTGCTTAAACGATAATATTATTTTACTATTTTTGTTGTAATGGCAGTTGCTCATGATTCCTGTAAGATTATGTAAATGTCAGGATGAAAATGTATCCATTTGTCACTTGCCAGTTTAACTTCAACAGATAAAGATTACTGTACGTAAGTCGACGGCGTTTCGTCGCTGTTGCACAGTGAGCAATTTTCTTATTAGTCCCGAGAAGAATATTTGTCGGCCTCTCTATAAACGAGTGTGTAATCCTCGCCTTACGTAATCGATGTTTAACGAAAGGTATACAAAGCCGGTGTCTTGACGACCAGCGTCTGAATATTAATACCCGTTGAATGTTTCTACTTTCATCGCCGATTTATAATCCCCCCTTACTGCTAATTAATAAGAGAAACAAATCGACCCGGGAAAAGGAAAATTCATCATGTTCTCTCGAGGATAATTATTTTGTCTTCTCAAACTGGGAACTTCGTTGTGTTTTGTCGATCATTTATAATAATGTCAGTCAGTCAGTTATTCATTGAAAATAGGAATAATACAGTTAAAATTTAGTAAAATTAATTTTTCATAAAATTTTCAAGATTTCACTATCTCTTTTACAAAAATCTTCTGATCTTTTTAGCAGATACGTAAAAATCGCTCATAGATATTCGAAAGATTAAACTTTTCTCATATTCAATAAAATAACGATAAATCGTGGCGTTGAATATTAACCAACCATTGCCCTCCTCTTTCCAGACGAATATTAACTTCAAGAATTTCTGAACCCACCGCATTAAAAAAACAAACAACACACTTATTTTCAATTTCAAAATGCATATCGTCATACTGACTTCAATTCAATCCTCCCTGGATTTCATTAATTTAGAGTAACCAACTAAAACCAAAAATAACATTGACAATTAACCCCCTGGACTTCAACAACTCCTTAATCTAATATCTCTATAAATTTAATCTACTTATTGGTCACAATTAAGTGTTAAAAATTACGAAATTCTTCGGTTCGTTAACAGATTGTCTGCCAATGCTATTTCTGCTTCAATTATGTACACTGATCGGTGTGATCGACAGTGACTCTCTTAATTTTCTCACTTAATTCTCCCGCGACCGATTGGTTCCAGCAATCAGCCTTCTATATTCGGCGTCCCGCGACGCGAGGAAAATGTTGTCGGAAATAGACGTCGCGTCAGTGTCATTCCGGCGTGGAAAAGAGCGAAGTTGCTTACCTATCCAGAAATACGCGGAATAGTTAAGTACATGTTTACGCGATCTCCGCGTTACCGAGCAATAAGCACGGGACACGTCAGTAGCACGCGTTCCTTCTCTCTCCTGCAACTTTTGCCACCTTTCGCCACGGTCGCGAGGAATATTAACATATTTCTTGGCGTCTTGTGTATTTAACGGGTTCCCGATGCGTAATATTCTGCGAAAAATACGATGTCGGCGAAAAAGAGAGCACGTCTGCTGAACACTCTGTGTGACCTACTAACCGCCGCCATTTTGGAGAACGAAGCAGTTTCTTTAAACGCTACACTCAATCATTCCTTTTATTCTGTTTTTCGATGTACTGTTGATTTTGAATAGAAACTATATGTATTGTGTGAAATCAATTGAAAAGTTTAGTTCTCTTATTTAGCTTTTTGAAATGTTTAAATAGTGTATGTGTGATACGCAAAATTGATTTGAGAGTTGGCAGCATTCATTGAATTATATGGTACGAACGATATTTTTATGTTAAGTGTGAATACCTGTTTGTATTGTATCCTCTAACCAACTAATTAAAATCGATGTCTGTTTATTTATTTTCTATGGTATTCAGTGCACAGCATCGTTTCATACTGTGTCTTTGAAGCAGTCTTTCAGGCTAGGCCTGGGTCAGGCATCGCTTACGGCACAGTCTTGTGTAACAAGAAGCTCGTTCTTGAAACCTGTGCCCATAGCTGATTCGTTTCTTACACTTGCTGCGACTGGCTTTCTTAGAAAATGAACGCCAGAACGTCGACGCGATGGCGACATTGGGTAACAGATTTCCATTGCTATTGTCACTGTGGCCTCTATACCAGCTGACCGTAATCTAAATTCGAAAATCTGAAAATTCAAACTTGAACGCCTTGGGAACCGAAATGTTTAAATAACGTAATATTTCATTTTTCATTTACTCGATCCCGTAACATTCTAAATCCCGAAAGAAGATAACAGTAGAAATTAATAATTAATATACAAAAGATATTTAGAAAATCTTTATTTCCATAATAATCTTCAGAATGCCAACCGTCGAATAATTTCAAATAGAATCCTACCTCGAATATTAATTACAAAATAGTTGGTATGATCATTTATAAACTGTCCTTCCACATACAAGAAACGTGTATTCAAATCTTGTAACACTGATTAATCACCTCGCATAATTACAACGTGTTCAATACACTTGATATTTTCTCTCCATCTGCATATACTCTAGATGATTCTTGCCGCTCGAGCGTTCGCCGCGCAGGTTCGCGCGGCAAGAATCAATCGCACACGGTCGTGTAGAACTCTCAACCTGTTTAACGTCGAAGCCGAGCTAACAGAGACGTGATGCAAGTCCAGATTACTTACGCTGTCAAGATTCAGTGTCAATTGCAGACCTCCGACCAATTGTTCTAACCGAGTGTGCATACAACGGGGTAGTCGTATTTACATTCAATCGAGCACAATGGGATAGTATTCATTTTGAATATTTATAGGGACGCGAATGCCTTCCGCGCATGCGCCACCGGTACGTTTACCATTGTTCTTTTGATTGCATCGAACCTTTCCCTGCGTTAATCAATATCTAGCCGACGGTCTGGTTGATTGATCAATTGATAGGCATCATTAATACCTGCGTTTCGAGTTGGCAATCAATGTTTAATACTCTTTAAATTATTTCCGATTTATACAGATTAAATTCTTAAATATTGCTCACTTCACCATGCCGCCAATGTTGATTGGCAAATCCTTGATTATAGTCGCTTTGTTAACAAATTATTTATACAAAAATGTTACAGAAGTTCATTTGCAAATTCTTCTGTTGAACACACTTATATTTTTGACCGTACAAAACATTACGAAAATTTATTTGTAAATTCTTCCGTAGGTTATAGTTGTATTCTTGAATATTGTTTATGTAAAACAGTTGTAAAAGTTTATTCATAGAATTTTTGTCGGCGGCAGTTACGTAAATTTTCTTGAACAAAATATTGAAGTTCAATTCAGACTTTGCCTCTTGCATAATTGGTAAGTGCGACAAATGTCGCCAAGACGGCGGACGCTAAATAATAATATTTGCGTGTGCACGGCACGTCGACACGTTAACAGCGTTACGCTAATGATCCGAGCGAGGTCGGATCTAGATAGATCTTCCGTCGACGAGGACTCGATCCTGTTTCCACGTGAGCGTTACATTCCAAGGAGATGCAGACACCGATGACGTCAGTGAATTATTCAGATCGTGGATTTACGACTTCGTGAATCACGAGTTCCCAGTGATTTTTACATCGAAACTGGGAATCGATGAAATTTACATAAGAATCGGAAAACGACAATTCAAAATCCTAAAAATAGTAGAAGAATCACATTGTTGCGCATAATTTCGTGAAACCATTAATTGTTGCTCGACAATAGCACATAAAAAAATATGGCTGCCACTTGAGAGACAAGTCCTGAATGCAAATGTGAAAATTTCATTGAAGATTTACGGGGAATAATTGAAAAGTAGATAATCAACGGTTAACGATAGTTAAGCGATACTTCGTAGCAATTAAATATGTAAAATGAATTCAGTGAATTTAAATCGATCGAAAGACTTTGATAAGGTTTGTTGAAATTGAAAAATTATGTAATCGGAGACACAGGTGCACGGAGTATATTTAGTTCATGTAGACTTTCTCGTTCTTCTAATTACTAGTTTGTTAATGATACAGTAGGGTCGAAGAAAATGGAGATTATTATTCTTACCGCATCCTCAATGAAACGAACACATGAAATTACTAAATCACATACAGCCGGCTGCTAATTGTAGCGTATCCGACGATAACCACTGATAGCTATTCAAAATAATTATACAATGCTGGCAATAATTATCAGCATCGAGCTATTCATCTCTTGAAACAAATTTTCACTTGATCAGTACTGAACAATCTTTACCTTAATACGCACTTCCAGCGAACAAAGCAGTATTCCATGTAACCTACATATTTAACTTCGCTTCTGATAATTCGTATTCTGCGCTGTGTTTAAAATGCATACGTAGAAAATCTACAGAGCCGGGAAGAAAGAACAAGAATATGTTTCTCTTTCGAATCCTCTTATGGAAATTAGCTGAATAATACAACAGAGTTGCATAATTTCAGGAGAAACACGCAGCTCAAATTCTTTCGCAAGCTTCAACCCTTTATAATCCCCAGTACTGTACTTCCATATCGTGCACCTTCGACCCTGTATACCTTGAAATATAAATTCAACCTTTAATTTCTCAATAAGATACTCAGAAACACTGAATTCTCTGTTTAAGTAGAAAATTGTCAATTAATCTTTATCAGTTCTAAACTGTATTTATTATAATATTTTATCAGATTACATTATTTGTTTTTTAGAAAATTTCAGCAATTGCTAATATTTTTACAAAATACTACTTCACCGAAAGAAAAATTGTAAAAAGAAAACTTAACAGGAAACATGTTAACCCTTTGGAGTCGAGAGGTGACTCACCACTTGATTTCATACAGTAAAACTATAAAATTTGACATTTATTATTAAACATTCTGTAATACATCAATCTGTAAAATATTGAATTTATAGGTATTGACTATAGATATTAAAATACTTTTAGTAAAAACTACCGAGTGCAAACGGTTAATATCATTAAACTGCAAAAAAAATAGGGTTCCTTTGAGCTTCAAGAATGGCGTTCTACGAAAATATTCATTAAAAACTTTTTAATGAAGGTCGACGCGTTACGTGTTCCAACGATTGGAACGCTGTTTCACCGTTTTGTGCCTCGGGATTGCAAAATACACGCGTGTGAATCAGCCTGGTGTAAAACGTGCAGTGTCTCATGTGCAGCGCGAATGTCGGACGCGATAAGGCGGCTGGCGAAGACCGGAAATGGGCGCGCCCCGTGGCGATCGGCCGTTGTAGATTTCGAGCAATCTTAACGCGTCCGCGGCAAAGATAACGGGGAATTAAAGCTAGCCGCGACGACCCCGTCGATAAGTAGTATCTGCGCGGTGTGTTTGATGGACTGGCATCGTTTGTCTCTCCCCGTAATGTCGTCACCTGAAATATATCCGTTGCATTCGTTTCGTTCTCCGTTTCACGGGAACAAACGAAAGATCAACACTAATAACCGTAAAATGTCTTATTTGATGATGATAAAATACAATTTAAAATCGCCGACATGCCGAATTATGAGGTAAGCGAGCGGAATTTGTAATTGCGAGTTCAGCACAGCGTTTCAACAATGTAATTTAAATTTTATGAAGATGCTTCGCGTGGGAGTTGCATATTATTGTGGCAGATGCGTGTATAAGAGAAGAATTTCATTATTTTAGGAACGATTATGAAGGTAACAAGAGTCATAAGGCTATTAAGATACCATTTCAATTTATTTTCAAATTAGAATAAATTTCGTATCTCCTAATTTATTTATTCTTCTAAAGCGTATTGCGTCTTTCATAAAATTCAACGTTCGACAAATGACGAATACTGATTTAATATTGCTGTATTATTAATCAATTGCTATTATTCAAATTTTATTTCAGCAAACTAGATCACCAAAAATCTCATCCTTCCGAAGACCAGGCTTCTTTCACTTACTTTAACCTCAAGCGAGCATTAAGTTCGTACTCTTAAACGAGTTTTCTTAAATTAAACAATTATCTATCAAAGGAAAGTGAATATCTAAAACTTCCACATGTACTTTCTCTGCTACTCAAGATGTTCGAATCGCATAAATGCAAAGTACTTCCCCAAGTGGCCAGTAACAAATCGATTTCACAATTCCGCGTTATTTCGCGCGTCTGCGAGTCGCCGCGGTCTGTCGCAGGCCGTTAGTCATTCTTATATAATTCGCACTTAACGCCGCTCGCAGATGTTGCTGCGAGCCTCCGCGGAAAAAGTATCTCTGCCATCCTCCCCACGTTAAAGGTTAATTACGCGTCGGTGCCGTTCTACAAAACAAACTTTAATGTTGCAGTTTTTAATCGGATTGCACGACGCTTTTCGCGCAGATGCTTTTCCAACGATTTATGAAGCGTTCATTAACGCAATTCGCTGCTGCCCGGGGAACATAAGCTGAGCGAATTTCTTTTTTCACGAAGACACTCCTCGAACCGGAATAGAATTGAATGTAATCTGATTACACGTTGCCGATGGCGATCGAGAAATATCTCAATACCAATCATAATAATGGGTAATATGATTACAAGTTGTTGTGCACCGTTAATCGTTAACTGTTACTGATTTGCAATTGAGATTAAGGTAATTATAACGAGTGATAATAATAATAGGAAGTAGCTACTAACTTTAATCGTTAATCTTAAGTAAATTGTTCAGGAGAACGTAATTATGTTACGAGTCCAATATTTTTCGTTAGGCTTTAGTGGTGAAATAATTGCCTGTAAATCATTGGACCAATTGATATTTGCATTTGTGATTAATACTTAAGGTCTAAGTTAGGTCATGAAGTCAATGATGCGTATAGAATCTACGGTTGATGGTTAGACTTGTTGTAAACAGAGACAAGACTGTTTTTCTTTGTAAAACTCCTTCCGTCTCTTTAATTGATCCTTTTATGCCACCGTTCGCGCGACCGGAATGGAGTTTCTGTAATTCGTTCTGTTTTTCAAGTTTCTTTGATCTCGTTTCGTGATTAAGAACCGTGCTTTCCTTCGAATTAATTTAAAACAGTTTGTCTTGTAATTTTTTTCACGACCTCGTTCGTTAAGCGAGAACTCGACTGCGTGTCCAAATGCAAATTTATGTTCCCAGAAATGAATCGATGGAATCGCGGATTCGATTGATGCTCGATAGTTTGATGAAAAAGTATATTAAATTTCGCTTTAATTTTGTTGAAATTTGTGCTTTCATCGACTTCGATAGAGTTTGAAGTCAATCGTGAAAACTCCCCGTGTAATACTCGAATTTCATTTTAGTTCAAATTTCAATTTAAATTTTAATTTCAATTCCATTCGAATTCCTATTTCAATTCGAATTCCAATTTCAATTCAAATTTCCAATTTCATTTCAATTCGAATTCCATTTTCAATTTGTAATTTCCAATCTTCAATCTTAAATTTCATTTCAATTCCAATTTCGAATTTCTAATTTTCAATTCCACTTCAATTCAAGTTCCCACCTCAATTCCGAATTCTCAATTCCATTTCGAATTCTCGTGATTCCATTTTATTCCAGTCGTATCGCCCCGAATTCGAGCGTTTACGTAGCGTTCGATCGATCCGGAAGACAATCGAGAACGTTTCCTTGACGCGGGCGCTGTTAAATCGTTGCGAAGACGGGAAAGCTTGTTCATCGGGACAAGTCGGGGCCCTTCTCGTTTCCGGCGGTGATCGATGGATCGACGGATCGAAGCGCGGAACACCGGCCTTCCCCCGGTGTTCCGCGGGGCTGCGCGCAGGATCAATTAGACGCGGCGCGATAAGTTCGCTGCTAAATGAGAAAACGCGGCGGCACGGACCGCCGTCAAGGATTTACGATTGTGCAAGCGGCCGGCGAAGGAGGAAAAATCGAGCCCGAGGCCGGCACATGTTTATTAACTGTTCACCGTCGCTCCTCTCCTGTTTTTATCTGCCCCACAGCCGGAAAACGTGCACGATTTTTCCGCCCGACGATACGTTTATTTACGCTTTTGTGTTCCCCGTTGGCTAATTCAGCGAGCTTTACGGTTCCACGGCTCTCGCCGGCGCAAGCTAGAGTAACGGACCATTCTATAAGCAATTTTCCTTCTTATTTATCACGCCACGCGCGAATATGCATTAGTTACTTACCCTTTAACTGCGTAACTCGTGACGTTCAAGAGGAGCAGTGAATCTTGTTTCTTTGAGTTCGGGTTTCAGTTTTGTTCTTGTATAGAAACGGAAAGCTTTCGATGTTAGGAATTGAGTGGCAATCATTTTATGTTCACTAGTGAATGAGGAGAAGACTAGTATTTCATTGGTAGTCAATTAACACTGTTTATCGAGGAGATTTGGTAGTTAAAGGTTTAACTTCTTGTCCAGAGATTTCTCTTGCAACACTCGATGGGATTACTTTGTTGTTACTAATTCATTAAAGGAGAAAAGATACCTTATGTCTTCGTTTATTGTAAATTGTAGCAATCGATGGCACAAAAGTAATGTTTGATTTAAAGTCAAAGGGGGCAAATGATGTTTTACACCTTCGAAACTCTTTGAAATGTTATCCTGAAGTATAAAAAAACCGAAGTCAGAAATACTTCGACAGAATTTTTGAATACCCAGACGAATTTCCAGCGAAAGAAATGCGTAAAAGCACACGTGGCGGACGAAAAACCTGGGAAAAAAGAAACAATGTCGAAACGGATTGCGCGGGGATAAAAACGTCGGCCCGCGATTACTGTTCCCGCGGCGCGGTGGTGCGCGCGCATATATTTAACGTCGGAAAAAGGAACCGGGAACGGAATGCGTTTGGATCAGAACGAGTCTGTTGTAAAACAGCCAGTGAACTGCGCGATATGTAAATTCATACACGAATTAACCAAGCTGCATTCGAAGGGTTATCGAAAAGCTAAAGTTACTACTGTATTCACAACGTCGCCAATATATACTATATTTACAAATTAACCAACATTTGATTAATATTTAATTAATGTTTACAAATCCCTCTTTCAACAGCAACATCCTTATTGCCAATTAAAAATTTGATAAAACTGTAACAACAGGGAAATATTCATCAAACAGTAACCCAAGGAGTAATAAAATTAAAGACTTAAATATTATCAAACCGTACAAACAATCAAAGTTTTCTTTCCACTCGCAGATTAAATGATCCATAATCTTGTTAAGATTCTCCTCGCGAGTTATTAGCATGTATTTAAATAGAACACGCGTTGAAAACGAAGCCCTCAATTCAATTTCCCACCTTTTTATTCACATTTCCCAGCAACTTTTTGAACACTCCACGTATTTCGTGTAACCGGGCAAAAAATCATCGCCCCCCCCCCCCCCCCCATTTTATGAAACGAGGAAAAATAACGAAATGGATTGTTAATGGCGGTCGAGTCGCGCATACATCGAGCGCAAAACAAGCCCGGGCTCCTTAGAGCCGCTAATCAAACCGATACACGTGATAATTAATTACTTTTCATTTGCAACCAGGCGGAGGTGGGGCAGCATTATTCCCGGCCTGCATTTCGCATGACGGTGGGTTACGTAATGGCGATCGTTACGCGTGTGTTGGCTCATTAGCACGCTCGTTACTCTTGCATTAAACTTTTAACCACTATTAAATCACCGCCCGTAAATGGAGGGCAGAAATGTTATTTTTTAACCGGGGCAGAGGACGGGGTGGGATTAAACAAAATTACCGTCGAGTTTCGGGTACCCTCTGTATTCCGGGCGTTGTTTCACCGGTGGACGTTAATGGGTGCATTCTTTGACAACTAATCGTTGCTTTTGTAACGTGTTTCCGGTGACTTCGCATGCCATTTATTTGCCTGTTTTCGGATTCTCGTTTCAATAAGCCGTTGGTGGTTCTTTGATTACTTGAACTGTGTTGATCGTCGATACTGTTCTTCAACGTTAACTTCATTACCAATAGATTGTATATATTTGTGCCCGTATCGTCCGAGTAATTTTGTAAATACGAGAAACTACTGTTTTACATCGTCAATATCTTTTTCATAAGAATTTAGCCATGAGAGATCCAAAAGTCGAAATCTTCTATTCGTCATCTACGTCGCCTTAATTTCCCTTATTTATTGAACACAAGTTTTTGAATTCAAATATTTCTTTCGTAAGCTCGTGTATTCTATCAACTAATAAGAGACACAAGACCACGAAGAAAAAACATTCGTCGTATTAATTGCCAGCGGTATCGTCTTTCACTTTCGATTGGTCAAAACAATAAATCACAGCCGACTTAAAAATAAAATTGACCGTGCATCCGCTTGCGGACTTCATCGACAGCACGTGTTTTCGCGAGTTCGGCTACTTTTTGCGGACGCTCGCGTCACGCGTTCGCGTACATCATGCAACGAGGTGAGAAGCAGGGGGCCGTCACTTGGTTAATTAGCAATTACACGCGTATCTGCGTGTCTCGGATACCAAATTGGAGCGACGTTCGTGTCCGATGCACAATGATAAATCCATGGGAGCGCGCGCACGTACGTAAGTGCCCGTCGAGTTGTACAATAATGAGTTATTTAAATTGTCGCCGCGACACGCGACGCTAATGCGCGAAATTGCCGTGTAAATTCCGCTTTTTCGAGCCTCCCGACGAGAACTGTGGCCGATAAAATCGATGATAACGCGACGATCGACGCGAATCGCCGTGCAAATCGCGGGTCCTTTTAATATTTGCGCAGCGTTCGCGACGAAGGGAATATTTATTTTCGTCTACTCGTTGCGCTACGCCGCCGCGGACGTTGTTTTTGCGGCGGTGCGTTGGCGTTGGGGCTACACGAGCTTTCTGTTTGGAAAACAAGACGTGGTGACGCAAAAGAAGTCCGTGGACACAGAATGAAACAATGATCGTATTGGGTATTCTAGTCGTTTATGTGCACTTTATATGCTTCACGATGTTGTCGGATTTGGTAGTTTCCATAATTTACTGAGCCATAATAAATTATTGAATAATTTCGGATTACTGATTTTTGAGAAATAAAGTTTGATACAGTAACTCAGGATTCAATCATACAATAATTCAAGAATTTAAGATTTCAATAATTCGAAAATCTAATAACTAAATCATTCAATCATTCAAGAGTTCAATCACTCTATGACTCAGCAACTCGACAACTCAATAATTCAATTTTTCAATTATTCAAGAATTCAATAACTCAGTAATTCAATTCTAAGATCCTAAAACTCCAAAGATCCAAACTAATGAACACTAGACCCCAAGAATTCAAAACAATAGATCCTACATTCCAAAAATCAAAATTACTCGACTCTTAGTCCCAAGAGTATATACTCTTGATCAAAGATTTTTTATAGGAAGATTTTCACATACCCGGTGTGCGCATCGCACGAAGACCCGATCCAAGGGTGACTTGGAGTCCTCAGCCTTCGAGGTCTTCTCCTTGCACCAGGCTTGCCCCATATTTCTTCCTCTGTCCCGGTACTGTCTCGTCTGCTCTTCCTATCCTCTTCGTTCCCTGTTCGATCCGAGCGGCCCGGTTGTCTCACCGATAACGCCGGATAATGTAGGCCATCCCGAAGACCCGTTCCTCGTGACCTGCCGCAACCGGCACGGCTCTCTCGCCTGTTTTTAGCCCCTCGCGCGCCAAACAGCCGGCCGTTCCTCGCCGTTGACCTTTTCACGGCCACCTGGTCCTGAATAAGAAAGGAGATTCGGTGAAATCGTTGGATCGCTTCAGGCTCATCCGGATATATAGCGTAGAACGCCGGAAATCGAATGGTTCTAGCCACTAACCGAATGAAACTGTTCACCCTTCAGTTAGTAGAATTTTTTCAAGAAAAACTATTTCTGTGAAACATACTAATGAAGAAGAAAATTATATATCGGTCTTCTGTTATCTGAATAATGAAATTACTTGGAGCATTGGATTTTTGATAGTGAAGTCGTCGTTACAGCATACGATCGCAAAGGGTTAACATTTTCAGTTAGTTGAGAAGCAACTGTAACTTTATGACTGTTATATTTTCTGTTGACTATTCTATACTTTCTACATGACTATTGTATATTATAATATTCTCTGTTTTGAGAGAAGTGTTAGAAAACACAGTGTAAGAAGTTAATATCACGATGAATATATAAATGCTGTAGAGTTGAAGCATCGAATCTTCGAGAGCCATGCTTATATTTCAAAGCGTTAACGTACAAAGTGAACTAAAAGCGGAAAAGACACGATTCAAAAGTTAAAGGTCCCATAAATAACTTCCATTTACACGGGTTAATGTCATTCACTCAAAGTGGATGCTTCAACGTAAGATGACATACATGTTTTTATGTCCCTGAACCGAGGCTTCCATTAAACTCCATTTCTGTCCTCGAGATGAAGTCGCAGCGTTCATTACGAAAGGCTTATCGAATCTTTGGATTACCGTGACCAATTAACGCAGAAGCAATAAATCGGCAACTCGTCCATTCGAGGATGAAGCGTACGAGTCTTATCGAAGTTTTAGCGGTCGATTAATGTCGAGGGCCGTAAGACCAAGAGTCGTTTAGCGTTTTAGACGTGACACCTTGCTCACTGCCGAGAAGTGGATTTAACGCTCGGCGACAATGAAAGAAATTTATGTGAGCGTGCTGTCTGTTTGACCTCGCTTCTGAATTATGACAGGTTTTCTGGCATAGCGACCTGTATTTATGATCGTTCACCGGGGCTACGGGAGCTGCCTTGCGTGTTGCTGCGAGCTTGAAACCTTGTTGTCATTGATCCTTTTATCCTGCAGTCGTTTGTTTATCAGTGACATATTATTTTCGGAAAAAATGTCAGACCGGTTACAGTCTATCTTTATAAGAAGCGTAATAATTCTTAATTCATCGTCTTCCTTGTATTCCCCAACAGATCCAATGACATAAATTTTGTCAAAAAGAACTGACGCTTTAAATTATATTTCCATAGAACCACCTCCAAAAAAGAGATGAATGTTATAGAGTTACTAATTTCTCAGAGAATAATGGCACTTTTTTAATAAACGAATGTCCATTTAGTTTGAAAGTGACTTAAAGTACATTTTTCTAAAAGATTAGCTTGATGATTCTAATTCCTACAATTCTACATTGTTATTTCATTTTCAAACGGTCCTTTCCTCTTAAATGGACTTAAACCACTGTCAAAATGAACAGTTCCACTACATATATAATTAAAAATACACCTAAGTTACGATATTTGTTAGGACTGGCAAAAATAAAATGCTCGCTTCGCAAACTTAACGCCAGAAGTTTCGTGAAAGAAGAATAAAATTTTCCATTACGATTGCGCTCAGCCATCTGCTTGAAAAGCTATTCGCGTTACGGGTGATCATACTTGTCACAAGAACTGACAAAGTATGCGGCTTATCGACGGTGAACATTATCCCGAAGAATCGCAGCGCACGCCCAGGTATTCAGTCGAGGCGCGCATTAAATCTTTTCCCCGGCCGGATGACCTTCTACGCCAATAATCATCCGGGGAATGCCGGCTACACACCCTTTAACGGTGCACCGGGCGTAACGTCATCGCTCGCCCACGGTATTCACCGATTCCCGTGACTAATTAAGAACGCTAAACCGCGGACGCTATCAATCGGAGCGACGCCGAAGACGCGTGACGTGCGTTGATAGAGATATTGCACCCTTCATAGCAAAGGGCAGCGATTTTCAAACTGGAAGGCGTGAGAAGTTTAACAGAAACGTAATTTACCCTCGTTCTTTGTATTAATAAATTTTTGACCATCTAAACATGTGATTGTATTATTTGATGAAATATTAAATTGAATATAATTCTTTAACCACGTAATACATAGTACAGTCGAACTTTGACAACTGAAATCGCAAGGGAAGGCGTAAGATCTTCGAGTGACCGAAATTCGACTGTACCATGCATTACGTTACTAAGCAATATTTAATTTAGAATGAAATTCATTGAAATTCAGTAAATTACATAGTAACTAGTTTAAATTAATAATTCAACTGTAGTAGAGTCTCCGTATCTCCTTAATACTAGGATGATCATCATGATTTCCACAAAGACTCAATTGACAACCCTTACACAATTATTATTCCCTATGCATCCCACTTTCTCGTTTCGCTGAACCTTGTTTCACTTGCTCTTTTGTATACGATTCAGTCAGTAACAACGATATATCAAAACAAAGATATTAATTCCTACAGCTACTCAATCTAGCACTGACAGTTCCCTTGTCCTCTGCTGTTAGCTTGTAAACAGTCGACCAACTTCTCGTCGGCGTCTAATACACACGCGCACATCGGTCGGCCATAAAATCGCCGATGTGCGGAGGATTTATCCGGGGACGGGCGGAACAATGGCGTGAAATCGCAGTGGAGCCCCGAGCGGCCGTCGTAAATCATCCGCGGCGCATTTGAAAGTCGCGCGCCTCTCGTTGCAACGCGAACGGCCAGCGCCGGTGCGCTGCTCCAAATTCGTGATGCCGGATTCGAAGCGTGACACTGAAAAACCCGCGGATCCGCGGCGAACGGTGTTTAGCCGGTTATTCCCGCATCGCGATACGACGCCCGACGATGCGAATCTCCTCGCTGAATGCGGAATAAACGGGTTGCCGGTCTTTGATGCGTTCGGAACGAGCGGGCAGGTATGCAAGATGCTCGTCAAGAATGTGAATCAGATGAGAAATTCCTTTTTTACGAAGCTTGCCATGTGTTTGAATTAGAAATTCCCGTGGTATCCGTCGTTCGCGTCTAAACCTTCGGCAACCGAGCGTCACGCATATGTAATGGAGATTTAACATCAGTTTTCTTAGGGATTAATAGATGAAACTTTGATTTTTATCTATTTAGTATATTTTGATACTACAACATGTAAAATTAAGTAACTTCGGGTACTTCAGGTACTTCAGGTACTTCGGGTACACAAGGTACAAAGAGTACATCGATACGATACCTAATTTTGGTACGCAAAGTACTTTGCATGTACTGAGATATTTCTAGTGCAACGAATGTGTCCAATGGTGCAGGCACCTCAGGTACATCGCATAGTTTGGGCGTAGTTGGGTATTTCTAGTGTTAACTGTATCAAATTTTCGGATATCCCAAATGCTTCAAGTACCTAGATTGAGGACTTAAGATACATTAGGAATGTTAGGTACTTCAGGTATACCGGGTATTCCTAGCGCATTAAGTACCTTAAACGTGTATATCAAGATTTTTGGGTACCTCGGACACTTTCGATACCTATATCGAGCATTTCAAATGTATTACAAATTTTAGGTACAACTGGTACTTCGGGTACATCGGGTATTTCATACATCTACCTACCCAGGTGTACTGTATATACAAGTATATACTTCGGGTACCTGAATTTATTCGGCACTATGTTTCGGCACTATCTTAAACCTAATGGTGAGATGGAGGAGCACGAGGAACGCATGTTCTGTCGTCATAACGTCCTCGCCATGAATGGACAGGTATGTGAGCCTCCGGTATTCGTAATGGGAACGCACACGTGTAGCGGCGCCTACGACACTGCGGTCACGTCATCGGCAGTCGCGAGAATTGGTGAATACACGCGATTGTGTGCAACGCGTAATCATGTTATTACACGTGAATCTTGTTCGCTGTGCACCCGGCTCGGCCGCTCTTCATCTGGCCGTTTATCGGCATCGCTGAATCTAGAGGCTACCGTTTACGTACCCACGTGACAATGAGCTTTAACCCCTTTACGGTTCAAAATGACTCTCGATTTTCTGTTTCGAAACCTGATCCTTCTTTCCTTTAACCTTTCTCTATTCGACTGTAGTTTAACCTGGCACTACGATAGATTATTTTTTGGTAGACATTTTGCAAACAGTAAATTTGCAATTATAAGGTTAAATATAATGATATGTAACTTTTTCTCACGAAGATTAAATGTGCAAACAGACAAATAAGAATAAATAAATATATTAAACACAGGTTTTCCTATTCAATATATGAAATATTCGTTTTTCGTTCATGGGTTTACGAATGTTGTGCAATAGGTTTCCCAGTAAACCACCAGGTCAAGACTAGCGGCAACGTGAAAACTGTCAAAGTGTTAAGGTAGACTACCGCGAGTTTTACTCTGGAGAATAAAAGCGACAGCTATTGGATAGCGAACTGCATGTCGGGTCGAAAGTGATTTGTAGCGTAGTGGGCACAGACTTGGAAACAATACATCGGTGGCGCGGTTCTTAACGAAATAAAATGAATAAATAAATTGCTTTCCACGTTCATCCTCTCGTGTAATCGCCACTAATTTTACAATTAATCTTTCACGTTCTGTTCGAGTAGTAATCATTTGTCTAATAATAAAGAATACTACGAAGTCTTCTCGAAATTGGGTATACCTTAACGAGTGTAATGTATCAATCACGGTTCCCATATTCTTCAGCTTGTCAACGTCTTCGAATCTAACGAGGAACGTACTAGCTGACGTGTATTACGTAATTTTCCTCGTTCCAGTTTTTCCAAGTCGGGTTTATTGTCGAGACCACGCGAAGCTACGTTCCAGCCAGTAAATAGAGAGTTCGAGGTTGCGTAAATAGTATGTTAGTTTAGTGCAGCCGGCGCACTGCCATGCAAATTATTTAGTGCCACCTTGTCTGCGACTATTGACGATCATCTCTGTTAGTCCCGCAATTTTTATCGCACTATGAAACGACCTAACGCACTGGACGTACTAAACGCACTAAAATCTTAATGATATTGACACGTTAAGCGATGTCAGTCACCGATGACTACCGCTTCCGAATTTCTTAAAAACATGCAAGATAACCGATATCGAACGATATCGAATGAAAATTTTTAGTAACGTAACGAAAGTCGATAATAGTGTAATTTAAGGATTGTAACGCTAAATGATTAATATCTTCTAGTTAAAATTTGTCATATATAAAATTATAAGTTGAAGCAAGAAGCAAGAGTTAATCACAATCATCCAATAAAGAATTTCAATATACAAGAAATTAGAAATACCAATTTCAATGAATATACAATTAAATCGAATTCTTCATTAATCTATTTTACCACGAAAGTATAATTTTCTTTGTAAAGAAGTTTCGAAAATTCAACGAAAAATTCTATTCCTTCTTCTTTACCCGTTACCCCAAGCAAAAGTTTTGCCCAACAATCTCCAACGACCTTCTCCGTTCCCATCAAACGCGTTCAAAGAAAAACGCAAGGGACGCAGGAAAACAAACAGAAATTAACCGCACGCGAGCGATGCGCCCGAAACGCAGCGCCGTTTCCGGCGTACAGTCGGCTGCTCGCGGGGAAAACAACGAAAGAAAAAACTGCGGGACAACGCTGCTGGCCCGTCGCACTTTCTAACTCCTCTAAATCGTGCATCGAAAGTTGCAGCTGCGAGACGCTGCCTACAATCGGGAACCTTGTAGAAACCCGTTGAGAATTCGGAATTTCCGAATGAGAATCACCACCGTAATGATGTCAGATAAGATTACCTACATATCGAGTTACAATTGTGTTAACCCGCTAATTGGTTAACCTATTAGGATCCTTTTGAATGAACAAATTAGTATAGACATTAGAGTCAATCTACATAATAGAACAAATTAATGTTTTTTCGAATTATCAAACTATTATAGACATCAAAATTTTCGAAATAATTAAATTACCCTTTTACACTTTTCGATTTTAAATATTAGACCTTAAAATCATCACTACAGTGACATTCGACCTGAAAGGTTTCAAATTTCCAATTACTTCCAAAACGACTATAACTTTATGACTATTATCTTCTCTGCTCAAAAGAAACTGTCGTGAAACGCAGTGTATTAATTGAAACTTCTATTCCATAGATCGTTCTATGAATAAGAAGCGATTCCTTCAAAAGCAATAAAACATTCTATAAAAACTCCACAACACAATAGTAATTTTTTATGATTAACGTTCTAAAGGACGTTCAGTGGTGACGCACGATCAGAACACGATCAGGCATAATTAAGATTTATCGAGGGATGATTTTTGGCATTGCAGCAACACTGCTCGCGCGATCGTTGCACGGCGCGGACGCGTTCAACCGTAGTCCCACGATCGCCGGGATCTGTGAGAAAATCGTAAATCTTTTATGGAGGCCGTTCCGGAGGCCCAGATGCCTGAAGAAGACGCTGCGAGTATTTGAATGTGATTACAGGAGATTTTATTCCCGGCGGCCACTGCTGGGCCGCGAGCCGGAAAATTTACAGTCCAATATGGCGGCATTAGAATCGCGCATGGTAATTGTCGGGTTAATTACGCGGCTGCCAGTGATCATTCTATGGCAGGGGATACTGTTTTAAGTGGCTATAAGTGTTAATTAATATCGCGAGATGGAAAGATAGAATGTATGGTTTGATTCGTTGATACAAACACGTTTCTGCTTTTAAGAATTTATGTTATATGATCAAGGATGAAACAGACAGAACGAAAATCTTTTAGCTGATGTTAGATCGAAAATAATCTTGAAATATTTAACAGTGGAATTGTTAAATATTTCGAATGTTCGATACTTGAATTGTTTAATTTTATTTTAAGGATGTTAATGCTGATAATTGCAAGTTAGATAATTGTGGAGTAGAGAAATTGAGATCGATCGTTTTGATAAATGTAATGACTCGGGTGTTAGAAAAATGAGAGGCACGTGTTTGTACGTGAATTAATTAGAAGAAATGAGAACGGTTCGAGAAGAAATGACGAGAAGAGAGTGGAAGTCGTTTGAACTGCAACAGCTTGAGCTAATTTGCATGTTGATGCCCTGATTTAGAAGAGAAGAAAGTACGTTAAAGCTTCGATACTCCGCCAAGGTGTCCACTTAACCGCAAATCAAACGAAAACACAGCCAGTCTCTCCGCTACGATACTCATCTCAGTTTTCTGTACAGTCACATAAGTCGTAAGTGCACGAGGTCAACAGTTTAATAATCACGTAAGTGTGTCAAAGTTTTTGAGACGATGGGAGTGCTACTTACAGAAAGGAAACTCGGGTCCAGGCGCAACGACAAGAACTTGTCGTTAAATATTAATAGAATGGAAACTTCGGATCTCCAGTGGCACAGAAAATAACGCAGCTAGCGTTATGCATATTTAAGATGAAATTCATTTAGATTCAGTTTGCGTGCTTCGATACATGCAAATCATATCGTTTAATTTGTCGTACAGGAAAATCAACAGGAAACGTCGTAACCGTCATTCAGTTATATTCTAAAAAACGCTCTTGCGGCCTGCTTTTTTACAATACTGTTTCACAATAATTACTTTAAAAAAATGCGACACCTATACTTTAACTCATTCAAGATTCCATATTTCCATCTCTTAAAATACCAATTACAAGAACTACCTCTGATTGCAAATTTTCCAGTGCTAACCAATTATATTTTCCACGCAACATCTCTGTTATAATCAATACCTTGAATCCTACACTGACAGAGACTCATCTACAAAATTAAAAGATTCATATACCTATAAACGACACCTAATCCAAGTATCGAATAGTCTTACACTATTCACCTTCAACCTTCCACACTACCAGCAACCCAGAAATTACCACTAACATGTACCCTAAACATCAGTCCACCGATCTTTAAAAAACCATCAACCCCTGTCAAACACACTTCAATCATCGACACCCACCGAAGCAACTCAACGCCCATACTCGGAATCAACATACATATCCAAAAGACACAGTTCACGGTTCAAAAACTCAACGATTCGATCGCCGAAGGCAGCAGCAGGAAGCACAGTCCGCAAGCATCAGGAATGCAAGCAAAAATCCGAGTTCACCGAACGGTGTTAAAGTGTCACGGAGGCTGCTCCTACCGAAACGAAGCCAGAAATCGCACCGATCCCAGCGGGAGCATGTAACCTCAGTAGGTTCTCAGGCCCTGGCCACCACGTACCTCGTCCTCTAAGTCCTCAGACTTCCGGAGGAATCCCCGGAATGTCCCGAGCGGTTGGTCCGGCGGTCGATCCGGCGACTGGACCATTTATCGGTGAGAGTTTCGGGTACGCGCGTACGTTCGGAGAGCCACGGGCACACGCGGGCAGCTGCCTGGGCAACTGGTACCGTACTGGTACCAGTCGGTCAAGCGTGCGGCACTGTTAGTACGCGGGGACCAGCGTGCACGCCGGACAGGTTGCGTGGTGTCGTTCAGCGTAGACGGTCAGGTGGTATGCCGAGCGGGATTGCGTCGCGAGCTGTGCACGGAACTTAAGGCTTTCTAACCGCAGCCTCCGATACGGTGCACGTACACCGTCGACCGAGGAATAGGCTTCCCCCACCACTCGAGCGGTCCCCGCCACGCGGACCGCCGTGATCCCCCACCACGCGACGCTCTGGCCCCTTTCGGGGCCCTCTTCCCTCACTCCCGCTGAGTTAATGCCTAGCAGGAATCCGGACTCTCCTGCGGCTTCTCTCTGGAACCACGAATTTTCGTGTATACAATATTGCTTCGGGTTTGAAATCATTTTTAGCTTACGGTTTGGATATTTTGAAAGATTTTTTTAATGATGTTTTGGACGATTGCAGTTTATTCTCCTTGGAGTATGGAATTAGGGATAGGACGCTGGAATTTTTTGATTTTCGGATGTTTCGGGTTTATTTATGAGTGAATTGGTGAGATTTGAGAGTTTGTGAGTTAATTTGATGTTTGATCTTACTTGATATTTTGGTTAGTGCTTTTTTAAATTTGTGTATTGTTTATTGAATGCGTTGAACGTCCAGTAACTCGGTGATTATTGAAAATAATAACGCTGGGAGTTAGTTAATTGGATATTTGTTTCTCGTATATTATGTTTTGTAGAATGATGACTTAAGTTCCTGATCGCGGAAGAATGCTGTATAGAATGAATGATTATAGGCGGACATCAACATTCAAAGTCTTGAACAGCAATCCTTGTTCAGAGAATTCCTCGCGTCTTGCCAGGGACTCTTTTATCTTCTCCACTTTGTTGCCCTCGGTCGTGGTGATCGTTTTGTTCGACCCGGGATTTTCGGTGACTCGACCATCTCGGAAGTATTTGAACCGGTTGCTTCGCTGGGTGCACCGGTGTCCGTGCTTTCATGGGGGAATAGAGATTAGGGAGAATTTAAATGGATCGATTCCCGGTATCTCTTCCATTCGGAGTTCATATATTTGGTTGATACATTTCCCTATTTCTAATATATCTCTGTAACTCTTTCTTTCTATTTGTATACTCTTTTCTTTCTGATAGCTTGTTGATTAACTACTTTCTATATTTTATAATCATTATTTCCTAATTATTCGTTGAACTACTCTTGTATAAATAAAAACATACTTTATCGATAGGTAATTCCAACATTATTATAATGTCAATATTTAATTACATGTACTAAGGTAATAATATTATGTTAGTGTACACAATGTACCAAAGAAATACTCGAAAGATATTGATAACGGAACCACGAGAATACAAAGAAAAATGTTCTCGCTGCTCCCAGAATCCGTATGTAATTAATCACATGGAGAGATTAATTCATCACAGCGACATTCACCGGAACACGGAATAGTTCGTGACCGGTCAACAAGGTTTCGCTGATGAAACAGGAGCTTTCACCTGATTGGTCAACAAAGTGTTAATTATACGTCTACTCTTTCTCGATTGGAGATATAATATCCAATTATCTTAATTGTACTGGTATGTTTATTATCATATAATATGTTTCGAGATATACGACTTTCACTGTATAATATTTTAATAATTTGAAGTGATGATATTCCCGGAGGATTCGGAAAATATAGGATTCTTTAAAGGGAACATTTATGAGATGCCCGCGACGCTCCATATTACCATGTTTTAATTACTTCCATACATATCACTCGGAACGTGCAAATCCTTCATGAATATTAAAACACCGGCAAGAATGTATCGTTAAAAAAAAATATTTATTAAACCGGAAGATTCTAATGTGGTTCCACATGGAAATTATTCGTTGGATTATAATAATTATCAATGATTGGGGGTCTCTACTCCTCTATAATAATATTTGTCGTAGAAAAATTCACGAAAGCAGAATTAACCGCGCCCAGAATATGTACAATGTGAAAGCACAAGACCCGGCGGAGTTGCGTGTTCACAGGCACTTTGGGGCGTAACATTAACTATGTAATACTCCTTAATAGCATCAACACTTGACGACCTTATTAAGAAACTGTCCTAATTAATAAGCCGAAAGAATCGTTGCGAAATCACGAATTTTTGTAATCGATCTTAAAAGAACATCCAGTTTGTTGCCAAGAATTCACAATTCCTCGCTTACCAATTACCAAAATTGCAAAGACCTTGTACAAAATTACCAAGTAATTTATTCGTAATTATATTGCAACATAATTACCATTAAATGTTAAGTGGATCATTCTTATAACTTCTACAAGAAACTGGATGTAAATTAACTTATCTTACACGAAGTCACTGAATAATTTAACTTAACCTGGATGTATTTCAATAAAATTCGAGCAGAATTTCAAGAATAACATTTTCGCAATTTCAACCGGATATTATAAACTAGTAATTTCTTTTTCTCGTTACTTCCAAGGATAAAATCGAGGAGGAAGAATTTTGTTGAGCGTAGTCGATGATAGAAGCAATACAGGTTCAGTAATGGACCAACATCCAGAAATCTTTGAAAAACGCTTCTATTCCCTCTCGAACGTCCCTCAATTGACCCGGCCAGTTCAGGTAGTACATAAACGGTACGGTCCCTTAAAGGTAATTAACGCGACGTTAGTGGCCGCCAGTAAAGTGCACTAAAATTGGTTTCGGCTCGGATATGCCCGACGACTCGCCTAATCGGCGGCCAGGTCCAGACGGGCACAGAGAAGGTCTTCGCTTTATCCAGAAAGGGAACGGACCCCTCGAAACGCCATATATTTCCCACCCTAGCCAACGGTGGTAATTTTCCGACTATAAATGCACCTGCACCGCTCGGAAACGCTTTAGTCCGCCTCTCATCGTCTTCGAGAAACCCTGGCTACTACAAAATCAGTGAAACACCGGTGATTAGACCCTGAAGTTGCCCATAAAGGATTCGAGTACTAAAATCTCAACTCGAAATCGGTGCAAGAAGGTTTTAGTAACGGAATTTAAAATTATAGTCAGTGCAAGAAGATTGAAATACTGAAACTTGAACTCTAAATCGACGCAAGAAAGTTCTAGCAGGTAAATTCAAACTTACAGTCGGTCCGAGAAGATAAAAATATTCAAATTCAAGTTTCGAAATCGACACAGGAAGATTGAAATAATTACGTCAGCGCGATCATGAAGAATATAATCACAGCTTTGCTCCTCCTGATGTTATTCTCTAATTCACTGACAGTGGACCTACGTAGATTCTGGGCAATAAATCAAACCCCGGCACAGATCGAAGAGCCACGTCCCATAGAGATAGTGAGATGGCGTCAACCGGTGTGCCTGATACCAGCGAAAGAAGTATTGCCCTGCTACCTTAGCCTTCGAAAATTCCAGAACGAATACGAAGAAGTCAGCGGCAAAGGTGTCTTCGGCAAGATTAATGATCATCTCGAACGTCCTAGCCTAAAGTCTACATTCCCACAAGACGAAGAAGAAGATGACAGTATAATATTCTCAAAAATCGCTGCTGAGGTACCATTCGGTAGCCTCCGATCATCCGAAGTTACTGAAGAATCATCAACAGATACGTCGGTAGATCCTAAACTGAAGACACCAGAACTGACTGAAGATCTAGGAGACATCATCAGAGAAAGAGGATACTTAGGCAACAGAGGAGAAGCTCCTAAGCCACAGATCTACGTTACTAAAGTCCTAAACTCACCAATGACTGCCACTCTAGTGGCCCACAATTGCCTACCTGATATTGGTATTCCTTTGTGCGACGGTTACCAAAGTACTGAACCTTCTAGACCAGCATACACCCAGCAACCAACCTTTGGTACAACAGTAAAACCTACATTTGGCAGCGGGCCTAGCAGCAATTGGCAGAAACCAGCTAATCCCAATTCGAACGTGAACCAGGACTCAACTGGACCAACCAACAAGCCAGTAATCCAAAAACCAGTCGTCCCAGCCAGACCAGAGAGCTTAAAACCAGAAGTCGATAAACCTAGCATCAGCCAAGTGAACTGCAACGTGTGTGTTCAAACTACCACGGACAGGTCAACTTTGCAGCACATCGTGGTGATAACGAAGAACAAAACTGTTGTTGAACAGACGCCTGAAATTACTGTCAGCCATCATTATTTCGACACGGTGTCTCAGAAAGTGAGTCCAGGTCAAAATGTCGGAACGGAGATTAACATTCAATTATCTAGGAACTCGGGGGCTGACGAAATAGAGGATCGCGAGGATGTTACAGGCTCTAGTGATGTCTCTTCGGAGTTTAAGAGAAATAAGCACACTGTGTTCCAAGCGATTCATGGTATAATGAACAAGACGGGATCCTCTGTGCAGAAGCTTCAGAGCTTTCTGCAGAGACCTTTCGGTGATCATCAGGGATCGAATGGATCGTCGCCGACGCAAGCTGCTGGTTTGGGTATTTTCAGTAATTTGTTTAGACCTATGAATTTATTTAACTATAAGGGAGGGAACAGCACTACGATTGGACCTGAACTTTCAAGACATCATGCTGAAGATGGCAAAGTGTCTGCCTTGATCGGAGATGAGTCGGTGGAAGCAATGAGGATAGAAATGGAGGAGACACCGGCGATCGAGGATATTCTACATAAGCCGAAGAACAATATATCAAACAAGCCGGGTCCGCTTGATATTTTCGAGAGCACTCGGGATAACGTGGATCCGAAATCCTTGGCAAAGCCCGCGGAAAAGCCGGGATTGTTCGGTGACCTATTCGCGAATCCTGTCAGTCCGATCGGGGATGAAAATGGAAAAGTAGGCGGCGAGATCAATTGACAGTGCGAGTAAATGATTGTAGGGAATGATCAATAAGGGAGGAATATTTTATTGTATATTCTATTGTATTGATTGTATATTCGCTTTGGACTGATTTTAATTTCTATAATGTAGAAATTGATAATCTGAGAGTGTTCAATAATTAAAGGAATTATTATATAATATTATTATATTAAATAATAAAGGAATTATTTCTAATTGTCGAAATGATTTGAACTTCTATAATGCAATTCGCAATTGTCATAAATAAAGAACGTCTGATCATTAAGTTCGCAATGTACTTTATTAAAATATTATACATTGAATCCGTCCATTAAAAGAAACATAACGTTATGATAACATCAGAGAAAGTATTCTAATAATCTATAACTTAACATTACTCCTAATCAACATCTTAACGTACGTATCACATATATAATTTACATTTATAATTCAACGGAGATGCGAACAAAACAATTCTGCATCTGTAAACATTGAAATCCAGATAGAACATCTCTGTTTCTTGAGATCAATGAAGATATTACGTGTTGAACGTTGTCGAACGACGGGACGATGATCAATTAATAAATCACAGCTCAATGAAACTTTTCGAAGAATCCAAACAATTGCCTTGTAAACCAATAAATTCAAGAGTAACCGTTTGACCGATCTCAATAAGTGTGTTAAAAAATTGAACTCTGCGGACGAGAATTCTTTGAACCTCCAAAAACTGTTTCCATGAAAGACTGAATTATACATGAAAATCTCAAATACAAAAAAAAAAAAGAAAGCCACGTGTCAGTCTCTCATCGTTCAAATAATTAAATTATTCGTTGGCAGCTTTCAATTTCAGATATCGAAGCTCCAAGTCGCGCTATTCGACCGCGGAAGGTTAAAAATATTTCTCGCAGTTTATAATCCAAGCTATAAACTCGGGTTCAAAGTGTTTGAACGTTTGAATTTTGGCCGCGCTGAATTCGTATCGGTGCCTGGAGAGAATAATAATATTTCCGTGGTAAGATGGAGGGAAGTTCGCGCGATTTGTCGGAATAAGGAATCGAGCCGGGCCGTTTTTCCGTGCTTCGGCGGGATTGGAGGGCGTGCCACGGAGAAAAGGGGGAAGAAAGAAACGAACGCGCGATCGGTTTGGACCCCACCACTTTTCAATCTGTCAGCTTGTCTTCTCTGACAAATTTCGTTCCAAATTTTCAAACAGGATCGAGGGACGTAGCGAGCCCGACAAATTCTTCGACTCTATTTACTACATTATTCTCGTAACGGTGACATGCAATCAACAAGATCCGTACTTTTATTTCTCGCCTCTCCTTCCGTTCTTTCTTCCTTTTTTTCCTTTTCAAGTCAAGTTGTAGACGAGATATCTGCGACAAAGATATTCTGATTTCTTCTACAACCTACATTTCTAATTAAACAGATGCATTATGAAGGATATTGAAAATCCATATTAATATCTAAATAAATGAAACGAATGCTTATAAATAACATCACTGTAAACATTTCAAATTTTTCATTTCAAACTTCAAATTCCAACTTTTAACTATCAACTTTCAAATTTCAAATTTCAAATTTCAAATTTCAAAAATAATATTAATGTGACTTCGATGACGTGCAATTAATCAGAGAGTTACATTAGCTCGAACTCCAGTCACTTCTTTCGATCTTACGATACTGTGCCCGACAAAGTGTTAATCCGATGCTCGATTTTTAATCACACGGTCCGTTCCAAGTGTCAGCAATGGTAACGAGACGCGAAACAAACGCCCAGAACAGCGAACGGATTCTCTAACGGCTCTAATTGTCGCGCTTAATGAATCAACTCCGCCCCAGCGAGTTTCCGCGCTGCCCGCCTTATCTCCACTTAAGGAAATGAAAAGTCGCGTCGACGACTGTCCCCCGCAAACAGCATTCTTTACCTTTTTATAGTTTTTTTTATATTTTTTCAACATTCAACGCGTACCGCATCCCTATATTTCATTTCCGTTACGAAATTCGTTTAAATTTGACGACAGCCGAGTGAGTTTGACGCTGTTTGACTGGGTTTGAGATTGTTTGATTCAGTCACTGATACAATCTTTATTATTGAAAGATACAATTCTGATTCTGTTGTAAAGATTTGATAGAACCTATGCACGTTTGACTCGGTTTAGTACAGTCTGATATAACACACTCATCGCAATAACATCACAATTCCATAATTTTCAGCAAACTGTTTGAAAGTATTTTAATCGCGTCCGTAGATACTTTAACCGTAGGTATCTCTAAACGAATATAATTCACAGTTACGCTATGCAATTTCTCTTATCAATAAAACAATGTTTATTTCAATTTGCAGTAGTTTGATCAAATCCAACTCAATCCCACAGCGTCGAACCACAATCGACCGCTAAACTCAATCCCATGGAACCCAAATTTAACATTGTTCGACGATGTTTGTCAATGTCGTCGGTTCATAGAATCGCAAGCTTTCCTTACTCCACAATCGATTCTCCATTCTTACATAAATCCACCGACAAATTATTCGAATTGTCACGATCCTCGTTAACCGAGTTTCCAACAATGAAATTCCCAGTCAATTTCGACACGTCGGAGGAATCTGAAATTCTCGAAGCCTCAGGAATCGTTAGAGTTGAGGGTGTCTTCTCGTTTTCGACTTCCTCTTATCGTGGACGATCATTTTCCAGCGGCGATTCCCCCCGAAATTTTTCGGCTCGTAACGATGCAACTTTTTCCCGCGTGATTTCACTTTATCCCGCCGATCCTGGACAATCGTCGCGTCGCTGGGAATTCGAGAGCCCGCCGCAGGATCGCCGCTCGTATTTTCGATGCTCGCCGAGGCGGAAGGCTTTCGCGACTCGTTTCGCACGATGTCCGCGATCATTTCGCCCTCTTTGTCCATTGTTCCCGCGGGTTTCGGCCAGCTGCGAGGAACGAGCCTGCTCGAGGAGCCGTTCGAGACGCTCATGCTGACGGCGATCGCATTCGGCATCGAATCTTCCATTGCTAAGGGGTTTATGAGCTTGTCCCTGGGATTCGGAACGCGATGCTTTCTCTAGAACCAAAATGTTTGGTCGATTGTAGTCTTGGAAAGGTGACTGTAAGTTTTTCAATTTGATTTTCACTCGATTTATTTGGTTATGTGTTTAGGATTGTAAAAGTGTTTTGTTAAATATTTAGGGTTTTAGAAGTATTTCGTTAAGGAATAGTTTATTGTTTTTCCTAGGAAATTTGGTATTCATTTTGAAATTGTATTATTCTAGGTGAATGAATGAAGAAGTTGGATTACATTTAGGAATTGATTTACGTTTGATTGGATTGTATTGTTTAATTAGAGAATAAGTAATTGTTTCATGTTACTTACGCTAGACGCAGTTGGCCTGCTCGGAAAGTAATACGGCGGTGTCGTCACACCGTCTATTACGAATGGGTCGAACATTTCTACACGGAGGATATTGTCTAAGTGATGGGAGCGCATAATTTCTTCGCAGAAAGGCATCAGCGCACGCAAGCTAACGAAAAAGTTCGATAATACTCAAATTTCTACGAATTTCAAATTTCGAAGTTCAAATTTTTCGATTGAAAATAGTATGACTGAAGGCTTACTTATCAGGCTCGGATGGTAAACAATTCTTAAACGCATAGACGACGAAACGTGTGTCAAGCGTGAGTTCAACGTCTCTCCTCTTACGATGAATGTGCCTATCAATGTGTTTCTCTAAGTCTAGTCTGTTTTGGTCATCTGCCGATTCTTCGCTTAAATCGAACCCCCTGCGATTCAAATATAAATTATTCGTTATTAACTTTTAATATTTACATTATAAGGAAAACTTACCATTTCGGATCGCAGATAGGTAGCTTTTTATTCACGAAGAGGCATTTGACTTCTTTTAAACCCGATGCGTCGGATAGACTGTTTCTTTTCGAAGAGCTTTCCTTGTTGTATGGAAGAGCTTGGATAACCGAAAGTATCAGCATAAAAAGCACAAATGTTCCGACAATATTGCTTCTGCTTATTCCCATTCTTTTGTGATTAAATCTCCTTGCTTCCACGAGAACGTCTGCGAAAGAAATTTCAGTGAATTGTATTAAAAGGATATATTTAAAAAATGGAAATTTCAAAATTACCTTCAGATAATTCCGAACATTTGAAACAATAGAAATATTGTGCATTCTAAATAATCATGCTAAAAGTGAGATCGACGATTGAAAAATGTTTCAAGTTATGATTAACAATTAACGAGAGCGCAGAAAATTAAAATCATAAATTTGTCTAGAACGATTAAACGTTCGAATGACTGAAAAATTGAAAGTCGCCCGGAAACTTAAGAAAAACGAACGCCCACGACGCTGATTACGAATTCAAAATCAGTTCATTCAGCAAGTTTCTCCGCCTTGACGCTTAATTTCACGGTTTCTTAATTGTAGTGAAATTACGGTACACTTTAATAACGAGGACAGTAATGGGAGCGTTTCGAGTGATGTTTCCAACGAGTAATAACTCAGTTTTCGTACAAATTCCGCTGTTAAGGAAGTAAATTGAAATCTTCGGAATTCACACGGAACTGTCGAGCCGTAAATACGAATTAAAGTTTCGAACGCGGTTCTTCCGCCGGATTCCTTTATCTTGTTTCTCTTCGAGTGGAACAACCTCGACGATAATAATAATGCCACTGGAATCACCCGTCTCTTTCAGAACAAATGAATCATGTTTACAAAAGCGGCAAGGAACAAGCTTGAAAGTAAAAAGTTTTATCGTCGTCTAGACTGTAAAATATGCAACTGCAGAACTTCTTTTCAGAAATCCAACAAATAACTGCGAGCCTCCATTTAACCCTGCATTTCTGCATTTTCCTTGATTGACTTTTTTTCTATTCCCCATTTAATTTACTAAAATACAATTAAATCAAGTATTTAATTCTTCCCTCATAAATTATACTTTTCGTAATGCTAATCTTTAAAACAACATCACATAAAATGAAATAAGAATGAAATAAAGTTACATAAAATTAAATAAAATTAGATGAAATTAGATAAAATTGAATAAGATTGAATAAAATTGAATAAAATTGAATAAAATGAAATAAGAATGAAATAAAATTGAATAAAAATGTAATTACTTATATTACAAGAAAACAAACTCGGAATTCTAGTAACAACATCATTCATCATCCATTTCTTATTCTAATTGGGTTATGTTTCCCAAGTAAAAATAGCGTCGCGATGCGATAAGGGCGCGGTGACACACTGATTTTAATTTCGCCCTGAAACTGAAAGACTTCTTCGCCGTGGAAGTTTTTTACGGCGACGGCTACAACCTGGCAATCTTTTCGAGATCAAAGAACCTCGAAGACCCGAAAGGACCTCGTTAGGGGAAGATGGCGCGCTCGCGAAAAATCCCTCGTAAATCGTCGAGGGAGCCGCGCCGGCGAGTCAAATGCAAGCCAGCGGATTCCGAAGAAATTCTCTGACGACGGCTTCAGCGATTCGACGAGGAATATTTTTGAATACCGGCTTCTTTCAATGGCCCGGGCGTCGCGCGCTGCTTTCTTCGCCGAGAAAATTAAAGATTCCCCGTTCACGGCCGGCTTCCATTAGCTGTGCGTGCGGTACCGTTAAAAAAATACGGAACAGGTGCGTAATTATGTTCGATAAATTCACGCTCGTGTATCTTAATCTTGGAAACACTGTGATACATATGCTGTCCGTTTATTTCAGAAGAGAAACATTGGTTTCGTGTATTTCATGGATGGTCAAACAGGATGTCTCGATCAGAGGAGAATCACTGTCTCATCATTAGGACTGTAAATGGTACTAGAGCTAATAAATTTGCCATTAATATATATTTTATAATAGTAATGAAGTAAGTGAAGCTAAAAATAGGAGGGCGGTGGAAATTTAAGACAATAAATTAACAGAAATCTTGCAACGTAACTCTATTCGACAATTTCATTAAAATAATCGATCTATTTTATATTATAGTATCCCATTATTTCAGCAGAATCAGTAGACGATAGATCTGTTGAGTTCGAAGCACAATAAAATGATATTACAAACTGTATAGACTGCGATAATAATAACATGATTTTTCTAACAACCTATATAAATAAAAATATTCTAACTACAAAATAAATTCGCAAATAAAATCTCGCATAAAATAATCTGAGAAATCTCCTGTAAATCATCAATCATCAAACGAACACCGATCGGTCGACTCCGGAACACCGCAAAAATCCTCTGGGTTCACCGACGTGGCTAATTCTACGCGGGAAATCAGTTGGACATAGATTAAACGGCGCTAGGTCGCGCGCGGTATTATTTAACGTTCTGCCGTTTATAATAAACAGAAATCGTGCGGGCACGAGCGTAAAATGAATTCGGCCCCGCCGCCGATTAGTTTCGCTGTGCTGCTGTTTGAGCGATTTTTAATCGACAGCCGGCCCGGGCACGTCGACGCTCGCCGATGCACTTATATAATAAATAATTAAAACGGTGGGTCGTTCTGCGCCGATGGTTTATTAATTCCGGCAATTAAACGACGGCCGACCGGTGTTTAAATAAACGCGGGGCCGGCCGGTGGGAGGCAGCTAGACGATACCGCGATGTAACGACACCGCTAATAGCGAGTTAACAATGATAATTTGCCCGTTATCGCGACCGAAGTGGTACAGCGCAGATAGATCGTAGGAAAATGGGTGGAAAACAAACCGGCCGGCCCGACACGCGACGCTGACCCCTTTTAAATGTTAAATGGGGTAAATACGATTGATTTCGACGCCCGCGGCAGAGAACAAACGTATCAATATGGACGCCCGATTCTTTCCGCGGCTCTGTTGCCGATTAAACGCCGGATATTTGCGCGTTATTGAACGTTGAACAGTGGATCGCCGCGAAACTGATAGGTTATTGTGTACATGCTTGTTGATGTATAAGTATTGTTTGTTATATGATGATTCATTGTATAAATTGTTGTTTCTATGTAACTATTGTTTATTATACGACGATTTATAGTATAAATAGTTGTTTATATGTAAATATTGTTTATTATGTGACAATTTATCGTATGAAAAGTTGTTCGTATATAAATATTATTTATTATACAATAATTTATTTATATACATAAGTGTTTGAAAATTTATTCCGCTTATTATAGCTGCGATTTTTTAATGTATGGAAATGATTTTGAGTTTTGAAGTTGTTCACTTTATCATATCCTGCATGTTCGTCGATATTGCAATTGTGCTATATGAAAGTCGTAAATGAGGAGTTTCTTCTTTTTCTCATTAGATTCGACTTTTCTCGTGTATTTGTGTATTTTGAAAATATACACAATGCAAAGTAGTGTCTTTACGAAGGGATACGCGCGCGTTTCGAATCTAATTAGCAGTTTACTTCGGCAATATGCTAATTAGAAGGATCGTAACGGTCACGTGGCCAAAAATTCAGAGCCGCCATTTTGTCTGCTGCCAATTGCAGCCATCTATAATCGGAAACGGCAGTATAATCAGCCATAAAACCGCGACACCGTAGCAAATGGAACAATCTACATTCAGTTACGATCTATAATTTGCGGCTAACGTATCGTAATCGAATTCGAATTAATCTATTTCGCAAAATTTAGGTACCCCGCCGCCCCTTCTGTGTAATATTTCGGGAATCTTGTTAACTAAAATTACCTTTGAAATCAAAAACCTTTGATAATCAGGGGACAAAGTAATCAAGAAATATATACATTTCTAGATATTTTATGCAATAGTTATTTACATAATTATTAACAATATCATAATTATATCACATAAAACTACCGTTTCAGTGCTTCCCAAATTTTCCCAAGGAAATGATTAAAGTGCCACTAGCTTATTACTAAATAATTTTATTAGTTATATAATTATTTGTAATACCATGTCACATAAAAGTAACATTTCAGTATTTTTAAAATATTCGTAAATAGAATTAAAGTCAACCAGCTTTACAACGATAAACTAAGGACACTTCGGACGGCAAAGGGATGAAAGGGGTTAAACCAGCACAGAAATAATCTGCACGTGAAAAGGGATGGGCCAACACGTGACCCGGTGAACAGTGTCGTTATCGCGCTGACCGGTTGTTGCAGATGACATAATGATTCTGTTTACACGCCGACCGAGCGGAACAATCCTCGTTTCCGATTGCGACAGCCGATTGTCTGGCTGCGGCTGGTGTCAAGGAATCCTCGGGGGGAACGTTCGCGCGGTTTCCTCTTTGATCATCGGGATTCGGAGATTGCATTCCGAGATAATATGCATCAATTTATATTTTAATCTAATTTAAAATTCAAATCTATAAGATTGAACAGATGGTTTTTAGAAGTACATGGATAAAGCATTCGAGTTGTCAATTTTGCTCGTCATTAGATTAATGGAATCAAATTGCCATTGAAATTTCAATGAATTATTTTATTGAATAATGAAGGAATTGTTTACAAGATATAGTAAATGAAAGTGCTAATACCATTAAAATATTACTATGAATCATGTAAGCTGAAAATAGTAGTGAAAAGAAATGCATTGCTTTCTCTCTTAAAAAAGATTGCTTTAAAAATTACAATGACTTCACGTAAGATTTCGAAATATCGGTATCTCCTCGACGATTTAAAATTCGTAAAATCAAGTTTATGGTTCTTCGATGTTTTGAAGCACTTCCGCAAGGATGATGGATAGTGCAACGAAGTTTTCCCTAGAGCTTAATCTTAACAACTGGTAGAAACATATGGCGTCAGTTGTCAAGGGAATTTAAGCCAGCAAATTGTTTACAAACTCTACGCAGTGCTGGGATTTACAATAACGATGTAACAATACTATAGAGAATACACCGTGGAATGTTGCAATTCGACAGAAACCACACGCAATTTTATTAGAAACTTTACAATTTACATAAATTATCCGACATAGCGAATTAAAATGTAGGTTACTTCCCAACAGGGAAATTCAACATAGAAACCTTAATAAAGCTCAATAAATCAATCTACAAATGTTAAAGTTACATAAACGTCGAAAGGCCTCTTTTAATTATAAATAAAGAACAATCGCAAAACAATGAACGTTTAAAACAGCATAACCAATTAACGCATTAACCAATGCCAATAAATTAATTCCAAATTTCAACAGACGAGTAATAATCGTAATAAATCAATACTGATTTCAATAAATTAACAGCGGTTCCCAAAATATCTATGAAACCATCAAATTCAAGAAACTTTTTTTAATCGAACAACAAGCTTTCGCTAATCGAATGAAAGATACGCGAAACAAATGGATCACATCGGGAATTTCTTCGATAAATCGTGGGTCGGGTCGATTCAAACGAACTTTTTTCCCTCGGCCAATAATGATTAATTAACGCGCCGCCGCGATCAATGTGAAAAATCGGCAACGACTCGGAAGAATGGCCGGCGCCCTATCTGACGGGGATATTCCTCGAATAACAAGCTCGTGTTTACCCGGGCTTGCCACGCGGCGGGCTCGAGGAGGAAGCGCCGCCGCCATGATAAAACGAGAAATCGTATTAATAGGTCTGCATTGTTTAGATACAAACGGTCCCCGATATGAACACGCTCGCTGAAACGCGAATTCGATTCGCGTTCGTAATCGTCACGTTCCCGCCCACAACGTCCTCGACAGCAACACTGGCGCCACATCGTCGAATTCACAAAGAATAACATGATTTACATACGAATTCCATTTTTTCAGAGAACTTGCAGAGCTCCGATTGAGCAGAAAGATACTCTAGAAAGTGGTGAACGGTTTCCGAAATTGAAAATCGATGGATCATTTGTTTAAATATGCGTTTCTGCCTGAAGATACGCGAATCTGAACTTGGCAGCCATTTTTAAATGGTCGTTCCGATAGATTTAGCTGAAATATTCAGTCTTTCGAGAAAGTTTCTTTTTTCGAGATAATAAATTTATGATTATATGAATGTTACACTGTTGATAATATTTGAAAATACTGGAAAATTTCTTTAATATTTAAATGATCGCGTTACTTATTGTAAAAACTATTAAGCACTTCCAATAGTTTCTCAATAACGTTTCACACGACATTCATAGAAATAAACGTATTTATTGTTAGGAAACGAATAAAATCGCTTCATCCGTAAAATCCGGCGTTCATTTACTTTCAGTGTCAAAAAACATTTAATATTGTAACAGTATATAGATGGCATTTCTTAAACGCAATGACTCGATCTAAGGCATATAACCGTTTAACAAATTACAACCGACACTCAATTCTCCACTAACCTGACGATATTATAATACAAGGTATTTACTACCTATTGATTAACTATTTTAACTATTTATTATTAACTACTGTCCCTAAATCCAACTGCTACAGAAACAATTCCACAAAGCAAGTTACTTTTCGCAACGCAAGTCTAAGTCGTGTCGTCGTTCCGTTATCTCGCGAAATCTCGGCGGAGGAACAATATCACGGCATTGAGGCGCAGCCGTTGGATCCTCCGGCTGAATCAGTGCCTTCGGATATTTCGTCAGCTGTTGAAGGGGTCGTCGCCACGCCACCCTCGGAATCGTCATCGTTTAATCGTTCCGGGCTCCCGCGTCGTCGGTATGTCAAGCCTTCCGTGTACACACGGAGCCCGTTCTCCACCCCTGGCCGCTCCTCACGGGGTTGGAACACGTCTCGCGGGCCTCCCTGACAGATTGCCGCACGTCACCTTACACCATTGCCACCGTGTTACCGTAATAATGCCATTATTAACGACGACGACTATATCGGCACGGAACGGCACAGCGCGGGGAGGACCTCTGACGACGGATCGATTATTGTAATTGCGTTAATAATACGGCTACCACTTATTGGCAGGTTGGGAGAGGATGGAAGCTCTGTTTGAAGTCGACGCAGGTGATAGATGGAAAGATTCTTGGCTACTTAGGGCTATTAACCTTTCGCATTTGAAAGTTCTTTGGGTATTCGTTGGTTTCTGATGATACGGTTATTGCATTTTTTGTGACTGTGATAAAAGGAAATTAGAGTGAATGGTGGATATTTTGGCATTGTCAATGGTGGCTATTTTTGAAGTTACTGTGGTTGATGGAAAGAATTTTGGGTATTTGGGGCTCTTAATCTTTTGAATTGATACGATGATACATGATATTTTTGCAACTAATATAAAGAGAAATCATTGTAAGAATGGAATTATCAATGACAATTCTGTTTGAAGTCGATCGAAGGCGATAGAAGGAAAGATTCTTGGGTACTTACGGCTGTTAACCTTTTGCATTTGAAAGTTATTTTGGAATTCGTTGGTTCCCCTTAACTGTCATTGATGTCAAGACTTTCCAAATCTTTACTAATGAACACAGTTTACACTGGGAAACTTCGAAAACCAAAAATGTTATATGAAATTTAATGTTAAACATCTAACATGAGAATTTTACTGCGTCGAACCAAAAGTGCGAAGAATCGATCAGCTTTTATTATTAACCGTTAACTATTAATCACCGGCTAATTGATATTTCACCTGGTTTAGGGAGACTTCAAGGGAGATTTGACGCCTTTGGTAGCGGAAATGAAGGCTTGAGAACGGCAAGGATTGATTATTTGGGAAAAGTGCGATGAACGGGAGAAGAAAAATGGATACCGTATTGTATACGGTTCTTTGATGCTGTACTTGTTTGAACAGCAAATTGAATTTTAGAGTAGAAGTATATTTACTTTGATGATACTAATTATTTCAATGCTCAACGATATTAGGTATGTTAATGAATATTCTGTCAGACGTGTTGGTTAAATTCTGTATGCATCTGACGGAGATTAATATTACGGAGATTCTACGTTAATAGGAGACAAATTACGCAAGGCTTTAATTAGAGGACTTGAATGCACTGAGTCTACATTTCCGTAATTGTCGGCGTGACGTTATACAAGTTAACGAATGCAGTAGATAATCAAAAGCAAATGAACAATTCTTAATTACAAAATTTATATAATCGGGTTGCGAATAAAATCTTTTCCTTAGTCGAGTGTTAACTTAGACCAGAATCTTACTACCTTAACCCCCCGCAACCCAAATCAGAATAAAATGCAACCCGTTACATAAGATGACAGACAAATCTTATATCTTTATCAAATTCATTCGTGAAAGTTAATCAACATTTCAAAAATACATTTTCACAGAATCACAACAGCCTGTTCACTGAAAAAGGAAATTAAAAAATATACAAGACAATCGGTATTCGAGAAGCCTTATTTCCGAAGTTTCCAGTTAAAATTAATCATCATTACCCAAGGCTCAATCAATGAAAATAAAAAATTCCACAATCTTCAGACAATACGTTAGATTATTGGAAATCTGTCAATGTTCAAAGCTCAACGACTCAAAGCAGAATTATCCAAAATCAAAAATGCAGCAATCTCTAGGTTATACCTTAGATGATTTAAAATCTCCAGGGACGTTCAGAGAACAAATTACCGACAAGATGGCAGCTGTTTAACACGTTCCGTGCCGCGTGTACTACATGTGGTATACTCCAATTTTTGTAAGAAAATATTTTTAACGGATACACGTTCACGGATAGCGGTATACGTTACAAAGCAGCGAAAGCATAAAGAAACAATATCAAAATACATAAAAATTACCAAAAACCTGAGTATAACTTATTATTTTATTGAAAAAATCGATACAGTTCATAAGCAAAATATAACCGAAGCTCCCGTGGCACGGAACGTGTTAAGTGAAGTTACCGATCTTTAGCTACGAAGTTAGAGGATGGTAGGACTTCCAATTTGTAGGATTGTTTTCGCAAGGAAGCTCGACGTAGACGGTAGTGGGCGTAGAACCGGGACGTGACGGTAATAAGCAACCCCAGTAATAGCAACAAGATCGGTAGTGAGTGGCGGTAGTAATAATACCGATACGGAGTAGTGTATTTAGGGTCACGGGAGTGCGACCAGAACGCGGACAACACGACCAGACCGAGAAAAGAGAAAGAGAGGACGGGTTATCGGCACGGCGTACTATTTATAAAGCACGCCCACGGACCATTAAAAATACGTCTCGTCGCGATGCAGCTATATCGGACAGACCATTCGAGTATAAACAATTAGCGGCCGCGAGCTGTGTGGCCGGTAATCAGAGACCGGCCGTGCAATTAAGAAAAAAACGATAGGAATCACTTTTGATTCCTCGGTTTCTCCGGTGAACGACTCGAATGGTTTCTCGATCCCGCAGAAAATCGAATAGGAATATATGACCTGATGTTTGGAAAGATCTACTTTATAAGCTAGATTCACGGAATTCGTCAATTTGACGGACACTGAATTTGTTAAAGATCATTTGGTAACAGTTTAAGTCGACTTTGATTCGTACAATTATGCGAATACACATTGTGATACAGCTTTGAAGCTACGATTTTCGCGATCTATATAAACGAACGCGCAGTTTTGTAGAATCAATAGAATAAAGTGTAGGTTGAACGTTCGTACATCTAGCGTTAAGTAAGGGGTTGATTGAGTTTTTGTGAGAAAGGTGCTGCTAACACTAAAACCTATTAACACTGAACACTGACCTGTTCCTGGTTTCTTCGTTCTACAATGATTAAAAAGATAACAGATGTTTCTCTGAGAAATTTTTATAGAAATTGATTTAGCAAAATTGAATGGATCAATTAGAGTCTCAATAGATGCACTCTTGAAGTTTCCGTAGAAAAACTTGAAAAAGTCAATTTTACTGCTCGGTAGTTCTAATGTTAATATTATTTCTGAGCCACGTCGAAACGATTATAACGTATCGAAAATTAGTTGAATAGTTCCTCGATCCCACAGAAAATCAGCTCCTCTCAACCAGTCAATCGCAGTAATTGACGCCATGAATTCTAAAACAGCGCAAGTTAACCAATCGACATTTCGAGAAAAGCAATCTTCCTTTTCGTCTTCGTTCATTCATTCATTATGTATATAGATAATGTTAAAAAGCGAACTTATGCTATTTTGGAGCTCATAGGTTCAATCGTATTTCGACGCTAGAACTACGCAGCCGTCAAAACGACGGGTCGCAGTTTTCTCATTTCGCCGTCATTGATATCTTAAAAGTGTTGAGTATCTAAAATAATTATAGAAACGAATAGTTTCGCTTGAATGCTTAACTAATAGACGAAGAAACCGACAAAATTTACTTCACGCAACGTGAAATTATAACAAAATTAAGTAACTTCCACACCAACGTGTACCAAACCTTTCGAAATTAATTTTGAAACATATAATAACGCGAAATACCTAGAATAACTCAAAAAGTATAGATTAACTCAAGATAAAAAAAAAACGTTCAATTATCCAATATAAAAAAATGTTGAATTATTCTATATAAAATTAAATCCATATACAATACGAAATAACAACCAAATGTATGGCCTTTGAACCCAATAGTTGCCCAAACATTTCATTGCAACTTCAAGAGTTCAGAATCCGTTTTCTTAAAAAATCCCGGGCCACTTCTTTTGCAACCTCCGGTACGCGAATAAATCGAGTGGAAAGTATGAGCGATTCGAACGGCGGCGTAAAAAATTTCAAAATCTAGCGTCGGTAACCTTTACGAGGCAGCGCGGGATATTTTTCTGACCCCGAAGTGACAAGACCCGCGCGGAATGCCGTACACGAGGCCCGATTAAAAAAAAAATGCGGCTCGATAAGACTCGTGGAAAAGTTCGTGTTCCTTAACCTCTCGCCGCTGCATTTCTATTAAGAGGCGGGCCGGCGCTCCGCTGATCCAATTTAGTTTTCATTCACTGTGAAACCAAGAGCAATTTGAAAATTCTTTCAGCGACGCCCGCTTTCGCGTTCAATCAAACCGCAATTTATTCTGTTTCGTTCTGCCGGTCGCGGAGCTTTCCGTGTCCCAGCGACGGTGTTCCGTCTCCTTTCTTTTTTATTTCGTTTTGCTCCCGTTTCCTCTCGCCGCGCGATAAAGAAAACCACAAAAGAAGAGATAATTGTTTAAAGCGGGCAGCGGGCTTTATATTATAAAAGTAATTTCCATCGGGATTGATTGATATTTACCGTAAACAGTGGCCGGCCAGGGAAGGTCCTTCTGAAGGAAATTAGCCCGCGGCGCGTACGCGATAAAATTCAACGTTCGAGAAACTTTAACAATGATTTATGGGCCTTTTGTTCTCATTCGGGGAACTGGGTGAACGATATTTTATTGTCGCGCTGCAATTGGCTGTGGAAAATGGGAATTTGCGTAAACGATTGTAATATTTGATAGGACTGTGTTCGAGCAAATTGTAAGTTAATTGTTGTTCGATGATAGCGTGGAGGATGTGGAATTTTAAACGAATTTTTTAATGGGTTTCAACTGTTCGAGGTATGTTTCTGGGGTTTTGTATATAGGGAGGTGTATGGTTCGACGGCCATATTGCGAAGAATTACTTTCATAGGAGGATCGATGTACCTTCAAAGTAGAGTTGTAAAATCTGTGTTCGACTAGAAGTTGTTTGTTAAATTTCGAAGTTTCTGTAATACAAATTGAAACTTATCTATTCGTGTCACATTTAGTTACACTTGACAATTTTTGTTAACGTATTAAATTAATGTGAAGTTAATTTATCGCAACTAATACTGTTCGTAAGCAATTTAATACAAGCTTCTACAAAATCGAAATCCAGATTACTTTTCATGTATCTAGATTATTAACATAGAAACTGCAACTTTACTTATCTCCATTTTCCAATAGAATTTCTCCACTCAGACAATAATAGTCTATTTATTTGTTTATTACTCACAGACCACACAAACTACGCACGATTTACATCAACAAACAAATAAATAATCACGAAGTCTCTTACCTTGCCAGTTGCTCCAAACTATCAGCCTTCCTCAGCGTCTTTCACGTAAATTCACTGGACACAAACGTTCCTCCGCGTGTTCATACTCGAGTTGAAAGTTCAAATCGTCGGAAAATATTGCAACCAACCCCCAAAGAATTATTTACTCCCAAGATAAGTGATTTCGTCTAAGAGAATGGAAACAATCTTCACTTTTCAATCGATCGATCGTCCTCCCGTGAATTTTGACATCGATCAGCCAACGATTTATGGATTAGCAAACGATGTTCGATATTTCGGAAGCAGCAGGCAACGAAAGGGTGAAGACGAAGGGATGGTAGCCAACGGAGTAGAAGGTGGTAGCTTGCTAGGGAACGTCGAACGTCCACGCTGACATCGAGCGTACTACTACCGCGGTTGAACTCGCGATATGCCAATCGAATGAGATTAGAACAACTTGCTTCCAGTTCGTCCCTACCATGAGGTTCATCGGTTTTTGCACCGCGTCACCGCAGTACTATCGAAATTAACTATTTCCCAGTGATCCATCTATCCTAAGCTTCATGGAAATTGCTCTGAAAATAATGTGATTCCAGTTAAGTATTCTTGCAACGTTTATAAACGACTACGAGGTTCTTTGGTTTCTGCATTGCCTTACCACAACTCTGTCGAATGATCATTTGTCAATAATTCAGCTGTCCTAAGCTTTTCTTTTAGTTGTTTTGGCAATTCTTTATAGTTAAAATATAATTCTAGTAAATTTTACAAATGGCCGAAAGATAGACTTAGTTTTTGCACCTTGTTAGAGCAGTAGCGTTGAAAGTAATCGTTTGTCAGTAATCCATCTGTTCTAGATCTTTTGTCAAATTATTCTGCTGTTTTTTTATATCTATAATATAATTCTAGCAAATTATTCCAACAAAGTTCGCAAACCACATTGACGAAGATCTCCATCGGCAGTCCTCTCGGTAATCTTGATTTTCTCTCAACTTCAACTTCGTTGGAGATCGATTTTCATCGAGATGGTCAGACGACGGTTCCTGGGAAATAAAATTAATCTTCTGCGAGGAATCTGAATGCTGCAAATTTCTTCCGGAATCAATATACAATTTCCACTAAAACATTGGATAAACATGTTTTTCGTTATTCAATATTCTGCTGTGTTGCAGGTTTAAAAATTGTAAATAAACTACGTTCAATCTGGACGAATATTATTTTGCCAGTGGATCATTTCACATCATCAGAGTTTTTGTTTGTGAGATTTTGTTCGGTCGTGTTGATTGAAATTCAGATGAGAATGTAAAAAAATATTACCTGTGCATATTCTGCTGTGAAATTTCATTGTTGTCGAGTTGGTGAAATTTTTACAATGACTATTTTATTATTAAAAATCCTCTAATATTCTATGAAATTTGAGATTTAAGGGATTAGATTAAAAGAAATAAATGTATGGTTACTTTCGAAAGTCTTTAATTATATAATTATCACCATTCGACAGTGGAATTTTGTGAATAAATACTAACAAGGTATTTTTCAGCAAACATTTTTTCAGCTTATCTAGTTGTACGTAATGAACGATCAAGTTGAAATTACAGAAAAGTGGACAAATTTTAATTCGCCTCTTCATTCGAAATTGCTAAAGTTGCAGTCGTTACTCACAGCGATAATGTATCGATAATGATAATTCAAAGAAAATTCCAATTCACTTATGTCATTCCTTACATTAGATATTAGAATGATCTGCGCACATAAAGTTGCGTTTCGTTGTGTAAACCAGAAAGAAGCTCATCGATCATCGTCTCCCAATTTGTATTAAATCTCCCAATTTGAATTTTCCTTCTTCTATTAACAATTTTAGCCAATGAGAAACGAGTTCCTGTTGAATCTTGTTTTTTCATTCATCTTTCAATAACCTCGTAATTCGTTAAATTGATAAATGCAAAGTTTACTAGGAAGAAGCTCAACTCTGAAGTTCAAATTGAAGATACATGGGCTGACAACACTGAATTTCATAATTTTCAAACACTCGACGCGTGAATCTGAGTGCAGCTGAGCCACGATTAAAATGACGAAGCGAGAGAGTGTGGTCGACTGGCTACGTCACGACGGATTACCGTGACATTGTGCGATATCGAAGATTAATAAAATAAAGAGAACATTAAAAACGTTTTACACGTGTTCTCTTCTATCGTTTCAGTGACCCAAAGGTCAATTTCAAGCTAGTGCCCGTTGATTTAATCTGGGGTCAAGAGACACTTGTATACAGGGTGGGTCAATAAAAACAGGACAAATATTCTTGTTACTATTGAAATTTAAAGAGAATCATTGTAATTCATTAAATTCACATTTAATCGAGATAGATACAAACATAAAAATATCGAATATTATTCAGGAAAGTATCAATGGTCTTGAATCGACTTTCACCATTATTCTGAATTCTTAATGTGTAAAACATTGCAACATATTTGTTTATCTTCAACGACAATAGAAATATATGAGTATCGTATTATTATTGAAGCATTCTGTATAGTTCAGCATCTTCAATTTTCATGGTAAATGATTTTCATTGAAATCTTTGCTAACAAACTAGTTGAATTAAATAAATATATACATAAAATAACAGTGCTGAAATTCTATTTATTAAAAATTAAATCAAAGTGTGTGACATGATATTTAAAGAAATCCAAGTATGTGACGTAAAATTAATGTTATTTGTGAACAACGTTGAAATGATTATAATGCATGTGTCGGTATATATCCTCGTAATAAAATGTAAGGATCCATAAAGCGTAAACGCAATTTCAAAAATGAATTAATTACGAGAACGCAATAGAACGTACAGGGTGATTTATGGCATGCCAATATAACTTTTGGAAGCATACATAAAGCGTCGATGTGTACAGAGAAAGATAATGCAGCGCACAGAGTGTTTTACAATTTGTAATCGACACCACGGTGAACCAATTGGACACACAAACACGGCGAATAAATTGATCATGCAAACGGAATGAATTTACCGCGAGAAATTATGGCCAGAAGTTATTTTACGATTAGTATAATTTATCGTAATGAGAGGGACTCGTTTTGGAAATCAGTAAACAACACTGAAGGCTTGTAAAATATTAAACTTCAAGTTTGCAAACTACTTGAATTTAAAGCTTGTAAAATCCTCGAAGTAAATTATAAGTCCGTACCTTTACAGAAGACGATTGATTAATGAGGAAGCATTTAATTAAAGCGAAGCATATTACTTTCAGTTCGCATCATTTCAAAATAACAAATCGTTATATTATATTATCAAAAATGACAACATTCAGGGGCTTCTTATTTTGAATATAAAATCATTAACTTGTTACAAGATTTACGTACAAGAGAAAAATTCTATAAAGTCAAAGTTCAAATTTTCCTTGCATAATTCAGTAAAGCGTAACGAATTATAGAATTTGTTTAAGAAATAAATAAAATTATTCATTCGGAGATAACAAAAATATCACTCGATTCTTCTGAGTTCAAATTAAATATTCTATTCTATCATTAATTGTTATACTTTAAAGTAAACACGCATGCAAATGAGTATGCGAATGTCCTTTGCTTTATCATAGGACAAGGGGTTAACCCTTCGCCTTACGATTTATTTCGTCCCACATGTTAATGCTTAAGCTATTTCATTTTGTCGGAACTCTATGAACGTAACAATTACAAGGAAAACTGAAATATTATAGATTCAATCAAATTTCTTCACGAAAATAAGAAAATCATTTTGGTTACGATAGGACAGATTTGCAAAATGAACGTAAGCGACCAGCACACGTCGATTTTGATGAAACTTATGTGAGACATAGTTCTCAAGAACATATTTGACATGTATTTTTTCTTATCGACCAACATCCACTTTAAACGGGTGGAAATACTCCTCAAAGTTAAGAATGGAAAGTATATTTTTTATAGTATCTCTAAAACTGGGAGGTGAAAGAAAGAAATCTTATTGAATTGATCGCCTGAAAATGAGCAATTTAGATTTATTTTTTGCACCCCCTAGTTTCAGAGATGTAAACGATATATTTTCAACCCTCAACTTTAAGGGATGTTTTAACTTAACGTAACTTAAAATATTTTCTTGAGAGCTATGTCTCGCATAAGTGTTTCATTAAAATCGCTGATTGAAAAGGTTCCCTCGCCAGACATGCTACATCGTGATAACGCAGTTGACACGATTCCTCAAGATTGTCGAGCTTAATCAGACGGCTAACGAACAATCAACGATGCTTTTCCTTCGCACGTGATCCACGGCCGCCGCACGTGCGTCCAGCACGTGGTCACGGATGCAAAAGCCCCGTTCACGTGCGTCAGACACGCAAGCAAGTCCAGAAAACATAGCGGTCGTACTGCACACGGGAAATTAACGTCGCCATTGGGACGCGTGATCGTGATTAATCAACGGCCGACGGGATCGCGAATTATTACTTGGATCATTAACTCTCCGCGCGACTCGGGGGAAATTGAAATTATACCGCAGCCTCGTCGGCGATCTCGGAAAACTCTTGTCAGATCACTGAAACAGAAACCTTCGATTCAATTTACTTGAAATACCACTGTCAATTAATTCTCCTTTAAAATTTTAATATTCGTCAACCTTGTACGATGTAATTTGACTTTAATCGATTACCTAAATCACGAAAAGGTACAACCGTATCATGGAAAGTTACTGTCGATTACTGAAAAGGTCAAATTCGATCATTTACAAGATTTACTGTAATTAATAAGGAAACTAACTGATGTTTCATTAAGTGCGAGTTGTATATTGCAAAATTTGGAAAGAAACTATTGCGGACTGATGAACGTTAAACCTACCGAATGAATAAATGTTAGTGTCATGAAAAGAAGATTAGTTGTACGTGAAATAACTTCCCTCTTTCCGTGGGAATGCCAAGATTCATTGTCGAACGTTTTTATTTTCTCAAGCGGCTATTAAGAGTCCCCGTTTTATCGCGGGCATTCTGTTCGTTTGCATCTACGAGTACTGGAGCGACGACAGGTCTCAAAGACCATGTTTGTTCCGGCCCGACTCGATTGTTTGAAGCAGATACAGAAAGGTTGGATTTTGCCGGGGACAAGGAGCCATCTTCCGCCCGGATAGCGGCATTTCAGCGCGGCGAAGATAGGAGATGCAAATAATGTTAGGAATGTCACGTATTCTTCGGGCAGGATTGCCTGTCCAACTTACGCTGCCAGCTGGCCGTTCTTTGTTTTATGATACGAAACAGAAGATAAATTTTGCGACCCCGACATTGTGATAAATCTGGACACGACGATGCGCAATCGGCATTAGGAGAAACGCTTCGTTCCGTATCTGTAATGAACCGCCTTGGAATACGATTTTAACAGATTGAAGGTTTGACAGAAGAAATATCGGATAATATTCAGATAATATAGAAGTCGGATAATTTCGACGATATTAATGCATACAAATATCGTACATATTAACGGTAGACCTCAAACGAGTAACTAAATACGAAAATATTTCGCAATGGTGAGGATAGAACACAAATTCTACGAAATTAACGAAAATTTTAACGGATTCCATTAGAACCATGTAATATTCAATCGGTACGTCCTTCATTTGTAAATTATAACAATTAACTGTTCAATAATTCAATGAATCACGCATATTACAATCACTGGATATCACATCTTCGTTGAAAATTGCATTGGTGTCGAATTATTGTAATATCATCGTTTAGGGTAACATTTCTAAAATTCAATAACGTAATATTTTTAATACATCTACATTCAAACGCGTTTGTAATGCTTGTACATTTAAGTAACAGTTAAATCGTTACAAATTCTATTCAAACATTTTCCCCGTTTATCGACCATTATATCTAAAATGGCGTCGAACGCCTGTGAAACGGAGACCCGCAATACTAGCGAACGCGGAACAGTTGCCTACGCGCAGGGGCACTTTTTCAATGGGCTCGTGGAATTTTTAGAGCACAACGATCCCGATGTTCATTTCATTGCCCCTGAAATGCGCCACCCGGCAATTCGGCTCGCCGCGCAAACAAGGATCACTTCCGATTGCCGACCATTAAAATCCCACCACAATTTTCGCCGCTCGCACCCCGTGCGAATCGCCGGCCCCAAAAAATCACAAATCTATTTACAGAAAATTGCCGATGAAACCTCGTCAAATAAAAACTCGGCCGCTACAAATAATTCGCTTAAACTGCCCTGGTTAGCCGGCGGACGCTCCGTGAATTATATTTTCGCTCGCCGATTTTAAATTCGCCGGGTGTGTAATCCGTTTTCAACGGGGCGGCGGGAATTCCACGTTGACATCGCAGTAACGGCGTGCCCCGTGAAACGCGATACGTATAATGGAATTTATGGAGCGGTAAATATTATAATTCGGGAATCGTGTTATTCGACGTCGCGGTAATCCACGTAATTATTCCTGTGTCGACGTTATGGCGACTGCAACCATCCCTTCGTCGACGAGAGTTTTTACTAATTTGTACACTACAATTTCTTAAATAGTTCAAATAGTTTATTAATGATCTGATGAGTTTGTAGATTGGCGCGATGAAAATTAAACGTGAAATTTATCGAGTTAGAATGAGAGAAATGAAACTATGATTTTAAAAATAGTATACACGAATTTGGTACTAAATTGGAGAAACATATCCATTACAATTTAAACTGTAGCTTCCATCCTTTTGTAATATAAATTATTTTAAATTCAATATACTGAAGCCTTTGATATAAATTAAGAGAGAATTCTATTTCAAACCTACTGCACAGAAGTTTCTAATAACAAATCTTTTCCACCTACCGATCAATTTCCAAAACTCGATCATTTTAGTACTCATCAAGATCCCATAACGGTCAAAACAATTTTCTCATTGTTACAGAAACCGAAAGTCAAGATTCTTTATTAGGATCGCCCTCTCGATCTTCTTACATCTCATGGATCCAACAAAATTTCCTTCGTTACATACTCGATTAAGAAAATTCATTTTCAAATGGGTGCATAAAGCTGCATCGCCAGAATTCGAGTGACATGTCAGTCAGAGCGTTAATCGCATGATCCAGTTGATAAAATAATTATTCTAAGTGACTCCTGTTAAGAACCCAAGAGGGTACGCCTGGCAGGCCACCAAGAACAGATTCTAAAGGGTGTATCGCGCGTCAGGTTATCCAGATTCGCCGGAAACGCGCGCAACTTCCGGATGCATGGTCTGATGGGTAGGGGGTGGAACGGTTGCGTTTCGTTTCGGGACGCGTAGAGCAACGCCCGGAATTACTAGCGCAATAACGATGCAACGGTAAGCCTTACGGTCTAAAAAGAAACTAAGTCGATGTCTGGTTTGGCCAGCAGTCAAATGGCATCCGTGCCACCATTCCCGCGGACTTTATTCCCGTCGATTCTACGAGCGTCCGCCTAAACGGCCTTCCTCGTGTCGCAACCTAGGCCTAGCTCGTCTCTGCACAGAGGGTGAAAAATCATTCGACGTATAAAGCTACCTTCTGACAGTTTTCACGCTGATCAGAAACATTATCCAATTGTACGTTGATTTTAATTATATTTATTGCGATGTGAAAGTCGGAAAATATTTAATGTGTTCTCCTCTGTGATGGTAATCGATTAAAGGGGTGAGAATAGATGTCGATCACGGATGGGAACAGAGATTCTATTGATACACGTTGATTTTGATGATGTTTAATGAAATGTAAGATTCGAAAGAAATATGTGACATGTGCTTTGTATTGGTAATTGTTTAGATTAAGGGGGTGAGAGAATTTTTAAGGAGTTGAAAAATATATTTTGTTAGATATTTTGAGACCTGTTAGGTGTAGATGAGATAGTAAATTTAACTATTTCTATAGAATATTGTTTATTTAATAAATAGATGAAAAATTTTTTTGTGAATTTTCATTATGAAACATTGACGCTTTTTTTAACAAATTGAAACTTTTACTTTGTTGTGATTTATGTACCTTGCGATGAGCGTGTTACTTTGTAATGATATGATTTAATGATTGTGTCCGTCCTTGACAGAACTAGATCGAAGATGACTGATGATTCACATCGTTGCACGTGTTCGTGCATTCGCGTACGTGATATATCCACGCTAAACATGTGAAACTCAATGCAATAGGATCATCTGCAGACGCTCCAACAATTCAACTCCGGTTCGAAGTATTTTCGGAGCTGATTGCTGGAAGCAGATATTCGGGGATGCTTTCCCAATGATTGAGACTCTCCTTTGAGATTCGAGCGAACTCGATGTTGATAATCACGCCGGCCGAATAGAGCGAGCCGATGACGACCACGTTTTCGCATGAAAGATCCTTGAAGAATCATTCCTTCTTCAATAAAATCTACTGATCCAAGAACAGAAACTCGACAAAAGAATACTTACACTTCTTTAACTTCCAATAATCAGCATTTTTACAAGATTAAATTAGAACGAGATACGCTGTTACTTTCTTTCCACGTTCCGCTTTAACTTCAGCACAAAATTAGAAATCTGTTTTACCGACTGTTACCAACAACGCCACTTTGTTGATTCTCGCTAGATAAAATTCAGTTTTCAATTATCCTTTATGTCTTCGGTACATAAAACAATGAAAATGTCGACTTGATAATTGTAATTCAGTTTAATCTAATTCAACTTTAGCGATGCGGAATAATTGATATACCAGAATATTAAGCAATATGTAATATATAATGACAGAATGTTTGTTAAATTTAGTTTCTCAATTTTCCGTATCGCCCGGCGGCGAACGGAAAAAGACCCGACAGAACGGAAGGGTTGGAAACCCATAGACGTTGCCCGTTCATTGTTTTTATCTTCCACGCAATAATCGTTTACGGTCTTTTTTTCTGCCAGGGACAAAACGCGCCGCTCCAGTTCGCCAATAAAATAAGATTTTTGCTCTTGAGATTAACATATTAACGAGTTACGCGAAACAAACTTTCTGGCTGGCTTTCCCTCCCTTTATCTACCCTTCCTGGACTCTCGTCGAAGAGATCACCAACTGAAAGAAGACTTACCGCATTCTTTTCGTTTATTACAAACGAGAAAAAGGAGGAAGCCCTGATTACACGGTATTAATCGCTTTTTAATGAAAAATTTCATTCGCCGATGCTAAATTACTTAGCTTCTTTATCCCTCGTTTCTTTGCGTTTTTTCGTCTACACCTTAATCGCGTACCTGTCTCGCAAGTAAATATTCGAGTAACAATTAAAACGTACAAACGGACACACAAACGATTTCACTGAAATCCAGTTACAGTCGCTTTTAAATGTTGGTTTTATTAATTATCTGTCTCGCAAGGAAATATCCGGGTAAACAAATGAAAAACGACAAACTCATGAATTTTATTTAAATCCAATTGCAATTATATCCAGATTCAACCAGATCGTAGTATTATTTCACGTATCATTTTTATTCTACCTACCAACGGAACGTACTTAACCGAATTACATTTTTCGTTTGTACAACATCGATATTCCAATTTATACAAGGGCGACAACGGTTCGTTTCCTACGCAACGCGTGAAACGAATTAAACAAGATTACATTTACTTTCGTTCGCACGAGCCCCACGGCGACGTGCACATGTAAACGAAATTCTCTAACCGTTCTCTACTCCCACATAGTTCGCACATTAATAATTCGATATATTAAATGAAACTTGATATATCAACACCAGAACTACCGGGCAGTTAAAAAGAATTTATTTTAGATTTCTTCTTTAACAGTTTAGTGAAAAAATACATATATTTTTGTAGAATGTGATTACGTAAATTAATATACTGATACTCGAACGAAAATATAATTGAATCTAAAAAAAAAATGTAAAAGAATCGATTTGATTGTTCAGTGATTCTAGTGTCATTAGTTCGAGTAATACGAACTGTCGGGTTTCTTATCGCAGGGCAATCATTTGAGTGATTAATCGCATGTTGCAAAGTTACGTATTCTATGTTCATTTACTCGTCAAGAATGCATGCAAACAAACAGTGTGTATTTTGATTAATCAAATATTTACCTGATTTAACAAAATATTTCTTTTTATTTGAATAATTCAATCTTTTACTTTACACGATCTAATACAGTAGAAACTTAACTAGTAATTCACTATTAATCTACTAATAATTTACTAGCAACTCACCAATATCTCGCATTTACAAAACATCGTTAAATACTTAATCCAAAATCCAGCAACCTACTAAAACTATTTATAAACCTCAAGTTATCTCGTTATCTATCCGTAACGCCTTAACACTCCAACTACCCAGCATCCAATATAATCACCATGTAATCCTAAAAATTGCAACAACGTTTTTCTACTACTTCATATATTTACCATGCCAGACTAAACCTATTTACCTTTAAGATCAATTCCAATATCGAACAGCTTTAAAACATCGATCATTCGAACATAAGGAAAATGAAATCCGCCATCTCGACTTTATTAGAGTTCTAATATTAACGCGAAATCCCCATAATAAGGACCCTACCATAACACTGTACCCCGTAACCCCTGTTTGACGAATTCCCTAAGAGAGCAGGGCAACGAGTCCTCGAGCCCTTACGCCGGGGGTGCATTAAGAGGTCCCGACGCCGCCAGCCACTGATTTCCCTCACGAAAAGAAATAATTTATCCGAGTCGAATCGCGCGTGACGGCGATTTATCTGTCCCCGTGACGCGAGCTTTCCGCGCCGGAAAAATATTACGCCGCTTATCGCGGTATTACTATATTGCCGACGTGTAGTATATCAGTACAGGTGACGCGTCACTGCGCCCCTTATATCATCCCCGTTCTTCCGACGACGCGAATATTCTCGCAGCCGTGTCGGTCCGCGATTAATTAGGCGCCATGAATCACGCGCGTGGAAGACGCCTCCTCCTCCTCCCCTTTCCCACCACCCACACCCCGGGAGAAACTCGTCATGAATTTCCTCCGTTGATCGATCACGATTCACGTGCCCCCTCGGCTCCTTTGTTTTGCTCGTTTCACTTGGCGCGGAGAATAGGGCGAGAACACGGGACAACGGATTTATTTCCCGATATCGGGAGCCTTGGAATAGCGAATAAACAATTTAACCCTTTGCGGACGAAGATTCTTTGAAGTATACGAAACCTTTAGCAGATGAAGCTAAATTCTATATCGATTGTCTAAATAATTAAAAGGAAACTATGTACTGATCTCTTGCTGTTTGAGTAATTGAATCGTTCGTCTGCTACGTACTGTTTCAAATAGGAAAATTTGATTCGTTCGCAGAGGGTTAAAGGGGGAAGTTGGAAGAATATGTGAACGTGCCGTTTAAATGTGGATTTTGTGAAATTTGTGGAACCTTTAGGAAACAAATCGAAAATTTTCCAGTGTTAAACTCGGAATTGGACTAGTAGAGGGAATATGAGGCACTTTCGAGGAAAATAAGTTGCGAAATTGCGTTAAAGTTGGTTTTTAAGCTGATTGAAGCTAGTGTTATTCGAATGAAGTTGAATGTGAAATCGAGCTTGATACAAAAATTGTTAAGGAACTTACTGAATGAAAATTTGTATTGATGGTAGAAACATTCGCGGTCGATGTTACCGTAAAGGTAAGTTGATTTTTAAATGGCACTATAAGAGTTACACGTTGTTCATCGTTAATAAAGAACTTTATTGTCCGAAACATTTTCTGCGAAGCTATGAATGGTACTCAAGTTTCCGAAAGGCAATCAGTGATTATTATCATTAGCATAACAGCTTTATAATTGGCCAACGAACGTTTATGCAAATTCCACCCCTGCAGACTGCGGAATTACTTGCGCAGTTTCGCGGCAACTCCGAAGATCGAGTGGAAATTTTTGAATTAACCAGAACGAGCGAAAGAGTGTCTTTCAAGCGAGGATAAGCGAAATTGAAGTTGGAGGGCTCGTTGGCGCCTGTCCGAATTAAGTTAATGAAAGGGTACAGTGAAGTTGAAGAGCACTGGTTCGATTGTGACTCGTTTAAATGTTTCACAGTTAAAGCATAATTCAAGGGAAGTTCGCGGACCGATTAAAACGAGTTTCGTATGACGGATAATAAATTAGTCGGGAACAATCGATTCGAAAATTTTCTAACACTGTCGTTTGTGCTTTTACGATACTCGAACGAATGAAAATGTTTGGAATTAAAAGCTAATAGTCTCATATGCAACGATATGCTAATGATATTACGATTACAGAGCGAGAAGGGGATTCATTACTTCCGCTGGAATTAACCGGTATATATTTGAATGAAATTTAAATATATCACGCACGATAAAAAGACGAAATTCAGAAGCACGTGTCCAAACGGAATTTAAACCTGCGAATATTCCATAAACGATGGGAAATGAGATTAATGGTAATTACCGGCCCTGTTTGTTTGAGTCAAACTATACGGGCCGCTTCAAAATATATGCGAACAGGTGGAATTTATGAAATCGAGCGGTTTTCGCTGTTCCTAGCTGCGCGAACGTTATAACGATGAGGAATGTCGCTATTTATAATAATTCAAACGACTTTGTGTAGAAATCGAATGTCCAATGCAGATCGGCTCCTGTTGAATGTCATCGGGTGACATTGATAAAAGAAGGAGATATCCTGATTGAACTCTCGGTTTCTTATATCATGGAAAATTTATATCGTCCTAAAAAGTGTCTGATTTAAGCTTATTTTGAAGAATATTGAGCAATTTTTGTGATAATTTGTACATTTCTTAACGATATTACTGCGAATTCAATGTTCCACGCTAAATTACTCGCAAAATCTTCATTGTACACACAACATTTCGAACAAAATTAATCTCAAAATATCCTATCTTCTTATATATCATTAACAACTAACATTTTTACCATTACATACACTAAAACCAATTCTAAAAAAACTGTCTCCAAAGTTATTAATTACCAAGCACAGAACAGAACCCGCATCCTCAAAAATATCAAAAATTCCTCAAAAAAAAAAAAAAAAACTAATAATCCCCTAACACCGTGCAGCTTCCATCTAAGCTACATCTCCGCCCAAAGCAGCCCACGAATTAATGACGCAACATTACCAGCCAACAATACGTCAGAAAGGATTATTCCGAACGACCACGGATAACCTATCATTCAGAAAGATCTGCAAATCGCCGTGAACTTGTCCCAAAGATCAAGAGATCGCCGAAGGATTATCAGCTGGCGCAACAAGGATCAGCCTTATCGGCGAGCCGAAATTCTTCCGTGAACCAGGGGCTGCCAGGCAACAAACATTTCCCCAGCTTTCGCCTCGATACGCGATTATCTCGCAGCGAGAAGAAAAAAAAACCTCGCGGCCAAACAGAGCGTACGCACGATCAGCTGACCGGCGCGATTACTCAACCGTGCCGCGGCCGAAACTTTCCAGCCGGGTCCCGAAAACGCGGGAAAGTTTGTGCGATCCGTACCGACACGACCGCGACTCCGACTCCCCGGTTCGGCTGCCGAACCGACCCGGCCGGCCGAGGTTTCGTGTATATACGGCCCGACAGCGCTCACCTAGTCATTTCGTAGGAGCAGCCAGCCGCGAACGTGTCCGAGCAGCCTCTTCAGCCAACGGACGGACTGGCCCGGACGGACGGACGGACGAACACGAAAGAGAACCGGCTTTGATAGACGTAATAAGATGAAGGACATCCGGTCACAGGTGAGCCCCCTCTACTCACACGCGCGCGACCGTTCCCGGCCGACCCCGTTACTTACACGCCGGCCTCGTTGCCTAAAGTCAAGGCTCAGCGTACGTCGCGGGCCACGTGGAACCGCCGCGGAATTTCGACGAGCGAATGAATGACAGCGACCGGAAGTCCAGCCGGGCGGTACAGTTTCACCAGTGATTCGGGGTATTGCTCGCGAGTTGAGTTTCAGCGGGATATTGGGAAATGGATGATCATGGTTAGCGGTGACTCGTGATACGGATTATTTTGAATTGTGATCTTGGTCGGAGGTCTGCTGGATATTGGTTGTTAGGAACTGGGAGATCACGGTTGATGTAGTTAATAGTGTTTCGATGCGATGCGATTCAGTTTGGATTATAATATGCGTTGGGGGATTCTGGGGGTATTGGTCGCGAGTTGATTTTTAAAGCGGGATATTTGAAATGGATGATCGTGGTTAGCGATGGCTCGACGCGACGCGGATTATTTTGAATTGTGATCTTGGTCGGAGGTTTGTGGGTATTGGTTGTTAGGAATTTGGAAGTGGGAGGTTACGGTTGATGTAGTTAATGGTGATTCGATGTGATGCGGTTTAGTTTGGATTGTAATATACGTTAGAGGATTCTGGGGTATCGGTCGCGAGTTGATTCTTAAAGGGCGGAGTTTGGAAATGGAAGATGATGATTAATGTAATTTTCAAAGTGATTAATGGTGGTTCGATGTAACGTGGTTTTCTTGAGTCGGAAACTGTAAATATTCCTTTGCTCCGTGCAGCGCGATTCTTGTCATTGAGAACTATTATGTTAATGTAAAGCTTAAAACTGTAGTAAAACGCATTTATTCTTTGTTGCGTGTTTATCATTTACTATGTGCTAAGATGACCTCGTTTATCGCGTTGTCTTCTAAGTTTACATATGCATTGGGCGTTTTGCTTATCAGCGTATTCGTTGAATCACCATAAGTAACGCAGTCGTGTTAAATTAACGGTTTCAGTTTTTCTTTCCAACGATTAGTCGTTTTCGACGTATGACGTTTACGTTTAAGGAATGTTTATTTATCTTACTAATATACTTGCATACGTAATTTAGTAATTTAGTAAGAACCACTAATGCCTGAAATAAAAAGAGTACGTTAACCAAGTAACATTTTTTAATTTTGGACCTCTTCCCCCTAATTATACGGTCTAGACCGCTGTCCCGGCGGCATTGACATTTTCCCGAGGCATCGTTTTTCTTGGACCGAGCGCGGCATTTTCGAGGATTTTCTTGTTGCTCGCCAGACACTTTCGTGCCCGAGACATTCGGGATTTCCAATTGTTGCATTGTGCTCGATGGATTTTTATTGTTGACGTAGCATTCGTTGTCACCATGAATTTTTCGTTCAATGTCAGTTGCTTCGTTTCAGGCAGTGAATGTAACGATTGTTTGTTGATTGATAGTACAGTGTCTCGTTCGCACTGTTCCTTTGGTCGGTTATGATGCCGAGAAAGTTTTTTTCGCAGACGTTCGCGTTAGTCTGTTTAGTAGACTGTGGAATTTCATCCACTCGCCACGTCTTGGATTGTTAGAAAATTATGAAATGAAAAGTTTGGAAAATTGAACGGCTTGGTGCACCATTTTGCTTATTACCAACTCGAATATGAATTCAGAGAGAGTTCCACTGTTGGTTTTGAAGAATTTTTAAATTAAGTTTTAAATAATGATGTATACGTTGTTGATAGTTACGGCAATCGAAACATTAACCCCTATCATTTATTTCATTTGCAAAAATTCGTCATCAACGTATATTTAGTAAGTAATTATATCCTGGAAGTTTCATATTAATCGAAGGAAAATATTATTTTGCATTTACGAGTATTGAATTTTTCTAATAAATATATGCCGATGACGAATTTTCGATGACTCTAGATTATATTTAATAAGTAAATGTATCTTGGAAGTTTTATATTAACCGAAGGGAAACATTGTTTTGCATTTAGGAGTACTGGATTTTTAAAATAGAGTGTTCGCCGCGATATTACAAAACAAAAGATCAATTTCCGCCATTTTTTCTTCCTTTTCGCGGGCAGCTCCATTATCGTAGTCGCACGCAATTTTTGTTCCCTCGGTTTCAAAACCCCCTTGAACATGTTTTCCAACGGCTTCCTCGTTTTCATTCCATTTTTTGCAATTTCCTGTCCCTCTCAAGTAACTTCTTCGTCGAAATTGCGTACAACTTTTACCTTACCAGTTTCATAATTCTCTTCTGCATGTTTTTCAACGACTCTCCACTTCCAATTCTTTTTCCTGCAGTTTCTTGTCGTTCTCGAATAATTTCATTAACGAACTTCCATACGATTCTTCTGAACATTTTTTTGCAATGACTGTTCCCTGCCTTTTTTTTCGTGCTACGCGAAATATTTCAACGAAAAAATGATCTTCTAGCTGCACTGCGTTTGATGAATGGGATGGGTTTGTATTGTTCCGTTCGAAATACGATTGAAATATATTTTGCACTCGATCTTTTTTTATTTATATATGTGCATCGCAAGAAATGAAATATGGAACCGGGTGAAACACGTTTGAAACGTGTCTCGAGGACAGTCCGCGAGCAACGGCGGATGACTCCCCGTTTGTTTGCGGAAAAATGAGTAATAATGGCGCCGCGTGCAAAAAGAAACGAATTTTCGCGACGACCCGATAGATACACTACTGGGAACATAGATAGACTGTTGCGTTAGCCGAGGGTTTAACGTTTTATTTGTTGCGCTTTGCTTAACACGTTCGCGGCCGGCGTTGCGCTGTCGACGGTAAACGGTACCGTCATCTGTTCCCCATTTTATTTATTGCTAGTCTCAACGTTTTCTAGTCGATGCCACGTGAAATACTGAAAATCAGTCGTGCCTGCATTCTTTTTGCAATGTAAACATTTGTATTGTCAAGTATCGTGAATAAACGAGGAAAGGGAGAAACGAATAAATAAGAAAGCATAGGAACTTAGTAAATATAATTTCATTTTAGAATTTTTTTTCCATTAAACAACGATTTTCAATTTTTTTTTAAAACATTTTAATTTGCTACGCGGCGCCATTAGTCACGGCAATTCCGTTGACATTTCTTGATGGGTGGATACGATGCCGTTGCATTAATTAATTGATAATTAAAACAGTCTGCATTGAATAGTTATGCACAAAGCGAAGGGTAAATATAGGTAGCGTTTCGAGGTTCGCGTTAACGATTGTTTAAAACGAAGAATACGTATTCGTAGGTGTAACGAGGTCTCCACGAAACAAAGCAATAATAGTCGCGTTTATTGTCTCGTCTTCAATGCATTTCGATGTATATTTATTTCCCATTACACCGACGCCGCAATAAATAAATCGTTAACAACGATTCGTACGCATTTCTCATACATGCTTGACATTAATTCACAGCCTTTTGTTCGAAACTTACCGTGTCATATCAAATTAATTGCACCTTCAAGAACAAGTAAAAAAAGATCTTCAGATTTTAAATTAAGATTCCTATTAGTCAATTATTTCGCATCAACATTTCAAATTGACTTACAAACTTCGAATTTCCATCTTCATAATACCCCTAGCTTAAATTAAAGAGTATATCATAAACATTCCCTACATTTTTATCTTCCTTCTCAGAACAAAACCTACGTGTACCAAATCCAATGATCTTAAGGTAGCTTCAAAATTGTTCATTAAAATATTAGATCAGAATCTACTACAAAAATGGAATCCACAAATATCTAGAGAGAAGTCATTAATAACAATGGACATTATATTATTCAGTAAATATTAATAAACACGTTGAAAATGTATTATTTTCTTTGGATTCATAAACGAACAGGACATTCCGGTTGAATTGATGTTTAATGCCGTAAATGGTATTAGCTGTACGTAATGGAACCTGCAGAGTGCAAAGAGTTAACACGTTGACTGCCACGAAGACCTTCAGAGTTTTATGTCTCGCTTATTCTTTTGTAGCAAAGATGAAGAGGAACAGTTACTTATTATTCGGTATCGGAATGCTTACGTTACACCATTATCTAGTAATTTACGCTATGAAATATTTCCATTTGACATTAGCTATCTGACAAATTGTAATTATTGTCAAGTAATTTGGAAGCTCCGGTCATCGGTGACCGACGCGGCAGTCAACGTGTTAATTACGCGGGCCACGGTAGATTTTTAAAATAAATTCCACGGTTAACAGGTTAAACGATCCACGGATCGATCGTGACGCTATATACGGTCTCGCTAAAAGCGAATCGCGAGGAACGGTGCGCGGCGTGTCTCTCGAGCAGGTGACGAAACCAGAGACGAGAGACCAATGGACTGTTCGCCGTTCGATGCCCGAACGTCGGTGTCGTCATCGGGCTGGCATAATTGAGCCCGACCTCTCGATTCGTGAGGGTCAGCATCCTCTCCTGCAACAGACCGCGTCCCAAACAAGTTTATACAGACGCCAGTGCAACATTAATTGCCTTCGAGCCGAGAGGATCGCTTAATTAACCCTTAAGCGTGCACGGTTGCCATTTAACGATGTGCCTATCCGTTCGTCACATGGGTTCTGAATACCCGTTACCTTCCAAAAAACAAAACAGCCGGCCAGTCAACGGAATAACTTTCAAGTAGATTAGGACATTTGTAAAAGTGCAGGCTATAGAATTGTTTTCTATTACATTGTCAAAATGGTCATTGGTGTTTTGTTACTTTTGGAAACGGATTTAGGAGTTCAGATTTTTATTGAATCTCCTTGGATTGATACTGACGGTAGTATTCGTTACTAATGTTGTAGTTAATTAATCGCTAATATTATAATATTAGTTAGATTAATATTAACATAACCAGTGTCAGAAAAAGAGATTGAAGATCAGTCAAATAAGAATTAATAACGTCAATCTTCACAAAATTATTCAAATGGTAATTGAATTAAACCGTCCAAATATTTCTTTCGGTACGGAGTTCGACAAACACATGTTTCAATGGAACTATATCAAGTTTCTTAAATACTTAATCATTGTACAAGCCCTATCCATCCAATTTATTACTATAAAACTCGATTTTACCTCGCATAACCCCACATTCGATCACGATGATCGTCTGCGAACAAATTTCTTCATCGTCGCATCAATAACTCTGATCAATCGGCGGCGCACCGCAGAAATTCATAATCAACTGACCGGTAGAATTTCAACGTCACCCGTCATCGCGCGGCAATGTATCGGCGACGACATTATCGCCATTTTATTTGCGCCTCTATTAAGCAAAGTGTTGCTAATTCGGTCATTACCCGGCGCGACGCGATCCGGATCACGGTGTTTTCAATATTTGCAATGGGCCGCCGATCACTGTCACTTTACCCGTCGTTTTATTAACTGAAATTATCGGCCGGTTCGATTAGCATCTCGTTAATTAAGTCCATATTTCCGTGCCGTTTGATAAGCGCGCTCGCGCCGATAACGGCCGGCCCTTTTTCCCTTTATCCGCCCGCCATTTTATCGGCGCCGCGCGCTGCCCGCGGAATCGCAGAACTTTCCGATCGGAAAGTTTCAATCGGTATTTTGCAACGCGACCGATAATGCAAAACGAATCGCCGCTGCCGAATTATCAATGGGTCGATAAATAAATATTTCGGTGGATCGAAGTTCAGGGGCGAAGGAAGGGGAACGTTGCTACGAGATTCGTCATTGACGTAAAACGTGCGATAGCTACTATGGAAACGAAAATTATACTATTATCAATTCGGCTTGAAGTTAAAGTGATTTCAAAGTGAACATTTTGCAATCCAAAGTGATTTCAGTTGTATATTTTAGAGATTGCTTCATTTCATTTTAGTTTAACGCTTTCGTATGATTTGTTTGACGACTGTCACGAGAATTGTTTGTAAAATGCTTTTGTATATCAGTTATTTTTTCGTGGAATAAATAAATAGAAAGAACAATTAGTTACTCGCTATGATAATTGTTACGTTAAAATATTATCTAGTTATCTAGTTATCTGGGAATCTGGTAACTTAGTAATGCAGTAACCTAGTTGTCTTAAGAACCTTCGTGGAACACTAAAATTATATTTATATATCCCTATATAACATGATTATTTATTGCGAATAACTATAGCAGAAAATGATGAAATACATAAATATTGGAATAAAATTCAATGTAGAATCTGCTTCGACGCAGGATCGTTATTCGGCAAGTTATACTTGAACACGTACATGTCTTCCAATTGCAATCGAAATTACAATGCAAAATGAAAATGTTGTAGTACTGTGAGTTTAACAGTTACTGACTGTACGTCGAGACGGATGCGGGCAATCGGTTACACGTGGTCCGACGCGGGTCCATCTTTTCCGAGGCTGTCGGCGGCAGCGTGCGGTTCCATTTTTAGATTCCGGTTAAGGTGACGATTAGAAGGCCAAGGGAGGCCAACGCACATTATCTATGCATTCGGACGGCAAAAAGCTGCTTCTAACCCTCCCACACAATCTTAAAATAAACGCATCGCCTCGACGGTGTCTGACGAAGAACGAAAAGAATTTGATTTCTTTTTACGGATGTACGGGAAACGAGAATATTGTACAGTGATTAGAAAAAGCATGTTTGTCTTGTTCATTTCTTTTAAATTGACTCATATTTTTATATTTTAATATTAAAAAAATAATTGGAAAGTTTGTAAGAATATTATTGGTGGTCAGCAACATTGAACTTCGCGTCTTTATGGTTGACCAATATGGCGTTTATTTGGAAGTAATGACGAATACCTTTTACGTATTTTTCTGAACATTTAAAGATTCGTTAGAAGAACTTAATTGTAACAACTTATTTGGTTAGGTGTTTGAATAACAGTTTACATCGATTGGTTGACAAATGAAAAGTTGATCTCCCGTGGATTAGAGGAACATATATTTTCAAGTTTCTCCGAGGCAAACAATAGTCTTCTACGCTCTCTTTCCAATAAATTTGATTCCAATACGGACGACGGGCGGAAGAACAAGAAGACTAATTAAATTTCGATTCTTTCAATCCGTAATGGAAGAAGTTGATTTCTACGGCGAGTAAAGAAAACCAGTTGGTCCGATGCCATGGAAGAGGAGTAACTTTTAATAAACCGAAAGAAGTTATATTTCTGAAAACTTTCCTTCGGCAGAAAACTGTTGATCACGGGTTTATTTGTAGCGGGCATCGATTGTACTGTCATGCAAACCAGCTCACCTCCGCCTATTAAATTAAATCAAGAAGAATATCCGTTTCTCTTTTCCTTAAGTTTCCCTTGCAATCGGCAAGAACTTCGAATTGCCACTCGCTACCGTGAATCTCGACAATTATTATATCAAACCTACACGTTCTCGCTGTCCTAAATATTTACATTAACCCTTTGCCTTACGATTTATCGCTCAACTATGATCGATGCAACTACTTTGTCATTAGTAGTTTATTAAGAAGAAGAAATAAGTTATAGGTATATTCTGTATTAATTTTTTTTAAGGTATAATAATTGATAACAGAGGAATAATATTTAATTTGAATTAAAAAGAATCGAATAATATTCATAATATTCCTTACAATGTGTTTCTCTTTTAATCAAATAATTAAGAAGATTTCGCGTGAAATTTGTTTCTAAAGGGAGGAGGATTAATTTTCTCTTGTCCGAAATGTAGATCACGAAAATTCAGCCACGAATGAGCATAGCGGAAAAAATGAATATTGCGTTGCCGTGCCTGGAAACATTTGTAATTACGATGCAGCATCGAGGAGCAATTAAAATGACGCGCGCTTTCCATCGTGGAAAGATTAATACGCGTATTCTGTGCTCTACATACGACTCTTCATTAAAACTTCCTTCCCCTCGTTGTTGCCCGCGTTCAAACACTTACAGGACTCCCCCCCTTTCTCTCTTTCATTCACGCGTACATATAAAAATCCACTTGAGAGCGGAACAATGCGTTGTAACCCGATCTACGCTCATTCTTCGGCCCCTTTCCTGTCACCCCTCCGAAATGCGAATTTTCATCTAACCAGAGCGAAGCCGGGCGCCGCGGTGATTCGAGACACTTTTCACCGGAATGTTTTCCATCCTCGTTCTGCAATAAACGAAATAAAAAGGGAACGCACTCGCTGCACCTTGTCCCGAACCGTTGTTACCACGGATGTTTATTGTTCCCAGGGAGAACCTTGATTACTCGCGATTATGTGCCCAGGTACTCGGTCGGTGATTGAGAAAACGAAGTCTGAACATTTCCTGATTCTATATTTTTCTTCAATTTTTTCGGGAATTTTTGAATATTAAATTTGTTTTCTAAACTTCGAGAACAATTGAGAAATTGAAACTAATTTTCTTATTGGTTTTTCAAGCGTTCTCGTGTTTTCGATGAAAGTTCACAGGCGAACCGCAAATGTATTCAATTAATTATATGAAACGTCAGTGATGTAAATATGTATTATAAAACATGTATCATAGACCACGGTAATTTTTTGTTGATAATATTCTTTTATTTGGTAATGAATGATTGGATCGTGCTCGTGGTTATTCATTGACGCGCTGTTGTAATTTCTATTATTATCAAAGAAATCGTTTGGAGACTCAAACGTGTTAATCATTGTTTCTTGGTAGGACCGATAGACGGAGCGTTAATATTTTATTTAGCTGAGATATTTATGGTATCACGGCCGAGTAACCCCGAAAATTGGAGCACGAATTCCAGCCGAAAGAAAGCCCGTGGAGGCTCGACACCCTGGGGGGCAGCGGGCAAAGATGGCGCCGCGTCGCTGAGACTAGGACGCGCGCTGTATTTTTAGGCAAACACTGTTTACTAAGGACGGGGACACGATGATAATTTATCACCACGAAATGTTCCGTGCACTGATCTATGGCCCCGCAATAATCTACGTCCATTCAACTCTTCCTTCCCCGGTTACTCGCTTATTCAGCGAACGAAACGCCGATTGCGGATCCGTTTTAACCGGATCAGCGAATCGGATCTCGTTTCACAACACTCGAGAATTCCTGATCTCCCGAAAATGATCAAATTTCATGTCTCCTTCTACGCACGTTCATAAGTATACGATTTTTCGTTTTAACGTGGTTATTTTACGGTGAGAATCCAACACGGCTGACGACTATTGATAAACTTACGTATTATCATCTCATTGACGAGTACAGTACACTAGGATTCTAGAGCAATTTTAAAATATTCCAATACATAGCGTCAAATATTAATTGTCTAATAAGATTACTAAAAGGGAGTTTGTCAATGCTTAACACTAGATATACCAAGAATTGATATATACTTATCTCTACTAACCGGTCAAAACGATCAGTACATGTCATCAGAAAGAATGGAATAAACTGAATAAATTGAATCGTTTACAATAATTGCCGGATACGTACAAATAAGAATTTCATAATCGTACAAAGAACTCTAAAATTTGATTCAGAGTAAAAGTTTTATGAGCAAATGTTTAAACCGGTCATTTCGACCGGTTGATACACCTGGTGTTAAGGAAAACCATGCAGCGTAGAATTCTGTTTGAATTTAAAGTTATTTAATTTTATTTGAAAAGTTATTTGGTAATAATAATAATTTTATTGTTATTCTTTAATTAATGCTTTACTAATTGCATACAGTTTTTAAGATTTTTTATATACTTATCCAGATGTATATTACATCATGCTCAATCCCGTGTTTTCAATAATAATAAAAGCCATAAGACGAGCCGAACAACAAGACTTTTCGGCCAACCTAATATCATCAGGTCGGAGTGTCAGGGCACGGTCTTCCGCGAAAAAAAAACAATCGGCAGCGATGTTCGGTCATTACTTTTGTCTAATGAGCACGCGAAACCGGGGCTCGCAGACCTATGAAAACGCGAAAGGCTGCGCTGTGTCCATTCACGAAGAAGAATGGACACCCACGCGCGCCGCCTTTCTATTCTCGGCTGGCCGATTCACGCTCGCTCACCTGACTCATCGCACACATATCGGGAAAAGTTTCTTTTTTTCCCTTTCCCCTTTCGTTTCCTTAAATTCGTACGGAGACGTTCGCGGAACAATCGGGTCCAAATGTAGAACGATTCCGAGGGAACCTGTCAAACTCAGGGGACCGATCGACGACGTTGACACCGAAATTCGACTTTCTTTTGCTTGTAGTCGAGTTCCATGGCGGATGCAGCGTTGACGCATCGAATGCACGCTCTTGGAAGTTTCTTTGATCCATAAACGATGATTTTTGAACTGCGGATTTAACAGAAGAGCTTGGAAACTTGTTATTCGTCTGTTTTCTATGTTCGCGTACTAACGATTTCAAGATTCCCTTTCTCGCGTCATATCCTCTAAATTAGGTTTATCGGTTTAACTCGTGACATTTATCTTCTTAACCGTTTTAAAAAAACTGTTACCCCAATTAAGAAAATCCTTGTATTACGGACGTTTTGAATGTTAAAACATTCAACAAATTGTCATCGTTTCATCGAATCAAGTTCGTTTTTGTATCTCCGTTCTTGGATAATCAGGTATTGACTAAACCAAGGAGAATATATATTTTCGTTATAAAATTATACGTACAACGTAAAGTATAAATAAAAACTATCTCATGGATAATCATTTTCCAGCAACACATGTTCCTGCGTATGCAGGTCTGGGTTAACAGCATAATAGGTGGAAGAGGCGAAACGGTCCCATAATGCTCTTACATTTTCGTTTATTTCGGTACTCATGACCGCATGTGTCTCTTCCACCCACCTGTCGAGTGATTACGCGCCTATTTTCGTGGATGAAACTACCCAGAGCACATTTTCGCTCGGATGCATCGGTATGCGAGTGAGAGTGCAGCCAGTACGGCCCTCCACTTCCGGCCCCGTGTTACAGCCGTCGCACGTTTAACTTTCTTCTAATTACTTCGAATCTTTATCGTTGCATCAATCATCTCTTTATATCCGTATCGTCGTACATTTTCGTCACTCCCGAGCCGAACTCGCGACTTCATTCTCGAACGAAGGAAATTTATCGACGCATAAATTTCGAGGAATAATTAATTGCTGACGAAGGAATGCACACGATAATGCGACTGTACGCTCAACAAGGTTTCCCGGTAGTCATAAAAACGATAAACGGCGACGCGAACGAACGCGTCCAGGAATCAGTATGAATAATTGAAACAGTAAACTTCGGACACGCGTTCATTATCTCAGCGACACAGGAACCGGAGCCAAGCGGAATCTAATGTAGATATGTACAGCAGCGCTTAATTTATTCCGTGCGTTTATAGCGACACAAATTATATCGACGGCGCTTTATCGCGATCGTTTGAGACACCGACGAAAACTCAAGGAGCCGACGAAAAGTTCGGTGTTAGATATTAACGGGTTGACTGCCAGTCGATCGGAGTATTTCGGTATCTTCCACCTACGCCCTTTTACATTTCAATACGTTGAACGCCGCATGATTTCATACAGCAAAATACTCGAAATGGAAAGAATATAATATTAAATTATTTGATTGAATTGCATTGTTGTGATTGCAAGTTCATCTAGCTGAATGTCACTGCATTAGCTAGCATTATATTTATAATGTAGAAATGTTTTCAAATAATCATCGTTTAATTGAGTGAACTGTAGTAATTCAATTTGGCTGGCATTCAACGTGTTAATATTAGAAAAATAATGAATTATTCTTAAAATTAAATGAAGGTATTAAGTATTCTACTGCTATATTATTTTATGCAAAATATTCGAGAAAACAATGTCTAGCAAATAAAAATATCGCTGGCAGTCAACCTGTTAAGGTTTGGGCGCAAGAAAGCTTCCTTGCTAAGTGCAAGCTGGAAAAAAATGCTGCTCTTTGTCTGATAGCATAAACTGATTTTTGTCTGAATTTAAACATTAATAATGTTTTTGTCTGAATTGAAACATGTGAAACATATGTAGATCCTTGTAAAAACTGTAACAACAGATTTGTTCGATTTTTCATATATTGATTATACCAATGAAACTATTTATTTTCCAAATCATTTCGAATATTTAACGCAGGACATCGATAATTGAAGTAAGAGAACTGAAACCTGTCATTTTAATAGATACGGTTGTTCTAGTGTTATCCCGGCCACCCGATAGGGGATATTAACTGGCACTTTGTATTAAACAGTCGAATAACTAACTACAAAACAAAAGGAAAGGCAACAATTGAAAAACTGATTAACACGTTGACTACCACGAGAATTTCTAGCGTTTTGAATAGCAATACTTCTCAATAATTCTTTAATAACAAAGATAAATGATATTGAAGATAATTATTAATGATTTACTATTACAGTAGTCATATTACGCTATGATCTAGCTACTTATGTTACTAAATATTTTTATTTAAAATCAAGTTTTTTTATTATAACTGTTCTTTAGCAATTTGAAAGCTCCGGCTATTGGTGACCACCGTGACAATCAACGTGTTAATCGGGGGATATAAGAATTGATAGAAAGTTAAAGGAACGAAAGAAAACGCAGAATTGTCAATCAAATATTAAAATCGGTCATTTGTTAATGTTAAGCCGCCCGATGCTGACCGGTGGTTGTCAGCCCTCTCACGTGGTATTTTTACGATTCCGAGACAAAGTGCTGTTCGTCATCAAACGATAAAAGGAGAGGAATCCTCCCCGTTCTCTCGAACCGGGAACGATGAGCGACGAGTCTCCATGACGATAGAGTAGAAGTTTTCGACTGTTTACGGCTGGCCGTTGGTCACGCGCTACCAGTGCCGATCGCTAAATATACCATGCGCTCGACACATTTCTCCAAACTCGTAGAAACTCGCGATCCCAGGGGAATCAGATGATGTCCTTCTCTTTTAAAAAGATGGACACGATTAATTCGCGACATTTAATCCTCTATGATCAATGTTACAACGATATTAGCGAAAATAAAACATTTTGGACTTCTTCCGCAGTTATCGGATAGATTTTTAAATTGATTAGTTCCAGCAATGAGAAACTAGTTAATCATAAATCTAATGAAACAGTTTATAAATTAGAACAATAAGTAATCTTCAACTAATTCTTAACCGGGCAAGTCGCAATTGCATTATCCTATAGATATCGACTAAGAAATGTTTGAATGAATTGGCTAAGACGGTTTGCTTTTTAGGCACAAAGTAAATGAAACAGTATAGAAATTTTATTTGAGTAATCTGTGTCTGGCGGATAATCAGATTTGTATAAAAGTGAAGGGGTAATAGCTGACAAGCTAGCAGGATTACAGAAATAAGTGTTCACGTAAAAGTTTGTTCGCATTCTTCTCGGGGAATCTTTATGCATTACGCAATGAATGGAGCCAACCTCTGCTATGTAACTATTTGCGTTGAATTCGATTAAAACTCGTTGAAACCAAGGATCGTTAGCTTAGCATCGAACGAAGATGTGCAATTCGAGCCGCGAGCATTCGATTTGCTTCGTGAAATTTTAATTAAACGACTTATCGATACACCGACGGGGGGGAGAGATATTAACCCTTTGAACTCTGTAGGCTCCAATATTGCACCAGTTGTAATATTAAATATATTAATGAATCTTAAAGGAACTACCCTAAAATTATTAGATTTTCCACGCATCCAAATTTTGTACTAAGAAGCATTTCTCATTTTTGCTAGGAATACTATAAAAATTAGTTACAGTTGCTGATAGATTACAAAACAACCTGGAGTGCTAAGGGTTAAAAGAAAAGGAGGAAAAGAATTGTTGACCTCCAGGGAAATTTTATATATTACGGTCTCTGGTAAATACTTTTAATACGGTTTCGTGGGTATATACGAAGACAAGAGAGAACTTTTTCACAGCGCAGCAAAAGTATCGCATTTAAGTTGGCACTTCTTAATTTCACTTGTAATTTATCTGTCTCGCTTAATCAATATAACTTCAGTCGCGATAGTGAATTAATTAATAAGTAGAATAATCGCCCAGCCGTTTATAACGAATAAACGAAATGTTTAATAAACGGTTTTGTTTGGAACAGTACGAGAGGAATGGCTTCGTCGTTCTGGAGGATCTCTTCAAACCAGAAGAGGTCGACGAAATGAGATTCTGCGGCGAAGAGTACACGGACAACTTGCCTCCAGAGAATGAAAGATGCATTTTCAACACAGTGACATCGCAACAGGTTCGAATCAATTATAGCTAAATTGAGAATCGTACAGATTTCTAAAAGATACAAATTCACGAAATTATTTCTCATTTTCTTGCGTACTTGCCAAACAATTCGTCAGTGTAACATCATCGTAATACCTCAGCGTCTTAAGTGAGATTAGTGCGTGTCAAAATATCCATCTAATTAATTATTTCAGAGCAAAGACACATATTTCTTGGAGAGCGCCAACATAATCAGGGTGTTCTTCGAGGGCGAGGCATTGGACAGTGACGGGAAATTAAAGGTGCACCCTCGAGTTTCCTTGCACAAGGTGAGAACCACTTAAAATTCCGACTTTGCTCAATAGTCGATAACAATAAAAAAAAAAAAATAATCATTTAGATTGGTCACGCGCTGCACTGGCTCCACCCAACGTTCAAGAAGTACTCTTTCGACGAGAGGATAAAGGAAGCAATGTTCCAGCTGGACTACAAAGAGCCAGCTATCTGCCAATCGATGTACCTTTTCAAGAATCCTGGCATCGGCACGGAAAGTAAGGCAGAAAGATTATTACGGTCTATTCGGTTCTTCAAACATATCATCACGCTTCTGTGTATGTATTACATTGAACATCATTCTTTTTCTAGTATCCATGCATCAAGACGCGACGTACTTGTACACCGAACCGGTCTCCGTGGTCGGTGTGTGGATCGCCCTGGAAGACGCAACTCAGGAAAACGGGTGTCTATGGTTCGCGCCGGGTTCTCATAAAAGTGGCGTCCACCGACGTTACGTGCGAAACAAGGACCCCGACTCTAAGGACCTGTTGGTATACGACAGCGCGAACCCCTGCTATCAGCTGAGCAATTTCCGGCCGGTACCGGTTAAGAAGGGTTCGGTCGTTCTCATTCACGGGCAAGTGGTACACTTTTCGTACCCCAACAAAAGCGACAAGTCGCGGCACGCATACACGTTCCACGTGATCGAAACGCAGAACACGACCTATCCGAAGGAGAACTGGATACCAGTGCCGCCGGAGGGTTTCCCGAAACTGTACAGGAATTGAACGCTTTCCGAACCATGCGCCGAACAAGCTGTACGGTTTGGTCATCAACGAAAACTATAATGGGGGTACAACGATTAAACGCCGCCTGTACTTGTGGCTGTGGCCGTTTTTATTTTTCACCTTATACAAAAGTTATATCTTGTAATATATAGAACTGTTAATAAAAAGAATATTGTTAAATATTCGTATCGCTTAACTTGTTCCTCGTTACATGTACGCGGTTAAACCCGGCTATATATCACGACTGTTAAATTACACTGTACACCCGCGTTAGCAATGCCATTGAACAAGAACACGACCAACTTGAACGACGCTTTTGTTAGTTTTATACATACTGTATGGCTATGTACATCTATAACTAGCTAATCGACAGAAATGCGTACTGAGTTCCTGCAATTGGCGTAAACCTGTTTTCAATACGTCCTCCTTCTGTTTTACGCAACAGTATATGTCCAGGGGTGTCAGCTCGTCGTCGGGTAATTTCATCGTTGCAGGCACCGATTCAGGGAGAAACGTTACCAATGTTTGATGCAGACTGCTTAATGTTCGATGATCGGTGGATGAGTTTTTCACTTCTTCCAGTACGCTATGATATGAAACATTAGAAATTGAAAATATAGAATGCTCACGAGTGATACCAGCTTCAGTTTACTTACGCGCTCAAGGTATGCAACAATTTGTTCACATTGGCTGCAAGTTCCGGTTGTATCTGTTTCACGAAATCCGAGGATGGAGGCGGATTTGGAATATTATAATGGAAAGTACAAGGCATTCCTGCTATATCAGCTGCTAACCCACTGTAAAATGCGAAGAAAATATACGTAAATAAAATGATAGTAATTAATGCTGTGTGTAAGTTTCTTTTAATGTTTAGTTGCGTAATGTAGAGCAGTTAATATTAAAACTTACCACATATTACGAGCAAAAATGTATGCTGCCTCAAAATATTGAAAAGCTTTTAGTCCTCTTCGTTCTCGTTCTGCGATATCGCGTTCAAACCCGATTGCATCGCATAATCTCTGATTGTTTAATTCATTTTCGAAAGAACGACATCGTTGTTTTAATTCCTAGAAATATAATGTTACGAATAATAATTGGTTCAATGCAACATCTATGAAAAATATTTTTATCCGATTTACTTACATCGATCTTCTGAGAGGCATGTATCATTAAATTCGAATGTTTATCTATATTAACCATCTGAATCAGATCACTGCATTTATTTAAGATGCAACTAACTTCGATTAATGTTTTTTCACCTGAAAAGTTCTAATATTAGAAGCGAATCAGTAAAAGATATTTTTTTACTGTGTACACGTTACCAGAAGTGTTTTTAAATATTTGTAGCAACTCTTTCAAAACGAGTTCTGCTTTTCTTAAAAATGACTCATTGACAGCAGCTATCCAATGTTTTATAGCACATTGTAAAACAGTTACAGCAGTCCATGGTGGTTTTATGATGACATAGTTCTCCCACAATTCACCATACAATCCATGCATTTCTTTGCTGACTATCTGCAATAGAATTCTTTATAAATAATATAGTATTCCTTTTTTTTAAGAACAAATTACATTTTTATTTTGTATACTTGCCAGGGTCAACAAATCTTTTATAACACTTTTTGCGTCATCAAATATTTCATTGGATATGCGATTTTCTTGATTTAAAGACGAAGATGAGTTCAAACTCAATATTTCCTTATTCTGTTCGTTAAGACTACAAGACGAATTGTTTAAATAATTTGTAGCATTAAGATAATCAACTTTCTCAAAAGGGTCATTCCTTCCAAGTGTTACAATATCATAAACCATTGCTTTATTGCAAAGATTAGTGTCGTATGACATTAACACCTACATAATACATACACAGAAATAAAAGAATAGAAATTACATTAAGCAAAATTGTATTATATAGTTGTATACGTACCACAGATTTTTCTAATTCGCGAATTTGTAAACAGGTCTGAAGAATCTCATCATCTGGACAATCGAGAGAAAATTTTTCTTTATTCTTCAAGACATCCTCTCGCGTTTGACCAATAATGTACGGATATTTGGAAGAAAATAATTTATTAATATAGTTAATAGCTGTTCTTGCTTTCTTACACAATGATGCTGGTTTTGTTTTTCCATTATTATTTTTAATATAATCAAGTTCCTGTTCGTAAAATATTTTTCATAATGTTTTTGATAGAATATATGTTATCTATTATAATTATTATATAATATATAATACTTACACGTATAACAGTCCATGGTATTACAATAAATGGGCGATTAAAAGTTTTGAAATTACTTTCTTTTGCTGATTCAACAGCATCAATATTTGACAAAAATACGTTTGTATCAACAACGATATATAGCTGCCGTTTTTCTTGTTCTTCTAATACTGGTGGACAACTTAAACTATGATTTGGTAGATTGTATGTTACATCCATATTGTTTACTGCACAAAGTTGAGTTCTAACAGCTTGTACCTAAGTAATATAATTAAAAAAATTGTTGAATAAATATTTCCACAAATGTTGTAATCGTAGTATTCATATTACTTCAAATGTAATTTTTTCATCTTCTAATGGTTCCCAATCCATTTCCTCATAAAAAGAATCTTCATTAGATCGTTTCACTAAATCAGCTACTGTTGTTGTCACAGGTTCCACAGATAAAATTTTTGGTTTTTCATAACTAGAAGCTTTATTAACTGGAACTTTATTCTTTGATAGTTTATCCTTCAAACGTGTTAATCTGACTTCTACATTCTTATAAATGTCTGGTAACTTTCCAACTACAACTATAATACTCAATGTAAACCATTAGCCTATGACACTACAAAGAGAATGAAAAATGGTTACCATGTTTTTTGTTTGAAGAGGTGGTTTGCGATACATTGTTAGCACCATCAGAACTTTCGTCATCATTATTTTGTAATGTTAAACTTTTCCTTAATTCTTCCATGCGCTCTTCTCCCAAATTTTTCTTTAAAGATCTTCTCCTCTTCCTCTTACGTTTAATTGTACTTGTACTCTGGTCATTTATTTTTCTTGTTGCATCACTTTTCTCTGTAATTTAAAAAAGAAAAATATTATTTTCCACTTTTTCAATAGAAAATATAATATAATGTAAGTCATTTATCCATAACATTAATCATGTCTAAATTCTATTACATATAAAATAATATCAAATTAAGTAAACATACCTTTGCTTTTTGATTGTTGCTTATCTGATATATTCTGTTGGCTTTTATTATTATCTTTGTTTTCTTTAATTTTTTGTGCCTTAGAACTATTCTTCAATGATTTTTCTTTCATTTTCTGAAGAATTACTTGCATTTGTGGTGTATAAGTTGTCTTTGAACTTTCATCAGTCTCAGATTTAGAAAATGATGAAGCAAGTTTTTTATTCTTCAATGACTGTGATTTTGTATTATCTTTCAAAGATTTTGGACTTCGTTGTTTAGAAATACTTTCCTTTTCTTTCTTCTCAAGCATCTTTTGACGAACAGCTTGCATATGTGGAGTCTCTCTTTCTTCATTGTTCTTTTCCGTAGTTCGTTTGAGAGATCTTTTAGCAACCAGCTTCTTTCGTTGAATATTTCCTTCTTCAGGTACATCATATTCAGGTGTAGAAGGCTGAGTTTTTCTACGCTTTCTAGAAGCTATTTCTGACTTCTTTGTTAACTAAAATTAAACATACGAGTAGTTCTGTTTCTTATATTATATCATTTAAAAATGTTAGTTATTTCTTAATTACGGCAGTGAAATCATTTGTGAAAACTATGATTATCTTCAAATTATTTCAAACATATATGTAACATATAAATACAGAAAGCAATTTCGTAAGGTATATATTATAAAAAACAGAAATTTATTCTGATTAATACTAATAATTAAGAATTTATCAAATACTTGTTCGGACTGCTCTGACTTCGGTTCTTCCCAAGAAGATTGGTTTGTTTTAACATTAAAGTAATACACTCTGCCCGGATGTGTTTTCGAATTTTTTACAATCCAATTTTTTGGCAATTCTTGTTTCATCATTTTTCAAGTTGTTCTCAAAATTTACCATAAATCAATTCAAATCCACAAAATATGACCTTATTACGCGTCATCACAATTCACATGTCATATTCTCTAAAATAAACAGTGTCATCACAAACAAAACATTTTATCGTGCGTTCCAAAACGTTCAATTTTAATATGAACAGAAAAATCACCATAAGAATTTCGTCTGCTGTCATATCAAATTTTTTTCCAAATTTGATTTAATTTTTTAATTTTGTTTACGTTCCAAATATAGTATCGAAGAAAATGATTATACAGACAAAACAAAGAAAACTAAAAAGTACCTACATACATACTTTTCTGTATGAATTAGACATTAGAAAACCTCAAATTTCTAGGGAATTTTGATTGTTCCAATTTCATCCCTTGCTTCTAAACACAGACGATTGTTTTCCCTTTCGCTGTGAAATATTTCGCTAAAAGAAATTTATTCCTCCCATAATTTCAGTAACCGTGATAAAACATAAGACGAATATCTGTGCATAAGACTATTAGGCCAAGTCAATTCCGTTACGTTGCACACATAATATTTAAAACTGGCGTGAAATACACATTTTTTGTTTTGAATATATTATCACGGGAGCAATGGCAATTGAAATTAATAAACCGACGTATCGCATAGTAAATTATGATGCCGAAGATGACGATTTAAAATCTTTTTCTCAAATAGATGAGGCTACAAAAGAATGGCTTAAGAATTGTGAACATATATGGAAGTTCTGTAAGTATGATATACGTATTAAAACAATATTAAAATATTGTACCCTCCCTGCTTCTTATCTTTTATATTTTCTTTTCTACAGGGAAAAAGTGTGACAGAATAAAAACAACACTGATAGAATATTTTGAAAGTGCACCTAATCCGTATTTAAGTACTTTACGTATCATAGTAAACATCTCAGATTTTAAACAAATAAAACCAAAGTCATCTGTAGCATTTACAGGTTTATTTTACACAACAATAATTATACATATTCGTATTATGTACATGTAGGATTTGTTATTTATCTTGATAACTAGATTATGAATTTTTATGCAAATTCTAATTTATTGAAACATTTTTAATAACATAGATGCATTCAAAGTTTATATTTTCTATTAAGAAATTAATTTAGTTTAAAATAAAATAGTGAAAAAATGGTTAAATCTTCATTAGGATATATGTTATATTGCATTTTAAACATTCATGTACATGTCAAATAAAAAGTATTAGATTGTTTGAATATCAAGAGGTTTCTGTTATAAAAATGAACATAGTAATTTTTCTTGATGTTACAGTTATTGAGGAATTTACAAAATGGTTGGAACCACGAAAAAGTTCATATAAATATCTTTTAGATGTAAATTTAAAAATAGCTGCATTTCGGTTAGTTAATAAACAAAGGAATATGGAATTCATTCAGTTAGTTGCAGATACATATGATTTTCTAGAACATAAAGAAAAATTCATTGATTTAATTAAGGTACAGTTATAAAACACAGGATATAATTTATATTTGAACAATTATACATCACATTTTTATATTGTTTTAGAATATGATTGTAAAAAAGCAATTCAAAGAAGCAGCACAATGTGTAACTATGCTCAAATTACAAAAACATTATCAAGATATAGAGGTTTTGTTGTTGCCACTTATTTTACAAAATAAGTTGTCAATTGTCGAACAGTTTATTGCTGATGAGCCAGAAATACAAAAGTCTTTAATTCAATACTTGGATAATTTAATTACATCGGATAGCAATATGAATAGTCAGCTCAATAAAATAATCGAGTAAGTTTCTGTAATTCAGTAAAAATAATTATTAAGTTAAATAATATTTTAACATATATTATAGAGAATACAATATACCAGATATAAAGATATCAACAACAGAAATAAAACCAATGACTAAACTGATAGTACGTTTTGTCAAATTATATAATCTTCCATCGGAAATTTGTCAGAATGTAAATAAAAAACGAAGTACGGGTGCTCTACGCTTTCTCATATATAAACGTTACACGGATTATAGTCTAAGTATGATTACTTTATGGTTGAAAGAATAGCAATTGAAGAATGTAAATATGTATCAAATCATTTCTTATTTAAGGCCTTGAAAGTTGGAGAGAAATGGCACTAGAAACAGTTGGAAATGACACAAACTTACAACAAGAGCTGATTAGAATGCTAATTAATGTAAGAGATGCAAGAGAAGGGCTCTATTGGACTAAAATGTTCAAAATACCTATACAACAGTGGCCATCAGAGATTTTGTATGAAGCTAAACACATGAAATCAGAAGGTAATAATGTCATCAAATATTTTAATGTTTCTTTCTTAATGACTGTAAATTCATATAAGTTTTTGAAATGTAGTCATGATTGAAGGAGCTTCTACTAGTAAAGGAGAGGCGTACGACTGGGAAGTCACTGATGAGTCTGCAAATTATTATGAATTACATTTACCGAGAGACTCTATTTGTGTAGTAGATAATTCCCAAAAATTTGAAGAATTTCTTGATAACGGGTTGAAAGGTGTTTCTGTCGTCGGTATTGATTTAGAATGGAAACCTACTTTTGGTAATAGCTCAATTTAATTATATTTTCGTATTGATATTTTATATTATATTAATTGATATTTTTTTATGAATTGCTAGGTACAAAACAGACTGAATTAGCTTTAATACAAATAGCTACTCATAATAAAGTCTACATTTTAGATGTAACTACTATGGCAAATGAATCAAGGGGATTGTGGGCTGAATTGGCCTTGATTTTATTTGTAGATACGAATATATTAAAACTTGGTACATATTACATATTTATAATCGATTTAGTTTTTAAATATTTTTTTGCATAAAATGGCTAGTTAATAATGTGTTAACCATGCTATATGACATTATGCCATACAGGATTTGGAATTGCCCAAGATATGGCAATGATACGCGATAGTCTCCCAGTTTTCTCAAATATGAAGACACATGGACCAGGATACATAGACATAGTACATTTGTGGCAAAAATTAGTTGATGAGTATAAGTTTGTATTTCCACATGAGTACGACACGCCGCTTTTAAAAAATAATTTAAGCAAATTGGTGGAGCTTTGTTTTGGACAAAAACTAAATAAATCTAATCAATTTTCCAATTGGGAACAGCGACCCTTAAGAGAGAGCCAAATCGTATATGCCGGTAATTTATTTTTTTAACGTCTGAGTGCACAAAGACAGTAATAATAATAACATAATTATCTCATTACAGCACTAGACGCATATTGCTTATTGGAAGTATACGAAGTCATGAAAACTCATTGTACGCGTCTAGACATACCGTTTACAAATATTTGCTTGGAAATACAGCACATTCCGCAGAAAACGCCAAAAACAAGTCAAAGTACAAAAAAGAGTACACATGAAGTAAGTTAGTTATTTAAAAGTGCAGCAGCATCCGCAAAATCGAATATTTATATAAAATTTTCTGTTACTGTCGATATATAACTAGTGTAGAAAGTTAGACGTTGGATTAGTAATTGTCCAAAACTCAAAGTAAATAACGAAATGATAACAAAAACAGTTTATTAGTAAAACGCTATAACAAGGACTACACAGAATACTATCGCTACGCTAAACACACAACCGCTTGCTCGCTAATCGCACCAAAAAGTCACTCATTCACGCATTTTCACTTGCTTTTAAAGCACACCCCATTCGCTGTTTCTTTCTTATACTTACACCCTTCTCACTGACAGTCTAACCACTCGTCCATACTCAAAATTCACGCGGTCACGTACACCCTTCATTCTCATAGTTCCAGTCAAACACTCTTCTTTCGCGCTTCTCCAGGCACTCGACTTTTCTACGCGCAATCACCCTTATTTCCAAACAAGCCGGCTCCGCTCAGTCGCCAGGCAACAAGGACCACACGCGCGAACAATCACCCTCAATTCATACTTCGTAGGTTTTCCAAAACGTAGTCACTCCACTTTCTTAAAACAAACCGGTGCTATCCCGTCGCAAGGCAATACTGGCCACCCACAGGCACGCTCGATCATCCATAGGCACACTAATTTGAAGTGAAACAAAGTAAAAGAAAATTAGTCACCTACGAATAAATTTCAAAATTCGTCTATTTTTCATTGTATACTCATTCTTATATGTCATGTAGTGTTTAGTCCTACTTTTATTAAAAAAATGTAGTCTATACGATAAAAACACTTACTACAGATACGGTATAAAGTACAACAATTGTTTTTCAACCAAGATTACATTTGGTATGGTACAAAAATTTGATAGGTTCTCTTTCTTCATACATATCTCATGAGGTGAATGTATGTTATATCATTATGTATATTTTAATAAAGCCACGTATACCTGCAAGTGAGCATCAGAATCTACAACAAAAGCATCATTCAACAAAACCAGAATTACATCTAATGAAAATTAATAATCCAAATAACATACATCAAGATTGGTCACAAATGTGTAAAAAAAGAATACAAATCCATATGTGGCGAGTCGTCTGTGATTTACAGTTAAGTGGATTAGCCAGCAAATTACGAATGTGTGGTTGTGATTGTATTCGTCTACCGATTATTAAAGCCGTAGACGTATCAAAACAACAAAACAGAGTACTTTTAACTAATAAGCATTACCTTAAGGTGAGATTTATGTTTTGATTGATTTATGTTTATTGATTTATATTAATCTCTTTAATGCAATATTCAAATATTAACAAATGAAATTGCGATAGATAGTTTTCGCAATATTTTATGCCTGGGCAATTTTATTTTGTGCGAAATGATTTCCCTAATAAACAGTTACGACAAGTATTGAATCACTTCGGTATTTCGGTTACGCAAAGGCATATTTTTTCACGATGTAAAGTTTGTAATTGCAATGAATTCGCAAAAGTTCCCAGATTTGAAATGGATCAAATTATTGAAAGGTTTGTTACAATTTTTTATCAAACATTTAAATTAATTCATTGGAAAATTTGTTAATAATTTTAATCAATCTTTATACGTAGATATTATAGAGACAAGCCTGGAAGTTATCAAATAAATAAGAAGAATCATTTTGGTGCAAGCAATTTAAATAATAATACTTATAATTATGAACAAATCGAAGATCGGCGATGGATCTTAAATCAGAATTCCATAAACGTGAAAGAATTCTCGACCAAATATCACGTAGAAATTAAGATTGACCAGTTACCCATAGAAGATCTCAAAAATGAGGAATGGTTGTACATATGTGAAAAGTGCGGGAAGGTGTACTGTCTTGGAAGTACTTTCGAAGATACGCTAAATCATTATCATGACTTACTCAAAGTCTAGGAATGCGCAAATAAAAAAAAAATTTGTTATTTTATGTCAGTGACAACTGTTCCTATATTTTAATGCTAATAATAAGCGAATTATTATACTTATCTTTAAGACCTATTTCATTGCTTTAAGAATTGTTTCAGTATCTTTGAAAATTCAGTATAACTTTAGTCTCAATACTTTACTGTTATTGATAGTATTTTTCCTGAGGTTCATAAAAGATTTCTTTATTTCTTATTAAACAAGGCCAATATTATACAAAGAATTAAATTGTGTAATGCACAAAATTCTCTTGGTATGTCATCTGAAAAATGATAAAATACAAACAAACAAGTATAACATGTATACATACATTTTTACTTGTTTATGTAATAATACAATTTATTTTTCACGCAATATATTCTTCTTGTATAGTATGTATGGTTGATATTGTAATACAAAGATATATTCAACAATTGTAAGAATATATTATCGAATTTTAAATAAGAAAAAATACTTTGTTACATTAAATGGAATTAATTGTTTTCATATATTTGCGTTTTAAATTTTCTTTTTTCTATAAAGTATTGTATAAAATTTTTGTTCTTATTAAACATTCAAATAGAGTTGTAATTAATTGATGTAATTAATTAAATAAAGATAATTAATTCATGTGTTAGAAATATCTATTTAAATAAATGTACAATCACTTTAAGCGGTTGCAGTATCCCCAATAAATTCAGCTGGTTCTACGAGTCGCTTCTTTACGTATGGTGGAGGACCAAGTAATTTTTCTACATCGTCGTACGTTAAAGTTTCTCTTTTAAGGAGCTCTTCAGCCAACTGTAATGTTTATAAGAAAAGATTAATGATGCTATTAAATATAATATTTTATTGTTATTCTAATTTAATTAGTGTTAAAAAATTTCATTAGATATTATTGAGCTTAACACATTGAGCGCCGGCGACTTAAGAGACATTTAAAGCCTGAGCGCCGGCAACATATTGGCCATTTAGCCCAAACGTCGGCTTCATTTGTTTGTATCTGATCACCGAGTAGCTAAAAAAAATATTCAAAATATTATACATTTTCGTAAAATAGTACATTTTAATTGCATATTCGTCATATCCAGAAATGGAAATCCGGAAATCCGCATTATTGCGGGGCCGGCGCTCAAGCGAAAGTCTCAGAATCCCGCGTTTTCACGGGGCCGGCGCTCAATGTATTAAGGAGTTACGTAATACTTTGAAAGCAAACAGTAGTTGTATGTACCAGATTTAACTTGTCTTCATTGTCTTTTAGCAACTTCTCTGTTGCTTTGTATGCTTCTGTAATTATTCTTCGTACTTCGGCGTCCATTAAATTTGCTAATTTTTTGCTGTATATTTTTTTGGTTCTCTGCAGAAATGAAAGATACATCAGACAATACTGTTCATATAATATTAAATCAATCAAATAATCTTCTTTATGTTTACTTAACAAACAGTCTTAGTAATGATATAGTGCATTAAGATATACTTAGGTAATAATCGTACCGTGCTTGTAGCTTCTTCATTAAAAGAAATTAACCCCACAGCTGGGCTCATACCAAATTGCTGAACTTGATGATAGGCTATTTTTGTTACTTTTTTTAAATCATTCTCCGCTCCAGTTGAAATTTTGTCAAATTTTAAACTTTCTGCGACTCTACCTCCTAACATCATACACATGTTTTGAAATAACTCTTCTTTACTGTGAAGCTTCTGATCTGATGGGGTATACTGAGCAAAACCCAAACTCATATTTGTTCTTGGTATTATTGTTACTTTTAATAAAGCGTCAGTATGTTCTGATAACCAACCCACTAAGGCATGTCCAGATTCATGATAAGCAACAACCTTTTTTGTGGTAGGTGTCAAAACACTGCTCTTCTTTGCACTGCCTCCTATTGTTCTATCAATTGCATATAAAAGATCGCTACCATCGACTGAAGTTTTTTTCTCTCTTGCTGCATGTAATGCTGCTTCATTGCAAACATTCGCAATATTCGCACCTAAAGAAACATTATTTAGTAAAAAGCAGCAAGAAAAAAATGATGTACGAGGAATAACACAAAAATGTATAATTCCATACAATACCGCTAAAACCTGGAGTAAGATATGCCATGTACCCAGAATATTGGTTAGGCTTCCCTTCCAGAGACAATGATTTCAGATGATATTCGAAAATTTCTTTTCTTTCAGTCATAGTAGGAAGATCAATTAAAATATGCCTATCAAATCTCCCGGGTCTCAGTAATGCTTTATCTAATACATCTTCTCTATTTGTTGAGGCTAAAATGATAACATCTCCTGTAGTTTGCATTCCATCCATTTCTACTAAAAGTTGATTTAACGTTTGTTCGGATTCATCATTAACTTCCATGGTTCCTTCGGATCGTTTTTTACCTATTGCATCTATCTCATCTATGTATATTATGCTAGGAGCTCTATCAGAATAAGTAAAATAACAATTACTTTAAAAAATATATATATTCCTTTAAAATACAAAATAGGAGACATAGTCGAACCTTTTCCTGGCCTCTGCAAATAAGTCTCTTACACGTGAAGCACCCAACCCACCTATCAGTTCAATAAATTCAGATCCATTCATTGACAAAAATGGGACATGTGATTCTGTTGCAACTGCTTTAGCTAAAAGTGTTTTGCCACATCCTGGTGGTCCTAATAGTAAAGCTCCTAAAAATAATTCCAATTGATAAAAGTGAAATAGTACATTAATAATAATGTAAAATTTGTAAAAATTTAAAATACCTTTGGGAACCTTAGCACCAAGCTTCTTATATCGTTCAGGATGTTTAAGGTAATCAACAAATTCCATAACTTCTGTTTTTGCTTCGTGCAATCCAGCTACATCTTTAAAACATACACCTTTACCAGAAAATGGCTCCACTAATGTAATCTTTGTTTTTATCTTAAATATCTGTTTAATATCCGGTAATTCAAACAAATTTTTACGTGTCATGATATGTGCAACGGCAAGAATTGTTAATGCCGCTATTGCAATGGAGAAAATCGTGAATTGAGTGGTGTAGGTCTTGTATCGAATTGGAATTCCATTTTCTGCGCCATTACAGATAAATTAAAATGTACATATCAATGTTAAAACATAAATAACATGAATATAATATGATCAATTGTTGTATCATGAATCTATAGAATTTTTTGATGCAGTTAATGTATTAATATTAAATATCCTTGCTGTATTATACCTTCTGAAATACCCAATCTCCTTTCTATACTTCTAATTTTATCTTCAACAAGTGTAGGAGGTCTCTGCACGATAATAGTGTTGTATGTATCTTCTCCAACTTCAAGTCCTCTATAAAGTCCACCAGGTTGAAGTGTTACTTTCATATAGACATTATCAACTATAGTAATTTCTTTGACTTCTCCTTTCATCAGATATTTGTTAATGAACTCATTCCACTCACATTCACCTAACTGTGCATTAATAATGTTTAGTTATAGAAATACAATAAATGTTAATGTAATTGCACAATCTATTCTGAAACTGTTTGGCCAATTGATATCTTTACATTTTATCAAGATCATTTCAAAATTGTTGTATAATAGGACGATGAATTCATCTTGATGAAAAAAAGTGAAAAGAGTCTACCCAGATGATCTTATCATTTTATCAAAAGAACAACTTTTTGTAAATTTTTTATTCAAGTGAAAGCTGATCAGCTTTTACTTAAAATATTTTTTGTTAGATTATCAAAAGTGCCAGAAACATTATGGCAACAATTATATGGTATACCTCACATACCTTTTACAAATGATAAATTAGAATTAATGTGAATGATAAAATATACAATAAATAGTTGATCAAACAATTTGAAAACTATATAACTATGTATTTTTTTAAGCTAACCTGTAACTGTTTCCTGTCCATTAGTAGATAAAAACATAAAAATGTAATTGCGACTGCAACTTTTAGGTTAAATATGGCATTCATATTTGGATCTTTGTCATCATTCTTATTAGGTTTCTTACTTTCTTCTTTCTTATTTAACAAACTTGATGTTGTATTAAAATTCCTTCTACTGATCAGCCATGGAGAACAATAAATTTTATTAGGAATACTTTTACAAAGTAACGATTGCATTGAGTTGAATTCTTTGTATACATCTGTGTAAGACTGAAATAAACGTTTTCTTATAATCACATCGTATAAACAGTGAGGCATTAAAATAATAAAATAATTACCTGATGTAATGCTGGAAAGTATAACCTCTTACTACTCCTATTACTTACAGTATAATTATTTACATTTTTTAAATTAAACTTAAACAATGATTTTATGTGTTTTTGTGAAGCGACGTATTGTCGCTCCGGGTAATTTATTAAGTTCTGCATACTTTACTCGCATAAAGTAAGCTTATGAAAGAACATCGTTTAATACAGTAACGTTAATAGGTTACATGAATGGAACTCCGATTTCATCATTTTTTGTAGTAAATTTAGAAGAGACACATATGTAGTTCAAGTACAATTAAATAGCTATAGAATACAAAATACTAAAATCAAATCATACAATACAATCTAATTATTAGATTCTAATATCAGCGACGAGAAACAAGGTAGATTGGACATACTATGAAACTTCGTTACCGATCGCACGTCTGTGAATTTGTTCTAACGGTTCAGGGGTTTTATCCTAGATGGCGCTGATTTCGCGAGAATGCCGGTAAATTTTGAATTGTAAAAACACATCCTTCTGACTCTGCACAATAAAATGTAATTTATACTATGTTATCGCAACTTATGTTTATCCGCAGTGACCATATCTTAAAGTAAAGACTTTCAGCATTAATTCGATATGCAGAAAATTAAAAATTCATGACTGGATTTAACAGAAAATCACTAAGAAGTAGAAACTACATAAATGGTTGTTCGAGCTATACTGGCTGTCGCTGTCGACGCATCCTGTACAGCGTAAGGTGACCAAAGAAATGAAGTACACAACTAATTTGATTTGCACTAGCAAGTTTAAAATTTTCTATTATGAATAACATTGGACGCGACACCGAAATAGTATGAGGGTTCTGAGACCCCCGAAAACCGAGACAAAAGTTCCCATACATGCAACGTCTGCGAGCATAGTTCACTTCTTCCTATCTGGAACCCGCTCAGTCAACTATTCAGGGCACTAACGTGATAGTAAATAAATAGAAATATATAAGAGTGAGCAGGACAGAGATAGTTGTAGCCAACGTATCGGTAATGTCGGTTTCTACTTGTAAATAAAGTCAATTTCTGTTTGTCATTAGAAATCGTTCAACTGTACATTTAAAATTCTTTTGTTAATATCCGTCAATATTCTTTTTGTACATAGTCAGTTAGAAACAAGCCGTCATAGAAGTTGCTCGATAAAATATTTCAACATTATAATTCAAGGAACATTGTAAATAAAGATGATGACTGAACAGATTGCTGATAGGAAGAGGAGAGCTGTACCTACATATCTTAATCCTTTGCACTCCAATAATTTGTCACTAGAAATATTCAATTTATTTTTATGAGATATAGATGACATGTTTTAAAACTTACTTAACCAGGAATCTATTCACAAAATACAGGGAACAGTATTTTATTTCCACATTTCACGTATCGACAGATTACTCGAGACTTAATGTTAAATATGAAATTTTACAATTTTGATGCACCAATCGAGTGGTGACTGAGAGGCACCTTTGGAGTGCAAAGGGTTAAGTTTGCGGCTACCGCAATATGTTTCGCGTAACGTTCGATAGATGGCATTAGTATTTAATCAAGATAAATAGTACATCGGTTCAAAATGCGTGTATAATTATTTAGATCATATATTTAAATTATAATTGGTAGCAGTATTTGCATATTGTACAGAGCGTTCTGAATGAAAATATGAATTCTGTAGAATAACATATAAATAATGGAAAAGATCACTTAACGAATGCGAAGTTCCCGCGTGATCGTTGGTTATCGTTTCTACTAAAGTACACCGAATTTTCGAAAATTCGTTGTAATAAAAATAAGCGTGAAAGAGGAAGAAGGAGAGAAAAGTAAAAAGGGAATGAAGGGAAAAGGTGGGCGGCGAAGATGGGGTGGGGAGGGGGTAGATGGAAGCTAGCGTGAATATTTTTACCCAAGCCTGTTAACTACACTCTGTTATTTTATCTCACGTACACAGTTTTTCCACTACTACCAGGACGCTACGCAGGAATATAAGTTTTAAGGCGTGTTTTGATAGCGTCAGGGTGTGTCAGCCGGGGCTTCCTACCTAATGGATCACCTCTTCGTTTATTCGTACATACTTTTTGAAGTGTACGACCCCATGATACCTACAATTTCTCCAGTACCTCAAACATTCCCAATTATTTCGATCGTTTCGTAATAATTCCTATTCATTTTTATTGCAAATTTCGCTTCGATGTCTAAGTTTCAATAATAACATTTAGCTTCATAAATTTTATTCGTTACGTGGTTAATCGTAGAGAAATGTGTTCACCTGTATCACTATAATCTATGGAATGAATAGTTCCACTCATTAGTCAAATCCAGTAATTCCAGAAAACAAAATATAGACGAAAGTAGTGGAATGAACATCATGTATTATTACAGTTTTAACGTACATCTATCGAATCTGTAAAGCCCATAAAGCAGTATATCGTTCAAGTAATCCTTATAATTACTGCAATTGTCGCATAGCTAAAGGAATTTTTATCATTTTGCTGTATTAAATCGAATATAAGGAAATTTATTTTAAACGTCAGAAACCAAAAGTTAATCACACGCTTTGACGATGAAATTTGTTCAAATTGAAAATGTATAGACCGATTTGGCTGATGAGTTCGTACGACTGTGTATATAAGTACATAGCTATCTTAGGTCTCTTTCTACGAGAAACAGATCGCAGTCACGTAGCAATCAAGTATCTCCTGCAAGAATCCCCGAAGACAGAACGATGACAATTGCGGTCTTGCTGTTTAAAAGGTGTGAAAAGAATGAGATGAAAGTGGTTCGTCGCGGACGCGTATTTACGTGAAACAATATTTTTGTTGGCTTTAAAAAGGCGGCAACAGGGGCTAACCTTTGTTCCTCTTTCTGCGGTTCAGCCAGGCTATGCGAGGAAGACGGGCGAGGACACCGTCAGTCATCGACTTTGTGTCCCCCGCCTCTTTGGCGCACGTATAAATCTTGAATCAGTATTAACACCAAATTGTTATCTCGTTATTGACAACGAGAGAAGGAGAGAGAGAGAGAGAGAGAGAGAGAGAGAGAGAGAGAGAGAGAGAGCACACCAGGCACTGAAACAAAGCAATCTTCCTATTAAGATAACAAATAAACTTAAGAGGTGTTGTCCTTTTTAAAAAGTAACCATTTTTACTAGCACGTTTTTCGAGGAAAGCACAACTGTTCATCGGCAACTATCCGTCTCGCTAACTTCAAGATATTTAATAGATCTTTTTGCCAGTCAACGATAACCTTCGATTCAACCCCTTACCCCAGGATATCGTGTCAGACTCGCGATGAAATCTATAAATTGAACAAATTTAAATATTATTTACTCTTTTTTTTTAATATGAACTAAACATGGTTTTCCTGTTATCAATCGTTAATATACGAAGTCAATGGTAGGCATAGAATAAGTATGAAATTCTTTTCTTCTCCTCATTAAGTGTAGCTTTATGAAGTTCTGAAAGGAATCATAGGTCAAGGTGTTCCTTGGGGTGAAGGGCCGAATAAAAAAGTAACGGGAAAATACAATGAAATTTCTGATTCCATCAGGACGTGTATCGTGTACGATAGCAATCAGTGACAGCACGAGCGGCGTCATTAATCCATTTAGGATTTCGACCAGGGATAAACAAACGAGAACGAATAATTTGTTTTTGTACGCCACCTAAGTAGTCAACTATCTGGCACGCGAGCGTTGCAGTGCGACTCATAGTGGCCGAAAGATAGTGAGTGAAACAGCGGTAGCGATGTAAAGGGGGATAAAGAGGGGAGATACAGGCAGTTTACAGAAACACAGAGAGAAAGAGAGAGGGAGAAGTCGAGGGTGTGAAAGAGGAAGTGGGATCACATACTATAGTTCAAAGACTAGGCGACAAAATCAATTATTTTGTTAAACAACAAGCGATGTTGTGTTAGGTTTGCCAAAATAACCAAAACAATACCGTGGCTCGTGGTGGATCGCGCGCACGCCGGCTCGTGTAGTTTCCATTCATTCGGCAAACGTGGGATTCATCGACGTCATTAAGTGACAGCAGAAATTGTGACATTTGGATCTATAGTTCCTTTTGATCGCAGGTTACAGGAGCAGTCATGAAGCCAACCGATATGGACACCTACAAATTTTCTATTTATCGAACACTAGATTTACAATCGTTTATTGTACACTTTATTCTGTTGTTCCAAGAACAATAGATATTCATGTAGGTCTTAAAAATCGGAGCTTCGAAAGCAGAGAATTATCTGTATAAGAGGAATTATTAACATAAACTTTTATCGAATGATGTGTTTATAAAAATCAAATCGCTTGATTCAATATGGTAGAATCATAAAATCTTATATATAACAGTAAACTTTATATAATGTATTAACCCTTCGCGCTCAAGAGGTGACTCTCAGTTACCATTTGATTTGATATAACAAAATTATAAAATGTACATATAATATTAAGTTTTGTATAATGTATCAATGTGTGAAATATTTATATAAAATAGCTTTGTTTCTTAATTAACGTATGTTTTCTCATTAGTTCGTTTCGAATAGCGTCGTCTATGTTTCATTGGAAAGTGTCGAATGTTTCTAGTGAAGAACTTTCGAGTGCAAAGGGTTAATACATGAAATATTAAAAGAAAATAGCTTTGTCTCTTAATTTATATATGCCTTCTCGTTAGTTTCAAAGAATGTCATCTACATTGCACCGGGAAATGTTGGATATTTCTAGTGAGAAACCTTCAAAGGGTTAAGTTACAACCTGTTCCAATGTTATCGCCGCTAGTTCTCACTAGCCGTCCCAGCGCGGTGCCGATTCCCAGCTGACCGGCACTCTTGGAAGCCCATCGCACGTACCGTCCGCGTGGAAGCACGATGCACGTTAGAGGGAGAGCCGCAAGAACGGGCGTTGTTATTACAGATGCCACTCGTTCGGGATCCTGGCGTATATTTCAGGCACAAAGAAGCCTCCTTCCAATCCGGAAGAGTGACGCCTAATTTTCGGGACGCGCGCGCGTTATTGCTTTTCCGAAAAACGCCGGAGGAAGCTGCAATATCGACATGGTACCGCTTGTCGTTAAAAAAAGACATGATAAAGGTAAAAGAAAATCGGCAACTCGGTCGAAATCGATTACCTTATCAGCCACTAGAAGAATTCCCTAAAAATCACTGACGAGTTCGTCTTCCGGTTCTGCGCGCGTGCACCCAGTGCGATGAAACGTTGGACGAGCTAATGGTAACTGCTAGACTGCAGATCTCTATATGAGAAATTTGAAAGTTCAAAATTGGACAGAATACAGTCGATAAGAATATTTATTGTTGTAATGGAAACCATAATATACAATAGAATAGAAAACATGATTATTCATTTTAACCCTTTGCACTCGAGAGGTGACCCTCAGTCATCACTTGATTTGATTTGTAAAATTATAAAGTCTTATATATAATATTAAGTTTTGTATGATGCATCAATACATGGAATATTCAAATAAAATAACCTTCCTTCTTAATTAATATATGTTTTCTTATTAATTAGTTTCAAAGAACATCGTCTGTATCTCTTCGGAGAATAGTGAATATCTCTAATGAAAAACTTTCGAGTGCAAAGGGTTAATAATATTCGTTAGAAAGAAAACTCGCACAATCCCATTTCCCAGTGTTCCAAAATGTTCAACTTACACGAAAACCCGTGAACCAGCTGTATTACCAGAAATATACCGAGACCCCGTTCCCAAACGACACTACCCGACGTTTTCCTTATATCGCTGAGACGTTCGTCAGCCGATCGCGAAAGGATTACCATCGCGTTGAACGTCCAACAGAGAGTTGCTCATTATTTATTCAACGCTGGTTCCCGTAATTTTCGCCGTTCGCCGGACAATAAAAAGACAAACAGCGGACGGAGGCGTGCAGTCGTCGGAGCCGTGAATGGGAAAGAGGACGCTGAAAATAGTAGAACCGACGGCGTAGGGGGCAGGGGGCGATTTTTCACGAGCCGCAGGAACGGGACGGCCGTCGGGATCGGCCAATTGTTCGATCGTTTCGCACTGTTATTTTTATAATTCACTATATCCTCGGATCTTTCTGGCTGGCGCTCTCGTGGCGGCGCGGCGCGGTGCGGCGTGTTGTTTTTATTGGCCGCGTTTAGGGAGACGGTTCGGGAGACGAGCGAAAAAGGGACCCGTAGCGCGAGAGCGATGGCTGCGGCGCTGTGCTCGTCTGTCGAAGGGAGAGGGATGAGAACGGTGGGAACGGGGTGTTGTTTCATCCCTCCCGGCGGAGCTCCGTCTGTCTGTTCTGTCCCGCTGCACCTACGTTCTAGCGCCTAAACTAAGCCGCAGCTAGGATAGGTCGGTCTAGGGGAAGAAAGATACGATTTCCAGGGACTGGAAAGAGAACGCGGAGATGGAAAGAGAGAGAGAGAGAGAGAGAGAGAAAGCCGGTGAAAGAGGGAGGGAGACGCAGAGTTGCGCGAGTTAGGGGGTTGACAATACCACAGTCATCCAATGTTATTTCAGCACGAATTCCCTCCCTTCTCTTGTCCCCTCCCCTCTTATCACGTTCCCTTTCTTATACCATCTCTTTCCCCCCCTTCGTTCTTCTCTGTTCTTCCATCACCTCCCCCTTCCCATGCTTCCCGTTCTGTCTGCCTACGCTGCCACTTCCTTTCCTGTCACCGTGTTCCATCCACTTCGTCGTTCCTCGCTGCGGCAAGATGCCCCAGCCATTGGTCTATTTCGCTCGATGCGAAAGAAAACATCCCCAGCCCCTGGCAATTATTACTCTCACGGATTCTATGTGCCGGGGCATTATCGCGGCTACTAGTGACGACAGTTAAGGGGTGTTCCTGGATTGACGGGGGTGGTCGAGTGACTGGTGACGAGTTGTCGGTTATTCGGTGGAAATTAGTGGAACGCGATCGTTTGGGATATCGTAGATTTCTGTGCGAAGGGAACATATAATCATTTTTAGCTAGGTTTACAGGCATTTATTGTAAAACTGATTCTATCGTGCCTAGAGAAATCGATGTTCGTTCATTTCGATTTTGGGAATTGGTGGTTTACAAATAGGGAGTTACGCTATAAACTCGTGTAATCAATCGAAATTGAAGAAGTTTATCAAATAATGTTCATAAAACTCAATATGCATTAAATTAACGCATCCCGCAAACCTGGTATTAGGGTCAATTGACTTCGGGTTGATGAATTAGCTTAGCTACTATCACTTCAATCTTTTGAACATTTCTTTATAAAAGCTATTCGTGAATTTAATAACATTTCAGTTGGTTTATACTTCAGTTTAGGTACCACCAAATCAGCTTCTTTAATCGTTTCTTAAAGAAGTATCTGTACCTTTGCAGTCATTCTAAAAGAAGAAATTGAAAATTGGTCACTTTGACCCACCTGGTAGTTCTAGTGTTAAGATCAAAGTATCCGGGCTGCAAGACATTTTCTTAATTGGACTGTAAAGATCATTTCGATACTGGCTTAAGCTGCAACGAATTCGACACAGTGGATGACATTTATTAGAATATCAGCTCACCTAACCCAGACCCGCCAGCCGAAGCGCTGAAAGCATAAATGGACACCGTTTCGATCCGTCGCCCGTGCTGTTCCTCGATGTTCCAGAATTTCAACGATTTCCCAGCCTCCCTCGGACCCGTCCTCCTTTCTCCCCAACGGCATTCCTCAGATTTTCCTCCCCGGTTTTCGCGGCGCCCTCCCCAGCCCTCCGTTCGCACTGCACGCGAGTACACGGACGCCTACTCGCCTCGGCGAAGTCAAAGAGAGATAAAATCTATAAATATGTGGGAGGCGCACGCGACCCATTCCAGTGTTTGTTCAACCAGGAATAACCTCCCGTTTCTTCATCGTGCGCCGAACCCCGAGAAGAGGCTGGTTTTGTGGCTTGACGCAAGCCTAATCCGGGGTGATGTTTCGTTAACCACCTCCGGCCGCCAAATCTTCTCGTTCTACTTACCGGTCTGCTCTCGCGAAATCGACCGCGAGCAACGAACGGGAAGACGAAAACTAGGGAACACCGTAGGTAACGATCGGATCGACAGATGAACGACTGGTCGGGATTAACGGGTCCGTTCATGTGGAATTCGAACGGATGTTAACCCTTTGCACTCCAGTTTTTCACTAGAATTTCAACTCGACATTACCTGATGAGATATAGACGATAGTTTTTAAAACTAACATGGAGGGAAAGCACACGAAAGTTAAAGAACAAGGCTACTTTATTTCAATGTTCCTTATATTGATGCCTTATTGAAGTTTCATATTAAATATCAAACTAGAAAGCTTAGCAGGAAACTCAGTAGAGTAGATCGCGTGGTGTCTTGGTATTTACATTCATCTATTTGCTGGTGGATCATTAAACGAACAATTAGCTATCTCTTTTGTAAGAAACCGGTATAAGAGGCTTACTGAAAAAATTACCAATAAGGCTCCCCACATTTGAAAACGAAAAGTGTCATAAGAACTTCTAGGAATATAATGAATAAAAATAGAATGCGAAATATAATATTGCAAATCCACGCTTTTAAATGCTACTCCAGCTAAAGACCACCGAACTAGGATTCAACCGTGAATTTCCATCCTAACAGACTTCACTGAACAACATTCGAACGCGAAACTCTACACGCAAGTAACACGATCTTCCTCGTCGTAGCAGCATCCTCTAAGTATTGCTCCTTGACGAGGAATTTCTTCGCGTTCATTAAGATTCGCGGCTCCAGCAGACGGATGGTTCCTACGGCAGACGGGAGTCGTTTCAGCGGCCGCCGAAACTCAAACAATTTGTCGGCGTTCGGGGCAAGTTTCGCCCGCCTCGTTCCGCCGTTGGCAAAAGTTAGTTAGGTAGCCTGGGCGGCCCGTGGAGCGGACGGGAATTAGTTAGCGGTAAACACACCTCATCAATCTTCCTCGAACGTCGTCGTTCTCTTCATCATCGTGCCACCGGGCGATCTAAAATACCCGGCTCGACACGTGTCTCCATTAAAGTGGTCGCTTGCTAGGAAACCGAATCATCGTTAACCCCTTGTCCTATGATTTCTTTCACAACTGCGCTCGATGAAGCTGCTCCGCTGCTTCTAATTCAGTAGAAGAAGAAAAGCATTCCGCTTTAATTCTATGGGTACGTTTACTTCGAAGTTCTACGATTGACAATGAAGAAATATTCCACTTGAATTCAAAGGAATTAAATGACATTTATATTTGTTATATTCCGTTCTTAGCCAGGAGTACATACATTTTTAGACGAATGTCGATGAACAAAGTCTGTTAGTTGGAATCATAAATTTCCAGTTATATTGTATTTCTATCTGTTATATTTCTAGCAGTTACTGCGATACCTTTTAGCTCCAGTTATGGAGAGTTTTATTAACAAAATTTGAAAAGAAGAGTTGATTTTACGCAATTTTTGATTAATAACGTTCGTGAACTATTTTTCAGTGAGTAGTCGCCTTTACTGCTTTCTCGTGAGAGAGATAGCTAAATTATTCATTCGGAGATTTAACAGGAAATAGATGAAGTGTTTTAAATATCAAGGCGCTGCGCAACTTCCACTGGTTCTTTTTCTACATGAGTTCAAGACTAATAAACAAACGACATTTTCCCGCAAACCGTGTGCATGTGGCTTTATACCGGGAACCCTGATCGCCGTCGCGCTGAAAATACAGTTTTTTCCCGCGCCACGGCCGGATTTCCTCTCGCCTCTTCGACGAAGACGCTCCGCGTCCGCCCACGACCGTCGGATTCCACTTCCTGAAGGCTTGCCGCGGTAATGGCGGCGCGCCGCCGGCGAAACAAGGGTGGGCCAGCCACCCCCGTCGCGCAACGACGTTAGCGTCGATGGAAATGATAGCAATTAGGCGAGCAAATTGATTCGACGCCTTTCGATCTGCGAATTTCATGGAATCACAGGCTGGTTTCTAGGTAAGCAGACGCTTTCGTGAGTCAGTCTGCGAATATTGAGGTTGAAAGGTTTCTTTTACCGAGGGTTCCAATGTCACGAAAGTGATATTAGAATTATCTAAAGCTTTAATAAAATTATTCACAGTGATGTAGAACTCGTTTACACGCCTATACAAAGGATAAACGCGAAGTAAAGTAATAATCTTAGAGTAAAATGTAACTGTACAAGTCTGTACTTTCTACTGTATCCTTAGCTTCTTCTCCAGAATTCTCCGCAAAAGTTTAAATCATCAATCAACAAAAGTCCAATTAATATACAAAGATAGCCTTATACCTTGGCAATTGTATCTCTCAATACAAATGTCAAAAACAATTTGACTCAACCTTCAATCTTACTTTGCAACCAAGGCAATAGTAAAATGAGCATGTTGATCGATTGTCTCAAGGAATTATCCTCTAAAATGGTCTCAAAGATCTACCATTCTAGCGTTCATCAACGAAACCCGGAAACAGCGCAATTAAATGGCGAATCTTTCGCGCCAAGAAAGTCGAAGTGCACGTTAAAAGGCGCAGGAGAGTCGACGCCGGAAAGATCCGCCATTCCCCTACACCTGGCAACAGCCAATGGTAGGATAAAGCAGACAGGGGCGCGCGCGGGCGAGAGAGAGACAGAGCTTTTGGTCCTCGAATGCCACACCCTTCATTCTGACCACATATCGACCGAGTCTCTCGCAGCTTGGGGCTGCGCTCGCTGCACTAATTGTAAGTACTCGTGGTACTTGTGCGCCAGTGTGTTGGTTACACGTTTCCCCTCGCACGCTCGCACGTACGTAACCTCTCTATCTTTCTCTCTCGTTCGCACTCCGGAGACTAGGCTCGGATCGACTGAGAACCGGTTACATTTTATTTTAGTCCATTTTCAACGAGCAGCGGATCTCGGCCATTGAAAACTCGTTCCTCGAGGAGGGATTTTTCTGATCGACGAATTTGTTGGTCCTCTTTCGGAAGTGTTCTTTGCTTTTCGAACCGCCATTCCTCTTTCGCCGCTTATGTCGTTAACACGTTGAATGCCGCCACAATTTCATAATACAAAATATTCGAAATGGAAGAAATATAATATTAAATCATTTGAATGAATTGCAGTGTTATTATTGCAGGTTTGTCTAGCTGAATGTCACTATATTAGCTAGCATTATTTATAATATAGAAATGTTTTCAAATAATCATGATTTATTTGAGTGGACTATAGTAATTCAACGTGTTAATAGGTAAACAGTTAAAATATTTGAGAAAAGAGGTACTTAAGGGAATATGAACATGTAATTTCGGTTGTTGAATTTCATGTTGTTTCGTCAACTAGGAGAGGATTATTTGAATTTTTTTCGAGTTACGTTGAATCAGCTATTGTAAGTATTGAAACTCGTTAAGAACTATGTTAAGAACTATGCACATGGTTTTAAATTGCTCATTTACTAAATTGAGTAAAATTACAAGTTTCTTGTTGAAGCGTTTTCGTTATGCTATGTTACTGTTTATATTATGTATCTGTTAATACAAAATTATATTATATAGTTACTATCTAACTAAATAGAATTGGCAATATAAGATAGCAATATAAGCGACGCGAGAGGTTCGAATATTTGACTAGATCTCGAAGTGCAACATCGTCGCTCAACGAATCCCTACCGACGCGGGGGTAGAGGCCAAGGTTTCTTTCATTCCCATCGGGAGGAACAACAACACAATTTCGAGGTGGAGGATACGGGCGGCGTGAAAAATAATTTCCTGCCGCTGATATGTGGCGGATCAGACGAAGAGAAAAGTCCTAGGAGGGGATCGGTGGGGATATCAAAATATTATTCGAGGGTTGCCTAGGGTAGCTCCGCATTTCTCGCGCCATATAGAAGCCATGTTGAGGCTAAAGTGAATGGTTATTGCCCTCAACCTGACCGCAGGAAGCTGCTACAGTCGTATACCTCATGGCGGTACACGAGTTTCGTATTTACCGCCGAATTAATCCGTCGGCTGTATTTTATTAACCCCATTGAAACCTGATCGGTAGAACGTCGATCCTCATGCGAACCCTGAAACTTAATTATCTTTCCAAGGACATAATCAAGGAAATAGAATTATTCTAGAAAAAGCTTTTTCCTAATAGGTATTATAAAAAGCATTAAATTTTGAACATCTCATATGTTTCTTACATATTTAATTTTTATTTTGTATATTATTTTCATTCCGTTGAACAAATTCAGCAGCTCAAGTAACTATCATTTTAGACATGAACTACTAAACTGGAAACTTGATTTTATAGGTACCACCGACGACAGAATTTGTAACGTTCGTTTATATAAATTTCAGATTCGTCTATCAAATGATAAGGTTAAAGATATATATTTACTTAAACGAAATCAATTTTTTAATCGAGATACTGTAACTTACTCAATTCAGCTTATTTTCAAGGCAAACATCTGCAGTTACACTTAATTTAAGATATTTTCAAATTGTGATTCTTGAAATTCCATAAGTACATTTAGTTCTATCGCCGCAAATATTTTCGAGTCGTAATGCTATTATTATACTTGTCACGAGACACCCTTCAATCCAGATTCCGTCGTAGCACTTGATTCGAATTACGTTCAAGGCCACCGTAAGTGCGTAACGCAGTGTCCAGGTAGAAGCAGGGTTACGATGGACCAGGCGAACTGGCCTAAATGTTATTCCATGCGACAGAGATTGCTTCTTCAGGTAACACGGCTCCGCCGACCCAGACGTTGGTCCTGCGCGCGAGAGGAGTTCGTCAAATATGTATGCGGATAAACACGGGGACGGTTGACAGAAATAATATCCGCAGGTGAAGGCGATCGCACCTGTCGGCTTGGATACGGGAGGAATCCTTTTCTTTTTTTTTCCTTTTTTGTCTGCCGGCGATGAACGATCAACTGGTCCCGATCGTTCTAGCGCGAGCTGCGAGCAATCTGAACTTGATTGCTGAGGTCACACTGAGAAAATGGAAATAAAAAATATTAAAGTTTAATAACAGTTTTCTCTGTAAATAGATACTCATTGTTTTCTGATGAAGTATCGACAACATTTTGAACAAACGGCAACGCGAAGAAAAATCTTGGGTGAGTTAGAGGATAGAACTGTTTTATTTAAATACTTCAGGTGTTGATACGTATAAAATTTATATCTAATTAAAATAAATTTATATTTCATATCATACTTGAAATTTTGCACTTTTATTGCTTCGAGTATAATGACGATTGAAAACCATCTCTTGAGTGTAAAGGGTCAAAGGGTTAGTGTTGTGTTACTCTAATATTAATTGTTAATCTCAAATTGTCGGGAATTAAATGTTTCATGGAAATTTAGTAAGGAAAACGTCTTCTGGTTTAATGTGAAGTATACTAGACATTAAAAGTGATGTTTTCAATGTTCAATGAAAATGATAAGAGTGTGTTCAGCAAAATTTTATTTAGTAAATAATTGGGTGAAAATATAACAGACTTTGGTAATTAAAAATAAAGATCTCACGCTATATGATACAAAGATAGTAGTTTCAGTTTACAGAAATCGGTCACAAGGGACGAATCGATTTTCCACGGTCTATATAAAAGGAAGAATCAAATTAGGGAACCCGTGCAGAAAAGTCCTGGCACAGCTACACGAATTATCCACGCCGATTCATCGGCATCGAAATCCACTGACCTGTTTGCACAACACGTCACAGGTCTGCGTCCGATCACAAAAGGAATCGAGCTCGTGTCGCGTTCACCGCATCGAATGGGGCAAATCCGACACAGGAATTCCTTTCCGCGTCTTCCATCGCAGAGAAAATCGCGCAGGTACAGGTAGCGACGTTCTGAAAACCCTCTGAATCATTTCAATCTAAAATTTCGATCCAGCAAACTGTCAATCTTAAAGTAAAAAAATCCATTACTTCTGTCGGATTCAAATGAATCCTTAAATAACAATAAACCGAGCTATAATTATTTTAATTCCAAAAGCTTGGTTGAAATAATGAATATTAATACTATGGAATAATAAGAAAAGTATCTTAAACAAATGTAGTTTGTTAAAATTTCGTTAAACTAATTAATATTAACATTAAAGAATAGTAATGTAATAATTTAGAACAGTTTCGCATTCATATTTAAAAATGAGTATCTCCTTAACATAAAAAGTAACATTAACATACGAAACATATGATATAGTAAATATTTAAATTACATACAATTACATACTAAAATATAGAACAATAAGTAAAAAATCATTTTTAAATATAGATTTCGCAAATATCCTACGTCCCTCGATCGACTCTTCCCAGCAAGCAAGTAAGACTGGATCGACCCAAATCTCTCGAAAGAATTGAACAACTAGAATGGCCGTCATCAGGTACAGGTGTCTCGATACTGGAACGAACAGAGATTCCTTTTCTGTGGGTGAAACGATGAAATGACCGGTGAATCGCAGTCTGACGTCTGCCCACGGTGTTCAGGCATAATGCAGAGGATTTCGATCCTTTTCACCGGAATAAGATCGCGGAGACCACCGGAACACTGTTCGCCATTTTCCACGCATTGTCGTCGTCTCGAAGGGATGCAGCTCGTTCCATCGAATCCTCCACCAAGGTGGTCCTCAGCTTTTCTTTGCCCGCTGATCGCTGCTTACGATTTTATAGGGTCTTAGAGAAATTACAGCGTGAACTTGCTAAATGAAACGAGAAATACAATTTGCTTCGTGATTACTTAAACAAATATTCTATGAACATTTGTAATCGAACTGAATAGAAACGAAGTATCATTCGTATACCGCGAAATAAATCTAAATTAGATTTTACATCAATTGATCTGAATAGAAACAAAATTTTGTTACATAGTTATCTCAAAAAATGTCCCTTACGAAGGATCAATCGAATATTAACGCCGACTTCACGAAAAGCGATATTAAACCTGAACAATTCCCTCAAATTCATTTCTTTAAATCTGTTTTTCATAAAAACGACAGTGGTATGACGTCAATGGCATTAGAAATAATTATTAATGATTTACTATCACGGTACTTACATCACACTATTATCTAGCTACTCGAGTTTCCAAATACTTTTATTCGACATCAATTTTCTTATCATAATTACTCTCAAGCAATTAGAAAGCTCCGATCATCGATGACGACCGCAGCAGCCAACGTGTTAAGGGGTCAACACGAAATCTAATTTAATTCACAGAATCATCGTCACTGATACGATAGAAACACTGCCCGATTGGAACAGGAATGCAGACACATCGCGGCATCGGCGTCGCTAAATAACAGGGCCGTCTTCCGTCACGGTGCAGGCGCGTCGCGAACAATTTTCATAAATTTGGCGCTGGCTAAGCTGCAACAACACCGGCGTATGAATTAAGAGGGCCGAAACACCGCTTGGATAAACATCTCGAATTAGGCGCTGAATTCTTTTCCTTCCGTCCGTCCGTCCGCGTGCGCGAGAGGGCTTTACGACTTCGGTGTGTTTTCGGCCGTACGCGCGGTTCACCCGTGATATGTATATGAGCGGTTAGCATCACCGCAATGTTGCGGTAATGGACGGGATATTTTACAGCCGCGGGATTCTCGTCCGATGTTCCGGGGATTAGGCTCATCCTTAACTGCGTTGTGTAATCCGTGAAACGTGTCGGCTGATTAATTGTGTCAATAACGCTGTTCCCTTTACTTTTCCCTCGGGATCAATCATTTTTAAGGGTAGAACTGGCGAATTTTACGCGTCCGCCAGAATGGCGGGTTTTCTTAGATCAGTCTCCTAATTCGCGATCATTGATGTATGACAAGTGTTAACACATTGCGTACCGAAAACGGGAAATCTCGTTTTTGTAGAAATACCTACGTACGAAGCTGCACTAATTGTTGCATGATTATGAAAAGAGAAAATTTTATCAGAACCGATTATTTGTTTAAAATATATTAAGTAATAATAAAATATTGTATTTTTCTACATTCAGTGATGTAAGTCAATCTCATTGAAAATCGCCAGTCACGCAGGCTAGTTTTCTTAAAATTAGCCGGTACGCAACGTGTTAAGTATTCGACATGACGTTGGAAATAAATGGTTTTGATGGAATACTACGACACAAATATATGAATAAACCAAAAGAAATTGATTGTTACAATTTTTATGAGGTTCACTCGATAATTGTATTGAACGGTTGTTCGGATGGTCTATATGCAAAATAAGGAAATAGAGTTCAATAAGAATTTTTATGCGACACGTTAGAATTATATAATTATAGTTAGGATAATTGTACAACTTGGTGAATAAAAGTCACATTTTTTAATGTATTTCTAAAGGCACTGTGTTCCGAAGCTTGAAAATATCAATTCTCGAGTCTCGGTTCGTTTTTATATTCTCGATTTAAACGGAGAAAATTTCTTCGTTACGCAGAAGTGTAATTTCAAGTCTCTACACCTCGATGAAGGTATGAACTCAAATTATCTTTAACTTCTTTCCTCTCTTAATATTATACGGTTTCTTGGTTTCTTTTGCCTATCCCACTTTATCTTTCCGCTTTTATCTTTGTTCTCTTCTGTACCATTTTATTGCCATTATAAATATTCGCCCGTTAACAACTGTAGCTCTTTACATCTAATTTTTTGCTGCAGCGGAAGAACATTTTAAAGAAACAGTGCATTGGGTCACTGGTCAGCCATTTGGGTTAATATTTATTTAATATCGTAACACATTACTAATGTTTTATTAGTATTATTACAATTATTATTAATATTTTATTAGAAACAAAGGTAGTATAATACGTAAGCTCCATTTTCCATTTTCGCGCCGCCTAAATGGAAAGCAAAGGAAAAAGAGCTCCGCGTTTAACGTGTTAACTCGCAACGAGGTGTTTCGAGCGGTCGGCTGTCTCGGCGACGAAGAAAATGATTTAATGGTCGACGACTTGCAGTTCAGAGGGTGATGCGCGTCCGAATGCAGGCTGCACTGTGTCAGCGGGAAAGGGAAGCCGCGGCGAGCACTCAACCGGACGAGCAAATGAACGCCGCCTTTCCCCTGCGCGCGACAGAACGCACACGGGTCGCCTGAATTTCGACGTTTCGTGAATGAAATATGTTTCGTTATTCGAATGACGCGCCACGGATCTCGCGGAGGACATCGGAATGGCTGGAATCCTCCGCGAAACCAGTTACAACTCCCGAACTCCGTCTTCAAGGTTCTAAGATTCTTACAACTCTTGCCCACCGAAGGTTGTGTTCGTTTCTGACCCATGTTTCAAGAACAAAATAGGAAAATATGGAAAATATGTGAGATACCACATATGTATATAGTGCGCAAATGTAAATAAACAAACGAGCATACTCCATATACTTATTAAGCACTCATATTTGCAATAATCTATAAAATATAAAAGATAGCAAAAATTTATCGCGAAAGTCAAAATTTATTATTACACTATATTCGTACAACGTTTTCCTTTACCTTCAAAGCACTAACAGATAACACACATTCGCCATGAAACCTGAAATTTACTGTTACTTTCAATTAAGTAAAAAACCATTAAATGTAGAAATGCATTTCAATGCGATCGCCGTTCCAGCGAATTCCTTCGAAAGAATCGAATCATCTACGAAATTCCACGGTGCACCGGAAAAACATAAACTCCAGTGTATATTTTTCGGTGTGCAAAGGGATAAGGGAGTTAGCCTAAAGCAGATCAGGCCGATATATTTGCGGGAAAGAGGGAAAATACGTAAACGAGTTGGGGTAGGACGGCGCGGCGACGGGGGCAGCGTAAATACAGTCCTGTGAAATTGTCCGCTGTTCGAGGAATCGAGAGTGCATCCGATGTGCAAATCGGTTTAACGAGAGATCCCCCTCCTCCCTGCCGCCCCCTGCCCTTCTATCGCCGGCCGCGGTATTCCGCCCCCGTAAAATAACAACAGGCATCGTTTCCATGCGTCGCGTTTTCACCGCGACGCCATTATCTCTGTGCCGGTTGTCGCTTCACGCGACCCTTGGAACTATTATTCGAACGCACTTTAAATTATTTAATAAGAATTAGTTCAAGTAATAGAATCCTAATTGTTTGTGATTTATAATAAGTACATTGACGAATGGAACAGACAGAGAAGTAGAAGTAAATGTACGTCGACCTGTTTGGTCGACGTATTTGAGGGTATGAGGGCAATATGTTAAAAATACTTACCACATGTTGATAATTATGTTAATAATCAATGAATTAACGTATTTATGCATTAGAGCTATAGTGTACCTATGCCATTAATTTGTGAAAATTGTATTTTAGTAGGTATGTTACTTCTATGATTAAAGTGAATCCTGTTTCAATTTCTGTACCACACTTTATACTAAATTATATACTACATTGTATATTACGTATTATTCTAGACTTTACGATAAGTTCAATATTACCAAAAAATTCTATACAAAAGAGGTATGTCTTTATTCTTAAAATACTATATTTAAGAACTTCTTCACATTAACTCGCTCCAAGAGTATAATTACAATTTTCAATTTCAAAGAAGCGCAGCTCTTGGAGGACTATTTTCGTAGACGGAACGGTTCGTTCCCAAAATTCTCTGATTTTCCGGGGGAGAAGCTATCCGTTTCCGTCGACGGAGACCCGCGGCGTTACCTGGCCGCCTAAGTAGGGACATAGGTACTCCCGACACATATGTAACCGCGTGTACACGAGACAACCGCAACCCTCCACGCTGGTACAAAAGATTTAGAGAAGTTGCGGCTGAACAAACACCGACCGCCGTAAGCGCACGTTCCTCCCTTCAGCTTTTCCTGGCGCTGCAGTGCTAGGCACCCGTAAAGTGACTGCCGGTTCTGTGCGCGCTCCGTTCCCTGATAACGCTTTTCTTAACAGCGTGCATCTCGAACCCCTCTGTCTACATTAATTTAGTCGCGTCGCTCCTGTTTCCGGTGTAATTCCCCGCGTGGACCAGCTATTACAGTCGCCAAATAACTTGGCTATCTTTTGTCTTGTCTTTTTTAATCCTTCAAACCTGGTAACACTATTTTTCTATAGAGTCTCAGTGAACTTTCTAATGGTTTATAATTTTTCTACTGTATAACAGCTTTCCCAGTGAATAATTTACCGTTTGCTTTGAGAAATTGGTAGTATGCAGACGCTGACTGCTTTGCTGCCCATTTTCTTTATATATTATGAAAGATGTTAATGCTCGAAGATTCATCTGTTTTAAAAATGCCAATCCCAATTCGTTTAAAAAGTTCGAAATTTGTTGAGATCAAGATCTGAGGTTATTGATCAAGAGATAGATCTTGATAGATTCTGTGAAGCAACGAAAGATGCGGCTTGATGGATCCTCTAATTGAATGAAAGAGTTAGCAGAGAGTGTCATCGCAAATTCTGCTCCAAAAGAAGACTCGAAGCAAAGAACTCACGATACAACCTGTAATCTTAGTTCGCAAGATCAACAAGACTATACAGAATGATTTAGCACCGTGGACCCCGGGTTTCCTGGATCGCTCAAACCAGAAAGCAGTCTTGATCGAGTTAATCAGACGGGTCCGCGGAAGGAGCGGAACGCCGGACGACGAAAGTCGTCGGCTCGTCACCTCGTCAGGAGCGTTTAGCTTCCGTTTCGTTTGGTCGGAACACAGATCGGCTGTCTAAAAGACACGAAGCAACAGCCAAGACAAACCTTAAATGCTTGCTAACCAAACAGTCGGAATTAGCCGCGTTACCCGCCCACGGAGGAGAACCCCGGGTGCTCACCGCCCGTTTACTCCTCTCTATGGCTATTATCTTCTCCCGTTGTCGCGGTGCCGTGGTTATTTCGTGACCCCGACACCGTCTACTTTTCTAGAACGCCAGACACGAAAAGTAGCTGCCACCATTTCCGGCCGCGGCCGCGCAGTGGAATTTTCGGATGTTTTCTTCGGCGCTCCTTCAACTTCGTTCCTTGATTTCTTTGGGTTTATGGGAAGGTACACGATCATTGTCAAAGCTGAATGCAGTTTAATGACATCGACGGTGCTGTAAGCGAAATCTGTTCAGGGTACAATAGTTTCATGGTACAAAATGTTTGATTTATATGAGCTTATTTTACCATTACGTTTCAATGTTGGTGAAATGGTTTTCGAATTAAAAGTTCTCGAAAGCTTCAAAACTCAACATTTGTTGCGGTCAGTCTCGTCGCGATTTAATTAATTTAAAGGTACTTCTGAGTATAACCTGATGCCACTGCTAACCCTAAACGAACAAACAGCAAGTTGCGAAAGATGAAATCTACTTATGAGCGAAGGGTTGAAAGTTAGGCTACAATTTTAATTGCCTTCCATCATCCCCGCGAACGATAGCCCAGCAAAGTGTCTCTGATCAATAAGCCGCGTTCGAACGAATCGCGGAGCCGCGGAATCGACGCGGTTTCCGTCCGGTAAAACGAGAAACCTGTCTGGCGCCGATAGGATTGAATCCCGGCCGGGACGAGGGTGAGAAGTTGAAAAGGGCTCGGCCGGAATTCAGCCGAACAATGCATGCCGGGTGGCAATTTCACGCGACACGTCTCACCATCAGCATATCAATAGGCCACCGGGATTATCTGGATGTGCAGTGATATTCTGCGGTTGGCTCCGGCAGATAGGGTTGCGCAGTTCCGCCTGCACGTACACAGAGTGTACACCAACCTGGCCGCGTGTGTTGGTCCCGGGCACGATTCTACGGCGCGTATTGCGCGCAGGATTTATCCCCCCGCCGCGTATTATGCGCCGATTTATGCGGAACGAGGAGAAGTTCGGTTCATTATTTCCTCGTTTATCGGCCCCGTGTCTTTCCTGTGATCAGTGATCATTGGATTGCGCGATTTATGCGGCGCTCGTCGAATATCCGGATGGATTTCCAACGAATCTGTTGATTTGCACGGTTTTCTTTGATGGTTTTGTGTATGCTCATGCAATGATTCGCAACCTATGGCTTACAAATGTTTGTCCCTTCTTTACTGTATTCATAATTTGATTTTATTGTGTGCGAATAATTTAGATTGTTCTACAGTTCGGAAAGCTTTATTCACTGTTTTTGTTGTGAGAAGGATTGCAATAAAATGGACGCGTTATGATAAGAATATTCTAACTAAAGATAACATAACATTATCGGTATTATCGATAGTATCATAATATTATCGAATGATAATATTTGAATGAAGTTTAACTGAATGCATGTTTGTGTTGTTGTTGAAAATTGATGTGTTCAACAATTCATCGATACCTGGGACAAATTGGAGCTGAACGAAGCTCTAATGCAAAGTACCGTATCAACCTATGTTGTTCTAGCGACAAGGTACCAATTTCGAGATCGAAGTCCCGATTTCGGTCCTCCGAAGGGGCCGCTCTATTTTGATTAGAGTTTAGTAACATTATAATGCGACCAATAAGCCGGGGACGAAAACAAACGCCGTGAAGTCCAACTTCGTCCCCTCGCCCCACCGGGCACGACCGCGAGACGTTTATTTTTCTTGAAAACGTATCAGCCGCATTTCCTTCCTCATTGTCCGCCTTAAGGAAATAAATCTACTGCCAGACTGTCCCGGGCTAGGTCTCGTTTCCTCTGTGCTCTTGTCAGGCGACACGCTTCTACCCTTTCTGCGTTTGTGTACGAATTTAGTGTAAATAATTTACAGGTATTTATCAAAGGATGCACGCTCCGCATCACTAGAACCGTTTACATAAATTCCTAGATGTAGAAGGACTCGTAAGTGTCAAATAAACGGTCTCCATTCTTTCGATCTGTGTATACAAACGACAAGAAGGAGAGCGCGACTGGAAAAACGCAGAATTTTCTTAGTCAGTTTAATACGAAGTCGAACATTTGTTGTAATACGATAGAATAGAGCGTTTCCATTCAGTCAATTTAAGGATATTGGAACAATGAAACTAATGGCGCACTGTATAATCGGAGAATCTTCCGCGAGAACTGATGCACAGATGAGGAACATCGCTAAGTTTCGCCGAAAACTGAAAATAAACTTCGTTGAGGTGATTATAATCAAGATCGTGCTCGATTCACTCGGGTTCTGGTTCTCGTATCAAGTAAGATGTATGGTAATCTTTTTCCATCCTCGTGTAGTCATTCATTGATTGTCGTAACATCGTTTCCAAAAATATGTAAATTTACGAATACTTCTAACAAGGAATACAATGAGAACATTTTCAAGTTGGTTTGAACGGACTCGACACATACACCAACTTTAAACTGTGAAAACAACATCTTCTATGCTTAACTTTCTGTAAAATCCTCTCAACTTATTTATGATTTTTCTAGCAACAAAAGACTTCCACCACGTAATTACCATTGCGTAAAAGTTTCATTACCTTCCGAAATAAACCCAATATAGCAGGATTCAAGTCGACAATCGAATATCCCGCTGAACAATGCACAAGGGAAGCAGTTCCCGGCCGCCATGTTGGTCACCGAGAACGAGTCGTTCTCGTCACAGTGCAGAAGAACGAGCCTAGCGAGAGGTTCCCGTGGTTTCTGCGCGAGCGACGGGTGTTCTGCCAAGTTCCCCGGCTGTTTGTCTTTACGGCAACCAGCAATTCTGCATCGTATCTCCCGCGAGCCTGTAATTCGTCCCGGTTTACGTAGCGCCGTTTCCACGCGTTTTCATGCAAGACTATGACGCGCTCGTCCGTGGCCGATGCGATCCCGCATAAAGATAACAAACACGCCGGTGCACCGGCCGTCTGCTGTTTCTCAAATCCGCTAAGAGAAAAAGCTAATCTGGTTAGCATTACCACTTTCCCGCGCCGATAGGGCCGGGGGCCGGGGGACTTTTTGCCGGGGCCCGAGTGACGCGGCCGCGTCAACAATTCGCGCGCCCCCGGCTGAACTGAAAATAAACTTCGTTACAGTGATCGTAATCGAGATCACCTTCGATTGACTTGCAAGAAACCCAGTCCGCGTTAGTCAGACTTTTTAAAACGGCACCGTGTTCCGCGAACAGCGGATAGACGCTTGTCGCCGCCATTTTGGTAACCGAGAACTCGTAGTCGACGGAGATCTATCTATTCTAAGAAAAGTTGAGGATCAGCGGATTGCCAGGGATATCGAGAATATATTCGAATGTTTCGCGGAAGAATTAATTTCTCTAGAGACCAATGTCTCAAATTGTTACTAAAGACTTTCATTAAACATATTTCTCTAAGAAACGCCAAAAATTATTACAATCTTGAAATATCCAAGCACAAGCATCTAAAGAAATGTATCTACAAGGACTAATAAATATTCCAAATTCAATGCAAAAATATCAGAAATCGCTAAGATGAATAATCCATTAAGAATACCCTATGATTATAGCAAACTGAGCTAAAGGTTCATTGAATGAAACACCAAATGATCGTCTTAATGATGAGAAAGTCTCTTGTTAAGTTAATTAATGTTCGATTAGTCGCCTCTCCGTTCCGTCAGTCAAACTGTCACGGAGAATCGGACACGCGTCTCGCCGAAGATGCTGCTCGAAGACGTAGGTCCGAAGGCGACGGCACGCCGAACGATTTTCACTTCGGTTTTTCTTCGAAGTTTTTTGCGGCGGAACCGTCATCTCGACTGGCGGGGCTACTCGTATTGGTTTACACGAGTTTCTGAGTTCGGTGGTCCCGAGAATTAAATTTCATCGTTGTGTAAACACCGCCGCCGGGAGCAGACGAGAAGCATACGGGATCCCCGAAGAGACTTCCACGGGTTAATCCAATCGGGTGATACGAGTGCTCGACGTGGTCCCGTTTCTTTCGAGCGTCTTCGCACGGTAAAAATACCCGCGTCCTCGTAGATGTCCTGAAACGGTCCTGTGTGCGCTCGATTGACTCGTGATCGACGTTCGGGGTTCGATGCCCGCCATTTTGATTCGCAGCGGCTATCACGTGACGCTTTCGCAACCGAACTAGGATACTATACAGTAAAATTCTAAAACAATATACTTGAATAAAGATTAATTAATCAATTAATTCTTATTTGAAGGTACTAAATCGTCTTTACTTGTTGTTCATTAATGATAAGCAGTAATTTATGACTTCGTTGAAACCAATAATCATGGTATTACAGTATGCAATTGTCATACATATTAAATAAAATCTACCTTTTCTTGTTAAACGTTTCTTATCTGCAGTTTCTATTTAGATTCTATTATATTATTAAAATTCATTATATGCAGAAACGGAACATTGAATTAACATGTGGCGCGCATTCATGAAAACGGCGCGAGTTCGCAGCAGCCAAATATTGACGGCGAACATCACAATAAAGTGCAGACAATTTTATTCAACTCCGCGTACGATTTCAATTCGCGGCCTTGGCGCAGTAGCCTTTGAACGCCACTTAACGCAACGATTGTTTGCAGAAGCCCGAGGAGCACCGGCGTAACACCGTTCGCTTTTTCTGCGATTCGTGGACAGCATGCGTCAGAAAGAAAATCTACTTTCTTTTTGCCGGCCGATTGACGCAACACGCGTCCCCCGCGGAGGCCTCGAAATTCCGCGTTTATTGTTTCTGTCCGGCATAAAAGAGCGTATCGCGGTCCCATGGGATAGGTCATGGCGGCCGTTTATTTAGAAACGCCACGAAAATTTCTTCAACGTCCGACGATACCGGCTCGTCGACGGAACGACGTAACGAAGAACAAAAAAACGAGCGATTATATATTTCAAAGAAATTTCATTACAAGCAGAGAAATCCACGTTAATCAGATTCAAATTTCCCGCTACAAGAAGGGTCTCCAAAATGGCGCTTGAAGTTTCCCTTTTAAAATTAATTCGACTGGAGTGACAGAATGAAAATTTTAGTTTATCATACATGTAAACACTTGAAAAAATCAATTATGTTTGATTCGATATAAAATTCTTATCGATTTTATTAATAATTATGTAGATTAACCGAGCGCGATGTTATTCTTCACCTGACAGCAAAACAATATGCGATTACTATATTATTCATTGTCCTTTCCTACTGTTTGGTATTATTCTTAAATTTTCTTGGATCACCAAGATCGCAGGTCTGTTCAATAAATATGCAAATTGTCGTTATGCATATAACATTGATACGCGCTAGTGAATCGACGCTAATCCCGATTAACAGCGAACTTTGCCTCGAGGCTCGATCTCATTAAATTGAACACGGTCTACGTGTATCCGGTTTGTGTAAGTATCGCAGAAACGATCGACTTATCAGATTTTATTGAACAGTAAACGCGCGGCGATGAGTCACTCGGCCAGTGATTCTCATTTGGTCTCAAAGGTCGGCGATCAAACATGGAGAACTCAAGGAGGAAATGAGAAGAATTGCTGCACACCGTGAAAACTTCTAACAGTTTTTATTTTATGTCGAATTCACGAAAATGTTCGAGAATGAAAACGACTATGAAATGAAAGAACGTATTTACACGAGTTTCGGGAGAGTTGCGATCGTCACTGAAGGCATCAGGAAAAGGGCAAAAATGGAATACAAGAGGCGGTCTTATCAAATGGATTAGCCACTAGAGAAACGACGGTTCCGGCGAACGACGAATTTAGATAGAACGCAAGCAGAAGACAATTAAACTTTGGCCGGAAGTTCGAAAGCGTTCGCGTTGCCTCGGGCGGCGGCAGGTAGCAAGGGACCGGAATCGAGAAACATCTACAGCGACGTCGTTTCATTTAAATGAAAATTAGACGTCGCGCAGCGCATCATCGGGCTTCTCCTTTCCCTTTGCCGCGCAAGGAATGAGCAACGATCGTGGCCATTAACTGCGCCAGCCATTCGTAAATTGAAACTTTTAAACGATCGTCGTATACTATAGGATCCTCGAGCATTAAAGTCTATCCACACGAAATATTCATTCGAACTGGACTGTGTTTACATTGTGCAACATCTGTGGCACTCTAACAAAAAGCATGAAATCCTAAAATCTGTTAAATTCTGAGAAATCAATTAAAGAAATTTAAAGTGTAGACATTTTTAGTCGAATACAAAGTCTTGTTTTTTGGACATACCCGGAAAGAAACGTTTTAAAAGTACTTTACTAGAAAGCGTAATCTTGATCTAAATAATCAACATAATTCATTAGTTTCAGGAAAAACTGTTATCAATTGTTAAATTTCGGATAAAACTCATAATTAGTACTAACAGAGAATTCTTTCTTCTTTCTAATGAATGGTTACTTATTAATACAAAATTAATTAGCATATTACTAATACGAAAACTTGAGATACATCGTTATCCGATTGCGAAAGGAATTAAAGGTTAAAGGGTTAATCGCGAATAACGGAGGCATTTTTCCGGGATGGTGTGGCCGATGGTCCCGCGGAATTGGAAACGGAAAAAGTGGAACATGCCGACGATCGAAGATATTTTGAGAACCTGGATAGAAGGTTAGGATGATTCGTGAGGTGCCGAGAAACGGCAAGATGGAAGCCGCGAGGTGTCCTCTCGAGTGTTTTCGCAAGGCTGGAGTCGAACCCTTGGAAAAACAGACGCCAAATTGAATCCCTCGTCTATAAGAACGTGATGTCTCCCTCCCCTTATCTATATAACTCTACCACTCGAGCCTTTTCCGTCGGGGTTTCTCGAGTTTCTTCGTCCACGGATTACACACCTATCCGTATTCCTCGGGCGAAAAGTATTGTCGCGTTTTCTCAGCCACTTTCCGACGAATAATTCCCGTTTCTTAATTGTGTGTGCTGTCGAGCCATTATCGGGGCCATTATAGGTCGGAAACGAACAGTGAACAACAAATTGCGTTAGTAGGTATTACTATTTACTGGATTTAAAAACTAGTCTATTTATTAACGCTATAAATTGGGCTTGTTGGATTCGATATGTACAAATTAATTAAGTTTGATTATAATAAATTCATTATTTTACTAGTAAAAGGACAAACAAGGCACTAGTAGATATTATTCGTATTTAATACGAACTTAATATAAATTATAACAAGTTTATGTGATACGATTGAACAAGGTATTGAAACGCATTAGAAAGCAACACTTGAAGGTTAAGTATCCTCGGGGTGAACTAAATTTTGAAAATTTCCTAGAATATATTTAATTTAATCTGATTCCGCATTCTCCATTTGATATTGTCCAAATTTTGACACACGGTACCTATTCGCACTTAAAAATTCATAACAGCTATAAATCGACAATTAAAATTAACGAATATATCTCTTGTGTTGAGGGGCGGGCCAGTGGGGGCGGAGTCTAAATGAAAAATGAGCAATTTTTAAATAAATACTAGTTATCTCTCGTATGATGTTACACCTTTAATATTGCTCACGCCGAAATGAAAAATTCGTTGCTAATATTCATTTCTTTCGGGTGATCGCCATTCGCCAAAACTTTCGAAAATTAAGTGTTCGAACATTGCAGCCACTTAACCTATAAACCGCCATTACAATATTTCCACCGTATCAAATAAAAAAAGGGGCAAACGTCTTTACCAAGAACAACGTATATTAAACAATAATTTACCGCAAGCTGCAAACGGCAACTCTCCAAAAACACCATCGCAGAAAATAACGGACGTCACTCGATCCGTAAAAGCGAACACTTCTACCGTCAGAACGGTCCGTACCCGCGCATCGAAATTCAATCGCGTCCAGCACCACGTGGTCGTCACTTCCGTGTTCCCTGTCATCCCCGAGCCGAGCGATCGCTGTTCGAACTCTTGAGCCCCGGAGAAGCCCCGAATACGCTTGTGCCTCTAGAAAAATCCGTGGGATCGAAAGATGTCTCTTGGATAAAAGTATCCGACGGACCGCGGCGGGACACACGCGCACGTAAAAATTTCGCGAACTCTCACACCACGCGGGGCGACGCGCTCGTTGTCTCGCTTTTGTTGCGTCGGCCCTGCGGGAGCCGCGAGGGCGTGACTAGGTTAGGGTCGTCGCTCGATCGTTGGCAACGCAGGCCGCATAGGCGTCCACGCTCTCCTCGAGCCGTCCCGGCGTTCCATTGGTCGACGCTCCGTAGGTGGAGTCACATGATCCCCGGGGCGAGCGCCGCATTGGCTAGCGTTGCGACAGTCGGCAGGCCGCTACGCGCTGCCGTGATTTTTCGAAGAGAGGCGCCACGCCACGAGCCGCGCAGCCGTGCTCGGCCGACTCGGGACACTTCGGTCGCTGGCGAGGCCGAGGCCCCAGTGTGTTTTTACTCGGGGTTGAGTAAACTCCGGCCTGTTGTGTATCATAATACGCGTGCACGCGGGTTTACGGGTTAGCCTGGCATCGAACCACCGGATCGCAGCCTCGACCACGCCGTGCCTGTCTTCCACACCGGGAACTAACTTCCTTCGCCGTGGGTCGCGTCACGGAGAGACACATCTACGGAGCGTCAACAAAGCTCCGATACCCGGTCCCACCGACGGAATCGACCGCATTACCGATTATCAATCGACCGGTCTCCACGGATATACACGAGTGACCGACGGATCCTGATCTCGCGATCGATCCTCTATGGTGTAAGCTCCTGAAGCGGAGCGCCTATTGGTTGTTAAACTGTGAGAAAGTGCGAGTCGCGATTGGCCCCGTTCAGTGAGTGCACGAGTTTCGGAAAATTGAAACTCGACGGACGTAGTCGGCGGGAAATTCGAAAGCTTCGAAGAATGTCAGTCGTTGTACTCGGGAGGTATTGAGGTTTGACAGTAGTGTCTCGGGGATTGCGCGGAAAAATTGGTTGGATCTTTGTTGAAAGAATCTTCTCGATCGGTTCGAATCAGTGAAGTGTGTCGCGACGAAGATGCATACGTTGTTCGGGGAGCAGAATGCGTATTACCGTCACGCGACGGCCGTCCCCGTTGGGATGGGAACCCCCTCGTACCCAGGCGTGGGTGCCACGCCAGGATATTACGAGCAATATCGATATGGCGGGTACGCAACGGCAGCGGGCTATCCGGTCTCGGGTATTGCTCAACAGCACATCCATCACCCGGGCAAGGATATGGTGAAGCCTCCTTACTCTTACATAGCACTGATCGCCATGGCGATACAGAACGCTCCTGACAAGAAGATCACGCTGAACGGCATCTATCAGTTTATCATGGAACGGTTCCCGTATTATCGCGAGAACAAACAAGGCTGGCAGAATTCGATCAGGCACAATCTCAGTTTGAACGAGTGTTTCGTGAAGGTGCCCAGGGACGACAAGAAGCCGGGGAAAGGAAGTTATTGGTCGCTGGACCCGGACAGTTACAACATGTTCGATAACGGCTCTTATCTACGACGCCGCAGACGTTTCAAGAAGAAGGACGCGCTGAAGGAGAAAGAGGAAGCGCTGAAGAGACAGGGTCTGGTGCCCGAGAAACGAAACCAGGACGAGGCGAAGCCGAACGGTATCGTGATCCCGCCGCCGTCGGATGCCGCGTCGAAGAAGCTCGCTGCAATGGAGACGACTTTGTGCAAACCGAAACGAGAACCCGTCAACGACACCGGAAGTCACTGTATGGCCGTGCAAGCGAAGTACGGGTTGCACAGTCCGATACAGGACGCGAAAACCGCCGCGGCGACGACGACCGCCGCCGTCGCGATACCCGGTCAGAGCGTCATACAGAGTGCTCTGGGTCATCAAGTGCATCAGCCTCACCAAGTGCATCAGGACGCTATTCAGGACGTCTCGATGGGTCTCGATCCCACCAGCTTCAGTGTCGATGCCCTTATGACGACGCGAGAGAATAGCGCCGCGCTGATGACCAGGGAGAACCAGCACCACACGCACCATCCCCACGGTCTTCAACATCCTCACCCTCACTCGCACTCGATCATGACGAGCAGAGAGCCGATGGGTGCCGGGGTAGTGTCCAGGGACCATCTGGCGTCCGTGTGCACGACCACGACCACGACCACCGCCGCCGTCGCGGCGATGATGGCCACTACAGGGTACGGGCACAGTAGCACTGTGTCCAGAAGCAATGGTTCACCGCCTGGCACTATGTACGCGCCTTACTGCACGCCCACTGCCAGTTACATAATGGATCACGCGGAATACAACTCGAGAAACCATAACAACACCGCGGCACACTCGCAATGGTACCAGGACGCGGCCAGCCCTGATGCCGCTGCCATTTATCAGGACACACAGTCGCCGAGCTGTCAGCTTTATAGGTTAGGATAGAATTCAATTTTCTCAATCGGTCCGCGTTATAGTTACGTTGGAAAATTAAAAGCATTATCTTGTGGGAAAGGAAAGTTCATTTAGAAGGGAAGAGATTTCGATTTTGTAGAGGTTTAAGTTGCATGTTTGTTGCATGTTACATTTGAATTTATATTTTGAAGTTGTTCGAGGATTTAGCTAGTATGTTGTTGTGTGATTAACGCCGTAATTACTGTTCGTTTTCAGATCCAGCCCACCCACACCTCTCTCAACGAGCGCAGCACCGTCCCCGCCCCTGTACCACAGATACTACCAAGACTGCAACACCGTCAACACCAGCGGCAATTTACCCATCACGCTGCATAAATACTGAGAATACCGAAATTCAAGGCCTCACCATCGGGGCCTTGAAGAGCACCACGGCGAACACTACGACCCGAGCCTTGTCTACGTGAAGCAGGAGTGGATACCCTCCACGGACGAGCTCGCCAAAGAGTGGAACTAGATAAGTCTTAGATTATCGATGAAACATGGCGGAAGATTAGCCGATGGTCGATGGACCGAATAAATAACTGTAGATAGTTTATTCACGTAACGGGAGTTCGTGAATTGTGTATTTAAAACCGTGTAGGCGCAGCGATGGATGTTAACAAATAGGACAAACTTAATAGCGACTTTATAGCAGACCTGGGCATATCTTACTTGAGATGCAAATTTGAGAATCGTTTGCCACGTAGGGTGGGATTCGTTTATAGAAACGATACGCTTTTGGTTAAATTTTACTTCATGGAGATTCGGTTCATAAATTTATATACAGAACGGGCATATCAAAATTGACCCTTAAGGACCGAAAAAGAACATAGCACTTATGCCATAGAAAACGAAAGGTCCCAATGCGGAGACATGCAAAGAATTTAGTTTTCATTTCATTTATTTATCATCGCTGTAGTTTTCTTTATCGAATATTGCAATCTATTACATCATTGGTTTGTTGATCATGCATTGATAAAAAATATTTACCGTAATATAACGTCTTATGGACGAGTATTACAAAAAAAAGCTCTCGGCCGTTAAGGGTTAATGTTACAAGTAACCTTTGAACAATGTCCAGGACTGCTCCGTCGATGGAAATGTTTACCGTAAAGTATTCAAGTAACTCAACGTAACTGTACTAGCTGATTTCTACTTTGATAACCGGTGTCTCGAAAGAACGAGCCCGACGATGCTGATAGTTGCGAACAAGGGACCTGGAAAAGGAACAAGCTCCCCGATCCCCGGCACGAGCACACCTACCCTCTCAGCGCTTTTGGAATCGTTATCGTGACCAACGAACACGTGTTCTCGGTCCGGGTAGAAAAAAGAACGCCCGGTACACGTGTATTTGCGCGTAGCCGAGGAACCCGTGGATTGACAAATAACCTTAAATCGGTGGTCGCCGAGCCGGGACAACAAATCTTCCTCCGTTTTTGAATCACAGAACAAGACGAGCTTGATAATTGAACGCGACTCGACAAAAGTCAGTCGTTCAAATTTTATTACAAATTTTTTTCCTTGTATGTCAGTGTCATTCGTTTTATTCGTCGGAACTTTTAAATTGATCACTAACAGGCCGTTGTGCGTTTTTATTCACCGTTAACGATGTCTTTTCGTTAGTTGTTTAGAGACTTTTATGGGGAATTTTCGAGTGAAGCTTCGATGCAAACGACAGTCGCAATTCGTAACGTTCCGTCGGGGTGTAATGGTTGTCAACTCAGCCTCGGTTCTTCGTTAATGAATCGGCGCAAAGTGAGCCAGGAAAACTAGCATGAATATCGATGATGATCATCGTCAGCTGAGCAAACAAAGCCAGCTTTACCATGACCTACCATAATTCGTCCAGTTAGGGGAAATCCCGTTTCCTCGAGGTTACGCGTCGTGATTGACGTCATAACGGTGCAACTGTCGCAAAACTGACCAACGAATAGAAAAATTCACCGTTGCGTCCTTGACGTTGCTAGCTGCGTCTACTTCCGCCGCGTGGCGAATTCCGTGACCGATAGAAACGAAATTTTCAATGAGAAATGATTTTAAACGCGCTCGCACGAATCAAGGTTTACTGACAATCAATTTTATTTGTTTTGTGTAATCAAGAAATTCGTTTTTCACGATGTTTTCTTACAATGATCTTTAAGGACTTCTTTAAATCTTGTATTCTTCAATATGGCGGAAAGTTTAACTCGTTAAATGAATACATTCTCGAACACGCATCGTTACAATTGAAAACAGCTGAAGCGGATCAACGTGGCGCAACGAAACACTACAATTATTTAAATAATAAATACATGGAGAAATATGTGACTGTGTGGAATGAAGATGAACGAAAATAAATGACTTAGTTAACGGATTGACGATGAAAGATACGTTTAACGATCCCCGGGTCTTGGGTCAAGGGTCGAAGGACAAAAATTCGTGTCGTGCTACGAAAAATCATAATGTGTGCTTTCTGCGACGAGAACAACGGAATTCGGAATTATGAAACTTATTTTCTAGCCGGTTTCGTGGGGGAGAAAATAGTGATCGTGTTCCCGAGGATTGTGAGTCTCGTCCTTGTGCATTTATTCGTGACGTCATTCCTCGCGACGTTCGACGAGAGCTGCGATAATATATATTTATTTGATATACGGATCATGTGAATAATAAAAACGATCGAGACGGAATCGTATCGTAGATAGATCTCTGCGTGTATATTATTACAAAGAGTATAAATATATATATATATATATATACATAAATAGATATAGATATTGTATAGATGAAGGGTATATATGTATAAATAGACAGATATATATATATATACGTATACAAAAACGTATTGGTATCACCGATTAATCAACGATATTACCTATTATCGTAGGATGAGTCGTGCGAATGCGATAACTTACGAAATAAACATAACGAATCAGACGAAACCTTGTGTCCTTTTCTTATCCCGAATTATAATTCAATGAATTCTTTTTGCCATACCATCATTTACACAACGGAGGTCAAAATTAATTCAATTATTAGAGAATATGATTTTAGAACGGAAATAAACAAATATTTTCTCTTTAACCCTTAACGGTCGTAAGTCACGGTTGTAATACGGTTGTAATACTGCTTCATAAAATAAATCGTTTCTAACGAAAATATTCTTACAGCACTGAATATTTATCACATATTTGCTGAAAACAACTGTAACTTAGTGAGAATCATATGTACAAAGCTAGCGACCGTTAAGAATTAATTTAAAAATGTGTACCTTCATTACAGATTAAATTACCTACTAAATAAAGTAAATATTTTTCCATAAAAGTTCAAAGACAATGGTTATTAAACACAGTAGTTCCGCCGATGAAAGGATTCAATCGACGAATTGCAACAAAGTTCGATACCTTTCCGTGCCACGAAACGTTTCATTGTTACACTTGTAAAACTATTATCCGGCGTAAACGGTTCCCAACGTGTTTATTGGTCTTGCGGTGAGGAGTGCTTGGAAAAAAAATATTTCGTTCGATTTCTCTTTTCTCTTTTTCCCTCTCTTTTTCCTCTCTCATTTTTGTCCGACACGCTCGACTACTTACAAAAATATATTGGCGCATTGGGAACGGGTCGCGATACGACTTTTTAATTAGTCGCGGTTGGATCGATCGCGAAAAATTGCGCTCGCCGATGCGGACCGCGCGTTGCACCGTGATCGGCTTAATAAACCGTGAAACATTTCCTGATGAAAAATTCCACCGGCGCGGAATATCGAGGGGAAAATATGCGCGAACGAAAAAAAATATTCGAAATCGAAATAACAATAATAGGGGGTGGGTTGCGAACCGATCGCAAAGCGATTTCAGTGTGTTTAGTGGAAGATAAGAGAAATAACAATTAATTTAACAATTAACTTGGTACCGTTAGTAGAAGTCTATTATTCTTCAAAATATGATATTCTAACGATGTATAACAAATTTTAGTATTTAAACATTTCACAAAACTCGATCCTTAACTTTCGAAAAATAGATGAAAATTCAAACAGAATCTAATGCCGTTATTTTTACAGCTATTAACACATTTACTGGCAGTTATTGAATAGTAAAAGATCAGAACACAGTTCTCCCTTTGTTTAGTATTTAAGAGTTCAATATACGATTAACCTTCTTCGCCTAAAGGTATCGAGCAATTAAAAGAATCCAAGATCAAGTAATACAAAGACGATTAGAAAATACAAGATTTAATAGTACAACATTCTAAATCATCGAAAATCCAGTACAGAGTATTAAATCCACAGATCAAAGCTGTTTTTTCCGTTTTATGTAACATTTTCTTCTATTTTCAAAGCTTCGCAGCTTCGGAAATGATCCAGTTGCACGGGACACCCTGTAAAATCGCCCACACCCTGCGAAATGTGTTTAAAGCAGCGTCCCGAACAGACCTCTTCGTTTCTGGGCCGCTGCGAGCATTCCGATCCCGCCACTTTCTCGATTCACGCGAACAGATATCGATCCTGATTATTTCTAGTTGCGATCTGCGAAACATTATTCCACCTCGGCCGCGGTCGCGTGGGCGGTAATGGAAAGGTAAGAATATCTTCGGTGTTTTCAGGCGGTTCGAACGACATCCGGACCGCTCTGAGTAACACCGGTGGAATCCCGTATCATAACAATAACGCGCGTGAAATTGATTCACAGTAAATGTCGTCCACCGAAAACACGTAAAAACCCCGAGATTTACCGGACCCATCGGAACCCTGTCGGGGTTGCTATCTCGCGTCACGCGTCGCGGCGGGAGAGTTCGCATTCTTTCAATTCGAGTAACATCTGTCGACTTGGATTTTACTCTGAGCACTATATTCAGTGGAATTTTGTTATTTGCAATGATTGGAACTTGATTTTTGCTTCTGTTCTTCGTGTACAGTTGATAAAATACTATAGTTAAAGGTTTTAGCTTAACCCCTTGACTTACAATATCATGTCAGATTCGTGACGAAAATTTTCAATTGAATTTGGAAAACCTCAGTATTATTCATTTCTTCAAAATATAAATTAAATGTTACTTTTCTATTATCAATCGTTAACCTTTGGATTAAAAGTAGACATAGAATAAACATCCAAATTTTTTCTTTTTCTAATTACTGATGATAAAGTAGCTGTATCGATTATGGTTCAGAAATAAATCATAGGGCAAGAGGTTGAACACTTTCATTCTTACATATTGGAGACGAAGGCAATAATAGAAATTACGCGCGACGCGAGTTATGAACGTTTAAGTCAGTAATAAATTAGAATATTGAAGCATTGGGAAATGTTAAGAGCACCGAAGTAATGATTAATTTATATATTTTCTAAGAAATTTCTGAAAAATGTATGAAGGAACTCGTGACAGATCAAATCTCTGTTGCAATTCTCCAGTGTATATGTCAAATTAATTAGAGGCTCGAAAATATTCATTAGTTTCGGAGCTCCTTCGATCGCTACCGACGTATATTACTGAAATTTAAACAAAACACGAAACAAACTCGGGGGCTCAGATCTGCGGCCAGAAATTAGACGTGCAGGGGCATCAAGTATTCGAGCACAGGACGCGCGTTTACCTTCGAGAGATCCTCGACCCCGGCTTTTCCATAAACTGGAGACCCTAAGGCGAGAGGAACGGAATAGACTGACGCGTGCTCGAAGGGATTCTGCTAACTGGTCGATAGGTATATACTCTATCTTTCGGCGAACTAACGGATTGGCGGCACGGAACGTTCCAAAGCCCGGCTTTATCCGAAGCACGTGTTTCGGCAGATGCGGCTAAATCCCGCCTCGAGCGAAAACCACCGACGGCCTGGCCAGAAACTTTGCTCGACCCTCAACTATCCGTGCCGGTCGTTTTTTTTTTAAACAATTATTCCATTTCACCGCTCAGAATCCAAATAAGTTACGTGCCCTTCGTAGTTAACACTTTACCTGGGAGAAGCCTGTTAAGAAGTTTCTCAATTACGATTTACGAAAGAGGTTAATCATATTTATTTAAATAACAATCGCTAAAGAAGCAATTAAAATTTATGTTTGCAATTGGCATTGATACCGACAAATTGATTAGGTAAGTAATTCTTATTCGTTGCCCAAAATATCGAAAAACCGATCAACCCTTTTCGAACATTCAAAACATCATTGCTGAAACACTCGAACCCTCCTTTATACAATTACTATCGTCAAACTTTTCGCTGGAGTTTAATCACTTCAGCAAATGAATAGGCGAAAAAGCATTCGATCGAATCACACGGGGGTTTATTAATTGGCCGTGGCAGCCACTCTATCAGACGCGGGATTAAATTAGCGATCGACGGGCAAAAGTGACGGGCGTCAGAAGTGGTATTTGCGCGGAATGTAAACTCTCTCTCGGGATGGCGGGCCGCGCACGGCATTAGCCTCTAAACCGTGCAAACACACGCGGCGGCGCCGGTTTGCGGGGCAATTTTAGAGCACCGGCTGAACGGAGGGTGGCGAAAGTCATCCACGCCGCCCCTGTGCGCCGCGATTCTCCTATCTCCACGGCAAACACTTAAAAATTACCCACCCCCGCGGCGCGCAAATACGACCGTGAAGGATGCGCGAGCCCCTCCGACCGAAATGGCCGGTCGTGTGTCGGGGAAACCCCGCGCGTCTTCCCGTGAAACTCGATCCACTCCCGATCTTTCACGTTGGATGCTTTCTCGGTGATCCGATGGACCGCGAAACGAATCGGGGAACGTTAAACGTTGCCAGGGTTAGAATTGGCTGTGAGAATTTATTTAATGTATCTTAACCAGTTAACTATGTTTGACGAGTATACACGTCATCGTAAAGCTTGACATGATACTAATTCTTTCAGCGATTAATTCTTTATTTTTTCACATTAATATGTAATCCTTCTTTGTTTCGCTTTGATCTTTCATTAAAATATACTCTACGTGCATTCATCCTGCGTTCGACGAGTACACGGTCCATTTGTCAATTTTATTGCGCGCAGAACGAGAGGTTTTTCCAACTAAATTCCACAGTTAACTGGTTAATTCGTTGTGGATGAATATCGTAGTAATGGCGACTTTGAGGTTTAGCATACACAGTGGCGGACATGTACTTAAGAACATTCTCTACGGATGCGTTTCTATTGTTGTTAATAATATTCAGGAAGAGAATAAATTAATTTCCATTGTGATTTTTTGATGGTGTATAAGCGTATTTAAAAATGCAAAGTAATTCTGATGTATGCACTGTTGAAATGTCTATGTAGATGAATCAACGAGAACTATTATTTGAAACAAGTGAAAAGTAAAGGTCTTTTACAAGCTATAATATAAAGATCGAGTAATATACGACAGAATAGTAAATATCTTGAACATATAAGAAACATCATGATGAATAATGACAATATCATTTTAGTTTCTTTCTTTTGTATTGTTTAAGACTTTAGAAGAGTTAAAACATAGGAATTGGGAAGATAATTTTGTTTGGATAAAAGTGTAGCTGGTATTGAAGAAATAGTGAATTGAGGTAGAACGTAGAAATAGAAATATTATTTAATTAATATTCGGAGGTGGATTTTTATTTTCTACAGATTTTAGAGAAGCTTTAAGAATCACTGTTTTCATTAATGCATTCCTCGTGGTTGGTTCCCCGTCATCAAGTTTATTCCTATCTCTAAACTGTGGCCACTTTCGCGGCGTTTTGTCGCGCCGAGGAGACAGCTGGCAAGTTTAAAAAACCTCGCTTTGAAAAGAAGAATCTTCGCAGTAAAAACCGTTGGAAAGTTTGATGACATCGCGGCTAGGTTCCCACGTGTGGAGTAAACATCGTCGATGAGAGAAGGAACCGTGTCTAAATGACGATCGTTTCGATGAAAGTCGCACGTTGTAGCGTGAATTATTCTCATATATTAATAATGATAAAAAGGAAAATATTGCAAACATCTTCTTCGTACTAAAAAACTGTATGAATAATGCATTTCTTTCAAGAGGCTATTAGAAGAATAGGGGCTTTAATGAGAACATAAAATAGATCACAGAAGAAATACCGAAAAAATTCACAAGAAATTCTTATTGACTGCAATGACCAATGTTAGCAAAGATATCAAATTTAAAGTTACCAATCGACGTGCACCTTAATTTTCTCCGTTCTTGCTCACGTTCCTTCGTCTCCTTCGATTCCTTCCCGCCAGCGAACATTGCGGCTGTATTAGCGGTTCGCGCAATCATCAATTTCAACCAAGAGAACGAACACCGGCGAAAAAAGAGGGAAAAAGCTCGGCCGCCAGCTTACTTAAACAAACAGCCCGCTCTACGAAATGGACGGAGAGCGACGGAGAATCGAACGCGTAAACCTTCTTTCGTTTCCGTCTTACGCGCGCCGCGAACCCCGTGTTCCCGTCTCTTTTCCTCTCTTCCACAGATTTTTTCTTTCCCAAGCAACGGGACGCGATGTTGAAACTTTTGGCCGACGAAAGCTTACAAAATCGCGTCCCGATCGCGAAAGAAAAGAGAAGCGGCCGCGGATCGTGTGTTTAAATACAAATACACGCGGCCTTTTTATCTCTTTTTTGTGGTTCCTCTCGTATTTGTTAATTTTAAACTGTGGGAGTCCTTCGGCCCTCCTTTTTTTTTCGGCCGTTTATTTGTCGTTCCGATCGTGAATGGCCGTGATACGTTGTTGATTTTCGTTTCGCGGGAACGGCCGAATTTTATGCAATCGTGCCGCGATTTATAATGATTGCAAAAGTGCGCGATGGTTGGAAGCAAACAGTGGAGAGAATTTTAGGGATCGCCTTGGTAGAATGAAGAAAAATGAAGAACAAGGGTAAGACAACTTTGTAATTCGCGAGGAGTTGGGAATGAAACAGTCTCTGCGAAATTCTATTGTTTCTATTATCTGTTCATACCGTTGTTTCAATTTCAAAAGCTCAGAGGCGGTAAGGTGGCCGTCCACCTCAAAAATTGAGGGTGAACAGAAGAAAAGTCGAGATGGCCTACATTCAAAGTGTTAGATCTATTGAAGAAAATAAAATTGAATCATCGTAAAGTATTTCTTTGTTAAAATGTCTTTAGCAAATTTCACCGAGTAATTTTCAACCTGCAAAAATCGAAACCGCAGGAAGCAAGGCATGGCGGACGCGTAGGAGGAGGGCGGGAAACAGAAGAACGAGCGTACCGTGAAGAGAGAGCAGCGGGAGCGAAAGGGGGAGCCTCGCCATCGTCTGCTCGTCCAGGGGAAAGACGACAGGTGCGTATTTCCCAGAGACCCGCGGCGAAACGCGAAACTGGAATCGCTGCCGGAGTGCCGTGACCTAACCTCGATACACGTAGCCGAGCTTCTATCGCTGTTACTTGTCCCTACCCATCCTTCCTCCGTGTCTTTCATCCCTGTTCCTCGCGAACGTAACGGTTTCGAAAATCTATTTTCCTCGTAGCTTTCCAAATAAAACAAAGCCAACGAAAAGCTAGCGAAACAAGAAAAAAACAAAGATGGACGCGATGAAAAAGACAGAGGGATTTATAAAAGTTCCTTTTTAAGGGATGCTGGCTTCCTTAGAATTACTGGTTATATTTTATTACTTTTGCAGAGAGGGTGTTTCTCAATTTTATGATTTTTTTTTAAAGTTTGTTGACGCAGAATGATTAGTAGATATTGTAGACATTGAATATTATTTCGTATGATAAATGAATATTATTATTGTATTATATTATATGTTACGGTATTAATTCGAACTTTACGAAACCTCAATGCAAAATTACTCGTTCATCGGTTACAAAAAATTCCTCCGCAACTTCTTCGCTAAGCAAACACATTTCTCTGTCAATCTACATGTCCCACGATAATGTATAACAGCGAAAGCTATGATAGTCAGCGCATTTCAAAACAACTCATCGAACGAAGAACACCGTACCGGACACGAGCGTCGTCCACTAAAACAAACTCGAACGGAAACGAACGTTTCGCCGAAAGGGGTAGGTGGCCGCCGAAAAGAATACGCGGGAACGTTGAAAAAGCGGGTACAAACGGTCGGGTGGGGCGGTGGATAAATAGAATTTCATTTACATCCAACAGAGCCGGGCTCTTCAGGTAACGTAGAAAAAAAATCGCGCATAACAAGAGAACCAAGGGAGAAAGGACCGTCCGGGCGGATGGTCGACCGAAAAAAAGACAGCGAAGGGTGGCCAATTAAAATAGGCAATTACCGAACGTGGTCCTGGGAAGTTACAATATTCCGAATATTTTCATCTTTCTTCTTTGCTCCCGGTTTTTCTTTTCGCTTCCGCGCCTTTCAGATGGCGGGTCATGCGGGTGCAAGAGGAAAGGGGGGAGGCAAAAGGAAAGCGGCGCGGCCGACAAATAAAAAGAAGAAAGGAAAACAGAAAGAGGAGCGAGGCACGGAGCCATGGACCAATGGAAATTGGCTCGCTTGCCAGTGTAGAATGATGGTCCGGCATCCAATGGTATCCGCGGGTACAGATCGATAGTCGGCTGGATGTGGAGCACCGGTCGGTCGCCAACGACGCCGCCGCTGGGCCCGCCATCGTGGAAATCGTTGGAAAGCGGTTTAGCGAGTCGCGGCTCTCGTTATGCGTATCCCCCACGGGAAAAATATTTATCGAACCGGCGTCGCTCGATTCCAGAATTCCGATAGTTATGATTAGCTCGCCGATGGCGGCGGGTGTATTCGGGCACTGGGCGGAGTTATTAACCCTTTGAGGAGGGATGCTGTTCGTGGTCAAAATTGAAGGCTGCGAATGATTTCGTTGTCTAGATAATGAGATCTGTACGTGGTTTTTATGTTTAATATTGAATTGGACAATAGGATGATTGAAATAAGGATTAATAAGTATTTGTTGTATTGTAGATGATATTTCACACATTTTGTTTATCATTTGCAGGAGGAAAGTTTGAAAGTATTTCTCATTTTTTATCGTTAATGTTTAAGTAATCTTGTTCCTTTATTTTCGGTCTACTATACATAGGTATGCCTTTTGAATGTGAGACCTAGGTATGAACGTTCAATGTGTTAGTAAAACGTGGTCCAAGTTTATGAAACAACAAAGTTTATGATTTATCTAGTAGCCATTTCAGCGAGTTCTTCTCTTTGATTAATCTTCAAACAACTTATAAGATATGTCTGGGGATGGGTGTCAGTCGGAGAAATTGTTTAGATTAATTCGAACGTGTTGACAGGTCCAGAGCCATTTGTTCGCGAAACCGCGTCGAAGATTATAAGTGGAAACATAGAATAAACATTATTCATCGTTGTTTATTAACATTTAACATTTCTAATAAACGCACATTTGTCTGCGACGAACAATTAATGAAATTCTCAGTTTACTTTTATCTGATCCAAGTGTTTAACAAAGATAATCTACTTAATCCTTCTCCACGTGAAATGATACATATCAATTTACATTTACGGAAAAATTGTGAAGGAAAGAATCACGAAACGACGCGTCGAACGTCTCCGCAAGACTAGCTTCCGTTTATCGTTGAATTTATACGAATTGATTATTTTCGAACTGATCGGACCCGCGGGAAACGGAAACGATCATTATACGGATAACCGTGCAGATGAGGTCACGCCTAATCGCGCTTTAATTCGAAATAAAGTAAACAGCGGCCGCAGTCGAAAATGCAAACATTATTATGATGTTAAAGGCCGAATTGCCTGGCTCGGGTACACGCATCGTAGGCACACATACGCGCGACCAGCAACAATTTCCACGTTTTCCCCGGTAATTTCGAATTTAATTGAGCACACCTACCAGCAGACCGCTGCGTGTCGATGTCTCGCACCGTTGTTGCGTTCTATATCGTGGTTCTCTCTGTGCGCTCGCATCTCCTTCGGCCCTAACGCTCGCGATCCCGCTTCCGGCCAACCTGACGCGTGGACACATTATTATGACATGGTAATTCGAATTTAAAATAGGCAATTAATTAACCCACACCGCCGACCGATCTTTCTGCCTGCGCCGCCTCGTTGCATTACCCGTTCGTTCTTGTATACTTCATGTTCATTTCTGGATTACGCGCCGTCACCATTCTCATGTAAACGAAACGAGTCTATGATTCCAGATATTTACTCGTTGATAAGGTTAACTTTTTCACTGATCATTTTTTGATAGAGATACTTTGTTATTGATGATTTTTTTATAGAATCACTTTGTTATCGATAATATTTTAGTGAAAGAATGAGATTAAGGATCAAAGCTACAGAACATCAAAGCATTGAATATTTAAAATCCCAAGAGTCAAAGAAACTTTATATCAAATTTCATATTCTACACCTATATGACTGTACTGTTATCCACCTGAAACTTGGGTATTTCTACGTTATAGTTTGATCCCAGAAAATAATTCAGTAATGAGAAGCTTATACAAGAACCTTACGTATGGCTACTGACAAAAACCTACGGAGTTTCCCTCAACAATTTCAAGGTTCCATTATCAACAGCAAAGGCGTACAAAAAAACTAATGTTAGCGAGTGAACTGGAGGATGAAAGTTTAGTTTCGTGGGCGATCCACTTCCCAGTGTGAAAAACCGGAGTGCGGAAGACGCGACGGCGTTCCTCCCGGGGCCACCCGCAACGAGTGCACCAGCGGGTCCCCATAGCCCCGACCCGTACTACCCGCGGTGTGTTTACGAAATTACGGATGATAATGTAAGCATTTTTTCATGCTCTCCACGCGTGTGGGTCCCGGCAGCGTCCGATTCCGTGGCTCGGCCCAGCCGCGTACGCGTCGCGTTCTGCTCCGGGGCTAATTTTAGGGTGTTCAACCCCCGTACGGTATGTTGGCCCGACACCGTGCCTGTTTACACGCGCGTACGTCCCACGAAATTTCTGACACCGAATGCCATTAAACCGTCGAACGGGCTGGCTCTTCTCGGAATTGCAGCGTTATTGCAGCCGAAAACGATAGATCGACAGCCACCGTGGATCTTTCAGGCTCCGCTTCCTCCTTGTTCGAGCGCGCCGCACGTGCGTTCGGTTACCGCCGACACCATTTTCACCCGACGTCGCAGGTGTCTATTTCGTAGTAATCGAGGCATTTTGGAAAGCCAGAGAAAAATTTCAGTACTCCGGCACATTGAATTCGAATTTTTGTAAAGCCGACACGAAAGAGATTAGAATTACCGAAACATCTACACATACGAGATCCAGAAAATTCACGAAAGTTGCAAAACGTATAAAATGTACGAAATTTACATAATTCACGAAATTCACAAAGGCCATCATAAACCCTAAGCAACCTAAGCGTAAAATTCGTTCGAAACCCCTTATTCGGTAATAATATCGGTTTTAAGGAACAGAGGGTGGAGTCGAAGCCGGGGAAAACCGGAAGCTTTCTTCTCGCCGGTGGATGGAACGATTTAATCCGTCGTGAAGAATAGAAGTCGATCGAGCAACGGCTTCTCACGGTAGCAAATACGGCGTAACTAGCGGCTACGGATCCGAAACAATGAGCTCATTGTCCGTTTCATTGTATATCTTTCTGGCCGGCGGTAGGGGGATCCCCGGCACTGCAGAGTTGCCCCGAAGGTGCATCCGTCAGGCGTACAATGCGCTCGCGCGGCCGCGGCCGCGGCGGCGATGCCCGTGCAACAATACAATCGGCAGGCGACAGGAGAATATCACGCGCACGACTGGCCACCGGCAATGACTTAATGCTATTTGGAGCCCACGGCCTCTCTCTCTCTCCTCTCGCACGCCATTATGCACGCGTGGCGGGTGTGCTCGCCCGTGAACCGTTTGTAACACGAACCACGGAACAGAGGAGACGCCGACACAGCACGAATGGAAATGTTTGCGGGTTTCTCTTCGGGGCTAGCACTGCCCACCAAGTCGGAATCGATTTTCCTGGGAGAAAGTCGAGCTTACTGTCTACAAATGTCGAGGCATCGTGGCCATTTTTGGAGAATTTTTGCGTCCGCGAACCGAGAATCTTCGGTTGACACTCAAATTTCGCGCGGACATGAAGTGGCAATGTTGCTTGCATTGGAAGTGTAGTCGGAGTGATCGTTTGGATTAATTGAGAGAAAGAGGGTATAGATAATAGAATAGCTCAATGGTTAAGTTAATCAGAGTAGTAAATGAGAATGCATGACTGGCTCGGATAATAGAGAGTTTGAGTAATTGAGTGTCTACTGTATTAAGCGCATATATATTTATATATATATAGTTTGAACATTTATATCCAGCTGGCAATAAAATAAAAATCAAATACTAATTACAATATTTAATTGTCACTTTTCAACCCTAATAACAAGCATGAAAGTAAACTATTTTATTTCACATTAAAGTATCCCTAAAGCCTGCACATTCACATATTTACCTTGCAGAAGTCACAAAGGGTTGCCGGTCCAACGAAAAATCAAACATCTACGTTGCTCACTTGCCAGAAGGAGGAAGACGGAATCAGCCACGCAACAATTAGCCCAGAATGGATCGCGGCCGGTTACTCGGGGATCCCCCTGGAAAAGATCATCGTGCTGACACAGCGGAGGCGAGTGTACACACCGGCGCATTCACCGATTTCACGGTAAATCGAGCGTCCCTGAACCGGCTGGGTTCCGCGCGCCCTTACGCAAACCCATTGTGGACGGGGTGCCTCCTGCGGTGTCACGGTAGAACGAGAACGGGGCGCGGATTGGCCCCGGCAGGTCGTCGTGTCTTCGAAATAGCATTATAGCCCAGCCATAATGGCTCAATCGGTGCGTCGTTGATGCGGCTTAAGTACGGGGAATCGAGGAATTCGACCAGCAACCATAGAAGAATAGAAACGTATGAACCGACGGACGTGTTCCTCTATCCATTAAGGCGATACCCACGACAAAAGAGATTACGCCTGTATCTTTTCGGGATACCGAAGCCCCATTATGCGAACGAATCGAGCTTTCCATCAAGCGAACAGGATTCGGGATTCAAAGATTCAGTTTTGTTGTTTCTAACATAGCGAATCGCTTGGTGACACTTTGCGTTGTCTTGGGATTGGTTTTCTCTTACACGAATTTCATAAGATTCATGTCTATGCTTTAATACAACAGTTCTCTTTAGTAATATAGCGCTCGACAAGAATTTTTCTATTGAAATTTAGTAATGATTCAATAAAAAAATTTGACAAATAAATTCAACTTTCCCCAATGAGTTTTACCAAAATCCTGCACCCAAAATAGCAGGCGTGATCTCAAATAAACCCGTATTAAAATCGTGTGAAAATTCCATTTAATTATTCTAGCATTAATTAAGGATAAAAGCAATTCGGTGCAATTTATTTGAATCCCCTGCTGCAGCACCGGATCGTTCCCGGTGTTCGTCTGCAGTGATCCTCCGCGGCGGCTCTCAGCATGGAAATTGTAACGTATTAACGTTTTAAGCGGAAATAAAAATAATCGGTAGCAGGCTAGGGCAAACAAGCTTCTCCCGGCACGATTATTATCGGAAGCTGTACACAGATAAGGGCCGCGATAGGGTGGGGCGCAGGGCGATGACGGTGATTTAATATTTTTCTTGTTATGAGTATAAGCTCGCCAGTTTATTCTGAAAACAGCGGCCAAGTACCGCTCCGTGTCCTCGCGCAAAACCACCTGCGCGAGTCGAATCACCATCGGGCCCCGGGTATCGCCGCTCCGTTCTCGATCTTCACTTATTTACTCACCTATTTACCCGTTGACTTTTCCCGGCTTTTCTGTTATTCCTAAATGTTTCCACGCGCGACTGATACGTTTCGCCCGGTCCACGCGGATTACCGGCGATCCACGCGACCGGAAACGCACGCTGAAACTACGGATTCCAATATGTTCGTCGTCCATATTCGAAGAATAGATTAACAGTTAAACGCTGCGTCGCAACGTAGAATGTAATAATTGATATTATAAACTTTAATAGAAATATTTCGATATTATAGTAATATCAAATTGAAACGAAAGAAGAGAGAAAGAAGCTTAAATGTCAGATTAAGAATCTGTTTTAACGATAGATATCCTTAACTGCTTCACTTTGTGTTTCCTTCGTATTACATTTAAATTCTAATAAAATGGAATTTTGCGAAACAAATATTGCAGATTTGAAGAATTTAAGAAATGACGTTTTTCATTGTGGTAGAGATCTAGTGTATTACGTTACGTTTGCTGTACGGAAGAAAAAATGGCTGCCGTATTGATGATTCGCGGCGGTGATGCTATATGTAAGTATGCAATTTGATTTTTGAAATATGTATTAATTTTCAAAGTAATTGTCATAAATTCCTTACTTCGCATACCGTGTTCACAATTTGTCTTCGCATCGAACGAACCGAGTGTTCCGCGACTTGCAAACGTTAGCGTAGGTATCCAGGTGGGGCTTGTATAAAAAAAAAATGACAGTGATCACTATCCCGAACCGGAATCGTGTATACGAAATCGCATGGCAGCGAAGCCAGCCGTGGTTACGTTCGGTCACGCACTGAGAATATTTTGTCAATCGTCGACGGTGCTCGTTAGCGGCATCCGTCAGAGATGCGGACGCGTCTCGGCGCCTTGACTTCTCGAAATAATCACGTAGACGCATAGAAACCGCTTTTTCTTATTCTTCCTCCGTACTCTTGTCCCTCGGGGACCTGCACAGGGTCGTCATGCAGGTTGGGTTCGTATTCTTGCTTGCATCTACATTATCGTCTCTCTAATTGTTCTACATTAAACGGCACGTTTCGTATTTTCGTCAAATGGTGGTTTGTTCGAACCTCGAAACAATCAATGAATGTCATTTCAGTGAGCAATAGAAGCTTTCTACTCGTGCAATTTAAAGTTACACCAAAGGACAAGCAATGCACTTATGTAGGAATCAAAAAATTACATTTTTTCGTACCGTGTCCACGTCGTGCTTCTTGTTGGTCCTCTGAATCTTAGTGTCAGGCACGTTTCTTTCCTTCCTTTTTACATTTCCCCTTTTTTGTATTTTTATAGCGAACGATCCCGAGAAATGGACAATAGAAGAAGGTAAAGAAGTCAGCGTTCCACGTGCGCAGAAGGTGTTGAAGTAGGTATGCCAAGTTAAATATACGCGTAGGACGCGCAGGCAGGACAAAAAGCACTTCCTCTTGTCTGACGAGTACACTTTGAGGAACGTGGAACGTACGAAGGAGGCGAAATAAGAACCTTTGTTCCTTGAGGCATCCACGCTACTTTTCCGATAAACCTTCATTCGATTGTTACATACTCCTCTCTGCACACGGTAATAATATTACATGCGTTACTCAAAAGTAGCTTTGTTTTCCGTGAAAGGAATTTAATCGTCCTCAAACCAAATTCCTTAATTTAATCGCTGCTGCATACGACTATTCTGCACCTTCTTTTAAACTGACAATGATAGTACCAAGGGCAAACAACAAACATCGTGTAATTCTTCAACCCCGAAGTTTCATCCGTCCATTATTAAACTCTAAGAAACAAAAATTTTAAAGAATATCCATTATTGTTTCTACCGAAACTTATGAATATCTTGCTCCATTATCTAATCTTTTACATTAAAAATCATAATTGTAATGCTGTAAAATTCCCATTTATGGGAAATTTGCGCAAAGTTGCATGGAATGCATAAAATATCCAAAGCGTAGTATTTTCCACAACTAATTCCGTTTCCTCAATCACGTTATCAAAAATTCGAATTTTCATGAAAGCCTACGGTCTAGTAGCAATCATTGTCTAAACTCGGTACACAGAGTGCAACACCCGCAGAACGAAAGTGAAATGCAGTAGCGGGTGGCACGGCTGATATCTCTAGAAACAAATAGACTAAGGGACCGCTAAAGTGGCTCGGTGGTTCCTCAACAAAGACCGGTAGAGAGAGCACGACCCTGGTCGTCTTGGACGGCGCACCTCGGCTGTAACGCTTCTTGTTGATCCTGGCAACGAGTTCTGTTAACACAGCGCTGCTCGTCGTGGGCGCCGTTGAATATTAAGAACATATTATGACAGACACGCCAGACGGCGGATCACGAAAATTAGATAGACCGCGGCAGGCCCGTCATAATTTCGTGACGGATCATAAACCGCGCGACAACCAATTATAAAAAGATCAATTTCCCGCGTTTAAATCATCGGTCCGGTCGGCGTTCGTTTGAATCCGCGTCGATTCGCGCGCGTTTCCCGGCACGTTCGCTGCCCGATGCCGAAGGGGATCCACTAATAACACGGATCAACCGTGAATCTCCGCGTCTATCAGAATCAAAGATCTCTTCCCTTCGGAAAAGTCGGAGCGTCAACAAACATCGCTGTCAATCGACGTGAAACGCGTGCAACCGCGGATAGTATACAGTGTACACTATACACGATAATTCGGGTTAGTGGCTATCACTCGGAACGCGTTGCACTTTGAACGCGGCTGTAGTTGTGGAACAATCTTGGCTTTTCGGGAATGCACTTTTTCAAATAGTGTGTTGCTTTCAAGTGTTGTTCCTTTTTAAGAAAGCACTGACGAGAATTGAACATCTAGAAGCTATTAAGATTCACCCGAAGGCCGTTGAGTTTGGAAAATCGACAAGATCCGACGAAGTTACGAAAGCGATAGCTAGAATGGATCGTAACGTTTTATTGTCTGTTTTATCAAATAAATTATTTCTATTATAGATAGATCTTATATATAAACGAGAAACTGTCGTTATTACGAATTAATATAGGAACAATTTCATGTTGATCATCAAGTGAGAACGATGCTTGGAACTAATACTTCATTCCAAGCTTGAGATTAACGTTGTTCACCAAGAAAATTTGACTGTTAAAGGGTTAAGGAAGATGTCCGCGGGAGGTTCCGCTAAATTCGGCGAACCTAATAGTGAAGATGTAGCCGGTTTACGAGGTCAGGACACGAAACGAGGTGTCGAGACAGCTTTTTGTCGGGGGCATTCGGCAATCTTTTGCGAGGCCTGCCACGGCCAATAATAGAGCAATAAAAAAGCCCATCGGGCCGCTGCGCCGTGTTTCAAAGCGACGGTAATGGGGCTTGAAAGCTCCCGGCCCTAGGAAAAGGAAGTAAAGGCGGAGGGAAAGGGGTGACGGCCGAGCGAGGGAGAAAAAGTTGAAGAAGAGACGAGAGACATTCGTCTTCGGAGGCGTTCAACCGTTTGATAGCGGAACCACCCGGCGTTTGCACTGGTTCCTCGCCTTCCGCGGAGGAAATCGGCTGCGACCGTCTACGGCTGCTTTCAAAGTGACAACCGTAGCATGGATTTCCACGCGTATCGGCAGGGATCTGCGTAAACAAGGATTTTGAAGGGTGCATCGAATGCGGCTTCTTTTAAGTTGATTAATTTTTGTGAGAACCAAATGTATCTAGCACAATATTCTTTTCTTGGGAAAATAGCATTTTACCCTTTGCGGTCGAAGATTCTTTGAAATGTACAAAACCTTCGACAGATGAAATTAAATTACTTATAATACGATTGCTTAATTGATAGGAAAACAGGAAACTACTGATCTCTTGCTATGTCACTAATTAAATTATTTGTTCCTGACTTAGTCTACCAACTATGAACATCTGATTTCCCCGGAATGTCGACGTTCGTCTGCAAAGGGTTAATAAAATATTTTTTTCTTAGGGAAATTATTTAGTAGGCATCATTAATGTAATTTGTAAATTGAAAAGTGAATAGGTTGGAAATTCGTAGTTATTCCGTGGGAGCAGGTTCTTGTTATAATTAACAAGAAATTCTCAATGAAGTCGTCACGAAAAATAAAATACGACTGTAAATTGAAATCAATAAAGTTAATTGTATCGAGTGATGAACGTTTTACGTAAAATTATGAAAAAAGGCTGACACATGTTAACGATTTGCAAGAAGCAGAGAACTTCCGGTTTCCAGTTAGACATACACCGACAAAGCGACGGAACTGTTAAAGCGACAAATGAACGTGTTTACACAAATGAAGCTTGGTTTCTCGATCATTTGCTTCCTGAAGGAGGGACACCCACCCAACACTTTCCTGTTCGGCTAAAATCGGTGGGCGGATCGTAAAGCAGGAATCGTTTCCGCTCCTCGTTAACACCTAACAATTTTCGACTGACGACTAGACCAGACCAAAAACTGAAATATCAAAACATCTCGGCCCGAAGCTATAACATTTCAAATCGAAATTTCAAATTTAACTTTAATCTCAAACAAAATCACATATTCATAAATGAAACCCTTTCAATCTTCCAAAAGAAAGTAAGACATTTACTTTTAAACAAAACTTTGAAGTCAGGTTTAAGGCCACGAAGTCCACTTAGCTTATTCTATTTTTCATATATCAAATAACAAATAAATTTCCTAATTTCCTGATAATATTGTCTATACAAAATCATTCCTTCCTTTACTGCATCATACATTATCCTTCATAAACCATTTACAACACACCTCGACATCCAAAATGGCGGCCGTTAGCGACCGTCTCGCCTCGCCAATAACAATGTCAGCGTAGCTAAATTATTCAGGTACTTAACGCCGCCCAGTAAATTTCCGGAAATGTCTGCAAGGCACGTACGGGAGACACACGATACCTCGTTCGTTGGATCACGGCGCTTCCCGATCGATCACGGCTCCTCAATGCGCAGCCGTGATCCAGAAGGCGTTTCGGGAATCCTTCGTCGATCCATCGGTCAAGTCGTTGACACGTTGACGAGGCGCAAGGAACGTCTGGCGTCACGTAAAAAAGCCGTTCGTCTTCGGGAACGCATCCACCCACCGCCGTCGACAGGTCTGACGCCTTCCGAGGGCCTGATGTGGGGTCCCCCGTCGCAGCGGCCACACACGCACACGCGCGCATTAAAAACGGACGCGTCTGAAGAGCATTCAGCGGCCGGGTTTCAGCTTTCGAAATTTAATAGATGTTAATTGCGGCCGGCTGCGGTTAATCTCTGTAATTGGGTTCGCTCAGTGCCTCAGATTCGATATTATACGCACTTTGGCTGAAGCGATTGGAATGAATCGTGGATTACACATGGCGTTTATTGGCTGTAATTGTAATTTCGTTATCGTGTCCTCTTGTCGAGAAACTGAATTCAAAGTTCCATTTTAGTAATTGTGGAGCAATAATGAGAGAACTGTAGACTGAAGTAGTTTAACTTGTTTGATGCTTGTTTGTGATTTTCCAAAAAACAGGAAGGAGCAATTGAAGGGCAATAACAGAACTGAATCAGATAATATTCTAATAATCATAATTTCGATTTATATGTTGTCCCTTTTTCATAGAGAAATATGAACCAATGGAATTGTGACTTCGATATATTCACAGCAGTCACAACTGTCTAAAATACCACGCTTTTACGGCTCTTTCAAACTTCAGTGAACTTCTTACTTAGTTTACTCCGATCATAATAAGATTCTTAGCTTCTCTTTAATTCATAACTTCCTTTAACTACATCCAGATACCCTACTATTCATAACAAGGATATAATGGAACTTGCAGCATTAACATTCCACCCATGGCCAAGGATCCAAAAGGAAAGGTTCCGAGAAACCACGTAACATCCCCATCCAAGATACAACCAATCATCGCGGTTAATCGAATCAGTAGACATTCTTCGTTCGTAAGATCGCATTGTTTACGGGACGTGGCCGTGTCGCCTCTCGCCACGGAATGAGATCGCATAAATAGCACCCGCGTAGCCTCTTCCTCTAGTCATCCGTGGGACTCATTGTCAGCCGCGTGCAGCGTCTCTCTCAGTCCTTCGTCGGTCGCACACTTGCTCGCAGGAATCCTGGCGAGCGTGTGTCACTGTTGTGACGCAGCAACACGCAGGAACGTGATCCAGGACGGACCGGGGTGGCGGAGAACCCGAAGAAGAGGACGAAGACGCTAGAAAGTTGGAGGGAAGGGAGCAGTCAGCCTCATTGTCCGCTCGAAAAATGACCACACGGATTTTTCTCCTGGTTCCATTGAGCCTGGAGAGCCTCGAGAGACTCCGAGTCACTCTCTCTTCCTCTCTTCCTCGCTCCTCGTTGCACCCGTTCTCCACCTTCGTCCGTTCGTTCATTCATAATACCATTCTCGAGTGGACGGCAGTCAGGCGCGGCCCCGGTCTCGAAGTGGACCGGATGGTATTTCGTTTTTTGACAGGCCGGCAAGTTGATCCTTCGCCCGACCCACGAGTGCCGCGGTGAATTCTGCGGCGACCGAGTGCCCGGCAGCCCCCGGGATTTTGCTTATTGTATAAATAATCGGCCCTCGATCGCCGGTGAGTCGCCGGATCGGTCGAGTTCGCTGCTGGATTGTCATTGCTGGCGACTGGACTGGTTGGACAGGGTTGGGGGAAATTGGTTCGGGGTTGGTCGTGAGACGATAGAGAGGAGTTTAGGTGAAAGCTGTTAATGTGAATTGCTTCGTTGCGCTTATAGGCGGATTTGTTGAGGGGATCAATGATAGCTAAGTTTACCTTATTTACTATATTGTCTTATTTGATTTAATGGACCAATAGATTGTGGACTGTTATGCGAATGTAGTAAAATGAATCATTGTAAAAGTAAGTTGCAATGAAAGCACTTCAGAGGCTTTTAGATTATTTTATTGGTTATCAATGATATTGTTAGTGGACCTATGGTATCACCAATGGCTTCAAAAAATTACTAAAAATCATCTGATTCAATCCTGTTTCCAGTCCCGTCGACGAAAACCTTTGAATTTCTACTTGACAAAAGTCAGGACTCGAAGGGTCGAAAGACGAAAAACAGGTGGAACTCGAAATGTTTCGGGAAATCTCGAGAAATCTGTCGGATATTCTAGGATATTTCTAGCGTTAGGGCTGGTACGGGTGTTCTTGATACCTAATTCGAAAATACCGTAGGGGCATTAAATATATCGCTTTCACGGTCAACACCGGGGGCCAGGCGAGGCGTCCATGTATTCTTAACGCCGAATCGTGAGTCGCCTCGCTGCGGCTCAAAGTGATTCGAGTGGCTCGCGAGAGAGCAAATATTTGAGGAGGAAAGATGAATTCCGATGGAATTCCACGTTCCCGCGTAGACATCGCGGCACCATGTTGCCGGGGATTCGTTGATGGCGTCGAGTCGTCGAAATCGCGGGTCGGGCTCTTTTCGGTAAACAAACAAGGGTGGCCTGCGAATCTAAATATAATAAAAAAAATATATAACGGGGATGAATCGATTTACTGTGACTCCCTGATATCGACTTCATGCTTTTCACCTGTTGGAATGGAAGAATTTTCGAACAAGTTCGTTTCCAAACATTCGATTCTTCGAATCAGACTCGTGAAGATTTTGCATTGCATCGAACGAGTACGATCATCATTTTAAATTACTATTCTCTTCTTGCTATACGTAAACCCTTTCATTGCTAAGGTATTGAGCGACTTCAAATAAGCTATAATATCCGAACATTTTTATTCGACAAATGAACGACTTCAAAAACGAAGAATAAAAAGGATACTAACTATACGATTGATTACAGCAATTTCAAAACGTTTGGAAGGAAGGCAGCAGACAGTTTTATTTTTCTTTCGACCGGTTCCGAACTAGACGGCTTGGCACCTAGCACGGTGCCATCATCGGCCAAACTATTATTCTTCCGGTCGATTCGTCGATCGACGGAACGTTTTATCGTTGATTTATCACTTGTTTGCTTTCTCTGTTACCGCGCGGCGAACACGGCGAACGACCGATTTATGGCCGCCGAACGGACACACGGGTCCCTAGGAGTCCGCGCGACGGAAAAGCAGGACACCGCGGATCGCGCGGATCCTTTCTATTCTCAGATGCCCGGCGATCCACCGACGACAAGATGCAACGCTATTTCCGACGGTCGTCGATCGATGCGCACTGCTCGCGGCGAAAATGTTCGATCGCTGTTCGCCAGATGCTACTTAGCCCCCTTGCACTACGATTTCTTTCACAATTTGAAACTATTTTATTATTCATAGTTCACCGGAAAAAGAAACAAGTTTGACGTACATTCTGTGCATACGTTTACTCTAAAGCACCACAATTGATGATAGCAAAGTAACACTTAATTTGGACTTGAAGAAGTTCTTTCCTATGAAATAAAATTAGTTCTTAAACATTTTCCATGAGCCTGATCAACAACCTCTGCCAAAAACCTTTGACAACCTGTATCATTACAAAGCAGTCAGCTCACTGAACATTGCCAGAACTACCAAGCAGTAAACTGACTTCTTCAAATTTTTCTGTAGAAACTGTAACAACACGACTGTCCAGATTTCAATAGACATCATTCGGTTTTCGTGTTACAAAATGAATTTCTGTAGTAATTTCTCAGAGAAGCTTCTATTATCTTTTTAATTAAGAAACACGAATATAGGAACGGTTCACCTTTATTCGGTAGTCCTAACATTAAAGCAAAAAGACAGACACAAGCTACATCTCTCACGTTCCCTCACTCTTCGGGTAAGCGAATAATTTCGTTTAACGCGGACTGATCGCGAATTCTTGGACACCGCGGCCCGAAGCTCGATGCTGATTTCTAGGAAGAGGCCAGCAGCGACGTTTCATATATCAGTGCGGCACGCGCTATTAAACTTTCATTTTGTCGCATGCTCTGTAACTCGTTTGCTCGGACAACGCGCGGTACATTCCGATTGAACCGGGCTCCATAAAACAGAGAGAGCTTTCATCGGATACAACGCACCGAAAATCGCCGCGCGATACTATTTTCGAAGACGGGGCGCGGTTTTAAAAAGCCCGCCAATCGGCGATACCGGGCTCCGCCGGGGCTTGTCGTTGGATCGCCGCTCTCTTTGTCGTCGAATTATTTTAGCGGCCGATATTTCCATCCGTACTGCCACCTAACCAAGGGGCACCGAGCCAAAGTCAACAGAGGAGCATCGAGCGTCCTCCGTCTCGCTCCCAGCTGCCCCGGACCGCCTCGGTCTGTCCTTCTCCCTTTTCCGCCGGGAGCATACTTCCAGAACCGTATCACAGAATTTGTGGATCGCGCCCCGGCGCCCCATCGCCCTCGACCGCCGCACCGTATGAATAAGCTGCTAATGGAACGTGACGGATCATCGAGTTCGTACGATTCCGATTAGATGTCCGTGGAAGGAACTGGAGAACATGGGTTCCTCGTTTCTCGATTGAAACAGAAATTGTTGTTACTTGGGAATTTTAAAATATTTGTCTTTGGATTTGTCATGCGATCACGTCGAAGATTCGACTATTGCGTTCTCTGCCATCTTGGAAAGGGAGTATTAGAGACATGGAAGAAACTGGAGAACATGGGTTTTCCGTTTCTTGGTTGAGAGATTGGTGTTTGGGAACTATTGTTCAACACGTTGACTGTCACGGTGGTCACCGATGACGGAGCTTCCAAATGACTTGAAAACAATTATACTTCGTAAGATAACCGACATCCAATAAAAATATTCAACAGCGTAAATAAATAGACAATAATGTAATTTAAGAATTGTAGTAGCAAATAATTGATAATCGTTTCTTTTTACCTTCGCTGCAGAAGAAAAACTGACACATAACATGCTGAAGCCTTGGCAGGCAACGTGTTAAGGAATTTGTCTTTTGGTGCCGAGGGTTTTACTATGGATTTTTCTGCTACCTTGAGAGAATAGTAATGAAGATATGAACGAAATTGGAGAGCATGGATTCTTCATTTCTTAATAGAACGCGAGAGTGCGGTGCATAGAAATATCTATTTGCTTTGATAATCATTGAAAATAATTGAAGCTAAACGTTGCAAAGCAAACCAAATGGATCCGAAAATAAAAAGCAGTAGCTCTTCTTCGCGATAAAGTTTATTCGCCCTACTCTAGGTATACAATGCTGGAATACTTCATACCCTCTAATCCCCTATGAACTTGCGCAAAGTGTCGAAAATCAGGGGGATAGGAAAGGGGCGTGAAAAGCCGCAAGAAAAGATGAACGAAAGGACACCGGAGACGGTAAGTAGCCCGAACGTGGGAAAGCGCGCGTACAACGGACCACGAAGATGTCCGTTGACCATTCACCTGTCAACCGGCCGTCTTCCTCCTCCTCTTCTTCTCGGAGGCGAGATCGTCGGTGGCACACACCGTCGACGCTTGGCCATCGGCGTTGCTCACGTACTTCGTCGCGCCTACCAAAACATCCTCGACGATCCTCCATTTGACTCGCCATTCATCGCCGGTGAAACAGCTTAATATAATCCTATTTAAGGAGCTGCCATTGTGACCACGGCTACGTGACCGAAATTATTTACTCGTTTATTAGATGTCGGCGGCCACGGATTCGCCGGCCGCCGCCATTGTGGACCTCCATTGTCGCTCGGGAACTCCGCGATCCACGGGAATACGAAGTTAATCCTTGGGAACTGGCGTTCCTTGTCTTCGATTCTATTGTTTGCGAGGATGTCACGTCTATTAATTGTATGGCTGATTTTAATTGAACACATTGTTGAAGGGAAACGCTAAGCAGCTTTCAATCTCCGAACGTTCGCGTGGGATCTTAATTAGGACTTTTCATTTCATGGGCATTGGTGACCGGAGATATAGATAATCGTTGATAGAATATTATATATTGTGTAATAACTACGTAATAATTGATACAGTTACTTAAAGATGTTCATTTCGGAGCTAGACTTTAATAAAAGGTTTTGTTGCCAAGCAATTACGTTCTTGTGAATAAAAGCATACTGCCAATGTGTTAAGTTTGTTCAAGAAAAATTATTTTTAAAGAAAGATAGCACTTTCTTAATCTTCAAGATTGTATCGAGTGCATTGATCGTTGGAACTGTCGACAATTCTGCGTTGTTTTGATGGAGTTGATGTTTATGGAAATTGAATTTGTTTAATTATATCCGTAAAAGAGTAAGTACACGTGACAGATTTTCGATGAACGATACGAACGTACAGGAATTTGATGCTTCCGAACGTTGAAGAAGAGGATTTATCTCTGTACAAAGTTTTTCATAGCCAACCGTCGAGAGATTAACCCGGAATTAATTTCATCCCCGACCTGTTTCAGGTATGTTCCGGGATACGCGGCGCTAGTAGAAAATTTATACGAGATTCGAGGAGTTTGAAACTCACGCGAGAATGAACACCGCTCGCTCTGTTGGTTCGGAAATCCACGGGATCACGAATCTCGTGGAAATCTTGTTTTCTGTGATGACATTTCGGATACACTCGCGCGGCCGCGCTCGCGGCCATGTTTCGGAGCACGAGAGCGTGCCTCCTATTATATTATTTATTGGCGTCAAGAAGCTTGTAGTCAAATCTTAATATTCAGAACGTTGAAAAGCAGAGAATATTTCAAAGGAAGAATGTATATGCAATAAAAAAGTAAGATAATAGGAAAATTGATGAATTCAAAGTAAATGAAACATTGCTCATTTCAAAGGTTCAATCAAATATTAAAGTATCCCAAAAAACGCGAGGTAACCTTTAATAATTTAATCTTTGTTGTCCATTAATATTCGTTTCATTAAGAATAAAATTATTTGAAAATGAATGTAAAACGTTAAGGTGATCGTTAATAATTGCTGATCGTTAATAAGACTTTCGAACGAGAGGAATAATTTTGAATCGTATTGTCATCTATTAATATTTTTTCAGTAAGAGCTGAAATTATTTGAGAATTAACGTAAGGCGTTAAGGCGATTCTTAACAGTCGTTTAATCGTTGATGAGACCTCCGAAAGAGAGAAAAAATAGTTGTCAGCGAATTTCCTACGAACTTGTCGAAGTTACTTAAATAGAGTCATATCATTGCCAGAGGCCGATTAGGTGCAATCGAATTCCGGGATCGGTCTGTCGGCGGAGTTTACACTCGGCTCGGGGCATAGCTTTGCTATGTTAGGTGGGCCAACGTAAGCAAACCTCTTGAGACGAGACACATGTGGCCAACAATGGGCCAAATAGCGCGGAAGGTTACATGTGTAACGTAAGATAAGGACCGGAACCGGATGCCGGGAATTAAAGACAAAGGTTCCTGCCGCAGTAACGGGGGCCGAGTGACCGATAAATCGATCTACGGTACTTTCCCTTCACCCTTCTGCACCCCTGTGGAGAATATCAATGTTTAAGGAGGGTTACAAAGTATCACACTGGAAATATTGAAAGAAACATCATTATTAATTTTGACAAAAGGCTCCTATTACTCCGAATCCATTGAAACACACCAGCAAAAAAATTAAGCTACACGAACGTCTACATTCTAGTAAACAGTAGATAACAATTAATAAGCTCCTTGCAAACGAGAGTTTTTCAAATTTCTGGAAACTTCTTCTGTAAAGAACTAAATTGTGGAAATCGGAGGTGGTAAAAAAATACTACATATCAACCTCTAGTTATTTGAATAATTAATAATGAGTGTTAAATATGTTTGTACAAACTATTTTGTGTCATACTTGTAGCAAAATTGACAGTCCTGATGTCGATATGTTTTTTCGTGAATTTTTTCTTTCTTTTTTCCTTCCGTGACTGATTCGAGAACTGGTCTCTGAGAGATCTTCTGACCTAACATGTGATGATTCCTGACGGAGCTTCCTCACGTTTCTACGATTCTAAGCCCGACAGTTGGATCACTGTTCGAATATCAGGTTTTATACAGGGCTCAAGCCCTGCAAGGGTATTCGTGTGTGTTCTAGGACAGTGGTGGCATTGTATAGAGAAATGATCATCAGGCACACGTGAATATGGAAGTGCATTAAATTCTCATCAGCCCCTTCCACGTGGAATCCATGCTCAGCTTATTGAATTTTCGAAGATATTCTAATTCTACTTTATATATCCATAACATCATGTTTTGAAGTGTATCTTATTCAAAAATACTTGTAATAAACATAGTTCCTTTGCCTCTGATCGTTCGACTATTTCTTTCCATTACAAAGTTTATCATAATTATTCAATACAAACTATACATTTCAAAACTGTCATACCAAATCGTTTATTCCATTAATGGGCTTAGGTAAATGATATTAGGGATTAATTAATTTTGTTATATAGCTATTAATTTAGTTATTACTTCGATTCAATTAATTTAATCATTGCAGGACAATGAATAATGTTAATTGCTAGTATCACTGGATAAATCATTAGACAACTAATATTAAGAATTAACTATCCTTTCTATAAAAGAATAAATAAGTAGGTAATACATGAAATGCTAAAAGTTCTCATAGCAGTCAACGTGTCGATAAATTTCTCGATTGTGCTAGTAGTACAGGGAAGTTCCGTTAGCCACGAGATTCTCAGACCGACGAAGGATTAACCGGAGACTTTCCGGGACAGCAGGAAGTGCTCGCGCGCCGGATTCGCCCACGGGATTAAAGTCGGAAGCGGGCAGGTCCTGGCGAGAGCAAGGTGACTCGCGCAGGGACCACCCGTCGCGGACGTTTAAAGGATTATCCCCGGAGGTGCCATCGTGTCAAAACACCAGCCCTCGGAGAATGGTTTGACTTCGGTCACGCTGGTCCGGCGACGAATCGTTACGGTCAGCCCGGAAACGGCGACTCGTTCGACAAAGGACAGGGAAGGGTTGCGAAGAGTACCGGAACGCACGATGGCTGATGATTATAATGAGGCTGTTAGGGTAAACAGTGGATCTTCGACTCAGTTGTCTTGGCACTAGGTTTGTGGGGATACGCTTTATTTGTTTACGGTTTGTTTGCTTATCGAAGCTTCTTTTTCTATTATATGAGCGTTGAGATTATTTTCGCTTGGGGATGTGAAAGTAATACGGTTGTTCTCGTAAAGAGTGATAATTGAAACCTTAATAATTAAAGAAAATAGACAGGAAGAAGAAACAGAACGTTCGACTGAGAATAGTGAACTGAAAAAGAAAATAAAGGTGCATAAATATATAAGTAAAAGTGAAAGATCGGAAGAAGAGAAATGCGTTAATTAAGTAACGTGTAATATAAAAGTATGAGTGTAGTAACCAACAAGTTTTTAGTTACATTTCCTCGCAAAATTGTATATTTTTGGATCATTTTTATCGTGAGCTAATGATGTTCCGGAGTTTTTTTTCTGTAATGAACATATGTTCGTACCTTTTTCTGTTTTATTTATTGAAATGTATACTTGCTGAACTTTTTTCTATTTTGATTATTATTCCGCCATTAATTTCACCCTTCCTGATACGTTACACAACGGGTATAATGACGAACGATGACTCGTAGACGCGCCCCGTCAAACAGCGACGGCAACATGGCTACCGAGCACGTATTGTCCGTCCGCAGACTGCTACCGAGACAGGGAGAAACTCTGCGCTGACAGTCAGCTCCATTAAGCCCCATTATGAGCGAAAGGTACACAATATTCGCCTCGCACCTCCGCCGGGCCGAACTTTCTGTCTTTTGCGCGGCAACTCGTTAATCGGAGAGACGGACTTGGCTTTCGACGAACGGTAACGAGTTCTGTTTCGCAATGGCGGCTGGTCGCCGCATTGCGCCCTAACGTGACCCAACGTTATGCACGTAAAAAGACGTATAATTCGATTCTTGAATGAATATTTCTTATCTCTTACTTGAAATAATGAATATTGTTTAGATTGGAATATAATTTAGATTTATTAATAAGCGATTTGTTCATAGATTAAAATCGTTTACACTAGATTTAGACCAGAATAATATAAATTATAACATGTTTTACCGTAACATAGAATTATAATATAATTCTAAAAATAACTTGTATATTTCAATTTTAACCCTACAGTATAATAAAGCAGCAAAGCTTTCGAGAAAAAAATATGCAGTGTTGCAAGGTCCAATAAAAAGTCCTGTTATCGAATCTAATTAAGAAAATGCTTTTCATTCGACATATAGTTGAAGAATTCTGTAATATAATTGAGAGTCAAGCTGTTCATCCTGTAAACACCAACATTGTCCAATCAACAATGCAATGCTTTCAACCTGGCATTGTTTGTTTACATAATCACCGCATTGTTTTGTGGCTGCGCAGTGCGGTACTGAACGTATTGGGGAAAAAAGATCGCGTGTCACCACCGTGACAAATATCGTCCTCTGGCATTTCACACGTGCAAGCTGGACCGACGGTGGCAACCGAAGCCTGGAAGGAAACTGGTATCGTATTAATTGCCGCTGCCTTTCGTCAGGCCGTTAATTAAGCGGTCACCGCCCACTCTGGACGTCGGCACGGATTTTCTTGCGGCCGGTGCCACGCTGTCTGCCGGCCACGCCGGAAAGACGATCGCCCCTTCCTTTTTTGGCTTGGAAGGGCGCGAGTTCTGTGTTCGTGTTTTGTGGCCGCTGAATGGGTCTTTTACACGGACCATTTCAAAATTTTCGATTCCTATGATAACGTGATCTGCTCGATGTCTAAATAATTCGAAGTATTTTCGACATTCTGTGAAATGATTTAGTAAAATTGAAGACTATGATTTCATACAAGAACAAGAGTATTGATATCCTGGATAAGAAATGCGTGAAATGTGTGAAATTGAAATAATACAAGTTCCATCGCATCATGAAGCTACCACTTCGAATTTTCAGTTAAACATTCGATCTTCAATTTTTAATGATGAGCGTCCATTCAACGGTACTCTAATTCTACAACTTGGCACAATTTCGTACAAGCTTACAAGACCTAGAAATATAACTCCGCGTAAAAGATTTTCCAATATATAATTCCCTGCCGATATCCATAACCTCAAAATCTGTGTCGCTTCAAACTATGTGCAAAGATGGCAGTACTGAGCTCTCTCAGACAATAACGGATTCGAAACTTTTGCACATTGTAATTGTCTCCACGAATATAAACAGTGATATTCGAGGATTTGATTCTAAACGTGGGATAAGAAGAGACAGGCCGCGTTTTCATTCAGGACGGAAAGCGAAGTCCGTCTCGTATCCTCGACAGGATTCCGAAAACGGTTCACTGTTTTCTCAGGCAGCCAGCGGGGCCTGCCCGATATTGGCGGCTCTCTGTTTTCTTAAGCAGCGGGCCCACTTCCTTATTGCCACGCCCGAGAGAGAAGGAAAAAAGAAGAAACGACGGAGAGGACGAGGACAGACAGCGTTCGGTGCCACGCTGTCTGCCAAAGACGGCATTCTCTGACCGACGACGACGGGCACAGTCGTTCGTCTCCCTTTCCTGCGTCGGAAGCATGCAAGTATTTTGGTGAGTCGTTGAAAACCGTCAGGACCACCGAATTTCTGGAGGTTTCATACGAGATGGTTTTAGAAACAGAGATAAAGTATCGTTCCAGAATTAGCTTAGTCCTTGTTTTATAACGTTTGATCTCTTTAGGGTGAACTTTTTAGGGTTGCTAAATAAATTTTGTATTTTCTAATTTTTTAATGATCTTTATGCACTGTGCGCATGAAGAAAATGCATAAATATATCAAGGCACATGTATCCTGTTTTAGATAATTGACGTATGAAGTTACTGTAATTGTTGGAGTTTTCTTAACAGGGCAATAATTTTGTAGAAATTGGAAGTTATTGTTCATAACAGTGAAGGCAGTAGTATTTGTAGCAGTATATCACATAATGTTTGAAGTTAATTGGTAAACGAGCTGCATAAAAGTGAAAAAGAATGGATATTGGATGGAAAACGTTAGGATTGTTAAAACAACGGTGTAGAACGCCGAGGAGCAGAGGCATATGGCGTCAATCATTCAACAGTACACCGCGTAACAAGCCCGTTATCTTCAGCAAAGACGGGAGACACTTGTTAAAAACACAATTGCGCGATCCGGGTGCGCAAACACGGTAATAAGTAAATATTTTCCCGGCGTTCCACCCGGTTTTCAATGTCAGTAATTTTTCAGCGTAACACTCGTTCCTTTCTTCATCCTTGGAGACGATGGAATGGAAACGTTTGTCCAATGACCGGAGACAATCGGGAATTTATTATTGCAACCGTAGAAGAGATTGTATCGTAGTCTCGGTAAAATTACAGCGTATACAACATTTTTCTTCGTTGTCAAACCACTATTTATTTCACGCAAAATAAAATACCGAACGAAAATTTTGAAAATAGCACTTTGATCATTTTCATTCAATATCAAAACATTATCAAGATTATAAACATGATAATTACGATTATTGCGATGACAGCAATCATAATACATATGCACCAATTTTTCACTTGCAATTACGAATCACAAAAAAATCAAGACCTCAATAATTTTCAAAAATCAACTCCACAGTAAATCAAAGCAAAATTTACATCTGCTTACATTCCCTTTTCGTTACCTTACCGGTAACGCTTCAGTCCCATAGATTTCAGTACCCCTCAAAAATCGACTGCACAGAAAAATACAAACGAATTAATACGTTGAACGCCGCATAATTTCATACAGCAAAATACACAAAATGGGAAAAATACAAGATTAAATCATATGATTGAGTTGCATTATTATTATAGTACATTGATTTGTCACTGCATTAGGTAGCGTTATTTATAATATAGAAATGTTTTCAAACAGTCATCGTTCAATTGAGTGAATTGTAGTAATTTGATTTGCTTGAGGGTCAACGTGTTAATATATTTACAGATTATTTACATCTACAATAAAATAAATTACGTCCACGTTCCCTTTTTATTACCTCGCTAACCAGCGACACTTAATCCCCATCAACCCCTAGACGCCGAGTGTCCGTAATTGGATGGTTGCTTGGTAAACCAATGGTGAGGAAGCATCCGCCACCCCTGAGAAACGCGAACTTCCGTGGCGTGCACGCGATCGAAGAAAGGCGCAGGTCGCCGGCAAGAAAAGGGTAGGTTCTAGCGACGGGGTGGTTTGGGGTGACGCCCTTCGGGCGAGCACGACAGGAACGAGGAAATATCGGCGAGAGGAGGTGAGGGACAGAGACGGAGAGTGTGCGAGAGAGAAAGGGACGGGTTTCTTTGTTTTGTGTGAAAACAGCCGCAGGGGTGACGGACTGTGGCATCAAACCAAACTGAATATTGCGTCCACACTTACGTCGGTTCCGTGGCCTGAATACATGGAAAGGTGAAAATGGCCGGACAGACGGGAACGGAACCCAGTTCCGACAGCATAGCCCAGGCTGCGGGATCGATCGACAGGTCTGGGTTAAGTACGCTAGCTCTTTAGTTACTTTTGTCCTTTTTTTCTCTTATGTCCGACTATTAGACAGAGTTGGTCAATCCTTCCAACGTCTTACGTAGAATTGATGTATTTGATTGGATGTCTGTAGATTGCGGATTTCACGTGTCCATAATATTCTTGATCATTTGAAATTTACTGTAATGAAATAGCTAAGATGAATTTTGGTCGACCTATTCGAAATCTTGCTTAGGATGGCTGTATTTGATTTGTAGTAGATTGTAGATTTTATGCGTTTGTAGTATTCTCAAACATTGATGATTTGATGTAATAAAATATTGGAAAATAATTTTTTATTACATTCATTATCTTTCCTCTGGAGTATAACGAAACTGTTAACGGAATAAAGATATCTTCGGTTTCTATAAATCGATTGTCTACAATTCTGCAAATTGCGAATATCTATTTTTGGTATCCCAGACGACAGAACGCAATGAACGTAACACGCTAAGAAGAAGATTGAGAATCCAGAAAAATTTTAAAGGCTGGCGCTCGCCAGAATATCTTTCGCACGGACCGCTACGAGAAGAAGAACAAAAATTAGGAAGAACGTAATCCATTAAGCGAGCAATTAAGCAATTAAGTTCCATGACAAATCATCGTCTGGCCCGACGACAAATCACGAGTAATCCATATCCGTTCCTCTCCGGGGCATTTATCATTTTCCCGAGAGGGGGGCGAGAGGTTCGCCCATGTGGGCGCAGAAAGCACGATGGAGGGGAATATCATCGCTACGCGGAGGAACGTTTGAAAAAGGAGAAAGGGAAAGAGGCGAGAAAAGAAATAGGAAAGCTGCGGGGTGGGAGTTATCGAGACGTAAATCAAGCGGCAATTAAAATTAGCGAGGGGTTTCACGCTAAACGGCCCGGTTACATTTATCCGTCCGCGAGTCTTTGATGAGTTTTCCCGAGAACGGCTCGGTTACCCCGAACCTCCGACGGTTTTTCGGCATTCGCAGCTCGCGAGGTTTACGCTTATCCGTTGTCGCTTCCCTTTGATCTTGTTCGCCATCGAATCTTCCTTCACCGTTCCGCTATCCCGCTCCCTCGTCTTCCTCTCTCTCTACTTCCGTCTTCCACGTGAAGTTCTCGGACTTCCTTTGGCTCTTCCTCTTCCTCTAGATGTACATTTTTAACCACTATGTGTGCGTAATAGTTGGAAAAATGCTTTTTCGTTTGGAATCGAATGAAGAGGAATCTTTGAAATACACTTCGGAGAAATGTCGATTTTGTTTTCTTTTAATTAGTTAGACCTGATTTTGATTGCCAAATATGATTTAAGTTCTTATTCAATGAACAAGATGGAACATGAACAAGATATCCATCATTTTCATCTTTCTGTATGCTTGGAATTAGAATCACTGACAGTCGTCGATTAATCAATGTGGTCAATGAGGATCTCTTAATAGTGATAAAGTAACAAGACCGCTATTTTTGTACTTGAACATTTGAATGGCTCCCAACGGTCGCGTGTATGCAAGTATTCACTCTAATCTGCGTGTCGTTGCCAAAATAGTAACAATCATTTGTAAGAATATCCTCTGCGCTATAGTATACAGATTATTTTCAGCGATCGCCTCCGGGGAGATCTTTGGGCTCAATTTCCAATGACAAATCAGTAGCTGCAGATCTTAGACACAATCGTATGACGCTTGTTTCATTCACGTAAACCTCTGGTCGCTTGCACTCACCTCGAGACCCCGCACGAGACCAAGTTTAAAGAATATCTTAATTATTTTCCAAATAAAATTACAATTTATAGGTCACGTTACTGATGATATTATAATACCACTTACAATTACCTATTGCCACATTTGATTAAATACTATTTAATAATCACAAAGCACATATGCTTGAATTAACCAAAATTCCAGTGGAAACAAATGGACGGTATTTCGTAAAATCCCTTTATCCTAATATTCCATAGTTTTAATCAATTACAGTCGACAAATAAAACTAAAAATTCCCAAGGACGTTCGGCGTTACCCATTATTACTGCCATCAACAATAGTCGCGTTTGTTCCTGGCCCGATTTCGCCAGCGGGATTCCCAAGACACCGGGGCCCGAGGCTAAGCCCGTCGGAAGTCAAGAATCGGAGTTTCCAGATCAGATCGGGATTCCTCAATGAGGACGATTATCCGTCGGGATCGACTGGTGGCGTTATTCGGCTTAAGCCGGCATAATCCACGGAGACTGAGCGTCGGGCCTCCGCTAAACGGCAACTCTTCGAATTGCCGTTCACAAAACCAGGTCTACGACTGTTCACCCGCAGCGCGACTGGTGGTTCCGTTGTTTCACACGGGATCCTTAATCCACAGGTTGAACTAGACCGATTTGCTAGTCCATCTAGTCGCGACAAGCGACACGAAATCTCGGTCATACCCTTTCGGATCCGACTGGCCGTTCGCCGCACACGTAGGACCCGAAACTGAATTGCAAAAGGGCACGAGGCTAGTGAGCAATGGACCTATCTCTACCATTTGTTTTGTGTTTTAAGTCGTTCCAGATGGCCACCACTGGGCTACCCTCTTTCCTTCTCCCTCTAGCGGCAACCACCTACAGGATGGACCCCCTTCTAAGCCGAAACAAATGTTCTCCGTGACGTATTAGGTCGGGTCACAAATTCTTCAGGTTTCCCCGAATATGAGAATTTTGGTCTTTCCAAGAGTATTTGATTCGAATTAAGCACTTCTCCGCACGTCACTAATGGTGACTACGAGCTTCGATATCTGCAATCGAAAGCTGTCAATGAGTCGTTTGATTATTCGAGTAACGAGAAATTGTGCGGTTTACATCTGTAATTTGAATTTAATCCTACCGATACGAACTACGCAATATTGAAACGTAGAATTGTTTATTGTTCACTATACTAATTGAATTGATCAATTAAACAAATATAAATATCGCTTAATTCATTCGTGTGTAAATTAAGTATTATTTTTCTATTATCAATTACAATATTTTAGAGTGAACGTGGACATAGAACGAGCATGGAATTCTTTTCTTTCGCCAAAAGAATCATGAATAATGAAATAGTTCTGTCGGACGCAGCTGTGAATGAGGTCATAGTGCAAGGTGTTAAAAGGTTAATGTCGAAAATAAACTTATCGAAATAAGGTGAGAAGCAAATTGAACGTCGCTGTCGCATGAATGGCACTTGTAAAGGTTCTCTCACCTCGGTGCGGAAAGAGGTTCGATGAAACGAGGGCAGTGTCTTTTCGGAGATGAAAAGCGTAGCGGGATAGTCCTTTAAGTGTTTCCCGCTTCGACCGCGGGGAACACTCGAAAGGATTCCTGAAACGGTGCGGCCGTGATCGAATATTTAGACTCGACGTGGCGTGTATACTCGTACGTTTCCGATTTTATTGCCAGCCGCGTTAATTGTGACGGGACCCGGGACGGTACGATTATTTTTTCACAATGACCTTCCCGGCATCCTTTACCTTACGGAATCATCTTACCTCTACGTGCGAATCTCTCGAAAACGATTCCTTAGAAATTGCCCCGAAAGCCGTCGAGTGCACGTCTCCACGTGCGACCTTTTTCACGATCTTACGACTTTCGTCGACACTTCGCTAAGTATCGGTGACTAGACACGAGCACTCGAAGCGACTGTCTAGTATGTTCTGTTCTTTTTCTAGAATTTTCGAACATGCATTTATGCCAATTTTTATTAAGATACGCTACTGATACAATTCCATTATTTTTCATGGCAAGGTTTTTATGTTTTCAACGTTTTAGAATCCAGCAGACTAGTTTCCAAACGCGAGTAGAACGTCGATTGTTTGTTTTCTACTGAATGCTGATTTTTGTTTGTTTGATTTTAATATTGATAATGAGTCGCGTGTAACGAAATTGTATTATATTATGTTACTCGAGGGAATGTTTCTGGTCTATTAAATGACACTTAATAAGATAGCGTAGAAAGGTTACGGTGAGGGTAAAATCTGTTGCAAAGGATGAATTTGTAAGCCGGCAAATAAGAATGTATTTTCGTTGACTCAATGTATTTTTATCGATGCGAAAACTGAGTCACCGATTATCCAAGCGGAAGTTTTGGGGGATGATCTCGGTTTCGGAAATAAACGATCATATTTCGTCCGGTGGGAGCTGTGCAAGGAGTAAAATTACGAACAAGACTTATTCCGACCTAACTGACCTACCTGTTGTGCCAAGGTCACGCGGAAGATTCAATATTGATTCAGAAAATATACGAAATCAGTCGGTGAACAGGTTGGGACAGGGATTCAGCCGCTGTTTTTATTTAGTCTGAGGTAAAGTATTTAAGAATTCTGCTTTGCGTGTTACGCAAAGTATCACGTAATTCGTTAACCGTATTCCACGCGGTTAATTTGAATCCTTGATCGTAGAAATAATTTATTTCCACGGTAAAATTCGAATCCGTCGAAATCAGTTCCGATATGGTCGCGAGTTCCGACATATGTAACCTAACATTTTCAGTTAACGTAAAAGTTCTTCCCAAAAATTAATCAATTTTAAAGTAGTACCAAAAAGTTCTGATACGAAGGAAATTTATTTGAAAATTGTGCCATTATCGATTAAGAAATATTCTTCATTAACCTCCGACACCCATAGTGACATCTAACGACAAGGATCTGAATTCTTAATACCTTACTATGGAGATAAAACAACTTTCTGTCGGTTTATTATTGCAATTATTGAAGAGAAACAGGATAGACTGGACATCTTATAAGACTTCATGTTTGGTAGTCTGAAATATCAGACAAGCAGACGTTTTTATATACCTTCTACATTTAAAAATGACGAATTTAAGAATTCAGTATGCACTGAAATTTTTTCCCATTGAAATATTGAATTCTTACACTCTCAAAGCAACAAAAAATAATTGTTACAATTATTAAAAAGCTCGAAACAACAAATTTTTCGATTAATATAATATATAAAATGCGTCAGATCCATGCAAACATCAAACGAGCATATTTGAATCGAATATATTTCTTAAACTTGCTATCATAACTGCAGAGGGTATGAGAAAACGTCCACTGTTCGTATGCGATCGGTAATTCAGATCATTGGACACGAAGTCCCATAAGATATCAAGCCTACCCTGTCAGTCGTCGGTGCAGTAACATAAGTGCTTCGGTTTCTTCTTTACCGACTAGAGTTACGGATCCTGCAGATATTTATATTCTCGATCGTCAGCATGATAGCTTCCAATTTAGAAATGAATTAATCTTTGAAGAAAACAATTTACGTTAGAAAAAGTAGCACGCTCTTAATAATTAAGAAGTCGATACTGATTTCATTCCCCGGAACTTTGTCAAATATTTTTTCAAATTATCTATCAATTAAGTAATGTACGTATCAATTCTTCTTTTTTTCAAGATGGTCTGTTAATTGTAATTCTCTTTTCAACATAGATTAACATCGTTGCACTTGAAAAGTGAACCATGAAAAGAATTAATATGCAAATCAGTTTGGTAGCATCAATTTTCTTGTTCGAGGATTTTTGAAAATTTTTTTAGGGGTTGCCAGAGGGTGACGCAAGAACGAGGCAGAAGAGAAAGATACTTTTTTTGGTATCATCTTCCCGCTGGACGGTCCAAACAGATGGTTCACGTCCGAAAGCTCGTAACGATACTCCGTCTTGTAAACACTGCCAACACGGCAAAAGTATTGTCAGCCGTGCTGTCACGCTCCAGCCAGCCGTGCTACCAGAAAATTGTCTTAAATATTCCCACCGAAGGGAAGGACGGGTGGTGGAAGAAAGAGTTAAGATTTATAACTTCCGGTTCGCCGAAGAAAATTCTTAGAAGATGGCGTTTCCCTCGCGGAGAACCGCGGTTGCTAAAAATCATTGATCCCTAATTAATCAACCGAATTGACAGAATTCTATCCCAGAAATTACCGTCATCCGATCCCCGTGGATGTTGCATCGTAATACAAGCTTGAAGTGAATTTACACTAACAATTCGATTTTAACTTTGAGACTACATTTAACAATGGCAACAATCACACGAAATGTTGATCAATTTGACATACTGTATCAATCAGCCGAACTTTATGGGTATTTGCTCGCAATAAGAGTTACTACCATTAAAACAATCCCATTTGTTATGTTGTCGAACGACCGAGTGTTTATTTTAAGTTAATTCGTTCGCTCTGCTGCTACCCTTAGCATTAGTCATCGTAACAATCGGATCGATCGATTTAAATATTTAATACTTTTATTTATTTGGTCAATGTAACCATTATAAACGCTCGTTCATCTTTTCCGTCTTGATTACTCGTTGCAATAACATTTTCCACGACTATATCTTCGTTTTTCCATTTGTTTATTTTTGATTAATCTTGTTTTGGAGCATTCCTGCATTCATTTTCGTTATTCGTACGCTACTGATTCATATTCAATACGTCACAAAATTGAAAACAAAATCGAAGCGTAAGAAGGAACATCCTTTTTACCACTGAATAATTCGGAAAAAGAAAATGTCGAATGCCTGCGATTGAAATAGAAGAAAAATATTTTACCAGTTCCAAGATTCGGAATGAAATTTCTCTGTATTCTATTTATTAGAGACTTTCTCTATAGGTGTCGACGGTTCCGAGATTCGTGAAATCGCGCTTGTTTACCATTGGCTCGTAAGTCGCAGCCCGCAGCATGTTCACGGTGCCCGGTTTCTATTCCGGTAGGACGAGTCTTTTAACAAACGGTCGTTAATTTTTAACGACGCCGTTAAATGCCGTCCCGGCAAGATGGCTGCAGCTGTAATGCTCCTCCAATTCGAACGAGGCCGATCGACCGGTGCGTATCAGTCCGGTGTAATTTTGTACGCTGGTCTAATATTCGACAAGAACTTTTTCAATTTCTGTCTTTTGTTAACCGAAAATTGAATTTCTATTTCTGGCAACAGGAATCTTTAGAGGCAATACCATAAACCACGAAAAATAACTAACAACTCCTAATTTAAACCATTAAAGTATATTTAATTAATTAAGTGGAGTGATTAATCACTAATAATCGATTTAAGCAACCTTGTTACTCGTTTTCATAAATACAACTTCAAGATCATTCGTTTCGCAATCGCTCGACGGGCCGCCGCGAGCGGTTATGAGCGAATATTAATTCGCAAGCTCAAAGACGAAGTGAAATAAACCTGGTGGCCACTAGCGCCGATTGTAATCGCCTAAACATTGTGGTGGCACGAATAATAAATCATTTTAATTCACGTCGTGCGCGCTGCGCCCGCCTGCAAGCTGTAATTTCCGTAAAGGATGCTGCGCCGCCATGTTGTGTCGCTTGAATGGTGCAATCTTGCTCTTACACACAAACTGTTATGCAATATGAAACATTAATCACAGTTTCATTATTCTTTAAATTAAACTACCTATCTACATAATCTAGATTTTCATAAAATACCCTATCAACAATTAAGTTTCATTTGTCAGCATGTAGTCGTAATTAACATGGTGACTACAAATTTTTCGATCCTCAGAGTACTTAACACTGAAGCGTTCGAAATATGTGAAATTTCTAGGTATTGCAAGTTCCGATTTTATTTTCATGAAATTTTACACTCATAAATGCATAAAATCTACGATCTATTCATTAATCATCGGATCGATTACACTTGGCCCGATCCTAGTAATAGACGTCCCGCTGCGTTGAAATTTTTCACTAAACCGTCCGCACCCCCGTGGAGTCTAGTTGTTTACGCAACGTGTGTACCCCACTTAATCCAGTGTTTTAGTGTTTAGATTTCGGCTACCGTAGGGGGTTGTTCCGACACGACCTCTCCGAAACTCCGTACCGGGTCTCTGCTTCCTCCCCGCCCCGTTTTTTTACCCTCGTTTGTCTTTTCTTTCGTTGCAGCGAAAAAAACGTGGAGAAAGCAACGTGCACCCGTGTGTCCAATTCAATCGTCGTTCGTTAGCTCAGAAATTGTTACACTATTGCTTTTTTATAGAACAGAAATTAAAAGCTCGATTATAATAAACAATTATTATTCTCTTCATATAGGTACCCGATTCAACCAGTAAAACTAAGAAAAGAGAGTTCTGAACAGAAGAAATAGGCAGAGCAATACTGTGAGAACGAATTTCTAATTACAGTGAACCAAATATCGCGAGGTCAGTGCTTAGCTGCAATTCGAGTTGCTGATGGGATCGTTTGCATCGCTGCATTTTGAGCAATAATCGCATTAAATAACTAATTACATCTACAAATAGATGTAAGCTAATAATTATAAAAATGAAAACAATTTTTCCCCTTTCCTCATGACCTTCTCCGAAATGGAACAAAAACAAGCTCACCTTTAAAGGACTTCTTTTCTTAGTTTGAGAGTAACTTAGCACATGCTCCTGTTTTGATAATTAATATCAATACATCCTGTATGTTCAATTAATATAGAAATTAACGGATTTTCGAAACAATGGTTACCGGTCCCGTGAAATCCGAGCTTTCGCCTGGAGTATCGGAGGGAATCAAGGGTAGCTACCGGTAGAAACTTACGCGCAGGAGAGAGACTTGCGCTCTTTCCAAAATAGCAGCATCGGCGGATAAACATGTCTTATTTTGAGAACCGGTCTTCTCTCTCCCTTCATCTACGGTCTGCCCGACCGGCCGAGTCTGATCTTACGCAAAAGAAACACTATCCAGACACTGTACGCCAAGGATGGACTGCAGAAATCTGGGGGGAACCACGGAAAGCAGGACGAGACCGCCGTTCACCGGGGATTTACGAGCTTCTGGACGGATCGATCGAAGGGACGATGCCTCCCGCAATCCCAGGCTCGTTCCGAAAATCAACGCTCCCCCTTTTTAACGCTAGATTCGAGAAATCCGCCGATTTGTTAGACATTTGAATTTCATAAACGTTGTTCGGTAGAAGTTTAAGATGATTTGCATTGATGCAGTTATCCTAATTCTTAAAGTATCCTAATTGCCTGTTTTGGGAAACTATTTCTCAAGGTCCATAGGAATGGTCATTTAATTTTATAGGAATAATATGATGAAGTTACAATTTACAATTAACATTCGTAAATTGGTTGTTAATGGGAAGAATAAAGGGAATAGAGTAGAGATTTGTTTTTAATGGAAATTCATGTGAAATTCGGAACTCGATGCGAACAAAGACGAATGCCAATGTCAGCTTCCAATTTTTGGTATACATTATAACTGCATAACAATCTGAATGCAATAGAAGCTTTCTTCATCTTTAACATGTTCACACCGGCGCTGTAATTTGCACTCTTTCCCATCTGGCGGCTGAATTCTCAGTTGATGAAAATATTGAAATTATCAATAAGTAAATTAATTTTCAACTATATGACAATATTTTCTAATTACGAAACCATTTGACGAACCACATATTTGATGGTACACGCCGTCTAATGTGACATGAAAATGTCAGCCATCAATGGTACACAGTCTAATGTGATATCTTACTATGACCCGCCAGTGGTACACGCCGTCCAATGGGACATCCAAGTGTGAGTTACTGGTGGTGCGCGTCGGCGTGAACGTGTTAAACGTGCTTTATATGTTTTTGCATTTGATCGGTATCATTAATTTCCTTTGATTTAATTTTTTTTTAATATTATTTCTAATTGTTCCTTTACATTGCACATTATTCGCTTGAATCACGTTGAATCTTGATATTTTTATTGTGACTTTTACAGTATTTTATAAAAAGCTCTGCTTAGACTACGACACTTTTCACCCGGCACAATTCTCCGGGATGGTTCGACCCTCTGAAGTGGTGAAAACAGTCCACCCACTGTCTATGCTCAAGGATCCTCGTGAGAAAAGTTGTCGTCGCGGAGAAACGACATGGGTGGTGATACTTGGTTTCCTGGCCCTTGCACTCAGTCAATTTTCATGTCGACTCATTCTTTTTCGTCAATAGTAAATTTGTTAAGACACAAAATTACATTCTTACACTCTCATCTTTCGGAGAAAATTGTATCTAATATTATGATTTTTAATTTGCAACAAATCAGTTTTTATCCCCAATTAAAGTAACACCATGGTGATAGAAAAATAAAAATATTCCCGAAGAACACAAGGCGGTCTGTCTGGTAACCACGTGCTGCTCCATTTTGCCCCTTCCATTGGCGGAGGGGCGGTCACGTTCTCGCGTGGGACGCAGGGCAACAAAGGAAGGAAAAGAGGAAATTGTTTGGTTTGAATACAGTTTAAGGCCCAATCAAAACAGAGACCCGTTGCCAGAGAAAAGATATCGGTTTCCTTAAAGGATGCCGCAAAACGTGTCCACCTACGCGGCACGCACCCCCGAAACATAAAATCGAGAAAAAGAATTTCAAAAAGGAATACGCGAACAAGTACAATTACAACAATGCCTGATGTTTAACCAGAAAAGATGTAAAAAAACAAATTTTATAATTATAGGAAATATACCTCAGAAATTATAATAAACAGAGATTAAAACAAATTTTTTCCGGTTTTGTATAATGAAGCTTTTTGATTGTCAAGGGTTAAATATTTAATTGAATCTAATTTGTGCACAATATTTCAATGTAAATATACAATAAGCTCCATAGCTCCATCGTTCGAACTCGATGACGCTCGTTGCATATTGCACAGGTGCGCAGGAAAAGGGAACAGCACTGGCAGGGAGCGTAGGGCCGAAGCCGCGACAGGAACGTAGGGTTCGTAACGCGCACCCACGGGATCAGCGGTATAAAATTACGGTATCGTGTAAACAAAGAATATCGTCGGCGCGTCTGATGGCCGCTTGGGTGGCCGTCAGGGCCTCACGTGTTCTCCACAAGCAGCGAGACTCTAACTTCGGTAGCGACGAGCTTGCCGGATCTACGATGATCTCCGATAAACGAAGATTCGCGAGCGGGTGCGCGAACCGAAGACCGTAAACACACTTCTGGCTGATGTCTGTTCAGTTTTCGCGATGGCCGATAAGGTGAGAGACCGAGTTTCGCAGTTGATTCGGTAGTTTGATCAATCTAACAAGTCAAGACATTTAATTAAAGTTTCATTCACCGATTCTTTGTGGTAGCTAAATTAGAAATTTTTGCAGAATTTTCTTCTTCGTTAAGTTTCATTTAAAATAGCTTTTCTTAACATTTCGTAGAAGACTTTTAAATTCCAAAAACTGATTAATAATTAGTAATAAATATTACGATAAGAACTTACATTTAGAATGTATTACTGAAATAAATGACTGTCCTTATCAACTTTTCACGTGATCGAATCATCCATTTAACACAGTGCAAAAGAGGGGTTTCTTTTCTAACTCGTCTAATTGTTGGGATACGAAATTCCAAAAGAGATGATTGCGATCTTTAAATATGTTTTTCTCATTCCTTCGACATGAACGAAAGCCGTTAAAGAAAATATGCTTAAAAAATGATTGGATTAATCGTTTCCTACGAGTCTGGTATATTCTTCTGCGTCTATCGCAAGATCAAACAGAAAAGTCATCAATTAAACTCCGCGGCAAGTGGTTGAAAAGAAAAATCCAAAGCCCGAAATCCTCGCGGCGTCCGCGGCCGGATCGCATAGAATTAAAATGGCCACCGCGCGGCGGATGTAAACAGACCAGAGAGTCCGTAGCGCGCACGTGAGACCGGGCGGCCGCAATGTCTGGTTCCGGTCTGCGGTTTTCCGACGGGAACACGTGCGACCGAAACGGGTTTTCTTCGGGTGGTCCCCGTCGCCCGTTTTATCTTAAAAAAACGATCGGGAACTGTCGCGATTCGCCGGAGAAGTCCCTTTCGTATACAGACGAACAGGACAAAGGGGCCATACGCGCACCGGAAGGGTTATTTTCATTCCGGCGCAGATAATGATCATTTTCTACTCGCAATAAACACGAAACACTGATAAGACGAACGTCCAAATGTGGAAGATACGTTTTTCATCGCGATTTTCTTACTCGTTTACGAGCGAATTGATTTTTTTTTATCATGAGGACCACTCGAGGCTGTCGTCGAAAATGTTAAGGGAGAACTTTCAATGCAGTGAAATAGTAAACATTGCAATTATCTTTGCAAACAAATAGAACATACTAATAAAACGAAAGTACTAATATGAAAGATACGTTTTTCTTCACGAATTTCTTACTCGTCTAGGGTCTAATTAATTTTTCTTTTACTTCAAAGACTACTTTAGGCTGTCGCAGAAAATGTTAAGCTAGAATTTTGGAGGCAGGAAAGTAGTAAACGTTATCTTGTTTCCGATTGTCTTTACAGGCGAATAGAACAGACTGGTAAAATGAACGTACTAATATGAAAGGTACGTTTTTCCTAGTGACTTTATTCCCCGTCTGTAGACCAATTGATTTTTTTACCACAAGCACCACTCGAGGCTGTCGCGGAAAACGTCACGGTGGAACTTTGTAAGTAGTAAAATAGTAAACACTAGCCGGGCGCCGCTATCTCCGTGGGGTGGTCCGTTAAGAGAAAGGACGAGCCACTTTAAATTCAATCCTTAAGGCACGAGGTTCGCTGGCTAAGTATCCTGGAAGACCAACGAGTACCGTGTAATGTCCCTGGACCTCGAAAGCTCTCGACCAGCCCCAAGCCACCATTTTTTAATTTCCTCTGAAGTGGCTGATCGTAAAATTGAGGATTTATTAGGACACTAATAGAAATACATTAGGTGATTGAAGTTGAGGGATAACGAATAAATGATTGTTCTAGATTGCGAATAAGCCAAATTTTATAAAGATCTTGCTAAACATCTATTTACGACGATGACAACATGAATATTTGTTTGAAGAAATACACTTTCGTCGAATAATTTCTTGAATTTTCTTGATTAGAATGCAAGAGCATGTGGAGAGAAAATCTGAGCGACAGTCAGCGAAGATAGGAGCGCCCGTTGCAGGGATCCAGCCCGAAGGCAAAGACAAGATGGCCGTGACGCTTCTCTTTCGTCGGATCGTTCCCAGTAATGCAAACAAACTCCTTGAGAATTCATGGTCTAGAGAGCACACGGTCGACAATATCGCTGGACGAAGGTTGGAGGACATTAAATAATGTCCCCTATTCCAAGATTTCAGTGTCCTAATTAGGGAAATTATGAAAATGTCGCGACCACTCCAATAATCGTACTTTCATTCAAAGTGGAAGGGAATATTTGTTTGTCTGAAACTCTGAAGCGTAAGAAGTGTTATAATTTGATATTTGAACAATTTCTGAACTAAATTATTTTTTGTGACTAAATTTCGGGGTTGTAAAAGTAGGTAGGTATTTTCGCAATATATAAATTTAGATTCTCCAACTATCAACATAACATTTAAATCTATGTCAGCGCTCAAATAAACCAAATTGCATAATAAACTGCCTAATGTCTTTACTTCAACATTAATGTCCTATTCAAATCATTTAACTCATATTTTGTAAGTTAGGCCCCGAAAATTTTATTTTGCCTAAGTTACCAGACCTTGAAATTTACTAATGAAAGTTAAATGCTTCATATAACAGAAAAGCGCATTAAGTACAAAGAATGTGTGTGAAAAGATTGTGTGTAACAGATAATAAAGGAAAGAAAAATCGGTTTCCCGTGATTTATAGGAACGATAATGTTGAATAAGAAAACGTCGAATTATAAATGAGCGAAGGATAGTTAACCGTTGCTCGATTCGGCCGAAAGATTTCTCGGAATTTCTGCCGACGAAGTCCTCGACGCAGAAACGTTAGGGCGTGAATCGAGTCTTTCGGCGATCATAATAAAATCGAGGCTCTCGATAAGCTTTGGTTCTCATTCTTTCAGGCGTTGTAAATTGACACCGTGTCACGTGCTTGGAGAGGTAAACATTTCGCTTCAATTGACTGCGATCAACGAGTTAATCGACTGTTCGTTAGGACACGGTCACGGTTGATGGAGAACACAGCGATAAGGAGACGAAGAAAATTCGTAGGAAAAAAAGTAACGTCATCCTATTTATTTATAGCCTTTAATAAAGCAGCTATTATAATAGCGATTCTATTCTCAATTAATTCGTCAGCATCCTCAGAAATATTATTTCGGAGTATCTAAAGAATCGAGAAATTTTTGGAGTATTATGAATACAAATTTTTATTTCTAAAATTGAATTCGTATTTAACTTATTTTTAACTCGATTTGTGGATTATTGTGGTAATTAAATTGTGAATTTTATGAATTTATAATATTGAAAATGGCGTAAAATTTATTAAAAAAAGTATTTCAATCTAATTTCAAATAATAGATTATTTATGATGTTATTTCAGTTGTTCAAGCACAAGCGATTAAATTGGAAAAATATTAAAAATGCGTGAGTAATGTTTTCATTAGAAAAATGAGAGCGTACAAAGATTTAAATATTCGAAGAGTGCACGATCAAGAAAAATAAACACGGTGTGAGTGATATTCAGCAAGAAGCTGGTATCATGACTAAAATTTCCCGAAAATTGGGACTAATTTCAGGATAATCGATGATGCGGCAAAAATTCAGAGAGAAGAACGAAAAGGAGGGGCGGTTCTATTCTCGGGCGGAGCATATACCCAACGTCTCGTTGGCCAACAGGTGGACCAATCGGTTCATGGAGCTTTTTTGTTCATGTCTACTGGCAAGTATCCCGAAATTGTGAAACTCACTTGCGTTTGCTCCTAAGTAATTGCTTCCGACGACATTGTATTCATTCAGCGAATATGTTCTATAATAAAACGCAGTGATTTGTGCTGCGATTCTAAACGTGTAAACTTTAACGTAGAATGCAGTGTTTGGAAGCTGTAAACATGATACTTGAAGAAATCTTGCATCTATGTTAATTACATAATGAATTAATATTGATACAGAGGTAGTTGTGTATACCATAAAACTAAAACAGTATGTTTTGTAAAATAGAATTAGTACTATTGAATAATTTGAATTTAAAAATGAAAGAATTGTAAATTTCATCGTATAGTTGTAGACATAGCTTAAGTATTTAAGTTTCATTTAATCCTACGAGTGTATGGAAGTAAATAATACTCAAAAATCGGGAATATAGTCTATGATCAAGAACCATGAATTGATGATTCTGCTCCAAAATCAACACCGTTAAAACTACTGCATTGACAACAAAACCAGTACCATCAGTAAAACAGATAACGTTAAACATCTCTTAAACATAATAATCAACTCTAAATTCCTGTTAAACCCAACCTCACATTTATTCATTCTGTATCGGAGTACCGGCGACAAAACACGCAAGAAGATAACAAGCAATAACCCTCGCATTCTAATCAACCATAAAACAAACACACGAAACTAGAAACCAAACAGAAGACGTAAACCGCGAAGCAACAATCCGACGGAAGGGACCGCACCCCGATGAACTAAATATCATCATCATCGCAACATCTCAATCCAGTGATCGCCGGCCGAAAAACAATCAAGAATCCGTAACAATGAAAACGAGAAACGTTATGTAATCTTTATCATCCCTCATCTCGTGTCCTCATTTTCGTCCTGCCGTCCTTACCCGGGCGTGACGCCGCTCTACCAGACGGTCTCCATTGGCGATCACCACTGGCTGCAGTCTCATTTATCGGGCGCCAGCCAATGAACGTTCAGTTTCCACCCACACGGTCGCCACACCCATCAGGGGGAAACAGAGCTGCGTCGTGACGGCATGACGCACGTCATCGGGACGCGTTAAGCTTCCACCGGGCTCGGAGCCGATCCCGAGGTCCAGTCATCCGAAAACACTTAGCGGCGCATCAGCGCAACGTCCACGGCCGACTGCGGCAAGTCTAAATAATTGACCCCACCGTGCGCCGGACCGTGCAAACAATTTACATCGGGCACACGTAAATAACGACCACCGCTTCCTCGTCATTGTGATTACGACAAGAACGCGTGGCCGCCCCGCGAATCCTTGGTCAATACGCGCGAGTAGCATACAATCGGCTAACACTTTGAATTTCGGGTAACAGTGATACGATTCGTAAGATTCTAAAAGTACCCTGATCTTTTTGTGGATATTTCCCTTGGACCTGGTGTGGACTTACTAGATTTAAAAAAGACTCATTGGACTCGGTGTAGACTAACTGGACTTGTAAATTTACTGGACTCGGTGTGGATTCATTGGACACCGCGTAGAATTGCTAGACTCTGTGTAGATTCATTAGACCCTTCTTCCTTGTAAGAAGTCTGTTGACTAATAACGTTGACTCCACTTTTCCCTGTGAAGTGCATATAGTTATAGTCCTAAAGGATCCAAGGTCCTAGAATGTCTGTAAGAGCGTGACGAACAACAGGCTCCATGGACCAGAGAGTGATCGTTCCGTCGACACCTCGCGGCGCCGCTGAGACCACCGCGAGGATCATCATGAAGAACGAATCGGACACTGCCTTACACTTGCAGGACCAGTCCTCCATCACCCACCCGAATTCATCCGCGGTTGTCCCTAGGACCAGTCTATCGATCACCAGCAGCTTGAATCAGGAGCAGAGTCTGGACTCGCTGATCTGCAACCCGTCCAGCACGGAGCTGCCCAGGAAACCGGGCGCGCGTCGCCAGGAGAAACCGCCATATTCGTACATCGCGCTAATCGTGATGGCGATCCAGTCAAGTCCTGGAAAGAGGCTAACGTTGTCGGAGATATATTCGTTTCTGCAACAACGATTTCCATTCTTCCGGGGCACATATCAAGGATGGAAGAACTCCGTCCGTCATAATCTCAGTCTGAACGAGTGTTTCATTAAGCTGCCGAAAGGATTAGGCAGACCAGGCAAAGGACACTACTGGACGATAGATCCTTCGACGGAGTACATGTTCGAGGAAGGAGGTTTCCGGAGACGACCTCGGGGCTTCCGTCGCAAATGCCAGGCTCTAAAGCCTCAGTACCCTCAGTACTTCTCCGGAAGTGGACCAGTAGGTGTCCAGGCACCTGGATACGAGAACCTGGCACCTGGAGGTATGGAGTACGCAAATGGATACCAGAACCAGTATCAGAATTATCAGGAGTACGCGATGTACGCTCCTGGCGCCGCGGTTTCCGCTGACTGGGCTTACCCGGAGGCGAGCTACAAGACACCCCCTATCGCGGAAGTGACTTACAAGACGACGGAAGTCACTTACAAAACCGGGGAGCCGTCGGTTTACAGGAACGGGGAGCTCGTCGCTTTCAAGAGCGAGCCCGGTTATCCCAGGAGCCAGGATCAACTGACCTACAGAGCTGCTGAGGGATTCTCGGTGAAGGATCACCAGCAACATCATTCAGAGACGGCATACAAGGACAACGAGGCCATGATGGCTTACAAGTGCCAGTCGAATCCTGCGGCCACTTCGCAAACAACTGGCCAGGACTATTACGCGGGTTACGGGCTTGGGGTCAACAATGTCGCCGGTAACGTGAACGCTGCTATTCAAGGGATGCCGGAAACCGGGAACAGCAGCCCCGTAGGGAACGTTAGCTCGACGCATAGCGGTTGTCAGACACCTGTAACGGATAACGGTGAGTACTTTGTTGACTGTGTGTAGTTGAATTTTTAGTACGACTGGTGACTGAGCTTTTATGGGTGTATTAAAACAGTAAGTTTCTATTCTAAATTGATAAATCGATAAGAATAATTAAAACACTGTCTCTTCCACGAATAGACTTGAGTAAACTTTTAAACTTGAGAGTATATTTAAAATATTTGAAGTATGTTTTGTGAAAAATTAGTTAGTGGAAGTTGGAGTTTCGCAGTATTCGCAGACATTGATCTGTCGACGCGATTCCCGAGTCCATCTCCGGACGGAGGACAACAATGACAATTCTTGACACTCGATGGGGCCATCTGGAAAACCGGAGACGGTTTATGAGCTTCGAGGCGCCGGATAACGAAACTGGCGGATTCTCGTTCACAAACTGTCTCGACACGATTTACATTCATTTGGCCGTACCTCGTGTTGAAATTCTTCTAACTACAATATTCATCTTTCTTGCATTAATTAACTTGATTTCGTGTTGCGTGAATTTATAATGTCAATTATTCATTGAAGGGATGAAAAGTAAGTTTTAAGAAATGATTATAAATATATCAAACAACATTCGGTGCCCTTTGTAGCAAGTGAAAGTCAACATGATTTCTGTTTAATAATAAGGGACGAGGGCACTCTTCGCGCGAGCCGACAGACACGAAATCACCGTGGTTGACAGGACCTATTAGTCCGGGGTGACATTCCTGTCACGCCCCACGCGAGAAGTCGTAATTCGTAACTGGTAACTGAACACGTGTAACGCGGCGCGACACGAAGTCCCTGACGCGTTTCCCCGTCAGATTAATTTAGCGTGGCCACCCCCGTTTCCACGGGGCGGCAATTAAATGCTCGTTAAACACCTCCCGACGTTGTAAAACGCTCGAGCGCACCATCAATTTCGAACAATTTGTCTCGATCTTCAAACAAACGAATAACTTACTGTTTTCTATTTCCATTTATTTAATTTTCTTCTTATTAACTCTGACATTATTTGTAAATGGTGCAGAAACTAAAGTTGCAAACTTATTATGCCTAAAGTGAGTTTACATGTTGATGGTCTTTAAGTTAGGATCGATAGAAATTTTCATAGAATTTGATTATTTTCTATATCTTTAAATGCTGAATGTATGTAATAGGTAGTAATAATGATTGTTTGCAAAGGAAAAGGCATGGAAACACGTTCAAGCTCGAAATTCAGGAATTAAAATTCTGGAGTAAAAACATTGGTAACTATAGGTCGTAACGTAGTTTCGTTTATGAATGAACCAACACCATGAATGCAACAACATACTACAATCGCCGGGCGATAAACAAATGATCAGGAGGAACGAAAATACACGTTTTTTTGTATCGGTTACCGGTAGTCGCGTGCTAGCAAGTGAGGTCTCGAATCGCTTATCGCCTAAACATTTACAAGTGGCGTAAACAAGATGGTTCTTTAATCTAAGTACATCGACCGTGCCACCTCAAACATTAGCCCGTTCGTTTATTAAACCTCTCCGCAGAACCAGTTTTGATCCGCAGATCCCGGTTCCAAAGAAGTTTTATGACAGTGAAGTATACGTTGAGAACTGTTTACAATATTAATGAAATATTCATTGGAATAATATCTAATACAGTTAGTAATTTGATAAATATTAATAGTCAAGATCCTTCAATTCATATGAACACATACAACAAATTTTCCATTGTCTGAATTTTTTTACAATATTTCTAATTATTTTAAAAAATATAAAAATATTATCATTCAGTTGTTGGCAATTTCAAAATCAATATTGAAACGAAGCAATTGAAATACTGAGACCTGTATACCTTTTAATGCCAGCCATATTGAATTTCCGCTGTGAAGTTTACGCAAACCAAACTATTTAAAATTACTCTATTTAAAAATTATTCTCTCTTTAAAAACCTTTCTTCATTCATACATAAAGATCTAAACTTTTAACAATTCCCGAAGTAAAAGAAAAACAAATTAAGTCTTCATCCAAGGTACTTCAAAGTACCATTTTCATTCAGCTACGTCAAAAAGTCCATATACTTATTAATCATTATAGAATCACTAATTCCAAAGAAGTTTCCTGTAAGCGCGTCGATTACTTAAAAATTCACGCAGAATCGGCTAGCGATTCGATAAACGAGATCAAGAGACAAGTGCGCAACGACTGTTCCGAAAAGGGCGTCGTGTGTGGTCCCAATGGCAGTGCTGTCAGTCAAATTCTCTCCCCGGACGGCTCCACAATCCTCCGCACTCCTCCGCGAGATCCCGAAAGTTTCCCGGGCGATCGGCTCGCGCAAATTCTTTTTTCCCTCTTTCTCTGTGTTCCTTTTGTCTCGTTTTTGTTTCGAACTGCCGGCGCGTTCTCGAAACCGTCGTCGAAAGGGAACGGTAGAGAATATCTGTGCACACGCGCGCGCACGCACTAACAACGATCCCCATAGTCGCGAGTAGAGCGCGATCGCTCCAGAAATACATCCCGGGAACCTGTATAGAAAAAGAGAAAGAGGAAAATCCGGGGGCCTACCGAGGAGGCGCCTGCAGATTGATCTCGTTTACACTTTACTGACTTGTACCGGTGAAGAGTGCCGGAAAAGGGGGATGGTGGGGTGGGCGATGGCGGACGGAAAGGGCGCGTGGGTGGCGGCGTTTATCCCCTTGCCCGAATCTGCCGGTGTATCGAGGTGGAGACGCTATGGATTGTACTTGTAACGAGAGCGGCTTGAATGGGGACGATCCGTCGACGTAATGGATCGACGATTCCATGGTGTCGCGGGTATTCTTTTAACCCTTTAGTTCCCGGTAGCGTCGCCTCGAAACCACATATTTTGATATCAGTGAACTGCGAAGCTGTGGACTAGTCGTGAAATCACTAGTATAATATTGCTATAATAATTGCCTTCACGTCATTATTATTATTATTACTAGCATCTTTTTACAAGAATACTTATTTTTGTTAAAATGATAAGTTACTTAACGTGCATTGTGAAAATAAACGTATTTTCCCGAAATTTTCTTATTTTGGACCTAATGGTTAAGGGTTGCGTAGATCTGAAAATAAGGGCTGTCACTATTGTTTGGAAGTATAGAGTGTTGGCTTTAATTGCTGAGTACTTCATTAAAAGGTTTCTGCAAAGTGAATATCAATTCTAGTAAGGAATAATCGTTTCTTGATTACTTTTGGGTTGCTTTATATTCTGTTGAAGATTAAAGTAGACGAGTAGTTTCTTATTTCTTAGTTCCGCTGTTGAGTTTTGAATCTTTGGTTCATTTACCTGGGTCTAGAACTTGTGATTCAAACGTTGCAAACTGAGTGTCTATTGAGCGACATCAGGTAATATTTCTATAGTTGTTGGAATTGTCTAAATTGTGTGAAATTGAGCAAACGTTGTTACTGTACATTTGAATCGTACGTTGCTAGAAAACGGAGTGACCAGTGGCGCGACAAGATGCCGCAGAAAAACGAATTAGAGCGGGAAAGGCAGACAGAGAAGGGAGGATGGCGTCGAGACACGAGTGAAGTGGTCACTTGAAGAAGAACTGCTCGAGAGCTGCCGGGGTTTCAGATTTATCGTACCTATACAAGGACCTATTTCGTATCGTAAGATACTTCTGTTGCTTTTTCTTCTTTTTCTATGGGTCGCGTCCGTGCGTGTGGTCCACGGTGAAATTTCTGAAAAATTTATCAGTTCAAGGACGCGCTACTTGAACGCAGATACTTTGACTCAAGCAGAGCCTCCTCGGTATTCGCATTACAATTAGATTTTACAATGATACGCAGCTTGCAAAGAGAAGAAACAGGATATGATAGCATTAACTCCCTTACCAAGAATGAATGAACGATGAACTATAAAATCGTTTGCAAATAAATTTACTGTCAATGATTCGTGTTTTACAACCCGTTCAAACACAATAAAACTAAAAGATTTATCAAACAGCGATAAAGTATCCATTTGTTTCATTCTCAGTTCAATAAACCCCTCCACTTGTTTACAGGGTCGTTTTTCAATCATAAAAGCTTGTAGAGACCATATCAAGAATTTTATCCACTTTAAAAAATTGAACGAGGAAAATCTTTCGCACCTAGCAATTATACCTGTAGTCTCAGCAAGATTATAAAACACGTTAACCACAATAACGAATAGCAATCTCCAACAAAAATTCTCCTTCAGGAATTTCAGGAAGAAGATCTTTTGATGATGATACAATGAAGACTTCGCTAGGCTAATCAGAGGATGTCCATTTTACTTTGTTCCAGGGATAAAGATGCAATGTTCCAACTCGAACTCGACCAGCTCCGGGGGTGGACTGATCGACCGGAAACCGTCGTCCTACTTCGGCCACCCCGCAGGATCGGTGACTTTGAGCTCGTTGAGCTCCCTAGGCTCGCTGAACCTGAGCAACTTCGGCGGCCTGAGCATATCGAACATACCTGGCTCGAACATCCATCACGGAACGACGACGCCGTCGTCGGCTATGTACTACGATCAGATCAAGTACAGCATGTGAACGCGCGTGTCGAGGGTTGTGAATCCGGAAGGACAGAACGTACTATGGTGAAAGCTAGTGTGTCGGACTTTCGGGGACAGTGAGACGAAACGGAGTCTGACCAGAAACTGAAGCAACTGCGGGCACACCAGTGTTCCTTCTTTCTGCGAGGAAAGCAGAGTCCGTTGAAAAAAGAAATATCGGTTAGTGCAATGCGAATGGAGAAGCTTTGTTCTAGGAATATTCTATGAATCTCCTCTAGCCTGCGGATCTGTATGCAGTTTCTTTGATTTCCTAGAGTATTTTATAAGTCGATTGAACAAATTATTACCGTATGAATAAAGGGAAAATGTTTTCACCCTTTTGCCAATGCAAACATTTTTTTCTGAGTGTTGTTCTTTTTTAACGTAGAAATTCGCAGTCTAGTTGTTACAGATATTCCTATTGCGATGGTATCGAAATGACCTAATAATTAACACGAAAATCGCGTCAACTATATTAATTAATATTCTCTTAATCTCTTGAGGGGCATTTATAATGGGGAAGATATAATACGAATTTCCTCGCGGAGAGAATGCTGCTGTTTGGCTAGCTACATCCTGAATCGATCTCTATTATACGAAAGAAAGCGTGTATAATGTATAAGTTGTAAAAAAACGAGAAGGGAATAGACGAAACGTTTTATTTATATTTATAGTGAACTATGAATGTTGTTAATTTAAGCCGCGGAATAGATACTGTACAATTAAAACGTTCTTTAGTAAAAAAGAAAACGAATGGACATTTGTTGCATCAATGGCGTTCACGTTCTTCACCCTTCATACTGACGATTGGACCGCGGCGGTTTATGCAACACGAAAATAAATATAACACTCAATGACGTCAAGATCGTTCTACGGTGACGACAAACAACTTGCTGATACCGGAAGTTCTTCTCGCGTCTTATTTCTCATTCACGAAGTAATTCCACGAATTCATCTCGGTCATCGAGCAGCTTGGAGCTTAGCGTAATCTCATGTAGCGGAATCATGCTTCCTGTCAGATATAAAAAGTAGTTTTCTCTATGTCTAGCAACTTAAAAATATTATTTACACTATATAGATAAAATACCTATCATTTAGCAGATACTTAAACACTTGGGAATTTAAAAGCTTCCAAAGAATTAGAAATACTCTCTGAATTTTTACTACCCTGAACTCTGAGAACGCCAAAGAGCTGCTCTAGATCTCCGGAAACACCAATCACTATTTTCTTTAAAAAGATTTCCTTGTCTCAACAATTTTTTAATGAGTATAACGCTTTACGACTCTGAGAGCGTACAACTGTACATTCTCGGTCTTTTCAGATTTTTTCAGCGCTCAAGAAAAAAGGAAATAAAAAGGTCCGAGGTTCCAGGACACTGGTAGCTCTAGATCCTCCGGCAGGAGGTTATAAAGAAGATAATACCCACCGTCAATGATATGCTACCGGGTTAGTGTGGAACAGGGTTCTTTCTATTGGAACAGCTTGTTGCCTGGTCCCCGTCATAAAAATGAACTCGTTGGAGGCTCTTCCTGGCCGGGATCTTATTTGAGCAATATGGAGCTCCATCGGACATTCGGTCACGTGTTCAAATAGCGTCGGGCTCCTTTCCGAAACGTTTCTATAGATCACGTGTCGCACCTTTTCGCGGAAACGCCGACCCAATAATTGATCCTGTCACGTCTCGAAATAGTCAGCGACACTCGATCCAGATCGCATTATCGCGGTCAAGGAGGAGACACAAGGTTGACGCTTAGAAAGGTTCAAGAAATATTCAAGAAGCATCAGTCCTTTGCATTTTGAATAGACCAATATTAAACTGGTTGCAATCCTGATTAAAAAATTCGAAAACTGTGATTATTAATTGGAATACGATCTTTAAGTTTAAAGTTTATAGAGTCAAGATATGTTGGAGTAAAATATTTTAGCATTTTTGCGTATCCTCAGCTGATCATTACTTGTAGAACAAATTTAAAACATTTGTTTAACTCGTGTAAGAAGAAATTATACGCAAAATATTATTAACGCAATTAATCGTCGGTTCTTGCACTCGTTTTGTTGTACTTAAGTGCAAATCACATTATACAATATAAAAGGAGCTTTGTCCCGTTCTATTGGTGTTGCGGTATCTACCGATAATTTCGTTGAATCGGTTCACAGAATCAAAAGGCGCGATTGCTTATGTAATAAATTAGAGAACAGTACGCGAGATGGCAGATCGCATGTGGTGTCGGCTTACACGAAGCAGATTAATCATCGACATTAATTTCGCGCTCGGATTAAGCCTGCTTGCACCATGCAATGAAACGTTATTTATTTAAGTGTAACATTGGCTTGCTCAAACGAAAAACTATGAAGCAGTACAGGACAGTTTTTAAATATCCAAATAGTGTAATTCACCATCAACGTTGTTACTGAATTGTAAAATTTCTTTGCAACGGTATATTTTCAGTGGCAATCAATTAATACCATCAATAACGCCAATGTTTATAGGCATATTTTATTTTGTTTTAAGAACCGGTTGCTTTGTCGATTTTCATCAAGATCACGTGATCTGGGTACTAAATTTGTACGAAAACGAGCTATCCCTCGAGCGAGTTGTCTGGAACGCGCGTAAACCAGACGACGAATATGCACGAGGTGCAAGAGGAGTCACTCAATGACGCCGTTGACAGGCTATCCGCTGTGCTCCGCCGGGCCTGCGTTTCTGCGATACTTTTCCCGAGCTAGATCGTTAATTCTACGAATCCTGGATGATATTCGTTTAACCTACTCATCATTACATCAGAAACTACTAAAATAATTGTTCAATGATTCAAATGTAAAATACGTCTGAATCACGCAAGATGATTGTTAATAGATTCCTAGTACCTGAAAATCAAAGCTAAATCTTCCTCCTCAACTTCAATTAATTCATCGTACGTAAGTCGCGTCCACTTGTAGCAATCTTGAATAATCCACTTCTACCAAATCAAAGTTCCAGACAAATAATGATCCTTGAACCGTGACGCAAGATAGTTAACCTGAAAGATAAGTGAACGAGGGGATTAGTGATTTTTGGAATTGTCACCAGAAGCTTATAAAACCGTTTGGATCCAATAAATTAGGAAATAATACCGATGATCATTTTATGCAAATTTATACTTACATGAATTTTTAAAGTAGCGATCCGGGGAATTTGGAAGACTGCATTATCTCAAGGCGCGATCGTAGTGAAGCGATCGCGGTTAAAGAGGAAACGAGAGAGAGAGAGATAGAGAGACAGAGAGAGAGGGGGTGGGAAAGAGAAAACAAGAGCGAAGGGTGAACAAGATGAAGAGAAAGGGTGGGGCAGTTGCGGGAGGAAGGGGTTCGCTCTAAAATAATAAACTGGTCGACGCGTTGCGGGACTAGACATAGTCGGAACAAACGGTTCACGCGATTTACACTGCACAGACGCGAAGATAAAAAGCCTGGTCTTAAATCACCGTTATTAAAAAGGAAGCGATCGTTTGGAACGAATGACGTATGAACTATCGTTAATCGTCTAATGTGATCAATTGAAATTTCGATCTCCATAAAATAAAATGAAATTCCTAGCATTACTTGAAACAAAAAAAACTTTATAATCGTTATTACGTTTGAACTCTTTTGTTGTTCATTTGAACAACTATGGACTTTTGTTCAAATCCTATAATACTACTCTCGAAATCACTGAAGAGATTACACAGAGTAGTGTAGAAGTTGTTACTGTCGTAATTGTAGTTAAGTACCTTAATAATTGATGCAGAATATATAATTTAACGGGATTCGACTTTTGAAAATAAGAATCTCCTACTCAGTCGGTATAAGGTAGCGCGTCCAGTGCCATCTGTGTAACTTAAGCTTGTACAGCCAGTTAAAGAAGTGTTCTAGCCTGAAATCGTGAATGTATTCTTTTAGAAAAAAAATTCAAGAGTATTATGAAAATACATTTGCATCTTGAACTGATAAACAGCATTTTTTAACCCTTACCATTGTTTTTTAACATTTTAAATAAGTTGCAGAAGAATTAATTTGTTCTATGAAAATTTGTTCCCCCTTTATACAAGGTTAGTTGCGCACGCACATCTGCACATCATATGCACACCAACAGGTCTGATCAGCGGCAGTAGGCAACCGGCTACTTTGTGCAGAAGTTCTTAAGAAATACGTATTTTATTACTTATATTAAACCAATAATGGAGGAAATACTATCGAAGTTACTTGTAGCCGATAATGTAACGATACAACAGGTACGTTTAGACAAATGACAGTTAATAAGAGCAACAGATTTTGTGATGTTCGAAACACGTGTTCAGTCCAGTTGATAACCACTTCAAATACGGTCGAGGTTATTTTATTAAATCTTCGTTGCTAATCGTACCAGCTGATGCTGAGTTTTCGTTTATGCATTGGATCTATGAAATAAATGAAATACTATATTTCCTGCAACTATACCCTTTCTTTTATTAGCATTGATGTATTAGTATGCATGTCATGTGCTCTAAGTCTGTCTTTTAATAAGCACGAACATCCGTCCCATTTATTAGCATGTAGTTCTTCAAGGTCTTCTATATAACAAGAGAGTTTTATGATATATTTAGCAAGAAGAAATATTCTATATATATGATTTATTGCAGGGAACTGCAGAACTCAGAGAAGCTTTTAAAAAACCAGAGAGTACACCAGCATTGTGTCAGTTGATTGCATCTTCACCAAATTCTCAGGTTGATACTTTTATTATATATTAATTCAGTTATAAATTTCATATAATAGGCAACTCATATGCTTAGATACGACAATGTGCAGCTGTGTTACTTAGGAAGCGTTATGGCAAAGGGAACCATTGGCTTAAATTGCCTCAACATGTGCGCACGGAATTTAAATCAATAATTTTACAGGTAAGGAGGTATTACTTTAAAACATATTTTTATTTTATCAAGGCATTGAATTTTTATTGTACTCTAGGCACTAGTTAATGAACCAGAGAAATTTGTGAAAAATGCAATTGCCCAGTTAGTAGGAATAATTGTAAAACATGAATTACCTAATAATGGGTGGCCAGAGCTTTTACAGTTCGTTCAACAGTTAATTTCTAGTGAAAATTTATCTGACAAAGAGGTATGAAAATTTGAGAAATATGTGAAACTTGTGAAGTGTACGTTGTATTTTATTTCTCTGAAGCACAAATTTCTTGTAGTTGGGAACCTACACATTGTCAATTATGACAGAAGTTGCACCTGATGCGTATCAAAGACATGCAGCATCAATTGCAGCTCTTTTGGGTCAAACATTGAACAGTTTACAAGATTTAGGAAATCCTGTTGCATATTACGTCCTGAAAATAATGCAAAGCCTTGTTCCCTTAGTTCAAGATAATCAGATGGTAAGTCTCATGTGATTAAAATTTAATTAAACATGTATAATTAAGATGCTTTAATAAAGGATTACTGTAACAGATGGTAAATGCTTATAATCAAATGATGCCTCAAGTAATGACCACAATACAGTCCCTCAGTGTTTCTAATGAGGACAAAGCTATGGAATGTTTTGAACTAATAGATGAATTATGCGAAAACGCAATTGATGTGATAACGCCTCATGTGAAACTTCTTGTTAGTATGTGCCTTGCAATTGCTGGTAACAAATCATTAGATAATGCTCTTAGAGTTAAAGCAGTAATTTCTATTGGTTGGTTAGCAAGGACAAAGAAAAAAGCCATGTTAAAACATAATCTTGTAGAACCTATTATAGGTAAGTTGCTTCAAGGGACATAAAGTCCTTTTCCTCTTTATACACAGGTGAATTTTCTATTATGACCTAGTGTAATCTTCATTATTAGATACGTTATTCAGTCTTATGTCCACACGACCCGAGGACAATGAGGATGAAATTTATTTTACTGAAAACGAGGACAATACACCTGTAACTTGTGCTACTCAAGTTTTAGATTTACTTGCACTCAATTTACCACCGGAAAAATTAATTCCTCAATTGGTACAGTTTCAAGCACTTTTACTAGCTTTTTCTGCATGGAATTACTCTACTACTCTGTTCTTTCATTCTTGTAGCTGCATTACATTGAACCTAGTCTTCAAGGAACAGATGTATATGCGAAAAAAGCATCGTATCTTGCAATGGCTGTATTAGCAGAAGGTTGTTCGGAATACATCCGCACTAAATACCTTGAATCTTTCTTGCGTTGTACCTGTCAGGGAATCACCGATTCTGTTCCTGTGGTGCGCAATGCTGCTCTCTTTGCCCTTGGGCAGTTTTCCGAACATTTGCAACCAGACATTTCAAAATACTCTTCAGAATTACTACCTGTGTTATTTGAATACCTTGGTCAAATCTGTGCTCACATTAAACAAGAGAAAAAGGCGCCACCATCAGTCGGTCGCATGTTTTATGCGTTAGACATGTTTTGTGAGAATTTGAATGAAAGTCTTTTACCATATTTACCAACATTAATGGAAAGACTTTTTGAAATTTTAAATTCTGACACTCCAATTCACGTTAAAGAACTTTCGCTGAGCGCCATTGGTTCAGCAGCCTTAGCTAGTAAAGAGCAAATGTTGCCATACTTTGAAAGGGTTCTTTCCATTTTGAACAGTTATCTTTCGGAACAACAAACAGAGGAAACCATATGTCTTCAAGTACAAGCAGTTGGTTCGTATGGTTAAAGGTACTCAACTTTTGTGCGATGTTTAATATTATTGTTAAATCCGGTTATGAAATTACAGATACACTCGGGGTTCTTGCAAGAACAATTGGTAATGAAAATTTTGCTCCTTTGGCCGATAAATCCCTTAATTTTGGGATTAGTTTATTAAAGGAAACACAAGATCCAGATTTAAAAAAATCCATTTACGGTCTGTTTGCGTCAATTAGTACCATATTGAAGAAAGATATGGCATCCGCTTTGCCGGAAATTATTGAGTATATGATATTAAGTATAAAAAGCTCAGAAGGCATTGTGGTATGTAGATTCTAAACAAGAAAGCAAAAATAATAGAAAGTCAGTTTGCAAGAATATTTTATTTTTGATAGCCACACTATAAAGAAGACGAGAGTTCTGCTCTTCCAGTTTATGACGACATTAACGAAAGTGAAAATGAAAGCGAAGAAGACATTGAAAACACGGATAATGAAGATGATGACGATGACGCAGTAGGTTACAGTGTTGAAAATGTATACATTGATGAAAAGGAGGAAGCAATTTTAGCTTTAAAGGAAATTGCGGAGCAGACAGAGTAAATCATCTAAACACATAATTATTAATTTGATGAGTTTGTTATATCATTTTACATGTGGCACTTTTATTGCAGAGAAGCGTTTTTACCATATCTTCAAAGATCTTTCGAGGAAACATTCAAATTGTCCAATTATCCTCAAGAAGATATTCGTAAAGCTGCTATTGATGGACTTTTACAGTTTTGCATTAATTTCTCAAAAATTAATACCAACGAAGGAAAAGAAGCTTTGTTGAAAGCTCTCTCCGTATACATACCAAAATTATCAGAATTAATACGATTAGACGATGAACGAAGTGTAGCGATTAGTGGTTTGGACGCTTACGCCGAACTTCTAAAAGAAATAAAGACCGATGTTTTTATAGGAGAGGGACACAAAGAAGCTATAATGAATTGTATCCTGGATGTTATGTTAGGCTAGTATCCAATACAAATTTATAACCTTTTCAAAGTTTCAGTAATACTTTATATCTAAACTATGGTTTCCTACAGGCAAGACAGAATGCCAGGATCAAGAGGAAGCGGATGAAGTAGAGGCCGAAGCTGAACAAGATGAATTATTAGTTGAATGCGCTGGTGACGTACTGACCAATCTAGGAAAAGTAATCCCTCCAGAAGAATTCGCCATTTTCTTCCAAAATGTGCTACCTAAACTTTTAGACAGATTAGTATGTTTCTACCTTTGCCCAGCACAATCATGGCTCAATACTAAGTCACAGAATTGTATTCTTTAGTTAAATGTATCCTTTCAGAAAAAGAACAAATCAGAAGCGCAAAGATCATTCGCTGTGGGGACCATTTCAGAATGTTTCTCGGGACTTAAACATACTGCCAACGTTACTCAACTTCTTCCCATATTACTGAGACTCACGGCTGATCCAAGTGATGAGGTCCGCAATAATGCCATTTATGGAATTGGTGAACTTGCGTTGCACGCTAAAGACTCTGTATTTCCGTATCCTTTCAAACAATCGTCTAAAAAATGATCTAACTACTGTACATAGATCTTTCAAGAAATTAAGATATTTGAATATTTCTTAACAATACTTTCATAGGTTTTACTCCGACATTTTATCGGTTCTCTCCAACGCTCTTAGCAAAGAGACTCATGCAGGAGCTCGTGATAATATCGTCGGCGCGATTGCACGACTCATCATCACCAATTGTTGGAATTTGCCTCTGGACCAAATATTCCCAGTTTTTGTGGAGCAGTTGCCGTTGAAGGAAGATTTCGAGGAAAATAAGGCAGTTTTTAGAAGCGTATTGACGCTGTATCAGGCGGGCCATTCCATTTTAAAACCACACATGCGTATGTTGTTGAAAGTGGCGTTCAATGTATTATACGAGGGAAAAGCTACTGATGATGGTGCGTTCCGCCATGTATTTTGCTGTTTTATCAGATCATGATGGTTATTAACATTCTTATGCCTGTTCTTTTTTTTACAGAAGCGAAGCGTTTCGTAAGGGATTTCATTCATTCTGTGCAACGAGACTTTCCAAATGAATGGAGTTCCATATCCACCGAATTTTCCGAACAGGTGTTTGATGATGTTCAACAGATATATCGAAACATATGAGAATATAAACCTATGACAGAAAAAATTATTATTAATTATTCCGGATTAGATGAGACATGCAGACTGATATGTGAAAATATTTTCGTCGCGAAATATAACTCGTTTTTCTATTAAGTTATACATATCGTAACTGAGGTTTCTCGCGTCAGTTGTGCTAGTTCACAATCTTTTATATATATATCCTCTGTTTAATACTGTTCACGAAAGCATAGTATTGGACTTTCAATAAGTGTAATTAATCGAATAAACGATGGAATAGTGACGTTTTATTACATTCGAATCTTCTAGCTTGTAAATGTACGTAATAAGATTTCACAGACACAAAAACTGCATTTCTTATATGGAGATATATATATATATATACACTGATTGGGCTGTTGATATTAAATTCTAGTCTGCTGATTGGTTTTTTTTCATTTTTTTTTCTTGATTTCCACTTCGGGAAGATTACTTTGATACTCATCGTGCTATTTTTTCGAAATTGTATTAATCAGCGAAATTGATCACGTTAAATTATTTCTAACGAATTGCCTAACGGTCGGTGATTTTTAATTGTAACTGTTGAATGCGCCCTATAAAAAAGCGTAAACTATATTGCTATTAAGGAGCGGACACCTTTTACCGGTGCTCATGTCTCGCGTTTGTTTGTAACTGAAAATGCTCGATGTACCATGGAGCATTGTATGTATACATTGAACATAAGTGTATTATTTGAAGAAATAAAAGTGTTACACTATATCCTTTTTATAAAACAGTACGTGTGCCTTTCTTATCTTCGAAATTGTACGGCTAAAAATACCCGTGCAAACATAAAACTGCACGCAACATTATCATTACAGAAACGAGTTTGGGTATCATCAAATAGCAATATCGTGTTTCTGATTCATCAATGGAGAATACAAAAATATTTCGATTGGATTTCTGTCCCTTGTTATTAATCATTTAAAAGCAGACAATTTAAAAATAAACTAAACATTCGTATTTTCCAATTTTTGAGTAATAACGTACACAGCAACAGTAATAGGATTTTCATTGATATAAATATAGAGTTTCACGCGATGTTATCGATATATTATCTGGCATTATAAGATAACTCATTGATCTGTCGTATTTACAGAGACTTGCCGAATACCGTCCTTACTTGGAAACATTCTACCTCGACAGTGGCCATCGCAGTGTTGCTCATTCACATAAAAATTAATAAATCAATCATACAATAATTTCTGCTCGTGTATATATTCATCAATTATTTAAAAAAAAATGTGTTTGACCAAGATCAAGTGTTCAACGTTATGTCCATGATAATTGACTGTTATGACTATTAGCGCTCATTCGTCTTTTAACAAGTGTGATGCGTTAACTCAAGTCACGACTGTGAAAAAGTATGATTAGTGAAAATTGAGAAAATCAAGAAACATTTCGTGTCACCTTTAACCATCGTCGACGAAAATCAAGCGAGTAGTAAAGAATCATTGATGAAATCGGTACGTTAACAATCGAGCGCTGGAAAGAACGAAGAACGCCATTGGAAATCCGTTGGACCCTAGACAGGCGCATGAGTTCGAAAACCAAGGTATTCAAGCATGACGTCATTCTGTTTGAAAACGATCTTGTCGGCAGAAATACAGCACGTGCCGACCGTTACGCTTCCAAAGAACAGGAAACCGACTCTAACATCGATGTACAGTAATATGATCACGTGGACAGGCTTCACGGAGATTGTGCAGCAACGCGGACGTTACATACGCAAAAAGCATGGGAACACGAAATAACCTGAAAACGTGCGTGCAGCGAATACTGGGAAAGAGAAGATCTGCTGTGATCGACAGATGAAACGGTACACGAAAGAAAGAGATGCCTATGTATTCGCGTCAAGATTTGAACACGACGCGTGCTTCCTACGAAGCGTGCAACACGCTCGGAGAAAGTGTTCCGTACACGTATACCGTCACGATGAGCCTCACAGCCAGATGATCCCGTCCGTTTTCGTGGTACCGGTGGCTAATACGAACCTGTCGATCGACGACCTTCTGATAGCGAGACGACGGAAGTCATAAAGCGTCGCCGAGGTTCTTCTCGTGCCATTGAGCCGGGTGAGTTAGTCATCGGCAATCGAACGCGTGTGTACCCACAGGCAGCGCGCATCCACGTACACGGTGTATCGAAATTCCGCTGTGTCGCTTTTCCAACGGCGTTCTATATACAAATAAGAGCATCAGTTTCACGAATAATTTCTTCGACTCCGATTACAACCAGATTCTTCGTTGGAAACAGAAAAAACATACGGTACACGTATTACACAACAACGAATTCTCGGTACGCTGACCAAACGCGGGAAGAATGATCGTAACCGGAAGTTTCGAAATTTAAATATCGACCTGTCTCGAAATCGTTTTTCTTATTCTGTGGGATTAGCGAAGGATACTTTGATCCTTAATCGAACGGTGCATCGATATTTTTGTCCATCGAAATTACACTGAAGAATGTTATACCGATGGAAGACTGTAACGTACAATTTTAAATTTTCCAATTTCACCGATGGTATAATTTCGTAATCGCACGGTGCCTCATAAGAATCGATTAACGTTATCGGTGGACGAAAGTACTCGCACACCATGAGCACTGGGGAACGTGCCGTGACGATTAACAGGTTTCCGAGTGCCGGGTAGGCGGCCAAATTTTCGGACACCCTGTACGTGCACGCATATCGAGTGCTTGATGCTGGCGTGCGTCCTTGGGATCTCCACCATGACTCGAATCGAAAAGGAGCCGTAGGTGTACGACCCATGTCCGTGGCTCGATTGTGTTACCTGTCGAGCTTACCATGCTTCATGGAGATATCGCTAGTGGAAAGTTTCGTCAGACGAAAGTGGTTTATTGCGCGCGACCGTTCACTGCGGCTAAATCGTCCGATCCACCGGCCAATTGTCCGAGCAACGTGTCTACATAGTGGAAACCGTATACCGTGCGCGCTATAGTGGACAGTTTGGCGGAAAATACGAATAGGGCGGAGGGTGTCGCCTGTTTCTGTGCTTTCGGGTGAGTGTTCATCGTCATACGAAAATAAATAAATATTATATCTCGGTAAGTACCACTGAAGCGAGTATGTGGTATCAGAGTGTTATGTTCAAACTGAGCGGAAGCGTACAATAGAATTTAAAGGAGAGTTTAAAATCGGCACTTTTCTGTGTACGCGTCGAGTACCTTGTACCAGATAATAACTGTAATTGTCATGTTCGATTAATCAATCTTTCTGAAGAATCTCTTCACGTTTCATGATAGACGTTTATTAATCTATAAAACATCGGAGGGGAACAACAAAAACGTGATATTTCTTTAGAAACAATATCAGTGGAAAATATATCTATAGTATCTGTACGCCCTTTTGCATTTTTTTACTATTGTCGCAGATTCCATTGAAGTTAACCGCAACTGATTTCTCAAGCGAGCGTCCTTCCACTTTGGTTTACAAAAAATCGATTCGTCACTTTGATATTATTAAAAGTACTTTCATCGGACGTGTATAAAATTTCTCTCAAGTATTAATAAGGGACTCTAATGAGAAATTGATGATTTCTTCGCATGTGACGTTCGAATGTGGTGCGTGGCTTTCCACTTATTTTCGTGTCGTTATTATATCGTTTCGGGAATCAGTTCGCGGACACAAGACCTCCAACCAGTTTTCTCGTTTTACCATTAAATTAACGATCGGTTTGCGGCTGGCCCAGCGTCGTAACGGTTTCCCGTGTCGTTGTAAAATTACGAGGAGACACGCTAGCTTTTTTTTTCCAAACAGCAATTACTCGCGCTACGTCGCCGACTGATTGCGTGATTCAGTCGGTCGCTCGATTATTCGGTCGTTAATCCGGCAACGCGATTATCAGCCGGCCAACGGTGCTCCTGTCAAAAGTTTGATCGATGTTGGCGGCCCGAACCATTTGAAACCCTAAACGGTCCCATTCGGCTCGCCGCGACCGTGGCGCGTGTTTCAAATTGATCGGACCGCGTTTTCGAATGTTTTCGAATGTTTTCGAATATGATCGATTCGATTCGCTTGAAAATAAAAGCAACATTACTTACCGTTGATTAATTACGTCTTACGCAAGGCCGACTCGAATTCATGCCAGCGCCCCTATGTAAAATCATTTATGTCACTGCGCAAGCGTACTGAACGAAATAGTGGGGGATTCCCTTTTGGTGACCTTGAACCGATGTCTTTTGTTACGAGCTCATCTCGTGACTCTAATTCTTATGAAATAAACAATTTGTTCTTGTATTTTGATTAGAATCTCGAGCATTTATAAAATACTTTTTAAATATGTAGATTTAACACACTGGATGGCATGAGGGTCACCGGTGAGCCCCAACCAAATCGAATTACCATAGTTCATTCAATTAAATATTGATTATTTGAAAACACTTCTACATTATAAATAGTATTATCTAATACGGTGATCTTCAGCTAGATGAACGTGCAATAATAATAATAATGCGATTCAATCAAATGATTTAATATTATATTTCTCCCATTTCGTGTATTTTGCGAGTCACTGCTGTGATTATAAATAACCTAAAAGGTGTAATAGACGCTACAATAAATATATGTAAGAAGATAAAAACTGTATAGTTGTATCAGCAACGATATTGATGAAAGTATTGTACACAAAAGATATAAGAAAACGTTCATGATTACATTAAAAAAAGCAACCAGATCAATCTTTTCTCCGTATGCCATTATTTCTATGAATTGCACGGTTTAGTTGTTAAAACGATCCGGAAGAGCATCGTTATAAATGTTTGCGACACTCCTTGCATACGAACACGCGAGTGCAGGATATGATTAAGAATAAACGATTAAAAGCCTGATCGGAGACGGCATATTGGGAGGCCACCGCGGTTTTCAATCGCGATTTATTATTTTCCTCACGTAGATGGATAAATAGGCTATAACATCACAGTGGACTTCATGGGAATCGTTATGCTGATTGCTATTTTAGCGCTTCAGTACTCAATAATAATATTTTTATTCCATTAAAAATTAAGGAATTCGAATTAATGTCACTCAATACCGACAACATCAAGACCAATTCATGACCAAAAGAATCGGATCAAACCATTTGAATCCATTCAATGTAGGACCTAGAAACTTGAATTGAAGTCATGAAGGAATGTCGAACTTAAATTTAATGCCCAGTTCGTCCAAGGACAACCTGTAGCCCAGCTAATTAAGAAACTTAAATCCAAGGCCATCCGGACCCAGTGACATATTAGAGATCCCTAGATCGTGGGACTTGAGCCCGAGGCCTAGTAGGTGCGAGACTCTAACTGTAAGCCCAAGACACATCAGACTCAAGGTTGCAAGACTGGGTGTTCCCAATATCTTGGAACCAAAAACAGACGGCTAAGTCTTCCCAGATCCACATACCCATTTTCCAGTTTCTCCCAAATTTACGGACCCACATTCTAAACCTAAGTATCCAATTCCAAGATCCCCTACACCTAGAAATTTATGTTCAAATGTTAAAATTTGCATGTTTGATGAATTTGGAACTTTTGCTACTGGGTTTGATTCATTTGTTCTCGTTGATGTTGAATTTGAATCTTTAAGGGCAGACCGACCTTTACGTTATCTCTGTTCGATTAAACATAGAAGATAAGTTCAGAAAGTATAGGATATTTTTGTTTACAACGAAAACACCTGGAAACCAGACGTGTTTACGGGGTGAATAACATCAAGCGATGCTCGCTCTGATTGACAAAGGTTCAATTCATGGATGCGCTCACTATTTCCGGTTACGTGAAGTATTCAACCGTGACACGTGGTTCACAATGGCCAAGCAGTTGCCCGTAAAATCTCACTTTCACACTCGGTGTCACCAAACCTAACATGAACCTTTTCTGCTTATTTCATTAAATATCATAAATAACAACTAAAAGACCAATACCTTCTCTGTGTTTATAATAAAGTATATTCTTGGTGAATTCTACCCGTTTAAAATTTGATTTATTGAATTCACTATTTATAGCAAGGTCCAGGCTAGATAGTTCTAAATCTACTCAATCCTTAACATTTTTTTTAAACTACAAAAATTCAGTTTCTCAATAAAGGCAGAATTTGTAGATGTGGATATATAATAAAAGCATTGTTTAAGCTGGAAAATGGCCAAGTAGCTTTTCTTAGCTTCTGGTCAGCCAAGTTCAGATTCCTATGCGGTAGAATTGAAATAGAGTCAGAACGGATCACCTTTTAATAGTACATAGTTACATAGTTCAATAGCTATCAGAGGGGAACAGAGGGTCACTGGTCAAAGAATGATCACGTGTGTGCTCGTCGCACAATTGTCATGAGGGCTGGGCGCGTTAAGATTCCCATCAGCCTCTAGCCCCAGTACAGAACTTGAGTCACGGCCAGCCGATCGAGATCGCAATACCCAGAATCGAACAGTGAACGAGCCGTAGATCAAGATCGTGACCGAGGATGAATCACAATTCGAAGCGACCGTCCCCGAGGAAGCACAGCTCGGCTGGCCTCTAGAACGCCAAAAAAAGAATCATCGTTCGAACCTGGTGAACAGGTTTTCAGTGAAAACGCACTGCTCGCGAACCCAATGGAGAAAGTCATCGTAATAACGGGTCCCGTTAACCCTTTTCAGGGCAAAGTACTTGTAACATAAGAATTTCTTTTTCATTGGTTACTTTTTAAATAAGAACTAAGAATGAATTAATTAATTATTTTCTATCTTGAGTATAATCTTCATTTTACTTTGAATTTGTACAAATTAATTTATGGAAAATTAAAAGTTTTCCAATATTGATTAGAAAAGTTCTTTTTCGCTTGTTTATCAGCGTAACATACTGCCAATACGAAACTATTATTATTATTATCATTGATTCTTTATCAAAGCGATGTACTACCAGTTATGTAAAACTATCATTATTTTCATTGTTCTTATTTTGTTCTCGAAGTTATAACATTCAACCTCCCATACACTCTTCCCATAATCACCCTTACCAAAACATTCCACAAACTCTTTCAAAAATCCAATTACACCACTAATTCTCGAAAACACCACCCCAAAATTCCAAACACCAGTGTACAAGAATATTAACACACACTCGCCAATCAACAGCACTCGACCAACCCACTCCAATCTCCATCGCAAAGGACAAATCTCCCAATTACATTAACGCAACCCAGCACCCCGGAACCTGGCTCTAAATCGTGAGCTAATTCCCCGTTATCTCCGCGTCGTAATCGCGTTTCCCGCGATCGCGATTCCGATACCTATGTGCATCACTTGAACATTGAAAACTCACTGCACCCCGCCTTTGCTTTCAGTGGCGAGCGATCCTCGAGCGGTAGTGGTTGGCCATCTTCGTTCTCCAGAAGAGGAGCCTCTAAAACGATCATCCCAGACCTAGGAGCTAAAGACTTTCATCAGCGAGTAACTCAACAAGCAAGAGACGTGTGATTCATACCAGCGTTTCTTATCTCACCAACCGAGCAGTCGCGACCGGAAATTCGGAAAAGCGTTAGAGAGGAAGAGGGAACCTTAATTTTCGCGTTCGCAGCTGAACGCTGCAGATTCGAGCGTGATTCGCTTAGCGAACGGCGGCGAGAGGTAAAAAAAACGGCGGGGATTCACGGGGTAGGGACACGAAGAGAGTGATCTAGAGTGGCCCATTTCCCTTATCACGATAAAGCGTGGTGCTCTAACGGTAGTAGTTGTCCGGAGACCGCCGCACGGTGACGGTGCACGAAGCTCCACGCGGCTTCGCTTGGGCCGTCTTCTCAGGGTGGTGACTCATTTTACCACGCACAGATCAGTCTGCCAGTGAATTGTAGCCGCGATGTATCGAGGAACCGGCACGGGGTCGTCGCCGTCCATGTCCTCATCAGCCTCACCGTCTTCTTGGCCGACTGAGTGAAAGACCAGAACCGCGCTCACGCAAGCACGCCCAACCACCTACTCGTTTCCGGCCCCATCGTGTCACCGTCTCGCGGAACATGGACGTGGAACTGGTCACGCGAGCGTCCTTGAACTCGCTGCAGGTGGTGGACGACGGACGGATCGTCTCGCCGAACAGTCTTGACGAGTGGACGTGGTCTAGCTTGAGAGTAAGTCCCTTGGCTTTGTTTTTGGCTTTGGTTTTGTTATTGTTTTTCAGCTTTAAGGGTTCATAGGGATCATCGATGGAGTGTACGGTGTAAGAGCATGGTTGAGATTGGTAATGGGACAGTTTAAATGTATATGATTATTTTTATTGTATTGTTGTTATCGTTATTGTAATGATACTTTTATTGATGATACCGGTATTGATGATGATGGTTGTTATTTGTATGTTGTATATCGTGTTGTAGGGTGGTTTGAAATATATGTTTTTCGTAGTTTTGTATGGTGCAAATGGTTATGAGGTACTGCGATTGTACGAGCTTCAGGGAGTTGAAGAGAACTATTTATTAGTAGCACTGGAAAGATGAGTCTAGCGGTTTTCTTAAAAAATTTCAAACTACTTGGTAACAACATAGTTAGCTTCGTTTTCTTTTAGACTCTTTTATTGCTAGGCACGGCAACGTTCTCGTTCACGCGTGGTGGGTATTTGATTACTACCCCAGCAGTAAATGGTCGATCAACATTGTGAAGGTGATCATTGAGGGAATTATTTGCCCACGAATTGAAAACGGAAGGTAGTATTGCATCAAAGGGATAGAAGAATAGTTGACGATATTGGAGAAAAAATGTTAACGAAATAATCAATTTATTGTTGGTCTTCTTATCAAATATAAAAAAGGGCAAGTTCATTTTTATATCGATATATTATTAAATGAAACATATTTTCTTTTTAAAATAAGACGACACAAACATCGTTGTTTGCAATCCAAAATTGGTATCTAGTTGATACTTTAAACAACAGTATCTTAAAAGTGCAAATACGTGATTTATATCATTTTGCTTTGTAATTGCGGATCTAATCCCTAGAGTAGATTACAAACTTGTGTAATTAGAATTGTGAGAATTGATATGATTGATAAGGGGATACCTCAAAGAAAAACATTCTTGTCCCAGAATCATACGATTCACTCCACCTTAAGGACACTTGAAAGTGACTTTCAGATCGTTGACCAAAATGTATTAAGTTCATTACACGAAATTCATATTACTTAGAATCCAAACGATCTGCATACTGATACATTATAATAGTATCTTGGAATTTCAATAATACCATTGGACAATGAAAACTTAAGTGCAGTTAAATTGGATGGATATAAATATTAATAGATCTATCAATAAGTAATCCATTCCATTCGATGTAGTTTTGATAATAAAACTCCCAATCTCCAATGCTCAATTCAAATCGTGTTGAAAGATTCAATGGATTAATTATTGATGTGTTTAGTAATACCTAGAGCACTCACTACAACCACGATTGACTCGTTCATTGAATGAACAACGGGCAACCAGTCTCTTATCTTCCATCCGTTATTTAAAACTTTGTTATCCAGATAACAAGTTTACTAGCGCTCGCGTGAAAGCCTCAACCCTCTACCATTCACCGAACCAATTAACCTTATCTGTAATTGCTTTCTCCATCTATTTTTAAAAAGCTGAAAATTCGGAGGAAACTTCGGAGGGCAAAAAATTGAGACTCCATCAGATTACTACTTTCCTTGATCCTTAAACTCTACTATTTCATTCGTTCAATTTACATACAGCGTTATCTTACTATCGAATACACATTTTTTATTTGTAAGATATTTTCTTAACATTCGAATACTTTCCAATACATTTTCCACTTGAAGAATTATTAATCATTTCTTTCACTATCTTTCCTTCAGAAGCATTCTTCTAATAGTTAAAGATTCCAAAATATTGTGTAATCCCATAAACAATGCAGTGCTTTATATCCCCTTTAAAAAAGCCGACATTATCTTAAGATTTAAATTTGTAAAAATAAAAAAAATATAAAAAGACCACATTATTTACAGCATGACAATGATCATCCAATATAATAAGTAAAGACTCTGTTACAACTTCACCTCCCACAGTCCCAAAAGAACACTCGTACGCAAAGCCTAAATGGTAACAGCTGCTCGATAATTTCTACCGTAATCAATGGTTACGTGAGTGGGTTGTGATCTCGGCATTCGTGAAAAACTTCCTAGACTGCGATTCTCCGGCAGGAGATCGCGGTTTTTATAGCGTCGCCGATTTTCGTCGATCACGGAGGACGTTCGGTTCACGTTAGAACCGGAAAAGGAGCTGATCGAGCTGCGGCGTACGTTTTAATCGCCGCGGATGATGATTAACGCAGACTAAGGTTGTTTATGGGTCGACTTAACGCCGTGCAGCTTGTTTACGAGCCGCGATGGAATTGCACCGGCGATTTAATATTAACTCGGCTGCGTCCATTTTGGAGGTCGCCGGTCACCGTCGCGGCGCTGTGCGGCGCAGCTGAATCTAATAAACATTCGATCCTTAGAGGGCAATGTTTACGACTCGGTAAATATGATCATTAGAACGCGGACGTTGTGAATCATTTGACAAACTCGGTTGTTGCATCGGTGTTTACATTTTTCAGTGAATGTCCCCTATTAGAAGTAAATCGAGAGGAACGTTTTTAATCGCTGTTTGTCCGTGCGTACTGTTTTAGTAATTGCCGCTTTGGTATTCTTTTTTTTCTCTTGTTTTTTTTCTTTTTACTTACGTTTCAGTTTAACGAGGGAAGTGTATTAATTTATGGCCGCGCGTGGAAACGTGTGCGGATTACGCATGCAAAATTTCCTTATAAATTCGTTTAATAGTCACGTGGAAGGATCCGGCAGACGGATTTAAGTGTGTTTAGGATGTAAAAACAAACGGCGATAACGGCAAGGTCAATGGTGCCGTAACCGTAATGGCGATCGTTATCCCGGCATTTACATCGAAATTTGGCGACGCTGCAGCGATCGCTTCAGGGTTACATAGTTTCGTTTAATTAATTTGTAAAATACATAGAATGTAATAGGCACTTCTAGTTCAACAATTGAACTGAACATTTTGAATGAAATTTCATTGTACTCCAGTTTTCGTGTGTTTCACGTTATTTTCCTCACTTTGTTTTATCTTTTCGTATTCCGATTTCTATTCATAGAGTACAATACTTAATTCATTCTACTTGCACTACTCTGTTTTCCATTTTGTTCCATCGGCTACAAAGAAACGTTTCTGTCTTCCATTCATATTATTGATTTAAATAATACCACTAGTATTTTCATTGATATAATTCAAATAATAATATTAATCATATGAAATAAAAATATTATTAAGCGTCCAATATAATGTTCTTTGCCTTTAAATAATATATAATAATATAAAAATAATATCATCAGCAATTTGCAACTGCTCGCTTCGGTTAGTGGTGTTTCGCACGGTCTGAGGAAATATCTCGTGGAAAGGTAATTGAATTATATGGTCGACGTTAGAAAGGAAGACAAGACGAGTGCATCGTTGGAATCCGCGTGTTTATCGCGGCCGTACGATGAACGTTTCCCGCGAGTCGCGATTGATCTACCGATATCAACCGAGGATTCTTGATTGCACGTCGTACGATCGCCGTGAGCTGTTCCGCGAGTGTTATATCTCAGATTTTTCACGCTTGCGACCGGATTACAAGAAAAACTAGGTGTTTTTACGCGCCTCGACAGTACTTTTGTAATATCGCGACTTGTATCGATAAAACATCTCGATAGCCGCGCTGTGACCGAGAAAAAAGTATTGAATCTCGATCGCGCGTCCTTCGGGAGATATTCTTCATGTTTTTTCATATGGGAACGCGTAGATGGTCTTTAGGTGCTCAATTAAGTTCATTAAAAATATTATACATTTAGATACTTGGATACCTTAACACTGGAACTACTGTACCCGTTAAAATATCGGGTTTTTTAAAAGTAGTTCCCGTTTTTATCGGGATATTTTAAAAGTATTCAATATCCGAAACGGTTTTGGAAATTAATAAAATAGTTTCTATAGTTTATATAGCTAAAATAGTTTCATTTAAGTACTATAACAAATATTTGAAGATATCGTAAAAAATGTATTATTATAATATTCTAATATCGAGCAATAAATTGTGGACTAAATGAGATTTCTTATGTAAAAGTAGATTATTCATTTTTAATGACTGTACGTGTATTTTATTTTTCTATGACAGGATTTAGATATCTTTTTCCTTGCAATTATAGATTTATATATTTGCATACTCCTTCGACAGACATATACTTCGGATCTGCAAAAAATATAGGTATCATTGTTCAAATTGGTATTGCAAAATGACTAAGCAAATGTCTATTTCGGAATGATTTTCCTCTTCCTTCGTTTTGTCAGTAAAATATACCAAATTTCCTGCTCGTTCAGTAAATAATTCCAATCTTCTAAATAGCAGTGTGTATCGGGTTATGTAATATGTAAGTGGAAACGACAAGCAATGATCAGACATGCCTGGAGAATATTCGAGTTCAATTTACACGAAAATGGAGTGTTCTATAAAAAGGTTTTATTACACACTCTCAATTAAGCTTTTCGCGATTAATAACCAATATTTATAATAAAATATTAAAAATTGATAAACCACGCATATTCAGTAAATTTAAATATTTATGGAATTATGTTTCTCGTTTCTCAGTTTGTACTATTTAAGTGAAATCAGTTAGTTTCGCGATAGAAATTCAGTTAAGAATGATTAATTATCGTCTAGATACGGATAAACGATTATTTTTCTAAATAATATTATCTTCAGCGATGTTCAAAACATTCTGCAGGAGAGCGTTATCGATGGTCTGTTATCGATAGTTCTAATCACGCGGCGCGGGAATGCTAAATATTTTCAGATATCGACCTCCGAGAGTTACACAATAACATCGATTCAGAGAAAAGCTGTTCCTTCCTGCAATTAATAATTGCATCCAATTAAGTTTTCCAGAAAAAGAAGAATGCATTTTGTGCGAATCACTTGGAATCAGTTTGATCTAGGGATTGGTAATTACAGCAACTTATTTCCGTTGGTACTAAGTATATTTCCTTTTCTGAGATACTGGAGGAATTATTGGAACCAATAACAGAGGAATTAATGCAGTTTAAGAAACTCGGACGATAATGTTGTGCAATGCAAAGTATAGAATAACACTTTCGTAATACTGTCTCTTCAATTATCACTTTTATCGAAATGGTAAATTTCTGGTTGAATAATTTTCATCAAAATCAAGTTTTAATTGTCAATTAAGCAAAATTAGAAGAAGAATAGGAGAAGGAACATTTACGATTCTACTGCAGCATTTCAAACGAAGATTCAATATTTACTCTGTCTCAAATTCACAGGAAACGCAGTAGACAGCGATTCATCTTCTATTTCCAATGCACAGTCATCATCCGCGACATAGGAAAAATTCAATTAAGACCAATTAATATTAGAGGTTCCTCTGAATCAGACAAAACAAAATCCTTCTCCATGAGCTCAACATCACGACAAAAATCACGCATCATCGGTCAGCTAACAGACAAACAAATTCCATAAACGTATTTAAAATATTTTCATTTAATTCACGCCTTATTGGCAGTTACCAATCTCTACCAGCAACCATAACTATTACGTGTCATCAATCACACTGACTAAATAGTATTATTAATATCACCCGGTATTCCTCGATACTACCCAGATTTATTACATAAACAATACATACATCCACGATGAAAAAATTCCGTGTCATAACGATTTCACATTTACGAATCTCACGTTGAATACTCTTTTTTTAATACTGCTTCAACTACTTTCTTACAAAGAATCTCATTTCCATACTTATTTTTCAATAACTTTTTCACGCTAAAACTGCTAGATCAAAATGACCCATCCCTGATTTCTTCTTTTTGCAATTATTAAATACACAACAGATGTTTCCCTGAGAAATTATTCAAGAAACCGGTTCAACAATACGCAAACTGAATTATGAATCAATTAAAGTCTCAATAGATGCACCCCTAGAATTTCCACAGAAAAATCTCAAAAAGTCAGTTTAACTGGTAGCTGCAGTGTTAACCTTACTCAGGCCCTAGGCTCATTTCGACCGAAATTAATTATTTGTTGCTGTGATTTCTTTTGAAAGTCAGGTGAAGGTTAATCGTGTTATTGGGTATTCTACTGTATTTCATTCCACAAGAACCTCGCCGCAGATTACACGAAACCGTTCCAAACGAGCCGAGCCTCCCATGACTCTATGATAATTACGGCCAGGTAAAGGAGACGAAAATGGTGGCCGAGTAGGAAGCGCGCGGAGAGAAGGGAAAAGGGTCGAAGCCGCGGCACGGGTTCGGGATTGAAGATCAATATTCGCCGGACCGAAAGGTTCGCCGCGAGCTCCGAAAACGCACGCGCGCGATAGGAGAGCAGGCCTCTCTCCCGGTCTCTCCCACGTTCCGCACGAAAGTTCCGAGTCCGGGTCCGCCCGGCCGCACCGGCCGCTTCCCCGAGACCGTGGAAAGGAGTCGCGGGTGCCTGGTGGAGGAGGCGCTCGCGGCCCGCGATATACACACACACGCAGGCACGCACACACGCGTCGCGCTTTTTATCGTGGCCAGCTGCATAATTCACGCGGCTCGCCGAGCACACACGCCGATTTTCCGTCAGAACGCCGGTGACCGCCGCGGACAACACGCACGCGGCAACTCGCGACGCGATCTTGACCGTTCGAGTGAAACATGTGTCCTGCGTTGTGATCGCTGTTCGATGGTGGCTGGCACACGGTTTTCTAGTGACTCGCTGGATAGCTAGAGGGGAAGAGGTACCTGGATGTTTTGTAGATTGATTTTGCTTGTGATTGGGATTTATTGGTGGCTGACGTATCGTTTTCTTTAGGAATTTGCTGAGTAGCTTAGAGGATGAGAGGTAAGATGCCTGGATGTTCCTTGTAGAGGGCTGTTTGTGATTGCCGTTTGTCGGTGGCTGATACACTGTTTCCTAGTGATTCGCTGGATAGCTAGCGGGGAAGAGGTACCTAGATGTTTTATAGATTGATTTTGTAAGGATGTTGGTGATTGGGATTTTTTAGTGGGTGATGTACCGCTGTTCTAGGAATTCGCTGGGTAGCTTAGAAGATAAGAGGTAAGATGCCTGGATGTTTCTTGTAGAGGGCTGTTTGTTGGTGGCTGATGCACACATAAAAGTGATACAGCTTCCTAGAGATTCACTGGATAGCTTAGAGGATAAGAATACTTAGGTTTTTGTTGTAGATTGCTTGTGTGAAGCTGTTTGTGAACGTGTAGTCGTGTAGTTGGAATGCTTCATGGGTGTGAAGTAGATGTCGGCTGTTGCGACCGTGGAGTTGTTATCGAAGGCGCACAGTTTTGGAGTGGTTCATGGGTACATGGTAGAAAGCAGAGTTGAGAGAACGGGAATTATGGTTCTTGAGTTTTGGCTATTGCTCGTGGTTCTATGTGAATCATGAGATGTTCTCTGTTGTGGCCGTGGATTTGTAGAGTACCAGGTTGTGCACTGGATAGCAAACTTACAAGAGGAAGAAACACAAAATCCTTGAGCTATGATTGTTGCGTGTGGTTCTTTGTGAGTCACGAAACCGCTACTTTGTGTTGTGTCCGTGAAATCTGGAGTATACAATGCAGGAAGAAACTTCAATTTAACTTTTGTCGTTATTTACATTACTGAAAATCTCGTGACCCTTTGTGATACATTAAACTTACACCACATTCAAATAAACTTTTCATAAATCATATATATACAAATACCAATTCTGATCTACCAACGATATACATCTTCGTTGTTGTGACCACCACTTTCCGCATAATTCTCGTTCTACTCAGTCACAGTATCTGTCAATACCGCACGACCCATCGTTAAAAAAACACCGGCTCCTATCGTTACCATTTTTATTTCGTGGACATTCCGATACCAGTTCTGACTCACTAGGAAACTTAAACAAATCGAAGGATCGTCACAGCGAAACGACTCGCTTCACTCGAGAAAACTTAGCGAAACCTAACCCTTTTTACTCGACAATATTTCTCATTGTATATCTCATTCGTCATTTTCTAACGAAACGTTGTTGGTTTTTCTTGCAACTAACTTCGAAATTTCATTTTCAAATTTCCAAGTGTACAATTTAGACGCGTTGAAACGAACGACTAAAAGTCGACTCCCGCATGCAAAGAGTTAACATTCTTCTGCACAGCAGAAGAATCGTTCCGGATCAATTGCTTCGAGCGTATTCTGCGTTTCCATCGAGACAATGACTCCCGTTACCTAACGATCATCTTCCCATTCTGCTAATACCGGTTAATGTCAGCGGTGTTCAATGGAACGGCTCGTCGTCGGTGTGCAATAGCTGCAACTCGGTATTTTTAGCCCGGACTGTTTCACGGAACCCAGGAAACAGCCTAGACCGCGACGCAAAGGTCTCCCGCGTAACATTGTTCGAATGGTGAACATTGTCCACATTTGCACTGTCCTCAAGAACGATTGTTTCTAACGATATTTCCCGATAGCGCGCAACGAGATTACAGCGGCGCGTACATCGACGACGAGCCTGCTCCATTATTCAAATAAACGAGGATTCCCGTATAGACTTGGTTTATTTGGATTTATCAAGTATTCTTACGCGTCGCTGGATGATTTATCTGAACGCGATTTAATCTGTCACGAATAAGATTTTTATGTAACGTGATTTTGTAAGACAGTGTCTGATCGATTCATTCAAATACGATCGAAAAGTCGATTCTAATTCTTTTGAATAGCAAGTCGTTCCATATGTAACGTTGTTTCTTATCTTACTTTGTAAGGTGTTCTTTAATGCCGCTTTTAAAAATGGTGGTAGAAAATTGATCAAGAAAGGGGAAAGGGTTATACATATCGATGCCCGATTGATGATTAAAAAGAATGCATTGATTTTTTACAATAGAAGATAACGTAAAAAATTATATTATTTATGGGGTGACCCAATATTTGTAATTCAACAAGGAGTTGTGAAATTATACGGTTTAGAATTATTCAATATTAAAGGGAGCATCTTTTATGGATTAGTCTAGTCTGAAGGAAGTAAAATAGTCTTTTGTTTCATTATTTGTTAGAGAAATTGATCGATCTATCAACGTTAGATTGATATTTGATACAGTACCCATAAGTCGTTAGCTGTTGATAATTTTTGTTCAGTAGAATTGTACACGTTTCCGTATCGAGTTTCGCGTGGGAAACGTCGAAGGACTTTTCCTTCGGTTTGGTCTCGTTAATCAACGTTTCACAGTATGCTGATGAACTGGAATTTTACAGTAGTTTTCGAAGAATTTCATTATCTCGTCATGCTAAATCGAAAGCAATAAACGTAAACTCTAATTATATTTTGTATACAATTTATCTGCGCGCAGATAAATTGTTGAACGATAAATATGTACCATAAACCATTTTACATAGAACTTCATTTTTTTTTCGTTATCACAATTGAAGTATAAAATCTATTTTAACAATATATTTTAAGAAAATTCTTTTAGTCCTACACGTACAACAATTGTACAAAAATTCGCAAACTAATTATACATGTTAAGAATATCTCGGTACTGTTCTTCCTTCACAACAATTAAACGTAAACCGTAACAAAGGAGCTAACAATTAGCAAAACGACGCAGAACAGACTCCACTGTTTGCTGTAAGTAGAAATGGCCAACAGTGGACAGACGCGCGTGTCTTCAAACACAGTACCGGAACCGAAGACCGTGTTTACAGTGAAAGTATACCGTGCATTTAATCCGAGGTTGAGGGCTCAGACAAAGATTAAACGTTTTATAAACACGAACGTTTTCCCTGTCGGAATGAATTTATTTCAGACAATTTCGTCCAGAACCGATGTAACTTTTTATCAATGGACAATTTAATAACATTTTTAGTCCAATTTTTTTATTCAAGATTTTTTATTCGATGAACTTTAAATTCTTTTAACAGAAAATTTTCCTAGGCCATAATTAATTGAAATTTTAAAGAGATTCCAAAAAAATATTGAAATTTATTAAAGTATTAAAATTAAGAAAATTAAGATTTAAGAATTGATGACCTGAATTTGTATACAGTATTACAAATAAATGAAATATCTAGATTAATATGTGGGCCATAATCAACGAGAAAATTTGTTTTGCTAGTTAATATGCATAGCGTCACGGAAACGATAAGAAAATTGTTAGTTAATTATTAGCTTGTAATTAATAATTTCGTTTTCCTGAATTAACGTCGGGCCATTTGTCATTGGTAAAATAGTATTTTACGACAAGCGTCAATTTACTACGTACTTCGAAGTCATTAACGTACCTAGTTAATCTTCGATATTTTTGCCACGATCGGCATCATCGCAGTCAAAAAAAGCATCGTAATCATTAATCGGTACCTTTCACTTGTCCCTGGCGAAAGTTATTTATGACTACAAGCACGCTTATTATTCATAGTCAGGATTAACGATTACTTAGCTTGACTGATTGTTCGGTAGGCGAGATTATCTAGGCACTAATGTCGTAAAAATTTAAATGGAAGTTATTAGTTATGTTCCTGTAAATGAATACACGAGAATAATGAATATAAAAGCCAATATAAAGTCACGTAATAACACTTACCTTATAATAATATTTATGCTGTGTAATAAATAAATATATTTGTCATTAATTTTCTCATTGACAGCAAAGCAGTTGTATCAATCATACTTGAGAAATAAACCATGGAGCAAGAGGTTAATTGAGTTAATTATAGCGATTCAATTCAGTTGGGGGTCACCGGTGACCCTACGTATTATTCATCACGTTAAGAGCACAGTTGAAATTGTGAATTCTAATACAGCACAAGTCCACTTTTCAACGTTATCTATACGAATTATCGATTTCACTATTTGTAGTTTCCTCAGACCTATTCGATAGTACTAAACATGTACACGTAACGAACATTTATATATATATCCAAATATTCGCAACAGGAACCAATAAAACAGATATTAACTGAATTAACGAAGACGAAAAATATTGATTTCCTCGAAGTGTTGATCGATCGACTTACGCTGTTCTAGTAATAATCGCTTCAATTGTACTGACCGATTTCAGAATTACTCTACTTCTTTGAACGCGACGGCTGAAGAGTATGAAAAAGAGCTTTATGCCAGAAACGATCGACAGTAACGAAGCACTCGTGCCCACTTGATGATTCAGTTTCCAAATAGAACGCTATTTCAGCGCGCGCATTTTAAAAACAGGCCCCCCTTCCGTCCTGGATCCGATTCGACACGGCCGCCGCTTCATTGTCCGTTATTCGCGGCGCGCGTTCGTCACGGAACGTCTATTATTAGGCCACTTTTGACGAAGCAGGTTCGATTCCGTTCGGAAAGGTAACGAAACGCCGGGCACACCTGGCCGGGCGGCCCTGTGATTCGAGCGGACCGGCCCGGCCCAGCAGGGTGAAAGTATCGCGAAAACGTCGATCGCATTACTTTCTTGGTACCGTATCGATCGTAAAACGAGGAATGCCAACGGGGATGGGCAGATTCAGGCCCGAGCGGCCCGTAGATCGCGATTAATGTCCGCGCTGGGTCCACGTGAGTTTCCTTGAAATGTCTCTTTCTTTTTTTTTTTTTTGGATTTGATTACCGAGAGTAGGTCGGCTAAAGTTGTAGTGATGCAATTGGATTTCCTTTGTTCTTTTGGTTGTGAAGGTTGATGGATCAATCGAGAGTTTAGTGTTGGAATAGAACTTCTTTGGTTTTGGTGAAAAACGTTGGTAGAATAGCCGGAGTTCTTGTGTTAAAATCGGTTTTCTATTATTTTGGTTGCTAAGATTGATAGATCAGTTGAAATTATAGCGTTGAAATAGGTCTTCTTTTTCTATGGTTATAAAGGTGGGTGGAAATTACGGTTCGTTTTCGATTCTCGTTATTAATTCTCGAAGAAAAAAGGAAGAGTACATTTTAAGTGCAGTGCAGGGTGAAATCTAAGGAAAACAAAGGAAGGATTAACCACGGTTCTGTTTATATATTCTACCTTCTCGTATAAATTATGATTCAATTTTCACTTTTATTCCTACTTTTACCTTCTTGAATCCTGCATGAGTAGAAAATATTGTATCACTTTCTGCGTGTTGCTTCGACCGCGAAACTTCAAACGATAATCAGCATGTGTATAATTTAATCATCGTGATTAACATCTGAACAGCTTATATAGAACACAACGAAATTTCTGCGTTACGGTGAACTTACATTTCGGCGTGACGCGAATTAGAGCAAAATAATCTGTATCTGTAGAAATCGAGTTTTTATCGTGGCGAATTTGATATTGCTAGAAAATGGCGGTCGTGTTACTTCCAACGCATCGTATCGATCGCTAAACTCGATCTCGCGTTTCATATTGTATTCAGACGCACGTGGTCTGGTATCGCGATGAGAATTAACGGCCATTCCTCACTGTTAACTTTGTTATCCTTGCAGCAACGAAACCTGTCCGATTTCGTGCCGATATTACCGATAATTTAATCAATAATTTAATCAGCATGGAATATTCAATAAATGTCAATAAATTCCAACACGAATCTTCGAATAACCTCCAATGAAATCAAAGTAACCTTGTATCAGGAGAAATAATTTTCCACGAAGTTCCAATTTTTCATTAATCAGTCCAGGGAATCGCAAACTTTCGAAGAGATTGGTAGTTCAGTAACGAATGGAGATTCCAACGCTGAATATCCGATGAAACTCAATTACGCAAACGAATGGTTAGAGCATCGTTGAGTAAAATTAATTGTAGATACACATTCATGCTTTAAGCTAGCAATTCATGGTAAAAGCAACGTCGTTTGAAAATCGAGGGGAGCACAGACAACAAAGTCTGAACCAGCGGGAAGCGAAAAAATAATGATAAACGAAGAACTATCGGTTTTCGCGGCTACGATGATTATTAACTTAGCGAGAAAGTTCAAACAGCGGTCACACCGCGAATACATAATCTCACGTGAGCTTTCACTTTCAGAAACAGTTCAAATACAAGAGCCTAGAGAAGCTGTTCACGGTTTACCAGAGGAGGTTTCAGTATGGTTATCTGTCGCTCTTCGTTCTACTACAATTGGCGCTTGGTATCACGTATTGTTTGATCCTGGTCACGATGGTAAGCGGAACAATATTCACGGCAATTTCATTTCGATTAACCCTTCGACACCGAGAAGCGATTCTCATTGTCAGTTGCCGTTTGATTCGACGCAGCAAAATTGTAAAGCTTCGTATTCAATGTTAAAATCTTTATGATTTATTAACGCATGGAATATTGAAGGATAATATTTCTCTCGTTAATTTCGACATTGTCAGTTGCCATTTGATTCGATGCAATAAAATTGTAAAGCTTGATATTCAATATTAAATTCTTTATGATTTGTTAACGTGAACAAATTTTCTAATCCATGAAATGTACCGATTAACGATACGTCGTTCAGATAATGATTAAATGCAGTAAAATCTTTTCATCATTTTTCTGTTTTCTCAGTTATAAGTGTTAAATTTCTTAGAATTATAATAATCGTGTGAAGTATTGCAAAGACACGTTCGTACGGCAATTATATGTTAAACTCGACAAATCTCGACGGCCATTCGGTCAACCAAGTGCGCAAATTACAGAAAACAATGGAAAATTTGCATAATCCAGTGAGCATTTCGCCCGGTCATTAACATTGCGAAAATTAGTTTCGCGCACGGTGGTATTACGTTTTTAAAAATATCTCCTGCATAATTTAAATGGCACGACAGCACTGCATAAATTACATGGAACGATCTTAAATTTAAATGGACTTTCGTGCAATTTTATCAATTCGAAATTCACGCGGCCTTCATTTCAACCTTGCGGACTGTCAGGAAATAGAAATAGATCATGAGTTCAATCAAATTATTCTAACTATTGCTTCACTGGAGGGTTCTCAAATAATTCCGAAAGATGTTACTATGATTAATTCAGTATACTATATATCACATTCATAAAACAGTTGTATTATGTAAAGCAATGACAAGGTAACAATCACATAAACGGAAGTTACATTGTAAGGTAACGTAAATAATTCTTCTAAATCATTTTCGTTCATGGTCTAATTAAAACAAAATAGAGTAAAAACATTAATTGTCCCTTCGTCTCACGATTAGTCGATTCGTGAGTCTCCTCGCACCCCTTAAATCGATAATCTATTACCGAGGAGTACCGCTCATTTTACTACCACTATCAGACCCTACAGGTGTACCAAAAATGACCGCCATTCCCGTCCATTTTGCCACGGCAAAAATAGAACGCGACCGCTCGCGCCGTAATCGAACTCCGTTTAATTTCTTATTTATTTTATATTTAACATACAGTCCCTGTGATACAGACGACACGTGTAATCGAATACAAAATTCTTCATAGTTGTACATTTTTTAACTTCAATCTATATTTCAACATTTTACCCTTCGCTCTTTACTCTTCAAACTTTAATTTCAATATTGCTAAATATTTAGTAACAACTGAAAATAAACGCAAGGAACCCGTTGAAAAGTGCTCTAAATATTAATTTCAAGGTTTCACGTAAAAATGTTCAGAATAGAAGAAAATAATTGTGCATTGATTAAGGTACAGAAATTTAATACCAGAACAATGATTTGAGAGAATATGAGGAAATCGAAACAAAATCTGTTGTTACAATTTTTATAAGGATTAGATATTGATGATGTTAATGATGATTAGAAAGTATTACATAAATTACCTAAATTTACATTAGGATCCATGAAATTGTTCATTTCATTCTACAGTAAAACACTCGACATTTCGCAATCCCATCATTCATACCTCAAATCGAATCAATAAATAACATTTTTCTTCTGTAGGTGAGCATCGAGAATTGCGTGCCAGACGTGGTCGTCTGCATCGTCGGCAGTGCATTGCTGTGCCCGGTGATAGCCCTGTCCTTTCGCTCGAAGATCATCGCTAAGAACACTTACTTACCGGTGATGTTGTCCTGCCTGATCGTAGTGTTACTCGTGATCGGCGACCTAGCTGTACCGATGTACTACACGCTCACTTACACGGAGGAAACACGACCGATAAGGTAGTCATTGGCAACGGAACGTTTCTGGACAAAATCCTCCCTAAAACTCCTATCTAACCTTTTGCTCTTGAGTGAGGACCTTCAACTGCCATTTAATTCAACGCAGCGAAATTATAAAATTTAACCTTCATCAGAACCCAGGGTCTTTTTCGACCCAGGATTAGTTTTTTCTGTGATTTGTTTTAAAGAACAGATGAAGGTTACAATTCAATATTAAAATTTCGTATATGTTTTCTGTTCTGTCCCTTAATTTATGCAAGATTTTCCTTTATATTAATTGTAGAAGTACCATCGATATTTCATTAGAAAATAATGAATATTTATAATGAAAAATATTGTCGCTTTAATCTATTTAAATTAAGATTTTCAAAGACTTCATTTAATTTCTTTTCAGTCTTTGTAAGCGAAATTATGGGTAATTTAAGTTATCAGTTGATTATATAAAATTATTAAGTGAAAGTTCGAGTACTATTATTTATTGTCGCTCGAAAAGTCATAAAAATGAAAATAATAAAGTTGTCCGCCCTCCGAGGGTTAATTAACGATCGTAGCCTTGGTTGATCTATTTTTTTCTTCTCTCTTCGTCTCTCTCTTTCCGCCAACAGTTTTCGCCTGTTTCCTCGAAACCCTGGTTACGAAAGATCGGCGCACCACTTATCGGTATTAATCTCCGTCGTTGGTTTTGCAACGTTCCCGCGAGGCACACGTTTCCTGGAACATTTTCTCGGTTTCAATTAACAGCGGGATCGGGTGTGCGGCTCGGACGCGATTGCCGCGCTGATAAGGACGCATAATGTGTAATTGTTATCGCCGCATCGTTCCGATCTTCGTGAATGCAAATTAACGAAGCTAGAGCTAGCGAACGAGTCGAAATGTCCGTTCACGGGTTTCTCTTTTTTACCATTACTGAACACATTCGTTTAGTATTGCGGGCGTTACGATCAAATTTGCACGGAAGATCAATCAACAGGTTCATATAATTTGTGTAAGATATTACGAATCTGTAATGTCTAATGTGCAATTAGTGTTCGGTATTTTTAACGTTAATCCTTCGATGTACAATTTCTTTCAGAAGTGTGCTTGATAGGAAAAAATATATTTGAAAGTTTGAAGATTTGAAGATTTGTAGATTTGAAAACTTGAAAACTTAGAAATTTAGAAATTTAGAAAAATTTAGAAAAAATTTAGAAACTTGGAAACCAGAAAATTTAAAAACTTGAAAACTTGAAAATTCGGAGATTTGAAAATTTGAAGATTTAAAGATTTAAAGATTCGAATCAAATTGATTTATATTCATTAAATTCTGTCTGAAGTCTCTCCGGATATTGGGGCGATTTGATAAGTTGCTCAAGACGCACGCTTAAACGGGGACGGTGTACCGCAATTTGCGATGGATCAACCGCGAACGCTTAAACAAGAGCGTATTTTAAACGATGATTTGTAGTCTATGAAATTCGATGGAATTTTGTTTCCTGTTCTTGACAGGTTTATGACGGTCGTAATCGTTGGGGTGCGGATTTTTATGCGAACGCGTAATTCTAGACGCTAATTTATGGAAAATGAAAATTAGACATATAATCATTTTTACTTCCTATTCTAAGAACTCTACTTTTTATCGCATCCATAATATGTAAACTGCAAATTTTCATGCGAACACGTAATTTTACAGTCCAATTTTTAAACATGAAGATTACGTTATGGAATTTTATTGTCTGTCCTAGAATCTTCTTTCGAGAAAGAATGAAGTAGAAACGTCTACATTATTTCGAATCTAGTAAAACTATCGATATAGCAAGTAAAATAGTACTTTCACTTTACTTTCATAATTCTTTATTACTCTAATTTGTATTAATATGCGCAGAAACTGAAAAACTTAAATTTATCATGTTTTATGTGTAAACAACCTTTTTGTTATATAATTTTTTATAAAACCAATTTTGCGAATTTAATCCTTTTAACATTAAAATCCTTTAGTAAATAGTAAAACCACTTAAATACAATTTTACGGTTAATTTAGACAGTTCATGAAAAGGGAATTAAAGAAAATAAGAGAAACAAGCGTAGAAAAATAATTACTCTCACAGAAAAGAATAGCAATGTCAAACAGTCCGATATAATCTATGGTTTGTTGGTGACCGAGGCAGGTCTCGCGCATTACGTAACACCTTGTATCATCCGCCGGATTAGTCTTCAGATTTCCTTCCGGGTGTTAATCACGGTTCATTCTTATCTTTCACCGTGAACTTTAAATTAACTATTCCTCGCAACTATCCCCATCAAATAAATTTTACCAGCATTTTGGCAACCGTTGACGTGTATCCACGTCATCCTGAAATCAATCTACATTCACTGACGTAGTTCTAGATCATCTGCGAGGAGTAAATTTTTTGAATTTTAAACGAGGTGTTACAATATTTTCACTCCGACTTTAATAGCACAAAGAAAACGCAAATGAAATATCCAATTCATTGTATGTACAATGCACATTTGTTTCAAAGGTAGAACCTTTACATCAACTGAACAATACATCAATTTCACTTGACCTACGTGCAATCAGTAACATAGCTTTTTCATCTTTAACTAGTTACATTATTCTTATACTAAACTTAAGTGTAAACATTGTGTTTTTTATTAACAGTGTCACTCGAAGAATATTATAATACATTTGTACAAATTATGTTCGATGAACATAAAATAATAATAATAGCAAAAACAGGCACTTAATTCACGTTATTACTGTATTTCTTATATTCATTAAGGGTTAGAAGTTAAAAATCTTCGTCCTATATTTTCACATAATTATCCAGTTTAGCGACTTTTCTTAATTTTACAATTAGCCTGTTTCGCTACAGCTTTTTAAAAGCCGCGGTTTATCACTAATCCAGACTTAACTCGGACCTAATCCAGTTAAATGTTTACACGAAACAGTACTAATAAGCAAACAGAAAACATTAGGGAAATCAACTAAACTATACGTTCACCTGCCCCATATTATGAAACGAATAAATGAAAATAGGATACATGGAACGACGTTTCTCCTTGCAGACCTGCGTACGCGACCCACGCGCTGTTAGCCTGCTACGTCTTCCTGCCGCTCACGGAGAATCTGCACGCTTTCATCCTCGGGATCACGGCCACCCTGTGCTACCTGGCCGCGCTCTCGTTAATCACTTACAGAAACACGTCCGATTACGTTACCAAGGTAAACACCGACGCCTTACGCATTTCCTTCACGTGAGTCGCTTGACCGAATAAACATGGATAACAGCGATAATACGCCGTTTAAGATAATTAGAGGATCGCCTCGGGTTTATCGTCGTGTTAGGCGCTCACGCCAATGTACTGGGTGTTTCAAATATACACTACCGATTCTTTAAGATTTCATTGTCAACCTGGCGACCAGAGGAAATGAAAACACCTTCGTCATCCTTCAGAAGGAAAATTAGAGGATAAGGATTTTGCGAGATCTCGTTTAATTTTAATTGATCGAGGCTATAGAAGAACGTATACTAATTGTACAGTAACAAACGTTTTGTTGTTTATTTATAAATGTTTGTTGTCAGTTCGTTAAAACATTTTTGTGGAAAACTTCGAGGGGCTCAGTTTATTAATCACACGGAGCTGATAATTATGTAGAAAATGTCTTAATTTAAAGAGTATGTCAATGACGAACCTTTCATTTGCAAGACTATGAAGCACCCTGTACATTTTATTGATCGACAGTGTTGGCACACAGTAGCGGCAAAGATCAAGCGCGATATATCTTCACCGCAAGACGAGATCCCCTAATTGCCGCGGCCCGTGTTCACCCTAACTCGCAATCGCAGTCTTTCGATCTCTGATTTTCCAGATAATCACAGACACGATATATTTTATTTGCGTGAATGGCCTAGGATTGTACTTCAGGTTCATGAACGAGGTCGTCATCAGACGGTCGTTCCTCGATCGCCGGAAATGCGTTGAGTCGACGCTGAGATTGAACTACGAGAAGGATCAAGAAGTAAGTTAAACCTACGACGTTCATTTCCGAATGTTATGACGTTATTGATCGTCGTAATAATTAACCGCGAACGTTTTCAGGAACAGCTCACGCGGAGTATATTGCCGCAGCATATAGCCGCCAAAATTAAAAAAGATTTCCGTGATATATTTAAATTTATCGAAGAGCACAAGCAACCACCGCCCAAAGGACGACCTCACAGGTATACATTATATTCTTCCTATTCTTGAATGTATTAAAAGATCTCAACATACTTTAAATGCATCTTATACCTCTACTTTCTGCTTTTGCTCCTTAATAAATGTCTGATATCATCGAAGACATAATTTTCAGTGATCTATGCGTCGAGACGCACAACGATGTAAGCATTCTGTACGCCGATGTGGTGAACTTTTCTGGTCTGACAGTTGCTCTGCCAGTCCGGAAGCTAGTAGAAACACTGAACGACTTGTTCGGCAGTTTCGACGAGGCTTCCGAAAGGCACAACGTTCTGCGGATCAAGTTCTTGGGCGATTGTTATTACTGTGTGAGCGGCGTGCCAACGCCGAACTCCCAACACGCGAAAAGCTGCGTGGATTTGGGTACGTTAGGCTGCTTATTTTCTCTTCCGTCTTCTACTCATAATTATATAATTATTAGTATTGAATTCCATTTATCATGTTACAGGGTTGGACATGATAAAGATAATAAAGGAGGTGAGAGCAAGGGTACGCCGTGAGAGTGGCGTGGACGTGAACATGCGGATAGGAGTCCATTCGGGCAACATAATATCCGGTATCCTAGGTGCCAACAAGTGGCAGTATGACGTTTGGTCACGTGACGTGGTTATAGCTAATAAAATGGAGCAAACGGGGAAGCCCGGCAAGGTGCACGTTACGCAACAAACGTTGGATCTCGTGGACGCGGCCGAGTACGATTGCGTGCCGGTCGAATCCTTGAACGACGAGATTCTAAAGAAGTATAAAATCCGTAGCTACTTGATCACGCCTTTGCTACCCGACGACCCGCCGCCCGCGCAGGTGCGTATTTCCCGGTGGCGTAGGAAGTACACGGCCGTTAAACGAAACGCGAGAACAAAAAAGAACAACGACGTATACTTGTTGAATGAAGTTTGAACAGTTCCTACGCCACTGATCAACGTTCATCGACCGTTCGAACGAACTTCCGTTGAACGTTTCGCATCGTTGATAGGTGAACCTTGTTGCAGAACAGCGAGAACACTTTGACGGTCATCTCTCCGGACTCCTCCCCGGTGGCTAACAAGCATTACGTGAGATTTTACAACGTTCGGTCTAGCAGTGTGAACGCCGGATCCAGGAACAGCAGACGGTTAACGGCTACCATGAACAACCACGTCGACGTGCTAGCCAGCACTTACAGGCGGCGTACACACTTTATGGACTCCTGCTTGAAGGATTATCATCTGATGCTGAAGGCTGCGGACGCTGAGATGGAGACTGCTATTCAACAAATGCCTCTCACCAAGTGGGAGTAAGTAATGAATTGAATTTTCCTACAAAGCCTACGAGAATTATAAGAGATTCTGGTATACACTGTGTACACCCATTTTGTTCTATGTCATTGATTTTGTTATGTTCTTTTCAGACAATGGTGTAAGTGGGAAGATATAAACCCCTTGCTGTTAACGTTTCGCCAATGGAGCTGGGAGATACCATTCCTGAAGGAACCGGATCCCCTTTTTAAATTTTACATTTGCTCCGCCGTTTTTGTTCTGATCTTTATGGGACTCATGTACTTGGTACCTACGCTTTCTTATGCAGAGTATGTTCTCTTTGTAAGACCATTTAGTCGATAATCCATTTTCGGTGACGAGTAGCACGAAGTCCTAGCAATGATTAATTATAACTTCCAGGTGGCACGTGAGTACGGCGATTAGTTACTCGGTAGTGATGTTGTTCTTAATCATTTTGATGCCTATCGCCTGGATGCATTTCGCCTGGAATCGGTACAAGGATCCGCACGACGAGCACGAAGGTCAAGTTCCTCATCCGCGTAACAAAATCCTGTGTTTCTTGTATCAGAGCAGTGTGAAGGTTAATGTCGTTACATTCTCCGATTGATCTATGTCTTGTCCCGTCTATTAATCTTTCTGTCCATTCTTCAGGTTGTCTGGAGCGCGTATCTCAGAACGATACTCTATTTAGTCATAACGATCATGTTAGCTGCGTGTGCCATGTTTGATATGATCGTAAGTGAAACAATACGAGAACAATAAAATAAAAGCCAATTAAAACATAAACTGATCTGCATCGTAATTTCAGTTCGAATGCGAAAATGTGAACGAGCTCGTAAGCAACAATATAACGTCGAGCATAATGGAACCTAGCGCTGCTAAACTCGATTGCACAGCTGCACCCTGGGTAAGATTATTTAGTAGGTACTTGGTTTCTATTAACTTCTCTTCGGTTGATATTTCACAGGTCGCAGAACAATATTTTTCACGCCATTGAACAATTGTTTCTTTTCCTTTTTAGCAAATGACGCAAACCTGTTCCCTGGCAATCCTAACGAGTTTTTTGTTTCTGAGAGTCCATTATATCCTAAAACTAGTAATAGGTACCGCTGTAGTGGCATTTTATTCAGCGAATGTGTGGATACATCGTTCGAATTTATTTCAGGTAACGACACCGACGCGTACGCGCTGAATTTTCAATTGATACATTAATATTAGTTATCCTTTTCATCCGCTACTTTTGTTCTTCACAGTCTGGTGAAAGGTTCAGTCCACATTTAGAACCGAGTGTGGCACACATTTTAAGCGTAGTTTTCCTTACATTTTCTTTGCATCTCATTGATCGTCAGGTGAGCCGTCCTGCATTAAAAAAGTATGCATGTTTGTTCGGTGTTTAAATATGTGTTAACCACGATGATAATCTATTTAGGCGGAGTATTTGAGCAGGCTGGACTACATTTGGAAACGACGATTAACGAAAGAACAGGACGAGGCATTCCACACAAGGAACGCTAACAAACTACTGCTTCGCAATATCTTGCCAGAACACGTCGGTACGTTAGGCTTTGAATATCTTGTAGATATCAAATATACAAAGTAATCATTAACGTTCATTTTATTTCCTATTTCATAGCGGAATTCTACTTAAACATGAACAGAACCGAGGAAAACGAGCCATACCATGAAGCTCATAATAATGTGGCAGTGATGTTTGCCTCATTGACAGACTTGAGCATAGATGAAAGTAACATTCTGGCAGACCTCAACGCAATCATTTGCGAATTTGACAAATTATTATTTCAATCTCCATTCGTTTGCCGAATCGAAAAAATCAAGATCGCTGGTAAGAAACAACGCATTAACGTCGCGCGTAGAGCATTATGTGGGCATACATCATATTGTAACTCTTCCAGGTACTACTTACATGGCAGCTTGTGGATTAGAAGCCAGCCGGCGCGATTCAATGTATAGTGCAGAAAGCGATGAAGACTATTGTGACAATGTAGTCAAAGTGATGGCTCAATTTGCAGCTGAGATGATTGCAGTTCTTGATAAACTGAATTCCAGGCTTTTCTATACATCACAGCCTTATAGGTACTGCACTGCGCTTAGATATAATTAATTTCTAAAAATGAAGACATTTATAATAATAAAATGTTTTTTTCAGAATAAGGATTGGAATATCTCATGGTGAGATTACAGCAGGTGTAGTGGGTGCTCAAAAGCCGTTGTATGATATTTGGGGGGACGCTGTAAATATGGCATCAAGGATGGACACCACGGGTCTTCCAGGAAAGATACAAGTCCGTTTAACTAAAAACTTGCATAAGTTATTAAAACTTTACATTTAGATTAATTATACGTACATATGTGTACAAAGTATTAAATAGAATTGTATAGAAAATTGTTTTGAATATTATACACATGATTGCTTTAATGTTACAACGCATTACATTGTTATTCGTCTAGGTCACGGCAGAGACTGCGGCAGTTCTCGAGCAACAGGGCGTCAAGTGTCACCTTCGAGGAGAAACGTACGTGAAACCAAAAGGTTACGTGACAACGTACTTTGTAGGCATAGACGAGAACCGAAAGCTCCAGCGAACTGACTCTATTGAAGAGACCAGCCTGTGAACCTGTTATTAAACTGACATTTAACAGATCAACTTGCTTTGGCTACAGTCACTACAGTGGCCAATGAACCGTGTAAAGTGAGATATTAGGTATCTAGGTGAACACAGAGACGGACAGAAGATAAACCAAAGAAAATCCGAAAGACCAAAGAACTGGCGAGAAATGCAGTTGTCGGCTGTAATTCTATGTGGAATACCTCAAAGCTTACTCAAGCGATCGGGTTGCAATCAAACCTGATCGCTGGCCAAGTGATACACACTTCCGTTGCATGAGATGAATATAACATTTTAATAGTGTCTTTTTATGTGAAAATCGATGAATGATTTTATACAACGCTGTGATTTTATGTGCAACCATTGCGCGTCAAAGAAATCTAGTAACAGCGTTTTCCAATGTGTAGTAATACCACTTTCCATGCAATTGTGCTCCTGTGTAGAAACTAAAAAGTCGATATTGCAATTACTAAATGTTACATTATGTAAATGATTAGGGCGTTTATAATGTACATAAGCGTGCAAGTGTTTAAACAATGACACTTGGAAAACGCTGCTCTAAACGAAGCACAATCCAGTTGAAAGTACGATATAACAATCAGTGATAAAACACTTGCGTGAGCGGTAATTATGTTGAATGTGAAGATAGGAGAAGGATATTAGTCGATGTTTAGATATTAAAACAGTACCGAATAGTAGAAATATTTAAATACTTCAAATACAATTATTACGTGACAATTTGAAATATAATTTCGTTCTAATTGATAGTACTTGGTTGAAATTTGAATACTCAAATATGCCGAGTCAAAATGTATGCACCCGAATTTATTTAATTGATTTACATAACATTTAAGAATTCAGTCAACTAATTTCTTTTCTTCCCTTCTCCTTTATTCTGACCGTTCGCATGAATCATTTTCTGCAATCGAGAATTGGATATAGTGTTTTTGAGAGATAATCAAAACAAATATGATTGTTTATATCGGTGCATGCGAATGATAATGACGTTTTTCAACTGTATGTTAAATGTATGTATGATAATGTACCGTGATCGGTAAAAAAAAGGTAGCTAGTTCAAGATATTTATTAATGTAAACTCCTGCGGGATCATGACAGTGGACGAATGTTTTGAAAATCCATCCGTAAGGCATTATTCGTGATATAGTTGCAAATTTGTATTATTGAAGGTGCTGGTAGACCCCAAGACATAGCCTTAATCATCTGGATAACTTTAAGCTTTTTTTCATTCATGTCGAAGAAAAAAATGTCATTCAAACACGTTCATTTAGACTATTATAATTTCATTTACAATTTCTTTTCTCCATGGCGTAGGTTTTTATCATTGTTTTTTAATTTGCTTCGCGAAAATGAATATGAAAATTTTTGCTTCTTAAATGGAAATATTCCTTACGATCATAACTTTATTTTCGTATCAATTTGCGAATTTCAATTTTAATTTCCTAAAATCATTTTCTCTTATGACGATAAACGCACTCGGAAATGCAATACATGGTCGTAATCGTTATGTATTTTCATTTCGCATTTTAGGAAAATAGCACAAGAATTTTTTTATAAAGTAATTAAAACATTTTTTAAATGGTTAATTACAAATAATCTTATACTGTAATTTATATACGGCACCTATCATAAAGTCTCCTCCCTGCTCGCAAATAAACCATTGTTTTTATTTTTCTATTGATTACATTATTGGCGTGGACAACGCTCCTTTTTTCCGTGTAAATACTTTTGTATATATATTTTTTAACTGTTAGAAGTAACGACCAATGTGATTTTTCTGACGATTTGAACAAAGTATTTATTACTACGCGTATAAGATACAAATGTAATTTGTAAACAAGCATGGGAGAGCGTTGTAAAACATTCTTCGATGAAATATTTCTATGATCGAATAAAGAATCTTATAACACTAAATATTTGTCTAATTCGTTCCCTGTAATCGTAATACATCTGTCTAGAAGAAAAATGAATAAATGTCTTTACGGATAACATAATTAATATGTGAAGAATTGTATATATTACTTTCGACGTTGAACGCAACATACAAAGATTTCATTATACAGGATGCCGCGACGTAGCAACACGTCTAATTAAAGATATTTTTAGCGAAACGGAAAGGAATTAAAGGGTATAGTAAAGAATAGTTTAACATATGATGCGATATTCAATAATCGCGTGCATGCGTGTAGTAGAAATTTACAATTCTTCACGTAAAATGGACATTCTTCCAATTTTCCTACAAATGGCAGTGAGCATCGTTCCACATGCGTAGTGGCCCTGTTTTTCTCTGCGAAGTACAGTTTATCTATTCTGATGTCGCGCGTAGAATAACGTATAGGCTGTGACGAATAGTGACGGCTATATCCATTCAAGACCGACCTAACACGTTATCGATTTACGTGAAGTTTTAGTGCTTCACGTAGTGAACTTGGTACAATTTTAGGCCCGTCATCGAGGTCGATTCATAATAATCTTTTACAAAAGAAATTACTGTTTTTCCATAATAACTGTATGAGTCATTCCGTAAGTTGATCGTCCCACCGTTCATTCTGTTGACAGGAGTGTGACAACGGAGTAGATAACATTCTTTCGATGATCGAATGGTCATCGTGTGATACATTCCTGTGAATTTTTGCCATCTACGAATTTTTCGTGTCAACGTATTGAAAAAAATAGATAATTCCAATTGCAATTATCAACCGTTTTAATTATCGAGCTTTGAGAATTGTGAAAGTGACTTTTACTGCAACTGATTGCTCCAATGTGTTAACCAGCAAACAAATAACCTCTTTAAGGGGTTACTCTTTCTCTCTTTTATACAGTGGAAAGTAATTCAATAATTACTACATAGCCTAATTAAAAAATCAGTCAATATGGATATCGGGTTTTCATCGTACCACAATGGTGGTCCCGCCAGGGACCAAGATTTTACCAAATTGTCATCAACAATTGGTTCATCAATTTTAAAGATATCTCAGAGCGGTATGTATTAAAATTCTTTTCTAATTAATGTTTACGGTATTTATTTGGCTTATGTTTTGCAGTATCTTCTATGCAAAAAATGGTTAACCAGCTGGGTGGTTCAACGGATTCCCAAGAACTTCGAAATCAATTGTAAGTATTAAATTATCAGTAATAGTTATATAAAATGGAACACATACATGAATGTTGCATTTTATGATTTCTTTTAGGCATCAGATACAACATTATACACAGCAATTGGCAAAAGATACCAGCGTACATCTTAGGGACTTAGCTATAATAGCTACCAATTCAGGATCAACTAGTCCTGGAGAACAGAGGCAACGTAAAATGCTAAGGGAGCGCCTTCATGAAGAATTTACAAGCGCATTAAATTCTTTTCAAGTAAGAATATATTTATATATAAAAAAATATAATAATATGTATATTTAATTAAGATAATATATAAACAAATTTATCTTAATTTTAGACTGTACAAAGGCTTGCAGCTTCCAAGGAGAAGGAAATGGTTAGGAAAGCCAAGGCAAATGCAGGTATTGCACCATTCGGAGAGAAGAAACAGGAGACATTGATAGAATTACAAGACAGTCGTACCCAAAAGCAAATGCAACAACAGCAACTGAAAGAAGAACAAAATTTACGATTGTTAGAAGAACAAGAAGCAAGCATAAGACAAATAGAGGTACATTAATTGTTTTAAAATTATTCATTTTTTTTTTCAAATATTAGTAACATACATTGATTGTACAAATGATTATTGTTATAGAGCAATATCAGCGACATTAATCAGATCTTTAAAGATCTTGGTACTCTAGTCTATGATCAAGGAGAAATGATTGATTCCATAGAAGCTTCGGTTGAAAGGACAGTAGTATCTGTCAATGAAGCTACATCACATGTAAGGCAAGCGGGCATTTATCAGAATAAACTGCGCAAGAAAAAATGTGTACTAGTTGTTATTGGAGTAATCGTGCTTTCTATATTAATCGGAATTATAGTTTGGCAAAGTTCTTAAATTTGTTCAAATTACGAATGATAAACTCGTGCGGTAGTTGATGTTACAGGGATAGCTGCATCGTAACTGCAAGGTACCATACATTTATATACTTTCGGAAAAGGGCCCTGATTTATTTACAATTGCTTTAAAACTGTTCGAGACAAAGTATAATACTATCGAGGGGAATGAACGCAAAGAAACTTGCATCATTCTGTATCTTACTGATGACATTCTTGTAATTGTGATAATAAATGGTGCAAGATCTATTTTGCAAGTAACGTGTACAATGGCAAGTCTGAGACTGCCCTGTCCATTTGTACATTTCATCACTCATTGCATAATACTAGTTCATAAATACAAGCATAAAAATATATGCATATACACATAGATCTATTGACGGTATAGTTGTGATTAATATTCCATCTGATTTTAACAAAAATTTACTCAGAAAGTACGGAGATTCATTTTAAATATTGCCTGTGTATACTTTGAAATGAGAACCTTACGTGATATGTATGAATCTGTATGAAATGAATGTATTGATATAATCATTATATAGTATGTAAGCGTGTTCCGAACGTCCTATAAAATGTTATTAATTATATTGCGAAGAATCAATTAATAAGGGTATGTCACATGGCAGAGAATATGAACGAAGTAAGTTTATTTATTATATTTAAGAATGTTGATTTATTTTAATCAAAATGTAATAAACTATATAATACACGGTTCATTGTATGAAATTAAAAAAAAAAGTGACTATTGTATGGTTTATATTCAGTCTTGATATTTATTAAACTGTCTAAACAAAGGTTCGTCTTTAATTTTTATTAAATGATGACACGTGTCAGGTATTCAGGCATTCCTGGAATGCATCATATTTTCATGATTTTTTCTGAATATTGCTAATTTTATATTTATTACTTTTTTTGCAAATAGTTTTGAATACAAATTTTTTCAAAGAAACTTTTAAATGAACTACTGGAAATAAAAGATTTTTCTTTTTCAACTCTGTATTTCAATTTCTAATTCCAATTTGCGCGCCATATATATCGAAACGCTTTGCGATTTATCGATAAATATAAATTAGTTGCGGGATGTGCCACCTGTGTCAGGTATTCGCAATTGTACTTGTGTCCATCCGTTTGTTTGACAGTTTATAAAGGTGTTTGGTAAAAATGAAATTTTAGTCATTGTTTTGTTTGTGAATACATGTGTACTAAGCAGTTGTAAACACTCGAATAAAGGAAAAGAGAAACGCGTTGAATAAAACGCTCAACAATATAATGTTGAAATATATTTCTTTCGTAACAGTGATCATACTGGCATGTTTATCTCAGTCGGAGGTTAGGATTAAGGATTATTTTGGTTAATTGTAACAAACATATATAATCTGCATACACGATTTTAGGCACAATATGATGATAAACGATGTAAATGCATTTGTCCTAGTCTTGCATCTATGATAAATGCCACACAAGTGTCACTGGAAAGGCAAACATACATCATAAATGTTCCACCATCTCAGTGGTAATTAAAATTCCATGCATTTTAATTTAGAATTTAATCACACATCTGTTACACGTGTAGAATAAACCCAGTACTTCATTTACATTTTAATCCACAGTAATTGTGAAGGTGTTGTATTAGTAAAAGTGGGAGATCAATTAAAAGGCAAGGAAGAAATTTATTGTTCGCGATGTGATTGCAAATATGAAAATAGAAACACCACTATTATTAAAGTAAGTCTTTCAATCTGATTAATAGAAAGGATCATGAAATAATCCTTGTATTTTACAGATAGTGGTGATACTTGTTATTTGGGTTATATCTCTTTTAGTAATCTATATGTTATTCTTAATTTGTTTGGACCCGTTATTGAATAAAAGAATTCACAAAACTTCTGCAAATATTGGCTATCATGAGCATAATAATGAAGAAGTATGTTGGCATAATTTTTTATGCATAGGAACTTCGATTAATATTTTTAATATGTAAATTATTCTGATTTTGAATAGGATGACACATCCATAACTCCTGGAACATCTCACCCTATGGGAGAAAGGGGTAATGTTCTAAATCGTGTTGGCCATCAACAAGACAAATGGAAACGTCAAGTTCGAGAACAAAGACGTAACATTTATGATCGACATACCATGCTTAATTAAAGCTGTACAGCTCTGATTCTAGACAGAATTAAATATGATATATAAAAATATAAAAACCATGACATTTCTTTAAAGGCATTTACAGTTTTGTATATAATTTTCTCTCTCAATTTCTTACATCTAAATGAGAATTTAATAATACATGAACATAAATCAATTTATTAGTAAATGCCAGCAAATAAAGTTATGGTCAATGCATCAACATTGCATTGGGTACATAAATAAAACTTAATACCTTTAAGAATCATCTGATCTAGTGTATGAAATAATAAAGTATTGTATTATTTTTATTAGTAAGTGTATATACACTTTTCATAAAATATTTGTTTAAAAATAAATTGAAATACTTTATGGGATATTTTACTATTATGAGGTTTTAATATTACTGCTTCTCTAGGATTCACAGTAAAAATATATTTTAAATTAGTATGTTAATTCTAATTTAAATTTAATTTATATGAAAATTAATATTTATTTAAATTTTATATAACTATAAATTATTTTAATATTAGAAGTAATTAATGTGGGGAATCATTTGGATGGTGGTAACTCTTTTTCTTTTAGTGTTGTGTCAATTGCATGTTGAATTGAATCATATAGTGTTAAAACTAATGCTCCACCAGTACCTCTAAGCATATTTGAAACTGACCCTTTAAAAAAGGCCCCAACTCCTTCAGCTTTAGCTGTTTTCATCCAACAATCCAATGTACTTTTATACATCATCTCTGTTTTACTAAGCCCTGATTGCATCATCATGCGTCTTCTAACTGTATCAAAAGGATATGATATAAATCCAGCCACTGTTGTCACTACCTACAAACATTCCGTGAAGTTTTATCCAATTGCTTATACACTGTTTCCAAATATAATTTACCTGTGCAATTAAAAAGTTAATATACAATGGAGTGTTCTTTGGATCAGGCAGCATGCTTTTTGAAGTATCATAGAGACCAAAGTATGCTGCTCTGTAAATAACAATTCCTTGAACACTGACATTAAAGCCACGATATAAACCAATAAAGCCATCCGTTTTGAAAATCTTTGCTATACAATCACCTAAACCTTTAAATTCTCTTTTATCTGCTTTGCCAATATCCGCAGCCAATCTATTAAAATAAATCCGTGAATATATTGTTTAAAGTTGAAAACAAGTGTACATAATACCTTGTACGAGCAAAGTCAAGTGGATAAACAAAAACAAGAGATGTTGCTCCAGCAGCTCCACCAGATGCCAAATTTCCAGCGAACTGTTTCCAAAATGCATCTTTTGGTACACCTCCCAAAAATAAAGTTTTGAATTTATCTTTAAACGCGAAATTTAATGCTTGAGTTGGAAAATATCGTATTACATTAGCTAAATTGCCTCTCCAGAAGCTGAGAAAACCAGTTTCTTTGGGTATACGGACAAATGCATCCAGCATACCTAACAATATAAAATGAAAATTAAATAGTAGTTTTTTTTTAGATTAAATATTTTAATAGATTAGAAGTACAATAAGAAGTATATTAAATTGTAGGTGAAAACATACCCTTGTATCGGTCTTCTGGACGTATTTGTTTTGAAGTAGATTGTACTTGTAGCAAAAGTTTCACCCTTTCTAAGGGTGCAACTACAGTTTTTGAAACGGCTGCAGATATTCCGCCGGCTAAAAAATCTACTAAAAAAGTCTGATAGGTATCCATATTATATGCTATGTAATAATTTTCAGAGAATGTTATCCTTGGAAACGAATGGTAATACAAAAACATAAAATTGTCTTAAATTCAAGATCATAATGTCACTTTATAAATAGTTATTGTTTCATAAAGCATAATTCAAATACGTTGAAGAAAATTTGTAGCAAATCATTAATTCACATTTGACACGAGCCTCCTCACTACGGTTTAGATTATTAGTTCTATTGTTTTCTATTTTTATCGTTTCCTCGTGACAATAGGGTGGGTAAATTAATAAACAACGAACTTAATTTTAACGTTTAATCGCTTTACATAAAATTGAATCTTTCTTATCAATTTAAGGCGTTCAATTGGTCATACAAATTTATTCATCAAAGCTCTCAAACATGATTCAAGAACTATGACTATCATTCTTGTTTTCGTACAAAGAGTTAGATCACAGTAAATTCTAGCTAAACTCGACGCAAAATATATTAATGCATTTCGAAGTGTTAGAAATGTAAATGAAGATTCATGTAAAGATATTTAAACTTCGGGGACTAGACATAATTACTTAACATCAAACCACATTCAATGAACGAGTGTCAAATTTTACTTTCTTTTCTAAAGCGGTCATACTCATTAATTATATAAATATAATCGGAAGGTACGTATAGCATAGCTGGAGGAATGTTTCGGCAATGGCAAAGTTTATATACGCGTGGACAAAACTGGACCATCGTTGGTCAATATCAGATTCAAAAAGATATATTTTCATATTTTTTTCCTATTCTCATCTAAGTGCATAAAATATTAATTAAAAGAATGTTTTTAATAAAAAATAAAATCTTTATATAACATATATTAAGACATAAAAATAATATTTTGTTACAACTAATATATAATTTTGGTTAAAAAATAATATACATTCACTGCCTCTGCTATTCAGGTATGTACAGCTATCTATTGCGTTCGAATAAAACATGAATCTTGTGCGAATATATTCGAAATCTGTAATCTATTTTCGAGACTGTATACTGTATTACCAATTCGAATTTACTCATAGTTATAATATTTATTCAAAATTGGCACAAATCGAAATTCACATATTACATTTAAATAAGTGGCAGTGAAGGTACCGAATTCGTTATTCAACGAAACGTCATGAAGTTAAAACTAATAAATTGACTCTAATATGCAAGAGCATATTGAAAATAAATGTATGTATCAAAGACTCATGAAATATTTCATACAAGTACGACTGTGGTCAGAAAATGTTCAAAAGTTGTCATGGACTGTGTTTACGCAGCGTGAATGCACTGAAAAAAAGAAGTCATAAATGTACTTTCTTCTGTTAATGCAATATATACATATGAATTTAAATAATCATACCTTTGCGATATCCACGCCTGTTAAATTTTCCACTAAGTCTGGTACACGTGTTACAATATTAAGAACTTCTTTTGTTAATTTCTCTGCTCCAATAGTTCCATTTCCACTAGAAACCATCGTTATTTTCTTTGCCTGGGCTAAAGGTGCTGCAACTTCAGCAGCAACCTATAAAATATGTTCAAATCAGTATTCTAATCACATACGCAAGTAAAAGTTTTAAACAATTTCAAAGAAGTTCTTATGTCTAATAAGAAATTAAATCTAATGTTAAAATTACCTTTGGAAGAGTGTCAAGCATCATATCTATCATAGCTGCAGTCTTGTATTCATTCCAAGCGGCAGCCTTCTTTGTCATTTGTTCTGCTTCAGCTTTAGCCTTTGCATCAGTAGCAAAAGCCTCTGCATCACCTCGAATTCTTATGGCTTCTGCTTCTGCCTGAGCTTCCATTACTAAACGCAGTTTATTAGCTTCAGCTAATTTTTCTAATCTGCAAATATTTATAGTAGCTTAAAAAAATGTCTTCACATATCTCAACATTTTCTAAAATGATATATTTCCCATTTCAAAGAAAGTAATATGACTACCTTCACTGTAGGAACTACTTAAAGTGAGATGTACAATACCTGTATTTTTCTGCATCAGCTGGACGTCGTACAGTAGCATCCAATTCCCTTTCTCGTCTTAACATTTCCTGTTCTTGCACAGCTATTTCTTGTGCTCGTTCTACCACCTTTACCTGCATCTGCTCCTCCATAATCCTTTGTTTGGTTTTAGTAGTTTGTAATTCAAATGCCATTTCTGCTTCTGCTTTCTAAAAATGTTACGTAATATTTAATAAAAAAATTAAAAATATTCTTTTAATTAAAAACAGAACTCCGCAACACACTTTAGTTTGCACTTCGACGTCATAAGCGGCTTTTTTTAATTCAAAATCTCGTTGCGCTTTGGCAATTTCGGTGTCATTTAGAAAGCGTGCAGCCATTCGTTGCTCTTCAGCAATGGCCTCGCGAATTTGGGCGTCCCTACGGGCTTCTGCTTCTCCAATTCTCGCATCCCGTTTTACCTCAGCGGTTCGCGCCATTCCAAGAGCTTTCAGATATCCCTATAAACAATTAATAAACATTAAATGGTACATAACAAATAGAATTTATGCTATTTTACCATTAAAAGTCTTTGAATGATAACACTGATATCAACATTTAATTTTGATACAGCCTGAATTAAACACAAAGGCGGCATACAATGAGAAATGTCACATACATGTAAATGACACATATTTGCAAATGTGTTCAGTAAACTTGTGCTACCATTAAAGCAAGCACTTGAAATATCATCCTCTAAGTCACTTATTATTTAAGTATTAACAATTTTCACTAACATTATCCGAACAGCAGTGCATTGGCATTATATGTAGTGATAAAACATAATTTGAACGTACCTTTGCCCCCTGCAAGTAGCAAAACAAAAATGTTCAATATTTACTACATACAAGATTGAACTACATTAACTGTTATTAATAAAGGTTACTTATAAATGTACAACCAGTTAAAGGGGGACTTGCAGTAGTATGTAAACTATTGATATTAAACAAAGTACACAAAATTGTATTGTAAAATTTTAAATTTTGCATTTGTTCTGCATAAAATTCTTCTTCCATTGTTGAACGTAAAAATATTGATTTGTTTAAAGGAGAAAAAAATAAACTTACTTCCTCATCTCGAATATCTTTTAATGTGTAGGACACAACAGTGATTCCCATATTGACCAAATCGCTGCTAGCTACTTCAAAAACTTCCTTGCTGAATTTTTTACGATCTTTGTATATCTCCTATGACACAGAAGTCAAGTAAATTAAATGAGGTCAATGGTATGCTCTCTTGTAATAGATCAATTAAACTACTACTATGTCATATTTGCTATACCTCTACAGTCATGCTTCCCATTATTGCTCGTTGGTGTCCTTCTAGAGTAACAAGGGCAATGTTATGAATTTCTTCTTCCGATTTTCCCAGAAATTGTTCACACGCGGCAGAAAGCATTTCTTCATTTTGTCCCTGTATTTTCACCTTTGAACATATTAAAAAACATTATTATACATCAGAATTACACATCATCTTTGACATTTATAAAGTGCTTTGTGTACGAGTCTCATTTAAATCTGTTTTTAAAGCAATAGATTTTGAAATAACTTTTTTTAATCAAAAATTTCTGAAATTTTATTGATTTTATTTATTACCTGTGCAATTCCTGTCACAGATATTGGTACCCCTTGACATGTATACACTGTTGGACTTTCTACTTGTAAAGTCATAGTGTTCAATGAAATTCTAAAAGAAAAACATAAAATTTATGTAAAAAAATATATTCATAAGAAAAAATAATTCTGCATTTATTTTTAATTAATATACTTACTTTTGTACTTGCTGTACAATAGGCCAGACAAATACTCGGCCGCCGGGCACCAAAAGGGGTTTGCTGTAGCAGCATCCTTAAAAAAAAGTGAATCGAAAATAAGACGGAAATCAATGAGGAAAAACTTAACACAACAAGGCCAAGAGTTACAGTATATACATAATTCGTCTCAGCATTTCATATTTACGTTTGAAAGATAAATTTAATAAGCTAAGGAGATAATAAAAACATAAAAAGAAGCAATTTGTTAATGACAATGTAAAATTAACATGCTATAATCGATAATATGATCGCAATTAATTTTTCCGCGTATTTATGAACCAAATAGTACAAATCAATTAATTGACACGACACTCCTTCCATGTCGATTCATTCAAAGCGTGTGTAACGCGAATAGTTCATTAAAAAAAAGCATGCATATAATTACCTGAAACTACAAGGGCCTCATTTGGGCCGCAAGTAACGAATCCACAGCTCATGGTCACAGTTGTAAAGAAAAACAATAGTTGCCGCGAATTTAAAGGGATCGAATTTCAACGTAATCCCTCTACAGTCAATTGACGTCGCTACGATGTCGTCATTCTAAGCGATAGTATCCAAGCTTATGCCGAGTTTACAATATCCTGCAATGAATCGCGCTACTCCCAAAATCATCCCTTCCCTTTATTAGGATATTTTGATCAAATAGCAGATAAATTGAGAATTTCCTCTTACGCTTTGATATTTTGAAATAAGCAAAATTTGTAGACAATATATTTTAATGATTTTAAATGAGATGGAATTAATGAAATTTTAGTAGCTTGCAGAAACAGAAGAAGCTTTAAATATTTTTACAACTTGTACTCTAAAATAGATATTGCATATGCAATAAACTTTAATATGAAACTATAAGAAGGGATAATATTTAAAATATTTTCTGAGATAATACAAACTGTATCTATATTTACATGTGCAATTTTATTACATTCAAAGTTATTGACTTATTACCTATGTACATATAAATAACGTATATAGCAAAGAAGTACATAATTATTGCATATTTTACAAGTCACTTTAGAATCTTCTAAATTGCTTTTTGAATCTTTCATAGTGATAATCATCTGTTGCTTTCTCTCCATTGTCTTTTCGTTTTCCTTTAGGATCATCTCTGGGTGCTATCACTTTCTTTTTATCAGCGGATTCTTGTTTTGATTTTTGAAGATCCGGATCTTCTATATTAACTAAAAAAATAGAGCATATTACTTTTCTGTCTTATTGTAATTGTCTTTGTAAATGGAGATGAAATGAATGTAATCATACATCTGTTATGTTGTACAAAATTCACAGCCATATTTGTTGGCACAAACTGTGAAGGACCATCTTTCTTTCTATGTCTATCCCAAAGTAACTTCAATTTAGCTTCTTCTGTAGCTTCAATATTGCGAATTTTTGCTCTAAAGTAAATAAGTTTTATATAAAAACTATAGATTTTACAAAACTTGTTAGAATAAAAGTATATATTAAAAAAATCATACTCTATTCCAAGATCTACTTCTGGGATACCAGACAACATTTGATTTGAAAGCATTTCTTCACTTCTGTGTGCTGAACTTTGCCTTAAATGTTCAGGTACAGCTTGTAATGCTGCTTCTTCCGGAGAACAATATGATCCTTTTTCATTGTTGGATCCATTCTCTGATTTACCTTCAGTTTTACTCTTCCTCTTTGATAGTTCTTCTTCAATATACTTTACCCTATTAATATGCAAGAATACATTAAATAACATAAAAGAATCTATAAAACATATTTATACATACATTTCTTCATCTTCATCTCGCTTGTTAGTCTCTGCATTGAACTGTGTGCCGATTCCTGTTTCATATGCATCATTTTGTTTTAGTTTTGTATTCTTCAATGCAGTCATGTTTACCATACCTCCAGATTTTACATTAAAAGGATCTGACTAAAAAAACTTTTGTTGTTACCACAATAATTTGTTGAAATTGACTCTTAATTAGTTTAGCTACAAAACTTACAGTAATTACATCAGGTGTTACATTTTCTCCAAGTGCTAGACCAACAACATTTACACCCTTTGGACGTTCTCGTAGCTTTTGTATAATTTTTAAATCTTCAACTTTTTCTCTAAAAAAGTCATATTCACTGTTACTAGATAATTTTTGTGAAAATATTTTGATCTTAATGCATGTTTGTTATAAAATATCATAAATTATATTTTTCATATACAAAATTTCGACCAACCTGACAGAGGCTTCTTCGTTTTCATTATCATCTTCATCCGAAGAAACTTGTCTTTTTCTTAACGGTTTCTTTGATTTCTTCTTAAATTGAATTTTCGTTATGCTTTCTTCTGTATTATTCATCTGGATTAAAACAAATGATTTATAAAGTGAAATTATGTTATTCCTTTATATAGAAAACACTTATATAAATATATATTAATAACCTTACGTTTCGAAGTATTTAATTACAGCAACATCAATAACACTTTAACGTAAACAGAATTATAGGTTAACATTAACCTAAGATCAACAAATCAAGTATACACTTATGACGACATGTTTTATTTTTCAGGACTGGTTTAGGATCCGTACCACTAGATTCCGCTAGTGGTCTAGGTCATGTGAAGCCCTACTCTTAATAAGGAAGAAATCTTCTTTACCCAAACGGAGATGTACAAATAAATAGATACTCAACATATCTTAAATCTGTGTTGTCAATTTTATAAATTGAATGTATGGTCACAGACGAGTCCTCATCTTTAATAGAAGCATTTACTATAAAAAAGTATTTAAATGTAATTAAAATTAAATGAACCTAACCCAATAAAACGAATTGATTTCTGGTAATACTGTACACGAGTATATCATTATAAACCAAACACAGAACAATATCATTTAAGAAAGAACTCTCATTTGTTTAAAATGGTGTATTAAATCGATCGGAGGGTGGCAAGTATTTTGACCGTCGATATAGTAGATTGACCGCGTATAGCCACTCATTTTAAGTTTTTCAATAAATATATTATCGTTTTAACATAAATTATCCATCGATATAATAGTCATACTCCAAATTAACTTACTTTACAAGCATATTTTTGTTGATTGAATATATTTTTTATAGCATTAATATGAAGATAAGAGTAAGTATGTATCGAATTCTTACAATACTTAATTAGATATACCTACACATGAAAAATGTAATTCGTAAATTCTGACTACATATTTTACAAAATAAATCTTTTTTTTAAATATTTTACATTCAAAAATATATTTTTTTATTTATCTTGTTCTAACACATATTATTTTTGAAATGAAGATTTTTATTATACTTTTAGAAAATGTTTGTTATGTAAACGTTATTTTATTGATTTTTAAGATCTAAAAGATACGTATCTGTTAAGAATTCATATCAAAGCTACTCTTATCAGTACTTTTTGAAACACTTTTATATGCTATCTATTTTTGCAATCTTGCCTTCGCTCGATTCAAGTTTTATTAATTACGTTCATAGTTGCACAAAAGTTGTTTCAAAAAATTTGCAGGAAGAAATTAGTTAAAATATTCAAGAGTAAATTATATAACGCTTTAAATTAATACTTTAATATTTGTAATATTAATTAAATAAACAGAAAACAAGAATAGTGCTGACGTATAAAGGTTTATCTTATGTATGATTTAGAATTGATCACTTCACGTGAAAGGTGGTATAGTATAGTACGTGTATCCTGTTATGCTGAGATTACTGTTTTGAAGATTATTAAGAACATAACCTAAATAATACGATTCAAAGTGTGCAATAATATCTCAATCAGTATTTTATTCGTAAAAAAAATAATATGAATACGAATTTTTAACTTGCTCTTTGCAGAATGTGGTTCAAGAAGGTTTCTAAAGATTTAAATGGCATGGTTCGGCTTTTATGAAAACATAACCAAATGACAGCTCTCAAGCAAGTATGTAAAGTCACATAGATGACCCACTAAATTATTGAAGAAATTATTATTAATCTTTATTTATTTCCAGATATATTATAACAATCAATATATAATAATAATTGTAAATTGATTTTTAAATATTATATATTTTTGTTTCCATTACATTTATTTATATATTTGAACACATCAGAAACAAAAGCATAAGAATGTAAATAAAAGTTTTAATTTCAATTTGGTAACATTTTTGATATGATATATTTTTAATATGGTTAACAACAAAGATTAATATTCCTATTAAGACTCTATGCCTATGAGAATATATACAAATGTAAATTTATGTACATAACATCATTGTTTTTAAATGTACATTGGGTTTTGTTACATTGTATATTAAGAATACACATGTCACTTAATTGTGTAAATATCACGTAAAAAATATATATGTGATAAAAAGTTTTTGAAGTATCATTATAAATTGTGGGAATGGGCAATTGTTTGTGTAAAGATACATCAGAAGAACATGAGGTATATAATGAACAGAATCATGCAGAGGCTGAAAATACTGTGTTTTCCGAATCTAGTATAGGCACAACAGCATCTGGTAGTGTAACTTATGTACGTTTAAATTTTCCAAATTCTGCTAATATTGATAAATTGGTGCTTGAAACATTAAAAGTTAGTGGTTCTCTTGTTGATAAGTAAGTATTGTTAAATGAAAATCATTTTATATAAATATTCATGCATGTAATTGATACCATAAAATGTTTACATCTATCTAGTGAGCAAGATCCACCACCCGCAATGGTGAAATTACGTATAATTGCTGATAAAGGGGATGGATGGATACAAGTAATAAATTCAATGGTTAATGTTATTCCCATGCATAATCCGTTAGGTCCTTCAGTTATTACTCTTCTCTTAGATGATTGTCCATTACCTTCAAAGGTACATTTGCATTATTTCATTTTATCTCTAACATTTAGAACTATTCACAAGATTATTTTATTTTTTTAGGAATCAGTCTTACGACTATCACTTATGTTTCAATTATATCAAAAACTTGGAAATGTACATACCACTGCAACTCAACAACGTAACATTTGTGTTGTACTGGGTTGCATAGCTGAAAAATTGGCTGGTCCTAGCAGTATTGCAATTTTATCTGATGTAACTTTAGACTATCTTGTCTCAAATCTTGTAAGTTTATACAGCCATTATTGCACAAAAAAGAATATATTTTATAAGTTCTCTTATGTTTTTAGTTTTTATATCATTTCAGAGAGAAGATAGTGATCCTTATGTGGTATTATATTCGTTAATAGCTTTGGAAAAATTTGCACAGACAAGTGAGTACTAACTTTAATAATTTGCGCTTAGTTGAAATTCTTGCACTAAGATATTCTAAATAAAGTGAACTTTTAAATAAAATATATATTTTAATAGGTGAAAATAAAATAACTATCAAAAAACGATTAATGGCAGAAAAACCTAACCCACTGCTAGAATTGGAGAAATGGGTGACAGAGACTCATTATGTGCGCAGACAAGTAGGATTTTGTGCACAGTGGTGTTTAGACAACTTATGTAAATATTCGTAGACTTACATTATACATAATATTATTAAAGAATGTGAGAACAGTTAGTTATAGAAACTAATTTTATGATTTTAGTTTTGATGGAAGGTAGGAAATACTCTCATGATTCGATTGATATGACTGGTATTAATGTTATGCTAAACACAAAGGATGTAAGTGAGTACCTGAAAATATCACCTAATGGTTTAGAAGTAAGTTCAATTGATACAACACATTTTCTCCATGCATCATTTTTGTATCATGATACATTTTATTTTACAAAAATTTTAGGCTCGATGTGATGCATATTCGTTCGAAAGTGTAAGATGTACATTTCAAGTAGATTCAGGTACTTGGTATTATGAAACTCTACTAATAACTGCGGGAGTAATGCAAATTGGTTGGGCTACAAAGGATAGCACATTTTTAAATCATGTCAGTTTTTAATTTAAATGTACATACATAAGAACTATGCAAAAAGCAATTTAATCATTCTGTGTTCTAACTTTAGGAAGGATATGGCATAGGTGATGATGAATTTTCTTTGGCCTATGATGGTTGTCGTAGAGTAATATGGTATAATGCAACGAGTGAAAAATATTATGATAGACCATGTTGGAAAGCTGGTGATATTTTGGGTTGTTTACTAGACTTGAACAAATTAGAAATTATATTCTCTATAAATGGTGTACCATTAAAACCTTGTGTCCAAGTATTCAAAACAGTGAGGTATGCAAATATTCCTTTGTCAAAGATATTTTAGCATAAAGATAAGTAATGTAACAATGTATATTGTAAATATTTTAGATCCGGATTTTTTGCTGCAGCCAGTTTTATGTCATTCCAACAATGTCTTTTTAATTTTGGAAATGTCCCATTTCAATATCCTCCCACTGATCGCGAATATCAAAAATTCAATGATTATGCTTCTTTGAAACCGGAGGATAAAATTGTGCTTCCTAGACATATTTACTTAGATCAACTGAGGAAACTTAGCGTCAGAGAAGACTCATGTACACTGTGTTTTGACCAAAGAGCTTCGGTGAGATTATTGCCATGCAATCACAGGTAATCTATCTGCATTTATACATATATGGAGATATGTAGATATTAATTTATAATATTCGAACCCAAATATTGATGTAGCTAAAAGATACATGATATAGGATGTAAATTATAAATACTCTTTCAGAGGGTTTTGCCAAATGTGTTCGGTTCAACTTGTAGAGTGTCCAATGTGCAGGGCTACAATTGAAGAAGTAGCTCTGGATAATACATGACACCCTTTAGCATATCAGCACTTCTGAATACTCTTCCACAACCCTTTCCATATTACACAATTCTCAGGAACTGTCACAAGATAATCACAACTACAACACACCTGGTGCATTGTGTACTGGACATCATTATATTGTTTTGTGCATTTGTTTGCTTACAATACAGTATTTTAAATCAAGAGAAGGACTTCAAATCTATCACAGAAGGCACGGCTGCATATCAATGCATCATATTTCTAAGGTGCATTATAAATATCACTTTCAGTTATGTACATGTAATATATGAATTATTGTACTGGAAATTCAGAGCACATAGAAATTTTATCGAATGTCCGTTGATTGCGCGACCTATTTTTTCTAGGTTTTACGTATATACAATTTGCATTTAATTAAATATATCAAAGATAATATAATGAGAATAAAATTAAAATATTTTTTTTACACTGTAGACAATGAGAAAAACATTTGCAATTTAAATTTAAATTGCAACCACTGTATGTTGTATATTTCCAATTAAATACTTGTGACTGGTTCACAAATATGTAGAAACTATTTTGTCCATGAACTTGAGGTTCTTCTCTCTTAAATTATGAAAGTCTGCATTACCTGTTAACTGTTGTTAACTCTTGTCAATACTGACAAGCAAGTACTTAAATTTGCGCTATAAACTAAGATTAATCTTTTAGGGAATTGCAAAATACTGATATCTTGTAGTATATATTGAAAAAAAAAATATATATATATACATATATATGTGTATATACATATATAAGCTCCTATTAAATTCTTGTGGAGATATAAAATGCTATCATATGTATAACTTTGCAAAACTTTTCTAAGAACTCTGTTGATTTTCATTTATAACAACCTATCCTAAATGTTAGGATACTATTTATGTATTAAATGTATAAATCACATGTTGTTCTATATTTTTTGTACTCTTGTTCCAAAAAAAATTTATTGCTGCGTAATAGACTAAAGATTTGATCATCACAATTTTGTAATTACTTCAAACAAATTCAGCATCTCTCAAAATCGATTCAAAGATTTATTACCTTACCTACCATATAATTTTAAATTGAATTTACTTCACGCAATATTTCTATATTGTAACAAGTTTTTAAATCACATTATTAACACCGTTCCCGCTTCTCCCATAGTAATTTCCGTATTAATTAAATACAGACGATTTCGCGCAACTGTCCGTCTGGTGGTCGCAATTCAAAAAATCGTTGAAACGAGAATTAAAATTGGCAATATCGATATCGTCGCGGGCAGTGTTAAGGAAACGATCTCTCGATACGGGAAAGTTAAACGCGTGGCCACAGGGGCGCGTTGCAGTTTGTTACAACATGGCGGGTGAGTGAGTGCCTGTGGATCGAACGAGGCTGCCCGAAAACACGAGGGATTTTCAGCTAACCCGTGGTGTTTGTGGGTTTCAGATATGTCCGACATCCACAAAGACCAGGTCAACTCAGACGATGGTGAGTACTGACACGGAAATACATTTTTGGTAGTTTCTAACTGTTCGCGGAAGGGGTCGGCCGTTCGGCACGGTGGCCCCACCATCGAAGCATGCCAGTGTCTAGCGTGCGTGGCGGTGGCGTGGTCGTAAACTCACGCTCCTTTAAGTACGCGTTATCTCGTTCACTTTTGAGGTTATATCGGCTTATCGACTTCAATACCATCCTTGACAGCGTAGTTCCGACACCTTTGAACGGGTGTCACGTTTCAGTTTGACTGCGAGCCGTATGTCACGCCGTGATTCTCACATGCGCGAGCGAGAGACACGAGAGTGCTTCGATGGCGTTTTATCAGTTAGGGGGCGCCACGAAACGTGCCGTGCTGTGTTTACCTCGACCGCAGCTTGAAAAAAAAAGGAAGAAAACAGAAAAAGGGCACGCGGTCGCTTTGCGTCTTCACGCATTGTTCCTCTTTCTTCGCCGTTCTCCGCGAATTTCGTCTACACGTTTACCCCGGACCCTCACCCTGTCTCATCCGCGACTTATAATTGACCGTCACTGTTAACGAATACCATTATCATACTAACACAAAACCTCCGCTTGGACCCTTGTCAACGTATATCGATACCAATACGACGGCATACGAATCGATTCGACTCTTAATATTCCTAACTTGTGCAATCGTACCATTGTCTCGAGTATCGTTAACATTCGGGACATTTTCATGATGCGGATTCTTTCGAAACGTTCGTTTCGACGGTTAATAGAAAGAACGATTTTCAACCATTGTTCCGTTACGTCCGGATCCTCGCCTTAACGGTGTGTATGGAAACCACGCGCAGAAACGTAAAACCGATTAAATCGGCCGGAGTGAAAGTATTCCAGAGGGTTCAAGTAAACAAAGAGTTAATGCGCGGTTATTCCCCCATCGGGGTTACTGATCTTTCTGCTTCCATTTATTTACTAGTGCCATCTGTCGTACACAAAACGGAATCTGATTGTCAGCTCCCGATACAGATTTTTGCGGAAACATTCGATGATCCTAAGGAAACTTAACGACAGCGGCAATGTACCATCGTATGGTATATGCTATTCGATCATTGATCGATTTATCTAGGTCTATTTTATAGATAGATATTAGGTCCACGCGTGAACAGAAAAAGTATACTTGTTATCGATTCACATTGGACCCTGCGGGATTGATAAAGCCATCGTTTCACCTATGCAGGGCATCAACCTTTCTTTCTTGATTCCGCGCACACAAACACCCACACCAACTGTTGCTGCTAACTAACCCATAGTTGGCCCTAGTCGGTTTTATCTAACATTCCAGAGGTCGTTTATCAGCTTGGCTCGCTTATATTTTCCATCGTGGCCAGATAGAAAAACATTGGGTACTCTGCCCTTTGATTCCCGTGGCAATGGCGCGCAATTTAAATCGCAACGGTTTCAAAAGCGAATACCGTGCTCGTCAGTTACAATTGGCCCATGATTTCAGTTCAGTTTTGTTCCCCCGTTTCCTTTCGTTACAATCCTTCCCCAAACATGTTAAATGTAATTCTGTGTATCAATTCAACTGCGGATTTTACTGAAAGGATTAATGAAATAAACAGTTTAACGAAACCTGATTGCAATTTTTATTTTATTTTTCACCCTGATCGAGATTAACGATATACGTTCCGCTACTGTTTTATGTGTTCTCGTTTCTGTTGTGGATTTGTATCCATGCGTCGAGTCAACGCACGCGAAGGAATTATACAATTGATTTATGTAATTTAAGATTTTCAAAGGATCAAAAATTACACACTGGAATGGAGATTAATGCGACTATAGTGCTCTGAATTAGCGTTCGAGACCAATTCACGTTCCTCGTCTGATATTTAGATCCTATAACCAAGTGTTCATTCGTACAATCGCTTTATGCATTGACTTCGAATCATTAGTCGTGCTCTCTCGGTTTTTCTCCTGTTCCCGAGTTATTCTCGACTTATCGTTTTCGTTCACCCCGATAATAGTATACGCTCAACACGTTCCGATTGAAACTGACGAGTCACAATTCAATGCGTCACACACTATCGGTAATAATAACGTTCGCCGTGCGATGTTTATAATCAACGAGTTCCGCAATAGAACGAATCCAATCTGCTGAAATTGTCCCCGCGAGGCTAGGACTTCTTTGTAGCCGATCAAGGATTGCTGTGCGAGCGGTAAATACGTCGCTATTGTTGCGCGAATCAAAAGAACGATTCATTGATACCCCAGAAACGTCCGGCCCGCTAGCTGTCACAGCGTCACCGAATAATTTGCATAATCGCAACTGATTATTATCGTTTACGTGGCTCCCGCGGCCATATGTTGGACTCCGAAAATTTTATCGAAGCTTTCTCACCGACAGAGCAATTGACGCAAGACTCTGTATCGTTGGTTTTCGCATAAATCGGCTTTAACCCTCTGCGTACTATTATGTCGAAATATACACATTACTAAGATTTCGCTGAATGTTTCCCTATAAGGTTTTAAGCAAATTCTTAAGAGTGAGGAATGCTTAATACGCCGAAATAGTTCTATTTATTGAAATTCTCGTTTTTACCGATTTCGATGCGGTCAACGTGTCTTGCCTGGGCAGGGTTAAACTACTGTCTTTTCAGTACAATGAACGGTTGGTCCTTTCGGTGAGAGGATGGGATAGAGATCGGTTGAAATTATGTAAGATCGTGTAACTCATAAAAGGTATATTCTATACGCGATAAATCGCCGGTCGTTCCGAGTCGAATCGAATCCAGTCGAGTCGGAAGTATGAATCAGGAAGCGGTGCGTCACGTGCTGCTTTTGCACGTCATCAAATAGGATACGCGAGCCATGAATCGTAAAGGATTACTCACGTAAAAGGAACCTACGCGAGGTCGCTGATAAACATCTGCCACGCCGATTTCTGTCCGTTCGAGAAAAACGAAAATTAATCACTTTCCAATCCTGAACGGTTGCGCAGACGCAGAAGTAATTTATTCACCCTTGATAGGACAGTATTAATATCGGCGGACTTGCGTTCTTAAAGTACCGTAGAAAGGGAAAACGCACTTTATTCGGCACTTCGCGAGTTATGTATCGTGGATGGAATTGTCTGGGCCATTTGGACCTCAACAGAGGGCGCAAAGAATGTCTCTAAAAAGTATATAAACGTACCTCCCTTGAAAATTATTATTTAATATTGGGGGTTGGCGTCGAAGCATTGAAGATCAATCTTCCTACCAGCTTCGCGTTAACCTTCGAATCCATTAGTATAAATACTCGAAGTACATTCGATTAGTACAATGTTTACGGGATCTCGTGATCACGGGGTACCGTTTCGCGAATCATCGGTGCAGAGGCGATCGATCGGACTCCAACAGGTTACGAGTCCTGCGAGTCCTTTGCGAAAACGTTCGCCGCGAAGAAAAGAGAGCAGCAGCCCCGTCTCTTTAACTTGCGCGTACGTTGCTCCCCGTTCTGTTTGCGTTTATCGGCAAAGTGATCTTTTTCTCTCCTTCTTCCCTTCTTTTTTCCCTTGCTCCTCCTCCTCTTCTCTCATCTCCTGTACGCGACGTCGACGATCGACGAGGGGCGAGAGGATAGGAGTAGCGAAGACGGATGGAGGGTAAAAAAAGGAAGAAAGAAAGAAAGATAGAAAGAAAGAGGGAATATGGGAGAGGAAGAGGCATAGGACGAGTATAGGTGGATATACAGAGAAACTTTAATTTCTTGGCATTGTGAGGAGTTCCTTGCCCTTTCAGCCTTTTCAGTTCGGTGGTCTGTTTTTGATAGGAGGCCACGTCGTCTAGACACATCGGGGGTTGCCCGGCTTTTATAATCGCAACGAAATGCACCCCTTCGTGCTCGACGCAAAAATACCGGTTTTTTTTCCTACCGTTCTCCAACCCCCTCCCTCCCCTCCGCCGCTGTACTCGCTAACCGCCCCGCGCCGTTGAATTTCTCTACCCCCTTAGCTTCGTCACCCCTTCGTTCCGCAGCAACGTGCCGGCGCGTTACATTAAAATGATTTATTCTCTTTATTAAATTCGCATTCGAGGCTACGAGAGCACATTCTCCGGGCTCGCGTGAATCGAATCCCAAGACCGGATGCGGCGAACGATACGCGTCCGTGCCGGCACCGACCTGTCTCTGCCCTCAAGTGCCCTGCGTACCCCTCCGTTTCTCTTTCCCTCTACTGCGCTCCTCTCAGACGAGAGAGCCTGTAGTCAAAGGTCACCGAGAGACAGGAATATCCTCCTGATGGTCTTCAGTCGAAGATGCTGCATCTCGTTAACGATCCTCCCGTTATTATTCTGATTCCTGCGACCGTGACGGTACTAGTTCTCGGGGTGTTGTAAATCGGCCGCCTCGGCTAATTTCGAAGGGGGGTAGTAGAAAACGTTTAGCCCATTGTGGCGCTTGGACCGACAATTCTGGTTGATCTTTTTGTACATTCCGAACTGGTCGCCAGGCTTAAGTACACGAAACATTTTCAAGTGTACTTTCCCAAGTGCTAATCATCGGCCAAAGAAACTAGCCCGACACGTTTCGGTCCCGAGGCCGCCGCCATCGTTCCTCCGGTCCAATAAGTTGCGACGATTGTTTGGCTACTGGCTGTTAAGGGAACAAGACGATTACAAAATCATCCAATATCGTAAAGATCTCGACCCAATTCATCCCTGTGGAGTTAGTTATCGGACGATTGCTCGAGCTCGAGACGAGCCTATAAGTTTTACCCCGAAGCGTCCCAACATCCGAAGACGAGCTGAGCCGAGCGGTGGCGCCGCCTGTCGTCGAAACAGACGCTCGAATGGCGGCCCGATTATTACATGACATTCCTCGAATACCATTGAGACCTCCCTCGTCTCCGCTCGCAACAAGCGGACCTCCTCTTCTCTCGTGCCCCCTCGGCTTCTTATTCTCCTTCGCGTTCGTGCGCGCGTGAACGTTGTTCCCCGTCCCTTTTTCCGCTGTGCCAGGCCGCGTTAGAGGCCCAGCAGAGGCTCAAAAATTTTAGTCCGAAACTCGAAAACGTTCGACATCGAAAATAGGTCCATGGCACGAACGACGAAAGCAGCCCTCGTCTTTAACCGTTCTCCGCTGCCTGATGTCACCACCCCCCGTCGCCGTCTGCTCCTCGGTCTTCGACCCTTCTCCGAAGCGTCTTCGCTTCTTCCTTCGCGTCTCCGTCGCGATGGAAGCGCAATCGAGAATCAGCCGCGCCCTGTCGGGGGTAGCACGTCCGCGCCCCGATATATTCCGGTCACGTGAAAGAACGGGAATGGCGATTCCGAACAGATCGTTTCGAACATCTCCGAAGATCTTAGATATCGATCCTCTGTTTGTTGTTTCTCACTGACCGTCAATTGTTCGTCGAATCGACGACTGAAACACCGATAAAAATACAGGACGGGGATGAATTTTCGTATCGTTCGGGTTGGGATCCAGTTCTACCACCGAGTCTCCGCAGTATTTTTTCCGTTTCGTAACTGTCACTATCTTCTTTCTAAAGAAGAAAGACGAAAAAAGAAAGAAAAACGCCAGCAGTGACGACGACGACGCCGGACGCGGTGGCGGTTGCGAGGTAATACGATCGATTCGCAGGCCGCCTTCCATTGTCGCTGGCTCTGTGTAAGGGTTTGCAGTAACCCTCCCTCCGAGAAGGACGGTGTCTGACACCCCGTTAGAGGAAAAAGAGAAGGAGAGAGAGAAGGGGAGAGAAAGGGAGAGAGAGAAAGAGAGAGAGCGCGAGAAAGTAGCAGTAGTAGAGATAGTACGATTCCTCGTAAGCCACGAGCGAACCCATTCATAAAGACGGGGCCGTGACTAAAGAGCAAGGAGAAACGAGCGCGGGTGTCTGCTTCTTCTCTCTATCCGTTCACCTCTCTCCTTCTTTCCCTCTCTTTACTTTCATCCTCGACCTTTCTATCTCCGTCTCGTTCCCTTTTTCTCCATCTCCGTCTCCTTCTCTCTCTTCTCTCCTCTTCCGTATCGATTTCCTTTCTCCATCGGCTCCAACTCGCCTCCCCTCTAAACCCCTGGCTCTTATCGTACCGGATAACGAGTCGAACTTTTCCCTCCTTTTCTCCGGTTTCCCGGTTACTCGTCGCGTCCCTCTTCCTCGGGTCGGCGGCTAATTAAAAACGTTTACCCGCGACGAGCATCGAATTCGATAAACGAGCCTGACGGTGTCCCGCCGATCGAACCCACGAAGAGACCCCGCGTAAAAAGCTCGCCGCTCCCTTGCCGGATTTATCGATCGGAACGAATCGCGGGTACGACGCCGGCCCGCGGTTCGATCCGATCTCGCCCCCGGAAGCGCGAGCGACCGGCGCGCGCGGTTTTTGCCGCGAATCCGCGGCGTCGCGTACGGTTTCGAAGAAACCGTAAAAATCGCAGGAAATCGCAGAAACGCGACGTCGAGAAAAACGCTTGGCCTGGGGAACAGCGGCGCGATTCACGGTCGGACGCTTCCGCGTTCCATCACGTGGGCCGACCTCCGAGAAGGATGCGACATCCTCGATGACGTACCCGCGATGCTGCTCGCTTCTTTCGCGTACCCGTTCCCAGGCATTGTTTCGAGGTATCGGTAACGGCCGGCGAGATTTTCCCTTAAACGTGCGCACAGCTCGAATCTTCCGCGGGACATAGATGGCGAACCGCCATGACCGACAGGATTTTCTTGTTCACCGACTTTTCCGCGAGCGACCGTCCCGCGCGCGAGCCTCCTCGCGTTCCGCGGGCCACCGCAGCGCGGACGCGTCGCGTGTCTTTTTTGATCGGAAAATATCGAGATAACCCTTTGAGGAGAGTCTATCAGGACACCGGGAGAAGTTTTGATTGGGTTAGAAAACTCGTTCGAGGAGGGATCGATGGATTTCACGGGAAACGGAAAAGCTCGATGTAAACTCTCGCCGTTTCCCCTCTCTTTGCCCCTGTCCTCATCCACCATTTATACCGTTCCTCCGATAACTCCCGGCCTTGGCCCAACGTTTGATGAAAAACCCGCGGCCCTTCGTTCGCTTTTGGACAGAGCGCCGGCGGTCGGGGGTGGTGGTGGCTGAGAGGGAACGAGAGGAAAAAAACAATCTAGCTAATTTTTCTACCGCATACAAGGGCACTGGGACAACCACTGTGAAACTGAAGTGCCACCCCACCCTCCGTCCATTCAGTCGCCCTTCAAAGGGACACGGATCAAAGGTATACAGCCCAGCCTTTATCTGACTGAAACCGTCGAGTCCTGTAAATCCGTGAGAGGTGGCGGCGACATTCATTTTCTGTATCGCTTCTAACCTCGATCCCTTTCACCGCAGGAATCTCCAGTTTCTACCTGTCTCACGCAAACTGGCTAACGATTCTCGAGAACCGTTTACAACGCCGCGGTGTCGTTCAGGTGCGTCTTCTTTTGTCGTCGCGGTCCTGGGTTTGGGAGTTATTCGATTGCCCATTACCCCCTGCGTCCTTTTTTTTGTGGTATTGGCGTCCAATACATTTAATTAGCATGTTGATCGCCGAGAGACCATCTTTGTAGAACCGCGTGGCTGAACAATGAAACATGCTTCGGAAATAGTTGAACTATGCGCAATCCAACGTACAACTTGTCATGTTATGAATTATCGTGACCAAACAATTGTTTCTAAGAAGTTGTCGAATGAGTGTATTTATCCTGAGTCAATGTGGCTGTTTCACTGCTTTAGTATAGGTTGTCCTGTGGTTTAGTCATCGGAATAATTAGTATTTATTACAGTGCTGTTTGCATCATCAATCCCTCCGTTTTAACGTTATTCTAAATTACATACGAAAGACTCGGACAGAATGTTTATTTGCATCGACGTTGGTAATCGCACTTTGAAATTTGTAAATGCAGCACATGTTCCTGCTGCACGCATGTTCTAGGAAATCCATTTCGAGCGTACCGTTCTGATTCCGTATTGCGCAAGGAAACTTTTATTCTTCTCATTATTGAAGCTTTCGTATGCAAAGCATGACCTTTCGGAAAAACTGCCTCAACATTTTTGTAGCATGAATGGTATAACATCAACGGCGATAGTTGCAACACGTTGCGATAGTTTCGCCAAAAGGACGCGGTTTACACTCGGAAACCTTAACAGTGAAGACCGTATAACGCCCGCGGCCTATTGCATATTCTTGTGCAAGGTCATGAAAGCTTTAAACCTCGAACCAAGAAACCACTGTTCAAATGCAATGCACGTTAGCTTACACCATTAAATCCGTAACGAAACAAAATTCTACTTACAATCTCAATTCCCAAATCACCCAAGATTAGAAAATAATATTCAACATACTCTGATTCAAATACACAGTGAATGCACATTTCCTTCAAGAAGGAACCAGAATCGCCATTATCCACGTATCCCTGGAATCCTTTATCTTCAAGCCCGAAAGCGGAAGTTTACTCGACGGAGCGTCTGCGCCCGATATCCACCGTCCTTCGTCGCGTTCCGCCGTTTCGTCATTCGAGTGTCTGGTTACCGATACCAGGTCGCATAATTATTACCGTATACGTGACTTTCGCGTGGCGCGAGGGAACCGGAGGCTCACGTACGACTCGCGGTACGTCGATCCCGGTATCGGGCGAGCGTGCCGGAGAAACGAAATCGGTGAAGGGACGAGCGGCGGCCGAATAGAGAAGGAGAGGTGTCCGGCCGATAACGCGAGGTTTATTGAAAGAACCGCGCGCTCGATGCTTCCCATTAATCAAACCCGGACGGGGCAGAATGGACGGGCGTCGTGAATGCAACGTAAAAGTACCGGTGGTTGCCGCGTACGTAGAGCCGTGTACAGCTGGCGTGTTATCAAATGCCTTCCAGGGGCGAGCGGAGGGACAAGATAACGACCAAGGATGTGTCGAAACACCTTTCTCCTCGTCACCCTCGCTTTTCTGCTTCTTTCAGGTCTCTCTTACTCGCGTGCTCGCTTACTTTTTCCTCTCTCTCACCATTTTCTCTTTCTTACCTCGTTTCCTCTCGACGAGTACACGAGCGCCGCCTCATCTACTCGGTGCCACGGGGGACGCACACGACTTGAATCAAACTCGACTCAAACTCGACTCGACACGACTCGACTCGTCTCGACGCAACGCGACGCGACGCGACACGACACGACTCGCCTTTTGTCTCCCTTTTCTTCTTTCGGAGCCGGTCGTCCGATTAGGCACCGCGTGTAAATGTGGAAAGTAGCTTCTCAATGGACGAGCTTGGCATTCTTCACCTCTTTTTTGGGCACGTGTCGTCAGTGTGTCGCGCTACGTGTATATGCATTCCACATGTGGGTGCGTAGTGTAAATAAAATTCCAGACGCCTCCGACGTTCCCCCAGGAGAATTCGTATCGTCAGCCGCGAGCGAGAGCGCGCGCGGGCTCGGGCATCCAGCCACCGTCGTTCCACGATAATGAAATTATTCCGCTATGTTGGGTAATCCTTGATTACCGCTCGCCCATCTGGAACCGTCACTATCGCGTCCACGGTGCGGACTCTGTGGAAAAAATTCGGTTTCGGATCTTACGTTTCGTTTCCCACAGAATCGGGGTATTATCATCTCGAATATTCGTTTTCTTCGTAATTTGTTTCTTGCGTTTCATCGATTCCTTACCTTTTAGTTCATTATTTCCGTATATTTCGATAGACGACTGGTTTTGCTGCACAGTTCTAGAGAAATGATTTAATTCCCTTCTTTTTATATTTATATATGCCTACTCGTGACAATACGTTGCTCTTTTAACCTTTTAGCTACTGTATGCCATTATAGTGGTTTTCCTGTGTATCATATTTTTGAATGGTACGCCACTATAGCGGCACAATTCTTGCTATGTCATCGATAGTTGTGCACATTATAGTCTAATCTGTTATGAGCACACAGTGAAAAATTCTATCAATTTCAAATCGCAGTCATACTACATTTATGATATGTAGACCGCGTGAAACCTTGCCGTACGGAGGTATAGTTTCGCGGCTAGTCACGCCGTACCTAAAAGGTTAACGGATATACTACTCATCTCAAATCCGGCACACGGGAAATCCGCGGGTGAGTTAATTTCGGTACACGGAAATAAATGCGACACTGTCGTCTGCGGGGACCAGAGGCCCGATCGACGCGGCGCTGCTCGAACGACGTTTCGCGTGTTTGTAAAGCTTTTTCTCGGGCGATTAATCGGTGGCAAGTGACGACAGAGCAGACGGGATCGAGGTCAAAGCTCGAAGCGCGCTCGAGAAATTTCGTCCCTGGAATGCGCCGGTTCCCGCGCAATTGTTGCGACAATTTAGCGCCGTTGTCTTCATCTCCTCCTTCGTTATCTCGCCAACAAGTTAATCTGTATAAATAGCTCGAGCCGTGGTTATATTTAATCCTGACCCTCGTGGTCGTCGGCGTTGTCGTCGGCGTCCTCGTCTTCGTCTTCGTCTTCGTCTTCGTCTTTGTCTTTGTCTTTGTCTTTGTCTTTGTCTTTGTCTTTGTCTTTGTCTTTGTCTTTGTCTTCGTCGTCGTCTTCATTCTCGTCTTCCTCCCCGTCTTTGTCTTCTTCCTCGTCCTCGTCCTCGTCTTCGTCTTCGTCTTCGTCTTCGTCTTCGTCTTCGTCTTTGTCTTCTTCCTCGTCTTCGTCCTCGTCCTCGTCCTCGTCTTCGTCTTCGTCTTCGTCTTCGTCTTCGTCTTCGTCTTCGTCTTCGTCTTCGTCTTTGTCTTCGTTTTTCACTTCATCGTCGTCGTCGTCATCTCCTCTCTCTTTCTGCCTCTAATCTCTCGGAGTTGCTCTCTAGCTCGCAGCTGGAAAATCAACGGGTCCTCGTGCGTACATTCGCTGTCGCACGATTACACGGCAGCGGCTTACGAAATAATTGGGTAATATCCGATTCTTTTTTTCTCGGATGTCGGACGAAGCCAGGTCCCGGCGCGGCGGACGTGGAGGGAAACGCTCCGGAGTTCTGTTAATTGGGTGAGCGATCGCGGGTTACGCTCGGAACGGAGGGGAATTATTTATTGAAACGCTCGGCGACCTATCGAGGATTTGTGACCCGGTTTTCAGAAATATCATCTACTCCGCGTAGGGGAACTAGTACGACTACGTCTGAATAATAGAAAGGGCCTGCGCGAATATCCATCCTGGAGTTCACCGGTTCCGTTTTTATCGGTGGACAGCTTCTCGCCTGTCCCACGTCCGGCTTTCGTTCCATTCCGTTTTCTCGTCGGTCCTTCGGTTAACCTAAATTTCCTGACGCGGCCGGTAATCGATCGGCCGTTACTTTTACGCTCCTACTCACCTTTTTTCGCGGGTTGACCGACCTGTCCGTTACACCGACGGGAAATGCATTTCGTCAGCCCGGCTGACACGCTCGCTCCAATTTTTCGGAATGAATCCGCCTGCCGGCCGGTCGGTCGGCCGTGTTCCACCGGAAATCACGACGTATTTCGGATGATCGGAAACCGGTTACCCAAACTCGCCTTTCGGTTCGACGCAAATGCTTCCTGACGGCGACGCTAGAAAAGTCCCCGCGAATTAATCTTAGAGCCTGACCGACAATAAAACCGGACTGTCCTTACATTCCTGGGCAGTGTGTCGCCCGCTATTTTAAGCCCGGAGTTTAATAAACTTACGTCTCTTAATTAGACCTACTTCTCTCCTCCTCTTTCTTCGCCTCTCTTCTTCTTCGTATTCACATCTGACGCTTGAACGGTCAACCAGCTCCGCGATCAACGAATCGCCGGTCTCGTTACGTCCACCAGCACAGACGATCGTGCTTGAAAACTTTGCAACTTTCAATCTGTGATTGTCTAGTTTTTATGTTGCACAGTGTGTTTCTTACGGAAATTATAATCCCTGTATTCATATTGAATTCGATATTAGGATATTGAAACGTGGAATCGTGTTTTAAACGACTGTTGTTTCGGTACTATCTGAATATACATTGGATAACCAATGATTTTAACGTCTCTTCATTTCCATAATGAAATTTGTTGACCCGAGATAATTTCCTCGAAATTCTTCTCCGTGTGCACACGGCCAATCTTGCAACAGGAAATAGAAGCAGTCCTCAAAGATTCTATTCGATTAAACAAAAAATTCCGCCCTCGATTCGCCCGTAATGTCCAAGGTTTCCAACACTCCAATATGTATTCTAGCTGTTTGCAATAGTAAAAATTTATGAATAGAAGAGTAATCTCGCACGATATCTCTTCCTCGGAACACCGTATTTGCTCAGTCAGCGTGCCTCTTACCAAGATCACTATTTAAAAAGTTACCAAACGCATCGTACATGGTATCAGATTAGATTAGAGGCTTCGTTTGCTCTCACGTTTCAAAACGTTTCCATAACCATGACTTTCGTTTTTTCCTCATATTTTCCTTTACAATTACGTTTGGCGCCCGTTTATCCGGATGCCCATTTCTTTCCGTCTCAGAAACATTACCGAGCCGTTCGTAGCAATACACCGGGATGATAAATGCGGGGATAAAAACGTTTGTTGCGCGACCAATCGAATCCGTAATGGACTTTTTTTTCGCATACAGAATATCACAATGCCCTATCGAGCTCTGTAAAGTGATTCGCGATATTTCCTCTCCGATGCATGCCGGGTATTCGGTACACTTTTTTCCCGCCTCCCTCCCGCCCCACTCTTTCTCCAGTAATTCTCTTCCGCTCATGACGCCACGCGAGTTTACGTGCACGCCGTGTTACGGCACTGCGCGGCGACGTACGCTCACTATTCTATGATACAATCAATGAATGACTGACTGCGTGCCGTGACGTTGCTTCGCTGGTGACCGTGATGACTTATCTCGAGCCCCGCATTCATTTTTCCGTTTGAGATCGTATCAACGATACTTTCTCCGCACACGCTCGCCCACGAAAAAGAGGGATCTTGGAAAAGAACGAACGCGCGAGGCTGTTGGGCTCGATATCGACGAAGTATGAAAAAGTTGCAAACGGAAGTGGCGTTTAATCGATTTACGAAACCGGCGGATGTCGCGCTGAATATAAATTGAGCGGGACATGTAAACGAGAATACCTCTGATATTTCCGTTACACGACGAACGGAACGAAAACGAGACGCGGAGGAAATTTTTTCTCGCAACCGTTTCGTTCGACTGTTCGAGCGTTTTATCTCTAGATAAGGTGATAAGGTTAAAAGTGGTCAATTAATCTTCCTTAGCCTCAAATTAACCCTCTGTACTATAATCTTTGATGACTTCCCCTTCATGGATTACCTCATTCCTAATTATTTTGTAATGGAAAAATATTTACTGGAAACTTTGAACATTCCCCCCCCCCCCCTACAAGTGTAACATTTAATTCATACATCCGCGAACAAAAAACATACTAATCACCTGGTGTCGTGTTCCAAATGATCTCTGTCATTCATTTTCAAAGAGATGGTCGGGAGTGGGTAGGGGCCAGTTGCCTAAAGGCGGGTCGTTCGACTCGCGTGCCTCGAATTCTTCGCGATAACCGTTCATCGGGTGGCCGGAGGCCGTTTTCACTGAGCGGTTCGAGAAAATGGTAGACGAAGAAGCAGAAAGCGGTCGAATACGCTCGACCCCCTCTGCCACGGACGAGAGAGCGTGTCTTCCTCGTAGTTTTCATCGTGGCCTCTCCTCGGCCCATGTATTTTTCCCTTGCTTTTTACTCGGTTCGTCTCTTTCCTCGGCCCTTTCTCCTTTCATCCGGTGCGCATTAGCGACGTAAAGTGTACGTTCGCCACGGCAGACCGCACGCCACGATGCAATCAATGAATGACGGCGTGGATTGGCGTTGCGTGGCGTGGCCTGGCTTGGCTCGGCGCGCGCACTGACCGTGATGACTTTTCTTATCTGACGGTGGTGTCCATCCTCCTTATTCCCCTAACCAGTCCCTCTCTTTCGCGTCGCTCGTCTTTTCCCCGTCTCGCGCTGCTCTACATCTGTTTTTCCTTCCTGGCGTATACGCGCGGCGTTCCACCCGTCTCCATCAACCCTCTTCCTCGGCCCTCCTTTTTTTTTCCTTCCTAGTCCCGCACGGTCTGCTTCCTCCGGTTTTTTCGCTCTCGTTCGCTCTCTTCCTGGCCTCTCTCTCTTTCTCTCTTCCCCTCTTTCCCACTACCCCGCCCAACCCTCTTCATCCGGTTCACATTACGCGCGAGACTCGTACGTACCTACATGCGAGTTACGAGAGAAGCGCCCTCCGCCCTTAACCCGCGCGTACGTCGCGTCCACGGCCGTGATTCTCGTTAAAAGGAACGTATATCCCATCGAAAGAAGGTCCTTCCACCGCGAGTCTCAACGAAAACGTCCGAGGGACGTTCCTCCGCGAGGGCGACCAAGCTCCGAGCGCTAGACCCGATACCGACTATCATAGGCGTGGTCGTAAAAGTATAAATATCGATCCACCCAGAGAACACCCCGCGCGACTTGTTTGCACTCGCCGGAGATACTACGCCTCCGCGATACCGGCGTGTTCCCGAAACGCAACCGGGAAACGAACGAATCCCCTCCGGTCGGGTTTTCGTTCGTTCATCCCGAATGTACCCCGTTCACCGTCGGGAACAAAGAGACAGAGTCGGAAAAAAAGAGATAAAGTACTAGGGGCAGGGGGAGAGAGGTAGAGGCGTATCTCCTCTGCTCGGCGGATCCTTTACCCGCGATGCCATACAAGATCCTCGCCACATGCAAAACCGTACAAAGATCAAATGAACGGACAAATTCGCTCATTTCGCCTCTCCCTTCGCTTCGGCTCGGAAAGGCTTGGTGTGCGGTGTAACGCGGCGAAACACGAGACCTGAACGACTAAACCGAAGTCGGGCCGCCGCGCCGTGCCGCGTCGCGTCGCGTCGCGTCGGGTCGCGCCACGCCACGCCACGCCGAGCCGAGCCTAGCCAAGCCAAGCCACGCTGAGAGCCGAGTCCGTGGGCACGACGGCGTCGTTGTCCTCGTCGTCGTCGACGGTGGGCGACTATCGATCGGCGGCGGGCGTCGGCGTCGGCGTCGGCGTCGGTGCCGCGCGGTGGCGCCCCCGTCGATCCCGAAAGACGGCGACGGCGCTCTCCCTCGCTGTCCGCCCCTGGTGGGCGGTGGAGGGGGCGGTGGGGGCACCGACACGCAGACCAATCATGCCTTTGACGGAGCCGGCGAGAGCCCGGCGTGTACGTGAGGCCGCCACGCTAAATTCGGATTTATCAGTCGACCAGTCGCGTTCAACCCGTAAAACTTTTCGATCCCGCGGCCCCCCTTGGATTTCGCGCGGAGAACGCCGATCGACAACCGCCGCCATCCCCCCCGGAAGCGAAACAAGACGGGTCCCGGAGGACCGCGAGCAACGATCCGGAGTTCGGCGAGGCGTTCCCGCTGTGGCGCCCCGTTCCCTTTTTTCTCCGTCGTACCATACACCCCCGTGGGGGGCGGTGGAGAACGAGCACCGAGGATGGTGACCGCCGTGCGCCCCGGAGGATCGTCGTGCTGCCCTCGACGGTACGCTGCCGTTGCTCCCTGCCGAACGGTTTGCGATCGAGGGAATCCGCGGTGCACGAGGGACGGTGTCGGATAAGTGATAAAGTGCCGTGCTGATCGGACGTGGAAAGAACCTTCTTCCTCGAGGTGGACACGCCGTGCTCGCTCGCGTGGACTCTCTCTGGGTGGATTTCCCCTTGATCTCCGCGGAATTTGTGATGTTTCGTCGCCGCGCCGGCAAGTCGTTCGACCGGGTGGTCCGGTTTCATCGAATTCCGTCTGTCTTCTCTACGGCGAATCGGGAATATCGGAGCCGGTTCGGCGAATGATTGAATAATGTCACCGGAAGGAGGATTTCGTTCGACTGGAAGGATCTTCGTTCGTGGGTGGAGTATCGGATCGCGAGTCACGCGAAAAGCAGAATGCCGAGGCGACACGGTTGAAAAACAACGGAAAACGTGCGGTTTCATTTGATCTGCGTCGATGTCGAAGACGTAAAACGCGGAGAAGGCGGCGAGGATCTTGCCGGCCACGCATGGCCGTTTCGCTCGAAGGATGTCGTAAAATGCCGGCGTAAGGACCCATCTCGCCGGCCAGTATCCATTTTCCAGCGTTCGCAACGCGGAAAAGCCATGGGCGACGGACGGGACCGAGGAAATCGTTGGGAAATGAGTTGAAACGCACGTAGCCGGGATGATCGGTTGAAATTTCTATACGGGGACCGTGACCAGTGGCGAGACCACGATACTCTCGAATCCTTGTGGTCGTCGGGACTGTCGCGTGACGGTTTAATGAATTGTGTGATTGTGCGCCACCGTCGACCGACAACGAACGGGAAATTGTTTATTTTGTGACAACGTCTGGAGTCACGTGGATACATGAAGAGATCGATGGATTGCTTCGCGAGGCCGACGAGGTGAGATTTTCGTTGCTCGTTGCTTCGGCGTTAAACGAATAATTAAATGTCTCGTAAGCGTTAAAAGTGGAAACTGTTGAAAGTCGTCCGATTTCCCGTTATTATTTCCAATCGATCGTCATTTGCTCGGATCGGTTCGCGTGTTTCTCGCGCGAAGACGGCGCGACATGGAACTTCACTTTGTCGAGCCGCTCCGCCGATTGCGTAATCTCCGCGACGCGCGGTCCCGTACGCGAGTAACAGCGGAACGACGATAAACAAGCGTCGAGCTCGACCAGTTAATCGCGTAAGTACGCGGAGCGTTTTTCTCGTTGTCTTTTGCGCCTCGCTTCGACCACCCTCCGCGGCCCTTCCCCCACTGTGCGCGTTAGGGTGGATGCGTGAAAAGTAGCGAAAAGAGGCACGAGGAACGGGAGAAAGAGAAATAAAAAGCGGCAAGCTGCCGCGAAACATCGACAAAAACAAATGTTCTCGTCGCGGCTAATGAAACGCCTGCGGGGCCGAGAGTATACGGGGGTTGGGGGCGGTCGGAGGCCGGAGGACGGTGGGACGAGGTTCAGCGAGAGGAGGCGAGCGAAGACGAGGGAAAGAGAGAAGAAAAAGGGCCAGGAGGACGAAACGTTAGAGGGGAATCGATGTAAAACGCGGCGGAAAGGAGTGAAACAATCAGTCACGGCCCCGCAAAATGGATTATTTCGCGGGCTTAAATTAGGCGTGGCGAAAGGAAAAAACCTGTCGATTCCTTTTGTTTCGCGGCGAACCGGGACGGTCCGTGAAGACCTGCCGCTATCGATCTGTCTGCTTTGTCGCCCGAGCTTTCCTTTATTCCTCCTCTCCTTTTTCCTTCCACGCGAGACAACGGTAATTAGCAAAGAATTGATTCAACGTTGAAGAATTCGCGACGAAGTAGTCTCTCTCCTCGGCCTCTTTGAAGCCTCCATGAGGGGCCGAGGAGGTGGCAGACAGAGATAGGAGAGATGGAGAGGGAGACAGATAGAGAACCATAATGGTTTGTTATTGATCTATCTCGGAGGTTCGCGCTTTTCTGCCTCTCGTCCGACTCCTCTTATCAATGGACGATAGGCCGTATCGAAGGATCTTCCTAAGAATTCTTCCCTCTCAACCTCTCTCTCCTCGCCTAATTGCGTATCCCTGCGTGAAAAACCTCACCCTCGCCCACTTGGCTCTTTCTTTCGCTTATTTTTTTATTTCTCCCGTTTTCCGGCCAACTCGAACGGAGAAAAGTTTCGAGGAGGGAACAGCGGAGAGCCGCTGTGAAATCTTTCGTGGTCACAGCGGCTCGATGATGGGAAACTTGCCTTGCAGAATAAATTCGAGCTAATTGCGGTTTCGTCGAACGCGAGGGAAAAACTGTTGCGGACTTCATTTCCGAAAGTTTCTGTTAATCCGTGTTCCTTTTTTCACTCTGTCCGTTTCTTTTTTCTTTGGATTCGTGTAGCTTGCATCGATCTGACTTGTGCATCGGATTTTCGTGAACTGCATGTTACAACAATGAATATGTACCGCATTTATTTAAAAGAGAAATATGTGGCGCCACTCATTTTGATGTCCACGGTACGCTCGAACGAACAGCATTCCAAGCTTTCAATTCAGCATTCAACTAACACGAACGGACGACCTTAAAGCCTAACACAGGCGCCGACTGATTCGACGTGAAACAATGTAATACATTTTCGTCACTTTGATTGTTTATCCCGTCCCGGGGCTCCGATTTTAGTGTAACAGGCTCGTCGTTATATCCGCGAGGCCGTAATTACACCGCGACGTAAACGGAAAGCTGACGGTTATTCTCGTAGCTTCGTATAAATTATCATAGGTGGTCCAACGCGCGCGTCAGACGGTATATCTTGGATCGTTCTCTCGTATCTTCGTACGCACGGCGTGCCGTCGATGTTCTCGCAATTAAAAATCTCGGTGTTATATTTTATTCCGTCCGCTTTACACATTTTTCGTGCCGTTCGAACGATAACCGGCTATATCGCGATTGCGATCGCAATCGATCCTCCGGTTTTTCCCCTCTCCACGGTTCTTCCCGGACAGAAATAATTCGCGTTCATTGTTTCGTCGTGACGCGCGGCCGTTAATGGCCGCGTTATCTTAACGGGCACGGAAAATGGCCGTTATATAATTGCGCCGATATGACGTTCTTGTATCATAGTCCCATCTGTCTTATATCGGCGCGCACCACGCGCTCCCCGAAATCGGCCGGCATAAATATTCATCGGAACGGGAATCTGCGAATAGAGCCGGCCGCATCGTGTATCTTTCGACCAATATCCCCGTGCCGCGTAGACGTCACCGCGAAATTCGATTACCCGATCGGGAATATGCATCGGGAGTCGTGGGAAATTGACGCGGTTGGCGTCATCCTACCGGTATCGCTACGAACGAACCGCGGTAGTTGAACTTGAATCGATTTAATTAATCCTAACCGGTTCCCCGTTTTTTGAAGAACGACAATAATGAATTTTCCGTGAAACGAACAGCTTAAACCACTTTAGCCTCTCCGTTTTGAAATCTATTAACCCTTTGCACACCAGAGATTTTTCTGTAATAACACGAAACATTTTCCGGCGAGATTCGTACATTTACCTGACACTAATTTAATAAATCGCACATTAATTAAGGAACAAAACTATTTTATTTCAATATTTCGCGTCTCGATGTATTTTACGAAGAACAGTAGAAAATATCAAACTTCATCATTTTGCTGGAAATCAAGTGGCGAATGAGAAGCGGCTCTAAAGTGCAAAGGGTTCACTTTTCTCTGGTTCGTTTATTCTCGCAAATCTCAGATCGCTCAAAGCTGCGACACGGAAATAGCATTTCCGTCTGGTTGAAAAGGGAACGACTGATATTCCTATTTGCTAAATTCAATGCGAAACAAGAGGTTAATCGCAGGTTACACGAGGGATCGCGCAACGCGTCGCGAAATCTGTATAATTCGTGAGACAACCCACTTAGCAAACTTCGTGCCGTTTGCACACCGCTGTACCTACTTATTCCCCGTCAGTGTCTTCGAGAAGTTAGCCAGCCCCTGTATAGGCGTGCTTTACACGCCGTATGAATTATAAATCGTGAGCGTCCGAAGCCCATCGTTTACCTTCAGCGGCAGTCCGGTTCACGCGGACTCGGAAGCCGCTGTTCCGTGCGCCAAAGCCCCGATGATTTCCATCCGCGCGGAATTGATCGAGGCCGACCGTAAAACTCCCTGACCCAATCGGAGATTGTCGTTCGATCGGCCGGCCGGCCGGCGAGACCGGGTCGGCGGTTAGACGACGGCCCCCCGTCAAAACAAACAGCGGACGGCTCCGTGGAAATTTTCTAACGAGGATGCTTTCCCTTTCCGATCGGCCGCCGAGTCGTTATCCTATCATTACGTCAGTCGGTATCGTGCCACCTGTTATTACGATACATTGTACACTGCTCCCATCGCGTTTCACGTGGCTGTTTTATAACGGAAGGCGAACACGCTCGCCGACGATGATTACACGCCTTTCTTCGGCCCGTCCTGCGCAGAAATTGCTACTAATTACATAAAATATGTTGCACGGCCTTCAGGGGCCCGGCCCGGTCCGACTCGAACACGACGCGCATGTGTATGTGCACCGCGTTAATTTCCGATGATCAACGACCAATCGCGGCCACACGAGGCTGACACGAAACATTGCTTTGAAAAGGAGAAGCACGAAGGAGAGGAGGACTATCAGCTTTTTATTCTGCGGTCGTGTTGGATGGGGTATCGCAGACTGCCCGAGTAATTAGAAGTCGCCGTTGCAAAGTGTTGCAGAAGTTTCGTAGCTAGACAGGACCGGGGATGAGTACCGGGACGGTAACGACCGTGAAACAACGACGTTTTAATCCCCGTGAGTTTTTCAAATGTGTCAACCGGCACGCGGAATGTTATTTCAGACGGTCGTTCCGTCGTATTAAGCGCGGGACAAGAGGGTAGTAATTACTTTTCGCGGGACTGTCACGTCTGTCGTGCCCCGTTTCCAGCGTACCGCTCGTGCTTCGGTTATTAATACCGGCGGTACACGCCGCTCGTGTTAATCGACCGCGCGACGATTCCAGGATCTCGCGATATTTCTGATCCGAACCGGCGCACCGCGCCAATACGGGTCCTGAGAATCATCGATCCGTTGCCGTGATCGAAATTAGCGCGACGCGTTTTCGAGCCGCGTATCGTGTTTAAATCATGTTTCAACCTTTGGGTGACAACGTTTTTATCGTATGTACAGGTGATCGTGTCTAGAGCCATTCGAACTTTAACTTAACAATATTTCTGGATCTATTCGCGGATATACTTCTGGGAAATGCGTAGATCCCTTTTTAGATTCAGTAAGAATAATCGTCGAACCATCCCTCGTATGAACAACCGGTGATTACCCATGAATGCATTTCCATGAACAGCTTTTTACGTCTTTGTTAGAATACTATGAAAAGTTCTAGTTAAAAAGGTGTTGAATTCAGTTTAATGTGGCGTGTGTTAATGTCCATAAAGAATTTAAATAGTTTAGTCGAGAATAGACGATGTAGCTTCTAAAGACCTGGGACAAAATGCATCATCACTACATTGCTTGTAATCCAGGTATCTGGTCACTTATACGTAGCTGAATTATGAACAACGCCAGGAAATGGATCGCCAAGTATCTTGCAATTTAAAAGAGGCTAACAACTTTCCCCGGAGTTGAAATTATCTTACTTCTTATTGATGCTAAATCAGTGTCTGGTATATACGAAAGGCTCGCTTTCTCATGGACGATCGTCTCACCGGCCGATATAGGATTATGCAGGTTTTCAACGTGGCCGAAACGCGCGTCTCGTCTCGTCGCGTCGGGCAGCACGGAACTTGATTCGAACGGTGCCGCTATAATTGTATCGGGATCATTCCCACATCGGCGTAGCCGCGTGCTGCGCTTCAGGGGAATGCCGGGGAGTATAAAAACGAGAACATGAAAAAAGAGAGACCGAGAGTAAGAGAGAGAGAAAGAGAAAAGGAAAAAAAGACGATAGTTCGTTACGCCGCGTCGAAAAGATCAGGATCATACATCCTTTCTGCGTGGATAGAGCGTGGTAACGCGGCGACGGGGGGTAGTTCGGTCGGTCGGGCGGCCGGCCGGCCGGCGAAAATGTCGTTGATCCGAGTGCGAGAGTCGCAGCGCGGTAGAACTGGTCGGCGACCGTTTGCCTGTATTTCAGGGTGAGAGAAGGATCTCTCCTCTCTCGGGTTCTTCGACTTCGATCCAGACGACGGGAGCCAGCCTGTATCTCTCTTTCTCTCTCTCTCTCTCTCCCTCTCTCTCCCCCTCTCCCCCCCTCTCTTTCTCTTTCACCCTCCGAAACCGGGAGGAAGGAAGGAAGGAAGGAACCGACACACAAGCGAAAGGGGTGCACGCATGACCCTGAACCCAACCGGCGCGCCACCCGGTACAGGGGTGCGAAGCTCTCCGACTAGGGGGAGAGAAAGAGAAGGAAAGAGAGATAGAATGACCACGGAGGAACGATGGAAGAGGACGAGGAGAAAGGGGGAGGTTTACGCGTATATATGCCGAAGAGAGAGACGGGAAGAGAGAGAGGCGATACGGAGAGAAAGAGAGAAACAGTCAGAGTACAGTCCCGGGATCAATACTCCCGCGTCTTGCGATCATTCATCTTGCCACGCCCCTCTGCTCTCTCCACACTCTCCCTTTCTCTCTTTCTCCCTTTCTCTCACCCTCTTTCTCTTTCTCTCTCTTTTTCTCTCTCCCTCTCTATCTATTCATCCATCCATCCATCTATCTATCTATTTATCTATTTATCTATTTATCTATATCTATCTATCTATCTATTTATCTATATCTATTCATCTATCTATTTATCTATTTATCTATTTATCTATATCTATCCATCTATCCATCTATCTATCTATCTATCTATCTATCTATCTATCTATCTATCTATCTATCTATCTATCTATCTGTCTATCTATCTATCTATATATTTATCTATCGATCTATCTATCTATATATCTATCTATCTATCTATCTATCTATCTATCTATCTATCTATCTATCTATCTATGTATCCATCTATCCATCTATCTATCCATATATCCATCTATCTATCTATCTATCTATCTATCTATTTACTTACCTCTGTCTCCCTCTGTCTGTGTCTCCCTCTTCCACCTTCGTGTTTCGCCCTTTTCTCTGTCTCCCTCCATCTTCCTTCTACCGTTTCTTCCATTTCTCAGCCGCCACCTTCCGCCCACCCGCTATCTGTCTCTTTCTGTCATGCTCCGTTCCACCATCTTCATCCCCGTGGCACCCCTCGTAATCGCGCTCGTCGCAGTTTGCCGCCCAATCCTGGTATCCATTACGATCTTTGGCTGGAAAGAGAGAAATTTCTCTCGTTCTCTTTTTCCTTTTTTTCCCCCTTCCCCTCCCAGAGCTAGGGACGTCGTCTTGAGGCCGCCTGGAAGGCTAAGAGGTTCCTCTCGGTCGCCGTTTCACGGGGGCGATTTCTCGGCGAAGGAACCGAAGGGGCTTCGCGAAGAAAGGGTGGCCCCGGAGAATCGACGTGTCACGGCGACATGGTTACGGGCGTCGAAATCAATAAATATCCAGAAATGCGAACATGAAAGATGTCGGGGATGGGGGCTGCGGGTTAGGGATGAAAGAGGGCAGCGAGAAAGAAAGACCAGTGAGAGAGAATGAGAGAGATGACGAAGGGAAGGAGAGAAAGAGAAAGAGGTAGAGGGAGAGGGAGAGGGAGAGCGAGAGCGAGAGCGAGAGAGAGAGAGAGAGAGAGAAAATCGTTAGTAAGTACGTAGTAGCGTATATACGACGGCATAACGCGTAGTACGGCTGCACTTGACTCGTCGTTGCACGTGATTCAAATGAGTTTCTGGAGCCGGGCTCTCCTACCCACCCACACCGTGATGCCGGCAGCCTGATAGAGGGGGCTCTGTGGGTAGGCCGGTCGGCGAGAAAGGGTGGTCTCTCGAGGAGGGAGGACGGCCGCGCTTGTTCCAGATAGAAGAGCTCGTCGGCGGAACGGTCGATCCGATCGAGCGTCACGATAAAAGAGACTAGGAATCGGACAGACAGAAGTCTCCTCGCAAGATCGATATGTTGCTTTCTTTCTCCGCGCGTCCTCTCCCTTCCATCTTGTCGATTTCCTCGTCTCTTCTTTACACTCGCGCCTATCTCTCTCGTTTCCTCTCTCTTCGTCTCCGCCGGCCTTCCATTTTACTCTTTCTTCTTAGTTTCCTAGCTCGCGCGCCGTAGGAGTGGCCGACATCGTTTCTTCTTCCTCCCATCAAGCCCCCAACCCCCTTGACCGAACGCCGCCTAAGAATGCCGAGAAAAATGTCTCGAGGGAGACCGCCGGTCCCCGTGCACTCCTCTTTTTTTACGAATTATCATTTCGCCGGCGCGACGAAGATAATTCTCGCGGCGTTCCGGGGTTAGAGGATGAGGGGAAAAATTCACTTTCGCCGAAACGGAATGAAATTATATCCTCGCAGTGAATTAAAGTGATTCTTATTGGTATCGGGTTGCTGGCGCGCGGCGATAAACCCGGGGGAAATAATTATTCCGTTAGCAAGATCGGCGCGCGTTTTTCCTCGTTTCACGCTCGCTGGAAAGTCAGCCGCGCGGAAAAGGCGAGTGTCGCAACTTCTTCTCTTCGTTTTTCCAGTTTTTTCCTTCCCTTTTGCTCTTTCTTCCTCTCCCTCTTGCTTTCGTACGATGCGAGCTTCTATATCGTACGAAGCGTTCTCCGCGAGGCGACGGTAGAACCCGGACAAAGCGGGGCCAGAACGAAGAGGCTCGAGGAAAATTCGCGCTAACCGCGATACGAGGGCCGTCGAGGAAAATAGAAGGAGTCTAGGCGGGACCGCGGCGTGGCTGCAGGCAGACTTAGAAGCAGGAACCGCTTCGTTTAAAACCTCCGGTTATCCATGGTACCCTTCTCCTTTGAGCCTCTTTCTTGCTCTTGTCACGAGTCGTTACGAACACGCTAGTTACGGTCGCAGCCTTCTTTTGAGCGCGATGCCTTGGATACAGGGAAATTCGCAGAAACTGCGACTGAACAGTGTGTATTCGTGATCGGCGCTGCGAAACCGGCTAAACTCGAGCGGGATGGTGATTAATATTTCGCGACTCGCGTTACTTCGAACGAAATAGGATTTTGACCAACCATTTTAGTGTCGTCTAATTTATATTATGATTTTTCAAAAGGAATTGAGAGGAATGTAATATGCACAATTAACGCGGACATAAAATATTCCGCAGTAAATGCCCTTTTAATAAAGTATAAAATGTAATATGAAACTGAATAATGTCCTTAACTGTTTGTAGCACCAATGAAATAGGATGCTAATATAAATTAGTATCCGTAAAGACTTCTGCATCGAAACGACCGAGCCCATTGAATCAAATACAAAAATCTGTTCTCGTATGAGCAGGAATGGACATCGATGATATCGACGACAACGGTGTCGATTACAATCTCAGACCCGACGCATCTGAAACGGATGCCGTATGCAATATTGAGGAAACCGAAGACAATGTTATATTCGACAATGAGCTCTACAAGCTACGGCCGTACGTGAACCCGGACACCATCCTCACACGGTGAGTGTTATCCTATCATCATTCTTCCCCCGACAAAATTCTCGCCGTTATCTCGCTTCGCGTCCCTCCAGTTTGCATGTATACGGAAAAATTGACGAGTGTGGCCGTATAAACCGGAACGAACCACGACGCTGGTATCGGACTTGCATGAAAACAGACCACGGTTCATTGCCGAGCGATCATTAGATAACCAAAGAAGAAAGGTTAACGACCTGTTTATTAATATTCCTACGAGACAGCAATTCCTTCGGCGTCTGTTTAAACCTGTCAGGATATTTGCGGTACACTCGGGATGATTTTCGAATTTCCACCTTCGTCTGGAATATTATCCAAACACGAGACGGAACGAATTTCCGCGCGCTGGCGGGGAGCTACCGGCGGAGCTGCTTTTCGTCCTTTGAAGAACACTTGACGTCTCCGGGAAATGAAAGAAACGGGGCGGTAGGAGTTGGCGGTGAATGATGTTTAAGGGAAAAAAAGTAGGAAAAATTGTTGGAACGTTGAACCGTGACATCGGGCAAAGGTAGGTAAGTGGGGAATATGATGTGCGCGCGGCGCGGCGGGCCAGACATCGAATAAAGCTCGCTGCACGAAAGAAACGCGGTGGGTCGGCGTTCATTTCTATACGGTGAAAAAGGAAATCTGTTTTCGGCGCATCGGCCGAACCCGCGGGATCCTCCGGGCACAATGCGATGCCGAAGTCCTCTCTCGTGCGGGTCCGACTTTTTTCTGCGGCAGCAGCGCCGGCCGGATGCGCCGAATGGGACCCGTCCATAAATTCTCGAAGCGCCGGTAGTCGACGGTCGCTGTTTCTTCTACGAGCCCGTGCAACGAGATCTCGCGTTGCTTACCAACCCCCTTCGACTTCTTCGTGGCTCACCTCACTCGAACTTTCGACGCTCGGGAACGGGGTTCCGCCACCCCGGCTTTTTCCTGCCGTTCGCGTTTTACATTCGCCCGACTTTGTCCCTTGGCCCGTCGGATTCATTCGCTGATACTAGAAGAAAAGTCGCATCCGTTAGGATTGTCTGCGACATCGGCAAAACACGTTCGCGTTTCTAACATAGACTCTAACTGGACGAACCTAACGTTTAGGAGAGGGATGAACTGAGTGATGGGTATGTAGAGGTTTCAACGTTCTCGAGATGTTTGTTGAAAGTTGGATCGATGAGTCGACGAGTGGTTTTCGAATGAGGATGTTGAATTCGGGACAAAAAGAAATTATTCAGCTGATACGTATGAACATTTGTCTAGTCGCGTAATGAAATCACTTGCCCGATTCGCGATAGCATCTTCCGAATTGAATATTTTTATACCACGCGCAATATGATTTCGAATTTTTGGACGCAATCCTTTCTCTGTGTTCAATCTTACGAACGTTGGATGATCACTACTGAACGGGTTCCATTGTTTTACCTCGAAATTATTCCATATATATTTTATCGGAAAATGGAAGCTGCGGCGGACAAACCCAGCCTAAAAACATTCCCGTCTGACGGGGACGATATCCAGAATAGTAGCATAGACGAGATAGAAAGTAAGCCACTGATCTTACGAGTCCGTGTCCCCTTGGTTTATAACTCTAACGCTAAGCAGCCTGCAATGTTAATGTACCAGATTCAGGAATTATACTCCGAACTCGTAGAGAGTCAACTGATCTAGAAGAAAATATTAACCGTAATAAATACTCTTCTATACAGGATAAAACATGTTTCCGCGGAAATGTACAAAACGGTCGAACAGTTAGCTACATTATTGAAACGCGGATACACAAAACACAGCTTCATAATTCATCGAGATAATTCCGGAGCATAATGTGTAATTCACGGACATTGTGCGGATATCGTTGCACCGATGTAAACAGCACATGCGTTTGTTCCCGCCAAATCGCGCTCGGTGCCCGTAATACGATCAGAGCTCATCAGGGTGTTTCGTTCCTGTTAAATACGCTTAAATACGCAGCCGGCCTCAACATTGTAAAATGGCACGACGGCGTCGCGTCGGCGGCCGGGCCATCGACAATGACACGAGAATACGTTGTTTGATCGACATGTACCCGCGTCCCCCGTGTCCCCGTGATAATAGTCATTCGAGATTATCTACCGCGGAAAGAAACTGCTACGATCGGACGTGGCGGACCCTAGCCAAATATACACGGTGCGTCAGCGTCGCGGCGCGCGGCGTCGCGTCCTCCCTTCCTGCACCGTCCAACTGGCAGGCGCCTCGTTTGAGGTCAACGTCATTCGCTTCTCTCTCCTTTCTCGTTCCCTTGCCTCTTCCCTTTCCTTCTCCTGTATTCTTTACGATTTCCCTCTCTTTCTCCGTTCCCTGTCCCCCCTCTCTCTTTCTCCGTTCCCCCTCTCTCTCTCCCTCTCTCTCCCCCTCTCTCCTCCCTCTCTCTCACTCGTGCTTTCGGTCGGTCTGGTCTCGGATGAGCGAACTTTGGAACGAACATAGGTGCACCTATGAGTCGCGGTTAAATAGACCATGCAGCGAAAGAGGTCTATTCAATTTACTCGATGCATTTCGTTCACGAATCAATTGGATTGCTCGGCCCCGCGTAATTAAGGAATTCCGCGATTGATCTGCTGATTTCTTGGTTTCGTAAGTAGCAGTTTGAAATAGTCCGAGGTCGTACAAGCTGCGTTCTGAAAAGATTTTATATCTTCGATTGCATTCTGAAGTTATAGATCTGCATTTCTAGCTTCGGGATACGAAGTCGGTGGCTTTGAGATCCTCGTAACGCGAAGCACGAATGAAAAACTTATCTCGCACGCCACGTGAAACACGTTTCCTTGTATTAGACTTCGTGACTTCTTGCGGGGGAAAATAAGAGCAAGTACCGACCGCGATACATCGAGCTGAGAAGAATTAATTCAAAAGTCGGATGTCGGTGGAGAGTAACGAGAAGCTTGACTCGTTCTTCCCGATGAACAGGTTAAGATCGTTCGGATAGATCCGACGTCAAAGCAGAATTTCCTTAATCGATTCGCGATATTGATTCGCTTTTTACGTGGAATAGAACGATTTCCAGGGCGGACAGCGGACGTTCGTCACCGGCGTGCCGCGATTTTGCAACCAACCCGGAGCCGCCTAATTGACACAGCTGATTTATGCATCGCGGGACGCGTGTGAGCGACATGCGAGTCGGAACGAAAGAAAGGGAAAGAGTATCGGTATGCGGCGTGTTTCTTTTCCCGCTCCGATTCAACTTGATCTTGATCTCGCCGCGAGAAACATAGTTCCCCGGCTGGAATCAACCCGTGCGATCTCCTCCCCGGAGAAAGGATGCGATAGTAATTTAAATGTGCCGTGTTCAGTACGCGCGAATGATCCTTACCGGCCCCGCCATAAGACGCCCAGCTGGGAACCGGCAAGAATCATGAAGTCCCGGCTCCGCGCCACATCCGGTGGTAATTTTTATCGAAGTCAGAATGTATCAAACCGCATACAAATGTAACAAGCGTATCTCCATGCCGAATCTGTACTCGATATTAACCAGTTATCTGCTTCTGACGAGTATACTCGTCATGAAGGAACGGCAAGATTTTGTGCTAAGACGAGTATACTCGTCGTCATTTACTTTTCGTGACAGTTAACTAGTTAAATAATTGGTGCAATGCGGATCGGTTAGGCCGCTTTCCCTTGCGACTCGCTAAATTTCAACGATGTGTAGATGCCTATCGCAGGAATTCGTATTTACAGCATGTCGATTCGAACGGAACATTGAAGTTCTTATGTCAGTGGTCCAAATTAAAAGGGCAAATTGTTATGTATTTCGGTGATGCAGGTCCAGGTAAGATAAATCTTATTTTGCAGCTTGAATTTAGAATTCGAATCGTCTCTAACTCCTCCGTCGAGAGGAATCCTTGAAAATGGAATATATTGAAGATTCGGGTGGACGTAAATTTTATTGGGAGCTCTTTAGGGAGAAGATGGAGTAACTTGTTCCTAGAAGAGTATAAATACGTTGAACACTCCTGACAAGTATTATAATATCTTCGAAGCCTGTACACAGCTGTACTTCACTTTCCCTGACCGTCTTTAATATGTATAATTTCTTACTCTCTTGTAGTACCGTACAATTACGTATTCATAATTGATTACTCGAGAAGTAGAGGATTGAGTCTTAGATTATCCTGAAATAACTTCTGACTGGCACGGTCTATAATAATCGTAGGGCGTTCGTAAATATTAGTATCGATGGAAATTGCATCGGTAATTGTTTTCGCCCAAGTAGAACCAGGCAAAGCGAATGGATTTCCACCGTGGACCGCGCTCCGCCTTTACGCAGGTGCCAAGAGCACCCAGACCATGTAATTAAAGGCGTGTTTTGCAACCACGCATGGTCTCGCGTGGTTTCCGATTACTCGCTACCGGGGACAACATGCTCGTGGGATTTCAGGCCCAATCGGAGAGTTATGCCATCACTAGCGAATGCTTCGGCTCGAGATGCTGTAATTAATCCTTCAGTTCTGGTAAGAGTATTCTTTCCGGCAGTTTTTTCCGCCGCGTGTAACGTAACGTTGAAACGCTGCAATCATTTTTCGAAATTGCGTTACAAGCTATCGGGCTCCGGGCTCCTCGCGGCTGCAACGTGCGCTGTATAAAGGAATGCGAACGCGAAGTTTCGCGGGAATTATACTTCACTCTAATATTCGCGAAGTCTTTCACGCAGTAAAATTATAATATACCGAGATGAAATTTCTCGGTGGGAATTCTTTTTACAGTTTAATCTATTGATTTATAATTCGTAATAAGGGAAAATAAAGATGCGGGAATTGCTGTGAAAAAGTGCGGAAAGTGGCGTACTAATCTGTGATCAGAATAGTCCATAAATTTCAGTTATGTTACGTTCTTAGAAACATATTATTATGAATAATTCAATATCCCAGCGTAATAACGCTTTGAGCATTATTTATCGTGAACTGATGGAGTTATGTACGGCCTCGAATCGAGTTCTTTCCCGGTATTTACCCGTTCTCTTAAGCCGGCGCCGCGCGAGAAAATCGCCATGGTTCACGGAAACTAGTTCTCGCGATACTTTTAGCGGCGCGGTGTATTTCTGCGAAAGTCGCGGCGCGTCATGCACGTGCGAAATATTCTGGAATACCGTCAGGATCCGAGCGAGCCGATGAGCCGCGCAGGCTTCGCTGTATAAACGCGCGTGAGACGAAACAAAATACTGCTAAAATTAATTCGGATCTTAGGTCACGTCTGCAACAAGTCTAGACCACGGTGTCTTCGTAGACGACGACACACGGACCGCGCCGTGTGGGCGAGACGTTTTATTTTGGACACTTCTACAGATTTGTTATTTTACCGTCTCATTATTAACAAGAAAAAACGAATTAAATTCGAGACGATATTCAATGAAACGAGATATCCGTCGATTTACGTGAAAATTCGTTCCGAATAGAGTTTGTCGATACAAAAGGAAACAAAATGTTGGAAAGAAAAGCTGGTATAAATTTGAGAAATACATATTCGTTTCACATAGCTAAACAAAAGAAATGATAGTAATGACGTTTCAGAAAGCAAAAGTACATCTTATTCGGTGTTACTAAATTCAGATCGCGCATGAAAGCTACCGCGTAAATTGCGAGACGACAGTAACACAACTTACGTCTGTCTCGATAAAAACATTAAAATGAAACTCTTAGTATCTTCGCAATCTTGGAGAAATGGGATCGAATTTCTCGATTTCCAAAATCTTTTGATCGATTCAAGTATCGTGTAAATCGTGTAAATTTTACCAAGGTACGATCGACAGAGGAATGTTTCGCGCGTCACCAGAAACCGGTGATTTCGGACGCGTTAACGAGAATCATGGGGCGGCTGGACTTTTCCCGGGAAATCGACCGTGTTCGATCCGCCAGTGCGCAGTCATCCAATGACTAGTCGATTTCTGCGGTGTGGCGCGTATTTGCCGCGTCATGCCTCTTCTGCCGCTGCGGAGGAACAGATAATGCAGACATTGTTCGGTGTGAACGCAGCCTTCGACCAGATGGCACAATTTTCCGATTGTCGTCCGGCGCTTTTTCATCGTAGTCGCTGCCTCGCTCCGGCTTTCAATACGTGAAACGTGCACACGCACGCATTCGCATACGGACATACACACACGTGTGCATACTCCGAAACCTCGACGACAGAAGGGAGAGGGCGAGGGTGTCCAATAAACCGGGATTAGGGTATTAGAACGGGTATTTGCGATTTCGATTTACGTTCAGGTAATTTCGTGATTTGGTTTAGGGCACTTGAAAAATGGGCGTATCAGCTATCGCGGTTATTAGGACAGACTTTGTTGCAAATTTTGTCTGGCGTATGAAAGCAAAATCGTACACTTCTGAGTATTCCCTAGAGAAGAAAGTTTTTCTCGATTTTTAATAGAATTTTAGGTCTACGTAATTTTTATTAGAATAAAGAGCTTTCGAAGAGAATGTTAGCCCTCTATAGGCACTTATGACTTCGTTTGCCCTTAAGTCACAGGCCAATATATTAGCATTTTATTGATTTATTTCATTTTGCATAGCAAAATGGCGAATAATTAAGTGATTAATTAACTTTCGTTTGAATACAATCATTAGATTATTGAATACATTGTACTACATTGAATACTACATACATATTTTTATAGTCACGAAATATTCGCGTACAGACGCGAAACTGAATAAGTATTGTTTAAATAAATTTTAAAGCACTCGTCATTTTCACTTCATTTTTTCAATTTTTCTCTATAAATCTCGATTACTGTTTCTATGTCTTTTTGGTTTGTACGGTTGCCGGTGAATTACGAAAAAAATTCTGACCAAAGTTTTAATACCTTTGGGTATCGTATTTTTCGATTTCTACGTTGAAAATGCGACGAGGGATTAATGCTCGACGGAGAAAGTGAAAATAGAGGAAAACTCGTTGAACCAAGCCAATAAATCAACCGATGAAGGTGCAGCGAGGTTGTTGCATTATATTGCGCCAGGTTGCAGTAGTCTGTGTGTGCACTTTGATCCATTCAGGATCGCGTCACGATGGGACGGTAGGTCTGCCGCGGCTTTTCTACCTCCGTATCTAAACTCGTTGATCCCTAATTACGAAACTTATCGTGACGCCGGCTCGAGAACCTTTGGAGCACGCTTCAAACGCGAACGAGGTGGACCGGTCGGTCTAAACGAACGTAAAACGAGCAATGCTACTTATTCGCGCGCCTGCGAAACTTCTCCTTTTTTTACCGTGTATTATCTCGGGTATCATTTCGTTCGTAAATGCGAAGTCGCTTAAGAATCTCTCCTTTTGTGTTTAAAACTTAATTCTTTCCATTATTAGTGCTTCCCAGAAAAAGCAGGCGTATTATTTTTACTGGTAAATGGACTTATTGTCTTTCTTTTGAGCCGCGGAGAACAATTATCTTATTGTCATTTTACGATAAATTTCCTTATCGGCCAATTTACCGTCTTTTCTTCTATAAATCGTTTCCGTGGAGACACCCGCACTTATGTATTTGATACTTCCAGGTTTTCGTATAATTTAACTTCCTTCTTTCTTCATTCTGTACATTTTAGGAAACTCGAGCTTCTGTAATGATCCGTTGTACACTGCATTCGTAATGCACAATCGTTTTCTAGTTTGTTTTATATATCTGAGCAAATTGGTAGTCACAGTAATATACTAAAGAGAAGAGAGCAACGTAACTGCTTCTAAAACCGCAACGAATGAGAATTTAAAACACAAACATGCTGGAAGAAATAGAAGCTAAATATGAACGACCGTTAACTAGCAACACAAACCTTGCACGCGCATTGCATTCCTTGGTACATAAATCGTTCATGGTAAAAAAAAAATGGCCGTTCAGTGATCAGTCACCATTTAAGCGTGCACAATTGACGTATATATATGCACAATATAAAAGTCAAATATTGGCGAGTTTCCATCCTTGAAAACAGCAGCGGGATTGATCTCGCTGTGAAAAGTCAACTAATGCATACGCTGAGACGTATTCGATCATAGAAGAATTTGTATATACGGCCGCTTGTAGAGAATGCATAACTAGCAGTAAATATTAGATATCGAAGCGCATCATTCGCCATACGTATTGCTAATGACATTAGTTCGCGACACTCGATCGTGTTTTTTCGCTTCCAATATGATTGTCTACTGTTTCGCAGACAAAAGAAAAGGCACCGTTCATTTAAATTCTTGAATATACACAGTTCGTCCTGATGTTCTTATATGGTAACTGCAATTTCTTGTGAGATATTGATCATTTCTTTTACGAATTATTCAAAACAGTTTCTTTCCGAAGAAGTACACCGAGAGAAATATTGTACAGCCTTTGGAAACGTGTTTAGTATTTTTTCATTCAAGATGGTGGACAGATTTCATACGTGTTACTAATAAAATGGGTTTTCTATCATACTCCTTTAATTTGCCATTTTATAATTACAATTATGATTTTATGGTTACAATGATGATTACATTTTCTTTTAAATATCGAAAATTAAAAGAAGACTAGAAACTATTAAATTAGAAACCATTTCGAACGGTTTCGAGTAAAATCATACAGTATCTTCCAAAAGCATTGCTATTTTAACCTCGGTTCGGTAACTTTCGGGGCAAACAATCCGAGTCGGGAGAAAGAACTTTAAAGATACCAGTTTATCCGGTGCGCGATCGTTAAACGGTTAACGACTCCGTTCTTCGTTTTCAACGGTCATATCGTGTCGGAACGTATTAGATCATCGCACGTATGCAACCTCGTATTTAAGCACCGCCTAGAACCACCGAGCCGGAAGTGACGAAAGCCGCGGGCATAAATAGAGTAAGATAAATAATTTCTTTGCTGAAGGGCAAATTCAAGGCACGTCGATACACGTGTACAATGGACGCGACAAACTTGGATTTCTATGTCGAAGAAGCTCCTCGAAACGCGCTACAACTCGAATCTAAGACAATATTTCTTTTCAATAACTTCAACTACCCTCGGCAACCATGTACTCCGAAACCACTCGTTCAAATTGATCCCTTCCCGATTAAAGGTTAAACTTCTCGATATGTCTAATCGATATTTACCATCGGCATAAAATAACACATAAAGACCCGCAGTTAGCTTGTAATTGCATCCAACGAAGCGTGCGCCGAAACTACGGAAAGAAAAGAATCGAGAAATTCCGCGGGTCGTAATAGCAGGGAGCCCAGGGACGGCGTGGAGGGTGAGAAGGGGAGGCTCGGCAAGAAAGAAAAACGGTGTGCGTGTGCGGGACATTTTATCGGTTAGGTGGATCTTTAATTATCTCCGTCAAAGTTCCGAAGCAAAAAGAAATCGTAAAGCCGGTGTCTAGGGCACGTGCCCTTCGCCCTATGACCATCTGCCCGTCTTATTCTTCCTTCCTGTCGTTTCACGTTCCTTTCTTCTTCTCTTCCCGTGTGTGCGTCGCGGCCACGCCAGACAAGGGCAAGTCTGTGTCCGTCGACGAGACGTCCGTGTGCGCCGAGCGCCGATCGATTGACGTCACGATATATACTGTACAGCATCTGCCGCGGAAAATGGTCATTAAAGGGCCCCTCACCTCATTAGGAACCGCTCTCGCGATAACGCCGCCGCTGCCGACGACGACGTCGAAAACTCCTGGGCTGTCGCGACGACGAGAGGCGATCAGGTCCACGCCCAGCGTCGAAACTTTTAATAATGTGGTCCCCCGCCAATTACACACGGCCCGTTGTTCAACCCCCACTCGGCTCGAGCTGGACACGCGTTCTACCACGGAACTTTGCGTGTCACGGGGAAAAGTCCACGGATGTAACTCAACAAACGAACCTAGGGGGAGGTATTACACGTGTAACTTCCACCCCGGCACGGTCACGTTCCCGTGGACCGCTCGTCATCGCCTTTGTAACTCGCCATTATCGCGGACCTTCTTTTCGCGATGAAATTAACGCTGGAACTACCAAATGAGTTGAAACGATCCATTCCCGATCCCCTCTTTCGCGATTATTGGAAAGACCGAAGCTTCTCTTCGAAATTATTCATTCAGTTGATTTCAAAACTAAGGTATACATCAATCGAAATCTCTATAAATGTGTAACTTCTATAAAAAGATAAATACAAGACGAATGATTTCTTAGCGGTTCTAGAGTTTAGCGATGTCTCGCGGAGCGAACTCGGGATCAGTATTTCAGATAGCTTCGAAAATAGTAAGAATATTCATGAAAGATTTACTAAGAACCTATAGGTTATTCAGTTAAATTGTATGAGGAATATAATAGTACATTGGAAGAATGCTTTGAAAGAATCGAAGGCAACCGTTCTTTCGAGCGACAGTATGGAACTGGCCCGTTGAAATTGACGAGGTATCGCGAATGACGCAGTTCACCCCCCCCTTTTTCATCGTTCTTCCGCGTCGCTCCTTTCAATCACAGTCTCCTCTCAAGTTCTTCTTGGACAATTTCGCGAACGGCCAGGTCGAGGTGGCGGCGGCGTCTTATCGTAGAACGGCGAAGTTACAACCGAGGCAAGTTTCAAAGGGGCGTAGACGTCAACTCCTTCGGTGACGCAGGGAACGGAAAAGGGATTAAGGGTGCATCGCTGAAATGGCAAAGTTCGCGGGGAGAAAGCTGCAAACAGAAGCGAGCTACAGAAACAGCTACGAGAACAGTGTCGTCGTTTGCAGCGGCGACGGTGGCGGCAGCCGGCTTTTAGGCTTCTGCCTCTTCCGCCACCCTCTCGCTCGATGGCTTTCCCTGCGCCGCTGATGCCGCTGGAAATCCAACCATTGTGTAGTAAATTTATGAGCCCGCCCCGATTTCTTTAAATTAATACTAGGCCACCGTAAAGTATCCTGCATATGTCGGTTTTCCGGCAGACGATACCGCGTTAATGTTTCTGGGGGAAATTTACGATCGTCGTTTCATTGGATTCCCGGTTTAATGCGATCCGTGTAAGTACAATTACGGCTATCCCGTAATCACGAAAGACAATCGATACAAGACCGATAAAATTTCAATTCTTGCTTAAAAATCTTGGAACTGCAGAAGGAGAATCTAGTGTTTCCCGAAAGTTAAAACGGAGAAAATTCATTACAAACGTCCCTCGAATCGTCCCTCGAAATATAAAGAAAAGTACCTGGCAAACACTAATTTCCCAACCGCGAAGTTCCCAAAGACACAGACTTCTTTGTCAGAATCATTTTCTCGAATTCGCAAAAAACCTCCTCAACGGCGAGTTAAACGAGCAAATCCGCGGGAACGATCCACGCATTGATCAACGCTCATGATTATTTCATCATCCTCGAGCGGTGAAACGGCGCGTTTACCTCGCGCTAACGACCCCGGGCATTATTAAGCTGCTCGAGGATCCTTTCTTCGCGCGAAGTTTATTCACCGGTCAAAGGACCCATCGCAGGGAATCTACCGTCCTAGAAAATAACGCGCGCCGGGAATACGGCACGAGGGCTGGAACTCTGTTCTAGCCGGCGCTGCCGCTGCCGCAGCCGCGGTGCCCTGTCTCCTCCTCCGGTTTCTCTCTTTCTCTCCCCCCGATCGTTCCACTTTCTGTTTCTATCCTTTATACCACTGGCATCGCCGGGAGTAATCCGTGTGCATTTACGACCCTCGCTGCGCGCACAGTCCTAACGACGTGCATGCGTGTCGGTGAGGGGCAGGTGTGTACATTTCGGGGGATTGGATGATGGCGGGAACGGGAGGTGCCAGGGGGGCAGAGAGAGACGAGACCTATCTGCGCGCGGGGATGTGGGAGGGGGGAGGGAAAGAGTAAGAGAGAACGGTAGGGGGAGAGCAGCGCGTGCCGCCGTCGACCATCAGGAGGCCAGGTGTAGCCTTTATCCATTTTACTCGCGTTTGTTACCCCCGGACCTCTACGATTCCGATGCACCCTCTGGGTCCCGCTTCAGGGGCGCCCATCGACCGACTGGGTGTACAGAAAAAATATATGTTGTAGCGATCGACTACCGATGCCCACGGACATCGGGCTTTCGGGCGTACACACATGCGCGCACGCGCGAGCGCTCTGCCCGTGCATGCTCCCGGCCTCACCGGCGAACCTGTGATTATCAAGCGCTTTTATTGTTCCACTTTCGCTACTCTGCGACTATTCTTCCATTGTAGACGGCCACGCTGTTCCAGTTACTCTTATTTATAAAGAACGTTGACCCGGATTTCTCTGTGCCGATCGAACTACGCTGGACGGGAAATAGCGATCGATCCTGATCGCGTTTCAACGGTGATGGTAATTGCCGAGGTTTCAAAGGTTGGGTATAGGAGTTTCGATCGAGAGGGGGTTTGTTGAGATTTTTCCGTTGGGAGTTTTTGTGGCGTGTTCCGGTTGTAGGCACGTGAACTAGTAAACGAGTGATGAGTAAATTACCCATTTTGCATAAGTGGTAGGTATTCCGTGCGTTGTTATGGGCTTCGTCTAATCCACCGTAAAATCCGCGGTCTAGTAATAACACTTATACTTCACGACCTAAACCCTCTGGTACTTCACATAGCTGCTGAAGTAATCTCGATTAAATCGCCAATCGATGGGATATTGAGTGAAAGATTGATCAAGTATCTAATACAATGGAGAGAAGCTGATCGATGAAATTCCACCGGAAGACCGTAGGAAATGGGCACCACCTGGAATTTCAAAAATCCACCCCAGCTGTCGAGTCTGGCAATCGACGAGTCTGATCCTGAAATAGCAGAAAGGGGGTTGCCGGGTACCCCCGTCGATTCTCCGTTCGCCCCCTGGAGGCATACGCCCACGCGGAAATGACGTCCGCCCTTAGATAATCAGCGGGCCTCGGTAACGACCATTTCGAAGGGCGTTCTCGCGGCGACGTTTCCGATTTTCTCGTCACCTCCGGCGTGCGGACCTCGGACCAGCCAGCCGGGACAACTCGTTCCATCGCTGGAGACGCGGAGAAAGCGGTAGAGAGGATATTCTCTCGGACGGTTGGTATCTCAGCGACGAGCGCGAGAAAAAAAGATCTCCGTTCCGCAAATCCTTGCGTTAATTCCTCAAAACTGATGGGAAGGGCCGAGGAAATTAGCAGATGCTGGATCCGGCACGGAGACTAGCTGGGTTTATCCTTAGAAAGTGGAAGGGGATAATTCTCTGCAATCTCCCTCTTCGATTATTTCGAAGTGTTAATCAACGATAATGATATTAACGGTTGCTCGGATTTCTTTTGCAGAGGATTTGGTGAGATGGTTAGCATGACGTGCACGCTCGTGCACCCGGAACGGTCATTTTTTCACTTTGCGCAACTTGATAAACCTCAATTAAAGGTTAAAGTGATTAGTTCGATGATATTTACCTCGCTGTCAGCGCGCATTATTAGAAATTGGATGCTACTGTTGCGATTCATTTGGCGTCGAGTGAATCACAGCCGCGTATACCTGACGACAAATGCCGTTCGGCAGTCAGTGCGTGAAAAAGCACATACGTTACGCCGTTTCCATTCACTCCGGCGAGCACGCCGTGCGAGAAGCACGGCATAAATATAACCGAGCGGAGCGCATAAAGTTTCTTGAAACTACGTGTTCACGGAACTGGAGCAATCCAGGGTAAAATAGTCAGGGCGGAAATATCCGGCACGGAAGGTTCGCCGGAGAGATCCACGGATACGTATCCGGCCATGCATTTGAAAAGATTCAAAGGTACGTGACCTTATTCGTCGGAGATACTTTCTTATATGAGGCGGTTAAAGCCTTTCTAGAACATATTTTCGAGGACGTCCTTTTCTTTTGCAATCCCACGGTTCCGCGGTGGAATTCTTGCTTAAAAACACGAAACGCAACGGGGTGGAAATGAACCTGGCGGAAATTAGAAGACGCCGACGTCGTAGTTAAATTCACTATACAAAGTTACTTTCCTTTTCTACACACAGGCATTCAAATAGTGTAGCATTCTACTTATTAATGGATAACTTTTCCTTTTTTAATAATTTACCCTTGATCGTTCTAGATACCCCCGAGGGCTATACATTTCCTTCCTCAATCATTACACGCCTACATTCCCTATGCTCCTCCGCCACCTGTCTATTTTTTAAATAGAAATGAGTCTTCGATTCCCTCCAACCTCCCATGGTAAAGTCGATTTTTGAATCTCTACTATATATGCATTTTTCATTCGACTCGGCAAGCGCTATCCACCTCTCAATGATCGAACCCTTTCGCCACCCACTGACTCGGCACACGCGTACAAGTTCGTTCGAACGCGCGGAGGGTGGTCAAAGGAGTTGTCGCGGGACCATCCGTCGGCGATTCTTTTAATCCCGATGTCCTTCAGCCGAGTAGGACGGTCTGCGACCAATGCTGCGCCAGAAGTGTGTCCTTCTCCTTCGTGTTTTCCCCCGTTCACTGCTGGGGGACGGAGTTTTTCATGTTATCTCGTGCAGGGCATCTTCAGCTGGCGGGCACCACGCCCGCGTTAAATAGCGACGAAGCAAAGACACGGCCGATGACGACAACGACAGCCCTTTGACGTACATTAAACGCGGCGGGGACTAAGTGTTTCTCCGCAGTCACTTCTAGCCTTCCTTCACCTCTTCCTGCCCGCCACTTTTCTCTAAAGCCTTTCGCCACCGAGAGAAAATGACATCGGCCTGGCAATAACCCCCGGCTACTTCGTCTTCTCGACCCCCGTGGTTCGTTCGCGGGTGGAGTGGGTTATATTCGGAGGCACCTATCACGACGGTCCTGTAAGAAGGGCCACCGGTAGGAAGGGGAACGCGGGGGTGAGTATAAGTACCCTTCGAGTGGCACTCCCGTAGGTAAAGGAGACTTCCGAAGGAATAAAGACCGGCCGGAGGGTGGAAAGTTCGGGCTGAACTTCGGTTATCTAGGACATCTCGAGGATTTAACGTCGCTCGTTACCGTGATTGTCCTTTTCACCGTGGTTTCATTAAAACATATTCGGAGTTCGATTAACAGGTGGAGCGCCAATAAAACCGATCCGAAGGGATTTACGCGTATAGTTGGCGGCGGTGAAAGGAGTCGCGGCCCCGACTTGATTCCAGTATATCAAAAGGAAGCAGAAGCGGATGGGGATGCCCGGGACACCCCGCCGATCCCCTCCCATTGACTCGCTCTTTTCCGTTGAACGTTGAATATTCGATAGTCGAAAATTTGATCATACGAAGGAGAGTCGTTATAGTGCTCGTCTCGCTGTGGGCTCTTAGGGGGGACACGAAAGAGCGACCAGTTATCGTGTTACGACGCGAGGCTCGTGTTAAACCTGGTAACTGAATATATCTCTCTGGCCAATAGCCGTCAAACGGCCGACAACGATCGAATTTGTTCAGCCAGCCGTGCCCGCTCTCTTCTTCCTCTCGCGTAATTTCTTTCTCCTTCCCGTCCGTTGCCCCCGCTCGTTACCCTGTTGCCAAAATATATCAGCGCAGCGGGTTCTCATCCCGGCCTGCCGTGCGGTATCCGCAATTGATTTCACAACCAACTGGACTACGATTCGACGGGGTCATATTCTTTTGCATTTCGATAAACGTTGCGCGATTTCACGCTCCGCTGGAGGATCGTTCGAATCGAAATATCGAGCGTTGAACATTTTTAGTAAAAAAGCGTTCGATTACGTCTATTCATCTCTATTCTTTTGTTATACCAAATTTCCAATACGTGACTGGGTATCAGACTTCAGCAAATTTCATCTAGAAGTTTTCAAAAATCAAGTGAAATATAATGCGATCTAGGATTACTTACTCTATCATTTTCACACGTTTACATACAGCTGAACTGTAGAGGTACTCAAACATCCATTCGTAGAAACTCCCCTTGAAATACCCCCACCCTTTATACAACAAACTATACTACCAGAATACATACCCTAAAATAAAAGAAGTATACAGCTTTAAATTACCAACAGAAACTAACAAAGCACGAAGCATCGATGAAACTGTTATACAGAATCGAGACCCAGTCCCTGTTATCTACTACTGAGCTGACAGTTTGCGCACCAACCGACGAGAACCGATGCCACCGATACCCTCGTTAACGTATCGCAACGAGGTATATTTCTCCATCGGTTTGCGTCCTGGTCGTCACGATTTCACGGGAGCCGGCGTTTCTGCGTACATTTCGGGGCTCCAGGTGCGAAGCACGCCGCGCGCCGGGACCCGTGGGCCCTCCTCGCCCCCCACTCCCCGACGTGCTGCCCCAACCATCCCCACCATGCGTCGTTCGAAACACGGGCTGCTACTTATCTTGACGCGAGGCCCCACGGTGGCTGGCGAAGCTCCGCGGAGCGGCGCAAGGAGCTGGCTGGCGTTCGGCTCGCTTTAAGGAAGCCGGGCCCCTCTCGGTGCCCCGGCTTCGTGTCCCAACTATCGAGCGGGCAAGAAGGGCGGCAGGGACAAGGGGTAGAGGCAATTTGCGGCGGTGGTGCAGGGCAGCTGCAACCTCACGAGATACGGCTTAGATCGTCGTGGCACGAGCCTTCCTGGCATGTGTTTCCTTTGGGCCCTCGATCCCTCCTCTCTCTCTTACACTCTCTCTTCCCCTCCTACATCCTCCTCTACCCTGTCCCCGCGTTCGCCCTTCCTCCTTAGATTTTTGCCCGAATCTGTCTCGCTCGAACGTCGACGACCGTCCTCCTTCGTTCTCGATACGCCTATGTATGCCGTACAGCTCGGGTGAAACCAGACGTCGCGGTCCCAAAAACCCTTTCCACCCCGGGATTTGGGACAATATTGCGGACGACGATACGGGAAGCACGGCTCCGTTCAACCTGCAGGTCACCTTTCTGGGTCTCCGAGCCCTGGTTGGTACAGCTGTGCTTCTATAAATGAGGACGGAAAAGAGTTTTGTTTACGGAAAAGCAATGGTTCGGCTGGTTCGTTGAGGGGTGTGTATTTAGAGGGTCTCTCCTGTTTCTGGGGATTCATAACTGTTAGCTCTATTGTACTGATCTAAGGAAGGTTCGAAGATTTTGAGAGTTATGACTGGTAGTTGTGTGTCTTGATTTAGATCTGTTCTTTTGTGAAACCTTTTAGATAGCGTCTTTTGTTATTGTACCGAGTGTTTGCTAAGAAACATTTCAGAGTTTCTTCGATCCAATCAATAATTCTTAAGGCAATTTGTTCCTATCGCTGACTATGTCCCCTAACTGTAATTCCCATAAGCAGGAAGCAATGCATTGCTCGAGCGTTTCATCTTCTCCAGTTTTGCGAACATATGTCGCAACAGCGTTCGCTCGTGCCCATGGCGTAAACACACCGGTGCGCCCATTGACCATCGCGAAGGTACACACGCGGAGATACGTTCCTTTTTTGCCGGGCGTTATCTCATCGGGAAGCTCGTCGATATCGCGCGATCGATCAATTGCGGCGCGTAAGCCGCAGCCCCGCACTGACAGCTGTTCGAACAGGACCGCGGTGAAACGAGAATAAAATGATAATTCGACGGGTAATAGCGGCCAGTTGCTTCCTGCGTGAAATGACACTTCACGCTTAAACGGGATGCGTCGGACGCGGATCACGTATCCGTCGTCGACGTTTTCGGGCAGTGGTATACACGCTGCGTCCTCGATGACTACTGGACTTATGTCATCGGAAACGTATATCTATTTTAACGACACCATTCTTCTTCCAGTTCTACGACGAGAAAGGAGCTGACTCATTAAATCAGCCAATGCTATATTTAGAAGCATTTCTTAAACATTACTTAATTACCGGCCAAAGAACTGTTTCCCTTATGACACATGGAAGTGTGCGTAATACAATGAAACAAAGAATTCAGTACCTGTTCTCTTACCTTCAATCGAATAAATCGAGAATACAGTTAGCTCTAAAATGTCTATTCAATTCAGACGAGAAGAATAATGCTACTATTTACGAAACGATCCATAAGAATTCGAATATTGAAGAAATGTTCGTAGTCGAGCGACAGAAAAAAAATATAACTCCCCTACTCTAAATTTTGCGCACCTTCTCAGCCCCTCAACACGTCCAATTGCATAAGCGTGCAGCACCTCAATGGATGCACCTTCCCGACCTACCATCGGCGTCTCGAAACGCCGAAAGAAAGCGGGCACGTGCACCGTGCCGGCGCAGACGTCGAATCGTGGTCCCTTTCAGTGGACATCTGTTGGAGGCTATCGACGCGGGGAAATTAATGCATTTTTTCCCCGGTTCGACGGGGTACAGGCGTGCGCCGCGCGAGAGAAAAAAGGACAGGTCGAGATGCATCCGTCCCCCTTCCTCCACGGCGCGCATCCTCGCGCGCGCTGCCACAAACCGTAGCAGTAGCATCTGCCGAGGCTTTCGATGAAGTGATTTCGTGGCATTGTGCACCTTTTTCTACGTCGACCTCCCCCATCCGTTTCAACGGCGTCGTGCGCTCCGCTCCGGGGTGCGCTCCGCTGCTGGGAGGGAACGAAAAATTTAGATTAAGCGCAGGTATCCGGCCGTGCACCTACTTTCCGCAGCGGCTGCGGGCATCGGCAAAGAGCGGCTGGCTAGCCTTCCTCTTCCACTCCTTCTCCTCCCGAACGGCGACGCGTTGTTACGTCGTCCATCGTTCAGCTTCCTCCTTTCTTTCCCCAGTGTCTTCTTTGTCTGTCGTTGGCTCGCCTCGGCTCGGCTCAGCTCGGTTCGACGCAGCGCGGCGCGACGCTCGGCCGTCTCGCTCTCTCGATAAAATCGCCAAAGGAAGGCCTCGGCCATAGACAGCTTCCTTTGCGCGTGCACACACACGGGCCCCGAGAAGAACCCAACTCCTCGTCGTATTGCAGCTGACACGCACGTGGCACGTGGCCCATGCACCGGGCAGACGGACGCGCACCGATGTGTATACACGGCGTATATTTACCGAGAAGCCACGAAAAGGTGAGCTGGCTTCTTCCAGGATACTTTCGACCTATCGACCCCCTTCCCGAGGAACAATGCCGCGAAGTTCTAGCCGGACAGATGCCCGGCGGGACGCATGGTTTAGCGAGCCCCGTTGGTACCAAGAAACGATTGGAAGTTTTATGGCGAACGTTTCGGAGCGAGATGGCAATCGTTCCACGTTTGTGGATCGGGACTTAGACCTTCGGTAGTTTTGTTGAACTTTTGGGTAACGGGGTTAGTTCAACGAGTTACATTGTACCTTTTTACTATTTTATTCTATAATGGCGTCATCTGTGTTTTTAATTTTTTCTGCTGGTGACAGAAACTCACCAATATTACGAGACCGAAAGTTATCACGCGAAATGCTCCAGATCGCGATAATGTACTCGTCGAGCGTCGTTCAAGTACTTTCGAGTACTGGGAAAGGTGCAACGTTGATCGCGGTGAACGATATAATCTCTATCTCGAAAAAGTATTTTCTTTCGTCAGCGACTAGACACGACCTAAGCACAAAAAGATTGAGGCGTCCGATAGAAGCGCGGCGCGTCGCGGGACCGCCGCTCGCGGTTGCGGATCTAAGCGTTCCGCGAATTTTCGGAGTGTCCGCTCCGCGAATCGCGGCACCAGATAAAACCATCGGCCGGCGGATCCTGTTTCCACTTGTGTATCTTTTAAAGGATTGCATAATCCGCCACGAGGTACCCGCGAGACCCGGTTTATTTTATTACACGGGAACGTGTTTGTTTGAACTCGTCGCGCACGCCGGCGCGGCGTCTAGACCGGCGATGATTTTTCTCGGACACGTTTCACCTACGTGTTTCCCGGGTGGTCGGCCGACCGGGTCCCGTGTATTTTTATCGGAGCAGCCACTCCGGCAAATATTTTTCCTCCGTCGAACGGGAATCGGTAACTGGCACGAATCCGTGGAAGAAAGGGATCACCTAAACGAACCGGGATAAAGAAGGAAGGAGCTAGAAGGAGTGGAGAAAGAGGCGCTTGGTTCTCGAAGGCGACGCCGGCAGGCGGCACGGGTCGATGGTTATCTGACTTCCTGTCCGTTCGTTCGCCCTTCGTGGCTCCGTAGCCGAAAGGGCGGCCGGAGAGGAGCAACGAGGAAAGAGAGAGGAGGATAATGGAGAAGGAGCAATAAAGGTTCTACAAAATAAATGCAAAAGATAATCGACATCGCTGTGCAGACACCACGAGACAGCGGAGGAGCATCATTGCCTCCTGCGATGTCCAGTTCTCTACTTTGTTCGTCAGCTTTCTCTGTCCCAAGGCCCGACATCTGTCGGTTCCGAGTCTTGAAGCTCGTGAAGACAGAAAACACGCGCGCAAAACAACGTTCCTAACGAAACGAAACGAAACGAAACGGAGAGGAAGGGAAAAGAAACGGAAAATACTGCCCGCGAATCGTTACTGCGTCGCGGTCCGTCCTCCTCCAAGTTCTTGGAACGAAACCGGGACTATAACGTACGTCTTTCCGCGAAAACATGTTTTCCTTTCTTCGCCGTCTTATAAAAAGAATCGTGATCGCTCTTGATCCTGGCTAGCCGGTCAACGTCCACTGGCGGAACCGATCCCGGACAACAAGATCGTTCGTTTAAAAGAGAAACGAACTCGCGAGTCCATCGCGCGTAGGGATCGCGTGGAGTTTGTAGCTGCTTCGGTCCGTGGAGACCAGAGAAAGAGAAACGAAAGAGAGTTCCGCGAAGAGAATGGGTGGGGGCGAGGGGTTGAGGCTCAGGCACGTGACCGGAAGGCGGGGGGCAAAACGGCGCACGCGCCGTCGTCCTCCACCTGGTGCATCACCTGCTGCCCCCTGCTTAAGCCTCCCTGCCTCCGCCTTTCCTCCCGACGCTCTTCTCTGTCGCTCCTTCATCCTGCCCGATCCTACGCTCCGCACTCTTTCTCTCTCACCTTTTTTTTCTCTGCCTTCACCTCCTCTTCCTCTTCCACCCCCTCCTGCCTGTGTTCTCATACTCTCACCCTCGCTCACTTCACCACCATCAACCACCTAGAACCACTCGACGTTAAGCTCCTTGTTCGTTTGCGATCCTCCTGATTCTTTCTCTTCTGTCTCGCCGGTTTTAAATTAATCCGCAGTTTCGCGCCAACCGCCCACCCGATTACGCCGCGATGCGTCCGCCCCTATTTTCCCGACCCTCCCCCGCGCGGCGTCGGTGGCGGCGGCGCCTGTGTGATAACTATGTCAAGAGTCGGGACCCGACGCGGCGCGTTACGTCCTCGGGAGAGAATATTCGGCCGCGCGCGCCTCGTTACTCATCCTGTCGTTCGCGGGTTCCACGAAGCACCCGGGCCCGACGTCGATGCGGACGGCGATACTCGTTATCCGATCGTATCTATTCCCGTTGCCCGTGCTAGCCGAAAGATAAATTACGCGGTGTCGCACGCGCGCACCTCCCGAAACCGCTCTCCCGTCTTTGGACGGATTCCTCGACGATACAGCCACCACCTGCCACACCCCCCTGTCCTCGGGAGAACCGAGCCGGCACAAGCGAACGGGCCCGGGATGGGACCCTGTGTCGGCTATCGGCTTTTTGCTTTTTTCTTGCTGACCGTTGCTCGATCAACTCTTGCTTAGACAATCAAAGTTTTGAGAATGGTTGTACTTGAACATTTAGAATTTAGAACAAATAGAAAATGTAGATCAGCCTGAAGGTGTCACTTAAGGAACATGTAGGCTATCTTAATGATTGCATACTTTTGTCTTTTCATCCCCTATTTGCGATATCGTTACAATATCGGAACGCTTTTACGAGCAATCATAAATCACCAGTTTGTCTTCTCGAAATTTCGAGAACTCTGATGTTTTTCTGTTGCAAGATACTTTCCGGGAGTTGTTTTAACCAGGCCGAACGTTCTCGTGCTCCGCGCACCCCTAACAAAAACGGATGCCTGGTAGGCCAGAGGAGGGTTAGTCGGTGTCTAGTATAGGCGAACGCGAGCAGGCTGACGGGGATAAATCGTCGCGAGGATCGGGCTCGTCGACCGAGCAATTATTGGGGCCCGAGTCAAGATGCGAGGCCAGAAACACACGGCGGCGGGGCACAAGGTGGCAGATGCGGGCCCCTTCAGCCACACCGAACGGCGCGCGGCGGCCCGTGTTCCACGCAGGCATGGCCAAAGGAGAGAGCTACGGGCCAAGATGAATTCAAGGTCCAGGTGGTGCGGCACCGTGCGTTCCGTGACGCTTTTGTAGGATCGACCGAAAGACGTTCGCCGGCGTTAGACGAACAGCGGCCAGGAGCGAGAGAGCTAGGGCTGGCCGCCGCGCGCCGGAACAGAGCCGAGATCATTGTCCTGCCCGCGACAATCTGGCGCGTCTCGCGTTCCAGCGCTATGCCAACGATGCCCTCTGCCAAATCGACCCCTTCCACAAATGCGGGCGTCGATGCGAAAAAGAAACGCCGGTACAAATAGTCCCTAACCCAGACCCGGACCGTTAATAACGCGCGCCAGCCGAGAACCTAGTTCTCCGGCTTCGGACTCTTTAGACATCTTTCGCAGTAGCGTCTTTGAGAAACTGGTCTGGTGGCTACAAGGACAATTCGTCGAATCACCAGCCGTTATATTAAATTCCCCTCGATCGTAAAAATTCTTCAGGCTAAAGATTGCCACAATGATTTAGATGCGAGCCGCTAAGCGTGAAAGTTGCTACCGCGGAAGAGGTCTTAACGATAAACCACGTTGGTGCGTGACCCACGGGGAACCGTAATTGATCGTATCCATATCTGTGTCCTGGTTAATCGTGATCGCGTAAACTGAACGATTTAAGAACAGGATCTGGGACAGCATTCGCCGGAGGTCGCGACACCAAGGGTCGATCGGATTCAGGAATGCTAAAAATAAAGAAGTCGACACCGCGCCGGCCAATTCCATTGTTCCACACTAATGAATGACTTTTCTTTCTGTTGCAGGTAAGTTTATCCGAGCCCGGCGTGATCGCGCGCACCGTCGAGCGCACACCTACATTACGTGAGTAACCATTCACACCGGTCCCTCGCCTGTCGAAGTGATATATCCTTCGTTCTCAGAATACTTTATTGCAGCACGGATGACGTATGCAAGAGGTACAAGGCGACCCGAGCTTGCTCGTTCGCTCACGCGCGCGTTCACCATTTTGTGCAACTTTTCACTGATCGACGACAGTCCCATTCAGTATTTTCGCCGTCGACGACCTTCTCGGGCGATCGTAACTCGCCTTGCGTCACTCCGTGGCAACTCGCTCGACGGATCCCGCGGACTCTGTCCGCTTTCGGTATGATGCCCGAGTCATAGACAGTAATTTCAGGGTGTCCGCCGGTCGACGAGGAACGCGCCAGCCGTGTATGCGTCAGTACGCGTGGGCGTCTGCGTCATTTGGGACGCATCGACCGGCCCCCCTCCCCTCCTTTGCCGGCGTGCACACACGCGGATACCGATCCTACGTTCGCCTTCCCTTTTTCATGCCTGAAATATTTCTCTTTCTGTAACGTCCTCTCTTAACAGGCGACCCGTATATGGCACACGCTCGCAGACCCGCGTAAATCGACGCTCGCGGATTAAAAAGACGGACGGAGGTGCCGTGGGAGACGCGCCGGTTCGAGAGGACGAGCAGTGAAAGCTCGGGGGCGGATGTTTTCTTGACTCCTGTGAAACGTATCGCCCAGTGTTTCCTTTTGTAGTTATTCTGGAGCAATTTGGGAATCGGCGCTAAGGCTACTAGGGCTACCGTGGTTTAGGAACGATTTTAGGGAATAATCTGATCCAAACGTAACCGAAAACACTTGAGAAATGGATTTCAGTGTTAATAAGTTGTTCGCACCTCTACTTTCTATGAACGTTAATGAAGTTGCCCATTAAGATTCCAGATGATTCAGGTTAATTTGTAGTTGACTGAACATATCAGTAATGTACAATTTCCCTGTTGGTTTATCTATGGATTCTTACATTTAATTAGTTTGTAATATGCTTATTAATATTCCACGTCGTATTTGCTATACAGCGGGATCAAATATTCATGCGTTGAAATGACTATCTATGCACGTGCTTTACGCGGGATTGACGAGTAAATTGGTTTTATTCATCTTTAACGACGTCCATATAACGTTTACGTTCGGAAAGATAGCCCGTTTACAAATTGGAGGTAAATCGACACTAGCTATCAAACGACGGAATTAACATCAAGTACTTCGGGACTATTAAGAAACTGTAATAATTTTAATTGAACTAATTAATCTAGAACGAAGGAAAGTAGCGACAGTGACACTTTTTTACTACAACAGTTTTACAACCAAAAGATAGTCATCGAACTATAGAGAACAATAGTAAACTAAACACTTTTTAACGAAAAATATCACAATAAATCAATGAAAGTAAATTTATTTGCAAGCGAACGAAAACTTAAAATCTCTCTAACAGCACCAATCGCCGTACCTACGAAAAAAATCCCAGAACAAGGGCTTAACGCGTGCCAGCCTTGTGCCCGGTCTTTCTCCAGATACTCCATTTTGTCGGGTGAAATGCGGTCAGCGTGGAACACCGCTACGCAGAAGCGATCGGGGGAAACGTTTCGACTGACGCCAGCGGCTAGACGAATAGTAAGAATGGTTCTTAAGCTGGCAGCGCCGCGTGAAAAACACTGATACGTTTATCGCGGTGCCGTTACGTAAGCCATGTCAAGAATCACCGTATTCCCGGAGGTTGGGGGGACCGGGATAACCAGAAAAGGGGCGTACGCAGCTGGTTTCGAACAAAGGAACGTTCGAGATTTTCCCGGTAGAGAAACGCGACCCCGTTGATTTGCGAGAAAAGAATTCACGCAGAAAATACCGCGCGTCTGCGCGATGATTCGGAAAAATTCCAATAACGCGCGTTAGAGTGATCCTGACTCACGCGTCTCGCGTCCTCGTTGATCGCGGCGTCGTGACTTGAAGCCAAAGAGCAAAAACCGATTTCCATGCCGGCGCCTCGACCGACGTTCACTCGTTTCGCGGTCGTCGGGTCCGCCAGCGTGCTCTTAACGAGAGCGGGCCGCCCCACCGTATATTTAGAGCCGACACCTGGGATCGACGTGGTTGAGGCGCACTTCTCCTGTACCGTTGTTTTCTATTCGCGAATCGTTCGCGAATGACCTGACCCAGATCTAATTGAGACTGGTCCCGCACTTCTCTGATCGATGAAACGTTATTACGTCTCTTGAAATCCGAAGGTGTCGGCCAATGATATGCTACTACGTATTTTCAGATCCAAACGGGGTAACCGATGACGTTGAACTACGTCTTCTGGGGTCTATAACTGGGAGCTAATGACGTAGAATATCTTCATCGTTTTAACGGCTAGACCTCGAAGGCAATTTACGCCACTCGCCTGTCGATATTTTCGAACGATCGGCCGGAAGAGACGGATGTAACGGGCGTTTGGACTTGACAGTGACCATCAGAGATAGTAAATATATAATGTTCAATGGCTTCTTCGAAACAATAGAGGTATTTTCAGTCTTGTCAGCGAAATTAACTTGTCATTGGAGATTATAATTCATACCGTGACATGAAACAGAAGTATTTGAAGATGTAGATAATTGTAAGATCAATATTTACCGGTATTTATTCGAATATTTAGATAGATTTTCGGTGATTAATTTAAGATCACCCGGTATATACACGAAAGACGTACAGCGAGTTCCGCGCAATCCGCGGCGAACGTTCGAGCTGAATTTAAGACCGTATTCCGGATTCGTTAACCGGATGACCGGACTTGAATCGACGCCGCCGCTTGTGAATGAATTCGTTATCTGAGAAAACGGTCGCGACCCGCCTCGCCATGCTGCGTGAATCGTATCGTGTAGGGTCAGCCTGGTCACGAGTGAGCGAACGGTACGCAACCGGAGGAGCGGACCGAGTCAACCGAAATTACACGACGCGTCGATAGTGCCTCGATAATATCTATCGTGTTTCCAGTCGGTAGCGGCGAGCGCGCTCGAAACTCGGTTGCAAGTGCAGCTGCAACGGAATCAGAAGCCTCCTGCCCATTTACCATAGTAAATGATATTTGCCACGTGGATCGAACAGGAAGCGCTTTGTAATTTGCAGTGTTCTTCGTTCCGGTTTAATAGAAAACACCCTGGTTTCACAAATAATATTTATAGTAATACATTAAACGATAGAAATATTAGTTACCTTCGTTTACGAGTGAGAATCTTAACGCCGAGTATTAATAAATTAGCAAAGAATCGCTAAGTAATCTTTCAAATTCGGATCTTCTGAATATTGTAATATTTTGTAGTTTACATTGCTACTTTCATTATTCTCAAATCAACAACTATGTTTCTCTGAATACTGCATACAATAATTTTTACACAACATACAATCTGAAATTGCACAACAAAACGCGTTGACATCCAAGTGTCAATGAATAATATTCGACACGATAATGCAAAAGAAAGAATCGACTCGAGTTCACTTGAAAGATTCCTTGTGTATTGTAGGAAAGTCCCAGTGTACATTCGATAGATATATCGCGACCCCACGAAAACATCTCGCGTGCGTGTCGAGAGTGCAGGCCACCGCTGCGCTCCACTCGGCAGGCTGGTTCGCGAGTCCGCGGTACAGTGTCGTCAGTAGCAGTCAACAACAATGTGTAACCGCTAAAAATACTCTCCCTTTCCTCCCGTGTGTCCCCGCCATCATCCACGGCTGCCCGTTCATGACTTTTCTTCGTCTCCTTGTTTCTTTCTTCGTGTCGCTGAGTCGAGAGCCCACCCCGCTTCGGAATAACCGCGTCTCGGTGTGCGCGCGCACTCTCTCTCCTTCCCGACAACGCTTTTCCCTCGTTGTCAAGTTCAAGAACTTTTTCCCCGCCCGTCGTTTTCGAAACTTCCGACGACGACGATCTTTCTATTCTTCCATCGGAATCCTAGAATCTCGAATCGCGGAACGATCGACGTTGCGTTCCGCGAACGTAAACGCTAACGTCACGCCGTTTATGTCACGACAATAAAGAGGTATCTGGCAGATAAGCAAGACTATTGCGACGGACGTCAGCGTCGCTATCAATTCTTCTCGTTTATGCATTCCGGCTACGGACTGATTCATCCGTTCGAACTGCTTCTCGACGCGACGAACAGGATGCTCCTTAAAGCACTGTCGCGACTCTCGAAAAAGTCAGGTAGGTTAAGGATTTATGATTTGCCGAGTCGAATGAATCCAGGGAAATTTGAATGGCTATGTTCTGTTTAACTTCCGTAGTTTCCCTACTTCAATATAAAGTCATCAGCGATTTAAATGTTGGAAGAAGTTCCAACGTTTTGAATGCTGATCGAAATTTATGGGCTTCCTGTTAACGAAAGAATTGTCGTTGCCTTAGACTCCTTAGAATATTATTTTCCTCGAGTGAAATGATAATAGGCAATCGTGATGTCAGATGTCCTGTTCAACTTTGGAGCATACTGTCTCCAGAATTGGGGTAAATGTGAACCGATTACTAAATTTACGAAGCTCCAAGCATGTAAACATGACTTTCATCTACTTAGAATTCAGTAGCTAAATATAGCTTGTTTATAGACGCTTGTCAATTATTCGAAGTATATTAGTCACATCGAAGCAGCTTGAGCAATTCTAGAATGAAGCTACGAATATGTTGTCATTGTCAAAAGGAACAGCGCCGGACACTTTGTTTGGCATCTATGTTTGAAAGCTTGCAAGTTAGCAGAAGACTATCCGAAGATGTCTGCTCGTGTATGCCTTATTCATTACGGCCAGTGTGATAGACTTCAAAAGTTAGATCGCTAACTTTAGAACGGTTTCAAACATTCAGTACCGTTTCTGGTTAGAGCGCCATTCGGCGCTAATGTGAAAATTCGTGAATCATTGCCGGTACGCGGAAATCAGCCTCATCATCCGTCATGCGCGACCTTCGCGACGCTCTAACTATGCTGTTACGCACACGTCAGTGGTATTGAGTTACAGCCTCTTCTAATCCGACCTGACCGGTGGACGTACCGCGAATCGCGATTCGCGGACTTGCCGAAGCTACTGTTCAGTCCGCCGCTGGAATCTCGACAAAATTCGTGAATCATTCGGATCTGCCTACCGGCAAACCGGTTTTTTTTGCTCTACGAGTCGGATGTTCGCGTGATGAATACCGAATCACTTAAGACCGGACCACCTCCCGTGATCCGGTCAGATAGGAATTCGATCAATTACAGTTCTCCTTTTCTTTCTGTCAGCGGTGATTCTTCAGACGACTGACAACCGAAATGACAGAGACCGAGGATAGAAAACATCGCCTTCGGCCAAGTTTGATTCATTCTTCTAGGGATCTATCTTATACACATATTTTCAGAAAGTGACAGTATTCATCGTCTTTTGTAATTACTAATCGTGATACGTAATATATAACAATATCAATAATTGCATAGGAAAAAGGAAAATGCTGCAAAAATATTTGAACATCAGCGTATATGCAATTTAGACCTTGATGTTGCCTAGTATTAGCAAAGAGCGAGGAATGCGAAGTCATTAGATTCGATGAATATTTTCAAACACAGCACGTCATCGAACATCACTTTCGATTTGACGGCCTCGTTAAACGGGACGAAGTATCGTGGGACAATCTCCGGAAATTATTGTACCGGCCGCTTAAGCGAATCTCCGGGCGAAATCCAGTTGAATGAAAACGCTGGTCGGGTTGATCCGTGCCGACGACTCCTCCAAAGACCCTCTTTGCGCCGTCGTCGGTGTAACTCGCGGTAAGTTGGTCCGCCGGCTGGCTTAATTGCTAATTAATTCTAATTGATAATTCCCTGGATAGTGTTAGCCCGGGAAGTAATCTCAAAGCATGTTTACGCGAAAGTTCCGGCGCGCAATCGCCGGCTCCGTTCCTCGCTCGCCTTTCTCCGGTGCACCGTCTGTCGTGTCCTCGTCAGTCTGCGAGGCATCTCCCACCCCCAGCACCCCTTGATTCCGTTTTCTTTGAGCGTTGATTTTTCCACGGAAAAATGAACAGCTTGAAACCTCGCTACAATAAACGCAAACGATTCGTCTATCTCTTGAACACTTGCTGAGAAGCAAATCGTCAATAGGAGCTGTGCCGATCGCAGAAGACACAGATCCAATTTTCAAACGCAACGCGATGGAACCAGCCCTTATCTCCTTCCGCTCGACATTGATTCGACGTTCAATCCCGTAATGGACTCGAAATTGGAGTCCGTCACGCGAACCTTTCCTCCTCCGCGCGCGTTCGGCCGCGCGGATTACCCTTGAAATAAAATTTCCGCCGCGGTCGGCGTACCGTCCCGCGACAGAAAAGAAAAGAACCGGAGAACGTAATACTTTATGCGACGAGGCCATAATAACACCGCGGGGCAAATATTTGCGTTCGAATCGCGGAAGGAGGAAGCCTCGTTCGCTCCTTCCGTACTCTTCCATCGAATGTTTACGAGTTGCAAACACGCGGCTGGCGGGTTTCTGGATCGCGGGGTCGACAGTCGTGTCGATCAGTTATCACGGTCGTCCCGCTACGATCGTCGTCGATAGAGCGCGACGATAGTTCAGCTCCGTTGCACCTGGTTTTTCCGCTAGTTGAATATGTGATTCGCGAACGGTATACTGCAAGGTGGAAAAAGAACGAACGCGGGGGATGTATCGGAGGAAGAAGGACGAAGGAGAGGAGAGACAGTCGCCACGAACGACGCGTGACGTTCTCGAACACGTGAGGAGGCTGCGACGTAAACGTCACGTGTCACGTGACCGAACTACGTCGAAACGACAAACGGCCACGCGCGATCGCCGCGTCGACGACGGTGGAAACGCATCGGGTCGGGGGCGGGACGGGGAAAAGCAATAACACGATACGCGGAGGCTTTTCGCCGAAACGGAACGTCAGAGCGGTTATCGGCGCGCGTCATCGCGGTGGTTACGCTGGCCCCGATCGACGGCGGGATGGACGGACGGGCGTGCACCGTCGACGGCGTTTGCCCAGATAAATCAATATGCCGGTGGAAATTTATTCCGCGATATGCGAGAGAGAGAGAGGGAGAAAGATAGACAGATAGAGAGCGCCCCGCCGGTGTTCGGTCGGTCGATTCAAAGGTTTCGTCGAGACGGAACGCCGACGGTCCCGCTAATGAAATCGATCGTCGTGAATGAAATGCTGCATCGTCGGCGACGTCAACCGCCACGTGACCGCCATGCGTGCGTGTACGTGTGTGCACGGCCCGACGGCCGAGGTCGTTCCTCGACAGTGGCGAACGATAACAAAACGTTCGTCGACTTTCCGTTTTTACCTCAGTCGCCGGCTAACGTTCCCCTAGCTCGTTGTTGCCGCGTTACGATCGGATACCGCGGAACTCTGGTTCCAGGAAATCGCGATTCGCGATTGATAAGGGTACGGGAATACCGTTCGCTCGTGTAATTGATCGTAGTCGCGCGATGTATTGCCTGGATGTGTGTACATCGGTTGGTTCCTACGACGCGCCTATAACGAGAGGGGATATCTGAAACAATCAGGCTCGAATATAATGTAATCATTGTCTGACGTCAGAGAAGAGTGTTGTCAATGTTTCACTACAAGGCCGCTAGTGCGATGAATGCAGATGCGTCTGCCGAAGTGCTTATAGCGAGAGGAGGTCGCGGAACCGTTTACAGTGTACGATTTTATATGCTTACTTCTAACGCGGCCACACGAAGGTACAGTCAGACCATGATTAATAACTGTTGAAGGTAACGTGGCGGTGCGGTTGGACGGTCGATTGCGTTACGCTGTCTGCGACGATATCGAAAGACGTTCGGAACGGTATCGCTAGATTCTCTGGAATTCGTCCCGCGGTATTTACCGCTCGGTGGAAGAAAGCTCGCCGCGTGTTCTCACGGGTGTCAGCCCTGAGGCCACGAACAAATCTAATTGGTCAGGAGAGCGTGTTGGTTGCCGCTCATTCTAGAAAACGGAGCGCGAGAGGCTAGAGCGGGAACGTGCGTGTACTGTCGGGGAGTGTCGCGGCAGCGGCGGAGCAACGGTGTTCGTGCGACACACGCGTAGGAAACCGACGAGCGAGCCGCATCGCGCATACCTACGCACACGCGGAACGGAACGAAACGGAGAACGGGACGGGTACGGGACGGAAAAGCGACTGGTCGCTGGCGCGCGACCGTATCGTGCGCTATCTCTCGGTGTGCGTCCCCGTGTCGCGTCGCGTCGAGACGCTCGGGGATTATAAGGAATGTCGAGGAACGGTGCTATTTCTGCCGCGTCTCTCTATTCCGTAACAATCGGGGACGTATAGAAGCGCGAAGGCGTGCGTTTTCTCCGGCCGACGATCATCGGTCCTCCTCCGCCTCCTCTTCCACCCTCGCTCCATAGAGATATCTAGCACGGTTCATCCGAGAGAGTCGGCTCGCGTCGGCTCGGGAACCGTGTCGTTGGACATAAAGTTCGCGCTACTTTTAGAACGGTCGTGTGCTATTCTTTGCCGCTTATTGTCCCTAATTGAGACGCGACAATTCATCATTCCTCTCCCGGTGAAGCGGAGCCCCGCGTATTTCGGTAAGATGACCCATTTGTCGCCGGCGCCGCGAAGGTATCACAACCGGGAATCGTCCCGTGGAATTTTCGTCGTCGTCATCCCGTGCGGCCGTTCGTAGAGGACGCGTGCGATTTAACCGGAATCGCGCGTGGTCGCTGGAGGAATCGTTAACGAGCACGCGCCTCGCGGCGTTCCATGAAACGAGAGGAGCCAGCCTCGCGGCGCTCGCGGAACGGAAACGAAGGCCACGCGTAACGGCGTTAACAGCGTGTACCCAACGCTGTAGGAAACAAGATTATTTTCCGCATAGCGTTGGATACGTTGCACTCGTCTGCCACGGTGAACCCACCGATGCCGGGCTGCGTTCAGCCACCCGCGCGCGGATTCCGCACGGCGCAATGCGGATCCGATCGGTTTTTCTGATCCGGTATTTCCGATCCCGCGACGCGCGTCACAATTGACGCAACGGAAGAACCCGTCGCGGAGCCGATGCATTTTTGCGGCCGGTTCGGGGTCGAACGCACATGCTCACGCCACGTGAAAGGGTCGCGTCGAGTCCTGTCTAGAGATTGAAAACGTTCCGAAAATAACTGTTTGAAACTGTTATATATCGGTTCCGACTGAAACAGTTATGAAGAACTGAAATTAGTCATAGCTGTTATTCGGTATATCGATTCCGAGCTATATCGATTTCGGTTCCGAAGAACCGGACATAATATTGGTTCTGAAACGGTTCTGTAACTGTTAATTTTTGGTTCCTCGTAACTGTTTCAAAAACCGAATAACAGTTATAGAACCGTTTCAGAACCAATATTATATCAGTTCCGAAGAATCGGAACCGAAACCAATATACCTCGGAACCGATATACCGAATAACAGTTATGACTTATTCCGATTCTTCGTAACGGTTTCAGGAACCGAAAGCGATATCATAACTGTTTTCAATCCCTGGTCCTGTCGAATCGCGTCGGGTGGAATCACGGCGACCTGTGCTACATAATTTTTCGTGTTACACAGGGGACACCGGTGAGCGGTGTGCGTTGTGTCACGTTATTCCACCCTGCGTGAGTGCGTGTGTACCGTGGCTTTTATCGCGCACATAGGACGGACACACTCGCACGCATAAAAGAGTGGTACAAGAGAGAGAGAGAGAGAGAGAGAGAGAGAGAGAGAGAGAGAGAGAGAGAGAGAGAGAGAGAGACAGAGAGAGAAAGAGAGACGTACACACATCGAGACGAGCCAGTACAGCGCCACCCCGAATACCGGATGTGACGACACTCGCGCACTTGGCCCGACGCACTCTTGAGATGTCTCCCCTCTCCCTCGGCGATCATTCCGTCTCTGTCTCCCCACGGTCTGTTCCTCCCCTTTACCCGTTCGCGGCGTTCCCCTCCGCCGCCCTCCGCGTCCCTCATCCTGCCGAGCGACCGTGCACACCGCTTGGGTACACGAGTGACGGAGAGTCAAAGGGAGGAAGCGAGAAAGGCGGACGGAGAACCCCTGCTCTATCCCTACCTCAGAGCCGCTGTTTCCTCCCCTCCTCGAACGGGGCGCTATTTACCCTCGCAGTTCCGGCGACGGCCGCACGGCGGCGCCGCGGTATCTCTTGCGTCGCATCTCGTCGGGGTTCCCCGTCGTTCACGGCGTCCGACTCGCGCCACCGCGCACAGTCCCACGCGGATCTTCGCGCGTGTCTGCCGCGAGTGTCATATCGCGATTCGTGCGTCCGACTCTGCCGCGCCGCGTCTCTTTGTTCGTTTTCGCGGAGACAACGTTCGGCGTCGTTTCTCGACGAGAGCAGCGCCGAAAAGAGCGTCGCTCACCGATCGCGCGACGGATCGTCCAGCCGACTACAGTAGTACACGGTACAAACGAGGATCTCCCGAGATGCCGCGTGTGTGTGTTGCCACCAACCAGCCGCCGCGGCGGAGCGAGAGAGATGGCCCGAGACAGCGGAACGGAAAGAGAGCGAGCGTGGCGAGAGGGGCAGACGACCGACAGACGGAGAAAGGAAACAACACACTCGCGGCCATTTTAACTGCGCCGTACGCTAACCCGGGCCACCCAGTGTGTAGTACGAGAGCCGGAGAGCAGCCAGCCGCCCGACGTCGCTCTCTCCTTAGGCATAAACTGCGTCTCTCGCGTGCGCAGAAGCGAAGCGCGCACGCGACACGGTACATGTTTTCTCACAAACGCGCGTTAGCAGGCGCGCGCGCGCCCTGGCTCTCTCACGCACGCAACAAACTAGCCGTCTATATCTTCGCCGCGCGTGTATCGTACTTTCACGCTGCCTACGGTAGAACTGTCCGTCATCGACCGCCTGGAGCAGCCGGCACGTTTCGCTGGCGATTCACCGGCTCGCGGTCAATTGACAGCGGACAGAGACTAACGGTGACAGTGTGACAGCACACGAGAACTCCAAGAAGCGGCACGTGGACCGACACCATGGAATGCACGTTCCACCGGTACGTTCGTTTGACGATCGAAACCGCGAGACACGCGGTTTGAGAGCCACGGGGGAAGAAGTGGTGCGCGCGAGAAGGGAAACGCTCGACCGGGGAATCCCCCCGGTTTGAAGTTTCACGCGGGCCGACCGTGACGCGACGAAAGGAACCAGGGGCATCACGTTCAGCCGGTAACAAAGGACTTGACAACGGCCGGGGTTACCCTATGATAACCCGCGCGTAGAAGAGCGGCAACGGAACGCGATTGGAAGTGCGGCGAAAGCTTCGGAAATGGAACGCGTCGAGGTCGGTGTCGTCGTAAACAGACCAATTGAAACGACGACGACGACGACGACGGCGACGGAGCGAGTGGCCGATGGGAACCGAGAGCGGCGGTGCGAAGCGGGTCGCGCGGAATTAAAAGTCCCACGGCCGCGCGACGGCGTATGACACGCGCGCACGCGCTCTCGTACGTGCACAGCCGAGGGAAAGGAGGAATCGAAAACGTAAGTCGTACGTATCGGAAAGAGGTTAAAGACGCTCGAAGCGGGAACGAGGAAAGTTCGACGGCCGTGGGGCGCAACGCGGCGGGAGAGCAAGAGAAGAAGCGGAGTTATCGTGTGCGCGCGCGAGACGTAGGTACGAATGAAGAGAGCCCGGTGCCTGCCGCGTGACTCGGAATCTGCGCAGTAAATCGCGTTCACGTGAACGCGCGCCGCGACAGAGGAGGAACGGCCCCGCGCTCCGTCGCGAGGAAAGCTTTCGTGCGTCGGTCACCGTCGAACGGCCGATCGAGGCGTGCGATACTCGCGCGCCGGACTCGTTTTTCCGGAATACGCCGATCACGGACGCGTTTCCCTGCTCCCCGGCCGGCGGCGGTTTCCGCTCGTCTTTCGAGCGCTCGTCGTCTATCGGGCCGTGGCACGAAGCCCCTTCTGCGAGAGACGTGGGCGACGCGAGCTGGCTTACGTAATGCCCCGGCGATAAGACGGATAACGGCGTCGCGCCTTCGGCCGAGCCACCTAAGCGGCGTCTCTATTTTCGAACAAGCTAGTCACCCATCGCGGCGCGTCCTGACACGCCCGAATACTTTTTCCGGGCCGATAAAAATGTCACCGGCGGAGCATGTCTCGGTCCTGCACCGAAATCGTACGCTATTCGTTGAACCTTCCTCGACCGTTAATAGAAACCGCGGGGATTCGTCTTCGGCTCGCAAGATTCCGATCGGAACCCGACGAGATCGATGTAATTTAACGCACTGTGCAACGAGAGATCGAGGAACGCCTATGAAGATCGCCCGCTCTATAATTATCCGAGTAACGGAGTATCAGACTCTTCCGGTGAACTTTCTTTAGCCAGCCAGACTGGATTCCAGTAATATCGGCTTAACGGAAACAGTTTTCCACGGGACTTGTGTCGCACGAAGGTTGTCGTCGGGTACCAAGATGGCCACGTGGTACTTACCGTGCCAAAACCGTGGAGCGTGATAACGTCCCGCGAGGAGACGGGAACGTGACTCATCGGCCAACTATGCGAAACTGAATCAGCCCGCACGATATTGAAATCGTGCAACGTTTTGCAATTCACTGGCGTCCGCTGACGGACGCGCCGCGACATTCCGCGATCTCGCGACGGATGATCCTCGCGCCTGTGTACCGTATCGTTTCCATCTGAATTGGAGATGCCCGATCGCGTCAAAGGACCAACACGCAGGAGAAAGAGAAAGAGAGAGGGAGATGGAGAGAAGCGCGGTTGGCCGTGTGTGGTCCGCACGCTCGCGCGCGGCCATGGATCCCGTGTCCGCGTTGAAAATTCTTTTTTCGCGGTGACATCGACCACCGATTGGCGTGTATCGAGAAGAAGTTCGCCTCGCGAACGCTGGAAGAGGGGCGACATCGCGCCGGTGGTGGGGACCGCACTTCGCATGATGGACGGGCAAGATGGCGGCCCGGGTTAGAGACACGTGAGAATCGCGTTGGCGCATTACGACCCTGGAAAATGGTCACGGTGGCACGTGTAGCCGTGCACGATCCGTCGAGACGTCCACGCGTCCTTTTTTTTCGAACCCGTTTCCGAACCGATCCCGTTCGAAGCTTCATCCTCGCGGCCGAGGACGATGATCCGCCGTTCGCGGTGTGCGTGCGTCCATCGCTCCATCGAGTCCACGGGATCTATTGGAAATTCCTAGCACCGACTTCGTACAAGGTAAGACGATAATATGAGAAATTTTTATTGTGTTTGCTACGGCTGGCAGTTTTGGAGCGGGAATTATCTCGATCATCTAAGGCGCAAAACGAAGAATTTTCGTTGACAGTTGGTTGTTTTATACATTTTTATGTGAAATCTTTTGAATCGGAATATTTGATATTTGCACTGTTAATTAGAATCATTTGGATGTATTCAAGTAAGGTATAATAATGTTGGGCTCAGTCTCTAGCTTAAAAGGTTGATGCAAAGGTTTGAATACTTTCTAAACATGAAACATTTATAACGTTAACGAATACACGGTTTCCTGCTCCAAAAGTCCCTATCGACGACTATATGTATATCGAAACTCTTGAAACGAGTACAAAGAACTAGATAAACGTTCGCCTAGAGTGTACTGTCGTCACCGGGTACTCGACAAGATTAATTTCGAGGGAAAGTATTCGTTGAACCAACAATACGAAGACCCGATTTCATTTAGCGTTGGCAAACGAAGCGCCGTCGCTATGGAGTACCGACAAAACGGCGAACACAATAGACAAAGACCTCGCACGAAAGCCAGAGTTTCGCATGCATTCCGTACCGTCCATTCGCCGGAAGATTCTCGCGATCGAGTGGCGTTCAACGACTGGCCTCTCCTCGCGGGTCATCGTTCAGACGCGAAAAATAGGTGTTTAGTTATGCTACGGACGCGCCGACAAATCGCCGCGCGAGAGGAAAGGAAAAGAGTAATGCTGGTTAGCGAAGCAATAACGCGTTCCCCGCGAGTTCCATGTGCAATGCCCGAGAAACGGCCGCCCGACACACGTAATTACCGGTTTACTACTTCGCGGTTCCGTTCGAACTATTTGCATTTTCCTGTAATTAGAGCCCTCTAATCCTCCCGACGAGCTTGCTCTCTCTCGCGCGTGTGCGTCTGCCAGCGACCAGACGAGCCGTCGCGATCCTCCGGAAGGACGCGTCCCGCACGAGCGCAGTTTCCCTCGCGAAAAAGCGGCGATTTGCATACGGAGCGCGCCTCGTATCCGCCGTTCTCCGTGCGACGCCGTGGGTCGCGGCTCACGGGAGAAAAGAAAAAGGGAGCCGGAGAAACGTCGACGGTTAGCGTCGAACATGAAAAACCGTAGCCGGTTCCCACCCGTATATACATATCAGTTCTTTTCTTCGATCGCAAAGCAAAATTACGAAAGTTCGTTACGGGGCCCGCAGGCCCCCGGCTTCCCGTGCGTATATTCTCGTTGGGCGACCTGTCGCGACCAGTCGGCCCTTTCAAGGAAACTGGTACGACCGCTTTATCGGTCGAAGGAGATCATCGGGTGCGTCTCGCAACTGCTCGCGCTGATTTTCATTTCAATGAGCCGCGGCGAGGGCTGTTTCCTCAGGGCGGTCGCGTCAAGCTGGAGAAAGAGAGCGAGAGGGCTGTTCGTTGACGGAAAGTTAAACACGTGGGTAATATACCGCCGCCGGTCGTCGCTCGAACCCCCGAGACCTGTCTGGTGCGTGCTCTTCAACGAATAACGGACTACTTTTTTTCTCCTTTTATTCTTTCCCTTTTCTTTCTTTTCTTGGCCGCGTTCCGAGGGGTGTTCGAACGTCTCGCGCTCGACGGAGAGAGCGACGCGCGCCGCCTGTCCGACGATCGATACGAAAATCGGTAACGATATTACGCGTTTAAGGGTTGGGATGCGGAGAAGGGGTGTGTCCGAGAGCGATGCCTGTCGGAAGCTGTAATGGAGATTGATGGCCGCCGAGGAGAAGCCGATGCTCGCGATAGCGAATTAATACGCGGGATAGATCGCCGCTTAAAATATTGAAATCGCCGCTGGAATTGTTGTTTGCGCTCCTCTCGCTCTCGTCGTTATCGAACGATTCCCGTTGAACGGTTTTCGTTAACTGCGCCGATAACGCGTCGAATCACTCGTCACAGATACAGGGAAAAGGATTGGAGACGTTTAACTAATCGACGGACGATCGGAAAATCTCGGAAACGCACTGCAGATTCGTTGAATTATTCGAATAACAGGTGATTCAGGCGCAATATCCACTAGCGAGTGTGCTAATGAAGATTGTTTCATCCTTCGTTAGCCAACCTCGTGCCTCTACGTGAAGGTACCAAAAAGCTTTCTGGAAATAGTTAATTGATAAACTACGGACTTGCTGTATTTGCTACATCCATAATTAATTACAGTTCGGTGCAGTAGATGGTACAATTTTGTGGATGACGTATTGAAATATTTCGTTTGTGTAACTCTGCTTCTAAATCACTACACGGGAATAAACGTCCCTAGTTCCGTAATTATGGAAGACGTACTTGTCTACTTGTTCAGAGTTTAACTTTAGTTTCGCATCGACCAGTGCAAGTCTGAATGGTCGTCCCCGTCGAGGAACATTGTTGGATATAACGCTGGTTGTTGACCTATCGCTACCGATAAACCACGAACGAAAGTGGCAAACAAGCGAAAAGTGAGCAACCCGCGGAATGCAGTTGGGTGGGCGAATCGTATTTGGCTACCGCCGTAATTGTGCTTCGGCGTTTCTCCATTGTTTTGCTCGTTCGCGTGGGCAGCGTCCGCGCGTTGAAGACGATTAGGGGTTGATCTCCCGTGAAGCCTTTTTCAAAGGCACGGATGGCTTATCGCGTCGCGGGTACCGGTGCCGTTGGAATCCCATGAACGTCCCGCGAAAGAGGCTCGATTGAAAATTGGAACTTTATAGCGACAGTTGCAGCGTTGTATCGATTTCATAGGAAACCGCAACAAGACGGTACAATCAGCTTCTTCCGACCGAAAATTATGTTTCGGATCCACGAGCAACAACCGCCTACCACATGTCGTAGGTAAAGTATGCACGCCTTTGCGGCTCACGTGTCCCGATCTTAATGAGCCTCCTTTGCGTTCCTTTATGAAGGAGCACGCGTCCCACTCCTTCCGCGTGTAGGCGCTCCAAGAAATCTTTCATCGGCTTGTTACGATTTATAATTTGTCAGAAACGGTGAGGGAAACTACCAATCATCTTCTCCTGTGTGGTTTCGAAACATTCCTGTCGTTGATGAATAAACTGAGGCGTTACAATAGGGAATGCCATAGCTCGATCACTCTTTGGGAAATATATTATCTTCGCTGAGGAACTCTTTGAACATGCACAGTGACAACATCAAAATGCTAACATAAAGTATTCGTCTACTACATTCTATAGGAACTTGAAATATTATTGCAGTCTTCGTAATCTTCTTCGAATATTAACATTATTGGGAGTGGGGGTTTAAAGAGTCCACAGCTCATCTCATCAGGAAAAGTTCCATTACGACTGGCGCACAGCAGTGAGCCCGTTAATCGCTTTACAATTAACTCCGGATCGTCTGCTCGGTGTGCCCCTACTTTTCCATCCTCTCGAACGGCAGCCAGTGGCAAATATCGTCGTCGCTGTTGCGTTCGCCGGGAATCTTTGTCTCCGACGTCGGCGAGGAGACACCAAGTTCGAAGGAAACCCAACGAGGGTGCAGGTGGCTCGTATGTCACGAAGATGAAGTCTCTCGTCTCGGAACAATAGGCTGTGACGTGCGCGCCAGGAAGCATACATGTCTTACTTCCGGTGACTCGGCGTCTAATTGATTCTCAACCCCCTTGTTCGGTTAACGTCGTCTATCGGGTCTCGAGAGTTGGCGTTGGCAGCCGTCTTTGTCGTCGCGACTCGCTCGACGTCGCCGCTGTCGTCGTCGTCGTCGTCGTCGCCGTCGCCGTCACAGTCGACCCCGGTTCTGCGTTCCTGTCGACGATTCACGAAAAGTCGTAAAACGCAGGTAAACCGGGGAGGCAAATTTTAATGCAGACATAGTCAAGCCAACCCTGAGCCAGCCCCCCTCACCCGCTCCCTCGCACTCCTTTCACGACCGATTTAAGATACGCCGACGTCTCGCGGCGGTGACGAGGTTTCTTTGAACTTAGACCGCCGTGAAATATTCACCTTCTCTTGTGTACTATTCACCGGCGTGTCGTAAATTTCGCGTGCGACGCCGCAAAAATTGCCCGACAACCGGCGTCCTTGCACGAAGTCCTTGTGCCGACTCGTTCGGAAAGCGATTCCGTGTGCGTGGACCCGTCGTCGTCGTCGCCGTCGTACGGGAACCACCGCGACGGGAAAGGTCACCGTTTCGTTATTACGGGAAATTAATCTTCGTACCGTCGCATTCGACGATTACGCCATATTCCGATACCGTCTTCTAGCCGGCGCACCTCTCTCTCCCCCCGTGTTTTTACGACGACGGGAACTATTCACTTATTAGGCGAATCCGATAATTAAGAGGTATGATGCAACCATCCACGCGAATACAAGAGGATGTCTCAATTATTAATTTCTAGGAACAGCTCTCCTGGTGGAAGATATTCGATGGACAGGTCGAGCGGGCTGATCGAAAGGCTAACTCCGGCGATCGTAGCCCCCGCTGGACGCGCGAGGGGTGCACGGGGGTTTGTTTTGGTGCGTGACTGTCGAGGGTGCGTGGCCTGCTACCGCAGTCTGTGCCAGGCACGCAAATGCACGCAGCTACGTGTGCACGCTCCGCTGTATATACTATATACACACGCGCGTGGATGCAAAATGCGCTGCGTGCACGCAGCCCGCCTCCATGGCTGTGCGAAAGATAGAGTACCGATAGCGGTGATTCGCCATGGCCAGCCGTGATTTAGGGGTCGCTATGGCGCCGCAATTCAGAAACAAGGGTTCGTTGAACCCGTTCCACGGCTCTCGACTCTCTCTCGCGCGCGATCGTTACTCGAAAAGCTCGGTCAGCGTGATCGTTATGAACGTGTTCCGCCAAAACGGAGATTCGAAGGCTCCGTCGCTTGGCATCGTGCTTCTTCTTAGTATCGAGGTTTCGGCTATAAATCGTGCACTTTTAAAAATATTACATTGAATTTTCATTTGGTAGCTAAGTCTACTGGCGAACCGAATGACATGTTGGTAATATTTCAATCCTCGGTGAAGTTGGAGTCTGTCGAAGAAGAGACATGTCGTAACAATTGTCTGCTCCATTCCTATTAACTAGGTGTCGTTAGCTTGGAGTTAGTGGACCTGGGTAGATGAATAGTATATTGAAGTGTTTAGAAATTGAATTCTTCATTTACTTTGCATCGATTAAATTGATGTGAAAACGGGTTTCCCTCGCATGCGACCGTATGAACTTTCACGAGTCTGCGGCCTATCGTTCCGCGATATTAACATCTACTTCAACTTTAACATTCTGACGACTGTTATCGCTAGACTGCGGATGTTTATGCAAATTCGGGCGCTAGTCTACGTGCAACAAAATGATGCTTCTGTGTCTGATTTCAACGTCACTTTTTCACCTTATCCTTTCGTATACTATGAAGTAAAAGTAATAATTTAGGGTTTGACGAGTTAAATAATTTCTGAACCACATGCTAAATATTTCCGTTATTCATAGACATGTAAAGGAAACAGTGAAACTCGTCGAAATCAATGCAATAATTGCAGCGCAACATTGTGCACGCAGTCGTTACAGTGTTCTTAATACCGTTACACGGTAATAGTTCTTGAACAAAGCCGACAGTGTGTTAAATCGCCCGTAAAATCGCATGTGCGACGGGATAAGTTTCGGAGCGTACGTTAGCCGAGCAACGGCCCGATTGAAATCAGCCGGCTCGAAAAATTCCTACGATAAACGTACCGCGACGCGCGTAACGGACAGCGCGGCGGGTCGCCGTCAAGTGGCAGATTGTAAACATCCGGTACCCGATGCAAATCCGGCTGCAGCGTGACGACTGTAGGCGAGCGCGCGACGCTCCGCCGGCTGTGCGCGTTGCCGCGCCCGCGACTATGTATTCACGTTCCGTTGATCCTCCGATTCATAGGCAATGCGACACGCCGCATTTTCCCGGGAAAGCCTAAGATATCATGCTCTTTGTGTCTGGTTATTTTAACCCCGGTGCAACGCACAGCGTAACTTCACACATTGAATTAATGTCGCCGAAGAAGAAACACGTTCCTGTACACTGTTGTCATAGTAATTTCACGTGTAACGTAATTGAGCCTCCAAAAAATCGAATAGTTCGATACTCAGCAAAGTCCAAAGATTACTTAAAAACTACTGTTTTCAAATATCTCGTCGTATCTTTACAGTTTCGCGAAATTTCGATATCAGTACCGTACCTCTCTCGGATAGAAAAGTATCTTTGATAAAATAAGCTCAGCAGTAAGTAAAGCAAGTCTGAGTAATCTTAATAATATTGGAAATGTGAAAATGTGATTGGATCGAGAAACTTCCCAAGAATCTAACAGAGTTGTGGCTGCGAAATAATGGTGGATGGTCACGTGGACGCAGTTCGTATCGAGGAAACGAATTACGTATCGCCGACAAAATAGTTTGGCGAGCGGTCTTACGTATCGGCCAAACTGTTTTCTTTATTAAATACCCTTTCGGTACCGTGTGTACACAATATCGCGGGCACAATGGACTACCCGGTAGTATCCGTCGAGTAACCACGGAATGAATGATGGCGCCGTAAACTCGCTGAGAAACTGTACGGGTTCTACGAAGTCTGGTCGAAAATAGTCAGCCGACATTGTGAGGGCTCGCTTCCTGCTCGCCTTCTGTTTTCCGCCGACGCCGTTCCGCCTCCAATTTTCTTCGTCCTGTTCGCCCGGCCTTTTTCTCGCGCGATTTAATTTTAGTGTGTTGGGTAACCGCGTTTTACAACGACTTTGCCGTACGACCGGTAACACGATCGTGAAAACCCATCCAACGTCCAATCGCCGTTCTTATAAATTACCAGCAAAATACTCGAACAAAATTATTTGCTAGTCTACAGCAAGAATTTCCAATATCCAAGATGGTAGAGGAAATCGAAATCATCGATTCGTTCGTGTTAGAAACAATGCTCAACGACTGATCGTCCTTGGCACGATTATCAACGGATATTTGGCAGCCATTTCCATCTTCCGTCGACGCTCCCCTGTATTACGTCAGACCTAGAAAAGAAACTCGCTGAGGGAGCCGTGTACTCGGGTTCTCGGCTGGTTCCCGCGCGTGCAACACAGGGTCTCTGCGTATCAATGGCGGCTCGGTGCCCGCCGATCGTTTGTTCCGCTCGCGGCCGCTCCGTGGCGTTGTCTGAGCCTGTTCCCGTCTCCCACGCCCGATAAACGCGACAAGAAACGCCGTCGTTCCTCGCGTTCCCATCGAACACGCTCGGGTCGGTGATTCGCGAAGAGGACCTGGGGACGAGTCAGTCCTCGATTCGAAACGATTTCGTCGTGGCGTAGAGAAGAAGGTGCACGCTGGCGCGGGGGTGTCTGGTTGCTCCTTAATCGATCGCGTTCTAACGGGGAGACGCTTTTAGCGCATAATGAGAAAGCTGTCGGCGCGAATGCGGCATTGATTTTCAACCGGAAACTAACTTGAACGGTAGAAGCAACAAGTAATTACTTTAAAGAAATTGAATTACACGGACTATATAGCTGCCAGCGACGCTCGCCGGCTCGCTTAAGTACACTCACGCGCTCTCTGTAATCGAATCACCGAACATTTTCGTGTAATCAAGATTGTTTGCGCGCCGCGGTCGCGCGCACCCCGTGGGAATAATTCTTTCTTCCCGTCGGGGTGTCCCGGTCGCGCGCCACCCTACGCCGCGGCGCGGTGGTTAGCTTTTCTACGGGCTAGCACCGGTAGCCGCGAGGAAAAAAGTAAGAGAGAAAGAAAACTCCCCGGGCTGTTCCGCCGGGAGAGACCGTGTTCCGTCGCCAGGGTCACGCGGTCGGGTTATTCATCCCCGATGGAGAGAGGGTACCAGCCTGGTTTTCGGAGACGGGCCGGAAGACGATCCCGCGCGTAATGTTCCTCCCCGAATGCACACGGCGGCAACCCTTACCCACCTTCTACCCTTTGAACTTTTAAGAGACCACTCGACACTCGGAAAGATGCCTCTGAGCGTTCAATGAGGCCAATACCACGAGGGTGCGGCCCTTATAACAAGATTATGGGACTCTCTGTCTCTCTGTCCTCCTCTCTACCGCTCGCTCCGCCCGTCCCCACGTCCTCCGCCGACGGCCCTACTTTGCGCTGTGGCTCCTTTCCATCCATTTCGACGATGATGCTCGCACTTGGACCCGGTGCTTTCGCGCGAATCTCTTTCCTCCCCCGGCTGCTCGCCAGGGGTGGTTGATTTGGGCGCGAAATTGCCCGACAAAATCAAATTTCATTTCGCCGAGGGCGTGTCTGGACAATCGAGCAACCAAGTGGCCAGCGGCCAATCTGACTATCTCGTCAACCAATTTTGCCGGTGATTACTTCACTCGTTGCTCTTCCTTGGTGCCAGCCGGAGAACGGCCGGCGCACTCGCGCTCGCGACTAGTCGACTTCTTCGGCCACGTAATTTAAAGCCGTTCTACGAAAACGCGTTTCGTCGAGTGCGTTCTCTCTCTCTCTCTCTCTCTCTCTCTCTCTCTCTCCCCCCCCCGTGTCTTTATCGCCTCCAACTCTCGCCATTCATCCCCTTTTCTTCTAGCCGTTCGCTGTCCCACCGTTTCGCTCGTTCTTAATACAATAATCGCAGGTTGCCGTGGCGAGACAAGGCGCTCTCCCGGCCCGAAGTACCTGTCATTGGCACGCTTGTAATCTAAACTCTCTTTCGCGACACGCGTTTTTTCCACGGCATTCTGTCCTCCCCTTGCCCGCCGGTCGGATTCTAATTACGCGATCGTGCCTGAGAAATGTATCCGCGGCAACACATCCGCTACTCGGAACTCCTTTGATATCCGATTATACGTCGTTCTTGGTCCGCAGCCCCGACCACAGAGGGCGTCCGTTGCGTTTCGGGCTCGTGGTTTTTCCGACCGGGTTTTCCGCATTTCCATAAATTCAACGGACGATTAACCACTTGCCTTAGAATACTGTGCCGAGATGTTCTTGAAGCTGCAGTATCGAATTAAATTATCACGTATGCATTATACAACTCTAAACAATGATACAATTCCGCATCATTAAAAAATCCTGCGTAATACCCTATTTTATGGATAATGTTCCATTGCCTAAATACAAGTTTTTAAAAGACAGAGACACGAATGATCCGTTGTAAGTTTCCCGCGCTTCGAGCAATCTCAGTTTTCTTCACCGGCGGATTTTCTTCGGACAGCAGGTGAACATAAAATTTCCTCGCGTCGGCCACCGGCCCGAAGCCCGCGCATGTGTGAATGCGCCCCGGGGTAGCTTCCCACGCGGCGTCGGCCGGGACGAAAGCTCGACATATCGTGGAAAAAATCTAAGAATCTACGAAAAACACAACGGAGACGCAGGTTCGCGCGGGCACTGTGTGTTTTGCCGCCCCGGCGCACGGGGATTATTCTAGCGGATTGTGGTGCACACGCGTGCGTGTGCGTGTAACGAAGATGGGGTCCAAGTTTACAAGGGTTCCTGGAAGGGCGGCGACCTCCCTTGGGCTGGTTTCATCTGGACCGCGTCCTTCTCCGTTTATACCCCCGCCCCCTCGTTCCCTTTCTCCCATTCTTTCTCTTCTCCCCTCCTATTTTCTCGGTCTTTTTGAATGTATACTCTCCGTCCTCGTCTTTTTCTCGCGGTTCCCTCTCTCACCTATCCAGCCCAAATCCCGGCTCTTTCCGCCGACGTCTCCCTCTCTCGGCTGCCAAGGGGAAAAAGAAAGACCACGCTAAGGTGGCTCGAGACGAATTTGCTTGGTCCCGCTACCTCCCCAGGTTGCTATCGTTTTCGCGTGCGAACAACTCGCACACCGCACCGCGCGATCGATCGGCTCGATCGCTTTGTTTGCTGGTCATGGATAGACACACCACCGCAGTATCATTTAGCTATGATTTAACGATTCAATGGAATTCGAGTTAGCGTTTTTCATCCCACGTTGCAGCGATTGTTCGGTTAGCTTCGACCGGCGATCGGATGCAACCCTTCTGTGGGCAAGCAAAATGTTTGAAATCGACTAAACTTGAGTAATTGAACGTTCGTTTTGGAAACTTTAATTGTGGCACGTTATACGATGATCTTAGATTTTCGATAACTATGCACGCGTCCTGCAGCATTGAAAGGAATCACGGTTACGACAAGAGTTAGCAAAGAGAATCGATACTTATTGGATCGTCTAGGCGCAGCGAGAGAGTGGCCGGATTAAAAATCAGCGTAAATAGGGATCGAAAACGTGTCGGTCGGCGTCGCATGGAAGTCACGGCGTAAAAGTCGATCGACTGCCAGTGACTCGAACGTGCCGTCTCTCGGACACGGTTGTCAGTTCGAGCCTTAACGAGATTAATTAACACGCCGAACCGTGCCGGCGGTGGCGGCGGCGGCGGCGCGACGTGCGAAGCGTCCGTCCGACTCGAAACCGGTACAGAAGCGCGAATCCCGCCTTCGTCTCGCACGAAATAATCGAGTTTCACGCCGCGAGAGTTCTCTATGGCTTTCCGACCCCGGCAACGCGTTTCATTTGCTCGTGTCAGTCTCAAATTTCTAGGTTCGACGCGTACCTGGGCCCTGGCCTGCATGCGCCCGGGCCATATCTTCCCGCGTTACGTACCTGTCGGCTCGCCTTTACCTGTACCCTTTCTGGACAATTTCAAAACATACGATTTCCATTTATGTATGTTTCGAGGCAGCCCTCGTCGCCTCAGTTGTTAAATGTCCGCCTGACATCTATGGTTTAACCGTAATTGTAACTGTGAAAGAAATTGAGATCAATTGGTCGATTTTCTGATTGCGAGACACTCGAGAAGACGTAGCTTCGAAACTAATAATACGGAAAGATTTGGAACTAAATAAAGATCGATCTCTGCGATTGAGCTGCCTCTGAAATAGAAGGTGATCGAGCTTTATCGTAAAATTCTTCTATGATATCAAAATAATGTGCTACAGATCGAATGTTTAGATATGCGTGCTAAACGTGCGGAGCGTCAGCACCTTTATAGTGTAAATAAGATAAAAATGTTAAAAACTGTTGTCCCGTGAACATTATATCGGGAGGTTGAAGTATCGTCTCGAATAAAGAGATCGTATTGAACGATCCCATGTACAGCTATAAATTCATTTGACTCACTTTTCAACACTGTAATAACAGTTTCGTCCGCAATACGTATCGTTCTGTTAGCTTTTTCCAATCATGGGAGAAACACATGGGAATTAGTATAACGGGTGGCCAACCGACTGTATCCTGGATTCGTATCATATATAATTAAACACTGGTTAAAACTGACGGTTGTATTAATCGTGCCAGACCTCTGATACACGGTTCATTCATTCCTCTTTTTCCTCCGATTCCGTTCACGTAATTTGGGAACCCGAACTTCTATAATTATTTTTTTATGCTCCGTTCTCGATACGTTAGGTAGATAAGTTACATTAATAACGCCGACTTACGTGTACTCACCTTGCCCGATACAGTTGTATACACCATTAATGATAAAGGAAGTTACAATGTACTCTATACACTATAATTTGCTATAATAACCATTAATGTTTCGCGATCCCTGTGTGCCTCCCAGGCACGAGGTCCGGACCAAACGTCGAGTTCGCGCGTATCGCCTGTGGCCCACGTCGGATATCAGATCAACATTACTCGTAAATTTTGTTGTCTTTTACAACGGGAACAGTTTCATGCGTACTCCAAGTTGGGTGTACACATTATAATACGAGACTGCTCCGTTTTGTATTACACAATCTTATCTCTCTGTACTCTGCTGTTCCTCCACAGATCCGTTTACATAATTTCTGAGCTTATACAATCCAATACCATAATTAGCCTGATATACAGAGTCGAATAACTTTCTTACCATAAGAGAATTATTTTGGAGCAGCTTGCGTACTACACTCCAAACGCTCGAGCAGAATTCTAAAGGGTTCAAAGAACCCAACTGAACCTTTAATTATGATATTACATGACATTAATCATATCTCTTCCAACCCTACTCAAAAACAACATCGTAAAACAATTCAGTATTAACCAGTAACTCAATTCTATCAAATAATCATCGTACTAACAATCTTTCCTTCTGATTCCAGGTAAGTGCCCAGCAAAAATCGTTCTTCAGCGCTGCATGCCCGGTTTCCGGTAAGTCCCCATGTCGATCGCTTCATTTGCAACCGCTCGAAAAAAAGCACGCTCGCGCTGCGCCGCTCGGCAGTGGTCGGTATGCGATCGTGACGCAAAACGTAACACATTCTTCCCTCTCTCGTCCCCGGGCGGTTCGATCGGTGGCCGGTCGTTTCACAATGTGTAACTCCCCGATCTTCGTCTATCGCCGCGGAAAGGCAGAAAGAGAGAGAACGAAACATTCTTCGGCGGTCCGCGCGTATGTAGATCAGCGCGTCTCGGTCGGGTCGGTCGGTCGGCCGGCCCAGCCAGCTGGCCCGGCCCGACTTCGGCCCGCTGCTGCTGTGGCGGCGGTGGCGGCGGCGATGATGATGTCGCCGGCGACGTTCGCCGGACAAGGAAGCGACACGATACATGGATCTCCTTCTCGAAGAGAGAAGCCTACGACGCAGTTGCTCCCGCGGTAGGTACGCGCAACTGCGTCGTTCGAATAAGGATCGTAGGAAGGGAGAAAGAAAGAGGCGCGGATCGGAGCGCCCGCGCGCTGGAGGAAGAAAGAAGAGCCTCGGCTGGGGAGATAGAGAGGCCGATATATGTAGAGAAAGAACGAGAGTATGTAGAAGGAAACGATGAGACGGTAGAGTGCGAGGAAGATAGTAGAAACGACGTGGATTGAGCGAGTGAAAGAGAAAGAGAGCGAGAGTGTGTGAGTGTGTGAGTGAGTGAGTGACAGAGAGAAAGAGAGAAAGAGGGGAGTGTGCGCTGTGAAGTTACGGGCCGGTCACGTGGTCCCACGTTCGTCTCGTGTACCTCCTTAGTGTGGCCCCGGTGGCGAGCATGCGTGTGTTCGTGCGTGTCCGTATATACATGTAGGCGCGCGTGCGGCCATGTCCCGTGTTCGTATAGGAACGGTGCGTCGGTGTGCGCGCAAGAGAGTGTATCGGTCGATGGAAGGGGCAGGAGAGCCCGTAGGGGAGGGGTGGTATGCGGGAAACGTTTTCCTCGGTTCCCACGGCGCGACGCCTCCCTCTCTCGCCCCTCGCCGTTCCGTTGCCCACCATCGGGCATACAGGCGCGCGAGCGGCCTCGTACACCTAATACCCAGCGTGCACACGGACGCTCTCGCGATCCCCCCGACGTGCACGTACACGCACACCGTCCCACCACCGAAAACACCAGCTCTCGATAGGGTGGCGGCGGCAGCGGCAGCGGCAGTGATGTAGGGAGGGCGCCGGAGGAGGGCAGCGACGCCGCCGCTGGACCGCCTGAGATGCTGCGAGAGAGCCTCGACACCGCGATCTCCGGCCGCCCGTACCATCAACAGACGAAGAGGGCGTGCTCCGTTCCCTTGGTTCCTCTTCGCTCCTCGTGGCTTGCGGCTCGATCGCGAGCGGACTTCCACAGGCGAGCCTATCTCCCGAGAGTGGGTGTACAAGAGTGCGTGCACGCATCGGATCGCTTTTTCGGGAAACAGGAGGACGGTCCTTCTTTTTCTCTTTTGTTTCTTGATCTTTGATCGTGAGAGCTATTGGGTTGGTCGATTGTTGATGTAATCTTTCGTTGATGTTATTGAAGAGCGATGAACATTGTTGAGGGGTGATTAGTTTCGAGTTTTATAAAGTAATATTCAATTCGATAAGGGTAACAGTGGATTACTTTTCACCGTGACTATCCCGAGGATAGTCATCTGCGCTCAGTATTGGAGCACGTTGCAATGTTCTTTATTAAAGTCTACAGCACGTGTTACTTGAATTTTTGGCGATTATCCGATATTGGCCAGATAAATTCACACCCCTGGATATATTCGATAGGGAAACCTGGACTTTATGAAACATCAGGATCTGTAATGGGTTTAACGAGAGACAAAAATGGTATAGCATATCCCATTGGTGTTCTTCCATAGATTAAAGCAAAATACAAAAACTGTTTCCGGTTGAGAATACAATAATTAAACGAATTATCCATGTATCTCCAAATGATTTCTTCCGATAACTACGATGGGTACAGCAGCAATTACCCTGAAACAGCTCATAGGCAAAACAAGTCATTCATTTGTTATTCTATCGACGAATAACGTTCACCGGCGGGGCTAGCGCCACTTCTTCCCGATACGTTGACCCTTCGTCCTGTCAACGCGGTTCGCGAGCGTGCGAGCCGGGTCGTAGTTAGTGGACAGCCACGTGGTTCGAATACCGGGGCTGCAGTCCCCGCGATCGCTTCGACGGTCGGTATTCGAGATTCGTACTCGAGCGCGTACGGTGTGCCCACGATGATTCCGAGCCAGGCATTTCCCTCCCTGTTCATTCGTTCCTCTCCTGCCCCGGCCCTCCTCCCTCGACCGTCCTGAAAGCCCGCTGCCCATCGCATTGACGACATTCTCTCACGTGCCGGCCACTCGTGTCGCGTCCGTCGTGTTCCCGGTAACGAGAGAAAGATCAGGGAAGAAGGCGGGAAAATTCCACAACGAGCGCGCCCGTGCGCAATCCTCTTTTGCAACATTTTTACGGGCACCTCGTCTTCGGCGCTCGCGCGCTCTTGAAACGTCCATGCACAAGGTTTCGCGAGGTGTGCGCGATCCTGGCGGTTCGGAACTGTCCGTGGGACAGAGCGAGTCTTGTTGGAATCGAAAAGGAACGACAAAGAAGAGGAGAGGGGAAAAAAGAGAAAAGAAGAAATCACGCGATCACAATGAACGCGCGTCATCGATCGAAATATCGCGGAGCGGCCGTAAAGTTCCCCGAAGGGAACGCCTTTCCGGACGTTCCACGCGGGACATGGAACTCCGCGATGGAATTTCGAGGAACCTCGGAACGAGAAAAAGAGGATCGAAGGAGGGACAGAGAGACTGGGACAGCCGAGGAGGGGAGTGTGAGAGAGAAAAGGCGAAAGGGTGGGAGAAAGAAGGAAAGACAGAGAGTGCGGTAGGTGGTGGGACGGTGGTTGTCGTTTGGTTCCTGGTGTTCTTACTGCATAGCCGGGTGCTCGAGTACCTATCTACTCACTCCCTCGTACCAAAAGGGCAGCACACCTTGGCTGGCTGGCCATTGGCTCCCCTCTGTCTCTGTTCTTCTGTCGGGAGAGCTCGGCCCGCGGTCTCCGTTCCTCCCGTGGCCCCGAGGTTCTCCGGTGTTCCACATAAATACACAAATACCCTGGCGTAGCCGACTGGCGCGTATATACCGGGACCACGGCCGCATTCCAGGACCCCCGCCCTTTCCCTCTCACCTCTTTGCCATTGCCCTACCTCTTCTGCCGCCTCCCCCTCCTTCTGTCCGCGGCTCTACCCTTGTGTGCCGTCACCACTACTTACCCAGGCCGGGCACCGGCAGCATCGCTAGCACCACCATCGTCGTCACTATCGCGCCGCCGGGGCCCATCTTCTGGGCCCTTTACCTCTCCCGGGGCCCCTGGACTCTGTCCCCCACCTTCTCCTACTATCTAACCCTCTTCTGCGCTACCTTCTCGCCCTACTCCTTCCCCGTCTCGTTCTTTCTTCCCCGTCCTCTCTGTTGCGCGCGCGCGGCGCCACCGAATGCTTTCGTGGTTCGTTCTCTTCTCGCCCTTGCGAGAGAGGGCCCACGGCTTCTCTACACCTCCATTCTTCTTCTTCCTCTTCTTACGCTTCTTCGCCCCACCCTGTTCTACCCCTTCGTCCACTCCCCTCTTCCTCGTTCTCGTTTCCTCTCGGTCCTCTCACGGTTTCTCCCGCGCCACCCCCTTCCCCGACGGTCGCATGTGCCCGAGGGACACACATGCACGCGCGGCTAGCACGAGAAGCTGCCACGGACCTGTGTATACACCGAGCCAGCAGGAATATTTTGTTTACCTCGCTCCCAGTTCTTTGAATTCTGCCTTCGCCGGCAGCGTAGCGGCTCCGCGTTCCTCTTCCTCGCCTCTTTCGTCTTCTTCCTCGTATCCTGGCCGCGCGACCCTCTATGGACGGACCAAGGACTGCGCTTCTCGCGAGGAGACCGCGGCTTCCCTCCTCCCTCGCCTCCGCCGTTCTCTCCCTCAATCGGGGGCCGACTCGACCGCGAGCCGTTTTCGTCTCCGTCGCCACCTGTTTTCTTTTGCCTCGTTCGAAAGTTTTCTTTTCAATGCCGCGCGTGCCTCGCGGCGTCACGCGCTTTCCGCGCCCGGCGCCCGCCTGATTACCAACGTTTCCGGCACGTTTGCGTACCCCGCGATCTGCTAACCGTCACCCGGGCGGCCGCGATCGCGAGCGGGTCGTATGAATCGTGGAATGTCGAAACGAAGCCTCGACCACCGTACGGTTCGGTTACCTGGAGTTTTTGGAGCACGTACTCCGCGTTTCTGTGTGCACGGCGTGCCTCTGTTTATTCAACGCAGCGGTTCCCAAAGCGAATACTCTTGCGGGTCTTACGGGATATTTAGGTTTCCTCCGACTTTCGTGGAATCGAGAGGAATGCTGTGAGTCCTGCGAGATTAATAATTCAATCCTTGTCGTCGTTATCTTACAGCTGGAGCATATTCACATTCCTTGCTGTACGAATAAAATAAGTATGGTCTTCAAATGGAAATCGTCACCATCGGTTTCTCGTACAGAAATTTCAAATTGCCTCTTCGAATTCCATGAGGTCCGCAGCCAACTTCGACACGAAACTCCAAAGCAGTCTGGCCACAAACAAAATTGAAAAGAAATTCGGCCAACGGTCCCAACGTGGTGTCAACAAAATTCCTCGAAACACGAGAGAGAAAAGTATCACAAAGGCACGGTTTTCCAAGAATCGGTCACGTGTAATCAGCCCGTGCACTTTTCGTACGCGGCGCGGCCCCTTTATCGCTTCGGCCCGGCTTCGACACTTTTATCTCCGTTCTCACGCTCAGATTTTTTCGAGGGAAGAAAAAGACCACGCCGCGGCTCCTCTCTCCGGGATCCGACCCTCGCGCGCGCGCGTCGCTGACCGTGGCCTGTATTCCGTGGTACGAGAGCGCGCGCGGAGGAGAGAACGGATCCAGGCGTGGAACGACTCGCCATGCATACATCGTTGGCGGGCCGCCTCGGCAAACGGAGTCCGTTTTCGTAAAAGCATGCACTTATTCCCAGCATCCCGTGGTTCTTCGAGCCCGGGCAACAAACGGCGGCCGTGCGGGGTACAGTAGAGAGGTAGAGAGAAACAGAGAGGGAGAGAGAGAGGGATACATGGACAGAGGCTCCCGAATGAGATATATAGCACCGAGCAACAAATGAGGTCCTTCCGAGAATCGGGCCACCGACACAGTGCCCGACACACACGAGGGGGTGAACACCACCACCACCGCCGTCACCCCGCCTCGGTTCCCCCGGTACGCGATGGCTACGAACGATCCTCGGTTGTTTCTCGGCCCCTTTCCCCTCCTCTCGCTTTCCTACCTCCGCCCACCCCCGCAATCCCCACCCTTTATTTTTTCACCTTCTCGAAACCTGTTCGAATTGCATTCTGGCTTCTTCTTTATTTCTGTCGGGCCGACGATCGCGTTCCTCTCGCACGGGATGCCTTCTTGCCCCGTTCCGCATATTTATGAAATTAAGCTCCGGCGACTCCCTGGTCCCCTCGTTTTTTCAAGAATTCATTTATCCACTCGGGCCATTGTGTTCGGAGAAGAAAGAAACCGGGGGAGTAATGAAAACTTCGATAATGGGCCTGTTATCAAAAATTCCCTTCCGGTAATTCGCCTTCGGCGAACGCGGTTTGTGTATTTCGTGTAACGAAAGTTCGTCGACATCGCTACACGCCGAAACACGCGGCATCCCCTCGCCGGCGGACGAGGAGCGCACAGGGAGGTTACGAGGCGCGGTGAACCGCCTGGCGCCATAGCAAACGCGCCACCCTCGGGCCGCTTGCCGGGCCGCCTGGACCACGGGTCACGTGACCGTCTGCATTCTGCGTTTTCTGTGAATGACTGGGTCCACGGACCAATCGGAGGCCGGTCGATAGAGGCAAGCCTTAGGCGCGCGGAGGTGCGACGAGAAGAAGCGGTCGGGTGGACGAGACAAGGAGGGAAAGAGGCAGCGCCGCTCCGAAACGTGGGGGCGCGCGCTTTCTCTCTCGCTCCCTCGTTCTCTTGCCCGCTCGCTCCCGCGCGGTTTCTTGGCCTTTGCGGGCCCAAACTGGGCTTGGAATTCCTCTCGAGGATAGCCCGAAAGGGCCGACTTCTCTTCGCGCGTTCTCTCTCCTTCCCACTCTCGCCCACGGCCTTCGTCGTTTCGCGCGCGTCCCTTACGGTAGATCGAATCAGCGATCGGTGGTCAACGAACGAGGCCCGAGAGCCAGCCTCTCTCGATCGAGCAACGGCGCGAGGACGAGCGGGAAAAGAGAGGGGGGGGGGGGGAGAGAGAGAGAGAGAGAGAGAGGAGTTAGGACCCCCCGTCCTCGATCGACCCTCAAATCTAAATGCGGTTCGAGTGCCTATCTGGTCCGTCGATGACGTCGGTGAACGAACTTTACATGGTTTCTTATTATTAGCTCGCGCGATAAGGGCCGTGGCTTCCCTTTTTTTTCACTCCTTCCATTTCTCTCTTGCCCTCCCTCGTTCCCGGATAATCGAGCGTTTTCTTCATCGGTTTCAGCTTACGTTGGGAAAACGTTCAGCGAGTTTCTTGGAAGTCGTACTGCTCGTATTTTTCTAAAAACGCGCACGGTCCCGGTGGGCCTCTGGCATTGGGGGAGGGATGTAGCCACGGACGGGCGGAGATCGGCCATGTGACGGGCGGACGGGCTAGAGCGTTGCACGATTTTTTTCGGAAACTAGATACATCGATGGAGTCGAATAGAACCGCCGCGCCGCGTGACCTGCGCCGGTTCTCGGAAAGGCGGATGCTCCTTTCGAAAATGTAAATGCAGGCGCCGGAGCCCCAGCGCACACACAGGCACGTTCGGAGAACGAAAAAAGAAAAACGAGCCATGGCGAGAGATCTTTTCTACGTTTCTTTCTCGACCCTTTTTCGGCCTGTTCCGGGGGAAATTTAACGAGACCCGTTCGATCGTATTCATGCGATACCGCGAAGATAGAGGGTTGAAGGGATTCCGCGAGGTTCGCCAGACTTGCGGCTCAAATTTACACCGCAATTTGCATCGCGAACAATTTCATCGGCGCGATGAAGCGCGTCCCTAAGAAATTTTTCTCGGACCGAGGTACGCGACGCCATTAATTCCCGGACCATAAATTCCTGTTCCGGTGAGGTGGAACGCGCGAGCGGGTCGCCCCGGGTGCCGGGAGGAGGGAGACGTTCGTGAAACCCGGGGACGGTTTTACTTTCCTACCTAGGATTACCTTAAATATTATGACTACCCTCTTAACGTCATCGCGGATGCTACAGGAACGACGCGTGGGAATTTTGCCGGCAGACCGGCGAGTACCACCCTTGGTGAATCCTCACCGTTCGCATGGGACGTTGTCAATGGGAAACGTCACCTTAATAAAAAATTGTTAAGAATTATAGGGTGCTTCGTACATAAGGGATGCAGCAAGCTTGTGTTCACGGGTAGTTATAATAATTGCACACTTGTCTTTAGAAAAATTGCTAAACGTAGCTACCTGTATCTTTAGTAAAATCCTGAATAAGTAGTATTCAAATTAAATTCGTAAGACGATTTTGGTTTAGAATATTTCCCTCAGCCACGTCGACGATAGAGTTCTCCCAGTTACGTCGTGCAGAAGGGGTCAACGGTTAAAAGGCGAACGAAAAAGTCGAATCTATGAGGTTTTCAAATTCCTAGTAGCGGTTGGAGCGAGATCGAGCCGCGTTTTCCAAGAATCTAGAACCGTCGACCGTATTTCTTCTTTTTTATCCATCTCGCGTCCCCCCGCCTTCCTCCAATTTTCTCAAAGATACACGAGAGGGAAAGATTTACATCGTCGGTGACAATTTCGTCGAGCGTGTCTGGCTTCTCGAGCGAACCGAGTGGTAGATAGGAAACGAACAAACGCGCGGCGTAGAAGGGCGAAAGGGGAGATCCTTGAGGGGCCCGCCGATTCCAGGAACCTTGGGGTAGGTCCATTCGGGAAAAAATGCATCTATAAAGCATGCACGGCGGTCCTGGGAAAAAAACACGAAACAGGGAAAATATCGTGGGACGCTTTCCCGTGCCGCGCCAACGATGCTTCGGTGCGGGAGCGCTCAGTAAAGAGGACGCGAGGAGGCCGATAGAGCGAGCCGAGGAATGAATGGACAAGGGGCAGGAGAATAAGAAGGGAAATGGGAGAAAGTCGTCGAAACGGAACGGGCCGGCTTGAAATTTATGTTAAAGTCCGCGTTTCTTGGAAACTCATTGTTGATTCCTCATATGTATGCGGACGATTCGTCTGGTTTTCGGCCGGTTCTCCGCGTGTGCACGCGCCCGCTCACAAGACTCTTTTCTACGTGAGAAAAACTCGGAATACCGTTCGGCAGCTTGTTATTCACCCGTGCGAGTGGACCAATCGGCGACAGGGTCGCGCGCGGCGATTCCTCGCGGCCGGTGGATCACCTCCCGCGTTATCGGCGTTTCCTCGTGAACCGATACGATCTAATCGGACGGGTACCGATTATCGCCGGAATCCACGCTGGAATTTCCTTTCGATTATTCCGAGACGGCTCCCTCCCGAGGCGCTTGAATATTCAGCCGCGCACGGACGACGCGGCGCGCACCGCGACCATCCGAGGCACAACGTTGAGCTGGTCCCCGTGTGGCGAGGCGTCCTCCTAATTCTTGCCGTCACCACGACCACCTACTTGTAGTTGTCACAGGGACCACCTCGTTAGCGATATACGCGAAGGTCGGTCATAAAAAAGTGAGAAACCCGAGAGGGAGCGGTGGCCGGTGCTCGTTTTCGATCGAGGGCTCGCCGCCTCGTCGATTCTCGGAAGGTCCGGCCACGAAATTCGAAGGTGCCGCGCGCTACGACCTCGGGCAAATGGAGATTTCGTGTGTCTTGACCTTCGTCAAGGGAGGAGCCGGGGAACGATGGTGCGCGGCGGCGGAGGGAAACGCGGGAGAGAACACCGACGAACCAAGGATCCTTCTCTCTCTCTATCTGGCCCGTGTCCTGGTCTCTTTCCCTCTCGGCGGGTGCTCCTGCGAAAAGGAAGGCCCTCGTCGCGGCGCTCCTACGCCGGCCAGCGTCTCTAACCTTCGCCGAACGCGCAATCTCCTTCGAAGAAAACAGTATCGATTAAGAGAGCCGTCTCAGGGAGTCGTCGTCCTGGCGTCGAAGCCGGGAGAAGGCGAGGGAGGAGAGAGAGAGAGGGATAGAGAAGGCCGCCGGGCGAACGGAGAAAGAACTTTCTTGCTTTCACTGCGCACGGACCAAACGAATTCCTGGGGATCCGCGAGAGAGACCTTTCCGCCTTTCGATGGCCGAGGCGAGAGAACCCGCGGATCAAACGCCTCCCGCCCTCCGGGGATATTCCGCCCGTTCTGCGGACGAATCTGTGTCAGGATAACGGGGGATACAAAGGATACTGTTAGCGATCTCCGCGATCGCTTGAAATGCGGAGCATCTCTTTTGACGGCCGCCAGTCGCCATTGAAACGCTCGCCTCTGCTGGTAACTGAATGGTTCGAATTCGGTGGACTCTTTAAGCTTTCCGTGGTTATATCGAAACCCGAATTTATGGAATATTCTTCTTTTCGACTTTCGTTATACTTCCTCCTACTCTTTAATACTCAATTATTAAATCTTATTATGCAGCGATGAAACTTTTTCGAAAGAAACTTGCACGAATTAGTAATCAAACGTGAGATCGAAAAGATTCATCTGCAGAATCTCCGGCAATCTTCTCAATGATAGCAAACCACCAAAAATTTTCACTAAAACTTCGGTACAGTTGACTCGATTCGAAAAGCGTATCGAGTCGGCCTGCGGCGGCAGCCGGACGGTCGCCGTCCCCGGGTATCCGTGCAGCGACATCACGGCAATCATCGTCGTTAGTGATCCGCGACGCGCGGCCACACCCGTCGAATGCCAGAGAAAAATTTAACCGCGAGCGCGCCGCGTTTGCCCCGCGGAGTGTTAACGTAGTAGGTATTCTCGCTGAGGGGGCAGGATCGGGACGAAGGAGAAGAAGAAGAAGAGGCGACGGTGGAGCGAAAGAGCGCGCCGGCGAGAAAGAAAGGGAGGAAACGCGAGTCGGAGGAGGACAGCGCGAGCCGGGCGTACCGCGCGTGAGAGGATCAAGGGAGAAACAGAGTAAGAAGGGTGGAGGAAGCGGAGGACGGAGAGGCCGATTGGAAGGTGAAGATAAAGGGCTACGAGGCGGCGGCACGACCAAAGAGTAGAAGCCGTAAGAGGCTCTCTGCTCCCTTCTTCGACCGAGAGGAGAGAGAAAAAGGAGAGGCGCACCGTGCATGGAAAAATAAAGGCAAAAAAAGAGAAAAGAGGGGTTGGTGAGATAGACGGAGACAGGGGGAGAATATGAAGGGAAAGGAGGAAGAGGAGAGGACGAAGAAAGGAGAAGAAGAGGATACGCGAAGAGAGAGCGAAAGCGTACTAGAGGATCGAGCAAGAGAGACCGAGTAAGAGACGGAGAGGGGCGGTCTGGGCCTGTTGGTATCTTGGCCAGGATCGCCGAGCTTCGGGGCCTTATTGTGTTGTATTGCCTCGGGGGCCCCGAAGGTGAAACACGGGGCTTCGTTCGTCGAATCTACCCCTAGTTATACACCATGTTATGATACGCTTCTAACGACCGTGAGATGCCGATGATGAGAGGCGGTTTTACGCTCTGTCTCTGTCTTTCTCTATTTCTTCCCCCCTCCCTCGTTGAACACCCCTTTATCTCTGAAATACGACGGGGGTCCGTGGCCCGAGAGCTCTGTCACGACACTCATCCTCGTCTTCGTCATTTTCGTGGTAGCTCCTTCGTTCTTCGCGGCGCGGTTCCTTTTCTTTCTCACATCTTTCGCTTGGTGTCTTCATTCTTTGTCCTTAGCGCTTTGAAATCTCTGCGTTCTTCTAAAATTCGTAGATCTTCTCTAATTCCCGTGCCTATGAAAGGTTTTGTCCTCGTTGAATGCTTCACCGAAAACTTACGGGCGAAAAGGAACGTAGCAAGAAAGATGATCAGGGAGTAGAAGCAGCAAAGAGGACGGACAGGCGTCGTCCAGTCTGCCGCGGATAACCTCGACATCTGTGTATTAACATATTAAACCGGCAATGACCAGACGAAGGAACCGCTGAACCCATTGATCCATTCCAGTCGATCTACTTCCAGCCTCCAATTCCAGGAATTTCGAAGGGTTCTCGTTCAACGCGCCGTGGATCACCAGCGAATTCGAATCTCGCGCGCAAGAAGATCCATCGATTTTCCGCGAACCAACTAAGGCTTTTGTGGAAGCGATCTGTGCCAGTGAGAAGGAGCCGGGCAGGGATAAGCGGTACCGTAGGTCCGGCTCTGCGCAGGCTGGGGGGTTGGCGGACATTCCACGGGCCCCAGGTAGCATTAAAGGAATGCAGATAGGATGAATGAGGTGGTCCATGCCACTGCCGACCGACGGATGCATAGGAGTGAATACTCTCTCTTTCTCCTTCTCTTTCTACCGCTCGACTCGGAGGATCGTGAACGAGAAAGACGGAGGGTGGGGAAAGAATATCTGTCGACGAGAGGGAAGGGGACACAGGTGTAGGGAAGAAAAGGACAAGCCGGCAAGAGGGACTCGATGCGAGAGCGAGCGAGACGGGGAAAGGGAAACCGAGGCGCATTCCACGTTACCGCGATAATTAACGGCTATATCCCAACCCTATCCTATGGGACGATCCTCTCGGCGCGAGAGGGCGGCGAGCGGTGTACACACGGCGGATCGAGAGGCGAGGAGGGAGCAACACGGAGCGGGCATTTGAATAAAAGGCGCGAGTACACGAGTTTCCTTTAATCAAGCGGATTCTTCCGCGGTAGCCCGGAGAAACGTGGAATCCTGGTCCTGTTCGCGAAACGTGGACTCGGTACGCCTCCCCGATCCTCTCGTTCCAAACTCAGACGTACAATCGGACGCGACGTTGTTGAAATTCCACGGGCGCAGCTATCGTGTTTTTCGTTTTCCGTGTCAAGGTTCGTCGTCATCGAGATAATTGAGATAATGCTCGGATCACGTTCGAGGGGGGGAAAAGGAAAGAGGAACGGCGGAGTTCCCCTCGCACCGCGGAAAACATAATATATAATAATCATCCGCGATTGCCAGGCTGACAAAAGTGTCGGGCGAGGTTAACCGCGAGCGTCCGACGAAGAAAACGGTAGATATGAATGGCGAGGGCTATCGTCCATCCGATACTGGGTCACCGACTGATAATCGTGGTCGTTAACTCGCCGGGGTAGAAGAGGCAGCCGAGCACCGGAGCGATGTATCGGGCAACGGCGTGGTAGGCGGTCCGCGTGCCTTCCAGTGCGCTTACACTCAGACCAGAGAGAAACCAGAGGAAATGGGAGTCACGGGTAAACGTAACGATCCCCGTGGATCTCATGAACGATTACGTAACCGGCCGATCGATCCTCCCCCGCCTGGCTGCTCTGACGTAACCAGACGCATAACGAGAAACACGGTTTTGGTATCGTTCAGGGTGAATAATCTGTGACACGTGTGCCGAGCGTGGCTGAGGAGGAAGCGCGCTAGAGCTGGAGCCAGCTTAGCTCGCCCAGAGCTCGTTCGCTCGCGTTCCATGGCCACATTTTTCCGTCCCCCCTCTGTCGACGTGTAATCGACGCATCGAGACTTTCCGATAACCGATGATTCCACGGCGCATACGCTGCCCTGGGTTTCCGTTGGCTGTCCTCGTCTTCGTCGTCGCCCCGCGTCTCCCTTTCCACACTCCCGTTTCCCTGCGTCGTCGCTCTCACGCTCTATCTATCTGTACGCTCCTTTTTCTCCGGCGATTCGATAAGCGTGAAGCGCGCGAGGGATGGTTGCCTGGGTGGGTGGAGGAGCGAGGAGATGCCGGCGTGAAGGAGAGGTGGCGGCTGTGAGACCGAGAGAGGGAACGGGAGGTGACGCGCATTCTGCTTCCTCGGCCCGATGTTTCGAAATACTCTGCTTTCATTCATGAGCACGCCACGACGGAAACGGTTCTCTCTCTCTTTTCCCCGGTGTCTCTCTCGTTCCCGCTCCGGTGGAACTGACGCGTCGCCTCCTCGATTCAACGGAGTGATCAATGGTCGTTATCGCGCCAGATAATTTTCTAGGGCCGATAAAGAGGCGCCAGCATTTTTCACGATCGACAGCAGAGCAAACGCGGCCGCATGCCTACCGTTCGTGTTACAAAGTGGTCTCGTATTATTCCCTCGACGGTGTACTTCTGTTTACCTCCGCGCGTATAAATTAGCGGGGGGATAGTCTGCGGCGTATCGCGGCGAGCACATTTGCCCGGGACTCTAATCTGAACGCGTAATTCGTTGGTCCGATTTTTCGGTAGTTAAATACTTCGCGGAAGATCAATGTACGTCTAGAGATTAGATCGAAACGCAATGGACCGGAAAGTTCATTGATGATTTACTGCAACGTTATCGGCGGACAGTCGACGTTCTTCTCGCAGAGTTACTGAATTCTTGCGTAGCAATCACACTGGCAGAGATACCTACTCATACCGCGGAAAGTTAAACAGATTTCTTTACGTCCCATACGAAACGATCGATCTACTTCCTCCAGAACATAACGGATGCAAGCAGCAATCTACTCCAATTATCTCGAGGCAATACATTTCCCCTGCCGTTGGGAAACGAGACGCCGGACGCGACAGCGATCCACGTTTGGCTTTCGAAGGATCGCGCGGGGTCGGTAGGTCGCCGATCCGTCCGTCTCGGGCGCAATCGGTCTGTAGGATCGCGTCCGATAGTCGGTCCCTTTCTCGGGATGAGCGTGCCGCCTAGCGCGTTCCTCTTTCTCCTCGGGGTCGGATCGTCTTTTTCGATCGATCGGCCGAAGATCGAATTCCAGGGCCGCTCCCCGCGCCGCGCCGTTCCGGCGACGACCTAGAAAACGGCAGGCCTACCGCAGGGGCCCCTCGTGGAAAATTTTTCATTAAGCCTTTCTCTCCTACCTGGCGCCTGCGCCTAATCCGAATGCCTTTGGCCGTCCCCCTCGCTCCTCGGCTGGTCGACTCTCTCGCACACCACTAATCCCCCACCCCGGCCGCACCCCTCCTCTCTTTCACCTTGTCCGGCGTAATCCTTTTCTCTTTCTCGTTCTTCTCGTTCCTACGTCTATGAATGGGATTCTTTCGAGCCGCGTTTCACCGGCGCAGACGGCCGCGTGGCGTGTGAGTGCGTGCGTGCGTGCTTGCTTGCGTGCGTGCGTGCGTGCGTGCGTGCGTGCGTGAACGTATCGGAGCGCAGACTCGCGGAGAGACGGACAGGCGCACGCGGATCGCGACCGGTGTACACTCGCGCCTCCGAGCGTGTACCTTCACGGACGAGTACTCGCGCGGCCGTCTCCTCTTCCTCGTTCGTAAGCCGGCGAGCACCTTCACGCATTCCAACCTACTCCCATGACGAAATTCAAGACGAGTCGTCGGCCCGATAGCAGCGGCGCGTACACACCGCACTTCTCGTCGCGGCCCGTCTCGTCCTACCGTCGCGTGTGTACACACGCGCGTGCTTGCTTGCTTGCTTGCGTGTGCGTCGAGCGTCGTCCAAGAGCAAACTTAGCACGGGCCGGGAGGGGGGAACCCGTTTTCGGAGTTCCAACCGCGGCCGAGTTGATTCAAGAAACTCTTAAGTGGTCCCGTTTAAGATGGCCCCGGCCGCCGCGACCACCGCCGCGCGGGGAAAACGATTTCGAAAGCTGGAGCGAATTGGAAATGCCTTCGATGATGGGAACCAGGAAAACAAACGCATCAGGAATTCCAATACGACACTTGTTCTTCATTTCTTTTTTTTCTCCTTTTGCTTCCCTGCATTCGGTTTTACTCCCTTCGACTAAAACAATCTAGGGAAGTACATTCGATAAATCACGACCGTACGCGGGAGCGTTTCCTTCCTGTACGGAGACCTTCGCGAAACCACAGACGTTCGGCCCTGTCAATTAGGATATCGTCGGAGCCTTATCGTCCTCGTACCACTTCCTTATCCGGTTCCAAGCGTGTTCGGGCCGATACAAATTTTCCCACTGATACGTCGCTCGGAGTGTGCCCGAGCTACCAATCACGCGTTGTTTATTCGGAATTCTCTGCCCGATCGAGATATGCGGTGAATATCAACTTCCTCGGGTTTTCCTGGTTCAGTTTTCCTCGTTACGAGCGAAATTCTTATTAGTTCTCATTAATTTATCAGTTAATTCCGTATTAATTTTTCCTACATTCCGTCCGTCGTAGGAACCCGATGTTTCCCCGCGCATTTGCTAACCTGGATCCCTGAAAGCTTCTATCCCGGCGCGCGTGTGTCCCTCCCCGTACGGCGGCGCGGATAACGGTGGTTTCGAGCGTGAGAAAGAAACGGTGCGGCGCGCGCGATAAAGGCGGCCGTCCTGCGTATCGATAAAGGAGGCCCGAGCCGCGAGAAATTTCATGGGGGCGGCCGCTGCTCGCCGCGGAATGGAGCGCGGCGGCCTCCTCCTCGATGCCGCGGCGAGCAGCAGGTCGATACATAAATTTCGGCCCTCGAACCCGTGAAATTGGAACGCGTCGCGTCGGAAATCGATCCGCGTGGACGGCCGGAACGCGGTAATTAACTGCGACGGTGCGCGACGAGCGTTCCTCCACTCGCGGAGGCCGCGCCGGCGAAAAACGGGCGGAAATCCAAAGGAGCGGGGAACCGACGAGGATCGTTGAAAACCACGAGGGTCGCCGGTTTATGGGCCACGTAAACGCCGCGAAATTACGCCCGTTTCCACCCACGCGACACGGTCGTTCACCCGAAACGTATGATTTCCTCGTAGGTTCGACGCGTCGTTGCGCGACGGGGACACCGTCCCGACGGCCTGGTATTTCCGTGGGTTCCGCGCGATCGATCGCCGACAGATCGCCGGTCTGCGAACAGCCTGGGCTACTCGAGTCGCGCGCGGCTTCTGGGATCCCAGGGTAACAGGGATCGGTCGCACGAGTGCCGGACTTGGGAACTAGCAATCATTCGCTTTACGGATGAATGCTCCGCCGTTTATTACCGGTAATTATTCTATAGGAGTGATAGAAAATACGTAACGAGAATTCTCGAGCGCGCTCGGCGATTCAACTTTAGACTCGATCGACCTAGCTGTATCGCGGACCGTGCGATAGTAAATACACGGAATAATGGCACGTTCCAATAACAACAACATAAAAGTAAATTAGAAGAGGGCGTGGGTGCGGATAAGGGTTAACTGGATCAATTTATCGCGTTCACCGTTCCGACCACCAAGCTCGCCGGTCTCCGAATTTACACGGACGTGAACACGCAACATGGCCGTCTCCCGAAACTTTCGCCGCGGACCCCCTCCCGGTAATAATTAACGGTCCGATTGTGTCGTGAACAGCCACACGGGAACCAACGATTGCGCTTTCAGCTGGGCACTCCCGCTCGTTTTCCCGCTTTGGAAAAAATCGGGCGGGAAATTCGGGAGGTCCCTGAATTCCTGGAAGTGGGGAGGAACCACTAGGACCTACCGGAGGTGTGGGGAATAGAAAAAGAGCTGTCCGAAGGAGTACGAGGGAGCGAGAGAGAAAGATCGATGGGTGTGAGAGAGTGGCGGGTGTGATATTCCTCCCGGGCGTTACAACGGGCGGGTGTTACCACAGAGAGCGAAGGGGTGCGCGAGGGATAAGAGGAAGGAGGGTTCTATAGGAATTATATGATGGGAAGGGAAGCAATTATTGGGATGATGGATGGCCCCGGGGCGCCGCTGTAGTGCTTCTCTCTAACCAAAGATCTTTCTGTCCCCACCCCATAGTTTCTCCTTCTTCGGCGCATCTTCTCTGTCCATCTACCCGCGCCTCTCTCTCCCTTATCGCCTCCATCGCCGTCTTCCTTTCTCATTACCCTCTTACCTCGGCTCCTTTCCGAGCAGCCGATTCACCCGGACCGACTTCGATTCCGCGACCATCCGATCGCGCGATCCTCGTGTCTCTAATCCCTGCGCACTCCGAACCGATCGATCCAACAGGAAATCGCGGATTCGTCATGATTGACGGACGGTAAAAGTGCTTTGGATCGATCGGTTTGATTCTTCGATTGTGTGGCGACTGATCTTCAATCGGGTTCTTTTCGTAAATTCTGAGGGGTTGCAGTGAATGATTGAGATTTTCGATTTGGGATTCGGAGGGACATTTTTTTTTGGTGTATTGAGTTTTGTGGTTGCGCAATGTTTGTTCCGATTGGCATGTTTGCTGAGGGTAGGAGGTTGTACATTGGAATATTATAATTAACTTGGAGGTTGATATTATTGGATTCTACGGGAAGAATTATTCTGGTATCGGCTCATTGATTCACGACAAATTGTCGTATCGCGTGCATAGCTACCGTCGTAATTGACAATCCACGACAAGATTTATATCGTGCATTGAATCCGATTAAGGACATTCCTGGCGCTCGATGAATTCTTTGCGTCTTGCTCGAGGAGATAAACGTTATTCTGATTTGTGTCTCGGGTTTTTCTTGTGTCGGCGGAAAAATTGAATTGTATGTTATGCCGGGTGATTTAGTGGAAACGGCAAACTTAGCGACGTTAATGGAACCAGCGGTTAAAGAATTGCGTTGAACTTGATCTGTAAATGATTTTTCAGTTGTAAATATTTTTTTACAGTAGAATTTCATACGATTTAGATGAACGACTAATCGTTTGCACCCAACTAGTGAATGTATCTTTCCTACTGGGCCATTTTGTACTTCGTATTTTACAGTTTCCCCGCTAATTTTATTAACTCGTAGAACTCAAATATCAAACTATGCTTGACATGAATATTTCTGGCGCTTCCACCATACATTTTGCTGCACTTCCATATCGATTTTCTGAAAGTTACACACCCGCCGCTAGACCAACATCCATAAAATTCGCGCACCGTTAAAGCCCTTTCTCAAGCAAAATACGAGAGTACACCCAGTGCCAAGATTCATTATATCCCTTATTTTTTTACCTTTATGAATCTCGTGTGTTTTGCCCGGGTTAATTTCATTCTAAATCCCGTTGTAAAATTCATTTTCCACCCCAGCACGAATTTACGTTGCTCGTACATATGAGACTCGACGATCAAAATTAAATGAAAATATGAATTAATTACGGAACACAAACTAAACTGTTATTATTTGAGGAGTTTCCGCTAAACTGGAACTTTGGACCCGGAATTTTCACGTCAGTTAAACATTACCTATCCGTCAGAACTATAATTACTCCTATAAACATTAAAAAAGCCACGTAACCTCATCGTCGCTGTTATTCAGAGTGTTTTAACTAAGCTATGATTTTTACCTCTGCAATCTTCATTGCAATTAAATCTTACTGTCAACGCAATAATTACAGCCCCAATTATAACAGACCTCGCGATCTTCACGAAACAAAAGACCATCATTTATTATTTAACGCCATCAATTATCCACGCATCGTTGCCTACTAAGCAAAATTCCCTTAATAAAAAGATGATTTCAAACATTTCCAAAAACGTTACAATATCACAAGCCACCCCTTCCACTATCTTCACTTTCCCGAATATATCGTCTCACTCGTCAAAATTAGAGCTCAAAATGTTAATCAAGTGAACCGCGATTGTATAGTTTGCGTTTTTGCAAGCAGATCTCCGGAATAAGCACCCGACACCGAAGATTATCGGTACCTCGGGGTGCAGCGTTCGTCTAGGGCCGGCGGTGGCCGCGTTGCCCGCCCTCGAGACTCCTCTTCTAAATGTTGATTTCGGTGCCGCCAATACCCCGAGTCTGCCGCTTAATTCGATTTACCTAGCCGAGGGGGCAGCAAACGAAATTGCACGGCGAAGGGCGGCGTCTTCGTCTCGGTGCGCGTAAGAGTCGAAGAGGAGAAAGGGGGTTGCCAGCCGCGACATTGGAACGTACGCACGCCCTTGCCCGCCACGCATGCGTGTGGCCGCTGTCGCGCGAGTACCAGAAGCGGGGGTGAGCGTGCGTCACTTAGGACGGCCCTTAAATGGTCGCCGCGACGGAGGGAAAGCGGATGACGGTCGAAAGTACCCCGTCGGAGGCTCTCGGGGACTATTGAATTAATTTCTAATCATCTTCGATAAACGCGGTCGGATGGGACAGAGGCACGCGCACCGTCGTCCCTTTAATTTCATTTAATTCGATTCGATTTTTCCGGTTCCAGTGCTCCTCCTTGATACCCGGAGCATTTGATGATCTAATGGCTGGTTGCTCCTCGACGTGGCTTTTTCATCGATTGGCAACCCATTAATCTTCCTTTAAGGAAGAATTTGTAAAAAAAGTGGTTGCATTATGTCACTCGGATTGCCTTGTTGATTCATGACTGTAATTTGCTACTGCTGCTGGTGTCGGAAGATTTATCTTTCGGTACCCGGCCTGTTGATACGCGTTAAGCGAGGTGTTAATCTATTGAGCGTGTCGATCGATCGAACCTCGATACTCGTGTAATCGTAATTAAATTCGGGCGGGGGAGATTCGTGACGTGTTAATTAGCGGTTTTCCTCGATTATTGGTCACTTATTTCTAGAAGTATGCAATGAAAATTCAGTTTTATTTCGATAGTTGAACCACAAGCGTTTCCGTTAATTAGGGAATACGATGAAAGTTTGAAGTCCCGACGATGGATTAACTTGTCCGCCGAAGTTAACAGTTTAAAAGTTGGTTATCGCTGGAGATCAAGGTTGTTCGTATCGCGTGCTCTCAACGCGAAGAAAAAAAGGAGCAGGCATGCCTGATCCTGTGGAGCATCTCGCAGGATGTTACTAGCAGCTAACAGAATCGGGGATCTCTTCTTCATCCACGAACAGGTAGACGCTTCATGGAAACCGGCGTGAAAGGTCCCAGAGGCACGCTGCTCGTACGGTGTGTTCCGTTCGGTGCTGGTACGCTCACTTTTTGCGCCGCCTCGCGAACATTTAGGTATAGATGGTTACCTTCGAGAAATGTGGAGAACGTTGTCCACTTGCTAAATGACTGCCGATGATCTTGGGCTGATAGAATGCGCAACCGATCGGCCATCATTTGTCCATCTTATCGGAATCGTGAATCGATATACTAAAATCTTTGATATCAATCATTATACATTAACGATAGTACCTCAAATATTATTTTTTAAATGAAAATCGAATATTGCCTAACATTTAACAAATACAAGACATAATTTTGTCATTGCTTAAATATATTTATCACACATTTCAAGTACCTCATTTTACTCGTATATTTATAGAACTTTTATAAAGAATTTTTATAAATCTCGCGACTTAAGTAACGGTTGCCAGTAATACGCGGATAATACGCGCGCGAGGATCATCCGATCGATCGGCGCGTTCATCGACGTGCCCTCAGTTCTCGATGATTTCGACGAGGTTCCAGGCGAAAAATATGTAACGTGGTTCCCGGGGCCCCGTATACTGCGCGCCACTGTCGAAGGTGAGAAAGTGAAGGAATCCGAAAAGGAAAAAAGGAGCGAGGGCCCGAAGGTGGAGAAAGAGGCGTAGACTGGCAAATGCCGCGAACGTATGAAAACAAATTACGAGGCGGCGTCTGTTTGTTGTGCTCCGGGAACGAGTTGGAGAAAGAGGAGCCGGGGCCCGAGATAAACGGAGACAGGTTCACCGGTGCATTCTACTTCTCTCGCTCCGGTTCTCCGATCCCCGTCTGCACCGATGCATACGTAAGAGTAGGTAGAGAGGCCGTAGACGGATTCTCGAAGGTGCATTCCATTCCCCCTCCTTGCTTTTCGTTCGTGTTCTCCTCTTCTTCTTCTTCTCCTTCTTCTTCTCCTTCTTCTTCTACCTCTCCTTCTTCTTCTTTTCCTCTCCCTCTTCCCATCTTTCTGCGACTTCAACTTCTTTTCCACCAAGTTCTTCTTCTTCGACTTTTTCTCAGACTTCTTTTCAAACTTTAGTCCTTTCCACTCCTTTTACGTCTCCTTTTTCTGCATCCCAACCTTGCAGGATGCGTAAACTTGATTATACTCTTGTTGCGTCTCGAAGTCTCGCTCTTCTTCGAAGCACCGTTGCCGTTCCCCCGGGTGGCGAAGCCGATCGTTTTATCCGCGTTTCCGTAAAGTGAAATTAAGTCAATTGAGATGGATAACCATTACCCGAATGGGTTACTTAATTATCTTCCTATCTTCGCACGAATGCGTGTTGCTACGGTTCCGAGCGTCCCCAATGCGATCACCGATACACGGACACCCGCGGAACAATTAAAAAGAAGCCGCATAAGCCATAAGTAAAACAGAATTGATTGCATCAGCGTAACCAAGTTTCTCCGAAACTATTCAACCTTCCCCCTCAAGCGAAACAAACGAAATTTCCGTGACCGTCTCAGCAAATAAATCAACAAACGCCTCGAATTAGCATACACATCCGCGTAGAGTCCGTCCATTAGAAATTTCCATTGTTCGTTATCCCCCGGCCGCAATTGCTTGTCCCCGTTCCGTATCGTTCGATCTAAACGAATCCAGAGGCCGTGTTCGAGACAAACGAGCCGCGGACACGGAGCGACCGCGGCTCGCTCGCTCGCTCGTTCGCTCACGCATCCAATTTTCCTAACATCCACCGATGAGGATACCGCTCGCAACCAACACCGTCGACGGCTATATAAACGCTTGAAATACAACCGTCGCACCCGTCGAACGCGTTAAGGACGGAAGGCGTTAGAGGTTCCACGCCGGGGAAAAGGTACACTGTAAATTTCCCCGGATAATTGCCGTTATCGGGCCGGGTGGCCCGCGCGTTAACAAGTGGTCGGCTATCTTAGTGAACGCGGCAAAGGCAAATGTCTTTCTTCGTTAACGTGTAATTCGTTTATCGGTCCATCGGCCGCGCGCGCGCACGCCAACAATAACAGCTCGACGACTGTTTTCGCCGGGCGAAGGTAACGACAGACGACATGAAACGCGCGCGCCCTATCCGCCCCCTCGCGCGACGATGCCTTCGGACGAGGAGCCGACGGTGTGTTTGCTCGGCAGAGAGAGGTTAGCGCCATCGCTTTATCATATCGTCTCGACACCATCGCCAGGGTGTCTCTACCTGCGCCCTCCTTCCCCGCCGCGCTGATCGTTTCCGGTTCCAGTATTATTATCGTTCCCAAACAGAGAACCGTTTCGGCTTCTTGCGACACGGTCGCCCCGCTATGATAAAAACCGTGATCTGGACGCGGCCGACGGTAAATCTAATCGACTATTTCGCTGCACATATATCGGCTAACTGGGTCGATGATTGACCAAAAACAATTCGGATTTGATGCAAGAAGTAACAGTATATTGGACTGAGTTAACGCTAAACGTACCGCCACCGGTAAACTTGATGGAACATTCTGCGTCTTCTTTTGTTCATTTAACTTTATATCAACTTCTATATTTTCTGATTAATCTTTTCAAGTTCAAAGATCAGTCACAATCAATTTTTCAAGTTTCGTTTCCTTCTGTTTCTGTCTCTGAAAAATTGATCTAATTTGTTTACTTTCATTTTGTAACCAGTCATTTGACTGTGATAGGGATAAGTACGAAGTGTCGGAACGTTTAGTGTGAAATTCCTGTGAATAATTGTAGGATAACTCAGCGAACAGTTTTATCTAGCAGTGAACGATGATCCTACTATTTGATAAGTTTGCGTACAATTGAGATCATTGAGCCAAAAATTCTATAATTGTTCGCGAACGCACGGTGAATCGAGAGTCGAAAACAAAGTAACCAGCCCGTCTCGTAAGGTCTTCAGACGAGAGCGCTCGGCCCGTAAATCGCTCGAGCGCCTCTCGCCGTTCCCGTGACGCGCTGAATTGACAGTGGTAACTACATTAACCTTTGAAGGGAGGCACCGTGTCAAATCGCATTCGGCACACGCCGGTGCACCGCGGATTCGAAATCCTCTGGCGATACAAGAGGCGGGAACCGGTCGCGATTAAGCTCCGAAACGGTGCGAGCGTGTTTCTCTTCGGCAACGCACAACGGATTCGATTTAAATCCTCCGGCTCGACCGATGCGTCACAATTAACTCTCCTCTTGCGCTGACTCCGGACCAGCGGGACGTACAGTGTCGCCTCGAAGAAAGCTCCGCGGTCGCGTTCCCGTACGCGCGCATTAACAATCGCGTATTACCCTTAATTAATTTAATCCCTCGCCGAGCTGTCCTATCGCCGATAAACTCTATGCTCGTCGCTAGTATGCGTTCGCTCCGAAGGTTAGACGATAATAATATAGTAATAAACTGATTATTTGAACTTCTAAGAAATAAGTAACAGCTCAATTAGAGAATCTCGCGAATCAGTTATAAATTGAAGGATTAATTAGTATAATTGCCTCTTTTTCCGCTGTTTCTCAACATCGTTAACTCATTGACTATCTGATCCGGGGCTAATAACAATCTCGCGAAATCGGAGCGCATCATTTAACGAAGCAACTACTGCCCGATTAAGTTTATTTCCATTTTCCCTGCACTGACGGAACAATATTCTTTCACTTTCGCGCGTGTAAGTCTCATCGTATCGATGCATCAGACGCAGTAAAGTTGAAATGGAGGTCAACGCGTCCACAGGGAAGAAATACGACAATCGGAACAACTTGACGGACAACGAATTAGCCGCGTTCGATCGGGAGGATCGGGAATAGACAAAGGGGTGAGGGCAGGGCGAGATGTAACAGGTAGAAATAGAAATGCCAGCGCGATTATTGCCGCGTGGTGGCAATGACGAGTAAAACGTCGCGATTACTCAACGGGCCGATTGAGCAATTGTCGGCGGTAAGAGTGGCTGTAGTCGGCGTGCTCGTCGTCGTCCGGGGTTTGCACAACAACCCGGCGAGCTTATATACGCGGGACACCCGGTGAAAACGCAAGGACGCAGCACTGGCAGATATAAATTGTTTCGTAGCGTCTTCGTGGCGATTTATCCGGATCGTCCATCTTTGAACACCCTAGACGTTCGTTCTCAACTACTATCCGATTGATCTTATTCCTCGACGAATTGCCAATCGCGAAATCAATGAAATATTCCATAGAATTAGTTAATTTACTTGAATTCATCTTATTCTACTTGAATCCTCTCAGCATTACATGATATTCGCTAACAGATCTCGAGATCTTATACACTTACAATACCCATGGGTCTTACAAATAATAATCCGATCCATTTTAAAGAGTCGGATCACCAAAGATAGTAACTGGCATCGCGCAACGTCAAATTCCTCAAAACCCGACCCATCCGGGTTCCTCCGGATTATTGTACACGGGCGTGGACGTGTTCAGAGAGATAAAGCTGGTAGCGGAAACCGCGGAAAAACAAACGGAAAGGCACGAGGTCGGAAAACACGTAGACGGACGGACGGAGCGAGAAAGGGCGAGAACGCACGGGTTGGCGTGAGAAGGACGGGGCTTGCACGGTGCAACGGACGCGTGTGTCGACGGGACATAATGAAACAAGAGCAAACGGAGGCCAAAGGAAGGAAGAAAGGGGGAAGCAGGGAAAAGGGAGAGAGACGTCGAGGGGTGGAGAGGTAGAGAGAGAAAGAGAGAGAGAGAAGGGTAAAAGGCAGGCCTTTGATGTTTTCACGTACAAAGTCGATGCGTTCTCGAGGTGGTCCCGACAGTGGGAGGCCACAATGGCCACACCATAGTCCTACAAGGTGCTATGTTCACATCATTCTCCATACTCAATTATCATATTGGGTCTGGGAGTAGTTCGTCTGCTCTCGAGCCTCTCCCTCCCCCTTTTCGTCTCTAGGTCTCCGTTCAATTTTCTCCCGCGTTCTCTAGCCTGAAGAACATCCCCATCCCCACCGTCGCCGAAACCTTCTCTTTTCTTCAGCTCCAAGGCTCTCTTTTCGTCCTTTATTTATCCTCTCTCTCTCGTTCACTGTTTCCCAGAGCCATTGTCGACCGCCTGCCAGCATAATGCATCTTAAACGGCGGCGCCTCAAAGATCGACGCCTCGTCGCGTCCTCCTCGGAATTCTTCAATATAAATTAGGCTCTTGAATGGGGATTCTAGATCGCTGCCACGACCGGACGCGATCGCCCGCTAGCTCGCGCGCGCGGGGATAGAACACAGGGTTGAGGGGTAGAGTGTTCCGTTCAGTCGAAGACTCAAGTATGTATTTATTTATCTATGCGGTCGTGTATTGGAATAACATTTTTCCTTGACCCCCTCCCCCTTTTCCTCCCGAAACCCTTGGAACCTTCCTGGAACCCTGTTTCCCAACGATCTTTTCCCACGTCCGGATCGGTAGGCCAGCGGCGATCGATCCTGCCGCCACGATTTCGGCTCGTTACGCCCGTACCAGCTTTCCTCGCGTTGTTCCGAGCACGGTGCTCCGTTTCCTGGAAGAAAGTGGCCACCGCCTACGTAGACACGAGCCTGTGCTCCGTGCCAGCCGATCGATTCACCCTGAACCGAGTCGGCTCGCGTATACGGGCCGCGGTGTCTCGTTTCCTCCCGCGCCACGCCGCGTCGAGCCGAGCCACGCCGAACCACGCCAAGCTAACTGCTCCGATCCCGCTCCTTCGACCGCCCGTCATTGACGGCCCCGACACTGTAGGGAGGTGTAAGAACCGCGCTCGCACGCGAACAACCGTGAGCTAACGTCCCGCCGGCACGAGATCCATTCATTCGCGCCGAGGCGCCATCGCCGGCCGGATCGATGGCCACGTAATCCCCCGATTCGGATTCTAGTCGGGACGATTAGAAATCAATTCGATAACAAACGCGCCCGGTACGTGTGCGCTACGCCGGATAGATTAGGGCAACGGTCAGCGCCGAGATGCTATCTTGAGTGTGGGATACGGGCACGAGTATAATTTCAAAACTCAACCGCGGATCCGCGTGTTTGTTTACCGGTGGCGCCGGCCGATCGGCCCTTTTATCGTTGTATTTGTAAACACTCGCGCGCGTTGCTGTATTCCCTTATCCGTCGCTGCGTGGGTGGAACGGTCGACGCTGAAATCGATGAGGAGGTCTGGGGAAAGGAGTCGTTAGGGTATAAAAGTCGCGAAAGCTTTACAGAGTCCGGAAGTGTCTTTAGTCTTGAGAAACTAGAGTATATTTCGATATTTGAAGCAAGTCATCTTAGTGCAGTACTATTCTACTTAATGCGTACCTACATTTTTTAGCGCGTATTCTTAAGTAAGCGCAGAACGCTAAAGAAAAGGAGCTAATAAGAGAGTATCGTGCGGCTGAGCGATCGTTCGCGAGAGACAAGCAGCGTGGGTACAAAGTGGGGCTAAGCGAGTGAAAGAAAGAAGGGAGGCCGAGCTAGGGAGGCAAGGAGAGTAACCGTGGCGCGTAGAGAAGCCCACACGGGTCTGGCCGGATACTCCTACTTCCGGTCCTACACATGGCCGCGACGCGATGCGTTCTCCGGGCTCTCTGTCGCTCTCCGCCGCCTCGTCTTTTCTCTGTTGGCGACATTAGCGTGCCGCGTACGGCTAGAACACCACCACCATATCCCCAACCACCATCGCGATCGGCGACACCCTTTTGCTTCTCCCTCCCCCGACGTGGCCGTGCACAAAAGAGATACGAGCGAACGTCACACGCAACTTGCGCCGTCCCGACGCATGCACGTACACACGCGAGGCCTAGCCGCTGCTCGGCGTGTGCGTGAGTCCCACTGACGTCACTGACGGCACCCTACGCACGCAAGTTCGTACGCTCACAAAGAGACACGCCGAGGCCGAGTCATTCACCAGCCGCTCCGTGTCTCCGGCAACGACGACGCCGTCGTGGTGTGCAACCTCGCGGCGTACAGCTCGCCTTCGTGAACTTTTACGTCCGTTGATCCCCTTTTCCTGGTCCGTTCACCCCGCCCCTCTTCCAGAAACTCCTCCGCGACGTTCCGAAAAATTTCGGGGCGAGCGAATTCGCCCGGCTGCGCGCTTAAGAAGGAGACAAATTAACGGCCGGGGGTTTCCGTTCGTCGTCGGACGCATTTCGATGAGACAGATTTAGACGGGAGGAAAAAGTGGGTGTAGGGGATTACGTGGCCTGTTTACAGAGAGACCGGTGAGAAGAGGGAAAGAGAGGAGGAGAGAGCGTCGGGCGGAGTGGCAACGCTCGGCTCCGCGTCACGATCGAAAAGAGGGGTCTACAAGGAGAGCGCGAGTAGGAGAAACGAAGTCGGAACAGAGGAGCGAGCGAGCAAGCTGGCGGCCACCAATTTGAGAATCGGCGGCGACCCTGGGCACCGACGACTTCCGGTGGTTCCGTTGACCCCGAGTTCGTCGATTCGCGCCGCGCCGAAGGCAAACGCTCCGTTTCTAGAACGATAATCCCTCTTATGTCCCGTTCTCGCGGCAATAATTGGTTCGCCGGGTGTAGAAGCGTGCTCCTCCGCTCGCGAGACGTCCGCAACGCGACTCCGGGGCAGCTGCGACGCCTCAAAGCCCTCGGGATCGGTAAAAATACCGTTCGTAGCGGCCGCGGACACGGGGATATCTCAATGGGGAACGGTGTTGCGTGGCCGCGCGACGGCGGCTAGTTAGCGGATGTAAAAAAGTACAGGATACGGGTGGACGCGGGTGGGGTGGCGAGAGGCCAGGCCGTATTAGTCGCCAGGAAGGGTGGTGACGAGGAAGAAAAGAGGAAGGAGTGGCAACGAAGAAGGCGACGGGCGCTGCGCACGCGCGCGCTACGTGTGTCCGCCACTTTATGAATGCACGCCGCAAACCTGCGCGTCGACGTACGTACGCGACGACGGTACATTCATACGGGCCGTGAACGTAGCCGTCCGCGTAGTGCGTAGTAACCACTCACACTCGCGGACACCGCTGTCTACCTACTACGGGCGGAGCCGCTTAGACGCGCCGGCCCGACGAGCAAATCGTTAAAGCGACGGACGGTTTCGCGGGGTTCAGGAAATTTCGGTTTTCCTCGTTGGGATTTATATATTTGGTACCCGTTATTGTCTAAAAATCGTGGGTTCTCTTATTGTAAAGTAGAATGTTCGATCTTCCGGTCATTTTTGGGTACATCGGAGAATGAACAGAGATTATGTAAGATTTGCTTGTACATTTTTTGAAAGATGATAATTCTGGGACTAAGCAACTGGTTAGAAAGAAACTTCAGTCTGCAGGGATGAGGAGTCAAGCCATTGCAGGGTTGTATTCGTATGCACGTATCGACGTAGCCAGGTTTCATGGTACAGGAAATACTTCCTTTCATTCTGCACCGTCCCTCATCGGTATCGACGTTCCGATGCGGTTCCATCGTTGTCTTCAATATCCCGATAAATAAGGAACTGGCAGCCGAAGAAGGGACACGGTAAAAATCGTCGCGCATTTTCGTTTCTGTGCGCAATGCAAATCCGTGGAGCACATCCACGCCCGTGTGTACTGACGTAACAATAACCGCACGCGTTTACAGCTACGACTGACATTAATTCGCAGCCTGTAATGCACCGGGCCCTCCCACTCGCATCGCCGTCCGTTCTCTTTCCCTGCTTCACGCGTGCACGGTGCACCAGCGGGCTGGGCGCATGCGCCGCCTATGCATCGTATAACCATAATTGCACTCATTGACATTTTTCTCCGGTTCATTCACCGAAGCTAGCCCGACGTGGCGGCGAACGGACACGTTCGCGCTACCTCTGTCTCGTCAATGCCTGCGAGACGCGACGGTAATCGCGACGACACCGTCACCGCGCGCTAATTAACATCGGGAACCTTAACGATTCGGTGCACCGGCACTGTACACACTTTATGCTTGTGACTTTCGACTTCGGTGACCCGTTTCATTGACATGGATCGTGTACTAATGACTTTCCTCTTTTTAACCGTCGAGCAGAGGCCATATATAACGAAGCTTTCGATTTTTATACGAACATTGATTCATTCACAAAACCTCGAATCAAACGAGTAAATGATTAAGTGAATGAAAATTAACTGAGGCTTGCGAAGGGAACTCTATCAACAAGATAAAAATCTCATTCCATTTTTTTAAACTCCCTCGTTCATACAGTGCGGGCAGCATTCAAAGTCACATACGACAAACAATACAAAGCTACGTAATATAATATGCGCCATAAATATAATCAGATCACAGAACCTCGGTACTCTGTCCCGCAATCAAGGCTTCGCCTCGACGTCGAGGACGCACGGATTAATTTGACCAGAGAGGGATTAAAAAGGGTGGTAATCAGGAATCGATCATCCATCATCGCGGCGGCATTGTCCCGCGCGAAAGAAGGCCATGGCGCGGCTCGAGCGCATGCAATCAGAGGGAAACACCCCCTCGAGGCCCAAAGAATCTCTTTGCTCCGTCTTTTTCCAGCGCGTGCACGCCCGCCGGCCGCGCGGCGGCGGTGCGGTCGCTCGTGCTACGAACGATAATTGCGCTCACGCAACTCGGCTCATTGACGCCCTTCTTTTCCAACCCTACCCTCGGTCCCGGCGTCGGGTCCATTCACAGGATCGGCCAACGAGTGTAGCGAGCAAGCGGGTCGAGTCGAGTTGCTCCGCGAGGATATCTATTTGTGCATGCCGACGTTACCGCGAGGACGCCAGCGTGCGCTCGCGTAGGCCAAGGCAAGAAGAACACGAAGAAGCAGGAAAAGAAGAAGAAGAAGAAGAAGAAGAAGGAAAGGGAGAGAGGATCCCAGAAGTCACATGGAAGAAAGGACGCCTCGCATAAATATACGTGTAGAGGCTGGAATGCCAGAAGAGGAGCGGCGCGGGAGGAGGAATTTCCTGTTGTGAACGTCTTGGGATGCATCTGCTGCTGCCTCTTAAGCCCGAGCCACGCGTGCGAGTACCAATTAAGGCGCCACGAGTCGTCGTGATTGGCTCCTCGTGTGCAGCCTATCTCTCCCCTCCTCTTTGTCTCTCCGTCGCTCTTTCTATCTCCCTCGGAGTCTCCGTTTTCGGGGCTCTCTCCCCCGTGCCCGAGCCCATGGCTCTTCCCTGATAACGCGGGCTCCAGTTTCGAAGCATCCGCCATCGTTTCGTAACCCGCGCGGCAAATCCGTCGCGGGCATTGGTTCGCGTTTCCTCTTTATCTGACCCCGGCGACTCTCCCTCCGCCATCCTGGAGGCACAGTGGTGCTCCCCTCGCCGACCATTTATAGATTTCGGACGTTTTCCTATTGCGTGCTGTGTTCCCTCCCGTTTCGAAGATAGCGGCCACTCTGGTTATGGGGAGAAACGTCCGGTGTCCCGTTTACGCGAGTAGCTGTCTGCCGTCACCTGTGCGACACGCGAGTCATCGCTGGTCGACGGACGGGCGATCGGCGGGAGAAATATCGCGCGGCAGTCCGCTACGAAATCCGAGATAGCTGGGCATTCGTCTTCTCTTTCGGCCGCGGATAGGTGTCGTTGTTGCCTTAAGTGCCCCGGTGTGTCAGGTGGAAGAGCTCCTCTGGAATGGGAAAAGGGGAGAAGAAGCCGGCTGGGGGTGGGCGGTAAAGAAGGAGGTGGCGGGACTTGAGGACAGTAGAGAGACGGGCTAGCGCGCATTGATTCATCGAGCAAATCTCTCTCCATTCGTCGTCACACGTCCCACGGATAAATCTTTCCTCCGTGGGCACGGACATTTTCTACGGCTCCTTTGACGAGCGATACGTGGACGCTCGTTCCTTTCCGGAAAAGGGAGAGACCCGAGCGACGTAGCGTGTAGCGCAACCGCGGTCTCGGATCGCTGGGATTCGAGCGCGAATCGAGACACCGATTCCTTATCCAGCGATCGGTCGCGGGTCTGTAATTAACCCTTGCGCCGCGGCTGAGCGGGGCTGTGGAAACGTAGCGCTCTAGCTTGGTACCAGAATTCATGTGATTTATTTTGTTAAATGTACGACAAGTCTCGATAGTTTTATACATTTCCTTTCTTTTGTATTGTAAGGGATAACGTTGCTTCAGGTTTTCTCGTTTTGATCTTCATTTCGAAGAATGCTCAGTTTAAAATCGTTTACTTAGACTTGAATAAAGGGATTCCCAGTGTAATGGCGTTCTGACCTAAAAGCTTGTATAGAAGTAGCTCTAGTGGCACGTAGCAGCCAAAGGGTTAAGTATACGCAATGGGACGTTCCAGAGGTGTCGAACGCTGGCTCGATCGGTGCAAAGCAACACGGGCGTTCGGTTCGCGCGCATTCCGACACGTTTCCGTGTCCCTGTTTGTAGGTTAGGTGCGCCACCGTGGTCGCAATGGCGTCACGCGTCAGACGCCTATGTCCGATGAGCGGCTACCGCAGTCGTGGACCTAAGAACGATCGAGAAACGTGGGGAATCGCGATCGTGGCACAACATTATTGATCAGTATGCAAATCGCACGTTCCGAGTTGCCATCGATGATATTATCGTTACTGGATCCTCCGATCGTTGCAGACCCGGAATTTCAGTCCGCCGAGACGTTAAATTACAGAGGAGCCGTCCGATCAGCCGTGACGACAAAGTTGCGATTTTAGATTCTCTTTACGGAGTCAATCTTCCAGTTTAACTTCTACCGAGCGAAATTCGAGGATTGCGGACCAATTTCTGACTTCCGCCACGACGAACGGAAAAAATAAACCAGAGTGTAGAGCCCACGAGAAGATAAACTGGCCAGAGGGTGCGTGCTCGCGCTTTCCGTTGCGGCCCGAGGGAGATACATTGTAGACGTCGCGTCGACGAGGACCGAATTAATCGACGCGATTAATAATCGAAACGAGTTCCCTCGATGTTTCATTTGCATCCAGGCCCGTTCCTCTGAGAAACAATCGCCGGCGTCGTTATTTATAAACGTTATCGTTCCTACGGATCGATCGGTCGCTCCTCCGTTCGACTATCATTTCATTGACAGATTCGAACCTGAAGGAATGCCATTACGCGAAACCGGTATAATGTTTCTTCAGGTGACGAGCAGGGATAAGGCCGACCGCTTGACAATCGTCCGGTTCGAGAAACAGAGTATCGCGATCGAATTAATTCGACCTCTTATCTAACCGTGGAATTTATTTATTTATTTAGTTATGTTCTTAGACGTACTCGTTAGGTATACATGATTCTCCTGCAGAAGATTTGTAGAAGTAATCACACAGATTACGATTTAAATGTCTACTTTCTATGATAAAAGTTAACGAAACCAACTCGTTGCCTTACGATTCCTTGCCTTGTCAACGATTTATCAGAATATTTCATTTCAAATTAGAAGAAATACACGATTATAACTGTAGTATCTAGAATATTTAGGGTAGATTAAAATATTGTAGGATGAATGGTTTGTTGGCGTGCGTGAAGGCGACCAGGTCGTATTGCGACGGACCGGCGCCGGCATGTTTGGAAAATAGTGTGACTGCGTTTAGACAATCTCGAGTGGCTGAAAGAATGCAAGGAAGAGTGTTTGGAACTGAGCGACTGAACTGTGAGAAATGCGTATACGTGACTGCGTGAATTTTGACTATGGACGAAAGATGCGAGTGAGAAGAGTGCAGGGGTGAGAAAGACAGAGCGAATGGGGGTGTGTGTTAAAAGCGAGTGGAAATGCGTGCATGAGGACATTTTGGTGAGCGACAGCGGAGAACATTTTTGGTGCGTGATAGAGAGTCGTGTGTTGTATCTTTACGTGTTGTCCGTATTGTTTCTTTATCTTATTAAATATATATTGTTTTCCTAATTCTCTTTTTACTGAAGATCCACATTTTCAATATCATCTAATAGTAAATCCACTATATAACATTTCTTAGTTTCCAATCGATATGTTCACCAAGAATCTTCCTGCTGGAGGACAAGCGATTAAAATGAACGGTTTAACACTAGGTTTACGGAACGCGTCAATCTGACGAACATTGAGTTTTATAAACATTATCTGATAAATATTTACGTAGATTTGGTTTGACGCAATTACATAAATGAAATACCCCAATTGTCCATCTTTAAACATCTAATTCTCCAGATTTAAATAAACGAACATCAATTTTTCTGCGAACAACAGAATAAACTATACAATAAATGTCTATAAACCTAGTGCTAACGTAGCCCGAGGACTCGTCAAATGCTACAGAACGATCCCGCGGTTGCACCGGGCCGGCCGCAGATTCCGCGTTTAGTTATTTCGAAATTCAGCGTATCCGCTCGAACGGAGGATTCAAATTAGCCGTCCGGGACGAGGCGCATTCCAAGTGCAAGGAATGAAACGGCAGGTTCCACGAGCGGGTACTAGAATCCCGTGAAGTGAAACCCGGTTATTTAATCCCCCGTCCTTAGGCGAATGAAATACGGCGATGTCCCCGCGGTCTGCATGGAATCGGTTCTTCGACACCGGGGACACGTTGCGATCGTCGCTACGCCACTGACCTTAATAACTCCCGGTACGCTCCTCGCGTACCTCGGTTATGACGATGGACAAGGTCTGCCCGTCTAGCAGGCCGAACACCGTACGCATCGAATATCCACGCACTCCTGACCCGCGTCTCCGGGCTTCTCTTCTTCTCTCGTACGGTCGTACACTCACGGTGTATCCCCTTTCTCTCTTTCCCTTTTATACGCGGCATCTATCTCCGGTGGATCTTTCCTCCTCGTGTCTCCTCTGTGTACAAGTACACCTTACGGTCGTTCACACGAGCGCGACCGATGGAATGCACGGCCGGCGTGTGTACATACACGCGTGCGCGCCTCCGTGCCGAGGAACCGTTAATGAATGTTGCAGTTCTTAGACCGCCCGTGTGCGTCTCGCCGCGAGAGAGGAGAAACGGGATAGGGCGAACGCCGGAGAGAGAAAGAGGAGCGCGAGGACGGGCCCCGAACCTTTTTCGTTCGATCCTTCGCCACGAAATCGGGAGAGGAGAGCGCGAGCGTGCACGCGTAGATGCGTTAGGAATACGAATCGCGACTTCTTGATCTTTCCGACCTGGAATTTTTATTCTTTCACGTGGTATGTTTGAATACGAATAGTTAGGTAAACCGGAGATTTCGATTTCTTCATTTTTTATTGGTAACTCGTAGAATCCAAGGACAACTGAAAGCTTCTCGAACTTATTGAAATTCATTCGACTGCATCTGAGAATCATCCAAGTTGTCTTACACGCGGAAACCGCGGTTGGTCTACCGTTTCCGGCGCTCCAAAAACAATCGACCCGTTCCGTCATCGGCCGATTAACAGACGCGACCGGATCGTTCGCGGAATCGCAATCGTCCCGCGGCATCTTGATGCAGGACGGCGCGCCGCGGCGAGGGGATCATAATTGTAGATTCCTCGAGTCAGCTTTCTCATTTCGCCCGTGTGCACACGCTACTGGTACCACCCACGACGCGGTGCCCCCGTTCCGTGAAGGAAATGAAACGTTGGTCCTTGCTCCCCGGCGTGTGCGTAGCGCCCTCGGGACCGCGCGGTCGCTTTGACTCGGTAAGAAAAACTAGACGAAAGCTGAAAGATCGCGTTTCGGCGAAACCCCGAGCCACCGGCGTGCATGCGCAATGGTTCCCGCGGCCTGCGAGCTGCGCGACGACGCTTTCCCACACGGCCGGCTCCCAAACCTTTTTTCCCCTAGAAAACCGATAACCGGTTTTTCTCCCAATTTCATCGACGATATTTACGAGCCTTCGCTACGCTCCCCCCGCCCCCTGCCGAACCCTTCCCCGCGGGTTTCTGTGAAAAACACATGACATCGGTATGCGCTCGTCACTCGGGTAAACACTTGTATCTAATCAATGGCCGGTCGGTCGGTCAGCTTGCGACAGAACTACCGCGCGTTTCTTCCCCCCCCCCCCCCCCCCCCTCTTTTTCTCTGGATCCCTCCTCTCCTCTGGCAGGATTTATCGCGCGAAGCGCATGAAAGTCAACCGTGTGTCTCTCTGCGTTCGGTCATTGAGAAACACGGAAAAGAGCGAAAAGGGGGGCAAGGGGAAGAGAAAGAGAGGGAGTACGAGCCAGGCAACGATTCGAAAAATTCTTAGCCGGGGACAGAAATTCGGTCTGTGTTTCTCGCGTGTCACGGGACACGTCAGAGGCACAGCACGCCGACGGTGGCAGGCGAGAGAGAACCACCACGGTCGGTACGTGGTTACAGGTCTGTTTGGCGGTGAGCGGTGGCGGTCCACTTCTGAGAACTAACGGGTCTGTTTCGTCCCCTCTTTCGGTCTTTCTCTTTCCCTCTTTCTCTCTCCCCGCTCCATCCCTACCATCGTTCAACTCTCTACCACCCGCGGCAACGCATCGCATCGCGTATGTACACGCACGGGCACACGAGAAACGCATACAAAGAAAGAGGAAAGAGCAAGGGAGTGTTTGTCGTGTGCGTGGAGAACGCCGGACGGTGGTGTGAGTGCGCGGACATTGCGCCTGCGTGAGTGCGTGTTAGCGCTTCGAGCGAGCGAGACGCGCAGAACCGCGCTCTGGCTGGTTGCCGCCGCTAGCTCGGGTGCGCAGCCCGCGTCTGCGCATCGCCGTGAGTGTGACGCGCCACCGTTCACTCTCAGTGTGGTGCGAGACGTACCGTGGTGCGGTCGTCGTCGTCATCAGTCTTTCTGCTCTCGGGGAGCGTGTGTGGACTACCAAACGAATCGCGGGATAATATCTCTCTCTCTCTCTCTCTCTCTCTCTCTCTTTCTCTCTCCCTCTCGCTCGGTACATCAGCCTCTCGTTCCCCTCCACGACCTGTTCCATTCGAACCACACGAGACTATACGGAGAGAGAACACGCGTGTGCGCGAGTGCGTCCGCCGCCCGAGAGAGCCGGATAATAAACATCCCGTGCCGCGCGCGCGGTTCGTGTCAAGGGCGCGGGCTCGCCGAATACGCTCCGTTTCGGTTCGGGGCACATGTAACTCGCGCGTACCGTACACTGGCCGAGCGAGTTTGGTGTTGTTTGTATATCCAGGAGAAGTTCGGTACGCGTTCTATTCGTATAGAAGTCGACGGAAAAAACAGCGGAAAAAAGAGAATAACCGATAGTATACACACGGCCGAAGCAAGTCGGTGCTATAGGACGAAGGAATGTACACGAACCACGGAACGGAAGAGTCGCGAGGAGCACGTGGCTGTCGAAACGAGGATTTCGATGGAACCAGTGAACGTACTGGAAAAGGACCGTAGAGACACGGTTCCGTAGTGAAGAGGAGACTCGGTGAAACGACGAGGCACCGTTGGAAGCCGTCGAAAACACGAGTAACCGCGCGGCGACGCGATGGGACCCTCGGCCGGAAATCGGTCGGGACGGTCCCGTAGCTGGCCCGCGTCGTCTTCGCTTGCTGCTGGTTCCACGGGCCCACGCCGAGGACAATTTTATTTATGGCGGCCGGTGTCGCGCGTTCGTTGCGCGAGGACCAAGAGAAAAAAGGAGAGACGGCCAGAGGCGGTTACGTGAATCGAGAACCGCGCGAGGAACAAGCGAATAGTCCCTTCGGCGTGCTAGTCCGCGAGGAAGGTAGAAAACGGAGCCCCGTGCGGGAGAGGAAGGAAGAAAGGAAGGAGGGAGAGATAGAAAGGGAGAAAGGAAGAAAGGAGACAGCGAGGAAGAGCGAGAAAGGCGTGCACACGCCCCCGAAAAACGCATTAAAGGAGTAACGACGAGCCAGCGTGGCTTTAACCGGTAATTGGACCATTCTTTTTGCCATTGAGGTAGTAATGGCCCTTGTAGCGTGGTCACGCTACACTACGGTGCGCCATAGTACTATAGAGACTTCCGGCCCGTCGCAGGAAGTGAGACACACGTGTTCAGGCGTGTGTGTTCCCATAATACGGGCCTCGGGCTCCTCCTGTACAGCTCGCTCCAAGTTCGATGGCCCATACGGGAAGCAAGCGAAGCGAGAGCGACGCAACCCAAGGCACGCCGCACACGCGCACGGAGACATGCGCGCGCGCCCGAACGCTCACATACGTAAGCGGGATATATTACCGTTCGTTCGGGGAAACGTGAACAGAGGAATTGTGTTGGAAACGTCAACGATCGGGCCTCGGCTGTGTCGAGGCTGAAACATCCTCGTCTACGAGAAAACCACGCAAAGTACGTACTCTCAACGAATACACGCAATCTTTTTTATTTCGTATCTGTCGAGCCTTGTTGAAATATTCACCGTGAATCGTCGAGACACTTTTAACGGTATCCTCTCTGTTGCTTTTTGAACGGATTCGTAAACGTTAATGGCGCATTAGCTGGCGCACGCGTTGCTCTTTTTCTCCCGATTATGCGTACGATTCCCACAGTTTGAAGAAACGAGCGTGTTATTTATCGACGCTTCTCGTTGACCTTTCCTCCCGGCCGTTAACGACTGGGCCCACCACCGAAAATTCAAATCGCACGCCTCCGCCCGCGCCGCGCGGACCGTTCTTATTATGAATGAATTTTCGGCGTTACATTCATATTTCCTGTGCCAGCGCGCCGCCCGCGCAGCCAGCCACGGCTCTGCCAGTGGTGCTCATCCGAGGCACTCCGCGGAGAACCGGGTTACGGGCGATCGTGATTGTACCGAATAGAATCGAACGGAACGGAATGGAATGGAACGGGAACCCGTGGTTACACGCCGCGCGCGGCAAATATAACTTCTTGCGTAACATATGAATAATCGCGAGCCTCGGAACGGTTACTTTCAATGGCGAGTCACCGCGATGCGCGTCGCATTCCTGAATGCCGATGCTCCTTTCCATTTTTGCGCGCGCGTCATGCGACCGCGGTTTCCACGGGGCTCGGTTTCGAATGTTTGAGCATCGCCGGTGTACGTCTCGATTCCCGTGTTTTTCGCGCGATCTCGCGATCTCGCGATCGATCCGTCGAGATACCGTGATCGATCGCGAGCTCTCGTTTAAGGTATCATAGTTAGGCCCGATTGCCGCGAATGCGGACTGTAGGAGGCTCGCCCGAGGACAGGTACCGGTGGAATGTCGTCTTCGGGGCCGATCGCGCCATGCCTTCTCGGGACGCGGCCCCGCGTTCTACGGGGGTAGACAAAGAATTCGTGGGACGGATTTTGAACGTCGATTCCGGCGTTCTGTGTTTTCAGCTGCTTCTTTATTAACCCCGGTGCTCCGAAATTATTTTCATCCGAATACCGTCATTTCGGAGCACGGGCTCGTTAGAAATGTAATAATTATTCGACCGACGCGAAAGAGTGAATTTCGAATGAATGATCGATAACATTGAATCCTGAAAAACGGAGATGATCGAGAGTGTCCTGCCAGAGGGGCCGGAGAGGCCAGAAGCAACGGAGGCGAACACTCTCGGAGGCCTTCTTCTCAAGTTCATCGCTCCCGCGCATGTGCAAACACGCGGCGAATAACACGAGGCATTCATGTGCCCTTTCTCCGCATTATTGTCGGCGGTCGCGCGCGTTAGTGGGACCCTTCTCGACCTTCTGCCGCCTCCCCTTACGAGACGACGACGACTACGACGTCCCCGCCCTCCTGTGGGAAGATATACAATAGTACCAACGTTACCCGACGAGGACACATCCATACGCGGCTTCCCTGCACGATTCCGTTCGCTTCGGTTTCTTCTCGCTTCCCTTATCCCCTTTCTCTGTCTGTTCATCAAAAAACGAAAAAAAAAAATTCTCGCGAAGAAACTATCCGTGTTCCGCTCGAAGACACGCCGAGCGTTTCTCGTCGTTCTGCAGAATTTTCCTCGTCGATCGAGAAAGCAGTCGTCACGCGCCAACAGCTGTACGGACGCGATTTACGGTGCAGCCCGATTTCCTCCCGCTTGCTCTCGTTCCGGGAATGAGAGAGGCAGCGACGGAAGGAGAGAGAGGAGGGCCGGCTCAAAAACGGCCCGCGTCTCGGGTATTTTCGGCCCGGGGCTGATTAAATACGCGATCGTGGTTAGCGTGCCGGCAATAAAAGCGTCGCGCCACGTCGTGTTTACGGCTACTGCCCGTCTTGGAATCGTTCGCCTCGCTCCTCGTACTCCCGCGGCTGCGTTTGATCGCTGAATTATTTCGCGCTTCCCACCCCGGCCGGGGAATATCTCCGCTCTTTCCACACCGCTCCGACGCGCGTTTTCGAGATGGCGGAACGCGCTCGTACGCGGCGCGCTGAGCTATTGCGTCTGCTTTGTAACCGAGGCATCAGATCGCCTCCACGTCACGGCTTTGATTTCAACGCGAGCACGCGCGCGCGCGCGCCCGCGAGACGGCTTCTCGCCACTTGTTTTCGAGCAAACGTAAATCCACGCGCGTCGAATAAAACGCGCTCGCCTTGGGGAAGCTGTAAAATGCGGCTAGACATTAGGCCTGCGCACTTTGATCTTTAGCGGGTCTTAGGTATAAATCGAATCCGGGGGGCGGGCACGTGGGCTGACTTTATTATTGTTCTACATTACCTAATGTATTATGTGTACGGTATTCACAGTGTTGTTAGTATTCAGCGTTCACCCCTTTCGCCGTAGAATTCCTCGTTTCGAATGTCTCTCGCGCCGCACGGCTACTCCGTTTCTAACTGGTTCGAGATGTTCTCCGGTAACTGAAGACCTCGTTGAGTTACTGATACGCAACACTGGCTCCCGCGCAATCCTCTTACCCTGCAGCTGTAATTCCGTTCATTCCTACGACGCAGTGAAAAGCTCGGAGAAGATGTTGTTCCCGGCATTTTGAATATATCACATCCTTGGTAAAATGGTATTTCTCTGCGCGCGAAAAGTCGGCCAACCGATGTCGGCTGGAAACGGCGAAACACTAGTTACCCTCGTTATAGGCACCCCGGCGGTCCCGACACGCGGTCGATGCAGTGTGCGCTCGACATTCCATCGAAACATGGGTCGAGAGCGGTGCTTAATAATCTCGGACTCGCGAAGCAATTATCCGAAAGCGGAGGATGACGACCGCGTCCGAAATTGCCCGGGAATTCAATGAATCATCGCCGTGCAACGGAAGGGAAACGTTCGGGAACGTTTGCAGTCCGCGTTAGGTGTTCCCGCGAACCTGCCGGATGGCGTGTGGCCCGTGGCTTGTTTACGTCGCGGCGTAGAAGGGCCCCTAAGGAAAAGGGGGCCCCGGGAGAGAAAGAGCGAAACGGAGCAAGGGGTAACGAGGAAGAAGGAGAAAGAAAACTCGCGCGCCTTCGCCGAGGAGCATTTAGCGCAGTGGGCGCTCCCCTCCGCCTTTCCGCACCCCACCCCCATCCCGGCCGGCTTTTGCCACCTCCCTAACCCCCCTGCACCCGTTCCTCCCTATGCCGGCCCTGCTCTTTTCCTCTATCCCCGTGTGCAACGAGGACGAAGTGCACGTTGCCCCCGGAGCGCATGCAGAACGAGGACAGACGAAGCGTGTCTGAGTCGCTGGCCGCCATGACGGAGCGGAATGCATGAGAACGCAGAGCTACTGACTCTCTTGCCCTCCATCCCGCTCGCCCCACGCCGCTCATTCTCTTTCTATCCCTCGCGCGATGTCTTGGTTCCTCGCGAGCGCTTCCCTCTCGCTTCAGACCGCGGCGTTCCTCCCGTTCGGTTCGGCTTGGCTCGTCTCTCTCTTTCTCTCTCTTCCTCCGTCTCTCCGTCTCCCTTCTTCCCTCTGCCTCTCTACGGCGTTAGGACCCCCCACCACAGACCCTTTAATCTCCATATCAATCCCACTCGCCGAAACTGGCGTGCCTTTAAGCGCGCCGATTTGGAATTTTTTCGCGGGCCTGACGCCCTACGTCATCGTCGTCGTTGAAAGACGCTGGTGCCTCGCGCTGGCTGGCCACTCTCGCGATCGCTATCTAAGAGCAACAGCTCGTAACTGGTACGCGAGCGGACGGGCCGAGAGACAATTAACCCGTGTGCCGTTTCCGGCGTCAATTTCGTGAGGTGTCCGGCGACGCGCCGCTGGACGGCGGCGAACTGGGTCTCGAGCGGCGGCGGGAGAGTGAATCGGTCCGTGGACACGTCTAACGAATAATCCGGCATGGGAAAGCGGAGGAGTCGCGCACACAGGTGCTGGCTCTGTGTCGGCTGCGCGGCGGCGGCGGTAGTCGTGTGCCAATCGGTCACATAACGGTCGCACGGTCGTAACACGACCGCCGCCGACGCCGCCGCCCCCGTGACGTCAGGAGATTGACGACCACGCCGCGACGACAATCATTCATGCCGGTCCGTGGAAGAGGCGCGCGTGTTTTGCGTTCGATGAAAATTTCCGTCGACCGTTCTCTCTCTAACCCCGTGAATCCTCGGGTCGAAGATTTCGTTTCTCAACGGGATTTGTTTGATATTAAGAACTCGTTGGTACGCGTTTTCCTTTCTCGCGTCGTAACAGTGACGCAATCCTTGCAGCCTTGCTGAGCGACCGCCGCCTCGGATCAACGCGGTGATTTATCGTAGCTTGATTTGCACTCGATCGAGAACACTCAGGAGAGCGAAGAAGAGGGCAAGGTACCGGTAAGTTCATGATGGAAGACCTGTTACGTCGGTAACACATGTCCCACGCGTGTCGAACAGTTTTCAACCGCTGTCGGACGGCGAAACGAATCACGCCCCGGCGGTCGGCGGATTTTCCCCGGCCTCGCCCGCGCGTCGCGTCGCCTGGATCGAAAGATGCTGCTTTACCACCTGCGAGGCGGCCTGGAATTCCACTCGGCGCGGCCTTGATCGCGTATCAATCGGTAATAGCGGACTTTGCGCAGGTTCATGAGACGGCGGGGCGGAGGTTGCGAGCGCGCCTTAACGTGGGGACGGCTCTTCTCTCGTTGGGTCGTTGACTCCCCGTTTCTTCTTTCTTCGAATCCTGGGCCCGGTCCCCGTTCCCGTACCAGGTTCCCCTCTTCGTCCTCCCTCTTCTTCTTCTCTTTCTCTCGCTCCACCGTGCCTCGGCTCCGCTAAATCCTTCTCTCCGCCGCCTGGTCCCTCCTCTGTTTTCCTCGTTCTTCCGCGCCGCGGCCCCCCTCTCTTTCTCTCTCTTTTTCTCTCTCTTTCTTTCCCTCTCTTTTTCTCTCTTTCCCTCTCTTTTTCTCTCTCTTTTTCTCTTTCTCTTTTCTTTCTCCCTCTTTCTCTCTCTCCCTCTTTCTCTCTCTTCTCTCTCTTCTCTTTCTCCCTCTTTCTCTCTCTCCCTCTTTCTCTCTCTTCTCTTTCTCCCTCTTTCTCTCTCTTCTCTTTCTCCCTCTTTCTCTCTCTTCTCTTTCTCCCTCTTCTCTTTCTCCCTCTTTCTCTCTCTTCTCTTTCTCCCTCTTTCTCTTCTCTCTCTCCCTCTCTCTCTTCTCTCTCTCCCTCTCTCCCTCTTCCCCCCACTTTCTCTCTCTCTCTCCCTCTTTCTCTCCCCCTCTCCCCCTCCTTCTCACTCTCTCTTCTCTCTCCCCCTCTTCCCCCCCCCCCCTTTCTCTCTCCTCTCTCTTCTCTCTCTCTTCTCTGCTCGTTCCTCTTTCCTTCTTCTGCGCGCACGTCCGTCTCGCGTTTTTCATCGGTGTGCACGCGGATGCTTCTTCTACTCCGTTCCTGCCAGACAGTAAACAACGCCACGCCGTACCCACTCCTCTCATTCATATCTCACACGAGCGCATCCCGAATTATTTGGATGCTGACGTATTTCGCCCAGCGGGAGCGGACCGACCCGAGAAAGGGTTGCCCCGGCTGCCTCGCGTTGCTCACGATCCCGCGCGTTTCTTTTTTTCTCCTTTCCCCCGTTTTCTTTTTTCCCTTCCTCCTCCCCGCCGCTCGTTTTGTTTCTGCTTCGCTAGGAAATTTCGAGGCCGGCGATCTCTCTCTTTCTCGAGGGGTTGAACTTGGACCCCGGCGAGTCCGTTAATTGGCGAAATAGCTCGGGAGGGTGTGATTTTTCGTTTTTATTAGCTCATTAATACGGAAACCGCTGAGCCGCGTTACGTCGGAGCCTCATCCGGCTCTCTCGCCGCGGAAGAAACGTTGAAACAGAGTCGAACCGCGCTACCTGATTCCATCGTAGCGGCGACCGGAGCGTTAGGACTCCTCGTTACCGAATTTGGTCGTTGTAAATAACCGATTACGCGGCTCGCTCCGAATGCCGCCGTAATGGCCACGGATCGCATCGCAGTCGTGGTAATGGAATTTTAGAGGCTCCCCGACGGTTTTACCGGGTCAGAAGTTTTTCCACATTGCGGCGATGCTGCTCGGAATCCCTCGAGGTTTGTTGCGCGAAGTTGCGAAAGGTGCAAACGGGAAAATACGCAAATGTGCCGCGACTCGACGCGACTCTCGCTTCTTCGTTAGAAACTGTTCAAGCGTGCGCTTGACTCCGGCGGACTTGCTCGTGCGTGAATTTGTCGTAGATTCGTTCGGGAAAAAGTCCGCGTATCGTTCTGCGGAACATAGAGAACCCAATAAAATTCGTTTCCACGATCTCAGAAACTATTCAAAGAAATAGTCTCGCAAGTTCAATTTCGTTATCTTCCATTGAGAGTATTTACTTTTATCTACTATTTTCTGCGCAGATATTTTTTGTCATGATTATCAGAACCAGATGAAAAGTATCAGAAATATTTACATCGTTCATCGTATTTCAATAACACCGTCCATGGTCGCTGTTGCAAGAGCGCGTGTTGCTACGCTTGCAGAAAATATGGAAGACCGCGAGTCTATCCGCGACCAAATCGGACGTTTAGCGTCCGTTCTCGGCCGGTAACGAAGGTAGACCGATTAGAATCCGTATTGGAACACCTGGCATCTATCCGCGGCAGCGTCTTCTCGAGTGTTCGCCTGTTCAACAGGTGCTCGTGTCGGTGGTGTGTGCGAGCTGGCTGAAAAGGAAGCCGGGGAGGCGCGAGGCGAAGGCGAAAGAAGTCGAAGGAGAAAAAGAAGATGCTAATTGGAGCGGCTTGTAGCGTCCAGCAGCGCGTGTTAACACGACTTCCAGGTACTCGTCTTCTCTCGCCTCCTTCTTCTCTCTTTCTCTCGGTTGAATACTTTCCAGTAGGTGCTTCCGGCTAGACTCCGGGGCGGTCTGCTTCAAAGAGACTCTCTTTCGGTGCCTCGAATGCAAGGCCGATGGATGGAACGCGCTCTCGGTGAGAACGAGAGAGAACGAGAGAGAACGTGAAAGGGGGGCAGGGGGGAAAAGAGATAGACGGATGACAGGTATATAACTCGTCGGTGAAAATATTCGGTGACGTGCGGGCGGAGGGGAACGACGGGAGAAGCGCTTTTCGAGAAACTATGAATGATCATCCTCCGAGCGTTCTCCGTCTCGCTAGATCCTCTCTCTCTCTCTCTTTCTCTCTCATTCTCTCTGGTTTCGACCCTCCAACCCCGACTCGCCTTTCCGCCCACACCCTTTTTCCTCTCATATACACCCGTTAGTCGGACGCGCGTTGGACAAATATTTGCTCGAATTCAGGGCGACCGCTCGTAAATTAGAGAAAGACCGCGCGAAGAGAGGACTCTGAAATTCTTCAGGGCCGTGCCTCGGTTGCCCCCGTCCCGACAACGTCCCCCTTCCGCTCCACGTTCCTCTTTCTCGCGTCTCTCCCTGTGCTCTTTCTCGCCGCGTCCCACCGTGCCGCGCACGGTTAGAGCCTTTGGTGTCCCAGAGAGCCCCCCGGAGTCTTTGGCCTCTGTCCGTCTCTCTCTCTCTCTCTCTCTCTCTTTCTCTCCGCGCGCCACGGCAGGAAATTAAAACGGCTCCGGCCAAAAGCGGCTTCATTCCTTCGCGTGGCTTCCCCGAAAATTCGCGACACTCCGCTTTGCGGATGCCGGCTGGCTTTCTCTCTCCTCTCTCTTTCTGTTGCCTCGTCGCAATATCACACGCTCGCCTGTCTTCGGTGCTGCCCAGTTCCGACGGTAGTCACTGTACCATGCACGGATCGCGGCAAGAAAATACGAGTATGATTTCTACCGCGAGCAAGTGCAACGGTCACGCTGCGCGATGCCCGGTGTTTATAACTTCATAATCGCCGCGAGAAGGACTTCAGCTTCTCCCTACCCGGCGCGCTCCGGAGAATCGTATCTCTCGCGACTAATTAAAACCCGAAGCCCCGGCGAGGCGCCTCGAACCCGCGAACGTTTCGGGGTTTCGCCAAGCGGGATGACCCACGGCTGCTCCCGTCCCGGCCTATATTTAGTCCCGTGATTCATATCATTCGCGCAGGCTCGTCACCAACAGATTTAGTCCCTTCGAACTGAAGCGAAACGCTATCGGCACAGAAATAGAATGGAAACAAAGTTGAGGTTGGGCGAGGTGTTCCCGAAAAGAGGGTGAAGAAGTGTCTCGATCCGCGAGGGTCGCGGCGGAAGAGCGGAGATAAGCGACTCGGTGAGCAGCCACGTGGAGGGAGATCCGTGACCAAATGGAGACTCGACGGACAACGTCGACGACGCCTATCTCGAAAGATGCGCGCCTCCGCGAGGTGGGAAGGAAGCGACAAAGAACGAGACGTTTGTCCGTGGATGCTGCGTGGTGGATGTTCCTCGTGTGCTTGCTGTTCGATCGTGGTCTGGCGGGGTGGTTGGCGGTGATCGAAAGCGAGACGGGCCGTGTTCGCGAAATAGGGTGGAACGAAGAGCGCAGAGGGAGGAAACGTCGGCTCCGGCCTCCTCGACGGGGCAGGGAGTAGGAAGGAAAGGAAGAAAGACGATTGCCAGTTCGCAAGAGAGGCGGCGGAGGATCAGAAAACGTTGCGCGCAGATGAGGTGGGGTGTGGAGTGTGGTGTGTAGCGTGGAGAGCGAGCGAACGAGCGATTGAGAGAGAGATAGAGTGTTCGGGAGAAGGGGTAGAGAGTATGTCGGGTGGGGGTGGGGGCAGTGGCGATGTCCTAGCGAAGGTCACGGCCGGGAATGCGGTTTGCGTCCGTCGGACCAAAGTGGCGTGCCGCGTTGCAGTGCCCCCTCGCTCGTTCTCCTTCGCTCTATCGCGGTCCTCCGCACGGTTTCGCTCTATCCTCGCGTTCCTCCTCCGTCTCCGCGTCTCCGTTCAACCCGGGTCCGGCTTGCTCGTTCTCCTCGTCCAACCCTTGTGCCGCAGCAGCGCGCAGACTGCAGGAATGCACCAAATGCACCGCACTGACCGGTGCCCGTCCCGTTCCACTGCTTCCACTTGTTTACTTCGGCCGCGCGCGGTTTGCCTCCTTCCCCCCGTGCCTCTCGTCAAGCCCTCCTTCCTCCACCCGATAAGTCGGCCGCTTCTTCTCTTCCTCTACCGGCTTTCTCGTTCTCCGACAGAGACGAGTTTACTACTCCCCGCGTGTATCCTTTATCCTGACGTCCAGCGGCGGGGCCGTCGCGCGCGCGTTCCCATCGTCGGCCTCCTCCCTCTCCGCCCTCCTCGCCACGGCACGTTTCTTTCGTCGCTCCACCCCCGGCGCGCGAACGTTCACCCCTTCGGCCGGGGTCCGTCCGTGTGAGTTCGTTCGGCCCGTGGCCTTGCGATACGGTATGCGCGCGTGTACGCGCGCCGCTCGTTTCGCTCTATAAGGAAAGAGCTGCGCGCCAGGTATGCGCTACCTTGCCCCGGCAAGGTGACCAGAATCTCTCCCGCGTTCGTTATCCGTCTCTTCACATTATCTGCTATGGATTTTTCGCGACGATCCACCACCTCTCTCTGCTTTTCCGCCGCGCTTGTCGGACTTTTTTCCCTTGTCGTTGGCCCTCCTTCCTTAGGATGCTCGACTCCATCGTCCCCAGTTGTGTGGTAGAATGCAAATTATCCGATGCTCGGACGAATCGATCACCATCGGTTCTCGAACCTCGAGAAACGCTCTCGGGACGCGGCCGGAGGGCGTAGGGATGAAAAAAGGTACAGTGAGAGCGAGGAGAATCGGTGATATCCCCGCGGGGGGAGATAAACGGGCGATCGTGTTCCGCGTGGACGGGTATCAACGGATTCCACGGGGCCCCGGCCGGCATTCCGCAGAACGAAGGAATTTCCTGGATCCGCAGAGGGTGCGTGATGTAACAACCGGGTGTGTGTATAGGGTGCAGGGACCTCGGAGGTTTGACGAACTCTCGAACGCTTTCTCCCTCACTCTCGCTCTCTGTCTCGTCCTCCCCTCGACCTAGCCGAATCCCGACGCGATTCTCTGTCTCTCTGGCCCTGACCCACCCAAAGGATGCAGTCACCCCCCTTGCAGTAGTTGGGGTGTGTCGGTGGGGAGCGGTCTCTGAACCTACCGGTATGCATCTAAGCGTGCATGTACGTGCGCGCCTGCGTTCGTGTGCGTAGAGGGAGGGTGAGAAGCGACGAGCGCTCGCGACCACCGGGAGGCTCACACCGAAAGGGGATGTACCTAAGCCGTAATTGTATGCGGCCGTCTGGCAACGTGTGCTCGAGAGCGTTCGCTCGCGCGCGGAATTCGTGCGTTGTATCCATATAGCAACGCGCGCGGGCCAGCCTCTGTTTAGCGGCGAGCCGACACGCCGCGACTGCTATAGGGGTTGAGCCGGGCGGGGTGAAAGGGGCCGCGACACACGCGTGGTGAGGGCGAGGGGGTGCGGCGCGGGGTGCGTTCACTCCACAAATCAATACCCATTGGCCGCCGCGTGTGTACCAGCCGTGCACAACGAGCGAAACGTGTCACCCACCGACCCAAACCCAAAGGACGATATAGCAGCTGCACGCATGGCGCGGCAGCCGGCATATGTGTCGACCGATGGCCGCCCTGTTCGCGCGCCGCATCTTCGTTGATCTCTCTATGCTGGACGTTCAGTCGTTTCACCACGACTTCCGGTCCCGCGACGAAAAATCTGCCCTCTATCCGGAGCATTTATTTTCGACTTAAATATCCTTTGTTTTCGTCTCTGATCATTCTTAATGGACCGACGAAGTTTTCTGGTGTATTCCAGTGCAGTAATTATTGTGTGTCTTTGAAATTAGCTGACTATTTCGACGTCTCGTTTCTATCCTCGCAGTCTTCAACTCAAAAACCTTCGAAGACACGGTAACCAGGAGCGTGAATGAATGAGGGCTCAATGAGGATTTAATACTCCCGAGCGTTTCACCGAGCCTCTATAGATAGGCGAAGCTACGGAAGCGGCGCGCCGTGTTTATTTTCTGAATCGGTCGCGCGCGCGGTCGTTCTTATTAGCCGTGAAAGAGTAGGATGTCGCCGGAGGGAAGATATATCCGGCGCGGTCAATACCGTTCTTTTTTTCCGACGACCGGGACTCGAGCTATTGTTCCTACCACGGGGGCTCGCTGCGCAATTACTCAGCAGCAGCCCGCAGTGACGAATCCAATAACAATCCTACGACCATCTCCGCCGAGCAAATTTCTAATTTCCTCTCGTAGCGCCTCGTCTCGACGCTGCGGCAACGGAGGAAGCCGTCGTTGGTAATGTAGACACAGACGTCAGGGACGGCTCTCCGACCAGCGGGACCGCGAGACCGATGCGGGTCAACGAATCTTTGCGTCTCCAATCTGGCCAAAAGAACCTCCGGGGTTGCTGTCTTCCAATATTGAAACGCATTCGACGTCGACGAACCGATTGATTCGGGAAACGTCGCCGTTAGACTCCTGCGCGAACCTGCGGAAACTTTGCTCGGTCTAGTTACAAGCTACCCCTACTTCGCGACGCGGTATGCATAATTTATTGTTTAGTATTCATACGTAGCTAACGGCGAAACCCCTCTCGCTTCTATTTCTCATTCGCGGAATATGATTAACCCCTCGCCCTATGATTTATTTCGTAACCTGGCTCGCGAGAGTTTCTTCATTGTTAATAACTTTGCAACATGAAAATCGTGAGTTGTATGTTTAGCGTAAATGTTCGGTAATGATAAGAACGGAGCTAACGTTTCCCTTTGATTGATATGGTTTAAGAAATATTCATGTTTATTATACTCAGGTTAATCATACAGTAGAAGGTTAACGACCAGCAGTTCCACGTACCTTAACGTAATCATGACAAAGTTCACATTTTTCCATGTAATATCGAGAGTGGCAGGTAGCAGAGATTTCAATCTCGCTTCAAAAAACATAAATATCGTTAACTTACTTTCGATACTTAATGCTCGGAATAAATGCAGACCTCGGTTAAAATGAAGATCTCTTTTCCCACCTAACAAATCGTTAACGGCAAAACATTTCTATCGTGGTCTGCTCCAAAACATCTCAAACGTGAGACTTCTCCCAAAAACAAAACCATTGATCTGCAAACTCTAAAGTCTTTAGCACACCAAAAACACCAGTCACAGTCGTTCAACTCTTCCATTTTCCCCACGAAGGAATCTACCATCTTATTAACGAAGTACATCGCTCCCGTTTCAATGAAAGACCATTTCGACCGACGCGCGTTCCCCCGATCCGAGTCCCGACGCTTCCCCGCACGTTTCGTGCCCCCGTTCAAGATCACGCTCCATTTTCCTTTCAACGATCGCAGGCGCAGCAGCAAAAGCAGAAACGGCAGCCGGTCGTCGAAATTCGGCTCGGTTCGGTTCGGTTCAGTCGGTCCAACCGAAAACTGGCGCGGCGTGGTCGCATCGTGTAACAGAGCCGCGCGACGTGCTCGGCCGGCGTGGCCCGGTGTGCGTGTGTGTACGTCGGGGCGGCGTTGGTGGGGGGCTTCATTCACTGGGCCTCTCGGTCTCGGCGTCGCGCATGCGCAGCCCCTCGCGCGTACACACGCTACTCACGCTGCGCTTCCCTTCCTACTCTAGCGTTCCCTCACACGTACTCGCTCGCACGCTCGCGAGCGCGCGCGCACTCTTTCGACCGCCAGCGTGCATGGACTTTGTACTCGAGCGTGCTCTCTGTTCCTCCTTCATCGGTCTGTTCGCCTCTCTTGCTCTAGTTCGCTGTTTCGGGCGTCTCTTTCCGTCTCGCGCGTCTAAGAACGAGCTGCGCGGACGAGCGTCGCTCTACGGGTCGCGGCGGCGCACAGTGGCAGATTTGGCCGTTTTAGCCGGCCAAAATCAAAAACCTGTGTATCCAATTTTTTAGCTAGGATACGATTAAATATATAATAATAATCAGTTATAAAGTATATATAATGAATGTATATTAAATATTGTTGATTATTTATACTTATATAAGAAACTGCGTAATTTATAGAATGATGCATTGCATATGATAAATGATAATGCAGTAGGTAATAATCTATGGTTACAATCACTTACATAATGCAGAAAAATTGTTTGCGTAATAAACGCAAACCTTTGCCGAATATGATAGTGCTTGGAAGAAGACCGAATCTCACAGGATGACAAAAAAATCATTCATGAAGTGTTAAAATGTAAGAAATATCATTGATTATAAACCACGCTTAAATATAAATAATAAAACACGTAATAAAAGAATCACGCGTTACCACTGTATAGCACATACTGAACTGAGAAACTTTCATTTTGTAGTAAAGTATACACAAATCCTTCTACTCAGAGCAATGTTTTGAACAATTAGAAGAGCAAACTGCGCAACGAAAACTCCGAACGTTCAACACAGCACACAAGTTTATCATTGCACGAATGAAGAAGAAACAATTGGTACCTTGTTCTTCGCAAACTCAACTGTCTCAGGGGTTAAAAGTTGTACAGCTGTGCCGAAATTTTTGAAATTGACTTTCGGTCACCTAAAACGGCCAAATCGGCCACTGCGCAGCGTGTGCGATCACGCACACCGATCGCGAGCGTTCCGCTCGAGAAGGATGAATAGAGAGTTTCAGGGTAGAGAAGGACGGAGCAGAGGGTTGGACGCGTATGTGTGGCCCACGGGGGGCGCAGGGGCCACGCCGGTGTGTGTGAGAACGGTCGAGAGTGACTGAACTGCAGAAACGACGACCACACGCCGGCAGCGGCCCACCACGCCGCGCAGATATATACCCGCGAGTTTTCAAGATGCCCGGACCCACGTTAGCTAGTCCACCTTTTCCCTCGCGCTCCCGGAGGTGGATTTCTTCCCGGCGATCGAACGACACAAAGGAGCGAACGACAGAGGCGGGGAGTCGCTTATTACGAAACGAATTACAACACGGGCGATAGGCTGCGATCTCCTGCCTCTGCGCCTGCGGACCTTTTCCAGCGTCTTGTCATTTCGCTGGGGCGCGTGGGCGTATGTGGGACGCGTCGCGGACGCGAAACGAAAGTATATCCCGCTCGGCTAATTGCTCGTCGCGAAGGACGCGCCGGTGAAACGCGATCGTATCGCTTCTTCGGATTCGAGGACAAATGGTTTCCACGTTTTCGGGTGGAAAGGTAACTGGGTCGGGGGTGGTTCTCGTGGATACGTGTTATCGGTTGCCTGGGATCGGATAATATTAGGGTACGTGTCCGTTTCAAGGTGAGGCTATAGCGTGCTGCTAGCGAGAGTATTTCGTGCGAATAAGTATTATATAAAGAATGACGACCAGTTCGATGCTCTGGGACAGTCATCCTCGATATTATGTACACTCGCGAAAAATGTTCATCCGAAATGGACACAACCTCACCAGAAGCTTTTCGACCCGCGCATGAGATCGTCGCGAGTGGCTTGTACTATAGCTGGTTGTTTACAAGCAGCGACTCGGCCGACAAACGCGCGAAGGCCAAGCAGGCCCCGGGTTTTTCTTTATCGCGTAGAATGCGAAGCGGCGCGGTGCGGCGCGGCCACGGTCCCTCCGTGTCCAGCGTCGATCCTCTTTCTTTCTCGGCCCGTTCCTCCACCTCCGCCGCGCGACCTTCTCTTCCTCCTCCGCCTCCGGCTTTTTCTGCCTGCCCTCTTTAGCGAGAAAACTCGATTCGAGCCGATTCGTAACACGCGCCGCCTCGGCATCGCCTCGTGATGCATTGCTTCCGAGAAGCGATAGGCGCGCACACCGGGGCTCCAACTCGCCCGCTTCCGTCGCGCGCTCGCTTTCGTGCTCTAGCCGCAAAACTTGGCCGCAAACCACGGAATCGTAACGGATGATACGGCCAGCTCGCCTCGCGCCGGATACGAGACGTCGCGTATTCCGTTCTCTTCGTCGTAGTTCACCCCCGATGCACGTTCGATGCTGCGTTTCCTGCTTCCAAGAGAAGTTGCATGGTTGGTGACATACGCTTCGGTAGATGCAGAAGGGATTCATCTCGATTGTGTATCATATTACACGTCGCTACGTGTCCTCAGGAGTCTTGTACCGAGATTTGTCTGTTCGTGGGTGGGCGTTCGACGAGCTGATAGTTGGATCGATCTAACCTAGTTTCGTGTTATAGGACTGTTTTTGAAATGGGCGGCGGAAACTTGTGAAAGTTGAAATGATCGTTTGTTGCTCTACTCCTATGAAGTGCTTAGCATCTGTTCGTCTATTCAACTCAAATATAAGCTTCCGTTTGTCACTAGACCGAGTTGAACCGTTGCAAAAGATTCACGCGCTACCCGGTTACATTGAATCGCAGCTCCGAAAACTGCCAGTGAGTCAACCGCAATTTTCCATCCTTCACCTAGCATTACCACAACGTTTACCTAACAATAACGAGTCATACGTGTCACGAAGATCTCCGTGTCCCCGTAACACACCTCCCACGTAAGACTAATTACAGTTAATATCCTCGACGAGAATACACCCACGAGGATCATACAATCTCCTTTTCTTCCTAAGAACAATTAACGTCGAACTATAACTCCTTCGCCGAAAGAAGAGCGCTGAGAGCAACGAAAAAAAACGAGCGAAAAAGCAGAAAAAAAGGAGGCAGAAAGAACACCACAACGCGGTGAAGAAGTTACCAAGTATAAACCTCCGACACGCGCCAGTAGATGAAGCAGCCGCAACAGCAGCGGCAGCAGCCGCGGGTCTACACTAGAACAAGACGACAGTAAAAATGAAAGGAAGAAGCGGAGAGGAGAGACACTCCGTGCACGTATACGGGACAGCGGCGTAGTCGTAAAGTGCGGTAGAATGCACTCTGACGTAGGCTCTGTATTGCTTGGCGCGGCGTTGCATTCCCTTGCGGTGCATTGACTTTGCCTCCCCTCCTGCGCCTCGACCGCCGAACCACCCCACCATCTCGTGCTCCCACCTTCCTCCCTCCCTCCCTTCGTGCCTGCCGCTGTCTCTCTTTCTTGTTCTTCCTCCCTTTTTCTGCCTCTCTCCCTCTCCCGTTCTGTTCCTCTCTTTCTCCGGTTCTCTCTGTTTCGTTGCTTGATCCACGCCGCCGGTCGCGGCGTCGCACCCCACCGCCGCCCCGGTGCAACCGCCTCCCGGCACAACAACACAACATTCCTTTTCTCTAGAGTCCCTTCATGCCACGGAGACCCTGCTACCAGACTCTTCATCGTCTCCGTTCTTCTTCTCCGGGGCAGCGGCACCGGAGCAAAGGAGACAGCGAGAGACACCACACAGACGCGCCACATCCTCTCCGCGTCTCTTTCTCTCTCTCTCTTTCCCTCGTTCGTTCGCCTTGTATATACGCCTGCCTCCCTGGGCGAAACTGGTCGCCCGCGAATCGCATGTGCGATCGACCTCATGGCCACCAGACGCGCGAGGCTCCTCTCGGGACCGAGCCGAAGTTTTCGGTTGGTATGTCGGCTATCGGAACGGTATACACGCGCCGTGTGCCGCTCCGCTTCGCTTCGATTTATCGACCGCCCCGCGCCGCCTCGCTGCCGCTCTCCATCGCGCCGCGTCTCGAGAAGCCGTGGCCGTCGACCGTTTTTCGGAGTCCGCGGCATCGCGTCGATACGCGATCGATTTTTCACCGCGATTTCTGGGTAACGCCAACCCGGTTCGCGGCCTCCCGCGCCCGCGAACAGCGGTAATTTGTGTCACGTGCGCGCACAGCCATCGCCCTCGTGAAATATTAATGGCCGCGGTACGCCCTTCGCGTTGGGGAAGGGGGGGAGGGGTTGCCGAGCGTCAATTCTCCGTCGAAACGTTCGCTAGCTGAATGTAGGTATTACACGTACGCGCGCCGTACTCGGGTTCACTCGTTATCGGTTGTCGACTCGTCGCGAGGATCACGGGTATCGTCGGTGACCAATATTTACGTATCGGGGCGTGCTGTGTAGGTACGATTCGATTGTTTCTTCTGGCATGTGATCGCTTAATCTGTTCTTTCCACGGTGAAGATGTTAGCCTTCTGCTTCGTGATGTTCGGTTAGGCTCGTGAAAATTGTGGTATTTGGTGTATCAAATATTTCTGCTTTCTATCTGGAGATATTTGACCGTCATCGAGAAGTTACGTAGAAAGTGTTTCGAGTTCAGATTCGAAGATCCATGGATCGCGCGGGGAAATTGAATATCAATCCGTATCACCCGACCGAAACCTGAATGGACCAGTCATCGACGATCGCCTTCGTCGAACGTTTCATCCGGTGCGCGGTTTTCACAGGATGTTTGTTTTCGCGCGATCATCCACCGTTAACATCGATCTACACCTTCCGTAGCGGGTCGCGTACTCCTGGTCCGCTAATTGGGTTATTACGCGACGCGACTGAATCGTCGTCGACCGTCGGTATTAGGTTTCCCGGTTATGTATCCTAGTCGATGTTTGCCAACGGCCCGAGGGTATCCTGTTTACCGTGGCGATTTTAAATTTGTCGGTGATGCATTGTAAGAGGTTTACTGCGGGCTAATGAGCCATAAAACTGTTACTCGGCCTCGCTAGAATCGCTCAGATTTCGAGGAAAATGACCGTAATGTCGCCGGCGTACTACAGCGATCCACAAGAAAATATAAATTTCATTTCGTCCGTGTCAAGCCAATATAATAATTAGGCGGAGAGCCAGGTGTCAGCGACGATTCTCTTACGGGAACGAAAAAGTCGCCGCGTACTTTCCCCTAGGAATTCCCAGTTTACGATGGAAAATCGGCTGGCGCTACTGACCTCCAGAGCTAACGGCCCGCTTGTCGCCAATTATTCGTTACCGTTGTCGCGGCAGGATCATTCCGTAGGATGCCTCGTTCGTTTGGGTTCATTTCGAGCAGTATTTCATTATCCGACGAGCCCCTTCGACCTGGTTCATCGCGATTCCGTTGTTTCCTCGTGAAAATCGTTTGTCGAAGCGTCATAAACTTAGCGCGCACACTCGCCCCGGTTCTAATTGTAAAGGCGATTCTTCGGCACCGCGCGAACCGTATCATTAATCCTTGCCGTTAGAGTAATCGAACCTCGTGCGGCCACTTGACAGTTTAATTACAGGACAAGGCTTGTATCCTTGCGTTAACACGGTCGGCAGGCAGAAACAGAAAAAGTCCGCTACACGCGGGAATGTCTGCGCGCGCTGTATGCTCGGTTCACGTGTAGGTACGTGCTCCTTTTTTTCCGTTTTCCCGCTCGGAAATGGCTTTATCGATATCGCGCGGCGCGGGGAACGGGGGTCGGTCCGTTTTGCTTAGCGTCTCGTTTCTCTCCTTTTCGCTGGGGGACCGGCAGCACCGCGTACATACGTGCACGGCAATTAATCGAAACAATCGCCGTGTTTACATGTCACGTTTCCCCGCCTTCGCGTTTTGCTTTTTCTCGTCTCGCTGGCGCCCGGAATCCCGGAGTTTCCGATGTTTCAACGGACAGAGTTTCATCGGATTCGTAGATAAATGGGTAAATCGGTAATATCGGCTTTTGTTCTTTACATTTCATGCTATACCTCCTTTGTTCCTTTTTTCTACTATTTCGCTTCGACCATGAACGGTACAGTATCCAAGTATTGCTTTGTTGAATATCTTGGAAGTTTATCTTGACAAGATTGAAAAGTAACATTATTCTCCCACGAAACTAGTGTAGCAATAATTAATTCATTACTGTAACTCGTTTGAACGAGAGAGGCTGGAAAGTTGAAATCCGGTCGATTCTCGTGCGCTTGAAGTTTCAACTCCATTTCGTAATACAGTGAAATATTCTGGATTATTTAATTACGTTGCATCGCAATGTCGTTATTCATCGTCATTATCCGTTCGTAACATCTCGGTTCATACAGTTGCCAAGAAAGCATTAGCGTCGGAAGAACCGTATTGGAGTCAATTTCTGTAAAATTACACGGTGAGGTATCAGTTTTACAAACGAAAAGGCAGCTTGAACTTCGAGCATGCCCGACAGTTTATTAAAATAATACAATGTACTTATCGGCGCATCTGAAATTATGGTGCATTGCTTCATTACCATCCATCAGCATCGCCGATTCGCAATTAATTTCGAAATTGCTCCATCACGTTGCATAAGAATGCGCGATAAATACATAATTCATTATTTTCCAATGTTAGATGACGCTGAATTTCGCCCATTACACGGCGTCGTTATTCAAATCGACTCGCATCCAGTCGTTAATTACGAATATCGTTCCTTCCCGTTCGTTTCCACTAACGATTCGCTGCGTAATAAAAACGTATTATTACTACTATCTTATCAAGGTCTCGTGATCGAAACCTGCGGCCTTTGGTGCGTGCCGGGGACAGGTGTCCCGTGAGGATGGCCCGTAGCGGGCCAGGTTGGGCCGGGCCCGGGGAAAACCCGAGAAGTAATCCAGAAGGCGTCCAACAAGATATTTGTCCTTCCATAATAAACCTGGCCGAGGGAGGCGCGCCACCGAGAAACGCAGTTTTCTTTTCCCGTTTGTCGTTGACGGTCATTAACGTTCACGTGATCCTTTCCTTTCGTCCTGGCCTTTTCCCCTGTTGGACCTGTGGACCGTTCCGTTGCCCCAACAAACGGTTCGACGCTTATTTATTGTCGCCTTGGAGCGTGAAACCATAAACCAATTGGACGAATACGCGTTAATCCTCTCGGAGCTTAAATCACCTTACCCTTAGTCCCTCTGTTTCTCTTCCTTCGTTTCTCTTTCACCTCCGCTTCTAGCTTCCTCCGGTTCTCGACGATGTTTCCGTGTCGGTTGAGATCCTGATTGTTCGATCCGTTGGCCTGTAATCCGATTGCAAGGCTCTCTCGCAAAATGCGAATGGTTTCTGTCTCTTTCTTTCTACTCTCTGTTACTCGCTCCTCCGTCGTCGAGTGTCAGCCACGGATGATTTACGCGTCGGCCGATTCTAGAGTTCATCGAGCGGAAGTCGGTCGTCGCGATCGGCTTTATCGTTTCTGTTTACGACCCGCGGAGATTGCTCGCGATTCGAGCCACGGGAGTTAATCCCTTCTATTCTTCGCGTCGTTCGACGATAAAAGGAATATCTTCGCGAAAATTGTCGCGGAGCTTCCTTCTCCTCTTCGTCTCCGGCCGGTTCGCGACGTGGGAAAAACGGCGCCGCGTCGAAACCCCTCGGACACGGTTAAACGCGACAGTCGCCGCGACATTTGGGGATGCTGGCCCGTTTGCCCGACAAATTACGGTTTTTCTGGTCGATCCGCGCTCTTTCATTGGCACAATGCCGGCGTATTAAGCTGGATGGTTCGGAACGGGACGGAACGGAACACGCCACGTACGACAGATGCATATACAGACTGCGAACAAATTTTGTCCCTTTCCTTTTTTTCCCATTTTTTTGTTTCTTTTCCCGTCATTTTTCTACGTCTGTCCTCCCGTTATCCGCATCTGACGAGACGCGCGCACCTGGCCAGCCGTGGCTCCCCTAAATTACGGAGCGCCGGGACCAGATTTCCCGTGTCCCTCGTCGTCACGAATTTTCCAGCTTTTCCCCCAACCGGCGCAAGATAATCTTCATCTATTTAGAGGAAAGGTTCTATTCTTGAATTCACGAGGGTGAGTCGATGCGTACGCTACACCCCAAGCTTCTTTGAGATTGCTGGCTGCGGATCTTCGTACAGATTTCTAGTTTCGTGGATTGTTTTATAAAAATTCATTTATAAAATTTATCTCGACGATCAGAAGATTCTTTGTAGTAACAATAAAAAGAGATACTTCTCCTTTTATTTTATTTTCTTCCACGTGTCATGATTACGCGAAGATCGATAGTCCTTCGAATGTTAACGGTACAAATGAATTTTTCGTTTATATTTCTTCCAAAGGTAACTTACTTATCGAGTTTTCTTTAATCGTTCACAAGTTTCCCATTACATTAAACCTCAAGAGGGAAAAAAATACTGATCGTTCACCCCAGCGATAAACGGTTCCAAGAATCAAGAGCTTGCGAGGCTTCGGCCTGTTGCCGATTTCCTTTTGCGGCTTCTGCGGGATGAAGTTTTCTCGAAAGGAGTATCGAAGCCGCGCGCTAAACCTGTATCGGCTTTCAGTACCATGACTATAGGGAATTTTCCTGGTGAGCTTCGTATCCTGTTGTCCCTCTTGAGCTTCTCGTTCGAGTCGATTCGTTTAACGTAATTCGCGTTGCGATGAAACAGTGGCCGAGTCGAAAGAGGAAGGGAGGATTCCGGAAGCCGAGACCTGTATAAATGGGGTGGCCGAACAAATCCAAGGGGTGGGGAAGAACCGTGTGAAGAAGAGCAACGTGGAAAGTCCCGTACGTGGAAGCCGGTACCTAGGCGCAAGTTTCGACTGGCTTCCAGCCTGTTGTCGGCTACCTTCTTCCCAATAGAACGGGCCCTAAGGGTCGGACTAGGAGATACGTCGAAGGGGCGGCTTTTGGGACCCATGGGAATATATCTTGTCCCGGTGAATTCGCCTCCTTGAGAAAAATTGCCAGACAAACGATCGGTCGCGCGACGATGACAGGCACGCCAAAGGGGGTGGAAACGGCAATTTATTCGGTTTCCGGTGCGTATTAACCTCCGCGGCCGTTGAATGCCAGGACAGTTTGACCCGTCGTAAGAATTTCATTGTTCGCGGCTTTAGGGGTATCGCATTCAGGAATTCTGTGGACGGGCGTATTTGCGTAATGTTTATTATATTTGGGTGGTATTGACGCGTAACAAGGACTCGTTCCCTTTCCTTCTTTTATTGCTGAGCGATCATTAAAAGACTTCGGTAGTAAATGACTTCCGAGGTAGATGTTGACAAATTAGTAAATAATAATTTTCAGGTCATTATAGAAAATACACTGAGGAGTGGTTTTGGTAACCCTCCAGTGTTGATATTAGTCACCGTTCCAGGTGACTTGCGTTTTCCCAGCTTATTCTTCGTGATTTTTCGAAAAACACGGGACCGCGTGTTCAATGCGCGCCACCGATTCTGCCATCGCCTCCACACGTTGAATGTAGGTCGTTCGTGTCAAAGACGAGGTCGAGACGAGCCTTTGTCGTTCGGTGCCGGCTTGCTTCTTGAGATAACAGCTGGCTTCCGGTAGCTGGAAAGCGCAGTCAACTTGTCCCTGCCGCGGTAAACTTTGTCGAACGATGTACCGTGGTCGATCGTGGCTGCGTTTATTCTGCGAACCAGCGGGTATTGGCTTCGTACAATTGATGATCGATGGGAATTATACAACCTCGATACAATCACTGCCACCGTATCACTCTTAAACGAGTAAGATATTTTTCTTTGTAAAAGTGAAGGAACGATGCATGAGTAATAATAATAATAAGATCGATTAATGTTTGTAAACTTTTATGGAAGAGAATTTTGCTCTAACTTTTCTTACCGAAATTGAATTAAATGTTTCGAGATATTAATTTTCCTGTTAACGCATCCTTATTGTTGTAATAGCTGCTGTAATATTGCCGGAGGCGTGTACGTTGCTCTACGTCTTAAAGTAATTAAAAGTTCTACGTATAGCAGTCTGTTGTACAGTATAAATACTTTCAATGAAAACACCGTAATTATACCGTAGAATTTCTTACGAATCGCGGAGTTCGAATTTTCTGATAGAAATATTTTAATGCTCTTATAGAGCGGCAATCGAAGTTCGCGCGTTAGGGGGGTTAAGGGTCACAGCGAACACGTATTTATCACTATGTTACGTTCATTCATGGCATCATCGTTTCGGCTTTATTGCAATGAATTACTCGGCATTATCTTAGTTGAGTTGATTTAAGATAGAACATCGAGTGTTCACGATTTCTCGTGGAGCAGAAAATATTCTTTATACCTAAATTTGAAAAATTGACGATCATCCTTCCGCGAATAAAACCTGAATTTTAACGAATATCACTTATTTCATCGTATAATAGATTTATTCTGATCGAAAAGTAGGCGCGAAAGCTTTCGAAAATCCTTTCAATTGTCCCTTGTAACATACAAAGATGCTCTCCTTTCATTTAACCCAAAGCTCTTCATCGCGTTAATTAATGATGGCGGCCATTCGAGTAATAAGCTACTTGGTGCCGGGAACAGCTTTTGCGGCGACAAGTCAAGGATATTCCGTCAACGATATCCACTTTTATCGCTTTCTGTCTCCTCGTCGCGGCATTAGGTCCACGGAAACGACCGGCAAATCCACTTTTCCTCGTTGAACCGGGATACGTGATGCGCACACGCGACTCGAATACAATGTATCCGTGGAGCCTGCACGCGACGCCGAAGACGCGATATATCTTCTGCGTAGATTTTCCGGCGTTTTCATGTTCACTCGTAAAGAGTTCGACTCGACTATTTCCCACTTCCGTCTGTGGCTCGTCCAAGGGCTAATGAAATTTCGGAGCTCGTTCACGGCTGTTCGGGCTGCGAGAGGCGCACCGCAGTTACGTGATCTCGTAAAACGTAGCCCGTTATTGTCGAAATAACTGGCGACTCCATTAATGGAGCCACGGCTTTAATATCGATAATGAGAACGGGACCAACCTCGACGTGGTCCAATATCGAGGATTTTTACGCGGCCCGATCAATTTGATTAATTAGCGGACTATTTCGAACTGAAAACACGTTGGAGCCGTTCCAAGGGGAGCTTCGTTATCAATTCATTTTTACCAGGAAGATGACAACTTCACGGAAAACTAGAAACTTCGGAAGCGTCAATCCTCGAGTCGAAGCGACATGCCATCCAAGGTTTCGCCCGAAATTGTGCCGATACATTTTTCTTCGAGACAGCGGTGTTTCGTATCGATGAACGTCGAATACGTTCCCTGGATCGTCCAGCAAAGAGATACGATGCGAAATCGGAGCGAGAGAAAGTTAAGGGCTGAAGTCGGCCGTAAACACCCCTAGCGGTGCCGCAGTCCCGGAGTTCCATTATTCCGAGCAATCCCCCCGGCAAATCGACTTTCCCCTAAAATCGAAACCACCGCCCGCGGAAGCCCGCCGGTCACGAAACCGCCGTCTTCCCTATCGATCTTACGAGCCATCCTGAAGCACGAACATGCGCACCGCCGCGAAGTTACCCGGGCTCGACTTCAATTTTGGCCCGCCGCGAGGGGTGTGCTTTTCGCCCAGCGTCTTCCCATCGGCGGCTCTCGAAGCCGCATCCTGTTCGCGGAACCCAAGCGCATGTATTTGATCAAGATCCATCGCTCGATTCCATCAGCTAAAGTCGTCGTCGAAGAAAAGCGCGTCGGAGATACGGGAGCGGCGCGGTGTCGTCGTCGGTCCTCGTGGTCTTGCGACCGTCGTCGACGATGCCGCCGGCGGCGGCCATGTTTGCGCCGGCACAGTAGGCGTTCACGGGCGGTACCATCCCTCTGCCCGTTCTCCAACGACTTTGGAGAACGGCCTACCCCCACCGGCGATCGTCTGGTAAACTTCTGGTGGGGTACCGCAAACGATCTTCCGTTGGTGCCAGTTCTGCCCCCCACCGCTGCCTCGCCTCTCCCCTCCCCTCACTCCTCCGCCCGCTCGCTTGCCCGTCCACTCATCCCATTCTCCGTGTGTCTTTCCGTCTCTCTTTCTCTCTTCGGGTCTCTCTTCCTCTCCATGCCACACACCGGTGTGTATCCCCGATACGACGAGGCTCGTCGTAGCCTGCCGACTCTCTTCATCCCCCTCCCTCCGAAGTTGATCGTAGCGTATCCATCCGTTCACGCACCATAGTCTGGAGAGGGTAGCCTTACCACCACCATACTGAACGCGCGACAGAGGTGGGGAGGGAAGTCTTCGCGAGGCCAAACGGCCTTTTTCTTTTTATTGTTCCGTTTCTTTTTTTACTGTTCTTCGTGGTCGATTCCTCGAGGACCGCTGCCTACGTTCGAAGCCGGCAGCCTGCCGCCTCGATGGCCGACTGACAACCACTGACGCCCGCTCCCTTTCGAGTATCCTCGGCTAGACCTGATTGCGCTCGCACGTTCCGCCCGATCGTTAGGATTCGACGAAGTCCGGCGCGGAGAACTTCTTCTCCTTCTTTCTGTTCTTCTTCTTGGACCCTGGCTGGAACTTCAGCGCGAAATTAGCTAGGAAAACCGGCCGGTTGGGACGGAAGTTCGCCGATCTCCGGAATTTCGAGGGCGCGCGCGACCGATCCTCGCCGCGCTCCTTGTTAAAAGTTCTATCCTCGACTACTTCTGCCCACTCCCGCGTTCTCTTACGGTCGCCGTTAATTATCGTCCCGCTCTGGTATTTGCATTCGCGGCGATTCCGCCGAGAAAATGTAATTTTCCTTGGGTAAACCTTCCCCACTTCCTCCATACCAACTCAACTTTCGTCTTTCGCTACGCTGCGTTCCTCGCTTTACACTTTTTCAAGATGCGTCTTTCGGGTAATATCGCGGCTCCACATTCTTGGATTTATTTGCCACGAGATCCATGGAAAGAGCATCGCCTCGTAAATTCGTGATCATCCGTTTTTGTATTCTTTGCGCTCAATTACCGATTGCGATCTTGTTTCGCGAGGTTTGAGCGAATCACTCTGCATTTGAGCACATTGGGGACGGAGACAATGATAATTTCATTTGTAATCATATATTACTTTGCTAACCAGGTTTTATTATTGTTTGTTACAGACAAAATATCGGGAAGATACTGTTGACAATATTTCGTACTGCCATTAACAATGAAACGAGCATTAACGTCGACGAGATCATGCAGTCGGTACAGAAAATCGTCGAAGGTACCGGTAAGTTCTACAGTTACGTTGTAAAATATTTCATCTCTTTGAGCAATTGTTTGATGCTTAGAAAAACGAATGATTTCGTGCGTTTGTTCATTTCTACAGCATCCTCTAACATTTTATATTTCTTTCGCATCGTTTATTCAGCAGTTTAATTCTTTGACAGTTCCATGTATATAATTTCTCAAAAATGATATTACTTTACCAAATATCTGGGAAACGCTTTAGCTGGTTTTTTTATTTCATTTTGAAAAGCTTCATGTAATTCACCGATTTTTAAGCATCAGCACGTCTATAATTTCAAACACTGTAACCTACATTTATTGTGTAGCTGGCAAGAATTTTTTTGTTTCAAAACGCGTGATTCGAAAGGGTTGGAAATACTTCTGAGCCAAATCCTTTGTACACCGTGCACGCATGCTTTGTATTGTAAGTCGCAGCTTTAATTTACGCTTATTGTCCCATTTGCGTTTCCCATTACTTCTAACTAGCACAAAATGCACTTATAATCACAACTTGTAAATAATTTTAACATTAATGAATGCGCATAGAAAGAAATGCACGGTCAGTTTAAGTATATGAAACTGAACTCTTTTCTGCAAAATAGTATTTTAAGATGTAAGAAACTTGAAATGATCGGCAAATACAAATTAAAACGATGTTTCTCGCCTATTACTTCACAAGTCTCCGGTTTGCACAAAATCTCAGTTATGCCGGCAACGAGAAGACTGATAAATTGCACGTTGCCACGACACTTGAACCATCGATCGTTGCACCATTCTTAATCGTACCACACCTTCATCGTTCCCCAAATAGAAACAATTCCGATAAATGTTTTCCATTGCACATTAAGATTTTCCAAAGACTGCAGTCATTCTAGAGAATTCGAATTAAACGTTGAATATTGTAAGGTTTCTTTTTCGCATCTTCTGACACGGAACGTTCGCTTCACCTTGCCTTTCTGCTTAAAAATTCGTCCGGGAAGCAATTTCCGGGGAAAATTCCTTTTTAGGCGGCTCGCCATTTGTTTTTCCGCCCATTTGGTTCTATTTCCCCCGAACGAGAAACGCGTAAGCGGAAGATGTTTAAAAATAGGGAGGGATAGGACAGAACTCGGTCCTTGAGCGAAGACAGAACGTCCGTGTTACGGAGGGGTAAATGATGAAGCCGGTCGGGGTTGCAGACTAGGCTGTTGCTCCACGAGGTGACGATAAGATTGTCTCCGCTTCCGGTGCAGCACGTGCCTCGCCGGAAGTCTCTCGTGGCTTCCGTGTATGTTCCGAAGTATTTATACGAACTCGCGTAACACCGTTTACTTTTTCATCCGCCCCACTCGGAGGAATTCAAAATAAAATAGACTCTTAAGCGCGCAACGAAAAGGTCACGTTATATAAAAACTTCTCGGTAGTCACGAAGCCGCTCGAAAGTTTCAAGAATCTCTTAAAACTTAGAAGGTTAAATACTACAATCGGTAGGGTAATTTCATTAACTCCAGATGAGCTGCAATCCTTCGAAGTCGAATCATACTCTTCAGTGATAACGATACCAACAATATTTAATAATTGTCATTACAATGCAACGGTTACAAAGGTTTCCTCGCCGAGCTAATAGTTTCAAACGACAGGAACCCATCGAGTCGTTAGGTAAATGTCGCCGCGGTCTCCTAGAACTCATAAATATACATTGCTCCGTTTAATTATAAGAAAGTACCTTTGATATAGAATATTTATTCACGGCTGCTTCCTTTCTTGCCCATTCAATGTTTAATTAAAGAACACGCTGTCGGCTGTTGACGAGCGGTATTCATCGTTTCCGGGAGAGGGCCCGAATTCTTCGTTAACAATTAACCTGAACGTTTGCATAGAGACGCGTGAGCCGTTTGAAAAATCGTGAGGCTGCCGTTCGCGGAAGTCGGGGAGACAGAGGGAAAAGAGATGCGTCGGTGTCGGTCGTGTTTCGCAGAACTGGAAAATCGTGTTCAAAGGTCATCCAACAAAGTTCTGTCGATGAGTATCTAACGTGAAACGTCGCCCTCGTGGTCGCCGAACCTTTGAAAAAGCTGCATCGTCGGTGGCGCGGGACCGAGGGGTCCGTGGTGAGAGCGATCCTTCCGCGAAAAACGTTTTCTTTTTACCTGGTCCGCTTCGGGGAAACGTGGCGAACGACGCGCCACTGCGTTTTCATCCCACTAATGGCTCCTTTCTTTTCAGGAGTCTTCGAAAATACTTTAAGACCTTGCGCCGCTGCGGTCTGCCCGCGCTTCTCTCTGTCCCTCCGCCTCCACGGTCCTGCGAGACAACAACCACCGTGTCCCCTTTATTTTCCCGCTCTTAATACGGGAGGCCGTGGCCACAAAAGGGAATCGTACGAATTGCAAATAAACGCCATCGATCGTTCACCGTCGTGAACTAACCGGCTCCGACCATTGGCGGCCTGGTAGGGTGAAAATATTAGGTCGTGCCCATAAATTCGGATTTCAGTTTTGTACGCTGTTGATACTGCCACGGCGGAAATATTAATGCGTTACGTTATGATAATTGTATGCAATGGAACCGCGATAAGTTGAAAAGATACAGAACAACGCCGCGTGATTAATAATACTGAATCGAGACGCTGCGATTGAAAAATTTCGGATTCCTCTTTTTCTTTGGCGTTTCGGCGTTACAATCTTTCCCGATAAAATTCAATTGAATGTTTTCAAGTTATCAACCAGAAATCGAAAGAAATCAAAAACGGAACGATGTCGCGTGAAATATTGAGGATCGAATTTTACAGGCTTCACAGAATTTTACTATTTGTCGCAGCACGATCACTTTCCCACGCGATTAACAATATTTATCATTTATCTCTCGTCGATTCAGAAATCCACGGAAATTTACGGAATAGCGTAATTGGGGAACTTTGATCGACATTTTCCAGTGCAGCAACCTACAAAATGTTTGTCCTACGTCTTTCGGTGTTTAGAGAGCGCTTCCTGTAAGGCATCGCGCGTCTTTAGAGGGATGCAACTGTCGAGCTAAAAGGTGGTGCACCCCGATCGTCCATGATCCGGGCGAGTGCCACACCGGCCGGCTATTTTTGGGGGCATTATCCACATGGAAACATCTTGCCAACGGAACACGTGCCGCCATCGGTGTTTTTCCCTGGATAGATCGAAACGCATCTCAGCGAGGGGCGTGCGGGACAGGGGAACGGGGATGCAACCGGAGAATTCAGGACTCGGGGCACGCGACACACGCGCGCTTTTCACCACGCGTTCACGTATTTTTGGATACGCCGGTTTCCTACGAAAGAGGGTCGCGGTGCGCGCCCTTTTCCCTTCGACGGCGAGGACGCCAGTTGCGTTGACTCTTCAGACGACTGCCACCACCCGCCTTTCTTCCTTTCGACTTTTCTTTGCCATGTGCAGAAGGATATTCGGAAGCCCGGTGTGACGATTCGACGCGGGTGCGTTTCCCTTTTTGTTGGGAAGGATGAAGAAACGCAGCTTGCGACATTCGGTCGATGGAGTTTCGTAGATTCAATCTTCTTCTGATATATTTCGTACAATATAAAATGTTGTGATATTTGGTTGGAATAGAGCAAAAATTTTTTAGGAACTGCTTTGGAGTTTGTTGCAGATCTGTCGATGATTCTACGAAATAGTGCCCGCATATATCGTCTTCAATCGAGTAATCGTTCCAGTCACGGGGTCCCAGATTTCGAATGTCGTAGTAAACCCTCTTAGAATCTCCTACTGCCCATTACCTCTTCTAATTATTGGACAATATTACGTTCCTGTCGTAACGACGAATTCGAGGAACAGCCAGCTTTTTAACGAGATTAATTACTTATGTAATCCAGCGATGTAACTCGGTTCGTCTCTTCGAAGCCCCTCAAATTGAATTACTTCCAGCACACTCGGTGCTCCGAAAATTCTCAGTGCGGAATACATCGATTCCGAAAAACGCCCCGAAGGGAGAAGGAAAAGATGAGCGTCGCTAAACACACGTCACCGAGCGGCAGGCCTGTCGAAGGTGAACGAAAAGCAGCGTGAGGGGGACGAAGAAAATACCAGGAAAATAATCGGTGACGCTTAATCCTGAAGGAGCGCAGCGGGATATTTTTGGCGGGATCTTGTCCGGGACAGAAGGCGCGCAAAGACGGGAGTAGGCGGAGAAGATAAGACTCGGTGCGTGATTAATGGACACCGGGGGCTGCGTCCGGGAAAAAGGGTGGGGGAGGGAACGAACGACAGAGACGATGAGCGGCGTGTGCGGGGTTTCTTCATCTCGCCTCGAGGAGGGAAGGGAAGCGACACAGGGGGGAGAGCGGGAACCGACGTAGGAAACGGAGGAAGAACGGATCATGGAAGTCCCAACGAAACGGGAAACGCTGCTCTAAGGGCGGCGGGGTGCAGGGAAGTAGAGGAGGGAAAAGCGAGCACGTGCTTCGGCCGTGGGGCCCACGAAGGGCGCGCGAAAGCAGCCGAAAAGGGACGAGCCCCGTTTTGTCGGCAGGCCCCCCTACCCTTTCCGGCCGCTCTACCCCCTCCATTCCACGCAGCTGGAAAAGTCCGACGAACCGGGAAGATGCGTTTCCCGCGACCGAGAAATCATCGTCCCTCAGTCGCACCCACGCTCTCCGCTGGTGACGAGCTCCTTCGTTTCGGTGTCCTCCGCTCGATTGTGTCCTAACAATTTCAAGCGGGAATCCGATTTTCCGTCGTCGTCGAAAGTGTCGCCTGCATTTCCCTCGCGTTCGCGACAGTCGCGAGTGTTCCCTCGGGGCGGCGACTGGAATTTCTTCATTTCGCAGTACTTCACTGAATCTCGAAGCACTCCGACGCCACGTGAGTCGGCGTCACCAGTTTTCCCGCGTTCCCGTTACCCGGAATCGTCGCGTTCGGTTAGGTAACGTCGAGTTACGCGTTCGGGAATGTTAGCTTTTCCATTTTCCGCGACTAGCGGGATGGAGGTGTTCGGTTTGCGGGTGAAACGTTCCTGGAGTGGACACCGAAGATGGCCATGTGGTCCGTCCAAACTGCTCGCTTGTTGGCAGATAAAGCGGCGAGCGAGAGAGGGTGATCCGTTCTTTTGGTATGTGAGAGTTCTTTTTGTTTCTTGGTTCTTCTAAATATTACTGCGACTGCTTTGTGGGGTCGCAATGAAAATTTCGAGCCCGGAAACACGTAATTTCCGCAACGTGGTCCTCGACCGGGTCCATGCCGCACCTGTCCGGTTAAGTAGTCGACCGATGGGCCGTTTCCCTAATGACCCACGAGAAATCCTGGTTCTTTATGAGTGTCGAGGCCCGAAGGTGCGAGTTCTCCTAATCAGCAGGGGCGCCAGCTTGCGACGCCCTTTTTCATTCAGGTATTTCCACGAAAAGCGGCTACCCGCCGTTTCGGTCGGAAATAAAAACGAGGCAAGGTCAAGGAAACACCGAGAAACGAGAACCGCCCTCCCCCCTCCACGGCCCCGTGCCCTCCTGTTTTTCTCGCTTTCGACGCACGAATGGGGCCTCTCGATCGTGAGTTGCAAAGAAACGATCGGATTCCTTGTTAGAACGCCGACAGTTTTCACCTTATGGCTCCATTCGAGTGGCTCCTCGCATTCACGGGTCTCTCGCGGGTATTCCGTCGACCATTGTTCGTCGTAAAATCGCGGAAAATTGCCAGTGATCGCACGTAATTGACGATGTAGAAAAACGATCGAGATAAATTGTATAAAATCCACGGACAGCGTGGTCTTAGAAGTCCATCGTAAGTGCAACGAAGCGCGTGAAATCCATACTTCAGCAGCCGGACTGAATTTCGATCGTTCACCCATGAAATTCGAATAGCATTAATTTGAAAATATTCTTTCCAATAGAATCTACACCGTGATCGACGGTCGGCATTTACACACGATTATCGCCAAGCCGGCATAATTACCGATATACTTTGCATTTACAGCGACAGGTCTGAGTGTACCGTAATTAATAATTCTTGTAAATTGGACCCGAAGATCGAGGTTTCTTTGTGATTCCAGATATCCGGATACAGTCCAGTCTTGTGAAAGAGGTGCCACAGGTGGCGACGATCTGCCAGGAGGCGCCGCATTTATTCGGCGACGTTTTCCACGATCATCTGCTGAACTTCGTTATAAAATACCTGCAGGACTCGGACAGTCAGGTGAATAATTTGTGTATTCGTTACACGGGCCGTGGCCCGGCCATGTCTCTGCCCGGATAACGATCTCGCCGGTGATCTCGGAGCCGGCGATCCAGAAAGATTTTCGGCAGCCTTCCCGGCCCCGGGGAACCGCGGTGGATCGTTTCCACTGGCGAAGAAGTACCGTAAAAGCCGGCCGAGAGTTATAGGTCCCATTGACCAATTCCCTTTTTCCCCCCGATGGCCAGGTACGACTCACGGCCGAGGAAGCGGTGTTGGTGCTAATAAAGAGGGGACTTCTAGACAACAACGCGATCGAGGTCAAAATCTGCCCCGTTATCGACGTCCACTGTAGGTCCATCCATTTCCTTAACTGGGGCATCGCCGTAAGTTTCCATTTTTCTGTTTTCATTTCTTGATTCTTTGCTTTCTCATTTCTTTCCTCTTGTTTTTCTACGTTAACACGTCTCTTGTTACGCGTGTGCCGTTTTCTGAAATACTTCGATGATTTTGTAACTGTAATATTCCGACGACTACCGGGAGTGGATTAAAGGAGACTGTTAATCTTTCGCTTTTTCATATTCTTCTCGCATCTTGTACATCGAACATTCTTTTTTTACGGTAAAGAACCTTCCGATTTGCACAAGATCGCGAAATAGGTAATCGTAAAGGTGCTGTTTATAATGTGTGGATTATAAACCGTCTGTAAAACGTGTACCGTTTAGACACGTTCCTTCCGTGCGGCGACAGAACCTTCGAACAATCCCGAAGAGATACCGTAATCTCCTCCCCCCTCGTGTTTATCGCGTCGCAACCGATTTCCGGGTTGAAGCTGTTAGCAGAACAGAATGACGGGGAAACACCTCCAATATTATTTTTTCGTTCGCGCGATTCAACGTTCCCATTGATACCGCGATTATTACGAAGTCTCCTCGAGACTCTGGACGTGTCGGCTAATGAACGTGCGCGTATGTAGGAAGTCGCGCAAATAGAAAAACTTCGAGAGAAAACGCCGTAACGTTTTCGCGCCACGAATTCTTGATTCGTCCGGCTCTGCTCGAGCGATACTATTTTTCGCATTACATTGCTAATAGGTAAATTATTGCTTAAAAATATTTGATAGCTCGCGGGTTCGCAGAGGGATAAAGGAGACGAATATCTCGCGAATTAATCGTTTTATAACATGTTGTTCATTTTCTTTGTTGTTACTTTCGTTTTAAATCACAGAAAGATGAGTTTATCGCTTGCAGTAGTTACGTTATCGGACACTTTTAAGCGGTAATTTTCAATTATGAACGTTTGTATATCTAAGTATCTTGAAAACATAAAGAGACGTAACGCAATTGTATCGAGTTTCCCATTCTTGGACGGATTCCGCCTGAAAGACATGGGTAGTGAGATGTTCTCACGCTATCGCGTCTCACTATCTTGTCTTTCATCCGGCGTCCGTTGCGCATCGACGCTCCCGAGCGATTCGAGAGGAAAAATTAGTTAGCGGGGGCCCGTCGTACCGTGAAAAACTGGTCGACGGCGCGAGAATGCCGCGAAAATGTCGGCGGAGAAGCGGGCGACGGCGTGTCAGAACGAGTTAGACGGGGAACAGGAGATACCCTTACGGGGGAGAAGATCAGGAAGATTCACGACAAGGGACATGCTTTTACCATCAAAGTTGGTTTGTCATAGAGATCGACTATCACAGCCAGCTTTGATGAGCAAAATTGTGTCCGTCCTCGCCGCGCCACTCACCGGAGGAACTCGACGAACAGAAAAAAAAATATATACAAATAAAAGGAGTGAAGAGGGGAGAAGAGGGACGTGGAAATAATTACCGGAGAGTCCGGGAAGCCAAAATCCCTCGGAATTGAGGGAGCATGGAAACGAGAGAGCCGAGATCCGCGAGCTGGACGTGACGAAGAGCGGAAGGAGAGAAAGAGCGAGAGGGGGGAGGGGGGAGAGAGATAGGCGACGGAAACGTTGCATCGAGCACCGAAATGAAAATACCTTTTGCGGTCCGATACATCAAATTGGTTGTGGAATGTTTCGAGTCATATCACAGCCATTTTGATGAGCTTGGCCCGCAGAATCGATCGTCGGGGAAGCGTGTGTTCCGTGTGCCGTCATCAAGTGCACTTAGTGCCTGCTTAATTAATAATCGCCCGCGCCCGCCTCGTGGAAAGGAAAGGTGGGGCAGAGGGAAAGGAGAAGAGAGGAAGGAGAGAGCGATGCGGAACAGGAACCACAATGAATATCGTTTTCACGGCGTCGTCGCATGCGTTTCCGCCATCGTCGGGAAGAAAACCAGTCCAATCGCCGCGGAACTCTCCTAGACCAACGGAAATTGGCTCGCCGAGGAAGAGGAGAGGAACGCGATCCAATCGTCAAATTGGTTGTGGCGTGTTGCTTTTCTAGATTTCATATCACAGCCATTTTTGACGATTTGGATCGCCGTTTTTTGCGACGCTCGCGTCTCCGCGCGCCTACGGATCCTGGAAAAATGGGGGGGGAAGGCAGGAAGGATGTTGTATTCGCGGATATACGCGCGGATGTCTTTCAGGATTGCTTCCGCCGAAACGGCGGATAGAGGAAAGCGGCGCCGGTGCATCGCTCACAAAGTGGCTGTGATATGCTGATACACGAGCGATCATATCACAGCCAGCTTTGATGAGCGCTGCGCCGCGATGCGTTCGACGACTTCAACCCCGACTCCGCCCGGCGCGCCCTTTTTCGATCACGTCGTCGTAGATCTCGGTTCATTCTTCGTTTGGGAATATCATGTGTGGGGTATTATTCAGGCTGATGGTGGTTCTAAACTCAAGATTAAGGGAAGAGGATAATATATTGTAAGGATACGTGATATTCGTGTGAATCTCGTCAGCGCTTCTGTTGTATTTCGATATATATATATTATTTTCATTAAACACTTAGCTGTTGCGACCGTTTCGAAAAGTGTGTGCCTAAAATATGTCGCGAAACGTAAGGTGTAGTATAAGAAATTAGAGTTGTCCCTCGTCATAACATAGAAACTTGCCATTTTCTCATGACGAGTATACTCGTCGAAGGCTGCAAACTGGTTAATACAGGGTCTCGATTACAAATTCTTGAACTGTAAGCTACACGGAATTTGTAAAATCATTTTCTTTTCCGATAACAACTTTACGGATTGATGCTACGAAGTGATACTCCTAAGACGTCGTGTAAATCGGTGTCGGGAAAAGTTTGCGACTTCGTTTCGAAAATTGCTGAAGTATCGATCTCGAGGAGTGAAAGTCGAGAAACTTTTCCAGCAGCTACAGAGTTGGCTGACGGACTCGTTTGCTTTCGATGCGACGCTTACAAATGCGAGGTGATGCTTCGACCAAGATCGAATTAATAGTTTTTGCTGTCACCGCGTTCGGATCATCGTCGATCCATCTTTAATAGATTACGCGTACGTTCCTCGCCGAGAGATTTCCAAGAAGAACACTTTCGATCGCCCACCCGATACGGCGAGAGCAGAGCGAGTCCTCGCGCAGTTTCCGCTTTCGGGAAAGGTTTGCGGCTCTGTGTTTCTCAGGGTCGACCGACTCCCTCTTACGGATTCTGCGGATCCACAATGGACATTATCGAGCACGTCGACTCATACGCGATTCCTCTTAACGCGAGCTCTCGTCGAGTTTCTAGGAAATTCGAAATATACGATTCTATTTTATAACGCGAAAAGCTGAGCTAATATTACAGGACACACTATAAAACAGTGATAGAACGTAAAGGTCAGTACTTGAATCGGCAGAAAATGCATAAATAAATGTCAGAACGAACGCGGTCACCATTGAATTCTCTCGTTCTTTGAAATCTGTCGACTATCCGAGTAAAAGAACGAACGTTAGAGTTATTTGAAGCGAAAAGTCCGCCTCCGCAAAGGAGCGCAAAGCGTTAGACGACGCGACGAACATAAAAATGTGATCGAACTTTCCATCGGCGCTGCGTATAGCCACGTTCTCGTAACACGATGATTCACGTCTACCCCCGTTCCCCGTCCGTGAACAATTAATTTCATCGTTGAACAATGACCCACTGATTTCGATGAGCAGGGCCGCGCATGCGGGCGTTAAGAAAGTCCTCGAAAATCCGTGGAGGCAATCGATCCATCCTACCGGCTCTGTGTTCTCGCAACCCGATCGATCAAACACGAAGATGCGATGCAAGTCGAGCACAGGATGCTGGCTGCTCGACTCGATTCGGTTCGATGCGATTTTGTCCGGGATTCGTTCCCTTGTTAATTTTTTCCAGGTGTCCAGCGACGCGAATTCGACTGTTCCTCCCATCAGAGTGGTTGTGATGTGGTGACTTGGACTCGTATCACAGCCAGCTTTGATGAGCGGAACGGCGCGATTTATATCTTCGTTAACGCACGATCATGCGCCACACCCGGCCGGCGAGATGGAAAGAGGGGGCACGGGAGTGTAATTTCGAAAACGAGAAGAAAGAGCCGAGGAAAACGGGACAGCGATTCCCTGATAACGTGTATCGCGTGTGCGGCGCGTGTACGAAATGGTGCGCGACACGTGGGAGACACACGCGGCGCGACCACGTGCTATTCTCTCGCTTGTTCGTTCTCTTTTCTTCTGTTCCGTTCCTTTTTCTTATCTTGCTATCGCACGCGTATTCGATGTTTCGCATTGGCTTCAGCTGTGTATCGTTTGCTTGTGTCCGATCTGCAGCTGATGATCAAGATAGCGCGGCTGATCGGCAAAGAGGCGACGGAAGAGCTTTTTCTGGACAGATACATCACCCTCTGCAAAGACGAGGATGTTTTCATTAGAAAGATTACCATTCTGCGGTTCCCGGAGCTTTGCGTCGTCGTCAGCAGAAACGCGCTGTTCAGAGAACTGGTGAGTACGCGTAAAACGTTTACTGAGATGTCGTTTGGTGTCATCCGCGCCGCGTTGCACCGTCAACTCGTTCGAAACGATTAGCCCCGTTATTGCTGTAATTATCATTTGTAACTTGTTTGTCCGTCGATTTAACGGAAAAACTTGTAGCGTCGGTTACCGAACGAAAGGTAATTGGCCATTTTTCATTCGAGCGAATACGAGAATCATAAAAGCATTAGTTCCAGTGTTAAATCGCGAATGCTAGATGTTAGTTTTGTCGGAGTCAAATCGTACCAGGCTCTGTTTAATTGAAACTATAATTAAATTCATTGTTCCGTAGTTGCCGATCTACATAGACCTGAGTTGCGAGAAAATATGGGGCATCCGAAAAGCGTGCGTGGACGTGATGATGCCATTCTCTTGCTGCGTGACTCGTCAGCACCGGCGATTCCTGCTGGCAGACCTCTTGGCCATGCATTTGAACGACGAATCGAAATGGGTGCGAGTGACCGCCTTTCAGATTTTGGGACCATTCATATCCACGTTCGCGGAACAGTTCACCGACATCACCTACAACGAACAGGGCGAGCTAGAGTTCACCAGACAACAGGATAGCGGTTTCAGGTACGAACAACCGTCTTTTTCTTTCTCTATCCTATTAGTTCCCCTTTTTCCATACATGTTCCATTGTTTCGATTTTCACTCTGCGAACGGTATCAATGATGAATCGATGTTTTCAGTATAAAGTACACGTACGAGGACATCTTCCCCATGACCTGCCGAATACAAAGCCACACTGTCGACGCGGAGGAAAATAGTTCTAAGGAAAACTTCAATTCGTCTGTGATAATAGAAAAACCAATTTACGAGGAGGAGGACGAGTCACAGGAAGATGACATTTCCACGATGAAAGCGTGCAAGTGGAAAGTACGATTCAATCGCGTTTTACGCGAATTCTTTCATTAGAACTCGAATTTGTTCAACATACTCGATTAATGATAATCATATTCGTTGAATGGTCCGATAAAAATCCGAGCAAACGATTCCTCTCACGAGCGAATCTTTACTTCGTTTTTGTAACACCTGTTCATTTTCCTTTCGTTGCAGATACAGAAGTACTATAATATGAAAATGGACGACCCGGAAAAGTACAATTCCTTTTTATACTATTACATAGCGCCGGACTGCCCGCCCGATGACGAGCTGGTCGAAGCTGCGAAGAGATCCACGGTACAGAGTAACAACAATCGGAAATCGGCGAACAAAAATTCGAACAAAACGTCCACGTTAAACGACTTCTTCAACGAGGATAAATGCGAGGCGGGAGACTTCGACTCGATTAACTTCCACGAGCAAGAGATCGTCCCTCAGCATTTGATCGATTCGTTTTTATGGATGGCCGATCTGAAACAGTGTTTGGACACGGGCGCGGACATCCCACATCACTGTGCTTTCAGCTTTCCCGCAGTCGTCCTCACGTTGGGCAAGGAAAAGTGGCCTTACTTGAAGGAAGCTTATCAATGTTTAGCGATGGCGGAGCAGTGGAAGGTTAGGCGCACAGTCGCTTCCGGTATCCACGAAATCGCCGCCATCTTGGGCGAAGACCTCACGTCCGACGAACTCTTGCCCATCCATTACGGATTCATCAAAGATTTGGACGAGGTCAGAATAGGCATTCTGAAGAATCTCGCGACTTTTTTGCACCTCCTCCAATCTCAAGATCGTTATCAGTATCTGCCAATCCTCAAGGAATTCCTCACGACCGACAACGAATGGAACTGGAGATTTCGAGAAGAGTTGGCCACGCAGCTGCTCGAAGCAGTGACGTTGTTCAAACCGTACGACGTGGAGCGTCACATCGTGCCGTTGTCCTTTCAGCTTCTTAGCGACAAGGTCGCTGCCGTGAGGCATGTTGCGCTTTCCTTGGTACGATTCCATGTGTTTCGCTTTTTGTATCGTGTAAAATGTAGATTACTGTAAGGTTGACTTTGTTGGATTGAGCTATAGAAATTCAGAAATTTGAGTAGTCACGATGTCACCATTAAAAGAACCTTTCGTTTGTTCAAATGTTGACGTAACGAGAAAATTTGTACGCAGGTAACGAAGATCGTGGCATATCTGTCGTTGCACAAACGACCGGCACCAATGTTGTTCCAAGAACTAAGGTGTTCCCTGGGCGTGTATGCGCAGAAGTGGATCAGGCGTCAGACATTCGCGTTCCTATGCGGCCAGTTGATATCCAGCAATGCGATCACTGGCACCAAGTTCTCGCTGGAATTGCTACCGCTTCTGTTAAAGCTGTCATCGGATAAAGTACCGAACGTGAGATTGGCCGTAGCGAAAACTTTAAAGAACATTCCCGTGGGACGTAAGTATCCGTTGCTAATATCTTGAACCTAGGGTTAAGTTGATTTTAAAACGGAGAGTATGCGTTAAATCGCGTGATTTATTTTTCAGCGGATTGGTTAGACAGAAAGGAGGCAGAAAAAATCGAAGAAAGGCTCCGAGAAATGCGTTCAGATCCAGATAGAGACGTTCGAATATTAGTTGGCGGCGAGGAGAGTCCCACGCTTGATATACTGTCGGATAGTAAAACGGAACCATCTAGGAACATACTGTTTTAACAAATACAGACGAACCAAAAAGTACCATGTAAAAATGAGCTCAACTTTAAACGAACAGGAACGGAACAGAACAGAAGGAAAATGTACCATTTAGTGCATCTACATAGACAAAGGGAATAAAGTGCGATTTATTGTTGTCAACGACCAAGGGACCGACGTTTTCTGCGCCCTTTAGACTCTAAGTATCAACGGTCAAAAGACATTAACGCAGCTACGTAAGAGAGTGTGTGTGCGCGTGTTCTGAAAGGAGTTAACTGTATGCATGTTTAGTATTCGCGGGTATGTATGCGTTCACCATTGTGATCAATTTGTACATGTAAGTGGTCCCTTGGACGATATAACTAATTAAGCCGGATATAACTAATCGGAGATCCCGCCATCGACGAGTTCTCTTGTTCTTTGGTAAATGATCATAGGTACGTACTCCTCGGCGCCGTGATATACAGAGTATCCCAGAAAGTCGTGGTGCAATCGGCAGAGAAGTAACTCACAAGTTAAACGATAAGAAGAGGAACAAAAGAAACAACTCGTTTTATTTTTTTTACTTTTTTAACTTTGTGTCTCGCGTGTTTTCGTGCTGCGTCCCGTTCACTTACACCAACGTCGCCGTTAAACGGTTTGATCCTTTTACGCCTAGGAACGCCGCAGCGTATAAGAACCTATAGCCGAGTGTGAACTGAAATCTATAATACTGAAAAAAAGGTCAGAACGAAAGGAAACCTCCGTTACACGATGTATCGAATATCATTGGTAATCGTGTTATATTACTGTGATTTTGTTTACGCGCGATTACATGAACGAATGTGTACCGTTTCTCATGTAGATATGTAAACGTTTAAGTAATGCGGGCGTGGATGCTTGCCGACCTCCAAATGTCTAATGAATTGGAGTTCGTGAACATTTCGAAAATTCTCGGCGACTCGTCGAATGTTACTATACAAACGTGTGCGAATCACCGTTTTTACAATTAAAGAAAATGTTAGTTTATAAGCAACGATAAACAATACAACACCGCTGTTAAATAAACCAACATGTGTATAATAATGAGATTTCTACGAGTGTATAAATACATGCGAACTTTAGACAAGAGCAGACTGTAGACAAGAGGAAACAGAGTATCCGTTAAATTGAACAAAATTTGTACATTTTGTGAAATGACTGATAGCGTATGTTGATACTACAAGAATATTCGTGAGTAACGGGTTCAAACGTCTCCGTAATCGTTAATATTTTGTGACGATCGTTGACTAAGAGCAGATTGTCGTGTTGAGATTCGACTGTTTGTGAAAATAAGCTGCTGTGAACTTCTTACAAGCAATGAACATTCGTTACTTATGAATACGTGCGAAGAAAGCAAGAAAGAAGTTTTGTTTATAATATTCTGTATAATATATTGTGTATTTGGTAATGAAACGATACAAAAAAATACAGGCGATTTGATTTAACTTGACTGTATTTAATGCCTGCATCAGCCATCCCGAAGCTTTCTTCACTTCCAAGATGTCAAACAGAAACTCCAAGAATATACCACAACATGCTACAAGTGCGAGATCAAGTACCTTTATTTAGGGATATTTTGCGTTTTTCATTTTTATACATCAAAACGCGCGTTATAAATCTAAATATCGTTATATAAAATTACAACCTTGGGGTATACTTAAATAGTAATAAAGGAACGTACGTGTAGTCGCTATACTTCACGACATTTGAGTGTGGCCTAAATTATTATCAGAAAGCTTAGAATATACCGAGGAATTTTCCAGGTGGACAGGCTGGCAGTTGACAACTTTTTTCCTCCATCTCAGTCTCAGCGGTAGTACAATCATGTAAACAGTATCGCCACCTGATTTGGCGTCCTTTGCCACAGGTGACACTACAGCTACTCCAGTCTGTCCACTTACCCCATTTACGCGAGAATTTCTCAGACTGCCTACGAACGTTTTTCGATGCACCAGGTATAGTCTTCGCGACACGCTCTTTCGATGATCGCTTTTTCACCGCCAAATTTCCATTCGATCCCTTATCTCGTTTATGCTCCTTCGACTCACTCTTTCCCACTTTTTTATTAACCATAATCTTCGCCGTGGACGTCGGAATACATCTACGCACGACTTCAGACGTTCCTTTAAAATCAGCACAAGCAGACGTAACGTTCGAGCATAAGTCGTCGATTGCACGTGTTTCGATCTTCTCTCCCCTCTCGGCCATTTCAGCCTCATCGAAGCTCAAGTAATTTTCAAGTTCGTCCACCTTAATCAAAATTCAATGCTAAAGGAACAAATGTGAAGACTGATCGGTCAAATCATATCGCTATTACCTACTTTGGTCACCAGCCTCTTCGCTAGATCCTTCACTTCCTCGATAGACCGAGCAGCCCGATTATTCTCTGCCTTGTAATTCGTCGGATCGTCATCTTCGGCAGCGCAGTCCTTGTCCTTTTCAAATTCTTGGATATTTTGATAATATTGCAGTTCATCTTCTTTGTTGAAGAAACCGTGTTTCGAGGCCGCATTCCTATCCCTTTTCAAACGTATTTTGCTCTCGTCCCTCGTTGGGGGTGAGTTTCCGTTTTTCATTGTCAATGTATTCAAATCGTCGTTCGATTCTGGACTAGCTTCGAAACTTCTTCCATGAGAAATCAGCGAAAGTTGAAATCTACCGGTATCTTCATTATTTCCGGCAATAGTTTTCAAAGCAGTGTGTGTCGACAACACATCACGCGATTCACGATCTCTCTTGGACTCATTATCAACCGATTTCATCGGACTTACGGATCTATGGCGAAAATTGTTCTCGTTATTTGTCGCGGATGCTAGCTTTGACAATCTTGCGCGTGATTTATCGTCGTCTTTCGTTTCGCTGTTTTTTCTCTCGCGAACCGATCTCTGGCGATTCGTGCTCTTCGACCGAATGTTCTTTCGCGATCGCGTAGAACCTCCTTTCGAATCGTCGTGCTTTTTACTCGCGTGTTTCTTTTTCTTTTTTGATTTAGAGCTTCCCTCGCGACGGTCGTTTCTCGCCCTCCTTTTGAAACGCAACAAGTCCGCTTTTAAATCGGCAATGGCCAAACTTGACGGTTTTCTTTGATTCTCATCGTTCATGTACGATTCTCTTAATTTGTCGAATGTTTTCTCGTTATCGAATATTCCCTCCGTTTCAATTGCTCGAATACTTGCTCCTTTGGGACGATTGTTCGCGTAATATTCCCGCGAATTGATTTCTCGTTTCGCATCGAACGACGTGTCGTCGTCGTAATTTTCATCTATAGACTCGTACCAATTTCTAGGAAATGAATCAGCCAAGTCTTTCAAATAATTTTGTTGATCACTGATAGGAAAATCCAAATTCGGATCTGTTCTTTTCACCCGAACATGTGGCTTTAACGAATCTAGATCTTCGATGATGTTCATGAAATCTGGGCCATTGTAATCTAATAGGGTCCTAGTTTTTTCTATATTATTCGATGACGTATCTATTGGGTGATGTTCGTTGTCAGAAGCAGTACACAAAGTCCTTCGCTTCCATAAATAATCGATGGGAACTTCTGGATCGTATGCTTCTGGAAATTTTGATGATGTGTCATAATGGCTAAGTAAATTCCTCTCGTTGTTGTAAGTATCATCGATAGAATAATTTGTGAAAGGATTTTGAGTTATTGTATTCTTCAGATCCTTTTTGGGTATTGTTCTTGTGTTCTTAAAAATGTCAGCAGTACCTTTTGCTTTGAATGATGCAGAAATCGGTACTATGTGATAGTTAATAGAACGCAGTTGTTCGTCATTACGAATGCTACTGATAACGTTATCTTTTATGGTTATGGTAACAGAAGCAACTAACAAAAGGATTATGAGCACCCAAACACCTGAGCAAATCGAAACTTTCCGCATCACACGTGTTGTTTCACGTTGATTTACGTTACGTCATTCATAAGTAGTTTGTACATTACTTCATTGCAGGTTAATGTTCAGCAGGGATTAATTATTAAAATAATTCATTCGAGTAATTGTTACTTAGAGCTTTTACATCTCTTGCTCGTACGATTTCGTGAACATCGTTTCCAGTATAATATATCGAACCAATTATCAGGCATATTCAGACATTTCCGTTTCATTGCAACAATTGCTTTTTGTTAGGGATATTAGACACTACATCATGTAGAAAAATTTAATATTCAAGCCACAAAAATATGTTTTTTAATTATTTGTTTGTACTTTCTTACACTCTGTTGGTAACATTGTAAACGACACGGACGGTCTGCATCCCTTTATCATTCCAGCATCATTTACAACCTTACCAACAGAGTGCAAATAAATACAAATAAATAAATAAGAAACGTGTTCTTTTTTATGTTCTTGCCTCAATATTATATTTTTTAAACCATTGGGCACGAAGATCTATAAGATGTTTAATCCACCCTATCTCTCGTCAGTGATCCGATCTATTTTATCCTCCGTCGTTAGTGTCGGTATTCCTGATTGTTTCGGTAATTCAGTTTGTCGATAATAAAGATTGGGATAATAGTTTGATCTCTTTTCCAATTAATAAAAATGTAATAATAAATATTGAATTTTATTTTGTAAAAATCTATTTTTTGTAATTTGGAAACTTTGCATTTTTTATTCTTAATGATAGAGTAAAAAATTACTTTCCTAAAGACATGCCTTTCAATTTGATTACAATTTAAATGGTTTAAACAATAAAGGTATATTTGAATAAATATAAGTTATACTTTGTTGTTTTATTGCTAAAGAATGTTATGTTGTCTAAACAATTGAACACTACAACGATAGACAAAAGGTTAACCTTTTGCATTCCAGAGATGACTCTCAGTCGCCACTTGATTTGATACAGCAAAACTATCACGTCGAATAATTAGCATTTTAAATTAAACGATGTATTGCTGTATGAAATATTTAAATAAAATAACTTTGTTGCTTAACTTATCTGTGAATTATCTTTATTATCGTTAATTATCTATATCTCGTCAGAAAACGTTGAATATTTCCAATCAAAAAGTTTCGAGTGCAATTGGTTAAATCATACTTTTTATTGGGCGAAGAATTGAAAGACAGAATGTAAGAGTCAAATTTGTCTTTATTCACTGTACAATTTCTTAATTGCAAAAAGTGCAATGCCATCGAGCAACGGCTACGTTCATAGCAGTAATTGACTTTATCGCGCGTAGTACGAATTCATCTAACGCGCAGAAGAAACGCTTCATACAATATTATGTACACGGTAATAAAATATATCCATTTTTTTACACTTTGGAGTATTATATATGTACACTTTATAGTACTACATTTACATTTACATTAACATTTAAATACAATCATGAATACTGTCACCATTATCGATAACTGCGAGAATTAAAGGTATACTGCAGCGAAACAATGTCCGAAAAATGTTTCCGTGAAATTTGATTGATGCATTACAATCATCGTCAGTGTTTATAACAAGCAAGGACAAACTATTATTCCAAAATCTTCTCGGAAAGGCAATTATCGATAAAGGCAACCTTCAACGAATCACACAAATCAGGGAACAGCTCTGCCTTTTCGTGAATCGCGATAACTGTGCTTTTGACAATCATAGAAAATCACGAAACGAATTACAAACAGTAAGCAACAGGATGAAATCTGGTCACGACACTTTCTCAGCACCGATCTGCGGTAGCAACTTAATTAACATTAATTACAACATCGCCGCTGTGGAAACGCTTCAATCCTTCTTGTTTTTTTTTACAATTCTACAGCGTCTCGTATTTATACATACATCGTCGCACATGTTAGTGTCCGGGCCAAGGACAACGCTATGTTACATTTTACATATTGTGACATTTCGCTTATAACTACGGAACAGTAATTGTCAGGCAAGAAATATAACATCACATACAAGTACGTAGATCGGTGAATGAATCGGCCGAGTCGCAGGAGTGTTTTTCGATCGCGCAATCGAGTCTTGGAGGTTCATCGAAAGGTTCGAAGTTCTTGGACCGCAATGCGTATCGCGAGGTATCGCGATCGAAATTACATTGCTAAGGTAAGCGACCGTTTCCTGCGAAATTTCGTAACGATATATCTGATTTCAATTGATCGGCAACGCGGTTTTTCCACGCAACAGGAGTTACAACACTTACCACGCAATTTTTCACGTGTACATTGACACTAGTTTGACGCCAAATGAAACCTTAATGATAGTTCTTCGAAATAGATCAGCGGTGCTAAGTACTATGTAATTTAAGTAAAACATTTTAAGACTGCCAGGATAATGAAGGCTTTACGATAGCATAATGGGAACGAACATGCGAATTTTATCCCGATTCTCGTTCTCACGATAAATTAACACGTATCGTCGGCTAAACGGTAAGATATCAATTTCAGAACAGGTTTTAATCGAACCCTCAAGCACAGTCTTATTCCTCAAATTCTCAGTGCTGTTGGAACAACCCTAATCACTCCTCAATGTACTCGCCGGAGAAACGATTCGCAGTTTATCAATTGCACACGAACATCTATAAAATCACTTGTATGAACCAGTGTTCGCGTCCGCAGAATCAGTTCAATAGTCTCTATACTTGCGCGCTAAAAGACAAAAGTACTTTTCCACTAAGAATGTCTAAACTTCTAAAACTTTACGTTCACTGCCTCGTCTCATTGGACAGACCATAGCGCATAGGTGTCAAACATTTAGCTCGTTGGACCTGTGAGTGAAAAGCATTAACCTTTGACTTCTTTATTCTTTCTCAATCTATAATCCCCAGAAATTAATCTTGACAGCCAATTAAAAAATGTCTGTTTCATATAAAAAGATCTGTAATTTTAATGTTCTCTGCCCTAGTGATTCGATTAAATCGCTAGCCTAAACACCAACTGCTAATAATGTATTAACCCTTTGAATATTGTTGGCGCCTTCGCTCAGAAAACTTGCATTTGTCATACTGCAGGCGGTTACAGGCGCTTGGATAGTTTCGCCGTTCTCGGCGTGCGTCGCGACCGAATTCCTACCGCACGGTGCGTCTCAAACTCTGCCGTAGTGAAAGGGTTAACACCGAAACGTTGGACACCTATGCCACAGCGGTTCGAGCCGAGCCCGGTTTATCCGAAACGCAGTCGAGCCGCGAGTCCGCGCTTGAGATTCATTATCACGGCAGCGGCGGTGCACCAGAAGCCGCGGAACAATCGAACCGGCTGGCGTAGCTTCATTCCACGGGCATTTTTCCGCTGTGGGAACGGGCGTCGGGTGGACGGCGGGTAAACGGCGGCGGCGTCAGCGATTTTACCGGTAATTCGAAAAATGCATAGGAATTAGCGGGAGCGGTATAAGAGGAGGCCGCTGGATAAGAGACGTTTCGGTGAAGATGGGGACAAAGGTATTCGCCACGGGCACGTAGATGCGTGAGCCTGTGCGTGCTGCGGGGAACGAAGGGAGGGAAAGGGGAGAGACCGCGAGAGAACGACCGGGTACAGAGGGAGAGGAGCGACGGCGAGGTGTGCGGGTCGCCAACACGTATCTCGATATCTCACGGTTCGATCTCCGCGCGGCCCAGCCGCCCGTATATTTACATGTATAATTTATATATCCCATAGCGGGGACGGGAAAGTGGTGTGCGCCCCGCTAGGGCGGGTCCTCTCGCGACTATCCCTCGGACCCCGAGCCGCTCGAGCGCCCTCCGTCGGCCGGCGCTCGTCTGCGAGCCGAGAAATTCGCGGGAATCCAACCGCACGAATTCTCACGATCCTCTTGTTAATGGCGATTTAAGTACCGCGGCTTGATGAACGAGAATGCGTTTTCGGAATGTCGGGGTTGTTCGCGCTGGTTAACCGGTCGTTTGTATATCCCGCCGCGTGATCCGACCGTGCCTCCTACCTTCCTAATTCAGTTACCGAAATATCCCCCGAACTGTATTATAATATCTCTTTTGGTACGATCGCGATACACTCGAGAGTGCGATCGCTTTCCAGAAACCTGAATTCGCAGTGTCAGTCTCGTCCATGGACGTCCGGGTCTCGACCTCGCGATTCCCGAATTCGTTCTCCTGGAACACGAGGGCCGGGCGTCTCGGCGACGAGGATTTCAGCTTGTTCCGACGCGGAGTATCTCCGGTGCACGCGTGCGAAGATTTACGGCCCACCTTGTACAGATCCCCCAGTAACTTATCGAATGAAATTAAATCGGACTAGGCTTCATTAGGATCGACAAGCTTGAAAACATAAATCCCGCTGCGAGCCTTGATTTACGAAGCTTCTAGCTTCGTCGTAAAAAGAGCTTCCACTGGAGAAGCGGATTTTTCACGGGCGCCGGCCTGCCAGCGAGAAGTGTCAACGTACGCTACCCGGCAGAACGCTCCGCGCTACCTTCCCATCAGTGGGGCTTGTTTTTGCGCATACATCGCCGGTTATAATTAACTACACACAAGCCTCCGCGCTTCGTCTCCTCGGGGTTTTCTCAGGGCCTCTCCTAGGATACCCCGAAGCTTCGACATAAATTTCTCTGCGCAGCTGCGAAACGGCCACGGCCGATACACCCCGGCCCGCAAATGCGGAAGACGCCCGTAGAGCCAAGAGAGACGGAGAGAGAAGCGCACCTTAATTAAGCTCGGCCGACCAACGAATTCCGTAATACGTTTCTCGTTCGCGTAACACGGGCCGCGATAAGAGGCCGCGCGGGCGCGCGGTCTCGCGCGTTCGTGGGATTTTTTTCAGTGAAATAATGCCGGGTCCTCGGCCCACCGCGCCAGACCGGGTCCACGTTCTCCCTCCTTCTCCCTGTATCTCTCTCTCTCTCTCTTTCCCTATTGCCATTGTGACCGCAGGGCCCGCAATTAATTATTTGCCGTGGCCGCGAGGGAGTGCATTGTTGCATCTGTTGTTGCACGCTCCACGATCCCGGCCGCGCGCAAAACCGGCGGAGCTGTGAATGATCCTGCGGAAACGGTTTTTGGCGAACGGGACGCCGCGCCGCCGATTCTTTGCGGCCCCACGATCGCAGCCGGTTATTTATGCGCTCGAGGTGGCCCGGCGTAATTTACGTCGGCTCACCGGGATACGCGGACAATTAAGAGAAAAATGCAAACCCCGGGTTCGCTGGATTCCGGGCGGCGCCGTTGAAAAATTGTCGCTGGGGCTCGAGGATCTAAGAATGCTTGTGCGATGTTTTTCACGACTGCTCGTCGGAATTGTTTTGTCGTTTGATGACCGGGTGAATTGGAATATTGTGATCTCTCTTCGATTTGGAGCGTAGTAATTCGATTACGGATGTTTGTGGGAATATTAACTTTTGTCGTTTCATTTTTGCCGAAACTGGAGTCAAGTGGATATTAGCTGACGCTGGTAAATGTTTCATGGAGTTGAAGGATAGAAAGATCGTAGTGAATGTCGTTCGGTGTTGCATTACGATGGAGGTGAGAATATTCGTTACTGGCAGAGATAATGAATTTTAATTGGCGGTAAAATTTTAAGCGAGATTTATGTGGAAGGATAGCAGGAATCCAGTTTACAGCACTGGGTTACCGGATTTCGAAAGTGTTCGGCAGGCGTGGACGGGCACAGCGCAGGTGAGACACAAATGAAAGACGTGAATGTGGGAAGCGGCAGTGAATCCTCGCGGCGGAACGTCTCCACGAGTTCGTGTCCTGTCGCTGGAACAATCGGGACTGTCCGAGGGAAGGTAATTAAGAGAACACGACGGCGACGATTAAACGAGTCCTGCCGAATCGGGTGAAACGAATTAACTCCGACCGTCGCGGACGGGGTTCGAAGATAAACGATTGAGAGCCGCGAGAAGCCCAAGGTTCCTGTTTAACGATTCAGTGACGAATACCTTCGCAGATGCTGCGAAACACCTCGGCAAGTTCATTTGAATAACACTCGCCATTCGTCTTAAACTCGTTAGGGCTCAGTCGGTTAGCCGTCACTCGCTTTATTTAACCGCGCGCACTGCGTTTTATGTGTTTATAACAGACACGTACGAACGCCTGCAACGCGATTAAATAAAATCCCCGGTGGAAATACTGTGAATGTCTCGGATTGCTTTCGATTCGATGAAAACTCGATGAGACGAGGTGGAACAGTTATTTTCAACAAAGTTATCGGACACGACTGCCGAGTTAATCGAGGCCAGATGTAATTTTGTATAAAAGATACTTCGAAACCCGGCGAACTTTTTGCGAATGATCTTCAGAATAATTCATTAAGGGCATAAGAAATAACAAGTTGTTATTTCATAAATGCAGATCGTAAGAATTAATGACTTAATAGAGCCGTTGCGAGCCAAGAGACTCAAACGCGCTAACATCGTTCGGTAATTTCAACGCGTGGTAATGACACATCAGGCCCGCGACCATTAAACCGCGCTGTTCGGGATCGAGTATTCACTAGCGAATTAAAACCTTCTCCAATGCGACTCGAGACGCGAGAAAAAAGACGGCGAAATTGCAGAAAATCATTGCAAACAGAGAAAAGGGAAGGAAGCTTCGCTCGTGTTGTGGAAAAGAAGCCTATCATTGGAATAACAAAACGCGAAAGCGGTGGACACCGCCGTGGGCGATGACCGGTAGCCTCGAAACGTCAAATTATGGAAAACCTGTTCCACGAAAACGACTTCATTCGCATCGGTATTGCATGTTGCCGCTGCTTTTGCCTGGCAACGGTGCACCTTACCATTCCGCGTCCGTGAACGAACTGATTAACGCCGGTAGCGGTCGGATAATGTTCGGTGATCCATCATTTAAATGTTCCTGATACCGTGTTGCAGTAAGATAGGTCGGGATTCTGATTGGTTAGGTTATTACGATCCGATCAGAACCGACTGGCAACTAGAAACAGTTCCTAGGATGACCAATTCCGCGAGAGACTGCTGTAATTTGCCTTTTCTCGAAGCTGTTAGAACATGGAAGAAGCTGTAACTGATCTGTGCCAGCTGATCCTGATCGGATGATAATCTCCGGCGGACCATTACCTGAGAAACATGACTATTAGACATTTACACGTGACATTTTCTGTTCATGAACCGCGCCGTGCGTTTCTTTACGCAATTCTCGCTAATAAATGCGCATTGACGACTTGAATGAAAGAAAAAAGGAATACGTCGGAAACCTGTACCGCTTCGCGGTGAACGAGCACGGTTGCGAAGTGATCGTAACGGCGACACCGTAGCTTGCAATTTGGTCATGGTGGCGTTCTATCGGTACCATTTTCCGAATTCTTCTCACGAGAATCGCGAATCGTTCCCTCGCGAAAAGAATCGCGATCCTTCGAGTATGGCACTACTGACGGGAACTGCAGAACGCGTTTCCACTGTTGTTTCTCGCGTTGCTATCGAGGACACCAGACAGTCTGTTCGACGTTTAACTAACTGGCTCGTAACTGCTCACTTTTTAATCTACAGTTCACTAGATCTCACTTGGAACGTACGAACGTCACCTCATCGCGGACCGTGAATCATTCCTGAGTCTTGCAACTTCAGTCTTCGTAGCTTGTTTCTTCAGCAACTTGATCGCGCATCTCCGAACCACGTTTCTTCACTGAATACTCTCGTCACGATCGCGTGACGAGGTACAGAAACGCTTTGACGTGATCGACGAAGAGGTTTGCCCAAAACTGTTCACTTTCTGGTCCTCCAGGCCAGGTCCTTCAGGGGATCGAGGTTGTCTTAGATTTTCTCTAGGGAGCCAAAGTTGCTTTAGATGTAATCCGATGGCACCGAACTCTCGTTTATCGCGGCCAGTCGATACTGCGGCGTCTCCAGACCCTGCTGGTTCACGTGGAGGTTCGTGTTGCTGTTGGTGGACGCCGCGGCCGGCATTTGCTGGTTCGCCGAGTTCGAGCTGAGGTCGCTGTAGTACGCGCTGCTCGGCGCGCTGCTTAGTGTCGGGCCATCCGGTTCCGCGTCGCTTCCGGTGTACGCTGTATTCTGGTACGACGGGTGCTCTCCGTTCCTGCTCCCGATCCTTAGCTCCTGATGATGATGATGATGGTTGTGGTGATGGTGGTGGTGATGATGATGCTGCAGTTGACCCGGCGGCACTGGTGTTGACGGGCCGTTCTCGTACATCTCGTAATCCGGTTCTTGTAACCTGAAATGATCGGATCACGACGTTAGACGGCGTCCATCGATCGGCTGTCGACTATCAAGTGTGTTAACATTTGGGACTGAGAGGATCTAAATGTCATTAGCGGTTCCATAGAAACAAGTTCGACATACCACGAAGCTTCGAATAAGATGGATGCAGATTTTTCCGCATTAATAGTCTAAGGATAAAGATTTTTTGCGAGGTGAAGGTAAAATAACGCAAGTCACGTATTCGGTAGAAAGAAAATTGATTAATGAAACTGCCGCTTGGTCTACATAAGGATTTAATTAGCCCGAGTGCAACGGTCGGGGATGCATACTTCAAAGTTTAAGCAGCGATCCTGCGAAAGTGAAAATGTGTAACTAGATTATGAGTTTCACGCGTTTATGGGGGACATTATAATCTGGAGATCAATGTAATAAAAAGTTTAGTGCAGTTTAATGGAGTCTTTATTTGATTAACGTTGAACTTTTTAATAAAGGAACCGTACGAAGTTATATCGAATAGGTGTCCTCGTACTTATGAACGGGAGTGTATGTGGAATCAGGTTTCTAGTATCTGCCTGATGGACAGGTTTGCACGTATCTGAATAAATGCATGAGGCAAACAGATATTAGACGATCCGGATTGTCTGTTCCTCTTAATTATATACGATCGAGTCGCTGGAATGCACATCGACGACATGATTATTCCTGCCCTTGTAACGGTGAATTTTAACGAGTCCTGTTTCCCGTAATGTGAAGCTTTTACGCGTTATGGGGACGACGGTCTAGAGTGGCCGCGTCTGGTTATCCTTTGCCGTGCGAAATGGAGTTAGATGGTTTTTTGTTAAAGCTGGTTCCGATATGAATACTGCTCAAATCTCTGCGGTTATCATGTACGAATGATTATTGCTTCCCAACATGGACCTCAGCATTACTAATTGGAAACACTTAGACGCGGAGTTATCAAAAGCGAGAAGAGTGAAACGTTCTTCCGTTTGCATCGGGCCACGGGATATATACACGAAAAAGATCGCGCTGCAACGATAACGACAACTTTTTATCAAAACACCGTCGGCTAAAAGTTCCGAAATCGCTCGCCGATTGTCTACGAGATTTTACCTCCCGACGGAGTTCCTCTTAATTCAGACTTTATTATTAGAAATCTCATTACTCGTGTCTTTCTTGCAAACGGATATAAACATTTACCACTGCTCCGAAGAAGCCCAAACATTCAACCGGTTGCGCGCGAGAAGCCGTCGGCACGAACTAGCGGATTTTACGTTTATAGGAAATGAAAAAGCGGAAAAACGAGCAAACGAAGTAACGTTAGACACGAGTAACCCGCAACGATACCATCTCGAGCTATGCAGTCATAGCTCTAACGCTGATTAAAGAAACAACATACGAGATTAAAGATCGATTTTAGTTCGAGCGTATTCTCCGTAGAGGGCAAAACGAAATCCAAACCGTAATTGGCCGTGCAGACGCCATATTATCGACACACAATCAACGGTATCGTTGCAACAGAGAAAAGAACGAAGAAAAGCAGAGACGCGCGAGTACCGGTCGACCGATTCGGAATTATTAAAGCGTGATGCTTCGGAGATTCAGCGAAGGCGTGTTCACGATGTTCTCGGCGGCCGCAAGATGGCCGCGACGCCGCGCGCACACAGAGAACCAGCTCGGGCAGAAGCCGCGCACGTCGAAAAACTTAATTACGGGGACTAATTTACCTTTTACTGTGCCGGGTACGTAGCGTGTCCCTCTGCAGCGATCCGTCCTCGTTGCCTCCGCCGTAATGACGATGTAACCTCGCGGCGTCCAGCTCGTGGTACTCGTCGTCCTGGCCGCCGGAAGTTGTACCGTACGTCGAGCTTCCTCTCATTTGTAGCTGGAGATCGCTAGCGTAGCTCGCGGCCTGAGAGTCCAGTTCTGCGTAGAGGGCCTCGTCCGTTTGCATGTGGGTGTAGTGGTTCTCCACGGGCAGATTCATCGCCCGTCTGTGCTGCGGAAGCGACAGAGGCGTCGTGACGACTCCTGGCGTACCGCCGCCGCGTCGTGAGCCAAGCCAGGACCACACATTGTGCCCTTGAATCAAATTCAAATCGCAACGTTCTACATCCCTCTCGTTTCGTGTCTCGTAAATAGTCTTCGACGGGAATGGTTCGCTGACGTCTTCGTCGACTGTTCTTCGATGAAGACGTTCTTAAGGGTAGACAGGGATTTCATCTCTTTTAACGATCAACTAATGATAAGCGACTGTCCTAACTCTCCCCAAATCAGTACGATTACGTTCGATCGCCCGTGAGTCTTAAAATTCTTCGGAAGTGTTCCTTAACGACCACACATACCGGGGCTAGGCGCTACGTCGTGATAAGGCGGCAGCTTGTCCAACTCTAGGGGCGGCCGATCTGGTATGACGGCCACACCGCCACCAGCCCCGGCTCCTCCGCTCGGACTGCCGGCATCCTGGCCGTTCGTGTCCTCGACGCCGACGCCGCAGCAGCCTGCTGTAACAGAAACAAAAAGAGGGTTCAGCTCCCACGTGAATCTCAGCCCCGGAAAATCCGTTGGCGAGATCGTACGCGAAAGTCGTGCTCGAGTTTCATCGGGTGCGGGTCGAGCCGGCCCACGGATCGAGACGAAGCTCGTGAAGTGCCAGGTGATCTCGTATAGAGAATCCTGTTACGTTAGAGCCTCGCGTCTACGTGTGGACGTGCGCGGGGCCATTGAAGTGTACTGGGTGTCTTCGAAAGACGCCCCAGAAATTCATCGATAGCCGGTATTCTTTAAATCGAAGAAACAATTAGAGCTGCAGCTCAGTCCTCTTTGAATGTATCATCAGTTTCTATTCGAACATCGTTCCAACCGATTCGGAGATACCTTTGCATCTTTCTCCTATGATATTTACTACATCTACTTATATTCCTCGTACATTCCTCGCGTTCCTCTTTGCAACAGAGATACTGGATTAAGCACACGCTGCTTATCTAATCTTATCTCTCCGCCGGTTCCAAAACCGTCAGAACTGACGGAAAAATTCACCGATCGTAAACCTTCGGCAAGCACCAAACGATCCCAGTCCCACTTCCCAAACCAGTTCCAGGTCGCCGAGGTAAATACTCGGCATTCGGGAACACCCAGTATACGGCACGCGGGTAGGTATCCGAATCACCGCATTATGACATAAACCCCCGTGTGCCGGGTGAAAGAGAGACGCGGAGAAATGAAAAAGGAGCAAAAAGAGAAAAAAGAAATCCGGCCGTTTTCTGTATGGCGGCATTGTGGGCCCGTCATCGTGCCCGTCACGGCTCTCATAGAAATGTGGCACAGAAATTTTAGGGTGGCAGGGTGGAGTGGCGGCGGCGGAGGGGCAAGAAGGGATGGAGGATATGATGGAAGTAACGTGGCGAAGCGGTGGGAGGAGAAGAAAGAGGGAGCACGGAGGGCAGAGGAAATAAAAGGAATTCGGAATTCATAGATCAGAGAAGCCGCCCGGCCGGTAAGTAGGCATGAGAATGCCGCGAGTAAAAAAAACGAGATTATGGGAATCCCATGAGGCCGGGTAGTGTCTCTCTTTCACATCGTCACGCGCGGCTCATAACCAGCGCACGTACGGTCGGCTCGCGTCCTTCCCTCGTCTGAGGGCTCACGACGTCTTGCCCACCGCGTTGGAGGCAGCGAGACGCGCGGACCTCGCCGGCTGTCACTTGCCCGAGAGATAGAGGGACTGGTTCTCGTTTTATCACCGCTGCCCCTTGCGCGGGCTAGGCGAGTGCGGCACGCAGAGCCCGCGACCGGTACGAGGCATCCGCGGTGCCACGCCGTGGCCACGGTCTAGACGCTATTTTCTTCCCCACCTTCCGAGAAGCTCGCGAGGGTAATCGCTGATGCGCTCTAACGTCGCGGAATGAAAAGCAGGGATGACGTACCCGAGGAGAAATTTAATTCCGCTGGCTTAGCGGCCGGCGTGCCTCCGCAGCCTCCCTTGTCTCACCCTCCGCCAGCGATGTACCACTCACTCTCGGTGTATTTATAACAAGACGTTACACTGCAATTTACATAATTGGGATCTATGCAAGACGTCCGCGGGGATTGCCTCGGTAATGGACGCGAGCGACTCCGCCGGTCCCGGCCGGGACGATTTTCACGCGCTCGCGCGCACGGGTTCATGTATTTTAACGAGGTCCTATGATTATCGGACCGTCGGGCCTTGCCAGCAGTTTTTCTCGGCGGAGCAACGGTGATGTCCCTTGTGTCAATAGAGATTGCAGAGATTTGTCCCTCGTTACGTGGGAGATAATTGCCGGTTCCGAGAGCCAGTGCCGGTCGGGATCGAGGCCAATTACCGGTTTCCGATCTCTCGCGGATTTCAATTGCCGGTGACATCTTCTGGCTCGCGCGACCCTAATCAACCTTCTATTCAGAGCGTGACTCCGGGCCCCGGCGCGGTGCTTCATCATGGCGGGAGCGGCGTCGCGCGACTTCATTTGCGCCGCGACTGCCTAGAAGTCGGACCGCAATCGATTACGTCCACGAGCGTGGTGTAATCACGTTATTTATCCGTCGGCTGGGGAACTTCGGCATTCAACTGGCCGCGGCGCACGTACACGCTTGGCGTCCAACGATTTAGCATTCCGTGGCAAGCGTTACCGGTCGTTTATTGCTATCGTAAACAAGACGGTGCCGATTTATCGACACGCAGCCTCGCCGATCGTTTATAATTGCGTGTCGAATGGTCGCCGGTATCCCGGTGGCCCGTTTCTCTTCATTGCCGGTTTCTTCCGAAAGTTACCAAATGCGTATTATGATAACGTATTTCATCATTTGTTCGATAAACTGGAACTTCCCGTGGAAGAATGCCTTGAATACTTGAGCTTCGTAAGCTGTTGTTTTCCTCTTTAACGAGTTCACTGCGGAATTAGCACTTATTGAATCAAGCAGGAACCGGGAATTCATTGTACAGATGACATCATTTTTTACGATACTTGAATCGAACCGAGAGTCCTCGTAGAATCCTCGACTGTCCACCATCTTGAAACGGCACCAACGTTCCCTAGTACCGGTTTAATCGTTGCAAACAATGTATCTCGCCAGAAGACAAACTGTCACGGGGATTCCCGCCGGCTATCGTTCTCAGCGTCGACGGACCGTGCCCGTTCAACAGTAGGAGGAAACCACGCACGAAACACAGCGTGGCACGCGGTTCCACCGTGATTACGCCATAGTTCCCACCTACCAGGTCCAGGTGAGGTAATCGGATCCGTTCCTTTTCCAGGCTGTCGCGTCGCGTCGCCCTTCGGTGGACGCGTTAACCCGCGTGATTTGCCGGATTAGATGGTTTGAATATTAATTGGTGGACCGATGCGTCGGCCCTAGGCCTAGGGGAACACGGGACGCGTGAAAATCGTGCGGCCTGCTCTTGCGCAGCGGGGCGAACCGTTCCGCTCCGTGGCCGAGAAACACGAAGACACGAACGGATTCTGTTTCCTGGCGGGATCGCGTGGTCCCGGGACTCATTCACGGCGACCCCGATCCGTTTTTCGGTGTCGTTATGTCGGAACGATTCTCGGCGAAGCGAGAAAATTATACGGCCCGCTTCAAGTTTTTTGTGGAATTCCCTGGGGATAAACTCGTTGCCGCGCCGCGCTGGATATCCTTTCATCGACGACTCGTAGCTTGCCTATACTTCGGTGATTTCGATGTTTCGAACCTTTCGCGAGGGGCAGGAGATCGGTGATTGGGTTCGATCGAGCATTCTCGAAAAATCTGTTCTTTCGATCCTCGCACAACCGTCATCGAGGCGAAAGCGGAAGGTTCTGGCCTGAAGATTTGGGGCAGATGGAGGTAATTGCGGAGAGAATGTAAAGTGTGGTTCAAAGTTATAGATGAAAGTATAAGTTATTAAGGCTCGATAAATCCTTGTGCAATTCAGTGAGTATGAATGTTATTGAATTTCTACAATTTAATTGTACTGGTTATAGAATCGCACGACAAATCAGTGATATAACAAAGAATTTGTTATAGCAATAAATGTAACGATTAAATAGATTTAACACCGGCTACCAATAAAAAGCTACCTGGGTATTGATTCCGGTAGCGGCTATCGACGACAGCCCCAGCCATGATATCCAGTTAATTGCTGGCTATTAGCGACAGCTTACTGAAGAATTCAATGCGCTGCTGGGTATCAATAACAGTCCAACCGACAAATAAGTTCACCATTAATTTCAAACGAAGAGCTACCAAGGAAATAAATTTTCTTCGACCATTAAGTGTCCACCTCGGAAAAATAGAACCAACCCTAAAACACTAGGGTCTGCCACATATTATCAAAGCCTAGATTTAAAGCCGATTACCCAACACTTTCGATTCTATACTACCTGCTGAAGAATCACCTCCATTTAACGACGGTAGTAGTCGGAATACCGCTTTCTCGATGAAATAACGCGCCCTCGGAGGCCCCTGCTCTGCCTAGCCGGGATCGGAACGCGTAAAAAGCTTGTAAAGAATATGCGTGCATTCATCGGGTGCACGCGATCCCGTCGTTGACTCTTTCAGGGTGCAGCAGCTGATTCGGCATATCGGGCGGAGGAACGCGCGATAAGCCGATTAACGCATTCGATTCACCTATTCTCGCCGGCTCTCGAATCGCCATTGTGTCCCGTCGATCGTACGAGAACCCCGGCGTGCACGGCGCGTCCCCGTCCCTTATTTTTTATCTCTCTTATTTTCTGTTCCACGCAACAGCCTCTTTCAGCCGTCCATTAACGCCTCTCTTGTCCGCCAGCATTCGCGGCAGTGATTCTCGCCGCGTAGCATGTAAGCTTCGAGCGAACTTTCATTAATTCCTCCGCGATTCTTTCCCCGCTTCTCTCCCTTCCGCTCCACCCATTCGCGCACGCACGCGTTACGAAATTGCTGGTCCCTCAAATGCGACATCGTTCCCGGTTTATCAAACCCACCGATGCCTATCGTTTAAACACAGCCTTTCCAAGCTGAATTCCAATCACCCCGGCGCGACTATAATTTCGGCCGCTGCGGCGTTTATAGAGACGAATGAACGCAGCCGGGGAACGCGAGTGAGGCTCGGTTCCCGTGTAATTGATAGAAACAACGGCGAACGCGAAGACGTTCCGGATGCTGGCGCGAGAGCGTTCTCGCGCGAGTGATCTAAGCCGCTTTGAACGCGGATAAGGTTGGACCTAGTCCCAATGATCCTTCGTAAGAGGATGAAACTATTATCGTTATACACGGATCTCCGCAAAACCATACAACTGCCCTGGAGAAAAATATTCGTGAAAAGGGGAAAGACGATAGAAATACTTGGATAAAGTATGGTGAAACTTTCCGCGTACGAACACCGGAGGGAAGCACGCACTGATCTCTAGGCTGATCCAACAATACCCTTAACAGGCTGAACGGTACAGTTGAATTCGTTCCGGGGAAAGATACCGTCGATTAAATCCGCTAGCAGAATCCAGCGCAGACAGGTTCGGCGCCAGGGAACGATCAGGATCTATCGAGATCGATCACGAGGTCTCGGTGTGAAGGGCACTTAAGAGGCAAATCGTGGATCCGTGGAGATCGACGAATGAGTCGAGGGTGATTCAGTAAAACCAGTGTTGGATAATTAATTCGGGTGACCCTTGTATCCCAGGTAACTCGCCCTCCTACCCCTGAGTCCTCTGAGTTCAGGCTTCCACGGCTCTCTCTCTCCCTCCCTCTGTCTTTTCCTCTTTAATCTCTCTCTCTCTCTATCTCTCTCTCTTTGTCTCTCTTCACCTCCCCGTTTCCCGCCGCCAGTTGGTTGATCGTATCGAGCCGCGGGTGACTTTAAATCAGAAAGTTAATTAGACGCGTTTCACTGTCCTTTATGTCGCCCGTCCGTCGCGTCGCCCCGGTACCCTTTACGTGCTCCCGAGCTGCGCTGGTAGCACTGCTGAACGTGTGTACGTATATACACAGGTACATACATGCATATAGCCGTGAGCGGCTTTCATTATGCGAACTAATTAAACTCCAATCGACGCTGACACTCGACGCCACGACTCTACTATGCTTCTCGTTTGCACCGATCGGCGCGGTACGTCGCGAGCCTGTGTGAGGCCCCTGTGTCTCTTCACCCCGGGACACCGAAGGCTGCATGAGAGACTCTCTCTCTCGGCGTTGGCGGACGATCGAACGACATCCGGATACGTCTCCGCGAACCTTGAGAAGAGGAAATGGCAGGAACGGGGACGCGTCTCGTGTCGCTCGGCTGTACCTTTGAGAATCAGATCGATCCGGTCGCTTAGTCCCTGGGAAATTAAGGTTTACGGTTGCTGGAAATGCGAAGCGGTGGATGTTCAACGTTAAATTGGACGATTACTTGGTATTTTTGCCGCGAGAACCGAGAGGGAGACGCACGTTTCAGTTTTTCTTCGAGAATAAAAATTCTTGTTCCAACTGAATTTTCTGTTTTGAATATTGATCGATTCGATACTTGGTCAGGTTTCATGGGAGTGTCTTAACAGTTTCGTATCGGTAAACACTTGGACAGTAAAGGGATGAACAAAGGAAACCTTTAGCTTTGAAGTGTCTATAATTAAGGTTTATGTAAGAAATATGATTTTCATAGGGTACGCGATAATCTCAGAAGATCCCTTTTACCGGCGTTTCCGTAGCGGCACACGTGGCGAGCCCTTTCGAGCACAGATAAGGTTTCAGGGAATATTCACAAAAGGGAGTATAAAAGGAATTATTAAGGGGCGGATATCATATTTTAACGGGCTGCGAGGGAAGGATAGAATAGATGGAACCGATATCCCGCTAGGGGCCCGGCATAATTATGAATGATTTCGAATATAATCTGTCAGCGTTACGGCTGCACAATCTCGACACGCTTCGATTGGCATGTCCATTGTACCAATTTCGTGTAATTGGACCATAATTATTCAACCTATACATTACCGGTGGCATGACGCTTATGTCTTCGGGTCTCGAATTCCATTCGACTGATCAACGGTGGCGAGAACGTTCGGAATAAATATCCATGTCTATTTATAAGATTATTTTCTTCCAGGGAAATGCACGCATTAAATTGGTTTATGTAATTGTCGTGCGGCCAATTTCGTTGGCCATAAATTTTAATCTGACAAGGCGGCAGTTTTATTGTGTTTCGAAAATAAACGGGTAAAAACGTAATCGTACTGATAGAGGCCCTGTAATAATAGCCGCGCGTATACACGCCTACATTAACCGTAACCTCGATAAGCAGCTTACGGATAATCCTATTAGCTGTATTAATAAATGCAATTCAGAACAACTACGAAAGGAACCATAAGAACCCCGGGTTTATAATAATCTGGTAAGATTTTCTTACCTCTGCCGCCAGCGCTCTTCATCCTGTAACATAAAGACGAATGAATCTATTAGAGACGGAAAATATCATCGGCTGGTTCGTAAGGAAGATTGTTCAAAGCAAAGAACGCTTTACCAGAGAAAGTTTTACAGAAAAACCAAATATTCCAACGATAGCATAGGCCGAGATCATCGAAGCAATCACCGATAATCTTTCAAACGTCACGTCTCGGACGACCTCTCAACATTTAGAACTTCAATGAATAATTCGACTGTATTTAGACAAACATTTGCTCGATTAAAAGAATTCTCGCGCAAAGAAGCATTGGTAACCGAAAGAATGCCCTGCAGTCTTATCGAGAAACGAGTATACCATGTACTACGTAAGCATAATAACTGCTTTATCGAGCAGTTCCACGAGTATAAGAAAATTCCGCGAGATGGTCATCTAAAGCCGCTCATCCGACGTACATAGCCAGGTATCACTGGCCGTTCAAGTGCAAATGCGGTACCCGGCCATTAGAATCGCTGTGCGAGGGGTATGGCGTTCGAGAAAAGTTCGCGTTAACCGGTGCACTGAATACGGGTCTTTGTCTCGATCGTCGGAGGAAGCGGATCGCTATAAAGATCTGCCTGATTCCTGGTCATAGTGGAACGAACGGTCCGCGCTGTTGCGCTGTCCTCGGCGCAACGCTTTCACGAGATCTTTCCTCCGTCTTCCCATTTCGTTCTCTTTCTTTCTTTCCCTCTCTCTGTGTGTCCCGTTCTCTTTTTCTTCCGTTTGTTGCATCCTCCTGGGTTTTTTGCGCTGTCACGAGGCTGGGATTCAAATCGAGCGATCTAGTTAGCAACCGGTTCGCCCTCCTTATTACGGATCGGTCCAGCTCGATTTTGATGCATTGCGGGTAGGCGGGTAATTTAAGAGAATCGATCCGGGTAGCCAACGGCGGGAGCGAGACCGACTGACTGGCCGGCCGGCCGGTTAAACCGCGATCGTTTCGCGGATCGGCCTGATCGCCGATCCGTATCGAGATGCATCACCGCACGGTTTCCTCTTTGTATGGATTTCGAGAAGCAATCTCGCGGAAACCGTACCGCGCAGGTGTTTGCCCTCTCGTATTTCAATTTGAGATTCCGCGATCGAACAGATAAATCCTCTATCCGCGGTCGATGATTGAATTTGATCGGCCGGGTTCGGTTGTAGTGTGTCCGTTCAGGAATTGGGTTCCTCCGTGCGCGATTACTTCATTACTTCGTGGATGGGAATATTATTCTCGTTAGGAACACTTCTATGAATGTAATTAAGACAGTTTGAGAGAATCTTTGGATCGAGCAAATGCTGACGAAACTGGGATGCGAGAGTCTTTTACTTTTTCAGACATGATTTTTTACATAAGATAATTTCTCCAGTCTCTATGGGTAAGAGTATAAGATAGAATAATATTATAATATAATAATTAGCATCACACTTTTGCCATCGGAATAATTTTCTTGATCGAGAGAATGATCTGTTATACTAACCTCCGGCAGTGCAGAAGCGTCACCATCACCACCGCGCCGATACCCGCCGACACCAGGGACACTATCACGAGGGTGAGCACCCACCCCAGTTCTCCAGGTGCTTCTGCAAAGGAAAGAAATCGGTATTAACATAAATAATCGTTAAAAAGGCAGCAACCGGAAAGTACTAATAGATATTTGTCGGATAATGTACTTCAGCCTGAGCTGTTTAAAACCTGGCGACCGAATAAAAATTACAGCGATAGTAAAACACTGGGCCGCGGTGCCATTTACGCTGTTCGTTTCCCTAGGCCATAATATTGTAAACGATCGAACATATACTCCCATGCCGGTGTATATAAATACTATAACTATAATGAAGACACTATAAAACCTCGATCACATTAATTCACGCCCGTTCCGGCGGTCGTAGCTGGCATTCCTAAAACTGAAATACCCTTTCGATAGCGCCATCATGTAAGTATATGCATACTCAATTAATAAAAAATGAAAGATTTCACACAGGGAACGACGGTGTCCCGCAAACACGAGAGGACTACTTCTGAACGTTACCGTGGGCGTCCCGCTGCGGTGGATACCGGGGTAACAGTCCCGGATAAATTAGTCGGCGGTTGGTCGCGTGTTAAGTTCGCGGCAGCGTGAATACGCCCGATAATTGGGCCGCGGTCGCGTTCACCTCGTCCTGTATCCGCGCAGCGGGACGCCCGCAGCTTTATTACGCGAGCTTCGGTATTATTTCTGCGGCACACCTACCGAAAACTCCGCTCTCCGTCTCTTTTTCGGCGCGCACTCGCCTTCTCGCGTGCACCGGGACACGAAATTAACGTTCGCGTGGACGTAATGAAGATACCGCGGCTTCGCCTTAACCGGATCGCGTCTGTCCGACCACCGTTTTCTTCCCACTTTATTTGCGAACTAGTCATCCGCGCGTTTCGCTTTTCGCCATCGCCACTTTATACCGTAGTTATCGAACTGCGGAATAGAGACGATTTCTCTTTTCCTCCGCGATTTCATTGAAATTGAAAGAATAAGGAAGTGACACGAGACGGCACCACGATACTCGTATCTCTTTATTTTCTACATTCATGCAGGTCTCCTGTGCGAGGATAAAGTTTGCAACAGAATGAACGCAATTACCGAAGATACTTTATTAAATAGGTCGCATTATCTTATTTTCGGAGAGGCGAAATCGTTTCAGAGAGGTATGTACATACACAAGGATAAAGTGTATGTACATACTTAATGTATTAAAATCAAGCGTTGAATATACAATCGTCGGTTGAACCAGTGTTTACATTAGACGAAACCTTAAGGATGTTTTAAGGCTGAAAGGTTATTATTCTTAAGATCTCTCCATTGTATCGTGATGTTGTAATCGATGTTAAGCAGATACACAATCGTAAACATTTGTTATTCCTGTTTGCATCGATTAATCCGTAGGAACGGCAATATGCTGTGAGTATTCGCAGCCGATGAACATTCCGCGTAATGAACGCTTCATTCATTTCACCACCGAAGGGGTTCCGAAAGAAGATGTTATTACTTCGGAATTAAGAGGATTAGCAAGGCAGAGGCGTGATGGCGTCTGGAATCAGCGTCCTTGGATAACCAAGCGAGTTTGCGGCGACGGTATCGTTCGCCACGGACCCGATCCAATGGTTTTCCGCGAATCACCGCGGCTGTCCCGGGACACGACCATTTAACCAGTTTCTCAGTCCGTTTGTCCTGCGATTCTCACAGTTCGCTCGCGGCTGAATGCGCGGGGGCACCGCGAGTATCGGCCTCGCTCGCGGCCGCTCATTAGCGAGTTGCTTCTGCCGATTCCGCGAGATATCTTAATCCTTTAATGAAACGTTTCTGCTTGATTCCTAATTTAGAGGCCTGATCGCGGGGCATTTCCCGCGCAAACGAGTCGACGAGCGGCCGGCTTTACTGCCAGTGGTATCGTAAATTAAGAGGAGAAGGTGTAATTTACTCGGAGCGAGCCGCGACGGTCGGGTGGTGGGCAAATATTTATTTCGACCCGGTTTACGTGCCGTGGGGAATGCTCGTTCCAGTATAATCAGTGTTGCCAGTCGACAATTGATAAAACCCTATAGAAGAATTTCCTCCTATCATTAGTTTTTCATCTTGCTCGGCGAGATTCTTCGGCCTCGCGTCGGCCGTGAACCTTGTATTAATTAGGGATACCTCGGTTATAAATATTTTATTGTTCTTCTTTCTCAGTCCTCCCGGTTTAGCTGTGTACCTATTTGCGATCCGGGGCTGTAAAATAGTACAGAGGAAGAACAGGCATCGAGGAAGGAGACGTTAAGAAACGACTGCGGATGTATGTTAATGAAACCTAGTTGAGAATATAGGACATGGAATGGAGGAATAAAATCCGGCACTTTAGTTACCGGATTTTTCACATTGTTGCAAAAAACCGTTCAAAAGTAAAACCGTCAAGGTATCCGTTCACTCCTTTTGGAAAGCAGCGATACCCTTAACTGAAATTTTTTCCGTACGATCAGGAAGCTTTGACAGCTAATATTCCAGGTTTTGCTCGTTCATGTTATCCATCATATATCTTGCGCCAGGATTTGGCGAAAAAAGATATTCGTCTCGGTTATAGACGTGCCTCGTTAGACCATGAAATTTATGCCGAGATTACGAAAGATTTATAGAAAAAGTTCCAGATACGCGGTCAATGAGATTACCTATCAGTTGTAATGCAAAACGAAATCTACCCCAAGCTATAAGGCGGATACTTCTCAGGCCGACTTTACTGCGAAAAGTGAAGAACCTGTATCTTGGCATAAAAATTCCTAGAAAAATCCTTTCGAACGTTCGCGTTTAAATAGTTTCATTGAACCCGTAAATCCCGAGGTGATGAACAAAAAAAAGTCTCTTCCAGTCGGAGGATCAATAATCCAGCTTACGAGGATATCCTCTAACAAGAATCTCGCACCCCAACCTTAAAACTCAAACATAGCGGCCATAATCCCCGAAATGTTTATTATCGCAAGAACTCTAACATATTCATGATCACCTAGCCATCTACACCAACAAACAGAGCACAAAAAATCCGACGAGTCCTCGGGGACATGTTCTCGGAACCAGTTCCAGCAACCCCCGTCGACGCGATATTGACTCATAAGAGGCTCCGTCACGCTAAAAGCGTTATTGTACGCGGTTTGTTGTATTTGTCGCCTCGTGCAGAAACTCTCCGCGTTGTCCGAGGGCCCGTCGATGTTCCGATTGTTCGCGACAGAGAGAACACGAAAGGGTTCGCTCGAGAGGAAAAGAGGGGCGCTTGTAATCCGCTGCCGGCGCTCGACCCTGAGAATCCACCGGTAGAGCAGCTTCGCTCGTGACTACGACCCGGCCGGACAACCAGGCTAGAGTCGTGCCCCATTCACGTGGTCGTTTCGGAGCTGTTCGCCAACAGCTTCGGCCCTTTGTTCGTCCCTCGACCTTGTTCCGGCGAGATGATATTGAAACAAGTTGGATGAATTACGTAGGTAGCTCGGCTCGGTCCTCATCGGTGATCAATAATTAGAAGGGGATAGATGGACCGTCGAGGAAACGGCCGTAGAAATTATTGCCTCTAATAGATCTTATCTTTTTCAATAAATCTGATCCTACTTGACTTCGGGCTGGCCCCGAACTAAACGCTAATCTTTTATTTCTTCGGAACAGCTGATGATGGATTGGATTGCTGTATTTCGATATGGAACCAACTGTATAATATCTTTTTGCAGAATACTCGATTTTGGAGACAAAATAATTCTTTCTAAATATTTAAGTACGGGTGAATATTTAACCTGGATTCGGATAAAGGATATTCTTCGTACCGAGGAAACATGTTCTCGATGTTCCTTTTTCCTGTGGCGAACCCTTCATTTTGCCGAATCCTCGAGGGTGACATGATTCACACTCTAGAAATCCGTTTCCATCCCATTAAGCGACACCGGGTGGATCCACTGAAGGGAGACGAAGCGGAGAGACACGACAGTAGAGTGTCGAATCGAAGAAAAAGGACGAGAGTCTAACACGCCAACACGTAAGTTCGAATTAACGGCAACAGGTCGCGCGGAGGCACCACGAATGAAGAGGAAACGGTGCGGTGCGATTTGGAGACGCTGGAAGACAAAGGAGGGAGGATAGCTGGCCGTCTATCAGCGTCACGTTCTTGACGTGAACATAACAACATGCACGCCACGGCTGATAACGCGTTACAAGAGAGTTATCAATCATCTCTCGCGGGGACCGGCCACCTAGGATAATTCCTGCTCGCTGGGAAGCGCACGGACAACTTGGTTGTGCGTCAGGTTACAATGTTGTTTCGACGTAGATAGGGAAGAAAGAGAGCAGCTCAATTTTTATTTTCCCTTTGATCCTTTTGGGGAACTGTACATCATCTCGAATTCCCGATTGGAAACGAACCAAGCGTACAAAAAGGGAACACGTTCGCTGCGATGTTCGAACCGTTCTACGCTTGTCGATTTCGCGCCCTTTCGATCATCCTACGTGGTACATTGTCCGTTAGGACTTCACGCGTTGTCGGAGGAAAATCTTGTAAACTTTTCAGAGCAATTAATACGTAGAACGCCGCATGATTTCAAGAGGAAAATACACAGAATGGAAAAAATATGATATTAAATCATTTGATCGAATTGCATTCCTACTCCACGTTCATCTAGCTGAATTTTTGATAAATATCATATTATAAACCACAGCTCGCTTTAGTAGTTCTATGTTTCATTTATGTTGGACAATTTCTCAAACTTCGGAAATACTAGTTCCGTGATCTACACGATCATTAATTTTTGGATTAGATTCCGATAAAGGGCAGAGACTTGAACACATGATTCTCGATTTTTATATCCTGTAATTGCTATAAGGCTTCTTTCAAGAACGTGATGATCGCTGAAACGACTCATTTCTTCGGCTGCAAAAGTAAATCAAAGAACCAGCGGCGTATCACGGCAGCAATAAACCGCAACGTCCACCGCGATATTTGCCCGGGATCGCGATCATTCGATCGTGCTTTAACGTGCGATCGTTTCGTCGTTTTGCCGTTTTCAGGCCGGTCGTCGATCGGCCATTAACCGATACAGGATCGAAGCGACACAGGATCTTCGCTTCAGTGTTCAACGATCGTTTAATCTTGTTAGAAGCGTGGCCAGTCCTCTATCGGGTGTTTCAAAGATATTGCTTCGGATATAATTAAAAGTTGTTTGATCGGAAAGAGGAAACATGGTGATCAAACAGTGTTCTTCTTATGGAACATAGAATCTTGACGTGATCCGGCATGATAAACATCCCACTCGTTCGAACGCATTGATAATAAAGCCGCTGGTCGAACTCGTTTCACGATTCAATATTTGATTCAATATTTTTCCGTCGATAAAACCGAGCAGTTTCAATAGAGGTTCGACGACTTTATCCGGCTAGTCATTTCGGTATTCCATCGTAGACCAGTTCTTTGATCAACGTGATACAATCTTATTTCTAGATAAAATATCTCCGTATTTTTGTTTTTATGCAATGAACTTTTTACTTTCGGGACCAAAAAAGTCCTGTCATATCAGTTACATGTTTCTTTCTGCAAATTAAACTGTGTTTAAACGAGATGCTGTCTTTTTCACAATTCTTTCATACTTTCTATAGGAAGAACGTTTTGGAAGTCTGGCAACGAACAATTTTACTAATCCCAGTTGCCTAATCGTTGGAGATCCAAGGCGGGAATTATCAGGGCCAACAGCGAGTGCGTTTTCACTCTGTCCATCTTTCGATTTCGTGGCCCGGAGGAGTCTAGTTTTTGATTTGTAAGCGTCCATGGGGGGCCGACACGTTCGCCGACGTGAACGCCGCCGGTACACGCATTCTCCGGCCCGATTTTACACGTGTTCGCTGCCACTGGCGACGCTCATGCACGACACGCAACGAGTTCACGCTTATGCTTCGCAGGATTTATGCGAATATCGGCCATTCCGCGAGACACGGCTGCGAACAGGTGTGAAGGAATTCGAAGAAGGACGATCAACGCTCGACCACCCTCGGAGAGGTAGAAGAAGACGCAGGAAACAGATAAAATCTGTAAAAAATGCCAAATTTAACGCGCTGCATTCTCTGTGGCTGCAATTTTGTGTAATTATTAATGGTCTGTGTGTGTTTTTTTCAATTACTTTAAGACGTCGCTGCAATGTATTTGTGGACAGCCAGTTTCTTGATTGACGCGATGCGTAATGACGGGTAATTTGATAGTATACGATACTAAATAACCTAACCCAGACATCTTACAAATTTTATATTTATACGAGAACAGTCTTTATATATTACACAACAGTTCTTATGTTTTATGTTAATAGTCAACGAGAAAATGGGGATCGAAATGGAGCCGTTAACGTATTTAAGTGCTCGCTTATGGTTAAATCAGCCATTAAAAACTTACGGAAAAGTTCCTCGAGAAGCTTGGTACTCACTGATTTCTTTGTTAACACTTCGCGGAACATTCAGCCAATAAGAATTGCAAATTTATCCTATTCACGCACTCACCTGTTAAGTTGGGAATACATTATTACCGTTTTTACTACTTATCCATCTTAGCTTTCAATTAGAGATTTTTACGGTGACCCAGAAAAATATAATTATCTTCAGTTTCATCGGCATCCAGCCGGCTAACGAACATCTCGCACGTGTTCCCCGCAGTTTCTTCGGTCATTATGCAAATCAGTAATTACGCCATCGGTCGCGAACGCATGGAAAGTTGTGAATACGTTGTCATGATTCACTGGTCGCAGAATTAAACTCCGTTTATCCGCTTTCGTCCAACGGGGACGACCGAGCGAGCCGTTTCCCTGTACAACGTCATCGATCGCCGATCGGAAGTGTTAAAATTGAAATCATCGGTGGATCTTTCGAAACGCGTTACGCAAACCTATTAATTTCAACAAGGAATCGTAATAGCATTACCGGTGCGTAGGTCGGGGGATTCGATTATCGAAATTCCGATCCTGGGACCAGCAGAGCATTAATCATCGGTGTCATCGTGATACGCATCGAAAATTCGACAGCCCGTGCCGAAACGCTTTTTGTGGACTGTTCGATGCGCGTTTTCGACAACGATCTATCAAGTTCACCCTTGATGGATACTTGTTACAGAAAATTAATAGCGGAGGAATGTAGAAAGTGATTCTAGATGAGTATCTTATGAAATAATTTCTGAAGAACATATTCATTTTGTTTTCCAAGGTTATTTTATCATTGCTCCTCGTTAGATCACAATAAAAAATAGTAAAGAATCAAAGCTCGACAAGTAAACTTTGAAAGAAGAACAAAAATTCATTTTTCTATTGATTTCCTATGTTCGAATTTCGATTAAAGTTGGTTCGAAGTTTTTCGAAGAAAGGAAGAGGGACATAAATAAGATGATTATTCCACTTAACAGTGTTATTCGCAATGAACGAGCCGCGGACAACTACCGCGTTAAATCCCTCCGGTTTTTTCGCCTTCCGGCCGTTGTGAAATTACGTCGCGGCTCGATATGCGTAACTACGCCGACTTGTCATTATCTCCGGACAGTAACTGGTACCGGGACGCGGGCACGTTTCGCGCGAAAAAAAGCGCGGCCCAAGACTACGCCGGGATAATTAGAGATTTACCGTAACTTCGCTCCTTGAGCGATACGCGGTGCTGCCTTTTTCTCCGCGGCCAAAAACCGACGGCCCGATGGACACTGGCTGAGCGACGGTTCTTGAAACACGCTCACGGAACGCTTCGCGTCGCGCCTCGTACCACCCAGTCTTCTTTCGGCCGCATTCTTCGCGCGCTTTTTAAAAAACCGCGCGGTAATTACGGATACAATTATACCAGTCGCTCGTCGTTCTCACCCGTTCCTTCGAAAAATCCGATCGGTTTTGTTTACCTCCGTATAATCGACGAATAGGTTTTGCTTCGAACATAAATTATTTTCTATAGTTAACGCTAAACGCGGCGGCGTTTTATATATCCTTTATTCTACCGCCGATAGAAAACAGCACATAAAATAGCTTTAACGAGAACAGGATGAAAGGGGCGCGGTCTTTTTCACGTTTCGGTGTTAATTTGCATTCGCGATGAACATACGGTTCGTGTTCGATTTCGGTTTGAAGAAACGTTCACTTTATTCCCCGTTACAAAGTCGCGAAGCTGAAACCTCGAAAACATTTCCTACCGAGAAGTCTGTGTAATCTTTGATCTGTTTAATCTTATTTCTGATGTTTAATGTTTTTCGTCTCGGTGGGATTCAACCGAATCATCTCTTCGCGTTCGCTCGTACCGATGAATCGACAAGAACCGATTATCGTTCGCATATTGCAACAACCGGTACAAGAAACCATGGTACAAGCAGCGAAGAAGCACAGCCGGCAACATCGGCCAATAATTTGATTACAAGTTTATTCGGTAGCAATCTGATTTTGTTATAACGATGATCGTCGTTATTCCGAAGTACGAGTTTACCAGTCGAATTACCATCTTACGCCGCGCTGGCAATTTTACCCGTGGTGGACTCGACCTTCGCGGTTACCAATGATTGCACGGCCATTCACGCCGTTTCCGCTTTAATGCCATTCGATTGAACATCGGAAGGACCGAGCCGTGCCTTTCATCCTCCATATTTCATGGGACGTTTAATTACGAAACGATGATCACGTCGTTGCCTTCGCGGTGAATTCTGCCGCGTTTGAAAGTAAAACGAATTTCCCTGGAGCCTGTTACATTCATATTGTATATTGCAAATTCTTGTACGCGAAATGGCGACCGATATCGCGCTCGAATTTAGCCTAATTTCATTGGATGGAGCCGGTGGAAACCGGTTTGTCGGCGTGCGAGGATCAACAGGTCTACTGACCAAAACAGAGATTTCAACGTGCGTGCGCGAGAAGTCGGGTGAACGACTAGAAAGACTAATAGACTGCGCATCTTCCTGTTGCGATGTCTCCAGCGTATTGCATCTGTAAAGAGGGAACACCTATTTGCATGGCTGTAATATTTAAAGGAGACGTGTCTTCCAACATAGATCATTTTATCGCGTCCTATTAGCATGCGCGTGAATTATCATGCTTTAATATTCTCCAGACAACAATTACTCAAGACATCTGCTAATTTTGTAGCGCTTCTTCGTGTTTGCTTCTCCTCTAATGGCAGTGCTTATCCCAACGTCTCGAGCTGTACCAGTACTCGGCATCTAATGAGCCGATTTCACTTTTACCGCACCGGTACAAGGATGAAAGAAAGAAGTCACTCATTCCGCTACAATGAACGCCTGGTAGTCGGTATTGAAGCTGGTGACAAAATAATTAAGACCGTTCAAAAGGCGGCGCGCCGCGATCGTTGAATTACGTGTTCGCTAATTGCCGCGGAACGTTACGCAACGACAGCGCCGTTCGTGTAGGTACGTGCGCGACGCTCATTAATCATCATTAAGGAACGATTCGTGTGTCCTGATAAGGTTCCGCGGGGAGGGCCGGATTTCGCGACATGAAAGGGGAACGCATACACAGAGTCGCCGGATTTCAAAAAGGATCTTTTTCTCCGTCCCGTATTGTCGGTGCCGCGAATGGATCGTCAACGCGAATGACGTTAACATTTGTAACTGCTATTTTGCGCGTTGATGGCGCTTAAATAATGTCGGATTAGTGCGCCGGGAATACTGTGTAAATCATTGTTGCTTTTAATTCCAACACCTGGCTCTTGAACTCTTGAACTCTCGGCACGTCCATCGACACCGATTCTTTTACAATGGACTATTGATCGCGTAATCAGGATTTTTACTGTACTCAATAAGCTTATCTCGATACCGTAAAATTCACATGTATTGTAAATCGAACACAACAAAATTTAAGCCTAACCAAAGTTAATACCGAGAAATTGAAACAAATATATCTAGTATAAATAAGAAATCGGCAACACATTGCCAGCTAATTCGGCGTGAACCACCGTGAAACTAGAGCTCAACAAAAACCGCCCTCGAAATTCGAAACGAAAGAGAAAAACCCGGAACAATTACGAGACCGCTTCCGTCACGAGCGCCTCGAAACAATGCCCGACTGGATTAATTAAAATCGTGCCGGCCGCGGCTTTAATTACCCGCTCGGTGTGCCCGTACGCGACAAACGACCGCCGGTGAGGAAAAAAAAGCGCTGGCCTGGTTTTTACGCGTCCACGCGCCCCGATCCGTTTCGGGTCGCGCGAATTCGTCTCGAACGACCCGCGTCGCAAAGCAACAATTACTCACAGCGCGCCTCTCGATCGGTGTACCCGCCATTTTCTGATCGCTCGGGGGCGCCCCTGGTTCGATTAATCAGTCTTGGTGAGATCAACGAAGCCAAAAGCTGGAGACCGGGGTGGTAAAAACAAAACAGCGTCGGCAACTGACTGAGAAAAATAGCCGGACGTCGGCTCGACCAGGCAGTAGAGAGACTTTCAAGTCCCGTCAAAATGGAGAGCGGTGGGAACGAAGCAGAAAGGAAGCGACAAAACGAAGAGCAACCGAAGATCGGTGTTACCTCGTATCGATGAATTATACCGAGCGATAGTCCTCCGGTATCCGTCGGCGTACTACCGATAAATATGTCATTAACAATAATAATTTATCCGGAAAGACGGGCGCTGCTGATCGCTCCGGGCAGCAGGCTTCACCTGGTCCCGTTCTCGATGAGCCATACACGCGCGTCCAGCCTTCTCGCACGGCCCCGCGATCACGCTCTCCGCGGTTGGTGATAATTGAGCCGTCTCCCGGCACTGATGCAATTTTAATCGGCCTCGGTTTTCGGCTCCGCGGGCGAAACCCGCGGTTCACTCTGCTACGCCGGCCACTTTTCTCCACCGTTCGAGGCCCTTATCTCTGTCGATTCCGACTCTCCGCCATCTAGCCCCGGGTGCCAGCTTCGTGTCCCCTCCCCCCTGGTCGTTCCAGCATCCTCCTCGACGCGCCGGCGAGCTGCTCTCGTCGATCGCGCTATTTGTTACTCTTCGCCGATCCTCGGTTTGCTCGTTTTTACTGTTAATCGAGCGCTTTGTAACTGTCCGGTCCGACTCGGCCGCGCACACCGTTGCCCCAGAGGAAAGGAAAGCCGACAATTACGCGCTCTTACGGATATTTCATCGGCCGACCGATGCGTTTTTCGGGCCGCGCGCCGACTTACTTAAAGCTGATCTCGCGAGCCAATCGAATCGCGGGATGCCTTTTGTACGGGGTACGGATGGGGTTACGGGTTTAGGATCGCCTTGCTCCGCTTCCCGACGATTCATTATTCACGGAGTTTCTCTGTTACGCCGGCTAATTGCTTCCTTGATTAATGCTCTCGTGAGGGAGCCTCGGATCGGCGGCTGTTCGACGATTTCGCCGCGCCGATATCGTCCGCGTTAGGTGGATACTTACTTCCCTGTTTGCTCGGAAAAGAGACTGCAACCACGGGTAACACGATCTGGAGCTCGGCGCGCTCGGCGGTGTCGTTTTTCGATAGTTGCGTGCGTCGGCTTGGCGTTTAAAGGCGTAACAGTACATCCGTGTTTTTCTCGTGTCAATAGTAGCGTATGTTATGTGCGGGTTTGCGGATCAAACATTACATCGGAATATCGGTTTCAGGAAATAAACAATCTGACGTCGTCGTGCGCTTTAACGCGCAATCTGCTTTTCAAACAGTTTTTAGATGACTTTAACTGATTTTATAAGGCACGATTCATCGGTAAGTTTCCACATTTCCTATCTACTTTTCTTTCCTCGGCGGGAACGAACGCCTTAACGAGCAAAAAACCAGCGGTCGTATCCTTAAATAAGATGCCTGAAAGTTCGTCTGGGAATCGCGAAAAATATTTAGTCAACACCACGAATGAATAATTATTCTTGATTATTCTCGTATAATAAAATCCTGAACACGATATCGAGTGATTCCGACGCGCAGCGTGCTCCAGCGACTTGCGCGTATGAGCGGATATAAGTCCCATTCCTCGTCGAATTAATTATGAATTCCCGAGAAAGTCGTTACCCATATATTGCCCTACATAACAATAAACTTGGGACTGTGCCTGAAGTAGATTAAATTTGCGGTTGCGGTTCGACGGGAATTAACGACCGGCCGGAGAAACACTAATTGTAAGAAAAGAACGCTTTTGTGTCTTTCGCGCTTCCATTCGACGAGCGCGGTTCGCCGTCGCGCCGTTTCCAGCCGCCTCGCCTTAAATGGTGACACTAAATTTCGCGCGATTACTCAAGAAATTAGTCGGCCGGCCGCTCGTAAATAAAAACGCCGCGCGATCGGGAATTTTTAGGTGCGTCGCATCCGATAGGCTGTCTCCTTTACCTGATGGCTCAATATACCCGCGGGTTCGGCCGATTCATTATATATTCACGGCGTTATCCCGGTCGGCCTGGCTACCAGCTGAAAACAGTCACACGGGATAAATCACGGAAACCGCAAGCATGCCTGAGCAATTACGCGGCCACGGATAGCAGTGGATACGTCTTAATAATGGCGGCGTTGCGGCGTCGGTGTCCCTGTTATTCCCCGGAACAGTGATTCATAAGACGATGTTTATCGCTTTCGTGCGGATGGTTAATCGGTGACCGGCATTCGGCATAAAATACACGAATTCAGAAGAGGCAGGTGAATTAATCTCGACCCGTTTCTGTCGTTACGCGCGTGTCGTACAATGTCTGCTCATTCCGTTGATTTTATCGCCTCGTATCTCAAATTCAAGATGGCGTGGTTTCGAGCACACGGCACGCCGACCAGGTCGAGATTATCGTTAAACGAAACCTGGAAAAATTAACTTGCCTGGGGATCGGCAGTTTTGAACACCTATCGTCGATATAAAATTTAATCTTGTATTTATCTGTGACGAGCATAACGCAGGAATTCGTAAGAAATTCAGATTTTTAGGAGAAAGCGAAGGTACTGAAATTAAATGAGATCTTGTAATCTAAGAGAAAGTGAATTAAAAAGAAGATACAAATGTATCTATAAAAATGTTTAGTTAATTTTTTCTCGACAATTCCACGCGTTATGATGGCATAAAATTTCGCGGTAGGATAATTAGATTTTTTCAGATGGATAGCAGCGATCAGGAAAGGCAGATATACGGCGATGATTTCGAGGGTGGACGCGACTCGACAGCAAATCACTTTTACATCGGCTTTACGAGCTCTGGAAGGCACCGTCGAAGGATGTCCAGAGGGTTGCTTGTAACTCAGCGCCGTGCACCCGGCTATTCGGATGTCAAAAGATATTTAAGCCCGGCTCCTAAATGCTCGTGTAAACAGATCGTGTTCCAAAAACGACTGACGAATGTCTTTCAGGATTTACGGCGCTTATTTTGACGATCGACGAAATTGTAGACTTTTCGTTTCAGGCCCGTCCGTGTATCACAGCGCCGGGACCTGTTCCACAGGCGTTTCCTTCGGCGTTAGGGTCGGAATGGTCGTTCGGAAATGTTCCACAACGGTTTTTGTTGTCGATGGCACGGTTCGAGTCGATACCGACATTTATGTTACCGATGGAATCGATATTTCAAGCGTATACGAGCGACGAAACGAGGTCGGTCGCCGCTCTTTGTTCGACGCGAGAAAACGGAAATTACGAATCTCGCCCCGAGAAGTTACGACTTCCGTATGCAAAGGAGCGTTCACGAAAATTAAGAATGTTCCACCTTTCGGACGGAATAAAAATTCAATAACGCGATTTTAAAGAAAAAACCGACACCTAGGGTAATTTATTTCCAGCATTCCACCTCGTCGTCGAATAGCTTCATTAATTCAGCCAATACCCCTAAACGGCTCTTAACATGCGCTAAATATAAAATTGGCTATCGGACATAAACCAGGCTGCATTTATGGTGGATCCGCACGGAAGGATCGGCGAGCGTGCACGGGAAAGAGAGAGGAACAGATAGCGGGAGCAAGAGGGAGAGAAAAAAAGCATTAAGCAGGAAAATCATAAAAGATCCTCGGACCACTTCGGCGAAGTGAACGTGACGAAGTTAATTACCGAAATACGTTCCATTCGCTGCCAGACGGGGGCCGTTAACTCGCGTCTTTATAGCGTCGTTTCGGTGGCTTCGATAATATTTCCGACAATGCCAGCCGGGCCCGGTAGGCATTTCGAGAAATTAGAAGTCACCGTTCCCAGACGTCTCCGTCCCCCGTCGTACGCAGGATGAGAGAGCCACGCTTCCCTCTCTCGGGGCACGTCGTAATTCACGCGCGAGACTTTCACCGCTAATCGTTCTCGGGGCTCTCTTCTTGTCCCTGGGAGAGAGAGAACGATCCGGCGCGGCGGGCTCCGATAATGGCGCGTAAATCACTCTGCCCCGTGTCGATCGGCTACCCCGAAAACGATTAGGCGACGCATGTTCGATCAACGCGCCACCTTACTAATTTAGTTAACGGCCATAACGAGTCAATCGCGGGAGGATACGTCCCGGATCGATCAACGACGAACGAGCTTCTCCTGTTCTCGTGCTCGTGTTAACATCGATAGTCGGTCATTGTTTTAATGGGACGAGAATGTTCTAGAAGTGGTTTTCTGCTTATATATTGATGAGGAGCTTGGAGATTTTAATGTGAAACGGATCGACTAATCGCGAGTATGTTAATGTAGGATTACAGTATTTCGTTGTGTTTGTATTCTATGTTGTCTTCTCGAAATTTCTAAGGAAAAAGTTATCATCCTGATACATATGGAACATATTATTCTTGGGTATCATCGACTGAATAATTGTTATAAAGAAACGAGTAGCGATTCGTTTTTGTCGTGGCAATCTGTCAGGCGCGGTGTACTATGGCTATCAAGCATCGCAATAATCCAAAAAAAAAAGGGTTAGAGCTATTCGTCTGGGCCTCTCAGCCTCGTGTCGCAGGAACTAATAAGTAATTGGACTTTACGTTACATCAAATTAATCTACAATCAATGTCTATGTTAATGCGCGGCAATCGTGTCATTACTGTATCGTGGCGCGTTCATTATACCATCCAGATGGTCGGCGATGGAATTATATCGCTTTTACGGCCGCCTCAATTGCCATCTCGAAACTATAATCGAGATAAAGCCGTACAGCTACGGATCGTAGATCGTGATTGAAAATATGTGTAAGGTGTACGCTGCGATGTGTCCAGAACGAAACAGAGAGAAGAATAAAGGAACGGACCGGGAACAGATCCATCAACCGGGGGAACGATCGATCGATCGATCGATTTATCCGTCATCCCATCTGAACTTCGCCGGCCGCTGGCTTCCACGCGCTCTCTGTCTAGCTGTCTACGAAGGTGTGGCCAAAGAGACAGCCGAATTGACAGTGGGACGGTCGACTGCGTCTCTGCGTATCCCTATGAGCACGTGGAGGAACAAAGCATCGATCTTCTAAACTGCAAGAGTTTAGAATCCCTTCGAAATTCAGAATTCTGCTTTATAGCAATGGTGACTTTGGGTGACCGGACATTGAATGGGAAGTTGGTTCCGAGTCTCTTCTGATTATATTTTTCTTCGACTCGAAGGTGTACGTTAATGGACTAAATCGCATAGAGTCTCTGTCCAACTTTAAGTACGTAGACCGATTGTTTGATTGCAACCGTCGGCAATTTCTCTTCTTCAAACTCGTATGATCCGAGTACAGAACACAATACTGCCAGCCACACGCTCTGCCGCTCACATTTCTTTCCTTCTAAAGATTCATTAAAGCCTATTGAAAAATCTAGATACCATAGTTCTTACTAATTGCAGTTTCTGCGAATAGTGGGATCACGCTGGTTTCCTTCGAAAGTGATCGCAACGGCCGGAGATTGCGCTGTTCCCTTTGAAGCGGCCAGCAATGGCGGCGATCGTGCACGGTCCAGCACACTGTGCGCATCAAGAAAGCCTTTCTACGCGATACCGTACAATAAGTTGTATAGCCACGATAAATTACCCGCATTAGAGCGATGCGCCAGAGACCTATTTGTGGGGAAGCGTGCATTAACTGCTGCGGCGCGACCATGTAACGTTATCGGAATAGCTTTTCAAGCGAGTACAGGCCGCGGTTAACGAAGAGGTTAAGGACCCGGCTGGATCGTTAAAAACGATCCGAGATCGTCCGAATGGAATCATATCTCTCTGCGTGGCGGCGTATTTATCGGATCGATCTCCGCGATTCTACGTCCCGCCTCGGCCGTATCACGGTTGTCACATTTACTCGATCGGTCATCGAACACCGATCGATCGCATCGATCGATAACGAATGTGAAATCTGTTCCTGGATAACGTACCGCGGTTTGCGATCCTCATGACGGCGAGAATGACTTTTCCCGCACGTGTCCGCTAGTTTAGAACATTTTCAACGATCGCTTAACTTGGTAAACATTATACCGCGTGCGTATCTGAAAAGAATTTTTTGAGAATTACAAGATCCTCAATTATATTCAAATACTGAATGTTGAACAATCGACGGTTCGCAATGTACAAGTTAATTTCCATCCGAGAGTTTGAATTCCCAGGGAAATATTCTTCATTCAATGTACCCTTCCAGCGTTTTCTAAGAAATAACCAGTGAGCTGTCAGTTGTGACGTCCAGTTAACGGAATCATTCATACTCTACGTCAGCTGTACGCGAACCAACGAGACCCGCACGAAGGCACTTGGTACATGTCAACGTCAGGTTCTCGTACCCGCCGCAGCGAAAAGTGTAAGAATAGAACCGAGCGGATAGGTTCTCCTTATCCCTGCCGGTACGAAAGAGAGACGGATTACGGCTCGCCGCGTTGATGCACGTTTAAGAACGTTCAAGGGCCACCGGTGTAATCAGCAATAGTCGAAAAGGGGCCAAAAGAAAAACAAAGCCGGCATTGTAGCTCGACGTGGTACTCGGCCGCTTGTAGCGACTTCGACGGTTCAAGGAGCAATTATAACTTGATGGCTCTATTGCCTCGGTGTCTATGTTCTTTCGAGTGCCGATCACGTGCGTGTTCATGTCTTGTAACGAAGAGAACCGTGAAAGACGCTTTGGTTTGTTCAACAAGAGGTTTTAAAAACGTTGAAGAGCCCGGATCCGGTCCGAACATCGGTTCTTGCGTGTTGAGGTGTTGTGCACTTTAATTAAACTGTACATGCAAATTGACGAACGAAATGATAAGTTAAAATATGAATTCATAAAGCTGTATAGAATATTTGCGAAATTTTATTCTGTCATAATCATTCATTTCGCATAATGCAATCAAATATTTGTAGTGTAATTATAATATAACTATACTATTGTAGAGATGCATAAAGAAAAACATGTGCAAGTGTATGGCAAAAGGTCGAAGAATCATTGCAACGATTTATTGCCGCTCGGATGGCTTCAACTCGCCGTAAGCGCGGTCCCGTCGGTGATTTCAATGCGCGTTGAGCGCGGTCGCGGCGGTGATTTCAACGCGCGGTAAAGCGCGTCGCGTCGGTGATTTCAACGCCCGGTAAGCGCTATCTTCCAAGAGGTTTCAACGCGCAGCATCGTACGCCGTTCCAAGGGATTCAATTTTCTAATCCACTCATCACGGAACACTCCCTTCAACGAACGCTAGCGCCGCTCGGACATGTTCCCTCATAAACGTGAAGTTACCGCAACGACTAATGAGACGCGGCGAGTTAAGAATCTCTTAACTTCGATATCCCGAGGTCGGCGTAATGTAGCCTTTCCAAGATTTTATGTCTTCACTTATTCGACCGGTATCTACACCGTTCCGGGGATCAGCCATTTGGAGTATCAGCTCCGCGGAGAACGGATCCTTCAACGAACCGAACAGCTCAATCAGTCGGTGCGACCAGGCTGGCCGATTACTCTGCCCCTTCTCGCGTGATGTCATAAGGACGAGAAGTTGAGGAAAACGAGTCACGAGAAAAAGTTGCTTGGGTGGCCGTGGCGCGCGGGAACAAATGGCGCGTCGTGCTCGGTGGCTTTTAGCTAACGAGTCGCAAGGATGATGCGTACACGGACACATACCTCTACGCAGGCGCGCGGTCGACGGACCGAGCTGAAAATGAGTCAGCCGAGGAGAGGCTCGGTGGTATTTCTATCGGTTCTAATGTAGCGATACATGCCTGCCTGTTAACAACTCTTTTCCTCTCAGCTGTGAGCACGCCCGCCGCGTGAAACAAGATAAGGGAAAAAACGGTGGATAAATAACGGAGGCTACTCCTCGCCGGCCATCCACAGGGGTACAAGAATTCCTAAACGACCAATGGTGTGTCAGTGGTGGCGGCGAAAACAGGACGTGAAAGGGAAGAGAGAAAGAGAAAGAGTAGAACGCGGATGTTGCCGGAACCCGGTGGACTGGCCCGTGTTACCGAGATAAGGGGCCTAAGTTTGGGCATAGTTCGGTAAGTGGCGGAGATAAGCCGGACGCCAGCGGGGATGACCGTGTCCGACGTATGGGAGAAACACGCGACAGTCTGTCTCCGAATAATCGGCGCGGCTTGTAATCTTAATTACCTGGAATACCACTGGGGAATCGCGTAGGTCGGTGTATCAACGCGGCCGTCCTCTAACTTCGGACGCGGAGAAAGCTTGTTAAGTGCGAGCGTCGTGAGAACTTTAAGTGTCTTCAACGTGCTATCTTTGGGACTGATTGGGACACCGAATGGGATGATACACCTGCGTTTGGGGAATATCATTGTACGAGGGGAACATCCATTGATAGGCTACAATTAATTCGGATAGCGATAGCGCATAGAAATGTCAATTTTATGCTGGATGTGGATTTCATAGAAAATACAGTTTTCATCGGAATCGATGCGATATCAATTTTTTTCAACGATAATAAAGCAGAAGGAAGTTAGAAGTGCTCGTTGAGAATTGAAGATATCCTGATCCAGGAATAGAAAGATTGCTTTGCCTCATGTCTAATTAAAATTCAGACACGATCCTAACACGTAAATGGAACGGCGCACGGTAAACGGTTTCCCTTGTAGTAAGCGAGTTTCTCTAATCACGAAGTTCCAATTATCTCACGCTTTAATTTATAGCAACACCTCATCGATGATTTACATAGTTCGTAATAAAGTAAATACAGTATGCGTAATTTATGCCCTGGGTAATTCGTTCCGTGAGCACTGTCAACATGATATCCCGGCGGCAAGATAGTAATTAATTCCGTTCCAATCATCGTTAGACTCTCGCGCGCGACGCGTTGCGAAACCGTTTTGCTCGTGAACTAATAGATAGAGCAGGGCAACGTTTACCGATCTGGGTGTTTCATATTCAACGTTAAACGCGCCATTATACCGGTTACTGCTCCGCGCGGATTAATGATTCGCGCATTTATTCGAAAGCCGTTTATTTGCATATTATTAACCCACCTCGCCGGTTAATTAATCGTTCACGTAATCCACGCTGTTAGGATTATTGTACGTTTCGATCCATTCGGTGAAAACACTTTCGCAGTTCTTCCCACACTGTCTCTCCCTGTCATACGGTTCTCGCAGATGAATCATCGTGTGCTACATTTCGAGTTTAATTAATATTTACTCTTATAAGGTATCCGGCAAGCTTAGTCCGAGCCTCGTGCAGGTTTTTTTCGAGCCTTGAATGTAAATTAATTTGATTGGATACGTGTCCCTGGAAGAAATAAGAGGTGCGAACGGACAAAACTAACTGTTTCTGTATGTAAGAGGAAAGATTTCTCGTGGGAAAGAACTACATCTACTGAATTCGAATTTCATTAACATAATCCGGACAGTGGACGATTAGATTCAAACGAAATCACGCTTTTCGTCGTATTGATTATTTCTTTCGAAGTATCGATTCGAAATAAATAAAACTTGGAATTAAACGGTACCCTTAATTCTTCCTAATGATATTCTGGAGATCTGGCGTTCTTATTGTTTCAGGTTTTATAAGGACCAACTAGGTAATTAACTAAATTCCAAGCGACAGCTCTAAAATACTGCTTTTTAGGGATCGTAAGTGAGTGTCGCGGAATTTATTCGCATTCTTCGGTCGAAAACAATTCCTCGGCGTGGGGTGGATTAGCCGCGAGCAGCCGATAAATACGAGAACACGTAACGAATCGGGGTGCACGCAATCAAAAGGACGCACACACGCGCACAGTAGCCCTGCAGCGCGCCAAGAACCGCCGCCAATAAATCTACGTGGGCGAGATCGACTCTGAGATTAAAAGTACGCGGCCCGGGAGCATATAAAAGCTGGAGCCCCTGGGAAGGGTACCTGAAAAATTTTCGGTCGCACGAAACGCTCGCTCTCGTTTGCATCCTTTCGTAGCTCGCACTTTGCGGGGCGCGAACCTGCTTGTTCCTTTTTCGGTGGAAACATGCGACATCCTTGCCCCGACCGGGAAAAAATACCACAATGCGAGATGGCTCGTTCGATTAGATTTCGGGCTCAATGTCGAGGGGAGGTCTTTCGAGGATTTTGCTATTGTTTACCAGATTTATTAATTGCACCAATTATCAATCCTCAATATCTCCATCTAGATATTTTCCGAATTACTTCTGAATGCTTCCATTTGGTTTCTCAGTTTGAAAAGTTTCTGAACATAAAATACAGAGTAATTCTGAACGTAAAATCTTTCAACTATATCTTATACCTTTTGTATACCTTGAAGAATAAATCTTCAGAAGTTCAACTCTCAAATAGACGTAAATATCATCGATCGTCCTCTAATAATTGCTTATAAGCGAAGAAGTAGCTAAGGTGCGAACGCGATCCAGGACTCAAAAGCTGCGGCACGATGATTTCACGAAGTCCAGGGCAGAATAACGCGGGTTCCCGGTGATAGAGGGGAGGGAATTGTTGGAACGAGCGAAGGGGGATGGCGAAGAAGAAGCCTCGTTACATAGCCGGCATCCGGGCGTATACGCAACCGAGATAAGATCGAGCCAATCCGAATATACGTAGCCGCGGGCACGTAACGCGAATTAAAAGGATGACTCAGGCGAGGACGGGCCTGGTTTTCGAGGCGCAAAGGTATCCTAACGAGCGGCCGATTAAACGACAAAGCGGTGGACCGTTCGTGAACCGATAAATGCCGCTTGCTGCGAGGGGATGAAGTTGTCCGGCGGTTTAGCGCGCGAGCCGGCTTCCATCATCGCCACGCACGACAGGTAATCCAACGTTGTATTACAATCAACGGGGCCGCGTAGCGTTCTAATTGGCAGTCTGCGATCGTTTCGAGCGGCATCGCGTGATTAGCGTGTGGCGAGTCGCCGCGTTTAAAATGGCGCCTCACGCGGCGACTACGATCTTCAACGGGCATGCCTTCGTTCGCCTCCTTTTATTTACGTCGCGGCTTCTTACTGCCGCCGGTATTTATACAAGCTGCTCGAAAATCTCCGAATTTATAGAGTCTGAGATGTTTCGCAGAAACAACGCGGTAAACATGGATTCGTAAGATAATGCCTTTCCAAATATTTAACACTAGATTTATGGAAACCGTCAATTCGACAGATATTGAATTGTATAACCATTATTTGGCGACAGTTTAAGTCGATTTCGATTCACGGACTTATGCGAATGCACATTGTAATTCTTTGTTCTTGAAGCTCGAATTTCCGTGATCAGTATGAACGAGCATGTAGTTTTCTAAGAACAATAGAATAAAGTGTAGAATAAATGTCTGTAAACCTAGTGTCAAGTAATCTGTTGGAAAATCGAATATCCTTTGGATAGATAGATTTAATATGTGAATGACCAGATCGTGGATCTTGATTTTCTAACTGCGAGTATAGCCATTTTTACCGCATTTCACGAATCACTTAGGTTTGTGGTTACCGTTTCACGATATCCAATTTAATTTCAATATTCCAGTATCGTTTGTTCATACGCTAGTTGCCCGTTGATCATCGGTAAAAAAAATAATGGTGATTTCCGATGGAAATTCACCGCCCCGGGGAAATTCTGTGTACTTAGCATCCTGCGTACTGCTCGCTTCATTGCCATTCGTACTCATTACAGGAACTGCCGGACTTTGTAAGATTACGTCGGGCCTTTAAACAGGGACGTATTAACTTGATTACGAAACGGTTGAGCAAACGACACGCGAACACGTTTCTTACGGTTCATTGGAACGGAGTTCAAACCTGATCTTGTTTTTTAAAGTAATTACGACTATATAGTCCACGGGCAACGTCTGTATTTGGAAACTAGAGCAATAGGTACCTACAAGCTATAAATAGTAGTCCATAAGTAGTTTGATAGTTATTTTCCGTCATGCAATTCGTGTCCTTTAAACTGGACGTAATGGTATTCCCTAGGCCGAAACGCAATAAAACACGCATTACAACAGCCAGTCTTACAATTTTTACGCCACGTAAAGGACATTGAAATATTCTACAAAGGAAAGAATTTTCTACTGAACACTTCTTTGAAAAATAACTATATACACACCCCACAGATGTCACGGATGAAGACATCGTCGAACAAATAAATGTAACCTAAAGCCACCTCCTATTATTCTCGGTGTAGTAATTGAGGCTTCATCGCCAATCCCCGACAACGAGGTGAATAATAACTCGATCTACTTCTTCCTCGCCGTCATTACACGCACTCGTAATAAGTACCTCCTCGAGGGCGACAAAAGATGCTCGAAATATTCCCTCATGAACGCTTGGGTGAGACGAACGGCAGGGTAAAAAGTCGTTGGTCGAACGCACGCGTGGTTTTTGCCGACCGGCGATGCTCGCGCGGATCACAAAGGCGGCTCGCAGCGAATCTCGAGCGGAGGACGGTCGTCGTCGAAGTCACGGCGATTCGTGCGAGCCGCCGGCTGAGCCGAGGGAACTCGAGAGCTCGAATTAAGTTCTCTCTGTCCCTTCCGTTCCGTTCCTCGCTTTCCGTCGCCTCCATCGCGCGGGAACGTTCGCGCTGGCCGGGGAGACGGAGGCGCGATCTCGTAATTATTACGTCGCGGAAGATACGAAGTGACGCGATGATTACCCCATCGCGGGCCTTCTTTAAGGAATCACGTCTCCGCCGCGCTCCTCTGCCTCGGACGCTTCGGAACCGCCTCGAATCCTCCCTTCCGCCGTTCGCCGTTTATCCTCGCGTTTCGCGCCGTAATTGCGTGCGTCGGTTTCGGCGAGACAATGGCGTTTCGCCGCGAAATCGAGGAACGATCTTATCGGCACACGAAACGCGTCCCGGGCCTCCCACTCCACCCTCGCGGTGTGATTTATCGCTTTAATAACAGTATCGAAAGCAGCCGCGTAGCTTATTACCGGTCATTCATCATACATTCGCGGGAGGATCGCTCGATTGCTGGAAATAAATTTCAATTTCGTTCCCCGTCCGCGCGGTCCCATCTTCGTCGTCGTGATCCGCCGGACCTCGCCGAAGACACCGATATATGACGGGATCAATTTTAATCCGATGGAATGTATTAAACAATGAAATGGCAATGAAATATATACTTTATAAATTACCCTGGGTGGTAGCAGGTGATGTAAAACTGTCATCTACGATTAGAAACTTTATTTATCCAATTTAATTTACGATTGTAGTTTGAAACGATATGGATCTAGTCTCAAGATTAAAAGCTTTCGGAGATTTCGGTTCACGTAATTGACGGTTGAACTTCGATGTATTATCGAGAGTCGAGTTTATTGCGAATGTCGTAGCTGCGAGCGACATATTCCGAAGGTACTCGTCTTATATAGCGAACGTTAAAAGTAGTTAACTTTTGTGTTTAATTGCGAGCCGAAGCGGATGTTCGAAGGTGTGGGGTGGGCGCCAGGAAGAAAAAAGATGGGTGGGGGTAGCGGGCCCTCCCCGTTGCACGGTAGAATGAGCTCGGCCGCCATTTTCGTGGCGGCGCAACAGAGGCGTAATAACTGCTGGAATTCATGGTAATGGCGATAATGCGTGCCTGAGCCGATGGGGCCCGCAGGGGCTGAAACGAGGCAATGGACGGGCGAAGAGAGGAATAGGGGCCCGGGCAAAGGTGGGGCACCCTGCCATGTAGCGGAAACTCACGTGTGCCCCCGCGTACGTGTGAACCTCGATCCGTCAGGGGAGCACTGCCGTTCTGATTGGCCGAATTCCTTCTGCCGGATGTGGAGTTCGGCCTCCGACGCTTGCTAGCATTTTCACTTCCTTGCTGTTCGATTTTGTTCGAGCTGTAACTGTTTTCAACTTTTGTAAGACATTGGACCGGTTGATTTGGCGACCGAATCGATTTGGTAATCAATAATACATGGATGTCTATGAGAATTCGTCAAATTGAACATCGACTCATACTTCGAGTCAATGAATAGAAGCGCTATATAATATTTTACAGAAAGTATCAGTTCATTGAATCTTAGACTAGAAAATTACTCGCAATTGAATTGTACTGTCGGCAATGCATTACTGTAATTGGTTTCACCAATCGTCGGGATTTAACCCAGCTAACCAAAGAACAGCTCGGTTCAAGTTACACAGTCATTCCAACCCTGTTATCATCGATCTGCCATTGACTGTTAAATTAACACTTTTAAAATCGCTTCTCAGTCCATTAAGGAGGCGCCATTTTACTCAACACTCTTCAAGCACGATCAGGTTACGCAACATGCAAGCGTTGCTACCCTAGCAATTTAGCTCCTTCCTTTCCTCAGCCATCTTTCATTCTTTCTTCCAACTTTTCCTAGCTAGCGATTCCTTTGAATTCATCCGTCAGTAACTTTAAGTCGGAAAGACACAGTAATTGTTCGCAATAGACATGTTTCGTTGATCGTTAACGTTTCAATCCTACGGTTACATAGTGCCTATTATTAACATTCGATCAAAGAAGAAAATAAGAAGTCGTAAGGGGAGAAACATAGGAGTGGTTCAATCGTTGTCCTGATTGGTCGAATCGCCTGTACCGGATGTGGAGGTCGGGCCGAACGGAGGGCGAGCCCTTGAATTATCTGTCTTAATTTGTCCGTCACGAGAATTAGCGCGAATCGAATGAAGGACAGGGAGAGACTCCAGACAGACGGAGAGGAGGAGAATAAGTTCTACGGACACGAACCTCGGGCCTCCCATGGTGAGGCCAACCAGCGACCTCCGACCTCGAGGACCGGCCACATTGAAAGACCGTATACACACCTTCGTTTCTTTTTCGCGTATCGAACACGGCCCCGGTCCTATCGATTATGACATCGCCAACAGCTCCGTGGAGCACGACGTTAATGTACCGTACGACGAAATCCATCAGACATCAACTATCAAGCGACTGTTCTCTTTTTAAAGTAACGTATTATCTCGGAAACGAAAGACTTCAAAAACTCATAAAATTTAAAAGTAGTTCCTGAACTTCTTTTCCTTGACGATACGCGAGCAACGTCGTCGAAGTTTAATGTAACAGGTTTGAAAACGTTCAACTCCGTTCGCGATAATTTGAATAACTTCGGAAACAGATTGCTCGAAGATATTCATTTGTAAAGTTACACGCGTAATTAACACTTTTTAAATAAAACACACGAACTGAATACCGAAGCTTTCATGAAGCTGTCCGGAATCGCCCGTGTGAAGTGAAGTTTCGAGTCTGTAATGCAATACAGTGTGTACTTAAGATATCATTCGGCTAGCTCGTTCGCGACCGGATCGCCGACTTTTCGCCCGTTTAGCGTTTGCATTGGGGATACATATCTTAATGTTCTATTGGCCGTCATCGGAACCTAATGGGCTGACTCACGGGGAAGCTAATGGGGAAGCTCACCTCGTTTGCCCCCACCCGTCTAACAGCGGGCCGGTTTGCAAACGCGGGCGACCGTATCCGCAGCTGCCTAACCATCGACTCGGAGAGGTTCTCGTTGTAATGAAATCGCTAACCCTTTTCGTGTGTAAAAAGAGAGGAACGAGATGCCCGTGCCGGTCCCTGGCGCACAGCCGGCTCGATAATAGGCATCATTTTCTCCCGTTGTTGTACATCGTTACATCGTGTAATAAACCGTCGCGAAAGTTCATCCTGGCAGGCGTCGCGCTGGGGGCCACAATCACCGCGAGGAAATTTCGAAAACACACATTCTCTAGCTCGCCGCGAGAAACGTTTCACGAGTCATCGAGCGATTACGTGGCCCGGGATCCCCCGCGTCGTAACAATAGACCTCGTCGACGTCTAACCACAGACAGAAACCTTCTTTCGAGTATCCACTAGACCAGGAAAGCTGTTTGACGAGCAAACAGGACGCAAACATGGTCCAGTATGTACAGAAGGAATCACGCGGTACCTAATGCCGCTACCGGCAACAGTTTCTCAACCCTTCTCGAGTTGAGTTAAAGTGCTGACAAGAGGGACGAATCAAGATGGAGGCTTAAGGAACGTCATCTTCACTGGACGTCTTCGCGAGGAAAATACTTCTGGCGAAAGCTCTTAATTGGGGAGCGGTGGGAATCTTTCATTTGTTTCTTTGCGTAAAACTGTTTTTCGTTAAGTTTCTCATGCGTACGTTATTCGGGAGTTATTTACAAATATGTTATGAATACATTTCAATGATTGCACGTTTAGCCTTCAACTTCTAGTCTCGTTGAATTAGGAATAAAATCTTATCTTTATTATTATACTAAATATTCTAGCACGAAAACAGAAAGAATCGTGAATTTGATAACAGGTCCAGATTTGTGGAAAATTGGTAGTGATGGACATTAGAATTGGATGCGGAAGCATCGACCACGTCGAAAGCAGGAAGTCACAGTAGCAAACACTTACCGAGAGTGCCGTCGAGAGAAAAGGAATGCCTGTCGTTTCTCCACGCCCACGAGCACAAATCACAGGTGGTGAGTCCGTCGGTGGTGACACCCTCCTCCGGTAAATAAGGTGGTCTAGGAGGCGGCGGCACGAAGCTTCCTATCACAGCCCAAAGAGAGTCGACGTCGTTACCGACGCCTGTGTAATACAGCAATTCCTCCTCCGCTACGCCGGCAAACCAGTCCATGTCGTTAACGCTGGGATGAACCGTGTTGGTACTTGGCGTGGTTGTGCTAGCCACCGTCACCTGGAACGTGAGAATTGTTCTTAGCTGGTGACATCCATTGTAAAGAATAGCAGAGCTGACTGGCTGGTTTCTCAGACTAATATTTTCACTTAAATCTTGCATGAAACGTTTAAATAAAAATAACATCTAACATCTGTAATGGAATAGCAGCACCGAAAGACAATTTTTAACTAAAATTTTTACGAGCACGAGGGTGAAGATATACAAAATGTGCTCCTCTCGTAATTTTCAAGAAGTATTCTCAAAATGTCTGCTTAATAAGGTTCAGCTTCTTCACAGTACTTCAAGATTGAACTTCAAACAGTTCCGGTTAAACACAGTTAATGGAACGAGAACGATGGCCAACTGGAGATACACATCTGTCGCAGACGACAGAAGGAGATCGCGGCGAGCAGACTGATGATCGTCTTCCGCTCATGTTTCGTGAAACACCGGCGCAAATATCGACAAGAAAAGTAAAAAGTATGCCATTCGAGTTATGTACTTCGTTCCCCGAAGCGGCGCTTTGCTGGGACGGTTTCGTTGGCCTAACTTCTACTACAAACAGAGAAAACGGTGAGGGCGGCCGCAAACAAATCATCCACCCCCCTTTTCCTCGTTACATCTCAGCCATTGTCGACTCTAGCCTCTCGGAAGTTTTACTCGCGGGATAAACCTCGATAAACAGTGACCAAGCGTTCCTGGAGTCATCGCCGACTGAATAAGTTCTCGAGCAGATGAAACACGACCTTGACAGCGTTTCTTGTAATTGGGACGGGGTACAATAGAACTATGACGACGCAGTTTCGAAAATATTCTCTTTGATGCCTCTCCGTTATCGAGATTCAAAGCCGATGATGCACCTGTGGAATGTTCATCGAGACTTTCATCGATATCTTGAATTCCACAGGATGATTTAAGTAAAACGCGTGACCACAGTGATTAAGAACCATGAAACATTCGTTGATGTTTATCTGCCTCAGGTATTTCAATGGTACAGCTTTAATGACCGATGCGATTAGTTATTGATTATGACTAACGCATCGATTGAAGTTGCTCCGTGCAAGTCAGATAATTGTAGAGTTTCTTGAAATGGAAATATTTTAAACGTTTTAACAATTTAAAGGGTATAAAGTTTATATGGTTTTTTATACAATTAACTATGTGAATAGTATGGAAGCATGCAGAAAATATTCCCCCCAAGGTGTAAACACTCCGTACTATAAGGAAGGAACAGAGGGCCCCAAGGATTTAATAAGGTAATGGATAGCCCAGCTCATATTATGAGAAGGTATCGTGCGGAAAATTATAAAGCAACTATGTTCGATTAATGCAACATTGTCGTGTCTGCATACGCGAACCTCCCAGCGAGCAAGTAGCCTTCGGGACGGAGAAGCGATTTTCAGCGATTTTCTGGTATTGCTTCTCGCCCGAGCCACAATTACGCCCAAGTATGACGACCTGGCACGAGATTGTGTCCACGCCTTAAGCCACAAATTTCACACTCAATTTCCTTTAAATTGGAGAAATATTCGTTGCACGCGTCCATTTGAGCGATGATTACACCTGCCACGGCTGCAGTTTGTCTTTCGCGATTATGCAGGATAATTGGCTGGAATACTCGGGTAATAAGAAAGCATTTTTACATGATCTTTCGCGTGTGTTAAATGTTCTAATTTTCATGTTAATTCATGATGGGTGGAAGTTACGTTCCTTTGATTTATTGGAAATCATTCAAGTGGTTCATTTCTGCACGAACGCAAGAATATTACTCTATTCATGAAGCTAATAGAAATGTTAAGTTAACCGTTAAACTCGTTGGGATATTTGAAGTAATTGGTACACGAATGTAATTTTGATCTCGACTTCCTTGTTCCCGCGTGCCGGGCACTTCATCGAGCCGCGAGCGAAAATAACAGACCGTCGGTGTCTCAATTAAACGAATCGAATCGCGCGCACCGGAACGCGTCAATTTTTGCCCGTCCATTGTCGTGGTTTCCCAGCAAGAAAAAAAAGAGGCGACTTGTAAGGATCCCTGGGCGCAGGTACCGCATATCCTGGTGTCCCGCGAGACGGGGTGCTTTTGTGTCGAACGAAGGGGGTCCTCAGTCGTGATTATGGATGGGCCTTAAGAGCCGATGAGGTCCCGCGGTCGCCGCACAATGGCACGCATTGATCGGCTTAATTACCGTGATATCGGCGTAATTAAAGCTCCGTTGTGCGCCAGGACCCTTCTCTCTCTGGAAGGCGTCGACGAAACCCGTGACTGGACTCCTGGCGTCAGGACTCGATCTCCTTCTTCCTTTTCTTTCCCTCTTTCGCTCTCACTGACCCGCACCATCCTCATCTTCTCCTTTTTTCTCGTTCCCTACGGTCCGTGACCGCTCTGTCACTTCCTCGCACCGGCTTGGCAACGCTTTGTTAATAAGCCATTATCCGCGCGGCGACGCGCCTTCGACGAATCACCGCCTGTTCCTCGCTTCGGCTCTTTTCAATCGCGACCGGATGAAAAAAATCTCGAATGAGTTACCGGAAAAATTCCAAGCAAATTATTATCGCGGAAATGTTCCAGTCACTTTGCTAATTTTTGTTGGTCATGGTAGCCGAGCTAATTGTCTTCCGAATTCCAATTATGACGTTCCATATTGGAATCTCTTGTTTTTATCCCTTTCCAACGAACGTAATTGATTCTAGTTTGAATTTTGTTAGAATAATTCTGAATTTTGCAAAAGTAATTTGAGTAAATCAAATTTTCTTTTTACACCCCGTGCGAAGCCGAATAGTCGAACGTCGTTAGCCATTTTCACGCGGAACCTTTCAACAAATTTGTAGTGTCCCTATAATTTTATCCTCTACACAGTTTTTCTATCAAGTTCAAAGAGTTTAATGAATAATCTTGTTCTGAATTGATCGTTGTATGATCTTTACCTTGAGAATAAGGAAGATTAATACTATCCAAGCACCTAACCTCGATTATATGCCAAGCGACGTGTAACCAATCCCCCGAAGCAATCGGAAGTTGGCGAATCCCATTCGGTAAGTGAGCATAATTCAAGTCCTCGCAGATAATTCGCAAATTACTGAGCCGCGATCCTCGTCGCGCGTCAAACTTGTTGAAATGCCGGGAGAAAGTTGATTGATTTGCGATTCTACGGGACCATCGTAACGAGCCGTTCCAAAGTGGTAAACCTGCGAGCCACGACTCCGCCGATCTCGTCCGGCTCTGCTCGTTACGTTCGAACGAAACGTATCGTTATAATTACGAGGCGTTGGCGTTTACGAGCGAGGGGATGATGCCTCGTACCAGTTAACTTCAACATTCTCTTTAGTCGTTCCCCGTTATCTCGGTTGGCCGGTGTTGTTAAAAGATTCGTTAGGCGCGCGTACGATCGTCCAACAATTATTATTTCCAATTTAAAGGTGAACTTCTAACGAAGCCAAAATACCATTCGGTCAATTTTAAAGCTGTTACCGGACTCCGGTTTCGTATCATACAGCGGCTAACAATGATATATTCCACGGTCTTACTTCGTTTGTCAAATCTCGCAGTAAAAGAAAAATTAAATATACTCGACGAATGATGCTAACATTTATTGAACATAGTTCACTATAATTTTCATCTTTTACATTTTGTTAATGTACGAATTCCCGAGCATCAATTGAATGCATACGCATTTTCATGCGAAACGAATTTCGCTTACATTATGAAGTCTCAACGGTCACCAACAAACGGATACGATACTCCTAGAACATTTGTCTCGAAGCCAACACTTCAAAGTGTTCCGATCTACATTCCACCTCGAACAGACCCCCGTTTCCCTAGCGCATAAAATAACGCGTTGAAGACAGGAAGCGGTCCGTTCCCCTAGGACAAAGAGCGAAAGACAAATACCACGCAAAAATCGCCACGTTTTTCCCACCGATCCTTTCCCGAGCCTCTTCTCGCTCGAAATTCCTCAGCCCCCGGCTCTCGGGTCCGTCTCCAGTGGATTACAGGCAAGAATTCGCGCCCCGTTTCCCCGGGATGGATCCCTGATGCTTCCAGTGTCGTTGGTTGGGGTGGCGGGCGCGCTGTCCATTTGCAATTCTGACACAGTTCGCGGCGTGGCTACAGAGGCGACCGTCCCCGTGTATCGGTCGGCCTCTTGCGGCGACCGTGAAGGAATCTGTCCACGGTTTGAAGGAGGAAGGTGCCGCGAGTGGCGGTAGCGTTGGAATACCAAACGATTCCCGGAAACCGCTCTCTCCGGGGCCGGCCCGGTTCGCCAGCCGGTCTTCCTTCTCCTCAATTTCGTCTTTCTACGTCGTTCGTGTCGTCGTCGTCGTCGTCGTCGTCGTCGTCGATCGTCCGGATCCTCCTCCTCCCGCGGCTGTTTCGTCGTCGTCGTTCAGTCGATGTAGGTCCTCGGGGGCCCGTCGAGAGAGTTTTCGGCGCGATGCGGCGTCCGGGGGGAGGGGGCTGTGCCGTGGCCAGGTTTAAGGGGTCGTTAAGAATGGGTTCGAGGGCCAGGGCCGTATATAACGGATAATTGACAGCCGTTTCGAGGCCGCCGTTTACTTTGCATGGACATTGAATCCGCGCGGCTACGGACGAGTCGATGGACGGACGGATGGATGGACGAGATGAGAGGGAGGAAGAAAGAGAGGGAAAGGAAGAGAAACGGAAAGAGGTTCGTTCGATGTGGACCGAACAAAATTCGGCGGGAACGCGAGGGAGAGACCGGCTGAAGGAGATACGAGGAAGCTGGGGAACGGTTAAGGGAGGCGCGGTGAAAAGGCAAATGCTCGCCGAAGCCGGCCTCGTAAATTCTTCAATTCTGATGCTCGGAAAGGCATGAACGCGACGCTGACATGCTCGATGCTCCCTTTCCTCCCGATCCCGCGCGGTCACGAACACCGCCGATTCGGCTTAATTGCCGGCCGCTGGAAAAACGGGCCGGGCCGCCAGTCCGTCTTGTGCGGGCATCGATGTCTTCGGGCGTCGCGCGCTCTGCGGTGCTGCGAGTTGAATTTTACTTAGCTTGGCTTCTTGTAGGGTGTCCCTTCATTTTCTGTCATTCGATGCGTGAAGAGTTATTCTTGAATTGATAGATATTCGAACGAAATGATCAGTATTGCAATGAATTTAATTTAGTAGAATGGTTTGTATAATTTTAGTTTCATGTACTTTGATACAATTGATTCCTCTTTCTTGGTGTCCCAATGGTTTCGCGCAGTGTTGGTAGAGAAACTAAAACGACCAGGTTGAATATAAATTGATTCGTAAAAGGTTAAAGAGCGTGCCTCGTGCCGCGATCAAAGTCGCAAGGGAATAAGCCGCGCATTTGTTTTCGATTAAGCAGCTTCACGGTCGAACACGTCGGGAACGAGCCGGCCGGGAAAGAATTTCTCCGCGGCAAGGATCGCCTCGCGCACGGAACGGTGAGAAACGTGGCGAAGGGGGAAAAAACGGGTCGGCCCGGACGCGTACGAAAGACTTCATCAGCTCTCCTTAATGCGAGGGAGTTGCGCGGTGCTACATACATCAAGGCACGCGTGGGGTCTCGCATTGCAAACAGCAGGGGTTCGTAATTTGCAACGTAATTTGAAGAGGACTTGGTACTTTCACGGGCGTCCCGGCCGCTCTACTCGCCATTCCTCTAACTGTACGCTGTTATTTATGTCGTGCGAGTTTGTTACGCGGACTACAGTCTCGGAGTAATATCACGTGCTCGTCGCTTTATAGTTCGCCTTCTCATTTTGCCATATTTAAGTCCCGTTGCGGATCGGCGCTCGCGTCCATTAATCACCACGCTACGACATTCTGCTTCACGGTTCAATTTTGCCACTATGATTTTTGTATTTTAATGCTAAGAGCGTTGACGAGTAACTTGTTATTAGCTTTAATAACATAAGCGTACGGTTTAAATCTGATACCTTGCTTTTCTGATTGGTAAGAACTACACAAGCTATTGGAGAATAAACTGATGTGTAAATCAGTTATATCGTACGAACATGATTCTAGGAACGCCATAGAGCACGAATGGTCATCAAACAGATTCGTTCAACGTTAACAAAACGTTCTTTTAACTCTACCCAAGCTTATTCTATATCTTAAATGATATTACACTCACGGAAGATGCTTTTACCGTAGAAACACGTAATTCTCTAATAGCCATAACTCATTCAAAGATTTTCTCGGAAGAAACGTGGAAAGCTATCACGGTTTCAGTATTACGGTTGCATAAGAACATTCATTCGGGCAAGAATGTTGGAGAAAGAGGAACGGTAAATAAATTCCAAGACGCCGCAGGACATTTCCACTTGTCCCGGCAGCGTCCGCCCGGAGACAAAGAAAAAACGAGAGGGAAATAAACGAGCCGGGAACGAAGCGACACGCGATCCAGCAGAAATATGCATTTCACCGCGGCGAGTCCGTGGGCTCGACAATATGTTAGCAAGATTGGTATCAGCCCGGAGCGATGGAGCCGATTCCGCGAAAGAAGGTTGCCCGGAGTCGAGCAAAGTGACTTGTCAAAAAGATCCCAGGACGGTCCCCCGGAGGAGAGTCAGGTAATCGATCGCGTGGCTCCGGGCAAGGATTTTTCGGATCCCCGGTTGTATGTGTAATATACCTGCGCCCTTTTCCCGTTCGTTTGTATTTGTCGCCAGCGCGTTCGATCTTCCTTTCTCTAGCGAGCCGAGTCGACTTGTCAGCTCGTTTGGCTTACACCGGCTCCGGAGGCCCGAGATAAAATCCAGTGGCGGCTTAGCCTCATAATGGCACCGGCGCAGAACTTGTCGATGGTCCGGCTCGATGTCATAATATTGTGCGCATTGTGCGCGATTCGTCTTAAAATACCGTCAGCCCCTTCCATCACGAGTGCTGTTGGTAATGTTATACAGGATGTTTCATAACACACGGGATCCATTGTAACATCCCGAGTTGGAAGACACGAAGTCGATGAGAAAAGTTTAGTTAAACTTGCGACCTATTTAATCTTGTTTCAGTAGTACTTGTTTCTCTACTTTCGATTATTTAGTTAGATATTTAAATAATATAAATTAGTTCTGGTAATCTGAAGACTCAATTCCTAATGATTTTTTTTTCACTGAAAAACGAAGAAACGATAATGGCTAGTTTGAAAATTTATTCCAAGGATGGTTAGTGATAAGATCAAACGTGGCACATACTTATACGAACCACTTTTTTGTCGTTTTTGTCGCATATTAGGAACACTTTTTACGTCAAAAGGATACCAGTCTTTTTTATGGATTCTCGTTTACTATTACATTGATTCCGATTGAATATTGAAGAATTTTTTACTAAAGGATTGTCGAGGTTCTGTAACTATTCATATCCCGCATTAAGGTCGTTACGTTCTCTTTCGTAGATTTGTTTTTCTTGCTCCGCGAAGGAAGTAATTGCTGCATTTCCTGGAAGAACGCATGCGATCTTGTCAATTTTACGATCGTCTAACGCGGTTACCCCATTCCATAACTTTTAGTACCGGGCCCCTCTACGTTACAAGGGTTAACAGCGCGGCTAATTAAGCATTCGAGCTGTAAAGATACTTAACGCGGCGCGATGCAATTCCTACTAACTGGAATCGGCGGATTGTCGTCGTTATATAAAACTTTAACGTGTTTTCCATCGACAGTTGAAAAGAACGATATCCGGCGGCGATCTGAAAGAAAAGCTTGATTAAGTTATTAAAATCGTAAATTAGCCTGCGCCACTGCATCATTCCGGCCGCGGAATGAGAATAGAATTCGTTAATTGCGGCATGGAACGCTTCATAGGAGTCAATTATCCTTTCCTGATAACAAAAGGACGCTGAATTGCGCGTCCGGTATAAACAACGCGTGCTTTAATTACGCGAGGTGCCGCGAGATGATTACACCAGGGGGCTGTTAATGAACATACGCGTAATGAGTCGGTTCGCTTTTATTGTTCCACGAAGGGACCGGGGAAATAAAAAGGATGGAAGAAAAATGGAGGAGGCGATGTTATCACGACATCAGAGGAAAAATAAGGATCGATCGATTTTTATAGTGGCCGCGCAACTCTTCATTAACAAACACCGACGTATGTCGCGAAAGAACGTTAATTGCCTGGAAAAAAATACGGATTCCCGTCCGCGTCGAAAAACCAACCGACCCTGCCTCCTTCCGGCCGGTCGGCGCACGCCGCGTCGAAAACTCACCAAACCCGTTAATAAATTTCCCCGTAACGAGTCCAGCCGCTTTATCAACGTCCACGAAAAAACAGGAAACGATCAGTTTTGTAGGATCACTTGCGGCGAATTGACCAGCTTGATCCACGCGAGATCCTTCTTCCTTATGATAGCAACCCGCTCGTGGTCGGACTCGCGTAATGGCACAAGGCTGAATTACGATTCGTCGGAATTATAGACGGCCGTTACTTAGTTTCTTAAATGCACGACGATACAGGCGCATACAACATAATTAATATGCAAATACTCGATCACGGCTCGAGGGGGATGCAACTCGACAGGGGCATGCCGTTGGAGCTCAATCTTAAAACCGAGAATGACATATTTTATCCCTTAATTGGAAGCCGCCAGTTCATTCGACGAGTAATAAAGATTCTATTCGTTTATCGTAGATTTTCCTCTCCCGGGAATTACTCAATCTCCGATGCTATAAACGTGGCATGCGATGAAACATAACCTCGTCGCAAGAAATGAATTAATACTGTATAACATACTATAATATTAATTATAAAAATCCAAAGATGGAATGCAGTGCGGTATACGGTAAATGCAAGATGCCTCTGCGGCATCGATGTAGAGGATTGAAGCAATTTCGTTCGATAAAATATCGGACGCGATCTGAAATTCTTACACGCGTAAGTATAAGGCGCGGTGTATTCGATGCACGTAATGCGACTACATAGTTTCGCTCTGAATGATTACTGGCGATCCGGGGAACGAGAACAAGCGGGGCGCGGATCGAAATAGGAAGAGACGCAGGACGAAGTAGACGAAGAAGAATAGGGACAGGGGAAGGATGAGTGCAGCGTATAGTAAGCTCCCCGCGACTACTTTGTCCGGCTGTATACGTTGAATCATCCGGTCGGTTTCCTTTCACGAGCCGATGGCAGCCGTTCCCGCATCAAAGCCTGTGGTCTCCTCCGAGCAGGCATAATGACTCAATCCGCGATCCACCTTGCCCCCACCCACTCCACCCAACCACGAGGAAAGAGATCCTTCGCTCCCCACCTCCGAGCATCTTTCTCTCTCTGCCCTGTCGCCTCCCTTTCTCTTTCTTTCCGCGGGGATATTATACGTTCGCGGTCCATGCGAAACCTGGAGACCCCAAACCTGCGGTTTCACTCGTTCCCTTCTGGACACTATGGCTCCCCGCCTTCGTCTTCCGCTCTCTTCAATATCCCCGTCCTTCTCAGTGTTCTGATTCGACCAACGGGTCCGTTCCCTTGACGATTGGTCCCTTGTTTTCAAATTTTCGGGGGTCGTGATTACAGAGCAGCAGTTGTGGACTTCTAATTCTTCGATGGAAGGTGTGTAGTTACTTTATTTAGCTCTTTCGGTGGTTTCGATTGTAAGATACCTTTTTGGATCGACGACCCGGCGTTCTCGTAATAATAGACGCGATGGTAGTTTAGATAATATCGAGTAAAGCTCTGGTGAAGATGTAGCTAATCTGTTGAAACAATTTTAAAGCGTATCGAGAATTGTTGATCTTTTATTTCTCTTTTCGACTCTTCTTCATCCCCGAATTGCCTTTCAACGTTTTGAATCTCTCGCATTTTTCATCTCAGCTTCCAGCGATCTTGTCCTCGTCTTCTTCTTCTCGGTGGATATAGTAAGTATACATGTCCCGATTCGAACGGCGCTAACTCGGCCGGTTTGCGTGACGCTCCGCTGTTTGTAACGCCCGGCGACCCCGCCCGTGATTATAGCTTATGAACCGGGACCGGGTATGACGAGGGTACCAGGGCGACGAGACGCGGACGTTCCTGAACGACTGGAACGAACCGGACGGATGCGTAAGGTCGGTGGCTGATTGCCAAGACCCGCCGTATCATCCGCTCGAGCCGAGGAGAAAATCTGAGATTGCAGGGTGCGAGTGCTAAAGCTCACATCTGAGCACCTGTTCCTACCCCACATTCTTTTTTATTCGTAGTCGAATGTACCGTATAGTCAGAAGTATTTTAAATCAACGCGCCAATTATAGCAAAATTTGAATTTCCCGGTGTGCATCACTATTATTTGTAGATTAACTTTGAGGAACATTTGAAGAGACTACCGTTTGATGAATATTTAAGTACTCACTCTGGTTAGTGCACAAAGGCGTAACGAGAGAATAAAACGAAGTACAAACACTCACCGTTCCCTCATTAAACGATTCAATGAATCCGATCCCCGGTTTATGGTGCCCCGGCAATTTCCGTTTTATAGGAGAAACGGAAAGTGCAGCGGTTCGTTTACTCGGATACGAGATTCGGAAACGTCGCGGAAGCGATTAGGCGGTTCGGTTACACGCTCATAGGAAATTCTGTCGGAATGCGGTGTCCATCGCGCGAGTCCAGCCATTCGGATTTTTAACGGTGGATCCATAGATTAGAAGATACAAAGCGCGCCGTCGAGTGGAAGCTTGTACGTATCACGCGGAGCTTCGGCCCCGACAATTTATTGCTAGGAAACGCAATGATCCAGCGACCCGTGGTGAGGAATCCGAGTAGCGATTACCATACGGCACCATATGCCGGTTATTCACGTGTTGGACCGGCAGATTGCCACCGTGCGACGACCATATAACCGTGAAATAAGAACCTCCACCCAGCTATCAAAGTAATGCTCGATGTCTGGCGAACGCGCGGACGTTTCTCGTAAGACAGGGAACTAATGCGCCTATGAATTTCAGGATGGCCCTGAATCGAACCCTCGCGGAAGCACGCCGACTGTGTTTTCCATGTTTTCAGGAAGCCTCGGCTGCGAGTGCGCGGGGGTCACCGTAAATCACCCTTAATTGCGGAAGGAACGTGTACATGATTCCGCCTCAGTGTCTCTTGGAACTTTCAATCTTCGGGCTCCTAACTTCGTTTAAAATGAAAAAGAAACTCCCAGCTCCTCCTTGGTATTCGAATCTTTTTCATCCTTACGCTGAAGATGTCCGACGCCGCGGGGCTCTGTTCATCTAAGCCTGATTTTATTCCATTCTTTCATCCTTGTTTAGTCCATTTACGCTTGGACATGCCGTGCTTCTAATGGTACGAGGACGTTCACTGTAATTTGGAATTATGAAACGGTGATTTTAATGGAAAACCGATGTCCACGTAAATCTTTGAACACCGTATCTATTCAGTGCTTACGAAAGCGTTTAGCTATAAATTGTCTTATTGACATCACTGAATGTAAGAAGTACTGTTACACGATGCACACTATCGAAAAAGTTCGATCTCCCGCGTTCCGATGCAATCGCGATACTCAGTTCACGTGTCCTATGACACTCGACCATCTGAAACAACATTGCCCCGGTCAAGGAGAGTTCATCATCCTTCCCTGACGCACAGTATCGTACGTTCCAGTGTTCGCCTAACGATCTCCCAGGGACCCGAAGAATCGGTACATTCAGCAGTCACAATGATCGCTTAATTGAGCGTAAGATATCGAGGCATCGTTCAGGTGCGGTTTCGCCGGCCGAGTCCCCCGTCGATAAGGATTCTGTGCCCGGAACGTTGACAGAGGAACACCACCGAAATGATTCGGCACTTCTGTCACGGGGGGAATGCGGTTTCGAACCGGTCCACGCGCCACCTTTTCGGACCGCGTGGCCCGCGCTGCCGCGCATTCTATACCGTGTGTTCTGCTTGGGTTCGTTAGCGGAATAAATTTCCATGGACGTCGTGTCGACGATACCGTTGACCGTCGGATGGATCTGGAGGTTTCGACAGGTTGCCTAGTCGAACTGAACGGTACACGTCCCACCGTTCGACCACTTTGATAAGGAACACGGTTCTTGATTGAGCCTGCGCGAGATAAAGAGCCTTCAGGGTTGTAATGCTGATACGATTGATACAATTTTGATATCTTGATTGGGCGGTTCGGTAAAAATTGCAAGTGATACTAACAGGTTCTTGAACGCTAAATGTTTCACTTGCGAGCCCTTTATCTTGTATGCTAATCATTTCTTATATTCGTTATCGATGCTATATTGAACAGAACAAATTTGGTCTCTTTAGGAAACAGGAAAAAATAATTAATTCTAGTGAAATATTCCCAGTAAATTCCTTCGCTATTGAACAGACAAAATTGTTTGTACCTTACGGAAATGCAATGCACGGTGGTCCGCCAGTCAGCGAGTTAAAAAGAAGAACACGAGCGTCGAGGTTGAATGTTCCTTTCATGCCATTTCTCGGAGGCTTCAGGAGTATAATTAAGGACAATAAGACAGGACGAAATTCGTGATCATTTCATTCACTTCGCCGCTCAAAGCAGAAAAATTCCGACTCCGCGGACTGTTCCTTGAACGACTGAAAGGAACGATCAGGTATTCGTTGGAAAGGGTCGCCGCGTTACGCAATTCGGTTATTAATTGTCCCGCGGGGATCCTCGAGGCGACCATCGACCCCGATAAATCGCCCGATAGCAGAGGAGACGGATCAATTACCGCGAAAGCATTCGCATGGAAACCGCCGCTGTGCCGCGGAGAACGACATCTGTATTCCGTTCGCAGGGGCCGGGTAATAATGGATCGAAGCATTATTATGATTTCAATGGCGTGGCCCACCGATGCGAATCTAGATCGTGGAGCCGCTGCCACCGGTATCTGGGCCACCGATCGGGCCACGGTGATTGATTCTTCGGTATTCATGCGGATCGGCGGGCCGCGATATCATCGTCGTCATCGTGGAACCGCTGCGCTGGCAAGAAAGACACGCCGATCCGAGATTAGCGCACTCGCGACAGCCAGAAAACCGTGTCTACTTCCGATCGACGAAACGTTATCGATACATTCTTCTCGAAACTAGTACAGTAATGTTTCGAATATTTTCAGTGTTTCGATTCTATGCCATCTTTTATTTAATGAAGATCTAGCGAAGATTGAAGGGTCTAGTGAACTAATGTTTATTATCAAAAGTGCAATTGTTTCGCGGTATATTAAGTAATAAACAGGCGAGCTTAAACAGACGGCACTCAAACATCGAATCTCCTTGACGGCGTGACCAGCGAAGTGAAACATAATTTTTCAGTGGTTCGAGTCACTCCCCCGCGACGCGGTCGGCGTCGTTTGCGGGCCCGCTCGAACAGAGAAATTGATCGGTGAAATATGGACCCGCCGGTTCCCCCACGCTGCGCCTCCTGCTGTCTTAATCAAGATTTTGGCCCGATGAAATTATCGCTACCGAAACAATAAAGCAGAGTCCCGTGGGACGTTGATGTATGATCCATCCGGTATCTCGACGCTACAGGATCATTACGCGATCGACTCGCTCGCGGTTGCGACGCGGATAACAGCCGTGATAACGGTAATAACGTACCGATGACGCGACGATAAGTACGTCGTCGCTAGGATTGCTACCGTGTTCCTTCTACCGAGATCGTTCGTGCTGTTTCGAACGTAATTTGTTGTCGGTCGCTGATAGAGACCCTTACGTAACAAGTAATAACGATACGCCCGCCATGTGGTAGCTTGTCATGGCTGACGCTTGTTGGAGTACATACACCGCTTTTTGACGTTCGTTTGGTGTATGTTGCGAAACGAGAACAAGTGAAACTTTAGACTCGTGCCTGGAATAGGCCAGAAATAGGCATCTGGTTTATCGGAACCTAAACTGTAATCTAACATCACAAATTGAATGTTTTTAGTCATGCGGAACAGTTACCGAGAAAATTGGTGATCTGTCTCTATCAGAAATTCCAAAGAAAGTCAGAAAGGATTTCACTGAAATTCTCAAAAGTATCGTATCGTTTAAAATACAAAATTAATCCAACGACATCGAACAACCGCAAAAAGAAGCCCACGAATCGATATCACCGCCCAGTCCAAATGTATTAAAATTTGATACATTTAAACCCCGCCGTTATTCAAAGTATCCCGTTTATCCCCAAAGTTAAAAAAAGAATCTCATTTATGCCCTCCGAGGAGTGGTGCCATTCGAGAGGACACGCGCACGCCGCGTTCGCCAAACAAGTCCATCGCCTCATCAGTGTGCCGGGACGCAAAGTTCGTCGACTTGTCGCAGCGAACGAGCGGCCCGGGCGTCGATAACGAGCGATAATTGCGATTAAATGAACTGGACCGAGTTCTCTCCGCGACGGAGCCGCGGCTCGTAGAAAATATAATTAACCTGAGGCGGACCGTGCGTGCGCACGGTTGCCCGGGCCCCCGATCAGTTAAAAGCGAGAGACGGCCGCATTAAGCGGTAAGCAGCGTGATCAGGGGGCCACGAAACGCAAATCGACGAGCGATGATAATCGCGCGAATAAGACGTCGGGATGCTGGCCCGATCGGCCGTCCGCGTTTTCGTCTCCCCGTTTAAACCGTAGCGGAGAACGGCCGCGGGAGAAGGAGAGAAGGATGGAGCAGGCCGAGCGGGAGGATCGGTTGGGTGGAGACGCGCGAGACCAGCCGAAAGGCTTCGGACGGGGAACGGTGTGTGACAGCGTGTAATCTCGCCTCGGCTTCGAGCCTCGCCGAAATAACAGGTTCCTCTTTCCCTCGTTCACCGCGATCCCCCCTTTACCCCGACTCGTTACTACGCTCTCTCCCTCTTTCTCCCTTTCATACTCGCGCGTACTCGCGTCGAGCTTCGTCGCGATCACGCTCTTATCCTCTCGACGCAAAGTTACGATTCCGTGTCGGGAACGTTATTAAGCCAGCACCGACGTCCTCACCGTCTTCTTCGTCGTCGTCGTCGTCGTCGTCGTCGTCGTCGTCCTCCTCGTCGTCGTCGTCGTCGCACCGGACTCCGGATCATCGTCGACTGAATCCAGAACCGGATTCTTAATGCTCGCCTCCCGTGCTGCGTCCCTTGCTCTCTCGGCGATCGCGACGCGATACCGGCCACAGTAACGAGTTTATAAAAGTGCACCGTCGCTCGTAACGCTCGCGATTCCGGCAGCCCCGTCCCTACGGCCGTGGCGGGTCTTATCTGCGAACGCACCGCGACTCAAAGTCAACCCGCGACGTTTACAATGTAATGGAGATGATGGGGATACGGCCGCTGCCGTTTCGCTCCGCGTGAATGGGTTGCACGGGAACTGACGACCTTGATATGATCGTAATTAATTCGATAGGGAGGAAGGTTGTAACTTTGTACGGTGATGGAAAGGTTCGGAGCAGCAGGTGTCGGAGGCTGGCTCAGGCTTCGATGGGTTTCACGTGAAACATCTCGGATGATTCCCTCCGTCGATTCCATTTGCCATTTTAATCTAAGGTACAGGTGGATGTTTAATTAAGGGTCCGTAAAAATGAAAGTTCATTGAAATGTTGATGGGGAAATCGTTCTGGTTTTAATGGAAGGACGAAATCAAACGTGAAGGTTGACGGTATCATCGATGCGATTGCTGTATTATTAGGATATGTTATTGAAGAATTAAGATACGCTCCGCAATTCCACACAGCTTCATTGGAACCACTATCTTTTGATTGGAAGGTATACCCCGATAGAGGAAGGCGGCCAGCTGGAAGTGGCGATAACTCTAATCGACAGCTCGGAAATACGACTAATTGGCAAGTAGCCGTAAGCGAGTTAACAATGAACCACAATTTACAGGGCACAGGTATTGATTAGCTGTGCAGTTAATCGAGAAAGTTACGTCTGGTGTACAATCAATCGATTAAAACTGGCGCACGATTGAACCTGGAATGATCGATCCTCATTTATGACCTGCGCCACAAGTTTCTTATTACATTCACCAAGTGAATACATGTTTTTAACAATCTACATTTGCTAGTCCAGAATTTTCTTCAACTTTCGCGTTCACATTTCATAAGAAGCTAAATTGTACATCGGTGTGTTGAGTATTAAAAAATGAAGCAATCGCATAACAATTTCTCGAATAATTAAATTATTCTGTAACAGCTTCCTATTTTAAATATGAAAATCCGAAGTGGCCGTTACGGCGGCACTCGTTCATATATGGTTAAACATCGCGTGCACGTTCAAATCTAATCGAAGAAATTAGTGGAAAAGGTATCAGCCAGCATTTACGAAAGAGTTCCCGATGCACGTGGCACTGCCACGCCCACATGAGCTACGCGGAACCGTGAATTGGATCTGTCATCAGGTTTCTCTTATTGGCCGGGCTCCAGGTATCACGCGGAAAATAAGATGTTCGTGAATAACCGGGGTTTCGGTCGATTCGATCCGCTCGAGCGACTATTATCGTTTGTCGGCTCGCGTACCCTGACGTTGATTACGGTATACCCGGCGACTTAATACGACTGTCCCTCGCGTTTCAGCGGCCGTAGAAAATGCACGTGCCCCTCGTATAACGACACTACGCACGGCTGCGTACAGTTGCTACTCGCGAAAGTAGGTAAGAACAAGATAATGCCCCCTTTGATTTCGCCAGCACGAATGCCGCGCGCGTTCACCAACCCCTGCTTGTCCGCGGGACAAAAACCGACCACGAAGCGCAATTAAACCCGGCAAGACTGGACCATGGGAATAATAATTAAAGGGTACATTCCCGTTGTTGAATGCTGAACGCAACGTGTTGGCTAATAGAGGCCTTGTTATCTCTCCGAAATGTCTAGAACCGTTTTACTTCGACTGCTTTTGATAAGAACAATCATACGAATTTTGATCTGAACATTGTGGTATATGAAAAAGCGTCTGAAATACTTTTCAGAACACTTCTGTATGCGTTTTGGAAGCCTTTAAACAGTTGCACCGGCCATATTGGAAGACATGTAGAACAGTTTTCGAGTGACGCGAAGTGAATTTAGCCGTAACTTTCCGATTATTATCAACGAGCGGATTGATTCGGCCGTTTGATCATGCGCGGCATCGACGGCGTCTCCTTCGGAGCGCGATTCATCGTCAGAAATCTGACAGGCAGCCGGCATCCTCTGATGCTAAACTGGAGGGACAGCGCAGCGGCCGCTAACGTCAAAGATCTCCGGCAGATTAAGTGATTTAGCACGTGAACGACGTTCATGAAACCCGTCCGCGATTATTCTTTTTTATCCTTGAGCGCTTTAGTCATTTGGTTGAAACGATCCCCTGCTTCCACAATGCGAGAAAGTTTCGACAGGAAATCGGTAGATTTCACGGAAACGGTCGCGATACCAGCTAACTAGAAACATGTACCCGGATATGTAGATTATGACGCATATTTTTCATACTTCGCTTCTCTTCAATAAAGGATGCGGAATCCTGGTTTCCCCTGTTTCCGGTACCGCCTCGTTCTCGATTCCACTTCGGTCACTCCGAGATTTTTTCAAGCTTGAAATCTGCCTCATTAACGACCCGTCCACCGTATCAAAATTACCACGAATCAAGAATAACGCGCCAAGGAGTTAGTTGTTAGAAACATTGTAAAGCTAACCGTCGCGATTGTAGTCAAATTGTGATCGAGAAGCGACGCGAATATAGGGGCGCAGCGCGAAAGCGTCTCATTTATAGCCTCAGTTACAACTGGCGGTCGGATGGGTCGTTAATTAGAATTTCATCGACGGTACTTCACCGCCACACCTGATTTGTCGGGTCGACCCGTATAATTCGAAGTCCTCGACGAACGGCCGCGTCGAATCATTTGTAACCCATCAACCGACACGGCCGCCATTACGCGGCGCATTAAGAAAAACATCGAAAGACACGGCTGACGAGAGAGACCAACGACAAAGAACGCTGTTACCTGTCGCGTAATGGCGTTCCTAATCTTTATTGGCCTGGGAAACACGTCTCGCGACCCATTAATATCGAGTCACGTGTATTTTACGATACCCCGACGATCGTAGCGATATCACGGTTTCGATGCTTGTCGCCCGCGTTACGTTGATCCTGACACCGGCGTCACTTGGACGCGGTTGTTTCCGTCAAGGCCGACGCTACCTGTTTCTGAAACGTTATAACTCGCGGTCTGCCATCTTAAACGACGCGCGTGGTCGCGCATATACATCATATTCGAGCAGATCTTTCGGGGATACAGTGCTGGTCGGTTTCGAGCGCCTCGTACGTAATAATTCTTCTTTTTCCCCGGCCGCACATTCGTGTTCGATCAAGATTAGGAGCGGGCAACAAGCCGCTCGGAGAAAACGGTTCGACTTAATAACTGTCCTATCGTGAATACGACGCCTAAAAGATGACGGTGTTTAACGGAAACGTATTTCGTCGGCAGGCCGCTGTTCAATGGTGAAAGTGAACCGCGATTATTTCGATAGACCGAACACGCGCGGCGGAAATAGCCTGCCCGCGCGGAAAAGGTAAGCGTCAAGCTCCAGTGACGCAATGCTCCTGCATCCGCGAGGTTTTATGGTCAAGAATGTTTTATTAATTTATTCAGGGTGTAATATACATTTAAATTATCCCGCGATTATAAAACTGTGCCCCCGGATTCTCGTAAATTATAATTTTATGTGTCTTGTATAATTGAATCGGAACAGCGTCCGTTACAACTCATTTGAATCCCACGAATCTTTGTTACTAGTTTTTATCGCAGCGGTGTTGGCCCGATAATAAATATGGCAGCAAGAATTTATGATTTAAAAGCGGAATTTCATGTGTCTTGTACGTAAGGGCTTTTTATTACTACGAAATTGAGCATATCTATCCTGGTAGTAGAGTGTTCCCGCGGGTCGGTCAGGAAGAATTTGTACGGACGCAGAGTGTTGTACGGTGTCAGTAAGAAATTGATGATGACTCCCGGGAGACCGAGGACATCTATTAGTCAAAGCAGACGTACTGTCAAATCTCTATGAACCGATCATTTCCTACGTTTCCGTTACACCGTGCCTGAATTACAGTGAAAAATAAAGATCTTTATCGCTACTGTACAGGAACACACCCACATGACACCATTCATACCAATGCAAACAAAACCATTCAGTATTAACATCAGAATACTCTTAGCATTTTACATAGTCACTTTTATAAAAAAAATCTCCCTATGCATGCCAAAGTAGATATCAACTTTCATCAACTAATTGATCAAAACCAAAATGAAGAAGCAATTATTTACTCTGTCAGATGTTAAAAGAAGACAGCTGTAAATTACAGAATACTTTCCCAATTTTTCTGAACGACATCAAAGAGATAGAAAAATGGTCAATCGAATTTCCTCCGGAGTAAACGTTCGTAGAGTCACTGGGTGGATCAGGAGGGCATTCAGGAGATGGGGAAAGGGTTCTGTACCTGGCAGGGGGTGCCGTTGCGTAGCGGCGGGACAGAGATGGGAGGGGGCAGACAGTGGTGGAAGAAGAAAAGGCGAAGGGAGCGGGATGAGAAAAGAAATGCCACATAAATAGATGAGCTGTCGGAGCGGCGGGATTACGTATGACGGGACACGAGGACGGCGGAGGCGAGATGATATCTGGTTCGGGTAGGCACGGTGATAAATCTGTGGGCCTCTGTCAGGTGGAGGCGCGCAGGCAAAGAGCGTACGAAACGGACCGGCGGCGATCAGCTTCCTACCGCGCGCGCCTCCTTTGTCTCGTCGGTTCTCGGGATAGCTGGAATCGATCAAATCCTTACGAATTTCGCCACCGTGGAACGCGCCCCGGCTCGACTTCGATGTCTTCGCGCTCCGGCCCCGGGATAACGATCGAACGATAGACGATAGCGATAAACGATCGGGCACCGTGGAATCCGACGAGCCGGTGGTTCGTGATTGATTCTTTGCCCAGAGTCGAACTATCGCGGGACGATTGAGCGGTGGATCGACTCGCAGATTATTCAACTTCTTTCGTGGCGAATTTATTCAACTGCAACCCTTTGCGGTATAATTGTTTTCTTATTGCGTCCTCTCGCCAATTCTGATTTCGTTTTTCTACTATTGGAGATTATTGAAAATTTATTGGAGATATCAATGTTCTTAGTATTTTAAAGCTGAATTGTGTTTAATAGAAGATTGTTACGAATTTTTGAAATAACACTGTTTCTTATTAGATCTTTTATTGAATATATGGAATGATACATCTTAGTTTCTAGTATTGATTTCTAAATATTCCTTATCGTTGACCGCAACTGTTTTCCAAAATGACCGCGTGATTCGCCCATGGGAACTATTCCATCATATAGTTCCCATCCGTACCGAATGCTTGACGACTTTTTATTTTTATTGGAAGTAAGCAAACCGAGTAGTATATTTTTAGAATTTTTTTACGGTAAACTGCAGTCATCAGATTCTCCACGGTTTTGAAAGTAGATTTTGCCAAGAAGCATTAATTGTTTTTCTCATGAGTTATTTTCTGCGGTAATTGGGCATGGCCATGCTCGCGCTGGGAGTCAGCTATGAATCTTGCCGACCGTGCGAGGAAAATCTGCGGAATGAGAAAGCCTGACCGAAGTCGCATAAATTTCGCGAGCGAGCATTCCGACAGCGCCGTTTCTACGTCTGCAGGATATTCCCAAAGACATTTACCGCCGATCTAGTAGATAAATATCCGCCGTTCAGTTTCCCGTGCGTCGGCAGAACACCTCGCGTTTTGCTTCGATAAAATTCCAGTTGCATCGACCACGCGTATTTTTCCGATCTTCCTGTATATATCAAGGAACGAACGTAGTGAGTAGAATTCATTGGTCATCTGCTTAGTCATGGGGCTCCAATTACCTTCATTGATAGGGGTGAAACACACTATAGGAAAATTCCAATTTCACTTCGTAGTATCAAATACTTAGACCAGCACTCTCATTTTTAATCACAACCTAGTACTCGAGAAATTAATGATTAAGAACAGCTAAAATATCCCAGAGATTGTAAATAAATTCCAAAATAAATGTCACAGACCGAATAGCTGGAAGGACAATCAACGAAATCATCTATTCCATGTGATTACCATTGAACCCGTGAACCGAAAGTTCAAAACGGAAATTAATTCGGATTTCTGAGTACGTATCGAACTTGCCCTCATCTCCGTTGATCGTCGCGGCGCGATATTTCTTCTCGCACTGCCCCTCATTAGAGAAGAAAATCCTGTCGTGCGTCGTCCCCGAAATGGCGAGCTTTTCGTCTGATCCCGTCGTTGACAGTTTTAAGATCGATCCGGCGGTGCTCGTTTTCGTCGATTAAGAAAAGGCAGGTCCCCTGAAAATCGTATGCGACCGCTGATCCGAAAGGATCGGACGTTTGTCAGTCCGGACGACAGACGGTATAAGGAGCTGCGCGCGGGTTGAATCGGCCTATAACATCGAAACTCTCATAATCCCCGAAAAGAGAAGGCCGACGGGGAACGAAACGTTTTAATCCGTAAACACGTCGTTCGTCGACGACGAGATACGCTCCGATCCCGCGCGACTATAATCTCTCTGCGCTCGGCCACGCACACGCGCCTCCTTGTGCGTGCACCGAACGCACCCTCCTTGCGGCTCCGCGATCGCATTAGTCGCGCCTCGCCTCGCCTCGCTTCGCCTCACCCCTTTCGAGAATTCCGAAACGGAGCCCGGTCAAACGGATTCCGGTGACTCGAGAAATCCAGATCGGCCAGGCGGCGGGACCGACCGACTTGGCGGAATTAATGGCGGGCGCTCGAGGGCGTGCTTTAAATTTGGAACAAAGCAGCCACCGACACTTGCCGCACACCCGGGTGTAAATTTATGCCCGGTCGTCTGTGAATTAGAGTCGATTCCGGATTATCTTTGCCATCGGCTGCATCAAGGATCGTTTTTGTGTACGCCGGTTTGCTGGCAGAATCCCTTTTATACTTCGTTTAGCGCGCATTGGAGAATTGGAATCGGCAGTAACGAGGTCTAGAGTCTTGAAAAATGTAGCTTGGCAAAAATGTGTTTGATGTCTTGTTTTTCAGATGAATGCTTGTAGATCCTTCCTTCGCGCGACACGAATGTATATCAATGGGTTTTGTAAATATCACACAGAGAGGGCAATGTAGGTTCACCGCAAAATCTGATTCGATCTGGAATTCCGCAATACTCGGCAAATAAGACGAAACGAAACGCCAATAAAACGCAGGAAAGCTTAGGCCATTGGTTCGAGATCATTTCACCGTTCCCTTTCGGTTACATGAATTAACTCCGAGGCGCATAAAACTTGAAGCATGCATTTCTCTCGCTGGGACCTCCCCACTAAAAAGCCGGGTTTATTGTTCGTCAAAAATCAACAAAATTAACTGTCTTTAAGCCACGCTGTAATCCCCTCCGAGGGAGACCGCATTAGCACAATTAATAACCCGAGCCGCCGTTAGCAAATCTCGAACGACCCAATCAGCCTTCAGCCCCCCGCGAGCCAGGCCCCGGGACCGCGGAACGACTCAATTTGGAATTCGGCTCCGGCGGAATCCTCTGAAAAATCCCGCGACTCCCGCGGCGTGACCGCGTCATAATCCCGTGTTCAAGGTGAGCCCGCCGTGTTCGGGGCAGCTCCTCGATTCAGACACGAGGCCCCCGACAAAAGGTGCCGAGAGAGACGGAGAGAGTAGATCTCTGTCGAACGCAAAAATCGGCGGCTCATGTGTGCCCGATCATGGCAAAAACAAACACACGTATCGTCTACCAAGATACAAGAGAGGGTGGTCGGCCGAAGGGCGGAGTGGGGCTGGCGTGGCGGTGTGAGGTAGAGGGCAGACGTATCGCGCAGGAAGAAGAAAGGAAGAAGGTCGGTGGTACTTGTAGCCAGCCAGGGTATAAAGGTTAATGAGCGCGCAGGCGCAACCTATTATTTCAGTCGGTTGGGTTCCTGCCCCCTCCCTGTTTTCTGCTAGTCATCATCCCTCTCGTTCCCTCCAGACTCTTCTGCTCTCGTCCTTTACACCCTTTCGTCCGGCCGAGGCCCCAGCGTGTTCCCTTTTTCGTTTACGTCTCGGTCCCGCGAACGCCGAACCGCCGAGGGCGGCACGGACCCGATAGAACGAAAGAGCACCGGAACCTCAGTGGAAGAGCGAGAGGGACGGTCAGAGACAACGAGCCGGCTGAGAGGTAGGAATCCAAGCGAGAAAGAGACGATCCGTGCTGCCGCGCGGGGGAGGGGAGTGGAAACGTTCCCAGGAGAAGGGAGAAGTGGCAGACCTTGAGCTGCCACGAAGCTCTGGACGTCTTCATCCTGCCTCAAGCTGTGCTCCGAGAGAGAAGGATACCATGCGGTTGCTCTCCCGCTCTCTCTCTCTTTCTCTGTCTCGTTTCCTCTCCCTCTTCCCTGGTTCTCTTTCCTTCTTGGCCGACGGAGTTTCACGAAATCCTTTAAATTCGTACGTACCGCGGATTGGCCGGCGTCAAAGGATGCCGGCTTTGATCAACGGGACTCGGGCCGCCAGTAGCGACCTCGAGAAATCGCGTGATCCGCGTGCTTCCCCTGGACACACGTTTTCCTGACATTTCGGATCTCTCGACGTTCGTATGGCCATTAGATCGCTAGACGGGTTCTCCAGTTTTTTGGAGATCAGAGGAGCTCATGCGATTCTCGGTAAGTTGCTCGGGCTCGCGGCGGAAATTATTTTTCTTCTTTTTAAAGGGCTAGACTTATTTTGTACGTAACAGTTTGACTGAAAGATATTCCTTTTCAAAGTGATATCTCTGATGAAGGAAAATTCACAAGGAAGTTGAGATTCTGAATTTCCGTTACTTAAGTTCGTTGAATCAATTGTAGAATACCTTTCAGAAAGAGCAAACTCCTGAGAAGATCCTCTTGTCATATTGTTGTAAAAGAGAAAATCGTTTTGGCAAATACTTCATGGAACGTAAACTTCTTTTATGCACACCAAACATTTTCCCGAATCCCTAATCAGCGCTGCCATTGTGCCGGGTCACGTCGTCGGGGTGTCCTCAACGTCAAATTTCACCTATGTTACGTGTCTAGCGAGTCGGTAGACAAACGGACACCCTCTGTCTTTCTGTTTGCGTCGGGACCACGCGTTCCTCCGTCCGTCGGGATCCCTAGAAGGCGTGTACGCGCACGTCACTCGGGCAAAACGTATCTATTCGAGGGAGCGACGAGAATGGACGCGTATCTCTGCACGCGAGCAATGCCATTGTGCTCCCCCTCGGCGATCGAGGGGGACATCCTCGACGTTCCTGCGCTGCGACGACGCGTCGACGTTACAAAGGGCTGGGTCGGAATAGGTCAACCGCGAGTACGTATTCTGGTCTTCCACCCTGGACCCGTGCGTGCACGTGCACGTAGTGTTTAGAGTGTTTTTCGATGAGATCTGCGCTAGAAGTTTGACGGACAACCGGTGGGAAGCTATTCCTTGGGCTATGCGTGGGAAACGCGGGCTTCGTGATTCAATATTGAAGGTTTCTATAGTTCGAAGTGAATTCTTGATTGTACTGTTCAACAAATGTTTCTCGAATGTTGCACATAAATAAATGAAGTAACATATCGATGCATAGTTAGATGAAATGACGTTGATGCAGGTTCTGGAATTACAGACGAAGAACCCTTTCCGACAAGTAACGTAGATTGACAACTAGTATCACGAGGCATCGGTTAAAACAATTGCACGCTGCATCTGGTAAAAATATTGCGACGTTCACCCTAAACATCAAATGAAGAAATGATACACCGTTTCATCTGTGCAAACACATTATTTGCTAAAGTCTCGAGCAGACCCAACTCTCCCCGAATTCCCACCGAAAGCACATTTTGTCACGTTCACCAAGAATTCATCCTTCGAGCGAAAAAAGTCAATGTACCCTGAAACGTGCAGCTCAACCGCGTCGCCATTGTCTAAGGCGCGTTTCAGTTTTCCCTTGCGTGAGCAAAGGTGGACCACGAAAAATCGTTTGAAAGGGGACACCCTGTACGGTGTATTCTCCCTTCTAAGTCGCGGATCAGGTCGGTTCCTTTTGTGAGCGCGATACACGTCACACGACGCGCTGCATAGGGGCAAGGGTGCCAGAAGAGGGTGAGATTTAATGCAGTTCCCCTTTCCCCCTCTCTCTCTTTCAGCAAACTTCCTTTTGCTCTCTTCGCGCGTCCTCGGAGTCGCTGCACGCATCCTCCGACTCGCCCGATCCGCTTTTGTGGCAACCGTTAAATTGGCTCTTCGGGGTATACATCTGTCGCTAATACTCCCGACCGGCGTTGCTCTGTCCAGGTCCGTAAAAATACGTTGCTCGCACGGCCGCGGGTTTCCTCGCACGATCCCAACCGAAAATAGAAATGTCGCGTTTTAGTCCCGGGACCAGTCAAAGTTGATTTCCGCACGCGATAGACGCGCAGCGACAACTTCGCCCGAAACGGTTAAGCCTCTAAAAGCACGTTCTTCGTGTATAGTTGACGGCTGTGCTTTGGTAAGGATTTAAGATACCTATCGAAGCATTTCCGACGCTCGGAAGATTTACGTGACGACTGTAAATCAACGACGTCTGGTTTCAATATTTCCTGTTCGACGAGCATTTTTGTAGTCTCGGAATATAAGTGTCATTTCTGAATATACTTCCATTGTGATTTTTAACACGTTCGCTACCAGCATCGTGTACAAGCGACGGGCAAATTCTTTTGTGACAGCCTAAGAACAAGGAGAAAGTTTTCCTGGACATTAAAATGTTTCTGTTTGAATTTGCTAGACCATTCAGCAAGGAAGTATTAAAAGCAATCTTTTATTTGTACTCGTGGCAATTAATTAGGATTATAGAGGTTCAATGAGAATAGACAGGTTTAATGAATCTCAGACATTGAAGACCGAAGAAAATCTGCCGTTCTTACGTTACCTACGTTTTAATTAGCCGTTATAATATCGTCGATTCGTATCTGAGTTCTGTGAGATCAACAACGTCACAGGAGCTAGGTTATCCCTTCGCAGTCGTTAAGAACTCGTTATTACAATTGAAATACTCCGAAGCGCGATCCGAGACTAATCTGTTGATCTTTTTGCGATCAACTTTATCTCAATCTCATTTCTATACTAGCAGTTCCTTCACGTCTATTAAGTCTTGTTAAAAGTAGAATAATATTTCCCTAACGCATCAAACTTTCTTCTAACAGACAAAAACATTGCTTCGTGTTTCTCTGGGTTCAGAATCGATCTAATTCACGTTCTTCAGTCCCAAGTTAATCAAAGTCGTATTTCTTCGATTGACGCACATTCAATCTTATAGTCCTTCAAACTCGATTTACTGCATATTGCGATTTTCATTCCCAGGCCCGCCCGACATCTCTGAGTTACAGCTTTATCTAGCTTGCGCCACACAATCAGCGTCCCGGATTCTTCAGATACCAACCTCCGTTTCCAGATTTCATCCGATTCGCTCTGCCCTGTACTTCAAGTCGGAGTCGCGAGTCAAATTACGAGCGATCGTCGATCGCGTTCCGGGCTCATTAGGCTTAGTAATTACAATCTTGTCGTGGGCATCACTCCGACTGCGTTACGTAACGAGCCCAGGCGCACCTGCGAGATCGTGACGATATTTCACCGTTTTAATCAGCCCCCTGTCCGGTGTATCGCCTCGAGATGATCGGATACGCGGAAACCATAGGCCGTTCCGTGATTAGAGTGTATAGAGGTCTCTTCCAGCTCCCAGGAACCCTTTTCCGCGATTACTTTGAGCGACACGCTCGTCCAGCCGACCTCGTGAGCCGCGCGCCTACGTTTCTCGCGAAAATTCTTGTTCCTCGCGCAAATTCTTGTTCCTCGCGCGGTGTATCGGGAAAACTGATCGACTGCCGCGTAACCTACATTCGAGAGTAATGCTACTCGTTAGCGATGCCAGCGCCTGCGTAAATCGTGGGCTCTGTGCGCTTCATTAGGGAAACCGTTTTCGTGTCATTAACGGTTCCTCTTCCTCCGATGAAATTACGGAGCGCCGATGGGAGATTACGCCGCTTCCTCTTTGTAACACGGGGAATTATCTTCGCAGACGCTCGCAGGAGTAACAATACCTCTCTGTACAGAAGACCAAAAATACTTTTTACATCTCCGATAGTTTCTCACATGATCGCTCGAGTTTCCGTGAGAAGATCCAGAAGATCTGTTCCAGGACCAATCCACGAAATAAAAATGTACAACGATACGTCCACGAATATTTCCGATTCCGATCGAGACATTCATTAGTCACATTCATTAGTCAAACGTCCTAATACTCTCGACGTGTACCATAAACCCGAGAACTACCACAGCGTATACCTGACCCAAGATTAGCATCTGATCATCCTTCACTCTGTGGTCTCAAGATAACTTATAGCGCCAGAATACTTCGACAAAATCTTTGAGGTCAGCAGGTATTCACCGGCTATGCAAAATAAATGACTTTAGAAAGTGGTCTGTTTTCCGAAAGAAGAACACTGTTAACAGAACGTCTTGCTCTAAGAGTTTCCAAGGCGTTCGGGCAAACACGAAAACAGCCTATCTCAAGAAAGAAATAATAAATGCGAATAAAACAGAACCCTACAATCAGAGAAAGAATGGCACAGAATTATAGAGGAATGGGTGTCCTTTCTGATTCATTAACTCCACCCTGAAACCACTTAACCGTGTTTAGTCAGAGAATTTCGGATCACGAGCACGCATCCCGGGAAATCGGGGGATTGACCACGAATATTTATATACTTGCTGTTTAATCTAGTTTCATGAGGGCGATTGTGCTTCGCCACCGGCCGACAAAGTCCAAATCATTATGTCCGGCCCACGCATTCTTTCCGCAGCGGTCGGAGCCCCGTCTCAGAGCCTCTCTTTTTGATCGTGGCCTCTCGTCAAGAGGCTGAGGCGGCTGCACCGCGGCCGGAGGAAAGAGGAACGTCCGCGAGGCTTGAGGGAGAAAGGACGAACAGAGGGAGGAAGAGATTGGGGGAGAAAAAGGAGGACGGCGAACGGCCGCGCGAGAAGGAGAGGAACACGAATGGGAGGGGGTGAAGGGCGGCTATACGCCGGCTGCACCGGCGGTCGAGGTGGTCCGAGCTCTGCTGGTGGCCTGCTCTCGCACTTACACACTCGATCGCACATTCGATCTTGGGTCGCGAGGCATCGCAGACGACCTCGGACCCTGCGTCACCGGCTACGTGGAAAGAGGCGGGAGACCGGCCGACGGAGAAACGAGAACTGGATCGGCGGTACCCTTCAGGCCTAGCGCATCCTATCGACATTCTATCGATACATGGTTTAATCGATCCAGTAAATGGCCGGGATATTGTCGTAATTTTATTTTAAGCCAGGTGACGAGTAACTCTCTCAATATTCATCATAATGATGCATGATGGTTCGACGAGATCCTTTCGTTTAGTAGATTAATCGTTTCTCGATTAGCTAAATGGATGAGTAAATTATGGTAGAGTAAATTGTGGATGAAATGATAACTTTAACAAGTTGATAGTGAAACGAAACTTTATTAATGTTTTCTATAACTTATATTATTTTATTATTATAGAAGCTTACTTATATTTTTAATAATAATCTTTGTAATAATAAAGCTTTTAGTAATACTCTTTATACAGCAGAAATAATGTCAGGGAAAGGGATGGTTTGCTTCTTTTTTAGTCGTTACCCGAGTTTCATTAATCTTTGAAATTATGAATATCGCTTATTATGAAGAGCCCCGTGTATGCTGCGGCGGAAATCGTTTCATACATCACATCCGACAAGAGTATAATCCGAATGCACCGATTCAAGGCTCGGCCAGGGGACGAGGCAAGTATTTCTCAGCGGACCGCGAACGCCTAGCGATCAAAGAATCCGCGTGGAACGGTTCGTGTGCTGGCTCAGCTTGTTTTTCTATAACGGGCCACAGGGGTATCGTTAATCGGCGACTCTGATTTAAGAATATCACCGGTGCCGTCCATTGTTTCAGTCGACGTTTCCTGACTCGTGGCCCTCGGGAATGCCGGTAGATCGCGGTGCCCGCGTGGGCGTCGATCGGCTCGCGCGGGCTGCCGATTGCGAGAGATCTCCTTCGGTAAAATCGCGGGACGCGGCAACAGCCATAAATTTCAATCGCGTATACCTCTGCTTCTAATCTTCTGGCACGCCTGCCAATGGCACACGCAACGGTTCGAAAAGTATCGGCGTCCAAGGTTCGGCGATCTTGATCGATCTACGAGCGCTACGCATCGTTTATCTCGAACATCCATAAAACGACAGATATTTTGGAAGGAAACAGTGAAAAAAAAGTTAGTAATAGATTAAGATTCTTCGTACAAATTTAAATGTCCATAGGCGAATTTACGACTGGCGTTACACACAAATTTACTTTTACAACTGTAATATTTTAGGAGAAACAAGGGGTCAATGCTTAGTCACTCCTATTCTTAACATTCGCCTTCTTATTTCTTTGCCATTCAACGGGAAAGGGGACTAAAGATTTTCAGATCATCCACGCCCGCAAATCACAATTAATCCGAAACGACACGAAGATCATTTTCGCGGAATTCTCTGTAATTATTCAATGGGTAGTACACGAGAAATTGGAGATACGGTGGAATCGGTGGAGAAAGCGTTGTTAATCAAGTTGAGACCACCAGGGCCAATCCAGTGCCAGAAGGAGCCGCGAATTAAAGTCCCGGCGGAGCGGGGAACACGATTTTACGAGCGGAGGATGCTCGCGGTGGGGCGAGCCGGCCGCATTAGCCTAATCGTTCGAGGCCGGTCTGCCAAATAAATTGGCTGATTTGCATGGGAATTAGGAATCCCCCGTGGACCTCGCCAGGTACCCGTGCGCGAGCCGATCTATCGCGCGGCCCATCGACGTCCGGTGTCTCCGATTCTTGCGAGACCTCCTCCTCCGCCGTCGTCGTGCCACCACCAATCTTCATCTCCTCTCTCTCCCTCTGCCATGCGTTCGTTTCCCTGCACTTTTTGGTCGCACAGGACGCTGCTCGGTTTAAATGTATATATATGCAAGAATTTCGTGGTTTCTTCAAGACTCAAGGAAGTCTCACCGGAGACGGAATTTCGATGATCAGATCGACTCGTGTTGGAGGTCCTTATTCCAGACGTCGGGCTCGGTTAAATCTTCTTTTATAGTGGAACCGGGTTGTTTTATTGTTGCGGGACCGCAGATACGATCGCTTTGCCGTGGAAAACTTTTGGCAATGAACGCTTTATCTCTGCTGGAGATCTTACGGAGTCACGCGGCGTGTGAAAACGTGTTTTCGTAAATGTTTGCTGTTTTTAATGCCGTAGTGTGAAATTTGTGTGAATGAGAAATATTATTCGTAATGTATCCCTCGTTGAATATCGTCAGGGAATAATCTTTGAAATCAGGCTGTTCGTATCCATGCACTGGAAGTATATGTATGAATATTCGCGAAGGTGCAGAAAAAATTTTCGACAAATATCCTGTAAGTATTAATAAATAACAATTCCATGTCACGCGTGTTCGCATAATCAGAATCTAAGATTCAGGATTGCATTGAATATAAATGATAGAGGAGCCGTCTTTAAGTAACGAGCTTACTTAGCGTCCGGCGCAGCGTACGCCAACCATAAAAGATCGCTGCTTAAATTCGACGATTCTTATCCCACCGTGAAGTCCCATGCTTACGGGAGTCTCGAACCACTAAGAATATCTTTATTAAGACTCTGAAAGGTCTCTCAGGTGAGAAGCCGTCGAGTGAGTTTCCGTTTACGGTGAGCGTAGTGTCGCCACGAAGGTTCGCGAAAATAATGCGAATTTAAAGTCGGGCGGACAGAAGAATGAGGTGGAACGAGGCCGCGGTGTATTACCAATTCGCGTGACTTTCCACGCTACCCAGAGAAAATTACTGGAAGAGACGCCGCTCGTGTGACGATTACACCGTAGAATTATCGATCATCGTAGGTTGTCCACGGATCTCCCCGATTTCTCATCGAAAATCCAAGTTTGAATAATTCATCGCACAGCAAAGTTGGTGCGCGGGGGATTAAGAAACGTTAATTACCATAATTTCTCTTCAGGATTCTCTTCCCGAATCACGGATCATGGGTTTCAGTGCGCGCCGACGTGACTACGAACGGGCAAAAGCTAGGCTTGCGCGTGTGGTGGTGCGGCACAAACATGCGTAATGGTGGCGGGCGTACGGGCAATTAACATAATATTACCCATAACACAGCGTTCCTAATGGGATATTTATTGCGGGGTGCCCCGGCTCTCTGCCGTTCCCCTACTCCTGCCGGACCAAGTGCGCCGGGAGATCGTGCGAACCGATCTCGGCTTCTCGGCCCCTTGGGATCTTCTTCTCACCTCGATTATCGCTGATTTTTCTCCCCCTTTTCTCCCGTTACCGTGCCACGATCCTCGCCCGCAACATCGACTCGCCCCAACCGGTGGACACAGAACACGCTCGCGCCGACGGTGTTACCATTTTGCAAACCCTGATCCGATATCGTGCCTCCTCCGATCGATGCAACGATAGCTGCTACTTTGTTGCGTTGTGAATGATTAATGGGGCAGCTTCAGTATTGCTTTTCTCTTAATTCGATTTCGATCACGAGTCTCACGTCGTCATAAATCCCGGTGATTTCCAAACGGGGATTCCTGGTGGGCTTCGTTAAAATGTACCATTCCTTTTTTAATCCCTTGCATAGAGTTTGATTACGGTTCAATAAATTAAACATGTATTATCGACTGGCCGTAACGTGAAGCTAGATAAAAATTTCGTATTTAATGGGCTGGTAGTTAAGCGCAAAAGAGCAACGCAGTGAATTGCAATTATATGGTACTTGCATCCGCAGCCTTAATTAATTAAATTTATGAGCTGCTATAATTCTATCGCAATTTTCTCTACTGCAAATCTATTCTTTAAGGATTTGTGCCGCGTTATCCGTGTACGGGTAATTCATCTTTTCATCTGGAGCCGTATATTAATACTTCCAGTGAGATAAAGAGGTCAAATAAGAGAATACTGAAGAATGTTGATCTCAACATCATTGGTCTTGTTACGCGGAGGATTTGAACCATGAGAAAACTTCATAGGGGCTGTCACGCGTCAACCGCTTAGAATCATTAGAATTTTCTTCCCACGGACAATTAGATCTAATTTCTCCTGGCCTCTTTCCCTTTCCCGTAACACTGACATCATTTCACCGACGGTATATCGAGTTGCTTGACTCCGACGAACAGAAAGAGTTCAGTTTGTCGCGAGTTCCAGCGCGAACAGGGTTCCCGGCAGCCATTCCGCAGGCAGCACGAAGAAACCAGAGCTGTGCGATCTGCCGCTTCACTTTAGAAGCGACTTTTTAGCCGGTGATTTCCGCGCGAGCCACCATAGAAACGATCTCGGGCGTGCATTTACGGTTCTCGCGGGAAAAGGAGGCGGTCGGGAGGATTACCGGCGTTTTACGGCGGTTTTACGGTCGCCATTATCTTGCCGGATTCCCGAAACTCTACGAACCGGCGAGATCTCCGAGGTTCGACCGAGATAGAGTTCTCGTTAAGCGGGATTAGCAGCAACAGGAACGTTTTCGAGTGTCCTTTCGAGTGTACCGGATGCCTGTGCGTTCTTTGGTCGCTGGTCCAAGATAGATAGAGAAGGAGGGAGGGAGAGAGAGAGGGAGAGAGAGAGGGAGAGAGAGTATAGTTGTATCTCACTCTCGACGAGTGTTGATAACGCTAATTAGGCACGGAGAGACACCGCCCTCCTTCTTTGCCCTCTATCTCTCTTCGGCAGAATCTGTTTCTTTTCAAGGCGTTTTAAGTGGAGTCGCGCGTCGCTTGTCCTGCCCCGCGTTTCTGTCCTTTTATAGCGGCTTTTAAGCGGTGTTTCCCTTGCGAGAACGCTTGTCGACCGGCGGGTCTGGCTTGTTCCGTTGCGCGAAAATTGTCCAGGAGGAATTTCGTTGCTCCACCTTGTCGCGGTCGCGGTTGATCGTCCTCGACGGCACGTTTCTCAAGACTTTGTTTCTTATGGCCCAGTAAAATAACATGTCTATGGATTACGATCAGGGAACAGGACCTCCAACATCCTGTGTAAGAACAGGTTCAGTCTCTTTATTTACTTCGTTTTATCGTGGAGAGTTTACTAAAAGGAGGTTATGTTCGCTGAATTTTTTGAAGTAATGGGAATCGTGAGCCACGTGTTGATGCAAAAATTTGGCTTATCGTTCTTTTAGACTGTAAAAACTTGGGTACGGTTGTGATTATTTTTTAATATAGGTCTTTGAAAAATCGTCGTAATTTTAGAGGAAAAGTAAATAGGCAACGTACAAAATAAATGACAAACTTATGTTCTATGGTTGATATGTCAGCATGATAGGTTAGTGTAATTTTAGTGTAACGATCGTAGGAGGTAATTCCAACTTCTTTCGTTTCCATATCCCGTTCCGGAGCAGTACGCAGTGAAAGTCGGAGTATTAAATTGTACTGTTTATAACAAGACAGCTGCTCACGATATTTTAACCGACTCTGGTCGTCCTTCCACATGTTCCTCGGCCACGGGGGACCGGCCAAAAAAGGGTTCGAGGGAACACGTTTGTGTAAACACCGAAACGGAACGCGGTCGCGTATGAAATGTGCCCAACGTGTTTCTGCGGGACACGAGTGTCGTTACATTTATGGCCCTGGTCTGTCCGCAAGTGGCTGTGAATTGGGAGTTAAATAATCTGATTCAGTCTGGCCGGATTCTTAGCTCTCCTTTGAAGACGAGGGATTTACGAGGTCAAGTATGATCCGAGAAAAAAAGTTTCAACAACAAAAAAAATAACAGACTAACAGTGAGTGCTACTTAAACACCAGAATCTCTGTTGATAACACTGCTGCAAGCTGATCAACACGAATATTACTCACGCTTCGACTCAAACTAAAACATTGCCCTCGTACAGCATTAGGAAATGCTTAAAAAGAGTCCAATTTAAAACAGAAGAAAATTTATCTTCTCCGACCCAACATTGTTCAGATTTTTATATAAGCTCATTTACTTCTAGTCTATATATTAAGAATAAAAGTCTATTCAAACATCCAGTAAAAAATCATCTTCGTCCAAAACCCATCGAACCTTACCCAATTTTCCCTTCAAAAAAAGAAAAAGATTTCCTCCCTAACTAGAAAATCAGACTCCAATTCAAGCATCACCCAATAAATCGTAAGAAGGAGCGCTCGAAACCTTTCTCCGATCGATTATCGCTTCAAGCCCATAGGAAGGTACCACCTCTGTTTGCTCGCGCGTGTAGGACGAAGAAGGAAGCAGCGCCGGTGGTGTGGGGCGGGAAGGAGTTCGGCGTAGAGGCTAAATACAGGTTCGAAAAGGAGAAACGAATTACCTACGAATCGGCTCCGCATCCCCTTTTTATTCGTTCCTCGGCGGTCCAGCCAGGAGCGGTTCCTTTCATCCTCTTCTTCCACCTCGCTTGGGAAATCGACTACGGTCCTTTCGCCCAAAGCAGCCCAACCCTCTCTCTCTTCCCTTCTCCGCCCTACGCCAGGTCTCCCACTCTCTTTCTCTTTCTGCGTCGCTCCCACGTGACTCCGTTCGCTCTCTTCCCGTCCCACGAACGTCTCCATTAGAAGCCGTCGCGCCTTCGGGCCCCGCGGTCTCCTAATTTGCCTACCGATCCGCACGATTTCGCTCCGGGTAGCACGAGAGGGATACCACGGCCACGCCATCATCGAGAAAGACGGCTCGAACCGTTCTCCCGCCAGTACACCGAGCAATTTATTTTTTGAACGTTTGGCGTGCTTCGTACACGTTTCGTGCATCGCGAACGCTTTGTCGGGCCCCTGAAACTGGGCTGCGGTTCCGGCGAACGGCTTTCTCCTCGGGCCTCCGGGCCCCGCCACCTATTCATTTCTCTCGTTAACCACTGGACATCTTCATCGGGAATCAATGGGTCCCTCGATGTCTCAATAATCCGACCCCGCGAATTATACCGACTCCTGGCTGTCCACTAGCGACCGACTGCGATTCACTCCCGTGATTCTCGTGATCACTACCCTTCTACCCCACCTCCGTGCTTTTCACTCGACGTCGTGTGTCTTCGAACTTTCCGGGTGCAATTATGGGAGAGACGCTGGCCCCGTCGATTTCGAATCGAATGATATACGACACGCTTGTAATTATTGGGTTACGTGTACGAAACGCGAATTATTTTTTCGTGTCAGGAGCTTCGTTCGTCGAAAAGTGAAGTGTAGCCTCCCAGAAGCAGCTAAGTTTGTACTTCATTCAGGCCTTCGCGTGTGGAGTACACGAATGAAATCATTAAGTTATTCATTTATAGAACGTGAGTTTTATGGAGCCGCAGGATACGTTAAATATTCGAAATTATATCTCCCGGCTCGCGAACGAAACTCGTTATAGGGGAAATAAATTAATTGCACATTTGCATAATGTCTGTAGTCTAATTGGACACGTGTTTTCGAGCCAGTGTAGACAGAACATTTTTATTGCTCCTTTTTGCCACTCATACGAGGATCTTTTTCGGAGACACGGTGTACGTGTACCAGACGTTTCTCAATATTTACTGACTTTACAACCCAGCATTAAAACGCAAATGGATGCATCTATGCATCGAAAATAACAGGAATCGAACCGGTATGTAGGAACGAGACTCAGCTGACGTCGTGTATCATCTGGCCACCGATTTCACCTTTCCCCGGAGATAAGTGCACGCGAAAATCGGTAATCGGCCGTCATGGAAAACGGTCACGCGCCCCGATCAAGAAATCACGCCGGCGTCCCAGATCGCCGGCTCTCTTCGAGACCCGTACGTAAATTGTTTCGCGAAGTTTCGTGTCTGACCACCAGTTCAATCTCGGCATTTCCAGCAAATAATACAGTACGAAGGTAGGACGCGGAGTTGCACGTGAGAGTAATTGTCCGCGTGAGCGTAATTTCAAGCTTTCGATGCAACCGAACCTTAAATTATCGTCGCGATACTCCACAGAATATAAATCAATGTTAAACGAGAGCCCTGTGCGAGGGAACGATTTATGTATTGAAGGAGAGAATAATTAGATCAACAATGTAAAGAAAACGAGCGAAGATCGTGGAGATTGCAATAGTGTATCGTATGATCCACTCCGTTCGATGCGTTCACTGTCGTGTCTTCCACAAACGGACATTCCATTTATCTGTTTAGTTAATTGAGATATTATACCGGATAAAGTAAATCTATTTACATTTTCCAAATTCTGCTCTATATTTCTAATATCTACGATTGTTTCCCACCATTTTGGTATTAAGACACATGTAACGTTTAACAACAACTGAAGTTGAGTAAATTGGTGGGTAAATATTAAATAAATCGAAAATTGCTTTCGGCGTAAGTAGAGATTGAAGAAATTAAACGCGGCAGCGCTGATTCTGCAATCCAAGCGGAATTGATTTCCAAAGTTTAATGTTGCCGTCGTAAACAATTTCGTATATATCTTCCATGATTGAGATAAAGTTAGCATTTCCGACTGTAGGACGAGCAAATTCGCCGAGAAAGAATGAACGAGGAAAGGACGCCGCGAGATCCATTCCATGCGATTCTCGCTAAGTGCGACTAACAAAGTACGGAGTATTTCACGGCGACTCAAAGCGCCAAGCGCCATTAGCGAAACTCATTAATAGAGTTTATTACCCTCGCCACGATGCCATTACTATTTAACGTCACCATAAACGCGAGCTACGAACATCAAGCCCTCGACGCCGTCGCTTTTACACGCTCGATACGTACATCGATCTCAATCGGTCCGTCAGAGACGTCCTTTTCCCCTTAAGCTTGACATAACCTTGACTTAGGGTCTCGCGTGGGTGTCATGGTCGGAAAGACATCGTTTGTATTGCGTCGTCTCTACCCCCGCCCTCCCTCTGTCAAGCATTAACTTCTTAAAACGCATGACGAAAAATTGACCGAAGTGACTTGAATTTAATGCAAAGTGTTTGAGAACTGTCATTTCCCTGGAGTAATTACTTGGTTAACGTAGATGTAGACCTATATAATTTTGTCGATCAAGCATTTTTTCTTCCGAAACATCAAGGCTTTAATATACCCTTCTACATGCAAATGATATTTTCCTTCATTTTTATATAATAAAGGACATCCGTCAATCGTCGCCCGCCGCAAAATTACAAGATCAAATAAATGGCAGGTTGCGGTCACATTTAATTAAAGAATAACATTTATTATTCATTGCATTACAAGCCGAGCTGGTTCATCCTGATACCTGAAACTCCCTTTCTTGGCGTGGTGTTTTTTCAAAAATTTAATTAGTCCACGACCCGGCTCGAAAAACTGAATCACTTCGCTGACCGTAATTCCAATATCGCGTTTCCTCGACAACGGACCAGTTCCAGCCCATTAATTTAGCACCGTAGGTCCACGGCGAGACTTCGAGCTGTGGCGCGCGTAAAACGTTTCCGAGCAGCAGCGTCGTTGAAAAACTGTGGCGCGGGGTCTATCCACGAGTCGGCTCTGCTCGAAACGGTTTACGAGCATGATGATGTATAAATATACCGCGTGTTAAGCGGCGTTCCCTTTCGTTCCCCGCGGAACTACGTTTTCCGGCGCGAGTACGCTCGCGCCACGGGGGGAAGTAAGGTGCGCGTAGCCTCATGGCATCGATCAGGGGGAGGAGGAGAAGAAGAAAGATAGGCAGGAGGACGAGGAGGAGAGGAAAGCGGAGCGACGGGCATTCCGCGGAGAGAAACACGTTCCGCAACCGGCTGCGCTCGGGAATCGCCTCTGGCCCGACTTTAACTAACGCCTAACCCGACTTAAGTGCAAGCCGAGCATCTAAGCGCGCCTTAGACATAAGGAAGTTCCCTCTCGTTCCTTGGCTAATCGCTCGGGAAGAAATCCTGGACCATCGTTCCACCGCCGAGGAAACGATTTCACCTTCCAGGATAATACTCGCCGCTAATATTCACCTCATTATCCCATGGTGCATTCTTCGCGTTACGAGTGCCCGAACACTCGTTAATGTTGCTATCTGGGCTAGGTTTTCGTTCCTGAGCAGAGATTTACTAGGGGTTGAAAATAAGGGTAGTAAAAGGGATTTTGCCAAGAGTTTTTGCAATACCTTTCAATGGAATACAACTGATGTTGCTGGATCGATGTCTTAACCGCGAGGTTAACGAATTTCAGTTTCAGTTTGAGTTTGAGCTTGAATTTCACCCTTTGCATTCGGGAGGTGACTCTCAGTCACCACTTGATTTGACGCAGTAAAACTACAGAATCTGATATTTAATGTTGAACTTTGTATAATGCCTCGATACGTGAAATATTACAATAAAATAGCTTTGGTCCTCGATGTACTTGTCATATCCCTTTGTGTTAATTTTAAAGAATATGAAAAATGTTAAATATTTTTAGTGAGAAATTTCCGAGTGTAAAGGATCAACTCTTTTCTGTTATACTAGCTGCCATATTACTTTGCTGATCACGTGATTATTAAAAAGTAGGGAATCGTTAGTATCGATCTATTTGAATCTGAGAGTTACGTCACGTGACCGCCGAACAAACATGGCTGCGCTTGCACTGTGAAAGATATTACGCGCTCCTCGATCAAGCAAAAAATGTGTGTTTATTATTGTGTGATCGAAGTTTCGGACGTGTTTCAAGAAGCCGCGTTAGTAATTTGAAACGGGTGGAAGTTTGTGCGAAGGTGAAAGTCACAGGAGATCGCCTATATCCGATGAACAAGTGGGGCCTGTTCGTGCACTTAATCAACGCAGCCAGAAGACGGGTACAACACCGAACATCTGCAACTTTCTGTAACAGAGCCTCAAAAGTATCCTTGCGAATCAGTTCCAGGCATGTCTCAATACTTTTAACAATTTTTCTCTTACGAAACATTGAAACCGCCACTTTATCTTCTAATAACCATTCACGGTAAATTTCGGTAGATTATATGCACTACGCGGGTCGTAACAATCCTCCAAAGATTGAGGTTAAGTACCATCTTCAGCGCGGGAACTATTTCGTTTTACTTTTCGTATAAGAACAGACTTAGAAGTTATATAAGAATGTCAAACACGACCATTACTTGTAATGTCTGCTTTCAGATATACTATACGCATTTCCAAGTCGCAGGCTATAAATAACAGCGCTAATAATAAGTCAAAGGGAAAGGTTACTGCGGGACGGACAATTATTCTATACGATAGGCGGTAGGACTTACCTAACACGAAAATACGTTTAAAAAATTCTAGATTCTAAGCGTTTATGAACATGTACCATAGGCCAGCAGAATGCAACGATATAATAGCACTAGGAATGTTCAGGTCCCATATTTTTGAGACACCCAGTATTTAGTGTTGGGTAAAGAACTTGCGCAATTTCCTGGTGAACAAGGAAAAAAGATAAGGCAAACAGTGTGGAAACGAGGAAGAAGTATTGCAAAGTCTCGGGCCGAGATAAGTAAAGCCAGTTCGCCAGCGCAACAGGAGCTTATCGCCTTCCATAATACACCTCTTCCGCTGGCGGTCATCAGCCGCGCCGTCTTGTAACATCTCATTTGTCATAATCAGGGCTCGTTAAATCAACAACATAATTATGCTCCGACAAAAAACTGTTCCGAGGTCGGGCAACGAAGAAACCCCGCGGACGTCGCTCGGATCAAGTGTAACGAGTTCGGTTTCGGTTTATATGGGAAACTGCTAACGTGACTTCAGCGACGTGCGCGTACCGATCACGAAAAAACCGCGTGCATACACGTGTTCCCGGCCCTAATACGGGGACTGCGCGCGTTACACCTCCGAGCTCAGTCGGCGCACGTAGCTCCGACATCGGCAACCCACGGCCTACGTCTTAATTTCATACGCGGCAAAGCTAATAATTCTACGCCCTGACGCTCTGGCTGGGTATCGCGCAACGGCGTACGATTGATAAGTGGTAGGGCGACGTTCACGCGTGTTGGTCTACCATTAGGCCGTCAATTCGCGCGGCGCGCGTCTTATTTCTGCGCTAACTCATGTTTCATCGTGTCCCGTGATTGATGAGGATCTTCTTCCTTGTAGAGGCGTTCCGCGAGCTACAAAAGCTATTTTTTCGAAACAGTCATAGAATCGCGGTACTCTACATCGTCGTGTTTGTAGTTCGAGTTTAAGGAAAATAGTACTTGTCGGGTTAGTTGAATGAAATAAGAGGATATTTATGGAAAGAATGTGAAATGTTCACGGGGAAGGAGATGGAATAAGTCAATGTACTTCTGGTAGGATATTCCGTTCGGTAAATTTAAAATAGATATCAAAATTTAACGAGGTACCGTCTAGATTGTGAGGGAAGCAATTTTAATTTCTATAATTGCTAGAGGTTCTCACGAGCGAAAAGTTTGCTCTATCGAAAATCTTGAAACTTAATCTGCCGGCGTTATATAAGAGTACAAGGACAAGGAACAGGCGCACGTTGGGATGAAAATAAAATTCAATTCCTTTATATTCACCCGGAACACCTATAGCGAGGCACGCAAACGCAAACGAATGATCGCAGAAGAAGACACACGCCCACGCGCTTTGTCGAATGACCGCATGAGAAAGCCGAGATGCACAACGAATCCGGCTGGACGGTATTCACCGTACGTAATGTGGGAAATTATGATTTTTAACGGGCGAACGAGACGTGGAATCGTTGCGCGCGGCCCAACAATGGCGTTTCCATTTCACGCATTTCTGCGTTTGGTAAAGGAGTTTCCGCGATCGCATCGTTTTACGATCGAAATAACTCGCGTTGCCTGGTAGATGATGCATATCAAGCGGAGACGCGAGCCTCCGTAACAATGCGTTTCTGTCCCGACGGGGATCTGATTAAGGAAATTTACGCTGATCGTCGTCATTCGCGGGGTGTTTCTGTGTCGCAACGTCGATGCAGTTTTATTGTTCGTTTGTTCCACTTTGTGAATAGATACGCCCCGTCCAACCCGCTTGACTAATCAATTCTTGGTACTGAATTGAATGGAATATGTGCTTTTGTTGTAGGCACTGGTTCAAAGGGGAAGCGAGGGAATCAAATGGAGGAATCCAAGCTGAAGAGATTAGAGTCGTAGACATTCTTGGCTACCAAATAAAAGTATCGAGAAATAGAACCATAGGATATTAGATAAGCTCCAAGCTGAGAGAGCAGATATATAGAAATTTGAAATGTGACAGTATGGAGAGTATAGGAATGTACCATATAAAACTATGTAACATGAAAATTCGAAACGTAGAAATTCGGGATATTAAAATTTCAAACATTAAAATATGAAGCTTAAAGATATGAAACTTAGTAATCCAGAACATAGAAATTTGGAACGTGAGAATTTGAAATTGTGAGATATTGTAGTTTTATTAGCCTCTTAAGTTTCGAGAGGAGCACTTCAAGGAAACAGTAGATCTTTATTCAGTCCAGAATTCAGCAACATCTCGCTCGTTCCATTGAGATTACAGGTACTTACAGTACGCCTAATTGAATATTCCCATACGGGTGCATAATAGATCGATATCTCGAGCGTAAGAATTTTCACACACTTTCTTCTCGTTACGCAACGCGCGTAACAGGCCTCGTAAATGGTCTCCCGGTCTCATTTATGACTCTATTATCACTGGTCGATAAGCATATACCGCGGACATAACGAACCGCGTTTTACATAAATTCATGAAGCTATTCTTGCGGCTTCACGCATGAATGTACCCATTCGAAAATGGTACATCGAAATCTCGTTTATTAGCCGACCCCCGTGTAACTGCGAACGTATAGGAGATACGAGAAATTTAACGATTCAGAATCCTTTTCATTTTTTATTGCGAAAAAAGAGGAGGCGATGTAGCACTAGAATTATGCGGGAAGCTCTTACGACTGGCGTGTCAGAGACGAGCATCTTAATGATGGGTTTTGTGCAAATGCTCGCATTCCCCGCGGGCAAGGTACAATGTTGTAAGAGTTTGATATCGGTAATTAGCTGTTCCACAGGAATGAAACCGCTTTAGCCGGATTCATGGGATTCTATCAGTTTGAATAATTGATTCGCAGAGGCTTTTACAGTAATACCAATTCGAATCACGCGTAATCCACGTTCGATCTGAGATCAATTATACGGGTACGATTCCTCCAATAAGAATTCCATGCCCAACATTTTATCGAATGAAAACACTACTGTATAATCACATCTTCGGTAATTCCCGTTCTAAAACAATTAATTCGGCAATTAATTCGTTTTGTTTGCTTACAATTCCGTTGTCTCGAACCTATTGTCTAAACCTCTTCCAACAAACGATATTTACTTTCCAAACCCGATCTTCAAAATCGCTAATACCTCACAAATTAGAATTTCTCATAATTCAATTCCCAAAATCCCCATACGCAATCCATTACCTATATTTCGAATTTTCCAACAATCTCCGCAACATTGCATTCCTCTCTCGCCTTTTTTCATCCTTTACTCCGCCATCAAGGATAAACGAGAGAAAACCGCAGCAATTTCCTCCGAAATTCCATTCACAAAGAGTACCGATACAAAGAAACTTGGACGGCGGCCTTAACCCGATTAAACTCCCCGCCAGATAATGGACGGCCGGCCGTCATAAATAGCCGGGTATCGCGACACCTCGAGGATCGCCAGTTTCCACGTTCCTCGCGGCGATTAACAATTATAATTATCCGCGCGAAATTATACGTGGGGGGACGCTGATGTTCGTTCCTGGGCTCGCATACTCTCGCCCGGGCAAGGCGTTTGCGCCAGGTAGTTGCAAGCAATTTGCGTACTTCTATAAATGCAGGTACCGGTGTGCCTTGTGCCGTCGGTTCGAGTAGCCGGCTAAATGTTCCTAGGCGTCCAGAGCCCGGGTGTACTCCGTACTATACATAATGCATGAGTCGGTCTACCCCGTCGCGTCTCTTCCTTGTTCCCGTGGATCACGGCGGCGGCTTTGCACTCTCGCGGCCGCGAATCCCCAGACCCCCGTTTTCCCTCGCGCCCGATTCGCTAATTAAGGAGCGGCCGGATTTATCTAACAACGATTACATCCCATAACGCGGCGGGTACCGGACGGGTACGCTGCGCTCGGCTATCGAACTCTTTCATGCCAGTCCGTATGTATTTCGCGGGTAATGGGGCTCATTGTGCCGGTTTCGCATCGTTTAGCCGTGAAAATGGCGGAAACAGCTCGTGAAAGAGCCGAGGCGCGAGATGCGCGTAATTAGCCCTCCTCTTTCAGTTAATAACCAGGCGCAGGATCAAATTATTGCGTGAATCGGAATGTTTAATGAGCCCATCGGGTTGCCTGACTTTATCTTCGGATATCTCTGGAGTTGCACCTCCACGAGGATGTATAAAATGCTCGTTCAGCCTTGTTACCGGTACCCGAGAGTGCTCAGTCCTCGTGATCTAATTGGCAGAATGGCACGATAACGTGTGTATTGTACGAACGGGTGCTCGTGAATTTTATTTATTACCGTGGATTCTACGCGTTTATGAAACAGGGCCCAGTGAAAGTGATAAATTCAGCTTACCATGAAGAAACTTCGTTCCTTAATTTGAATTCAACGAACCTTTGTTTGACTAGATAAGTGTTGCAGTTTCTTTGCAAAGTGTGTATGCTATTTCTTCGTGATGAGTATACTCATGAGAAACAGCAAACTGGTTAGGTAAATAGATTTAATGAGATTTATGAGAACAGAGATTTGCTAGGAATTTTCATCAGTATATTCATACAACTACTTAATTCCTATTATTATCATGATCATGTAGGGTATGATCCATGATCATGGATCATTATAGATATTATAAATTTAAGAAATCCACGATCCTTATAAGCGAACGTAATTATTTGGTGATGCAAAGAAAGTATAGCATGCCACAGCGCTTTAGGTCTTCATTAAACCTCGATAAAGTCCGGCCGTGGCTTTCGTTCTCTCGTGCGTTTTCTCCCGTTGCATTACCTGCTTGCAGCCATCAAACCAGTTAATTGAGAAGTACGAGACATAATGTAACGAGAAATCCGGTAATAACATCGCTACTCGAGGAGATCGACAACGCCTACGAGCACACTATTATTTAGGCGCCGCTCCTTCTATCGCGACGCGGCCCGACAATGATTAAGTGCTGTTAATGACGCGATTAAGTCGCGAAACGCGCGATGCGCCGGCTCCCGATTCCGCGGACCTCTGCAAAGATAAATTTTCCGCTGGAGGCTAATGAGTTTTCTTGCCCGCGATTCCGTCGCGCTCTAGCTCGCGATCGTCCGCGAGAGCTACGAGCCATCACCGCCGCGAAAAGAAACTCCCATAAATATGCATGCATCCGCCGGGTGGCTCTTGTAACACCGCCCCCCTCCGGTTTTTGCTAATACGCGAACCTTAAAAATTGCACGCGTTCGCTCCCTGCCCTCCCGTTCCGGCGAAACGAGCCGTGTTACCGATATATCACCGGTTATGACGCGACACGATCGTAAATTTGCCGGACAAGAGTCGTGTCGACGCGAACCTACCGCGGGATCTCGAATTCGGAATATCTGCATTCGTAATTTATCGAATCGCTCGGACGTTCCTCTCGCTTTCGCTGAAATTATTGTTCATCGACTTCTCCGTTACCGTTGCCCGTAAATATAGACACTCGTAATTCGAGGTAGACGGCGGCAGCGCGCGCCTGTAGTAGACAGCGAATGGTTATCGCCGCAGATAACGTGACATGAAACATTCGCTACAAGAAAGGAATACATGGAACCACTGAAAGTGCAAACAGTAAACTAGATACTGCTGTCTGTTTCCTATGTTTTATCACTCTCGTCCAAAAAACCTCTTATAAAACGATCAGCTTCCGCGGGCTACTTATCACCGATTCACCGTCGATTGTCAGGCATCCCAGGATTCCGACTCAATCCCTCAGAACCGCGGCAAAGGCTGCCGCGAGTAGTCGTGTCCTGGAGTTATCGAGTCGTCAGCGTTCAAAGGGACACCGCGATATGTAAATAGAGATCCGCGGTTTCCTCGTAGGAACGCTGGCCCTAGGCGCGGGTCGTACCGGCTGCGCACGGTACCTGGATAAAGCCTCCCCTTCGAACGGCGGAGGTCGCGGAGGGCACGCTATCGCGCGAAACCGTGCACCGTCTGCGGTCCAAGAATTTCCAGAGAAGCTCTCCGCTGTTCGTATGCATATGCATGGCGGCCGCTGCGTGCACAGCGACGCTGGTAGACGTCGGATAGGAAATAACTGCCAATTAGCGGCAGCCCCCAACGGTGGAAACCCGAGTACTCCGGGGCTACACCGCGCCGCCTCCGCTCGCGCGCGGTGACTCACTTTTCATTGTGCATAATGCTCCTCGGCGGCAACGTTGTGTCGTGGAATTGGGTGTTTCCGAGGATCTACGGATTTACACGGGCCCGATCGTAAAAAAGACAACACCTGAGGCTGTAGCTCTCGGCGGAACTGGTTTTTAGAAGGAACCCCAGAGCCTCCAAAGGGACCTGTTACCACCGGCATTAGAACGGTTTTATCTCGCCGGTTGTTCCGCTGGGTGAAACACACACGAAAAATGAGACATAGCGATCGGAATGGAGATAATCGGCCGCGAGGTGAATAGGATCGAGATTTTTATTTCGTGCCACTCGCGCTGGACCTCGTTTGATCTCGATCTGAGTTGCGCAACCGGAAGCGGGGTGTAATTTAGGAAAATGATATTCTGGTTTATTAAGTGTTCTTTCTCCGTCAGTGGAATAGGTGTTCGGAATTTGTCGTGGTGGAAAGAGGAAGTTTAGCAATCAGGGTTGCGTAAGAATTTAATATATTTTATTCTTCTTTGTGAAATAATTATCATTCACCTGCCACATCTAATGTCAATTCTTCTTTTATAAACAATTCAATCGACGCTGTTCTAAGTCTGTCGGGTACGTAGCTCCCTGAAAGTCGTAAAAAGGGTATGTTGAAAGCTGAAAACCCCTGATCGACCAAATGTTTACTCCCACCTCTAAGTGAGCTGCAGGCTGAATAATCATAATCATATCGTCTAGTTTATTTACACTAATGAACTCCCGCAATTGGAAGGTTGGGTTACATTCGGAAAGCGTTGTTGCATGTTGCGTACCCTCCCTCTGAGAATAGACGCAGCTGTTTGAACGGTGGCTGGGAAAAGTGTTCGAGGGAAAAGGTCTTGCTGCGTTGAGTCCTGCGTCAAGCGAGGACATCGCGCGGAACGCCGCCATGTGCGTGGAAAATTCGTGCGACCGGGGGTGATACCGGAACGGAACGCACGCGGGACCGGATAGCGGTTTCGTGCCGTTTCGTGATCCATGGTGATAAAGTTCGCCGCGGCAGATGGCGTCGCGTGATCGGCACCCATTTTTCTCTCATCGATACGTTATGAGGCTTCCTGCCCCCCAGCGGCACCCTCCGCCTCCGTTTCCTATATATTTTCAATCGTTAAACCGCGTGTAATTTGTGTCGCAGTTAATCGACTGCCTGGTCGAGTTCCCGCCGATAATTAAATCCAGTTGGCGTAATTAACCTCTCCCGAGGAAGAGATGGTCAATGCAATTTCGGCCATGCCGGAACTTAATAATTGCTCCCTTTGAGCCTGCGACGATTGAATAAGTGTATTGAACCAAAGTGATACAATGTAGCAAAGGGGTGTAATTCGAATTTGATGGAATCATTTGAAATGTTTATGGCTTACGTGCAATGGCATGAAAGTTCTTGGAACGAAAGTAATTAGATGGTTCTTTAATTGGAAAAATGATTTTTTACATAATTATATAAAAAAGTTTAATATAAGAAATTATCTCGTTTTACAGACTTTCATTCAGCTTTGTAGCGAAAGTCCTTCATCCCTGTAGAGTCATTCAGAGATCCAGTTCTACAGATAAATCGCACGAAGAATGTAACGGATAGTAAACGTAGACGCGGGTAGACGGTATATACAGTTATTCTTTCTAAGCGGATAAATTATTTATGAACGATATTCTGGTTCGAGGAGTCCGAACCAACCCCCGTAGCGGCCGCTGCGCGTCAACTCCTGCTGGTTTCTAGCGCGACCGGTGGCCGACTCGTTTCATATTTATGAACGGTTCTGGCTGCTATAAAAGCGAATCTGCTCGCGGCCGTTCATATGGGATGCCATGAAACACCGAATTGATCGCAAAGCACATTATCGAAGCTTTAAAAAAGTTTAAACGTTGTTGAAGCTTCGTGTTAGCGTATGGTAATTTGTAATGATACTTGGGTGTGGTGGTTTATTTCCGAGCGGACTATTCCTCTTAAGTTTAATATTTTCTGCGCGGATGAAACTATATGAAGAAAATAGCGATAATCTTTATTTATGATTTCTCGATAAGCTTGATACGGATTAAAAGAGATCTGAAGCTTCTCGCACAATAAAATATAAGCTCATAATTGGTCCGCTGATTTATACATTTATAGCGCGTTCAACATTTTTTGAAACCCGGTATGTGAGAAGTGTTTAAGAAAGCTTAACATGATTTTGCTCTTCCTTGGAATGCGACAGGAACTCTAATAGATTGAGAAGGCTGCTCTTATTCACCGTTTCTATAATTTATCCCATAAGACTCTTATCTGCATAGAAATTCACAGTTTATTTGTAATACTCTTATTCTTATTTTCCAATTCATCAATGCTCGAAACTTTCGTTTCATTACGTAAAAGAGTTCCAAAGTTCATAGTAAACAAAGAGGGTACTTAAAATTTAAACTAAAATACACTTGATTAAATAAATACAGCGCATCGACACTATAATTTCATCTCCCCATTATTTTGATATGATTTTGTATTCACCACTTTCATCGAATTCACTCCTCGAGTCACACCCTCGAACGGATCATCCCCCCATTATCGACTACATCCAATCCACGTGCCCGTTCCCAGCCCGATCCACCCCTCGGCCAGATGCAACCCGATACACGAACGCTCCATTTTCGTGCAACGAGGACGAGCATGCGTGCGCGCAGATAACGACGTACCCAGGGGCAGATCGCGGCCAAGATTTATCTCGTGACGGTGTTCGCTCGCGCCATCGCCTACTCCTCCTTTTCGCCCCGGTGAATTCCGAATGCGACGGGAGGAGACACCGTGTCTGCGAAAAAGAAAGAACAATGTGTGCGGCGTCGGCGGGAGAACCGTGAAGAGGATCCGTCCCGATTCGGATCAGAATTTCGGAGGCGCATTTGTGTCCCCGTCGCCGCAGCTCGAGGTTTACGAATTCGCGTTAGATCAACGGTACCGCCCCCTCTCGTGAATACGATAACCGGTGCCCCGTTACGCACCGACGTTTTCGAGAATAAAAGTCCGACGATTATGCGACGCGTGACTTTTATACGCGCGGATCGGACTATCCGGGAACCCATAAATTATTGGACGACCTGTGCGAATGTTTAACTCCTCGTTGCAGCTTTGGCGTGAAACAGTTCCTTCTCGTAAGATATTTTACATATAACACGATCCAAACCTGTGATTAAATGCAATATTAAGTTAAAGTTCTGGGTTGATATATCTACTGATTTGCTTTTGTATTTAAAACGAAATAATTGCAAAAAGTAGTATACTAAAATTAGTGTGAATGATAAATTGGGCGAATGATGGAGTATCTAGATTATCTAGATGTCTCACGTGAAAGTCGTACCTTTCCAACCTCGATCGTCGCGAGAGGATGATGACAGACTATAAATCCTAGGTATCAAGACGCCACACTCACGCTCGAACGACAAACTTGCAAATGGTCACGGATAATAATACTCCGGTACGAACGTTCGAACATCGAAAGTACAAGGGAACGCTCTTCGGAACGATCTCGTTCCCGCCGGTAATGCTTGTATAATGTTTCCGCGAGTTGAGACATTAGTTTCAGCGAAGACGTACAATCGGGTATGCGCGCTCTCTCCCTCTTTCTGGCGTTTCGCCAGGATTTCGCAAGTTTTCCTCGGGTAACTGAGAAAGAGGAGAGCTCCGGGAGAGACACGGCTGATGACTACCCTCGGCGATCGCTCCGAGAGCAATTTCCATCGACCTACCTACCTGCTTATGCCCGGTCGCTATCATGCCGCGTACCTATCCTCGGCGGAGGCATTTATATCGCGCGGCAGGCAGACGCAGAGGCGTGTGCAATATTTCGCCTGTCCGCGAGTAGCTTTCAGGGAATACAGCTATCAGTAAATTGCCGCCGCGAAAATTACGAATATCATGGCTCGTATTTCACCGTGGGGCGAATTATTTCGCGTCCACCAGCCAGCGAATTTATTGGTCGGCCCAGCGTTAATTCCACTATGCGAGGACAGCGACGCTGGTAGACGTCGGATAGGTCGTCGGATGCGACGACGCGCCGTCTATGCGCTGGGATTATTGTCCTGGGAATTTTTGATTTCGCAGCGGGGCGCGACCCCGCGCGCTTTCACAGCCTGTGGCCGATGAAAGCGTCCTGCACATTTTACCTACTACACGCCGACTTTCTCTAGGAACTCCGATGATCCGAAGATTACCGTGTTTACGTCGTTTATTGGCAGTCGACAGTACTCACTGGTTTCAGAGGGAGGGCTTTGACTAGACCGGTCCTGTTAGATCGGTTACATCGCTGTTGATGTCGATATTCCGCGCTGTAGAAAGGAGCTGAGTTTCCCACTCGTAGACTGGGAAAATGACACGTAGCTAAATCATGTTTTCTTCGCGTAAATGCGAAACGGGACTGCGTGTTCTACATGTGAACATTGCCTGATGACATTCATACGACACCAATGGTCTCTTTTTTAGTCACTGTTCAGTTCTAACTGAATTACCTGAAAGTTATTTCCTTGATGAATCAACACTCTGAGAATAAAACTACCAGTGAACCATTCACTTTCTAACATAACATATCTCTCCATCTCAGTCACCTAAGCCCCAAAGTCCACCCGCTACGTGGCTCCCCGCGGATTCGTAGAAATAAACCTAATTGCGTTCACAAAAACACGAACGACCCGCAATCGGAATCGTCGAAAGGATCCCCGAGGAACCAAACGAGCATCGTTGGGTACAAAATTCCCAAGCCGGCCGGCACCAACGTTGTTTCGCGGAGGTTACGATCCCCCGAGATCTCATTTCCAGTACAAATTAGTCGTAGGCCGGTCCTCGGTCCTTAATGGTCAACCGGCACGCAAAGGGGGTTAGGTTTAATGAAGACCGCGCTTTATCCGTGACGAAGAACCGCACGGTCCGCTCCGCGAGCGGTTCCCGTCGCGACTACGCGACCAGGTAGTACTAACGTATACCCGTATCCCCAAGGAGGGAGAGCACGGGCGTCCGCGCCCCGCGCTCTCGCTCGTGTCCACTGAATGCGAGTTAAACGAAGATTTATGCCACGCCGCGTAAATATAAACAACAATATGCAATCCCCGGCTCATTGTCCCGGCGAACAAGGCGCGAGAGCCGGCCAATGCGAACTAATAAGCGCACCGTGCGCGAACACGCCCCGCCGTTCACACAGGAACACGCGAGACCTATCGCGCGCCTCGCGTCTCCTACCGGACTAATTGACCAGACGATGGGCAGAGCTCTTCGAGATCGGGTATCTTTTGTCCGGGGAAGTTGAGCTTTGCCGAAATAAGAGTAAACCTGAACGGAGATGCAGTGAACAATAGCCATGTTTTCACGCAACGAATGTGTTTCTTGATATTTTCTCATGTTTGTTGTACTTTGATGAATCTAATTTTTGAAAATTAATCTTTGCGACATTATATTAAATTAGTCTAATGTATACAGTATTAGGTACTATCTGAATGGTGGTGTTTGAATATAAGAGAAGCTTAGATGTTTCGTAGAAACAATTGAGTATTGGATACTTTTCTAAAGCTTATAAAGTTTTAAGTTCGTAACTGTACGCTCCTCTTTCGAATTCTTTTTCAAAGCTCCCTAAATCATCTCGTCTTAAGATCTCCGTTCATCAGGGAGGCTGCAATAGGTCGCGGAATGAGCGCGCTCCCCATACCTCTCGGGTTTCTGTGAGCGCGTAATGCGCGCGCGTATTAAATGAACCGGTTTTAATGAATTTGCTCGTCTTCGCGGGGCGCGTACGCGGGTAGCTTGCTCGTGTAGCCGCATGCGAGCAGCGGCCCTCGGAAGGAAGACTAATCGACCAGGGCGTAACGAGCCACCGAGCGACGATCCCTCTTCACCCGTAGAATTTCGGTCTCCGCGGAGCGGTCGCGTTTTTTGTCGGCGCGATTCGGAAATTTGTCTGTCGCTGCCTTAATACGCCGGCTGTCACGCGCGTCGACGCTCGTCCATCTAGACAACTTCTGGCAGGTACGCAGCGCGAGGTTGCCTCCTCTTTTCGCTTTAATTTGTCCGTTCCCACGTGCAATTTCGCGTTCAAACCGAACGCTCGTTTAGCTTTCGACCGCTAAGTACGGACGCTGTCAGCCGATTCTATGTTTACTCGGGAGATAAGTCATTTAGTTGCATGTTAGTATATTGCAGAAGAAATTGTCAATCCACACTGCTGGATTTAGATCAGATTCAGATTTCTGGCATTCCAGAGTGTGATTAAATCATTTATTTTACATAGTTATAACGAGCTTTGATACTCTTGTTGCCCTAATTTTCATAGATTTGAACACTATGATAATGAGAGGAAAGTATATTCTTAGTATCTGTTCTGGTTTGAAGATGATATGCTTCTTTCTGATTTCACTGTTCCATAAATTAGTGACCGGTCTTATGTTTAGTGTGGGTACATATTACGATGTAATATATGACAATGTATTCAGTCATTATTCGTCACTTCAGTCGACTCCCAACAATCCGCCATAACATAGAAACCTTCGCGAAACGACAGTCTAAATACTCTAGATGATTATAGTGCACGAGCACCTGAAGATAGTCCAAAGTTGAGGCGTCTATAATCAGACATCCGTAACTGATGATCACGGTGCTCTAACGTCGCACTACGTAATCATGTTTGTTTACGAATAATTATTCGGCCCGTCTTAAACTGGCTGCAATATTTATTCGCTGGCACGATTTTCGTCTTGTAATTGCGAACTATGCCACGTTCGACGATCGTACATCATTTTTGCGATACCTAGTGATTACTACGTTTAGACGGGTGCTTCGGTGGGCCGTGACACGAAAAGAGCTGAGGAACATTAATCTAACCGCTTTCGTCTGATCTTGAAATGATATATGCCCTACAAGACAATTTTGAAGCGAATCGAAAAAGATAGCCTTTCCAACCATAATGTGTAACATGTGGGGCATAACAATTTGAAAACTTTTTACTAATTTTTAAAACGTGTAAAGATTGATTAAATTATTTATTAAAATTGCTTCTTTTTTGTTTGTGATAAATAAACTCTAACGATATTATAAATGAACTTCTAAATTCAGTTAAATTATCAATCACTATATAAATGATTTAATCTATCAACATTGGTGCTTCGAAAAGAAAACTACCATTTGTCACGATATTGGAGCATTTCCCTCACTTTCAATTAACCTTTTCAAAACCTAAATTATCGTAGAAAGCTAACAGCTCATGTATTTTGTATCATATTTATACCAGATAATTCGCATGCAGGTGGTTAATAATAATTACTCAGCGAAATCGCGCGCATTAAGGAAAAATATATAATGCACTCACTATGTCCTCCATGCTGTGATTTCCGGCGTGCATAAATCCGTGATTCGTACAGCTTCCCACGGGTGTCGTGCGAAGCGTAGCAACATGCACACGCGCGTTACTATCGGACCCAGGATCGCACTTCTCGACAATCGCTTTTCCCCCTTCGTTCACCGGGTAATCACGCGTCTCTTGGTTCACCTGACATCGGCTGACCCGCTGTCATCCGCGGGATCATCGCTTAACAGAACACCGCGGAACTCGTCACTATCCTCCGAGCATTCCTCGTCTCCGCTCCGAAATTACAACTCTCCCGCCTCATAACACTGCTCCGTCTAGCGAGAATCCTCTCCACCATGAATCGTCCCCTAATCCAAAGCTGTGCCACAGATACTCCTTCGCTGGGTCACACAATGAACGAACAAGAAACACGTCCGATGTTCAATTTAGCTTTGTTCCTCGTCGAACGCGGGATCGATAGTTGTTTATCCACTCACTAGAAATCCCGGAAGACGAACACGCACACACGGGATCGCGATCTCACCGCGGGATCGCCGCGATGATCGTCGTCACCGGCGCACGGTGACAACGACAGTCAGGGTGGTCCGCGTGCCGCGACATCCTTGTACCGGTCGTCGAAGTCTCTGCGGCTCCTATCCACGTCGTGTGCACCCTCCGAATCGACGGCGAGGAGAGAATCCAGTGAAAATGTTAGCACGGTAGCGCGCGCGCGTCTCGCGCGGAACGGCTACCACTCGCGTTATCGAGCAGAACCGATCGATCCTGAACGCGTGCTCGCTTCAACCCCGTTGGAACACAATGTGACACTGGACGCGGTCCAGGGGACCGGGTCGATCGGACCTGCTCCGTTTTTATCGTGTTGCTACCGCGGCCAATGGCGGAGGTACCGGGGACCACACACACAGTCCTGCCGCTGAAGGAAGAAGAAGAGTTCGTAGAACGGCCGGCGAGTAGATGAACGCGGACGATCGGTTTACGAGAAGAACGCGCCGAGAGCCAACCGTCCGCCGGCTCGGGCTGAATCTCACTGACTCGGTCGCGCGGTTGCGGCCGGCTCTAGCCGCGTACGCGTTGCGCCCAGATGGGAGAGGGAGCGAACCGGCGAGACGTGGATCGAGCAAGGGACAGAGACAGAGGGACCGACTGCGTGGTGGGGGTCAGGCCCTTCCAACGAACCCCTCCAACGGCCTACCGGGTGCCCAGGGCCCCGAGACCATTATCTCTGTTAGGCACCGCGGACTCCGTCCCCTTGACCAACAGGCAAAAGGGTACCGAGGGCTTTATTATATTTACGAGGCGTTATCGGGACAATCCAACAATATTGATTCCGCGCCGCGAAGAGATCGGCCATCTTAAAGAACGCCCAGTCCACGGATCCCCCGTATCCCTCTTCTTTTTCCCCCTTCGTCTGCCCCACTACCACTAACCATGTTTTTCGACTGGGTTTATACGGAGCGTGCATGCTACCGGAGGGCTCGTGCCGCCCTTATTCTTTTCCACTCGCTATCTCGCGCCTCGCACCGACGGCTACCCCCAATCCGAGTGTGATCGAAACACGCCACGGTTTTGAACGCGTGAATTATGTGACTGAGGTCGGGTGGATCCGTGTTGCTCCCGTCTGATGGAAGCTCGGTATTGATTATTGTTTGTAATGTAGTGTTTTGTAAATTTATTTTTTAATCGTACAGACTCTGATCTTATTCAATCCTTGAAATTATAGGAGACGCTGCAACAGACAGTTTCACCTTTCGAGGGTGAGTTTTAAACTTCTTCTATAACTTCTGTTATCTAATTTCTCCGACAACTGTTTAATCGAAATTGCAACCACTCGAAGCTGCAGCCACTTCGTTCATTGAATACCCAATGCGCAGTCTTCAGTAGTACAGGATACGATGGCGGGGGCATGCGGGTTTTCGTTTACTCGGATTCTTCTTGATTTCTCGCGCGAGGATAGGGGTGACCTCCACCGGAGGGGATTTTTTTTTAGATTTGTTAAGACTGGATAGCGGTAGGTTGTAAACGGGACGTTTTCCATTCCATGGCGGCGGAAGTTGTGAAACGCGGTAATTTATTCTTCGTCCGGCAGCGGTTCTATCCCTCTGTCCCCACTCTCCCAGTTATGTTGCTCCGTAGATCGACTCCGGGATGACTTTTTCCCCGTAGCAGGAATAAAAACGAGTTTCTCGTATGAATTAGATGTCTTTTTGAATTATCGTGCCGACTCGTACCTGACTTGCTTTCGAGGTCATTGTCTTTATAATCCGAATTCTCGTTTCCGTCCCGTTTGTATTATTCCAGTGATTTAGGTGAACTCTATTATGCTGTCCTCCCGGAATACATATTGTCATATTAGAGACGGGATCTGCTTTACGACGATGCCGCCTCTCTGGCCGCGTTGAAACCGAAATAATCTCTTCATACTTTGATGTCTCTGTTCATTTCGTCCATCTCACCCTTGCTACGATCCTTCCTCAATGTACGGAAGCTTTTCGGTTCCGAAAACATGGTAATTCTTTATAAATCCTAATTTCATGCAGTATCTTTCAGAAAAGTGGTCCCAGTTGAAAAGTTTACGCATCGATAACATTCACAACCTAGATCTAAAGAAGATCTCATTTCCTTTGTTATAACCAGCACTCGACGGCACCGTGAAAATACAATGTATTACGGATCAAACCAGAATCGATCTAATGCAACGCTACATTTCACAACATTAAGTAAATTATGTTCGCATAAAATCTGCCTAGCTTCTGTACATTCTCACGGCACCGGGCACACAATCGGTCAGATGAAACGGTGAACCAATCTGTGGTCACTTTGAATCGGTTTAAACAACATTTCACCGATTCCATTATCAAAGCCAATTACCGCGAGCAACGCAATAAAACACACGGCTCCCGCCTGGTGAGAGGGCCGGGCTCAATCGGCAATTTTCATTCATAAAACAATAATCAAACATACGAACGTGCAGCGAACCTAATAGTACTCGGCGTTACCGTCGGACCGGTGATTTCAACGCCGCGATAAGTGGTATCGCGGAGGTGAAACGCCCCGGCCGGCCGGGGTATCCATTTCACGCGGCCGCATACACCGCGAGGCGTCTCGTTCCGCGTGCACCGTCTTACCGTTACGGCCGTGCGCGTACGGCGCAATCGATTACGGCCGATTCCAGCCGTTTAAGCGTCGTCGAAATGTAACCGGCGAGATCGTATCGCGACGACAACGCCGGAACACGTCGCGTCATCGTAATAATCGCGAGCACAAAGAAGTGTCCCGATTACGTCTCTCGCGGCGGCCTGCCCTCGCCGGTCACGGACGCGGTCCCCGAGACGGGAGCGGATTCCTCGTGCACGCGCACGCTGCCCCCAGCCTCAGGTGTGTGGGTGGGCGTACCGCGTAACAGCTGATCGTCGCCGTTGATCGGAACGCCGGAGCAGGAAGCTGCCGCGGACGTCCCCGTCGTCCATTTGTACGCGCGCTGCCTTGGAATTTCATCCGTATTAGATTTAACTGTAACGATAACGATATCGTATCTCGGTCGCGCTCTCCCTCCGTTTTCTCTCTTTGTTCCTCCCGGTGACGTGTTTCAACGTTCGATCCTCCGACTTCGATTCGAGTTGAAGTGTCACTGTCCTCGCGTTCGATGAAATTGATTCTATTGTTGGTTTCATTTGAATCTACCGGCGTCGAACGTTTCCGATCGATGCCGATATTTACTGTTCGTGACACACCTCGACGCTGAATATTTCTTAGACGCGAGACGTCGTTTCGATTTTCTATTCGATTTTTGTGTGACACAAGGTACGAAGTTTTTATTGGAGGATAGTGAGAGAAGTAGAGAGCGAGATTTGTTTTAACTGTATTACCTGCGTTGATATTAATATTAGAGGGGCTACTTGTTTGATTACAGGTGTAGGTGTGACTAATAAGTATCTTTTTATGTTTAGACGCTGGGTTTTGTACTTTTTGGAAAGGTGTGGTGTGCTCCTTTCATAAATTGGCAGGGTAGTTATGAATGGAACCGTGCAATGAAAGAGATATTGATAGGTACTTAATGAGCTATGATACTTGTTTCAGCGACCGGGTAACAGGTATACGTGCATCGAAATGCTTCCATTTCCTATGTGCGGATGCAAATGCATATTTACAGCAACGTATAAATTGTGAAACCGTATTTTTTCAGTGGCTAAGTTCCATGTTATGTAATTTATGAAAATAGCAACGCGAACAAGTCGTAAAAACGTGTTTATAGGAAATAGATTGCAGAAGTTTCTCGAACGAATAGAATATTCAATGATCGTAGAAAGTCTGTGTATGATTCCGAACTATTTATCGAGTGTTATGAAATACTGCAATGATTTCAATTCACGCCAATTATTAACGTACCTACTCTTTTATCGCAGCGATCGGTATTAAGCGCGCGCCGTGGAAACACGTGACGCAACATGTCGCGTGAAACGACGAGAGGCGCGAATCTAGCACAGCGAATAAGAAGTGTCGCCTATTTCTCCGAAATTTTCCCCACCGTCGACCTCCGACGTTCCGTCGACGATGAATTATTTAATGAGACGTAAAGCACCTCGTCCATAAATCCGTGAACCGCTATTTAACTAATTATTCACAAGTATATAATTAATCATTGAACGGGTAATTATACTTATCTAAGACTTTATAGCATAATAATGCGCGTGTAGGATTACGGATCTCGTTAGGTCCTGGTTTAAGTACCCTGTTTTCTATCGTGCGGGCAATTAAATTACTGCTTGGCGAATTTATGTGTCGATGCATCCGCGTGTCCTTGAATCCCCACGTAATCGGTATGGAACGAGCTCTCCCGGCCTCATGGATTGTTCATAAAATATAAGTACGAAAAGAAAACGAAAGTACTGCTATTAATAGTCCTCGTTGGCGGAATACGATAACGTTCAACTGCTCCGGGAAGCTTATATGAAAATAAGAAGCACGAACCCGTAGATGAAGACAGCGGTGATTGCGCGCAAAGAACTCTAAGAAAAGGAGGAACACGGAACCCGGCTGATAGAGGAAGTCTACAATCGACAGATAGGGTATACAGCAAATGGAGATTGAACTGTATTAAAAAGCAACATAGCTTATGGCATGGGCATCGAATCGATCAGTAGATGCGAAATAGAATAAAAAAGTAGGAATGGGAGACTTAACCTAGCAATGCTTCGATGATTAAATTATCGATCTTCCATATTCGTTTAGAAGGTACTCAACTTCTTCCTGGGGTCTGATCAGTGCTACATGTATCATCTTTTGCCATAAAAAATCTGAGCACTGAGTGAATACACTACAGAAGCATCATTAAATGAAACTAAACTTCAAGCTACATTTCGTTTTTGAAAATCACCTCTTACATACAATTTAAACACGCCCAGAATTACACGTTTTCCCAGTTCACCTACCACTGACACAACAACTCATTTCCATAACACAAAGAAACCAACGAAAGAACAGGCGAATCAAGTTCCACGCAGAAAATATTGAACGCGCCGAACGTTTCGAAACCGATACGCTCTCGAAGCAACGGTCCAAGCACGGTCACTTCCGGCCTGATCGGACCAGTCAGCGGAGTCCGATCCGCTGGGATACAAATAGGAAACCCGTCCCCCGTAATCCCCCGTGAAAGCGTGCGCGCTGTGTGCCCACGGAAGGTAAGGGAGGAGACTTGATGAACTTGCCTCGTGAATCACCTCGCCTATAAAAATCGGCGCCGATGCGTGAGAGAGATAATAGCGGGGAGGAGCGGTAACAACAGGTTTGCTTATGTACGCGCGTACACCGGCCCCGATGGAAGAGGAACGACAGCGTCTCGCTTCGAGGGAAAGAAAGGGAGACTACGATACGGGACTTGGCGGCGGAGGGGCGGCAGGTCAGTGCGCGACTGCAACGCGTGCACTTCCATCGGGAATGCGCGATCCACGCACAGTCGGTTGCACGCGTGTTGTGCACGCGGCGCAGGTGAGTCCATGCGCAGTGGCGAGAGACAGCCTGTGCACATGACTCGGTAACGTCCGAGTTCCGCAGGCTGCAGCGCGAGGGTGGCGTTCCGTCCACGTCGTGTTACGCTTATTGGCGGGCCCGCGTTACACGCTGAACGTACACACCGGCCAGGTAGCCACGGTACGCGGTCATGTGGCTGTTGCATCGCAATATGCGGCTCAAATGACGCGAAATGGTATGATCGGAGGCAAAATCAATTGCCTGTTCACAGGGGTATCCTCCCTCTGTTGAACATTGCGTCAGGATACCCAAGGCGTGGCTAGCCAATGGAAGTCATCGGCTGTTAAAGACCTTTGAATAACTTCTGCGAGAAGCTACTACTGAGAGAGAATCTTTGTACAGTGTGCAGGTTTGAGATTGTTCATTTTGAATGATAACTTCCAGTAAGGGATGGAGGACTGGAATTATTGCTCTTGCCGGATACTCTTGGAGGATTAGTCGAAGGTCGAAGACCCAGGAGCGGTTTTCTTGAGAGATATTCTTAGGAGCTTATTAGAAGTTAGAGATACCGTTACTCTTGGAAGACAGTGTTGAAGACAGTTAGGAAGAGGTCATGGACATCTTGGTGTTACTCCTGCAAGCTACTTTTGCGAGTACAGCTTATGAGAGGTTGGAGACTTGAGATTGTTACTCCTGCAAGCTACTCTTGAGAGCAGAACCAGATAAGGGTTAAAGATCCGAGAGTGTCTAGCCTGGATAGCTACTCTTGGTATAGCACAGTTCACTAGAGGTCACAAACCTGAGATTGTTGTTATTCTTGGATATCACCTTTCGGAATTTTTAGGAGTATATTAAATTAGCCTCCCATTGAAAAGAAGCATCAGTTTCAGAACTGCAAACAGTACTTCGCTCGTAATGATTTATTTCCTGTGAACGAACGATTTGTACCTAATCTGTGTGCCAATTAACAGAAGTACAGTTAATAACTGCTCTCATCAACAGGGCTGCTTATGCAGTGCATAATTTCTGAGTGCAGATGATTATTACCAGTCGATTATTGTCTTCCACAACCTTCCGTTATGTCTAGAGATGATAATGAGGAATCGACGGAGCGAAAAACAGTCCTACGGTGCACTTTAATCCTTAGAACTAGTGGTTAAAAAGTTCTTTGATACGGGAAGTCGGTTGTTTACTGGTTAACGGTCGGTACCTATCCTGCCTATTCCAGTAAAATAATTCAATGGCGTAAAGACACTCCTCAGGATCGATCCCTGCGATCGTAGTTAATTATACGTGAATCCCACACGTGAAGTTTCATCGATTCGCATTCAATTAGGCTGCTCGAATGCCTGGGCGCACCTTCGCTTGCCGTGGTGATAGTGCCGATAATGCTGCAGCTTTCACGGAGAAGGACCTGTAATCGATTACGTGCCAGGACGATTGAGAAATCCAGCCATTGTTCGACGTTGTCGGATCGCGGAGCCTGCGGATCCATGCCAACGAAATTCTTTATATTCGACGAGAACCGAAGGATACCAGGTGTGTGTGTATGCGTGTGCGTGTGTGTGCCTGTGTGGGTTTGTGTTCGAGAGCTTCCCATGTGCCTCTCGATTTTAATATTGGAGTCGCCTTGCATGAGCAACTTCGGCTCGATTCACGATTCCAGAGGCGAAGAAGGCGGAGGGAATTCAATGGAATCGACGGACCTTTTCGTTTTGTCCTTCGGGCGTAATTCTTGGATCATGGTAGATGCATGGCCCGATTGTGGCTCGAGTGCGCTGAAAGATCGTATTTTTGTGTTTAATCGATAGGTGGTTCGTGGCTGCGACTGTGAGATACGGTGGCAAGGCACGGTGAAATTATATATCGGAAATTGGACGTTGCAAATTTCGAATCTGAGTTGTGCATTCGGGATTTGGAATTTGAAATTTTGACTATCAAACTGAGAACGTGAAACCTGGAAGTCAGAAATTTGAAATTGAAAAAATTGAAAGATATTATTAGAATTTTCACATTACGATTTTGCGTATGATTTTGATTCATTGATTCGCTTCACGCCACACCCATGAAAAATTTCACCCCGAGATTTTTATTCGACCGTTCCGAAATAATCTTACATTCACCACATGGAAAGTGTGCTCTAATAGTTCTCGCCTTGCATAACATTTGCTTGTCCGTCGTAAATTTTGTCGCCAAGCCTGAATTAATATGTATAAACGATTTACGACGTAGACCGATCACGACGACAAAAAACTACATCGAAGTTATCGCGCTTTAAGCGCTTTCGATTTGAATTTTGATTGGCTGCGGTCGTGATTGCCGGTCGTGAAATTTACGTAGGTGTCCCTCGCGTAAAAATCGTGTTCTGAACACGTGTCACTGGGCGAACAATAAATTTAAAACTCCCGAACAACTCAAACAACAAAAAGAATCGTGGAAACCAACTCTGAATTTCAACGAGGAAGTCTGAAACCTGTTGGTAGTGGATATTGAATTGGATCAGAAGTACTACTTAATAGTTCATACTCTGTTCTAGGCTACGGCTAAACTGGTTGTAACAAATTGATCAGCTCCATCAATCCTACCTATTACAATATTTCATTAACTTCCCAGCACAGCGGATTCTAATTACCGAGTTTTTACTGTTTTAATCCGACGATTTAAAACATTTTACTGGGCGTTCATCAATATCCTACGTTCACTTTTATCGCGGAACGATCTCATCCCGATCTACGAACGTTTCGCAGCCAACCGGTCAGGTCGTTGAACACTATAAACACTTGGAACTTTGCATCCACTTATAGCACCCGGTTATTTCCCGACTCCGTTAAAAGTTTTTCAATGTGCTCATCGTTTCGAATTACCTAGAAGACTCGCCATGACTTGAAATAGTAATCGCGTGGGTGTGCAAGATCACGGGGATGGAGATGAATGATCGAGCACGATCGTTCGATAAGTCGAACCGGCGTCAACTGCTACTTCCATGAACTTCACCTTGGGACGCAGGTGAATCGAGGATGGTGTCCAATAACTGTATTACTTAATAGGCGATCCGCTGTGGCTGAAATCCGAGCGCGGCGTATCGGCGCGCCGGGCAAAATATTAGACAAGGTTTCGCGTGGGAAGCGTTAATAACAATCGTAACGGGTTTCGTAACCGGTGGCGAAACTATGCTCTCAACGCCCAGCGGGGCACATTGCGACATATTTACGTGACTAATAGGCAGACCTCGAACGTGTTTCCTTATCCAAACGACCAGGTTTCGCGACGAACGAAATATTGAAGGTGTCGGTTAGCAGGAGAAAACGAAGCGGTTATCCGCGGTAATGAACGACGGTGATTAGAGACACGGATTCGTTCTTACGCCTATCCCTGAAACGATCATCATCAAGCTGCTACGTGATTGCCCGAAGGGTCTATTTTTACAGATTAAGGCGTGCATTTATTAATTTTTTCGCGGATGTCGTTGCTAGCCACGCCTATAAGACCGGGCTAATGATAAGGTAAAGTGGGAAACTGAGATTCTAGCTTTTATTGGAATGCTCTTTTTCATCCTCTTTTTGGGTTGATACTGGTCTTTCACAGCAAGGTAGTTCAACTTATTACGCGTTGAAACATGCAATTTGCTTCATTATTACATAAATCAGCAGCTGAAACTAGATTTACAGATCTAAGTTAACGAAAGTTGTACTAATAAATCATAGTTTTCCATACATACACTGAGACTCTCTAGATCAAGGATTCTCAGTTTGAATCACTTATGCGAGATCTACGAATCCAGGGATCTTTAAATTTGACTTACGAGTTGACTTTTGCCCTCGTTGGATTCGATTAGTCTCACTTGATTCTGGATCGAAGCCATGCCATAGTTTGTACAGTACATAATTAATTTCCCATCTAGGATGAACCCGCATAATTCGCGGTGTCTCATGCTGCACGCTCAATTTCCGTACTCCGGAAGAATATACTACCCGCTTTACACTCGGGTCGCGGCGTTTACCTCGCGGCCGTGTAAACGATAATAATACGAAGTCGCATTAACTTTAGCTTAAGCAACGCCCCGTGTGTCCACTTAAGATCACAATTCACCCGCAAAACAGTACTTAGGATGTACACGCGATAAGGTCACGATTAAACCGTGTCGATGTTCACGGACGGAGGAATGCATAATCGCGATGCTGGAATATTTACGACGCTGTAACCATCGTTACCGTTATTACAGCGCGAGGTCGAGCGCGCCGCGTGGTATTACGTACGTACCGCTCACGTATGGAGTACCAAAACCGTGGCTGTCTTTTTGGACAAACGAAATCATCGCTCGTCCCGCGGGCCTGCGACACACGATCGATGTACACAACAGAAGAGTATGTACGCAACCGGACGAGCCCAGTGGTTCGGCGCGCTGCGGCGTCCATACGTGATTAATCGGGCGAGCGACGGTAATTATAACATGTGTACGAATGATTACAAACTCCGCGTAACTATACGTTAACCCTCGTCTGGCAATAAGTCATCGATGTGCGGTAATGTTCGCGATACTTTATTGCCGACGCTTTTCCCCGAGCGAGAGGACGCGTGGCCAACGGTCTCGGCTGTGCAGGGAGACTATTGCCTTTAATTGGTGCGTCACGATTGCGCGTCTATGAAGGTACGGTGGATGGAGCGGCAGATAAGGGGAGGCGGATAAGATCTCAGGCCACCGAGGTGAAAATCTGAGCGTACTCTCCCGCCTCGCACCTTTGTTTTGCTCCGCGCGCCGATAACATCGAGCTCGTAGAAAATTTACGAAATCGAAAGAAATATTTTAATAACCAGCTAATGAAGTTGTTCGCCAGGAGGTTTCATTTGAAAGAGAGAGATCTGTGATGAAAGATTCCTGTTAGGAGTAATGGCTTCGAATGGTCTATCAATTTTATTCGAAGTGGTCTTTTATACTATCTATGAACATTCTTGATGGATAAAACAGAATACCGCGTTCAATTTCGTCGAAACATTCAATAGCGTCAGCGTTTATTTATTAGCATTTACTCTGCATACTTCGAAATTCGCGTTGTAATTATCACAGTACCTTTACTACTCGTCCATTAAAAAAATAACAAACGACTCTAACCAGTCCTGCTTTCAGATCCAAATATGTCTGCAAATAAACGAGCGGGGAACAATTCGTGTCACGAGGTAACGCGAGGATCGGACACAGCGCGACCGGTCCGCGGTATCGACGGGACGATAAATCACGCTCGGCCTCCGAGTGTTAATTACAAGCATTAACCACCGAACGGACAAATCGGCGAGTCGGTGTGTGGTCGGCGGCCTCTAATTGCGTCCTATCCGGCGGCGTTCGCGCGCTTTTGTTTCGCTGTACGTGATAGGATCGTGCGACGCTGGAATTCCGTGAAACAGATATCGCAGCCGCAAGAAGAAACGGGGTATATCGTGTCCGCAAGAAGGAAAGGCTCGCGCGCGATTCCCTGGCCGATCGTTTGTTCCAGATCTAGGAAACCTACCGCGGCGCGAGGCCCGTCCCGTCCCAGCCCGGCCCGTCCTGGACCCGACTCGTTGCACAGTAGCGTACCAACGCTTCTTTAACGAGAACGTCGGCGTGGCAGTTCGATTATTTATACGCGACGTGTTCGAGCGCGTTCCGCCGCGCGGAGTCATTCATTTCGTCCGCCTTAATGTCCCGTTCGCGGGGCTACGCGTAATGGCGTTTTACCTGTTCGCAGCGACTGCCGGCTATCTTTCATCGTCCGCTTTTGTATTCCCGTTTCGAAGCTGACAATGCTTTCCCGGGGAAATATATGGCGGCAAGGCGTCTGTTTTGAATCCAATGGATACGGAATGCCGCGCCGACTGCCGCTCCGCGGCGTTTCGTAATTTTCTCGCCGCGGATTTGCATTCGTAACCCACTTAAAACGATCCTACGTATCGATACACCGCGATTGAGCACAATGGTTATGGGCGAATTCCGATGATGGGTTGTAATTCATTTCGCTCGAGAACGTTGGACAGGAATATTCCTCGGTGTAGCTGGGTCTTCTTTTCTCGAATATTGAAAGCAAGGATATCCGTCAGTGTTTGTTTCGGGGTTTCATTGTACTTGACCGTTCCTGCACTCGATTTTCTGCAGTCTAAGTAGCTACGATCCTCGGAGTTCCGACGTATGAAAGACACTAATTGATGGTGCACGGTTATTCCATAATTTATCGTTCGATCGAGGGCGAGGTAGCATTGAAGTTGGCAACGAAAGGTTGCCCTAGGTCGTAATACGGCACTGGTCCGCGAGAGACCACGCTTGGGACCAGCGGCGAGATCAACAGAGAGGGAAGACGGCTCGGCGAGCATGAAAGTCACGCGACCGCGATACACCGGGGCTTCTTTTTGCCGATTCGTTCGTGCACCGGCACGAGCACCACGAGGAGGCTCGGCCGATCGAGGACAAGAGGGAAAGGGCAGGAAAGAGGCGGTCGCCGGCGCATCGAAGGGAAGGTTAGAGCCAGCGAAAGGGCCCTGGATGGGCTGGCGGAGGGAGCCTCGCTTCGGCCGGAGGAGGCGGAATAAGAGCTGAAACACGGGATTTACACGTGTATTTGCTAGCGTTGCACTAACGTGCATGCACGACCGTGGAGTGTTTATGGTAATCCCCGAGCAGGGTGGCCTCCCTTGCCTTCCTTCCTCGCGATCTTCTCGGTTACTCGGTTACTCGGATCCTTTCTTCTTCTTCGCTCCCTTTCTCTCGTACTTTTTCCTCTCTGAGACGTATACCTCCTCTGCGCGTCAATCTGGCGCGGCCATTCCTTTGTACTCCTCGATGAACAGGGTACCGAAGGTCTCACATTCTGGTCTCAAACTGACGTTTCTTTCCCTTTTTTTTTCGTTTAGATACACACTGGTGTGATTACAGTAAACCGTACAGTTTCCTTAATAATTCGTTGAAAATTAAGAAAAATTTACTCACACCGTTTAATCCCCCGGAATTTATTAGGTGTATCGATAAGAAATCAAGCTTCTTGTTGAGCGAGTCATACGTTTAATACAGTTTAAATATAAAACGTTAATTTACCGGCTTCCTTTTTCACAATGCCAGGGGGACGTTGAAGAACTGGATCTATTACACGTAATGGCAGCTGTAAAACTTTTCCATTTTCTGAACAATGAATATTAAATACGACCGAATATAGCGGCTCCACTTGTTAGTGCACCTAGTAAATAACTTTTTGCCCGGAACATTTTTTGCTACTATTAAAAACCTTACGGAAAAGAGGGCGTTCTGCCATTACCTGTCACAGGCGGTACGCGCCGGCTACCACCCAGACGCTACCAATCTCGCGGAAACGCAATGAAATGGAGCGGCTGCGCCCGACTCCGATTCAGAGCCAATCCGAATCTAGCGCCGTTACGGAACATCTGTTCGCGTGTCCATAAATTCCAGCGGTATCGGCGATCAAACGCACCGGACGAGTCGTTCACCGGGACACCAATAAAATCGCGGGGAATCGTTTACGATCTGGGCTAGTTCGTTGCCGCGGCATCTGTAACGAGGATCGTAATCGTAGACACGACCACGCGGAGTCACGTACGGTGGATATCAACGATCGTGTTCCTCGTGCGGCGGCGGCGGCGGGGAGGGAAAAAACTATCCATCGCATTCCACGGGCGCATAAATGCCGCGATTAATTTCACCGGCCGCCGTTTAGTGTCCCCGGCCGATTTGAGAATCAACGGGGCGGCGATCGGGCGAAATAAAGAAAATGGAATTCGCGGTGGCACGGGGGCCGGGACAGGTTTTATTAGAACGTTTTAACTACGCCAACCAGGGAGTCGGTCCGAGGCGGCGCAACGTCAGTCTCGTTACCCGGGCTGCTGCTCCTGTCCCCATCACTGTCTCTACAGGCCGTTCCATAATATATTTGACTCCCTCGTACTATCCGGTCCCGCTCCGACCGGTCATATTTTTTCTGCGGGATTATCTCTTACGAATTGGAATTCCAGTGACCATATTGGAAACGAGCGCGGCGCGTTGCAACGATCCTATAACGTTCCCCGATTTTGCGCCGTATCACCTTTTTCTCTAAGTAAGTGTGTTGTAAACGTTTAATACACGCGTCGCGTGTAACTTATTAAATGGCATATTTTTCTTGTCCGTTGTTGGTGAGGTCTCGTTCCATCGACTCACGTGGTGATGTAAGTGTTCGCTTTCTTTTAAACGTGTACGAGTTGTCAATTTCTTATGCAGCCTCGGTCACTGTTGCTCTTGGTGATCCTAGCATTTTTGAAAATCGATTGTTATACTTGATACTTATTCGATATTTCCGATGGAACTTCTTTTATGGGCTAAATGTACACAATCAACGCCCCGGGAGTGTCACATGTGTTATGAAACGCCTTGTACACTTTTTTTCTATTCAGCATCGGCGATCATGACGAGGTAATCATTATTACGGTACGAATCGGGATTTTTCGGCCGGTGAAACCGGTCGGATACAGCCGCTGGAGATAAAGAGTGCTAGGGGCGTCATAGGTAGCGTTGCCAGCGAAACTGACAAATAATCGTGAATACTGGTTGAGTACCGGACACAGAAAAAGTTCATTTCTTCTTGCTTGTTCTGCGACGTTCGTGAATTCTTCGCGTCGATTCAGCGAAGCGGATTGTTTAAACGACGTTCGTTGAAGATTCGACTGATAGCTGCCGTTGTAGCGGTGAAGGTGCCTAGAATTGTGCAAGTCATGCGGGACTGTGAATCGAGCATCTTGTAGAATCCGATTATTTCGTAAAACTGATATGGCTATCGCAGTAAGTTCATTTGCGATGTACTTTCATCGATGAACTCGACGAACATGAGTAAAGCTAAATATGAGTAAACCTCAGTGGAATTTCATACAGCTGCATTTCGCATTTTCGTGTATGGAAAAACGAAATCGTATTACTGCCAGTATTTTCTTAAAAATGTAACCTTGAGCACGACATTCACTGTGGATTTTTCTCATATATACAAATTTCTTCGTCGCATGCACAGGATATTTCTTGTTGCAATATTTGTAACAGAAGAATGGCAATTATCATCGCAATTTCGTTTATTACCTTCTTCCTGTTGTCATGACACGAACGAGATTCGGAAACGCTGCAATGTTTCGTCGGGTTGTCGTGCGTGCGCGTGTTATCATTATTACCACGGATTCCTTCGTCCGACCGGCCATAGGATGCTCGCTTTCGTTCCGTGATGACTGTCATTTGATTTCACAGACACAGCAATTAATGAGTAAATAGAGAGGAATACGGAATGAGAGAGGGTAAAACCGCTGTCGGCTACCTCGCCACGTCGCGTTCCCTTTTGAACGCATCGAGCCGAAGCGAAACGCGATGGACATGCGTGCTTCTGTCTCTGAACGTTGCGCTTCCACTTGACTGCCTGCATGAAATCATAAGCGGTATGAATAAATTAGCCACATTTCTATTTCGAGCCGTTTATCGCATCGATAATCTCCTAGTGATTAGAGTAGCATGATTGATGAACGGAATTGATTACGTCTGTGATTTTATTGCTTTCGCTTAATCGAGCAACCGCCGCGAATATTTCAGCAGTAGTTTCTCATTTCAAAATGACTGAAATATGGGACGCTATTGAATCTGTGATATTAAAATTGTATCAAACTACACAGACATCTCTTCTGTATTATACCAGAATCCACTTTCTAAATGGAACAACTTGAATACATCAGTATAATAGTAAAATTATCTTAATATATTTCTCTTTTGCAATCTTCATCTCCATTTTACCTTACTAGAAGAAAGAAATTAATTGCACGTCGTGTACACTTTATACAGAAAATCAACACTAATGATTCGCATTGCACGAATGAATATCAAGATGCGTGGTAAGACAAGTCTCTAGCAATTATTATCAAAAAAAGCGTGCAAATTGCAACTGCGTTGCTCTACATAATGGAGCTATTACCGCGATATCGTGTTCACAACTTGATACCTCGTGTCGTGCGTCGTTCTCTGTCTTCGCCGGGCCGAGGCGCGGCACGCACGTAAACCGCAACCACACGCACCGTTTTACCTACATCGCCCGATCCGGCGTCGTAGAAACGACCCGCCTAATGACTCTATTCCGATTACCCGGCTGTCGTGACGGGATGACCTCACCGTAGAGGACGGCCGGCGACCGTGAATCGTTGCATTAACGCCGACCTCGGACGAGGATGGCGCCCCGGCCCGACAGTCGCTGCGAATAGAAGGAGAAAGAGAGAAAGAGAGGGACCGAGGAGCGGGACATAATTCCATGGTATCGACTCTGGCGTATGGGAAAGCAGTCATTAGACGGTAATGGTAATCCGAAAAGGTACGATAGGATATTGGCAATGCGATGTTGCAACCTGGGGAAACGTGGCTAATCGGAAATGCCGGTGTAATCGACTCCACCGGCTTGAATCTAACTGTTCCTCCCGAAGACGCTAGTGGCTTAAAGTGTACGACCATTGAGCAGATTAGAATCGTAAAGACAAGAAAAAGTGGAAAACGCGGATTAAAGATACCTCCGTTCGACTAGTTTGGTCTTTCGACGATCAATTCGCTACGTGTTGAATCGAGAATGTTAGTCTTTAGAGCTGCAGAAGTAACATTTTGTTAAGGAACTCAGATTTGTGGACTGTAATTTACAGCACGCTGTTCAATTTCCGCTTGCGCGTTTCCTTTCTTGGGGGCGTACAGTTGAAACAACCGAATCTCAAGTGGAAACGTGGCATAAGTATGCCTATATAAATTCTCTTAATCGATATCGTTTCACATATTCATTTTTAAATCGTTGAATGCTTTGGATAGTAATTATTTATTAATATTATAACTTACGTATCGTAGAAGGAGTTTCGAATAAATGTTACATTGTATCAAAGGTGGTAATCACCTTGTACTTAATCGGTGGGAGTTCGGTGTTTTCGGCGCCAAGTGTTCCTCTGACGAAGAAAAAGGTCTGAACGGAAAGGTTCTTATCTTCCCAGTAATTTATAGGGCCGAAGACCCTTATCGTATCATCGTCCGGCGCAATTTCGCTGTCACGATACGCGCGGCTTAAGTTTTAAGGCTCGTAATTACACCTATAAAGTACACGTGTCAGGGGGATTTGTGCGCGGCGAAGGGTCCAACACGCTTTCAAAACACTCGGATACATCGCGCTGGGCCAATAAACGTCAGCGTACCCGCAGGTGCACGGGATTTCGGTTGGTTCCTCGCAAATTCCCCGGACTGAGACCATTGCTCGTCATCATTGCAACAAAAGTGGCGATTCAAGGATTCAGGAATCGATAAACGTAAAATCGATGATTTACGGGGTACATTTATGCGCGGCGTTTATTTCGATACGTGCAAGCTCACCGATGCATGTCGCACGTTTCTCTTATTCCCCTTTTTTGATTCTTACATTATCCTTAACTACGTATCCTCACTCTCTTCTACACTCTCTTTTCGCAGTGAATTGTGATTGAATTAAAAAAATTCCTGTTACAATACTAAAAGAATTCCACTTACGACACCACTGACAAAACAATCGGCCCCTTAATGTGCTCAGTTGCTAGAATCCAGCGCCTACTTGCACCGTCTTCGATAACAACACCATCCGTCAAATTATATGTCCCAATAATATTCTTTTTCCTGTGTTTGCATCATTCGATACGCCCACGAATTTCGCTGACGCCCACAAACGATTTCTAAACGCGGGTACGATGAACGTCCGCGCCGATCCGATGAATCGTCCGTGTCTAAGCCACAGGTGTTTACCTGGACGAGTTATGCGGCGCAGGTGGAAAGCACTCCGAGCTGAACGTAATGACTCTATCTTGAGGAGGCGCGTTCCTCACGAGGACCACGGTACGAAGAACCGGTGGTGTTACGGTAATAGTCCGTGACTATATGGTTGACCGCGAGTATCCAGCGCTCTCGGAAGGGATCAACCGGGCACTCGCAGGCTTTTCGCCGCGAAGTGGTCCGACACGTACCGAGGAACGCGAGTGTTCCCGATCCCGTGGCCTGTTCCTAGCTGCCTCGTTTACTTTCTCGTTTATGCTGCGGCTTTCGATGCCCGGCCACGTGCCCGGCTCGACATAACGAATGTAATACCGATTTGTTAGCGCTGCGGTGAACGCGTGGCTTGATCTATCTCGCTTACTATCTGCTGTGCAATTGTTCGCGCGAATTGTTGGGTGACAGCGAGGAAGAAATGGGTTTCCATTCTACGGTTGTTTCGGATTTTACTCGTGTCGTAGGATAAATTTATTTGAATTAAACTGTGACGTATTATTTTGAAATACATAATATACTCGATAAAAGGAGGCGGAGTCAGCAGAGTGCATGCAAAGGTCAGGAGTTATTGTCTGTCACGTGTTTAGTCCTCGCTGAGGGAACAACTTAAGCACGTCCGAGCGTGGAAGTGCGGTTGCATAGAACGCCTACGTGTATCGTGTCGGAGTAATTAGCGTCTGTGATGAGTTAATTGGTCACACTCCTTGTCTTCGTTGCGTGACGACCCGTAAATGGGAAGATTCTTTCACAAAGGATAGTAGGAGCGGCGTGTATGTCTGAGGCTCTAAAACAGCCGACAATGAAATAATACGAAGACAGCGTAATGTAACTTATTCTTTTAGCGTAATCTTATCTGAACGGCGCGGACGTCTTTATTAGAAATTCTTGATACACGTGCGACAGGTGAAATGTTTCTTTTAACGATACCATTCGGCGATCATTACAATTTCCGAAATTTCAAGATGCTTCGTATTCGTGCTAAAGAAGGACCATTCGCTTTTTATTCGTGCAGCGTGTCACGATCATCTCTAAGAATCGAGACAGATCTTATGACTCGAAACAGTCTTCCAGGAAAGAGGAGAATGTCCCAGGCCGCAAAAAAAACAACGGCCGGATTCCTCCGAGTATCGTCAAGATAAATTAGCAACGAAACAATGCGAGACATTATTTTAAACGAAAACCGTCGCCATGGACGTGTGTCCTTCTACTTTTCGGGCTCTGGGCACGGATACCGGGCATGGGAGTAATAACGCGTGAAACGATCGGCCGGGGAACACGAGGCAGTTTTTGCGTCCCGAAAGCATTTCTTCCAGGAAGGGGGAATGTTCCTGTCCGCGCACAAAAATGAATTCGTCCGTCCCGTCGGAACAAACCGCGGCGGTGAATAAAGACACGTTCCTCGCACGTTTCCACGTCCCTTTGTCGAAGCGTTGCTCTCGCCCACGATCGGCGATCTTATCGCCGCCCGTATCTCCAGCTATTCGCGCCTTCACGAATCACTAGCCGCTTTTAATCGTCGCTGACCGTTTAACACTCTGCAGTGTATTAGCCGAGAACTCTGAGGCACTGACTCTCATCCTTATCGATCTCTCGAAGCCCACCATTTTTAACTCTCGATCGATGAAGTACCTTGCACTTCGATTCTTTGCGTTTCTTCGATAAAAAGGATCCTTTATTCAACCATTTTCCCTTACTTACTGGGGCATTAAAATAAACTACATGGCTAGGATCGTTTTCAGTGTACGATATTCGTTTAACAAAACCCTTGGCGACATCTTGCAAGAACGTTAAACCATAGAGACTTCGACAATTGATAATGAATATTCATGACACGGTGACTGAGTAATGGCTGGCCGACTTCCGATTTGTAAATAAGGAATGTCCAAGCGTATTTTCTAACATAGAAACTCGAACGGCTCCGAAAAAAATCTGTTACATGAAATCTTGATAAAACGAGTTATACGATTTTACCGTTGTCCGTCATTCGTCGGTCACAGTCGGTTTAAATATCAAAGATCACGTTGCCCGGGAATTTCGCGAGTTCACGCCGTCGTTCGTGCGCCATGGACAGCGCATGGCAATGGCAACTGTCGTTCCCGATGAATCGGTCAAGCAGAAAGCCGGTGGCAGAACCGACCGCGGGGACCCGTGGCTCGAGAAAGAAACTAGAAAGGAACAAGGCGAAGTGGAGCAACCGATCCGGTATCTCCGCCTCCTATTCGCCCTGAAGAAACGGAAGGGAAAAGAAGGGGGTAGGATACCAGCGGAATAATGTCTCTATTCTCGCTCGAGCCGCCACATTCTCAAGCTCGTTCTACCCGATAATTACACGTTACCGAAGCACACTGGGCGCCCTTCAATTAGGCCGAAGAATCACCTGCTTCCATTGCCTGCCGACGAAAAACTCTCCTTCGTCGCCGACCGTGAACCGAACCCGCGCATCCCCCGAAGAATGTTCGTCATCGCGGTCTCGTAACTGTCCGCTCGCTCGCTCGCTATCGGCTCCGTCTCGGTTCGATGGTCCTGACCCTTTTCCGCTGCGAGGCGAGAAAAAGAGGGACTCTTCCGATTTCCGATTGTTTGCGCCATTCTGGTTCACTCAGGATGAACGGCTTAGACGTTTTGTCGGTCGAAAGAATTGCAATCTCTCGTTCGGTTTACACAATGTTTCTTTTAGGAACCACGATCCGGAACGAATAAGAAAAAACGTTTTATTCGTACGGTTCTACGAAAGGGTTTTGCGGAGTTACGCAAAAGTTTGAATGATCTTATTTTCCCTGGAATAAATCGTTTTTTAATCGAACTGTCGGCCGTCTATTTATAGCTCCCTAACCTAAAAAACGAAACTCGTTTTGCATGCAGAATGTAACCGATACTTTAGAGCGATGCTGCGTGTTCTTCTTTTTCGTTGAATTAGTAGGGTGCAGCGGGCTTTTTCTGAACCACAGTAGAATTCCAGATTAAGATATTAACCGTGCATGTATAAGGTCACTGGAGTAGTAAAACCGTTGGTCATTTTCAGTAACAGTGGATTGATATTTATAAATACACGTGATTTAAACCGTGAGTGACTGCGCATGAGTCCGCGGACGAGTCCCTTCCTTTATCCCTTATACACGATTATTAACAGCTTAAGAAACTATCCGGCCGAGCCGGGATACGACGTTTCCTGCGCCGAACGTATCGTTACGTTTAATTCACTCTGTAATTAATAACGTTCATTCCCGTCGATTCGAGTCCGTCGAAGATGGGCAGCGACGTTGATTCAAAATTATACGATCGGGACGTGCCATCTTACCATAAAACGAAACCCCATTAACCTTTTTATGCTTCATACCCTCCCCTAATCGAGCCGCGCGAGCTGCAAGAACTCTCTTAGCTGTAGGTCAACGCAAAAAATCGGCAAAAAAGTAATTAGTCCAGCGAACCGGCTGCATATTCGAGGCGGTGCAATTTGTGCTCCCATTCAACAATTTCAAGCCGACATAAACTTCACAATTTCCTCGATGATCGTCCCTGTACGGCCATAACGACATCACCGACGTCAACGTTATCGATTCTGTGCTGTCTTCCAAGGATGCTGGTCGAGACGTCTAGCTCTGTCCTGAGATTGTCTACGGTGACGTTTCATCTGCAACGTTTCTCTTTTTTTTTTTTTTTGTTCTTTTCTAACCGACGGAAGGCCTGCCTCGCTCGCAGATAATGGCCGAGTGGACGCTGATGGGGATTGCGTGTGCAGCTGCGGCGCAGGAACCATATCTCAATTACGGGATTAATATACGAGCCATAAAAGCGATACCGCTGTGTCCCTTCGTCAGCCGTGGCGTCCTCCCGCGCGTCCACGCACGTCTTCGCTCTTTGTCGCGAGCGTCTCTACCACGCCAGAGTATAATCTAATTAGACTTGAACTCACCGTGATTCGTTCCTGCCTATGAACTGCACCCAATGTGAAATGTCTTTTTTAATACGTTCCTCGTAAAAGATTACATGATAGCCTCTACGGATTGAAATTGAGGATCCGATATGCTTTGTTTTATACCAGCTTCTAGAATCTCTGTTACTTGTAGTAATTATAATAACAGACGCTATACTCCTACAATCACGTCCTTGAATCGAACCAGTGAAAATGCACGCTGAACTACCCTGCAGGTAACCGGAGGGCGCAAAAAAATGAACGTGCCGTCGGCGGGTGCCACATTCGAGAGTATCGTGGAGTACGTGTTGAAGAACACAAGAATGACGTGTTCGCGAGCAGGGTATATGGTGATGGAGGTGCTGAAAATAGGGGTTGCGCTTGGAAGAATCAAAAGGACCCCACACGGCACGTATATCCTCGCCGCGGACAAGCCTGGTAGCCCGATGACTCAAAGAATCAAGCATCCGAGATTCAGCGACAACAGCGACGACGAGATCTCCTCGGATGATAGCTTGTGACCATTCCCATGGGCGATCGTCCTTAATTCCCGTTAGAACCTGATCCGTGGCATCGCGACCCGTTTCGTCTATCCCGTTCGTCGGTCTGCCGACAAAGTGTTCCTCGGTTGACGAATGTAAATTAAACGAACGCCTCATTAGCGTCGTCGGTAATTGAATAATTATTTCGGTAGTCGTTACGCGTCCCGTCACCGTAACGCTAATTGCACCAGCTATTCGTTCGTCTTTCTCTCGCCGTTAATGACTCGGCGATCATAAGCATACCCTCCACGTGGCCGAAACGGAACCAAGGGGCAACGATCATTTTCGTCGGCGACGAAGAACTCGTACCCGCCAGGCCATCGAGTTCTTGCGGGCAATTTCGTGGGCAGATTTCCGGCCCGGGATCGGCCCCCGCTCCGGTAATTGGTTCGTTTTAACTGCGAGCTTAAAGGTTATGAATTTATGCCTCGCCGCGTAAGATATAATTGGCTGTCCAATTAATATCTCGATAAAAAAACTCTCCGTTCTGCGAGATCCTGCTCCGCCGCCACCCTCCTCCTGCCGTCGGGACCGCTCTCTCCGTCGCTCTCGCGCGTGTCCACCGCTTTCGCTCCCTTTCCCCTTTGTTGGTACGAGGGCTGGTCCCCTCGATTCGCCGCGTGCTCCGTCAGCGGGGGTCCCAAACTACCGAAAACTCTTTTCGGGAGCAGCGAGCCAGCAAACAAGAAGACCGCGACTGGCATCGACCACCGGCTGGATAATTGATTTTCCGCCGAACGACCGTCCCTCGGCTGCCGATCCAACGAACCGTCGAATTAAGGGATTGCATGACTGCCATTTCCTAGCGGGCTCAGTCATTGTGACAAGATACCGAGGTTTCTAAGAACAGTTCGATCAAGTACGGGTGTAATTCGGTCATCGTTGATAGATCAGGCTGAATGGCTTTGGTTATCACACTTACTTTGTCGAATCTTTGAACATTCATCAAGCAAGTGTTCCTTTCAACGAGATAAAACATTGTTTAAACATCCTTTTCGCCAATGGTAATCTTCTTTATGAAACCATTGAACTGATTTCACCAAGCGGTAGACAATCACGCGTAAAATGCTCACCACAGATTAAACTCCTCCTCCATTCTATCCCAAGGTCTGCCCACCAAACAATGGCTAATATACCAAACGTGAAACCTCGTTCAACCCCAATTTGCACTGCGACTGCGTTCCGGGGACCATATCAATAACATCGGACCGCTTCATTTACGATTCGCCGGGCAGCTTCCCATTCGAAGCCGAAGAATATCGTGACGGGGGCCCCCGCGAGCCGCGGCGACTCTATATTTCAGCGGGGATCGTTGTCGGCACTTTGCAACAATGTGGAGAATGTCCGCGGTCCGCGCCACGTCCTTTGATTTGTGTCCCTTTGTTGAATAAGCATTTTTCATGCATCGTGGCCTCTCACCGGAACGATGTAACTCGTTTCTCCCGGGTACGTATGTTAAGGACCTTTTAAGACGTCCCTCGAGTTTACCCCGCTGCGCTACCGGTACCAGTTTCCGTTCTCCGTGGCACGCTACACATAGGCGAAGCCAAGCTATTGCCTCGTCGTCAAGATGAAACCACTACCCCCCTCCCCCCGTCTGTTTCCCCCTTTCCACAGCTCGTCCACCTCGCCTAGACCCTAAAGCCTGCTGCACAGTTGAGCGTAGCATCCGCGTTCTATTCCCGGAACATATTTCATTTCACTTATTTCCGGGTAGGATCTCTCTGACAAAAATGCTTGGTGGTTTAATACGTTGGGCCGGGTATTGATTCAATATTCGATGGTAATGAAGGAGGATCATTGTAAACTTATCTTCTATTTTTGCCACTACGCTGTCCATTCAATTATTCGCTGGAAATGCTTCTCGTTTCTTGTACGGTCGTTTGACTTCCCTCTAAATAGATTGATGTAACGTGTATATGCATACGATAAGATGATCACATACGGATGACAACGTTAATTGTTATACACGTTGCCGAGTCTCATGCATAAAATGGTCTACGTTGAGGCTACAGACGACTTCGAAGTGAACATCGAATCTACCGTGGATGGCGGATACTTCGCAGAACTGTGCAACGGGCCTAAGACTCGTCTCGTGATCCTCCTCGCGCAACGGTCGCGCCGTTCCCTCTCCTGCTCGTTGGCGATCCCCGTTCTTCTTTTTCGAGGTGCTGCAGGTGTCGTGCATTGTCCGCCGTCGCGGCCTCTAAATCTCCGTCTCTGACGTTCTGCGGCATAGCTGCGCCGAGTCCCGAGTACTCCCAAGATACATACGACTGTCGGGAAGTTACACGTTCCAGGGAGTCCTCTTATAGCAGAACTGGCCGGGCTGATAAGCATCTTTGCGAGAATTTCGGCCTCTTTCATAAGTCGCATCGCCGCGCGGCCGTTCTCAACATCCTCGACACGGCCTCAGACGTTCAGGTGTCTGGAGTCCACTTCGGATTCTTGACTCGAAGACGTCAACACGCCACAGTGTATTGACACTTTTAAACACGGACATTCATGTCCGCTGAAGCTGCAGCATGAACGATAGACGCTCGAGGAGATGAGGGCCGCTCACGGACGCGTAATGGTAGTTATTCTTAAGTTACGGCTCACACGCCTCGGAGTTCAAAGTTCAGATAGTGGTGACGATAGGCAATGCATCGAATTCGGTTTTTTCCAGACGATATTCCGAGATGATACCAGCGTGGTGAATTGCGTGGCCCATGGAGAGGGGTAACTACGATTTAATGGAACCCTGAAACAGTGCCTGGTAATAGACACTACCGTAGAGGCTATAACCGGCTACTTATAAAGTGTTCTTTATGGTTAACCGCAGTTGCAACGTGTGCGTTTCTTAGGGTTCACCTATGATGCTGCACCAATGGGTTGGGATTTAGATTATGTATCGAATGTAAATCAAAGCCCGCGAGACTTCCGTGAACAATCGGGCAATTAAATAATATAATAGCGAATGTAATTGTACACATCAGAAGTTCTTGATTCGTAGGGTATAACACTATTAAGAAACATCGATACTTTCACGATAATGGCAAAGTCGATGCTCACGTTGTTTCTTATTTCTAGTCGAATGGAAACACTTTATTTCGATAATGAATCACCTTGCCGGCTTGATATTGCAACAACAGTTCCCCACTGGAACAAATACACCAATCGGTAAACACAACGGATGGTACGCGAGATCTCATCGGTGGGGACCAATTACGAGTCGCTTCAGATTTATTCGAGCGATTACACGACGCGAGTTCCTAATACAAAGTTGGCCGACACGAAAACGGCTCGCGATCGCGGCCCGTTACCGCGTCGCCAACACGTATTTATGCGGCCGCGGCGGAACGTTAACGTCGAAACCGAACAACCTGCGAAACAGACGGGTTACAGGCTCGCCGAAGAGCGGAAGGACACTTTCGCAGGCCGTGGCGAGGCGGCCGTTCCTGTTCCGTGGCGCCTGTACCGCGACGTCGCCGAGGAAACGTCCGCTCGCGGGCCTTATACACGGTGTCCCAGCGGCTGGACAGAAGACTTATGCGTCTGCGTGCGGACCCTCGCGTGTAGTCCGGACCCCAGAAGTAGGAGAAACAGGAAGAAAATGGCGGACACCGGCCGAGGCGCAGGGTGTATCGGCCGCGTACAAATTTATGCCGATACCACGTTAATGTCCGCCGAGCCGCATACATTTCCCTCGCGGTCGAGCGCGACGCCGTACGACGCAGCTGCACGGGGATTGGGCGTAAGAGCCGCGAGAATGGATCGAGTCGAATGGATCGGGGATTCGTGGATTTTTGCGGATCAGTTTGAAAAGTGGGGAACTCAGGGTGGTCTTTATGAATGAACCGAGTTGCTGTTTGCTGGAGGAATAACCAGAGTTCATGCGAATGTACACTTTCGGGAGAGAGTTTAGAGAGGATGCCAGTAAGTGTGATTTTGTTGGTGACTGGCTTTGGAAAATGCAAAATGAAATCAGGCTTTGATTACTTGATTTCTTACAGTGGATTAACGCTTGATGTTCACATCTTTCGTGTTGGTTTCATGTTATTGAATTGAAATGATGCAATTAAATTGTACTATGTTAAGTCTCTTTTTGATCTGGTCTTCAAATTAGCGCGATTGAAATTATTTTTTCGGTAGGTACTAATTATTGCGAAGGTTTTTTTATTTCGACATTCCTGGGATATTTTCATGCATCGCGGATACGATCTGATAATAATGCCTGACGATTTAATAATGCGTCCTGGGAGTATTATATTAATAGAATCAAATTACTGGTTGTTACAGCAACGCGGATTGCCTTTGCGTCGGAATAATGGTAACAACTTCACTACGTCCCATTAAAAACCGAAAAAATCGGCATCGATGTTCCGTGCCACCCTGTATATTTCTACAGCGTCGTCTCATGAATAATAATTATAATTCAAATATAATATTACGATTACCCTCAATATCGGCCCCGTCGAACGCACCGAAACAGGTTCCGATCCCTTGTAGCGCCGACGCGCATTCATTTCAAGTTCCTCGGAACGACCATCACACTTCCCTTATAATATTACAAACAACCAGAACATCATCCCATTTGAATTCGCAAGGCAACCAACTAGAAAAAAAGGGTCTTCCTCATCGCTGTCATCTATTACGGAATCATTCGAATCCCAAAATCGTCGCTCGAGCGAGCCACAATTAACACGAAAACGGACGAGACGCTCTTTCGTCGCGACATCCTCTCAAATTCTCCTCCACCCCTGCTTTCTCGTCCCAGCCTCCTCCAAATCGTGTAACCGGGCGGTATCTCCATATATTTCCATGAAGCTGGCCCGATGCACGGGTTTAAAATATTCCGAGCAATAAGAAGGCGGTCGCGCAAACACACGGGTCGAGGCAAAGGCTACTTGCGACATGCATAATTTGCACCCCGGTGCGCCATATACGTAAGTAGGTTGCAGGCGAGCGAGCGGCGAGCGAGCGAGCCAGCGGACAGCCAGCAACAGCGGCGGCGGCGGCAACGGCAGCAGCGTGGATGCGGCCGAAAGGGCGTCGCGAGCGGCGCGCAACAGAGATGTAGATAAATAAAGTGTGAAGCCCGTAAGGAGGCTGCGGGGCCCGTTAAAAGCATCCCTTGTCTCTCTCGTCGGCTCGGTTCTCCAGCGGCGATTCAGGTGTGCGTTGCGAGCTCGAACAGGGAACGGGGGAATGGGTAAGAGCGAAAGAGAGGGAAGGAGAGTAGTCCCAAGGCTTCTGCTCGCTTCCTCGGCGTCTAGACCCTAATTGGACCGGGGCTGGTTGCGCGGGCCAGCTGCCTGAAAACCATCGCCGCGGCGGCGGCGGCGGTGCGTGTTTCATTCAAATCGGTTCCCGGTAAAAATCCCGCGCCGATCGATGGATCGCCGGATCGTATATTACGTGGGGCGACCTTGATCGACGGAAATTACCGGACTCACGATTTGTCTTCCCGACACGGCGAACGCTCTCGATCGACGCCTCCCGACTAGCCATCCTCGATCCACGATACCGCGGGTATACACATACACAAATTCCCCAAGGTCGGCTGGACGATTCTGCAATCTCATCCAAATAGAGTGTGGATTTCTATGTATCGAGATAATCGATCTTAATGGACAGCGCTCTCGGCGTTAATCAAACCCGGCACCGTTGAGCTGGTCCTGACACGCGTGTCGAAAGCTGCGCTATCCCCGCGAGAAGAGAAATACTGAGGTTGTAGGTGGCGTTCGGTGGTTCTTCGTGGAAGATTGAACCGGTGCGCCAAGATTCCTCTGCGATTTGCTGTTCGTTTTTTAACAGAATGATGTAGATTTTGAGTCTAATAGACCTTTGGCGAACGAATAAACAGAAACTGAATGGAAGAGGCTGTTAACTCGTCCACTGTGAATGGATTTATGGATCCTATACAGATTGTCCCAGGTTAGTAGATCGAGCTAACACCAGTGGAACCTCGAAATTATTGAAATGCCATTTGGAAAATCCACAAAAAACTAATTGCACTCGAATAAATCAACTTGTGTATCAAAGGAAACACTCTCGGAAGTGTCTCAAGCTGTAAAATGTTTTCCAAGGGCCCTTGAACGCTGTACTCCGCGGAAAGCCATGATCATGTTGAGATCACGGGGTGCCCACGATTTTTCCCAGCACCTAGTAATCGGGAACAAGTTTCCTCGGCTGTGTAGGCGCGAGCAGAAGCTCCGTTGTGAATGTCATAACGTGTTTCCGCGGATACCGTAAACCGGATTCGAACGCTAAGCACCGCTTGCGTCCGGTTGGATCCCGGTAAACCTCGGCCAGGCCACTTTGCGCGGCGCATCTCCTGGGCCCAGCACGCAATTACGCTTTATGTCTCGCAATCAGTAAAACTCTAAGTACGCCTCGCTGTGCAGTTTCCCGGCGTAATTTCGCCTTCGATTCCTCTCCCCGCCCGCCTCTCCCCGCTCAATTCTCACCCCCTCCTCGCACTTCCTGGTCTAGGCCGCGCGCGGATGCTGCCTATGGTCTTGTAATTTCGCGGCGGGGGGCGACAGGGAGAGAGAAACGAAGCCGGAAAGTGGGCAGGAAGGTGTAAGCAGCGCGGTAATCAGCACGTACCTCATCTTCGACGATAACGCGAAATTCCTTGCGTATGCGTTCCTACTATTTTTTTCCCCCCCTCTTCGTCTTCTCCTGCTTCGTAGAACCGCATCCCCAGCACATCCTCGGAGGTGTCTACGCCTTTGGCGCTGGTCTTGGGACCCTGTAATGCGAGGATACGCCGCGCTGCGCTAGAAATTACGTCGGTAGTTTTCATTCGGGGATAAGACAAAGTTTGTTTTCTGCCGTGTGATTGGGAATCGGAGGTGTGGCGCAGCTCCCCGAGATAAATAATAATGATAACCCTGGCGGAGCGCTTCCACAGCAATCTCTGGGTATTACGAGGGGCGAGTAAAAGGGAAATTCGAGGCAACAGGCGACAGCCAGCGATGGTCGTATGTGCTCCATAAGACGGTTAAGATGTAACCGTTCATGATGAAAGCCATACCTACGGGTATCTGTTTGTCAGGAAATTTAAATAACTTACTGGGTGAGTTATGTAAAGGGTTGCAGAACGTTCTTGTTGAAATCTGTACACGTATCTATATACATATTTTTAATCCAATGAAACGGCTGTTTAGAGTGGAATAAATGTTTTTAGGCGTCATAACCGCTGTCGAGAGGAAATGAGGTGTCGAAATATATCAAAACGTATTTATGCAATATCTGCAGTCGTTTCGGTGGATTTTATGCGTAACGCTTATACCAAACATTAAAATACGAAATATAATGCAGTACAGCGTCCGTTATAAGATTTTATTTAATCTGGAATCTCGTAAAACCTTTAATAAAAGAACGAAATTTCTTTATCCTGAAACGAGGAGTATCGAAGAACTATCGACACATATCACTTTTACCTCTTTTACCTGTTTTCATGGGTAATCTTTACGTTTGCAAGGTGAAAGTAACCCTCGAAATAATGTAAACTATTTCATGAAGTACCTTGAAACTCAAGATGAACGGAAATGTAAGTTTCCCTTTTTATTAACCCTCGAGAAATATATTCTCGCGCGATTAGTTCAACTATTGTGATAACACAAACTGTACATTTACACGCGTACTCTATGAGATCATCACCAAATTGCTTTGAACCACGATGACGCAATCCATTGTACAAACGTACAAATACTAATTCCATACGAAAGCGTTAATTCTGACCGATAAGCCCGAGTTTCGCGTTAATCGGGTCGATGAGAGGGCTACCGTCTCCCGCGGAGTGGGCGGAATTAATTAGCTCGCGGCGCAACGGATTGGCGGAGAATCGAACTGGGGGGAGGCCCAGTACCGTTTTCGATCGTATCGGGTACGGTTGACTGTCGCGGGCCAGTTCACCGAGGAACGAGTTTAAATTGTTCGCCCGGAATGGCTGTTGCGTCGCCCGTTACGTAGGTATGTATCTATGTCTTAATTACGTGGTCACAATTTTTGGTGTAATTACCGATTGCCGCGCCGGCTACTTAAGCCCGGCTAATGAACTGCTCGGTCAGTCCTATTAGCGTGTAAAGAAGCGATCCCGGCGGAGTTTAAATGGGAGGCGATCGAATGGCACTGTAAAAGCGAGCGGAATGACGATTATTTTGATTGCGACCAGCTGTAAAATCCAACCGAACCGATTCCTTGCTCTGAACGCCGTGTTTCGCGGAAAGCCGCTCCGACCGCGCGCAAGATCGAATGTTCGGTCGCTCGTTTCCACGGGAGATTATGGTTTCATCGTCTATTCCTTGTGGGGCCAATTTCACGGGGAAATGCGTTGCATGTACGTAAAACACGGTCCCTCACGGACCTCTGGCCGCGTGGACTCGGCTCCCAGCGATCGGTATCGGTGCGTGCTGACTTGTACACGCGTGCCCCGTCCCCCTTCTACGTAACACCGAAAGCCGTCATTACGCGGCAGCCGTTTATACGCGCAACTATGTTACATTATATCACGAAATTGCTTCGGTGCCGCTCATGGGAAGTCCACGGTGCTATTACTGGCCGCCGCCGTGTCTGCTCCGGCGCACGTTGCCGTGTAATGCTGATGCGGTGGGATGCGTCTACAGATATTGGAAATTCTCTAGCCCCGATATCATTATACAGCGAACCGTTGGGAACTACAAGACGTGCTCTAGCTGCTTCGAGTAAAAAAAGCATCGGGAACGCGTCTCCTTCATGAATATTACGCCGACGTACGCATTAGGATATCACTATGCAATTTGATATAAACGGCGTGCACGGTGGAGTAAAAAGATGCTTCGGAGACAGGTTTAAATCTTAATTTCCTGTATGACGTTGCTGGCATTTTTATTGCTGCCTTCCTTCTACATGTTTCAAGACTTAGAATCCTCTTTAATTTCATTTAAAGTATATTCGATTCCTAACAGTACTTTAATGGATCCTAATACTACTTTCAAGCATCTTCGTGGATAAACAGCTTCAACTACCATCCTAAGGGTTCACGATGAAACAACGAACAAAGTCTGATGAAATCCCCGCAATCCGCGTCCCGCCGACCGGAACAATTGTACATCGTCTAACAAGCAACGGCCGACAAAAACTGTGCAGTGTCGAACCGAAAGGTAGGAAAACCGGAGAAACGTTCGCTCGGCGGTCCGCGGTAAAAAGAACCTGCTCCGAGGAATCCGACGCGCGAGTCAGAAAAGTCGGGAATAAACGGCGAGGACGGTCGGCGTCGAAGAAGAGCAACATTGCAAATGCTTCGGGGGAAAACGGTGGGGACCGGTGGTCCCCGTTTCCGCGGAACAGATCGAAGAAGCGTGGAAACGCGCGCGGACAAGCGTGCGGTCATAAAAGTGTGGCCGCGCGGCCGGGGTAACGTCCATCGGGAACGCGAGTTTCTTGCGTGGCGTCGCGTCGCGTCGCGTCGCGTCGTGTCGAGCGATATCGCGGCCCGCGGTGGCCTTCTATCCGCGCGTACACGTGTACGCAACCACCGAGAGGCGGCATTATACGCGGGCCCATTTATCTGCGGGAATAAAATGCAGATAGGATCTGCGTCCGCGCGAGGTCCTGCCAGTATTTGTCATGGAGATGCGACCCACCGATACCACCTCGCCCGTCCGTGGAATTACCCTCGCTGCGCTCGGATTCTTCAGCGTACGCCGGTAATTTACCGGGCCCTCGACGTCGCGTCAGGCCGCCGATCATCCCCTTCCTTCCTTCCTTCCTTCCTTCCTTTCTTCCTTTCTTCTTGCTTCCTTATTTCTCTTCCTTCCATGTTTTCGTCTTCTTTGGCAGCGTCTGCTTTATGGGAATTTTGAATTTTGGGTAATATTAGATATCTTGGTAATTGAGGATTGCTCGTGTATCGTAGTGTATGGGTTTTGAGAATATAAGTGTTTCAGGATTGAGGTTTTGAAATTATAGGGTTGATAGTTTTTACTTCTAATGTTCATTAGTATGGTATTCTTTGGGTATTTCAGAATTTAATTGTTGGACGTTTTGAAGTAAACTAAAAAGTTAGAGTGAGAATTGAGTGTAATGGATCTGGGAAAGTAATTTCTATTTGTAGAAAATTTGGTACGAAATGGACATTTATTTGCTTGGAAAGAATGGATTCATTCGTCTCTGCATAAAGTACATCTTCGCTGTTTAATGCTAACAGTAATAATCCACGACACACAGTGTTCCGAGTTTATGTTATCATTATCCTCACTAGCCGCTTCGTGTTACTTTACCTTTCCATATATCGTAGTTAATAACTATATTGTTATTATCAGTACTTAACCCCCGGAGAAGAGTGTACACATGTAGTAAACATAAAATCCCTGTATTCTGCCGTAAACAATTGACAGTAAAGTGAGTCTAACGAGCAGCGTCATAAAAAACAGTCGTGTAATAAAGGGATGATTAGATATTCTATACTGTGCAATTATCATGAGAATCGCTAAGGACTTCGTTCTCGTATTACAACGACTCGACCATCAATGAACTCTGCAAAGACGCGGGGTCACGTATGTACAGGCGACACCGGCGGTTAATCGACTTTTTGTCCACGCATTTCTTTTCCTTCCGCCTGTAAGACGACTCAATTGTCTTTATTTCCTCGCACTGTAAGAACGGGATCAGTGTCAAGGAACCGCGTCTTAGGCACAACACCAACAAAGAATCCTTCGAATCGTTGAGCAGTTCGAAGTACATTAAAAGGGTTAAATAAAAACCGCTGCGCCTTTGCACCTGTACGAGCGAGAGTCCGTTTATGGTTTCCAGTAAAACAGTCGAGGCCTGTTGCACACTTATGGGGCATAATCCCAGTGGACAGCCGGGAATCTTAATCGTCGGAACAAACACGGGCTGCTTAAAGTGCTTTGCATAGAAATGTACAACTTCCACTTCGGGGTATTAGCCGGCTGAACCTTTCCAGCCACTGAAAGGCTTCCCGTCGGATTTAAAGAACAGTCTGATGAAGTGACTGTGGAAAGCGGATAACTGGTGATTCATGGAAGGATTCCAGTATCAAACCGTGGAACCGTTAAACTGTTTGTAAATATTGATCCGTGTTTCATCATCGGGGTTTACGTTCATTGTCAAAAAGTTAGAGGAATTCGCGGAAATTCATAAAGTTGTCTGACAGCTTGAAGACGTGCGGATATTACATGATAATAAGTAAGAGGAATATGTGTTTACAAGAAAAGTGTTGAGATATGAATGTCCTCAGAGAATTAGAAAACATCACTAGAGGAAAAGTATTTACTTTAAACCTTCAAATTTATTCAATACTGCGGAACTTCATTCTGGAAAACAGTTAGAATATTAATTTTATGGCAATCTTAATATTTTATGGTAATGTAAACCGTTTTTAAACATCAGTCTTCGGATACAATAAATCTTTAGCAAGAATTCCGTGCGAGGAAGCCATATAAATGCTGGAACAGTTTCCGAAAGATCGCGTTCGGTAAACCCGACCAACCGCCCACGAAAAGCCTGAGAAAGTTCCTGAGACTCTGTTTACCGTTACTATTAAAGAAAAGAAACCGACGAAAATGCTCATACGAAAGGCAAACAGTAGCCGACCGGCTGGATCGTTGGCGCACCGTGTACGGGAACCGAGTAAAAGCCGGCATTCACCTCGCGCGAGTAAATTAGAGAGATAGTGCGAATGAAGGTAACAGAGGATGAACGTGTGAATGGGTCGAGCGGATCGCCGATTCAACTTTATAACGCGCACCGTATCGCCTGGCGATGCGCGTTGGCCATTTCTCCATGTAAATTGAAGTACAAACTCGTCTGGGATGCATTTGGAAATCTTTAGAAAGGCCAGGGATGCGGCGGCAGAGGCATTTACCTGAATAATTAGTGCAGGAAATTCAATAATAATCTAAAAATCCTGATTTTTAAATCTTGAAAAGGCAAAATCTGATTATTATTTGAATCGACATCAGTTCAACTTAAAGTAAAATTTGGAATTAAGGTCGGAAGGTGTTAACGCCACCATTTCCACGAAATATCTCTACCCCAAACGGTCTTCAATACGCTACAAGAACAAAGGTACAAAAATTCCCGGATCGAAAAGGCCGCACACAATCTCAGCGACGCGTCTTCCAGCGGGGATCGTTCGAACGGTTATTCCCCGGCGATCGTTTTCCTGAAATCCACGCTCCCGGCAGGGTGAACAATGGGCGTCCGGAGTAACTGCCAGTATCGGATTCGTTGATCGCGCATTGGATCGTCCGGACGGGTAACCGAAAAACAAAAACCACAGGGAAAAAAAGTCGGAGAAAAAGCGAGTGAAAGGGAGACAGACGGAGAGGAGCAGGGAAGAAGAAAAGAGTGCAAAAGAAAAAAGAAATTCTAAGACGACGGCGGGGAGAGAGAAAGAGAGAAATACTCGACGTTTGCGGCCGTGTACGTGGATGGCGTGTCCCGCGACACAGACGCGCCTTGCCTCTCTTTTTTCTTATCAAAAATAAAAGTCCCCGGGGGTATTAAGAGTACGGCGCGGCCGCTGCTGGTGAAACCGGCGTACGTTTCTCGATCGGCGCGAGAGAGAGTGATCAAATAAAACTGGGCGCGGCGACGGGGGATGAGGACGAGACGTCGAAAAGGACGGGGTGGGGTGTGGAGGGGGTCCTCTCGTCTTGGAACGACTGTGTCGGCTCCCGCTGAGACAAAGGGCGAGAACCTGCACTCAAAACAAACATCACTCCACCATTCATTCGACTGGCGGATTCGAACATTCATCCCCCACGGTTCATGCGAGAAGAAGAGGGGACGTGTGTGCGTGTGTCTGGGGGATGGCGGCAGGACGGCGATGAGGAGTGGGATCGGCGAAGGGCGACGAGAGTCGAGGGGACCACCGAAAACGACAATGCGGTGAGATCGAGCCGGCTCCTGGATATACCCGCTCTCGCTTTAGGCCGCATTCACACGCGGCCGTGAAAAGGAAGTGGTGTGCAGAACGTCGCACGGACCGACTGAGAGGTGAAAGAAGGTCGAGCGTGCGACGCGACGCCAACACCTTCTCGCCAGGCGTTAAAACGGGTACGAGAGCCCTCACACCGCCCCCCTTTTCTCTCTTTACTTCTCGCGCGAACGACGCTTTTGTGCGTCCGTGTCAAGCTTCTGCATGAAGATCGAGATCGATCGCAGGAGATCCGCGGCCACTACACCAGCACCTGTTATATGGGAACGGCGGCAGGATGTGGCGCGGCAGGGTTGTGCTCCTGAAATCGCTACATCCTGTTTTTTTTTTGCGGACGGGGTGTTCCATTATTAGTGTACGATCCTTCTGGCGTTGGCGGGGATGTTCGAGGGTGGTTCTCGAGAGTCAATGGGGTAGAACATATTCCATCATCTTGACTCGAGTGCTTGTCTTCTACTTCGGTCGGCCAACGTGTTAACCCCTTGGCGTACTATTCACTGTCGCTACTACGCTCGTGTAATGTTTTATTATCGACAATTTGGAAGAAATGCAAGAAAATTTTCCATTCTGCTTCAAGAGGAAATTTTACTTGAAGGTAATACATTTATAATAACGGAATAGTTGTTTGCTTTTATTCACGGGTGATGAACAACATTGATTGTTGTTGAATTAATCTAGAAATCTTCATCACGAGTCTCACTCGTCATTGTATGACAAGAGGTTAATTGACATGCCGAGATATCAACATTTCAAACTGTGCTTCGAATCAATCGCAAGATTTTTCAGTGGTGTTAAGTGATCATTCTATTACTCCAATGCTTAGGACAATATCCAATTTTCACGCTTTACGAGAGAAAACATCAAACGTCCGTTTACACCTTCTCCACAAAAAAAAACTCGAGTATCCTTCTCAGTAAATAGCTGATCATATTTTTAAATGCTAGTGTTAACAGCAATCACTGACCGTTTCCAAACATAATACATTCGATTGTACTACCGGCGGTGAGCCATAAACGCGATTGGCAGCCGAACAAACTTGTACCATTAGAGTCCCCGGGCATCGACGTTAATACCCTTCACGCGAATCAGTAGACTGAAGGCAGCCTGTCTCCGGTCCCCGATCATCGATCCTCGCGGCGGATGGGCAAGCACCGTTGCCGCGGTAGCCGGATGATTAATATCGTAATCGGTAAATTAGTAACACTTAAGTCCCGAAGAATTCTATAGAGCCTCTGTCCGGGGTATCGATGCGTCGACAGTGCGACAGGGTGGTTTTACCAGGTAGACGGTAGCGAGCGGAGCATAGCAGGCCTCTCTCCTCCCGGCTGGTCCGAGAAACCGTCTCGTCCGGCCTAGATATCATCAGGGTCCCCGGTGGGTCCGGGTTCGGGAATCATTAGGGGCCCGAAGACGACGCATTCCGCAGTGACCGTCGAGCCGTGCTGGAGTCGTCGTCGTCGTCGGATCATCCGGTGGCCCTCGACGCGCGCTTGTCCACAGCGGGGCCTTTCGAAAGATCGGGCCCACGGCATTTATTAAGGCCCTTATCAGATTTCGATTTGGACGACGTCGAGCAACGACGGATACCGTAATTATTTTTATTAGTACCCGCGCTAACCGTGTCCCCACCCCGCAGCGGCGTGAACCGCCACGGCCCCGATCGGACCTGGCGTGCATACGATCGCGCGAGCCGTTCCCCGATCGTACAAAGGGGCCCCGATGAGTTTTCGGCATGCTGGCCTCGTGATCGTTTTATTGCGCGATGCGCTCTTCCCCTGTCTTTTCCTTCGGCCGCTCCTTCCTTCGTGACGAGGTGTCGCATGAGGGCATTTCTTTGATCCCGGGCCTGTCCACTGGGGAAATTGTTCTTTTTTCTTGGCTCGGATCTTTTTCAGAGATCTATGGTAAGGGAGAATCGTAATTTTTTGGATCCTCTGAGAAGACTGAAGCGGTGTCGAGGTTTTAACAATGCAGATATTTATCGCGTTTGCTTCTTTTCTTATTTCGAGTATCTCTAAGTTTCAAATGTGCGCTGCAACGTTGACAAATAACGGCGATTATGCGGATATCGTGGGAGAAGCGATATAAACGTTACAGATGCACGAATGAGAGCTGATCAAAGCGCAGCGTTTGATGGAATGGTCCGTCCGATGTGACGCGACCGGTTGTGGGCGTGCGCGCGCACAAAAGTCGGATACAAATTGTAACGATAGACGTACAAATAGGATAGAGTTACGTTGATCAGGTGAAAAGTGCTTTTTGCCACTTCCACGGCCGGCCTATCATCAATCATCAATCACACCGGCATCAATCTTTGTTACGGTACAATTTCATTGACCTGTTAACGTTCCCTCGTTCCCCGTGCTCTCATCAATACACACGGCCGTGTGTTATTGACTGAGGTAATCAATCCCGTGAACCTTGCCGCGGGCATCAGTCTTCGCGCGCACGTCATGCGAGTTGATCAGCGCTTCGACTGCCCGTCGTGGCGTCCGGTAAAAGACCGTCTTCCATCGCCAGGTAGAACGATTTTCCGATTCCACCATAGAGAAGGAAACCGTGACGAGAAGAACGTAATTGAGACATTATTCAAACGTATGCTGCTCAGACGAGAAAAAACATTGATTGCGCTAAATTCCTCCTGTCATCTACGTTCATTAGAGACTGATCCCCATTAAACAACCAGAAAACTATTTGTTTTCAAACGGGATGCTGCTTTTTTGTCACACGAGAACTGTCGTCGCAATATATTTACAATTTTCTCCATTTTATTTCATAGTCTATAAAAATGATGTGCCAAATTCCTCGCGTCGTACATTGGCAACAATATAGCAAAGATATTTTAGTGTCCTCCAAACATCGAGGACCGACGTAAATACGAGAAACTGACCAACGTGGGTCCTGCAACCTGTTCCCTCCCTTTCCCTGTACCTGTCGCGACAAGGAAAAGCCGAGTGGCCCGTATTAATTTCAATTTGACAATGACATACGACGTCCCCAAATTGGCCGCATCAAATCGAAGATGAATCGCGCGCACCACACGTATAGGAGCTTCCCCTAGTTTTTACCGGGTCGTATTTTTCTTGGAGCGGTGAACATGCCCGTGGAACCCGTGTCCCGATCGCCTAATTAACCGGCTGTTAATCATCTTGACAGATGAATTCCGCTTCCGGAGCTGTCGGCCGTGCGGCCACGGCTGATCACGAATTCTTGCTGAGCATTGTATTTTAATTAGGCATTTCTATGGAGTTATGGTGATAACGAAGCGGGCCTGCGCGACCATGGGCACAGGAACGTTAATTACGCGATTGAATTGGATCCGAGGCGTGGTAGGAAGCCCGCGGTCGCATGGAATCGCAGCGGTACATCCCACTTCCTTTAAACTTTCGCTGTAATGGCCATCGGCCCGAAGAATTATGCGTCTTCTCTGCACTTTGTTATCTTCGCTTACTATTCTCCCTACGGGGACACTAACGTCTTCTTATTACAAGCACGCCGGTGATCTTCGAGCAGTAAATCTCCAGTATTCAGAAAAATCGGGGAGAGTTTCAACAGATTTCCATTCTCTCGTAAACCTGATAAACTGTTTAGCGAAGTGAATAAATTTCTATTACCTTCTATTCGTTCACAGCATTTCTTCTTACAAGGGATTGAAACTATGAAGAGAAAAAATTCAAGCGTGGCTCGCCGATGGCCCACGCGGCACTCAACGTGTTAAGGGGTGAGTCTGAGAATCGCGTCCTCGATCACGATCGTGCCGAGTATCGATGTCCTCTCCTCAGGATCTCCTCTCAGTAGAGCAGGGTACACAGATTTATCGTTCGGTGCCTTCGACTTCCTTCGGGAAGGTGGAAAGAGAGGTAGCACTAGCAGGGCTGGAAGGGGGAAACGGGGCGAGAGAGCACAGAAGGAGGCGAGGAGAGTGACTCGGGGAATTTACACCGTGGATTTGGCCGGTGCCCGATCCCACGGGACCGAGAGAGGGCAACGTGTATCCTCTTCATCTCCTCGTGGAAGAGAGGACGCTCCCCGACCGGTTCAAACGAGCGTTCCGACCGCGACGGACATGTTCGAGCAAATTGTACAAGACAAGCCTGCATGCTTTGGCAATGAGCCTCGCTTCATTCTCTTTCTCTTTTCTCCCTCTTTTTCTGTTTTCGCGCACGTACCGTTTCGTATATATGTACCTACGTATACGTATGATCGTGTACGAATACGTCCGAGGCCAGCTGGCCCCGTGTCTCGAACACGGAACGCTTTCGAGTGTTCCGCCAGGGAAGGGCAGGGGTAGACAGAGGACTTTTGAAATTCGTCATTTCGTCCGTGACGACCGTTGCTGAGGGAGCTTTCCGTTGGACGCGACTTTGTTCGCCGTGAGAATGGAGAAGGGGGCGTGAAACAGCGTTGGGTACGTCGCTTCGTGATTTCAATTGATGGCTTTCTGCTAGGTTCACACCACTCGCGTTATTATAAATAATTTACTATAATTACACTCGATTCACGATAATTTAGGCTTATTAAATTTAATTTAAAGTTTTCATATTCCTCATAGGTGAAATGAAATTCATAAATCAAATTTTCTTCCTGCCGGAAAGTCTCATGAGAAAACAATAGACCGATTGTATGCGAAAAGAAATTCTAATACACGACGATTCACTCGAAACACAGAGCCGACACTTCTTATCCAACGATAAATTATCGGTTTCAAATCAGTCGTGGCTCGAATTGTGAACGCTCGGTTCACAATGTTGTCGGCTTAGCGCCGTGCTAATTCGGCGGACGTTCGTTTACGACCGTGAAACGTTTGCTGGCCGGAAACGCGATCGTACGCGTCTTTCTTCGGCCTGGAAACGCTCCTCGAATCTATTCGCATCAGGAACAGCTTGAGTCCGTGCGGCCAGAAACGGCGAAGCGAACGCGCGCGTGTGTGCGCGGGCCATTAACGACTCGTCGCGCATAATTTATAGGCCATTAATTAGGGGCTGGATAAAAGTGAGCACTATAAAATTATAGAACAGTCGGCGAGCATCTGTGCCGCGCGAGCCGGGCCCGGTCTTCTCCCTTTCTCCTGCGGCCGCGGCGCACCGTGCATAAGCCTCGCTTTTAATACCGGCCGTGCCCCGGCCCGTGTTTTACATTAACGCTGTAATCGCGCCGCTCCCGCAATCGCGATAAACCCGAACGGTCCGTACATCCTCTCTTTCTGATCACCCGGAGCCGCGCTCGCCGAGGTCAGCGATCGGCCGCGAAATTGGAGAATTATTGCTCGTAATTAATTCGACGGATGTTGGCGAAACAATCGAATAATTCATTCGAATTTGATGGCCACGATTACACCCATCGGAAATATTTCCCCCGTTCCTTTCGGACTTTCATACGCGCCGCTACCTTCTACATTTACTTGTAATATATTTAATTATCGGCTGGAATGCGCAAGTTAATGGAAATTCAAGTACCCTCGTATCACCCGCTGCAAGGGATTGTTATGTTAAAATATGTTTATGAAGCGGCGGAAATATCTGTCTGTTCATTTCGCGACCGTCGGAACAATCTTGGCACTTACCCACGCGTTGAAATCACCTGTCGGCGACTCTGCCCGCCACGGGTTGAAGTCACCCGAATGGAATGTGGATTAACCTTAGGTTTATAACTTCATTTCATCGGTACTAATTATACGCCCACGATAGAAATTTTACGTCTGCGATAAGCATAACATCTCTGAAACCGAAAGAATTAAATCTGCTGCACTCAATAATTTACCTACACACTTGCAGTACTATTAAAAAGAATAACAAGAACAGAAAAGCTAGTAAGACAAATTTTGTATAATATTCTCGCATGAAAATGATCTCGAACGAAACGAGGATGCTATCGATTCGACAAAAAGTCCAAACGAACAAAATAACGCGAGAACAATAAGATACTGGGTGAAGTAGACAACGGCAGTTCCTCGAACAACGTCTCCACACGCGAAACAACGCGGTTCGATCTCATCAGCGCGCGTGCACGTTCTTCGTCTCTCCCCCGCCAGTTCCACCCCCTCGCTCAAGGATCAATGAACGTCTCCTCGGAAGAATGTCGTGGACAGCGAGAGGAGAGCCTGGGCGAGGGCTCTCGGGGCTCACGAGTGATTTATAAACGGATCGAGGGGTGGGACGAAATGCAAATTTCCAGCCACGTGAACTCGCTGTTCCGCCCAGCGAACCGCCGCAAGAACACTCGTCCGTCCCCATTGTCTTAGGTCTATTTATCTTCGAGCGTCCTCCCCGCGGCCGCCGAGGAATGCAACATTCTTGCGCGCCCGGCTTTCCCACTTAACCCCACGAACGTGGAAGAGAAGGCAGGTGAAGTCGTCCAGCGTTGGCCGACTCGCGGGCTCTGATCGCCTCCGCGGCGTCGTTAATCATCGGGCGTCGGCCGAGATTAACGGAGGGTAGCTTCTGCCACCCTATTAAAGAGTACCGGCGCGGCGGGAGCGAGGCGCGGCCGGCCACGAAAAGCGAATCGACACGGAAGCTAATTAAATAAAACCGATGGGATATTAAATCGTCCGAAGCAGAGCCGTTCCCAGCCATCAACCGTCGTCGAACCACGTCTCTCTAATAGGACTCGAAATAAATATCGGCTAATTACGTCCTGGCTCGGTTGCCTCGTTAGAATATTCGTTCCCTGTATATACTTACATATGCATACCGCGCGATCCTTATCACGCTACTGGCCGCGTCCGTGTAATCCCCGCGTGACCCGAAATTGGGACAATTAATAGATACGTCTAACGATAAAGATGGCGGTGTGCAGCGCGGCCGTTCGGGGTGTACCGGGGCGCGAACAAGCCTCAAATTTAATCTCCGCCGGCCGATCAACCGTATTAAATACACGGTGCTCTTCACGAGCGTGTCGCCCGTTATCAACATCGCCGGCACGAATCTCCGTCCCCGCGGTTGGAGGACGTTACCAGGACTCGCGCTCGTAATGGAGCGTGCGAGGAGGAGCTGGTGCGCGAGCGTGTTTCGATGGAATCCGTGAAACGGCCTCTCTCCTTCCGTCGCGAGGGCTGCCCGACCGCTGCCCTGTCGGACGCGAGAGAGGAGGGTCGATTTCGTCGTCCGGCGAGAGATCGCCGATCTCGTAGATGTTCCACGGCGTCGCTGATGTCGCGTACAAAAGAATGGCCAGCGGACGAGCCCGGGGCTGCGGGGGCCGGATGGTGGAGCGGCGTGGAAGAACAGGAAGAAGAGGGAGCGGAAAAGAAGAAGAAACGGCTGGACAACGGGCCGCTGGGGGAGGACGATCGAGATGAAGGGAGAGGGAGAAGGATTGTTTCCTGGTGGCTCGAACGGCCCTCCGCCTTCTCTTTCTTTCCCTCCCTCGTCGTTTTGTTTTCACGACGCCGGAGCCGGTTTGCATACGGGCAGAAAAGAGAAAGCGCGCGCGGGACACCGGGGGACGGGATCGGAGAGAGTTAGCGCTGGCTGCTTGCTCCGCTGTTGCTCAAAAGCCCTACTGGAGACTGAACGGAACCTTGGAAGAGGAACTTTGGGTACGGATGTTCGTCCTCGTCCTCTCGACGTCCACTTGTGCCTGAACTTTCTGCGTTCGCCGATGGATAGCTTCCGAGATGATGCTTTTCTCACTTCTATTCTGTATAAGATGACGCATTGATCAGCACTGCCTAAGCCTATCTATTCAGCTGAATTTGAATGGAAATTTTCTATAAAACTGATCATGTAACATATATGAAACATGTAAGGACAAGAAGTATAACCTACGACAATAAACAGATCACTAGATCAGTAAATCCACCTTGATGCCAGAATACAAAGACTACCTCCGAATAACCTTGAAAGCAACGCCAGAAAATTCGCTAACACCAGTTCTCTTGGCACAGAAACTTCTCTCGCAAGACCTGCTCGCAGGTAAGCCGGCAAAAGGATTTCCCGGCCCTCTGAGCGGTTCTCGGCGCGCATTTCGCGTGTGTGCCCGCGCTGCGAGTATGTACGCGTGAACGCGGAGTGAGATCTGTAACCCCAGATACGAATCTGTGAAGATATCTCGACGAGTACTGCTCGAGACTTGGCAGTCGGTCGGGATAACGAGTACCGTCAACCACGGGGCCTCCTCGCCTCTTCCACTCGCCTCCCCTTCCTGTTTCGCTTCTTCAACTCAGGCCGGCTCGTTTCGCTGTTGCGCGCACCGAGGTGTTTCGAGAGAGCGAACGTATCCGCGTGACACCGCTTCTTCCTGCTTTTCTTGCTCTTCGTTAAGCCCCCCTATCACACCTTTCTGCCGGACCCTCTATTACCGATACGATCGCCGGAGGACTCGGATTAACTACCGGTGTTTCCTAGTAATCCGCGCCGAGCGCGCCAACGCCTGATCGTCGTTTATTCAGGGAAGGTGTTGAACGCTTACGAGCTCGTTGACGGTTTTTATAGAGTTTATTGGTCGAAATCTTGATTCTGATTTAGCGGACGTTCCTGTTCGCGATAAACACTTGTTTCTTTTCTCATTAAAGGAAAGCTTGCTCTGCCCCTTGTACGCGCTTGCGTCATGTAGATTTTATACCGGTTATGCTTATTTTATTGATAAATTATTGTTTTCGGCATTAAATCCCATTTATTACTCAATGCTTGCGTGTATGCAATCGGAAGTACATGGATTAGGTGAAACACATTGCGTAAGATCAAGGTAAAGGTTGTTTTAATGCCCAATTTAATTGGTGCGGGTTACGGATTATGTTTTCATGTATGGAAACCGATGTTCGTCGGATGTTAAATACAAACTAAACGTTCCACGGCTGTTTGTTCTCGCTAGGTTAATAAAACGCCTCGAAATTGCCGTCGTCGAGGCAAGTGCGTGTCTTCGATGAATAATAAAGTGAACATAAACGAACCTGGGAGTGAGGAGAACATAAAAAGAAGTTGAGCGTAATCGCGTGATAGCGTGCCGGGAGTAGGGGAGCAGGGAAACGCCACGCACGCGTCGAGATCGAGTGTGGTCAGCCGTGCGGCTCGCAGAACGGGGGAAAGAAACGAAGAATTGGAAGGAAGAATGCCGACGGTTCGTAGTTAAACTTTACATTCTTATGCAAATCGAAATTGTCGCGGAATCGGTTATAAAAATTGGAATTCGTTGAAAAATTTACTAGAACTGAAATATTATAAAAAGCTAGTTAACATACTGCAACAACCGCGTAATGTCCGCAGTAAATCTTATTCGCAACACTGTAGAACTACGAATAATAAAAAAAACCGTCGTAAAATGGGAACAAAGAAATCAAGTGTATCGTAAAGGAACGATACAGATAGGAATGAAAGAAAGAAAGGCATTCAATTTGTTGATTCTCGAAAGAGAAAAAAGTGTAGAAGCCTGTATCCAAAATATCATCGAGCAAAGTTGAGAAACTGTAGAATTCTTTATGGAACGAAATTCCCGACACTTGACACGAAATGCAGTAAAATTGTCAACAGAATAGAGAAAGAAGAGAGCACGTAACGCTCGAGAGCAAGTCGGTGATAGAAAATAAGGTTAGAATTGCAAGGCTACGCATACAGAAAAAGAAGGACCGTCACGAATCCCATAAACGGCTAGGACACAAGGATTCTGCAGTGAATCAAGAAGAGTTAAAAGTGGACAAGGGGGCCCTGGCGACAGAAGAAGAGAGACGCGCATAGTTATCTGCATCAAGATAACCCAGAGCCACGGAGCTACCACCGCGTCCACGGGCGACGCGACGGTTAGATGCCCGGGACAGTTTCCAAGAGAAACCATCCCGTCCGCAATTGTCGCGATAATGAAACGAGTATTCGCTCGTTTCGAGGGCAGATGCAGTGTCCGCGTGTTCCCTCGACAATTACCAGAACTTACGCGGCGAAGATGAGATCGCGGCCGTAGATAAAACACGGCCTAGGCACGCCGGCGAAAGCGGTTCATATTTTTCACAGACGTTTTCGCGAAGATAAGCGGAAACAGATAGTTCGTGGCCGGGGGGAGACTGAAATTTACGCGTCCGCGGCCGCGAAAAAATCTGCGGTGGATTTATGGCCGCGCTCGCTAGGTGACACGGGCACCGTAGAAAGCGTTTCTGCGGCTCGTCGTGTCCCCATAAATTTCGGCTGCGGAGAATTCCGTTCCCTGGACGAAATTAAGTCCGTGGCGGCTGCGAAGCACGCCGATGGAATGTAGATATTAATGGGTCGTTCGATCGCCGCCGCTTTTTCACCTCCGATCTTATCAATTTTCTATTTTGCATAATTATTTGTCCGGCACCGGTCACGCGTACCTCTCTCTCTCTCTCTCTCTCTCTCTCGGGATACGTAATGTCAACCGAAGACTGTCCTCCCGATTAGGATCTTCTTGTCAACGTTCCCGAGGAATCCTACTAATGTACTAGATAAAGGAGAAATCGGAATTACTAGCATTATGATGAACACCCGTGGAACGATGTTTTCGGATGCCTTTCCGCATCTCTGGTTAATTTGAAGCATTTAAAACGGGACATGAGAATATCTCAAAGACTTCCGAGCGTGGATTAGGATATAATTATATTTCAAACAGCGCCCGTGGCTCTTCGATTCGGCTAAGGAATTTTAAAAGCTAGTCGTAGATTGTAGGGATTCACACAGTTCAGATTTATTCAGATGATTGCTCGGAGCTCCAAATTGTCGGATATCCTGCATTAATTCGGTACGGGAATGCCGTATATCCGTTTCAATGGGAAACATTGATAGAATTGTGCCTAGTCACGATATCCTCGCCCCGGCGTCGAAAGAAATACGCAAAACGAAATGTGGGAACGGGAGTCGCGCCGCGCCGCGTCCTCGTCCTGGCCGAGACAGGTACAGTGTCCCTCGATTTTCGTCCCGACGGAAGTGCAAAAAACGGAGATTGACATCGGTAACAGACATCCGATCGCGATTCGATCCGTGGCGGAAGAAGCAGAGCCGAGTATCCCGGCGAGAGAAGTCGGGTACCGACGACACGGTGAAACGCGAAGTCCCGCGCGACGACAAGAACCGCATCGGAGGAGAATCCGAAGCGAGGAGAGAAGCCGATACAGGATTCCTCGCAATCAACATTACTGGCCGCCGTATCCTCGCCGTACCGAGAGGAATCCTTCCTTTCACCCTGCTGTCGGTTACTCGGGCCCCCTTGCTCGCGTATTTCTCTCGGACAATTGATCGGTCGGCGAGGAAAACCGATATCGATCCACCATCCGTGAGTTTTCATTTTGCTGATCGTGCCACAGATCTTATTATTTCTCTTTTCATTGGTACACGAATATTTCACAGGATTAATTTAGTCTCTTCATGGGGATTCCTGTGATCATTCTGAACTTTAATCTCGAAAGTATCGTCTTTCATTAAAAAAAATAAAAACTAATGACGCAAGGTATAAACGATCTCGTGACGGAGTAATATAAAGTATTTTAGCATTTGAAGCCTCCGCAACACCGTTAAGCGCCTTTAATCACGACCGTCGACCGCAAACAATCGTTCAATATCGGAACAATAAGAAATTATTCACCGATAATCAATTCCACGAGGGATCAGAAAACGCAGCCTTCCCGTTTTAGGCACGGCGAGATGCTCCGCAGATAATAGAGCCGCCGCTAACAAGAAAGTAATGAACGCTGCACGGAATGATGTTGCACAAGTATCTATTCCCGCAACAATACTCTTCCCGTTTCTCCGTTCTCGGTAATGGCGCGTTCCACCGGATTTCCACCGGTTGACTCGCAATGAGCGTTGAAATCGCACCGTGTTGCCGCTGCACGCTAGTCCCGGTGACTCGATTCGAATATCCACCGGTACCATCGAACCACCGTGAAGTGAGATCCGCGCCGGGAGTTCAATGTACACGGTGACTCTTCGGAAACGCGCCTATAACAAGAGGGATAAATTGAGGAATGGAAAAAATAAATAAATAAATGAAGCTCGGGATCGGGTCAACGAGCCCGAATGAGCAATTAGACGGTTTCTTTTGGTGATCCATAAGGCACGCCCGCGATGCGGCCGTCTCGATGACTAAGGGATCCGCCTGTACTCTCCCGAGGGCTGAGTAGACGAGTAGAATCCGATCCGGCCCATACCGCAACGCAGTCGTGAAAGAAGCCGCGCTGATCAACTTGTCGCTACTCCAATTATCCCGGGCTCCGTCGTCGAAACGCTCGTAGACCCGTTGATTGATTTACGTGATCTTCTTCTGCCGGGCCGTACCCCGTTGTCCGACGGTACACTAATCATCCCGGACAATTAGCATCTCGCTAGACCGTTTTCTTTTTCTGTTTCTGTGGAACGTTGCGATCGGTGGACTGGTAACCCAGCATTTCGCTGTTAGCTTCTGATATTTATTATAATTACTATCACTGGAATACCATGCACGATTTACTCTCGTCGTTCCGGTTTTTTCGACTATAGGAATATTGTTCGGTTCTGATAGTCTGGAGTGGAATATCGTAAAAGTGAAATACGCAAGAGGAGTCCGTACAGTAATTGAACGAGGTGTTACAGAAATAGGTCTGTAATAACCTTTTCTAAGTGTTTCCTCGTTGTTGGAAACAATACTCTTTTTGCACATTCGAATCACCGATTACGATCCTCTGGGTATCGTTACACGCTATGCAGAATAAGAATGGAATTTATATTTCCTCCGTTCCTCCATTTCGTTCTTGAGCGCACCCTTTCAATTACGAAAACGTATATATTTGTAGAATCGAGAATGATCAGAAACACGGATAAATGAATTACAATCTGCCAAGGCGCCGATTACTTTAACTTCCGAATACGAGGTGTTTGCTTTTCGCATTGTTCGAAATAATTTATTGGCACAGAAATGTGCGCAAACATCCGCTACGTAATAACCAGGTAATGACTTCCACTCACCAGCACAGGTAGCGTGCTGTCTATTGCGCTCCACTTAATAGAAATCCACTTGCCCCTCTTTTATCCCTCCGCTTTCCCCGTAAAACTACCTATTTAATCATAAAACAGTACTTACGGAATCAGGAAACGTTTTATCGGCCTACAAGACATATGGCCCCGTATAATTAAAAATTCCAGCGAAATTTTCTAGCATTACTGTTTATGTACAAACCGTTCGTGCCTCTAAAATAATTCACGAACCCGTGGTCGCAGAGGAACGTCCAGCGTGTAATAACCAAATAACGAGCACCACTTACCATCATAATCCGTTCCACAGGACACAGTCCATTGTTCTCTATCGCAACGAAACAATTTCCCGTTCTAGGAACCCGTCTATTTGAATGCAGCCTGCATGAACCGAACTTTCGCGGATCGTCGGGGACGAGAGAGGCGCGCGTGATTTCACCGAGGCTGCCAGTTCCACGTGAAATCAATTCGCGTAAACGGCCGTAAAAACCGCGGCGACGCGACGCGACGCGACGCGACGCCGCGCCGGTGCCGTGGCAAAAACAATGGCCGGTGTGGCAACTTCGCAGCCCTCCATTGTCTACGTGGTCCGCACGCCGACGGGCGTCCGTTGCCTCTCCGGGTTCGTGGATGCTGGATAAGTCACGAGAAGCGGTGCAACCGGTCCCGACGGAATCGTTCCGCCGGCTACCGGCGCAAATTTACGATCCGCGCTCGTCACTTTCGCTATCGTCTGAAATTAGTGGCGCAGATGCTATCTCTACCGTCGAACACGAGGGGCAACCGCGACACCACCTGCGACCAGCTCGATTTCTCGAAAAACTGGCGGGTGTCGAAACGTCCGCCGCGGGAACGTGTTCATCCGATACTCTTTCCTTTCCTCTCGGATGACGAGTCGCAAATCCGCGGAGATCCTGCGGAGATAAACGAACGACGATCTATGAATGTATATCGAAGATTTTCAAAGCGAACTCAGGGTGTCGCTCAGTGATCGCTTCCGCTGACGTGGCCGGTGTCTCGTTATAATTGTAACTTTAATCGACCTGTCGGGAATATAATTTACGCCATCCAATTATCGCCTAAAATGACCCTCGCGTAACCGATTCGGTGATTTATATGTGATTTAAGTCGTAAGATTGGGTAATATATTGAGTAACGTTGCTCGGCGCTCGCGAATGAGACGAAGCAACGAATTGGTTTTGCGAAGTGAACGAATTTTCGCGCGATCTGCGACGTAGACGATTTTACGATTCATCGGGGAATAGCAGACAGACTGTAATAGATGAAATATAATGGGATTGATTCTTCAGTTGCACACATTTCTACGATGTCAGCGTACCTCGATTGAAGCAATCGGTAGTTCCGTCAGTTTAGTTTGCTGTAGATTACATTCCGGGTATCGCGATAGAATATTCACGGTAGATCAGCTGAAAAGTTCCGAGTAAAGTCTTCACGGGTATTGGTTAATTCAAGCAAGCGTTGATCTATGAAGATCGTTACGAAGAAGCCGTGCTTGTATACAGAGTATTGAATACCATCGATTACAAGAATAAGCTGAACGAAAGGGACTATGGGTGATCAGCCGAACGCGCATACCGTATGTATTGAAGTGTGTCATTCATCCCACGCTCCTAATCGCGATGCATTGTGTGATAACCGCCGGTACAAAGTGGTTTAGCGTGGTCCGCCCACGTTTAATCATTGGACTCTTTAAGTTCGATTGGGCGCATTGTGCGGCGAGAGTAATGCCTGCCGCGTACTGTGTGGAAATATTGTTCTTAAATAACTATTGTGATGTGCACTGCTCGAAGCAGGTTCTGAGTAGAGATCAAAGGGTTGGCTGACTGACAGTCGGTGTATTATGACACTTGGCCTTCATCATTGAAGTCTTCTTCAACCGATAAATGCTAATTCCAGAAAATATTCTCGTGTATCCTATCGAGTGGATATTGTTGCATTTATTTAAAATAATTTCTAATAATATTTGATTTAATTACGTTGGTGTACTAGGATTGTCGTGTAAACACTGAGCATAAAGTGACACTGATTTTGTCACCGTTGCTTTCGCTCTGTAATAGTTCAAACTTATGACTCATAATTTACACAGTATTTTTCCCGGTGCAACCAGGTGCAAGAACAGCTGTCGAAAGATTCCAGGGTTATAGCCTCAGTCTCACTTCAATTTACCACTCTCTTAAAATCTATCGAAACATCAATAGATACAGTTATCAGACAATTATTCAGGGAGTTTATACGAATTATAATCACTACCATGCCACCAGTAATACGATGAATATATGATTCACCGTGCGATGTACTGTTTAAAAGGTGACTCACAACCTGACGCAATCCAGACAAGAATATCTGTATACTAATCAATCGAATTGTCTCGTGCAGTGACGTACCCACCAAAAACATGTCGCTGAAAGTGATAAATAAATTAAATTCAACTCAAAGCTATTCCCCGTTGCGTATTAAAATCGCAATAGAAGAAAAATAGTTTGAATTCAAGGTACATCTGAATTGAATTACAGAAGATAATCGTTTTAATCATCGATGCGTCAAGTAACGATCGAAAAGAGAGCAACCGGAGCTTGACATCCGGAGACAATCGAATTCAACCTTGAGGTCCTGCGAACGCCTCCACTTGTTCTCACGTCGCTGGTATCCTTTGTATCCGGCCCCAGAGGACGCGACTCGCTCTCGAAACGAGTCATTACGTCGCGAAGAAAAATCGAGCAGAACCATCGCATCGGTTCGCGGCGCAGCACAGGCGAGACAAAAGAAAATGCGACAAGCCTGTCCCGCGAAGATAGTCATCGCGAGGGCTCAAGGTTTTCGCCTTCGTCATCGCGTTCCTCTCGTCTAGGCGTGACAACGTCCACGCCTTCCGTAATGCACCCTATTATAAATTAAAACATTATGCGGACGACTCGATTCCATATCGTTACACTCGCGAAAACGAGCAACGAAACGGCGAAGGAAAAAATCGGGAGGGAAAACAAGGTACACCGGCGTTTCGTCTTATTCGCTTTTCCCTTGATGAGGATCTGGCGATTGCATACGAACGGGGTTCGATCGCTTCCACCGCGTCATTGTTTCCTGGTATACCGACGTGACACTCTTCACGCCTTCTGAGACCAAATCAGCATTTTGTAGCGAATGAGTTGCCATTTTAACGAGACTCGTGGGTACTTTCAAATGAGTCCTTCAGCAATGCTCCATTGTTACTCGGCAATGATCGATAAACGTATACTCACCCCTTTTAACTTTCGTTTTAAAAGATTTACTTCAGTTACTGGTATTCTATACAGTATTAATCGACACGTGTGCCGCCGATACAGTTTAGTAAACGACAATTACACGAGATCGAAACATCGCAACGCCACGTACACCGGAAACTGATATTCCAAAGATTTTTCATTTCACGATCCCCTACGTTAAACCATCTTGAATCGAAACTCAGACATCGTCAACGCAACCCCGAAGACATTTCGCAAGCAAATCGACTAATTTCAAGCGTCCCGATAAAAATTCCCATTCATCGAATACCGTCGCCGGGGCTGAATAAAAACAATCGCGAGCATCCCGAGGCCCGCGGATCGTGAGAATCAGCCTCGTTCCCTGGTAAACAATGAGGAGAGATCTCTCGCGCTCGCCTGGCCAGACTAGGTTCCGAGAACTGAATGAATCGGTTCGATCGTTCGAGGCGGAGAGAACCGCAACAGAAAAAAGGAGCAGCTGGACACGGGCGGATGGACGGGAAAACAGGGGGGCGACGGCAACGGCGGCACTTCGGGTTGGCCTTATTATGCACAGCAGGTAACACGTGTACCGAGGTACAAGGTGATGGCGACTCTCCGGATCGCGGCTAAAGACGCGGGGAGAGTCACGCCGGCTGAAGGGGGTGGACGTGGGGCAGGGCGGTGGGAGCTGCGGGCAAGTCTGTAATCAGTAGCTCCCCGCCGACACCAGGAGGGAACGCTCGCGCTGTAACGAGAGAGGACTGGTTCGGGTGGAGAGAGCGCCGAATCGGGGCCTCCGTTCACCGCAGCAGTCGGAATCGAAGCAGAGGGCCAATTACTCGAACGTCTTCACTCCCGGGGCGCCTGGCGTCCCACTGGGACCCCGGCATCTGCCACCGATCTTCCAGCCCTCCCTCCTACCCTCTACCGTCGACCGACTCCTTCCTCTTTTCCACGTTTCATCCAGGCCCCGGATATCATCGCCGGGCCCCGGGACAAGGCGAAATAAATTTCCGAGGACGAGATCGGTAGGTGGACCCAACGCCGTGGGAGATTCGCGCTTGTTCCCGCTTTGTCCGCGTCGTAATGGATTCCTTGATACCGTGGACCCGTGGCTGTTTACTCCTTTTGTCTTCCAACGAGGGAGGCCTCGGTACAGACGAATTATAGCGAGTTTGAATTAGTATCGCTTTTCGAGAACTGTGAGATAATTGCTTTCGTTGTGGTTTCGTCTATAATTGTTATAGACTCGTTGAATGGGAATAGTTGCGGATCTATGATGAATTTTGGTTTGATTTATAGTATATTGTATCTTTGCGATAGAAAGGGGTGGTGAATAGTAGGTTATAGGAGCTTTCTGAAGGAGAAGCTCATTAATACGGAGTACGAGATGAGTGTTTCTAACGCGGGAACGTTCGTCGTCGAGACAAATGATATGTTTAAACTGATGGAGGATTAGATATGGTCCTCACTGGAATGAGTCTCCTCGATGGTGCTCCGCTATATAATAATGAAACCAGGACAGCCATCAATGTTATATGACCAGAGAGGAGATTACAGGAATGATTTATATAGAGTGGTTCGATCATTCTCAGCTTTCAAAGGCTACTGTAATTCGTGATTAAAAGTCTGACAATTATTGGATTGAGTCTTAAGTTCTCGTCAATGTTTAGTTGACATCCGATTGTCATTACTCGCGAGGATAGATAAGTTTCTTCTATGTACATGTACAGCTGATTTAATAGCGAATTCATTATAAACGAAAATTTGTTTTCTTCAAAAATGAAATACACTGCTTTCCCAGAAAAAATCTGCGTGTATTAATTAGTCAATCGAATGATGAATTAATTTTTTGGACGAAGACAGAGGGACTAATTCAAGAGAAAATAATTCAATGGTTGGTAAATTAAATTGCAACATTCATCTTGAAGAAATTGCTGATGGAATGAAAAATTTACGAGATAGAAACTGATACAAAGTCTTATCTTTAGCCTTAGGGCTATTCAAGGTGTTCAGTCATGTGCTTCGTCCTTTTCTCCCCAAGATTTTGGTGCGTAATTAGATCAGCTCGTGAAGATTCCGAGCCCTCGGGCTCGGTTCCTGTAGAACTAACGAGTCTGATTTATGGCGTTCTAAAGCGAACAGTTCCTCCGCTACGAACGTGGAAACGTCAGCGCCCATAATGGAAGCGGCAATAAAAGCCGGATAAGCGGTGCAATAACTTGACACCCTATTCTGGGAAAGGAGAACCGTGAAGTGATCTCTCCACAGATTCAATGTAACAGGTGGGAGATCTGTTACTTTGTTCTCTAGAGCCACGAAAGATTGTTCCGGCATTCGCCGTGCATCGTGTTAACGATCATAATTATCAACATTCTTTGGTTTCATTGCGCCTATGAGGAGATTGAACAAAAATTAAGGTAACATAAAATCGTATGACCGTACAGAAATTCCGCGAGGCATACTTAAAACCAGTTATTTACTACGCGATATGTTAGAAGGCATTAAAACCAAAGATGTTGCTCTACTATGCGTTGAGATCACCAGCGCGACTGTGCAAGTCAGGCATTGAAGTCCCTAGAACGACGGGACCTATCACGGATTGAGATCACCGCAGTATATAAATTTGCATTACGTTCATGCTCCCTTAAACTAAATTCTATTTGCCCAAGACACTCTAAAACAATTTAAATTCACATAAATGTTTCTTGTTTACTGACATCGTACATTCTAGTTTAAAACAGAAATGTTTCTGTTTCTCTGGTGTCTCTAGAATTCCCAATTCAATAACAAACATCTAACACATTTCAACTTAATTCAATATCATTCACATAAGATTACCATAAAAATTGCTTCGTCGGAACTCAAGCCATAAAAAACTTCGCACCCCAAATTCACCCTTCACGCGACCGAATAAAGGATCATAAAATTCCCAAGCATCGATTAAGATCACGGAGAACCATCGAAAAACTTTAAGCATCTCTGCATTACCGATGTAAATCGAGGGTCACGCAATATCGGGGGAGAAGGGTGCGTTCGCGTTGCCACCCCAACGAACCATATCCGTAAGTGGAACGGAAAAACCGCGTCCGTTTCGACCGGCATGCGGGTCCCGCGTACTTTCGGCATCGCGGCGTAGTCGCGACAGCTGGCCCGGGGGTCGTGCAAAAAGTTCGATTTAATAAAATCAATATTAATTGCCGCGGCCCGGTCCGCGGGCCGGTGCCGATGCGGCCCGTCGCGGCGCGGCATACTCGTTGAATATTCAAGCGTGGGGTTGATCGTCTAAAAAGCTGTTTATGGGTCCGGTGTTGCGTAGCGCCCGGTTTTTGTCGGCCGACTCGGCTGGACCAAGGGCCCGGCCGTACCCGAGATGATCGGTGGTCTCGAAGGGCCACCGCGCGTTTCATCGCGGAGATATTGCTCGGTCCCCTTCCCTGATCGTTCCGGCGTGGATCGAAACGGGGCCCGATGGTACGTTGGGAGGATGGAGGGATCGAGAGAACGACTTTCGATTAATTAATAACGTCCCCGCTATTTTCATTGGCCGTCGGGGGGGGGGGGCGGCGAGCGCGGTAAGAGCGCGGTAGAACTTAGAATGCAGTATCACCACGCGCTGCTCCCTTTCATCCGTTGTATTCCACGGCGTTTTTGCCGGGTCCGGTAAGGTTGCGCGATTAATTAACGAGCACGGGTAGCCGGGCACCGGTAATACCCATAAGGGAAGAAAGTTTCGCCCGCTTAACAGGGGAGAATAGGCCATTGTTGCCGGTCTCGGAAGGCTAGGCAGCCCGGCCGGCGCGTCCTATTATGGAGGATCGATACTTTAAATTCGATCTGTCCCCGATGTTAATAAACGTGGGACAACTTTTCCGCCTGCGCGTCCGCTTTTATGGTAGCCGTAAACAATCGCGCCACGCACCACACGGATAACTGTTTGCCCGGCCGGAATGAGAATTTAGAGTTACGGCGGGATGGGCGAGGCGCGGCCGAGGGATCCGTTCGCCGTTTATGACGGACAGTCCCGGTGATTCCCGTGGCCTGAAATATAAAACAATCATTACGGAGACTTTGAGGGTCCTGTGTTTCATGATTCTAAATACCTATAAACCCGGGGTGCGCGGCGGCTCGAAATATGAGCGAACATGGGTAGCCGATGTGCGGGCCAAGTCAAATATGGAACCTGAAAGTATCTTGCGATGCAATAATGTCGGGATTTCTGAAGTTTCGAGTGTTGGATGCACGGTCCGCGAGATATCTCCGGGATTCCGGCTTGATCCTGAGAAGAAATCCTGGTCCGACGGTTTTGAGGTCTCGCGATCAAGGAGTAAGTTACTTTTCAATCTATTTTTGGGATCGCATGGCCATTTGTACCACCGTTACGGTGCAAGAAACCTCAGGGCGAACAAAGGTCGACGGAAACAATGACAAGGACCTTAGTGTTACGGTGAATCGACAATGCACGCGTATATTTTTTTTTTCTGTCGCGCCGGTAAAAAGCGTAATAAGCAAGTGATTTCTGTATCGTCACGGCGACCTTGACCAGCCACACTCTCGTGCCATGATTCAGCAGCTACCTCGGAATCGAGCCTCTTCTTGCCGCGCGAGAAACTATCGACTATCTTGCTGGCCTGTCCTTTGCTCGCATTTCTTCGGGTTCTTTTTGCGAGGAAAGCGTTGCATACTTCGGTGTTATCCGTTGTTCGGCTCGTCTTGTCTCTGTCCCGTTCCACGTGACTGCATTCGCCCCTATTCAATTCAACAGATTCGGTTGCTGGTGCCCGGCCAGCTATTACAACCGGTGCCAGCGACTACCGTGGAAACTTTCACCTGCACGACGCCGATTTTCGCGAGCCGATCGAGTGAAACGTTCGATCCACAGCCGCGATTGTATCACCTGCTTCGATTCTGACTCACCGAATCTCCCGGTTAAAGAACAAGCTTTTCATGGGATAGAGATCACTGAATTCTATTGCGAGTTCGTGTGCTAGTGGAGCTATTGTCTCGGTAAGCTGAATTCCTTAAAGTTGTCGAGACTGCCGCGGCGAGAGAAATGAACTCTCATGTATATACATTTCTGTGTGAGGAAAACACACTAAACTAAACTAAACGATGTTCAGTTTCACATTTACTGGTTAAGAAACTGTAATACTTGTTTCAATGCTTGCTACTACAAACACTACAGTCTCTAGTTAACCTCTTAGGTACGATGTGCCACTATGTCTTTCGCCGATGTCATCTTATATTATAGTACGCCAATACAGTGGCTTTCGCGGATATGATCTTTGGAAACGGTACGTCACTATAGATGCACAATTTTTTCTCTGTCATCGATAGCTATGCACATTATAATCTAATTTAACGTAATTGCACAGTGGAAAATTCTATCAGTCTCAAATCGCAGTGATATTATATTTATTATATGTAGACCATGTCAAACCTTGTCGTATAGAGGTATAGTATAAAAGGTTAATTTAAACAAACCGAAATTAAACAAACTTTCATTTCTTACACCGGAGGAACACTTACCGCTCAATCTGAATTGGTCTCCAAATCCAAGAGCCATACACAAGAGCAGGAATTTGCATGGAGATCCGCGGTCGTCCGATAAGGAACTCATCAAGCAGCCGTGCATCAACAACACCGCGAAGCTACGAAATCATCGTACGGTCAGTCCATAAATCGCATCGGCGCATCGCGTGCGAGAGTTCATTCAGAACCTGGGGGCCGTTTAAGAATCAAAACGGAGCACGGTCAGTTCGGCCGGGCAAAAGGGAAAAAACAACGGAGAGGAGTCCAGCTTTTGATCAGTCTCGTTACCGTCGCTGATTTCGGGACGCGTCCGTTGGACGCCTGGGTTCCCCGTGCGGCTCCCAAAACCGTGGCCGCGACGTAACTCACAATTACCATCGTCGTCATCCCCCCGTGGCTCGAAGAACGCCCCGTTATTTATGGCGGGGTGTTGCTGCCGCCGTGAAAGGGGTGCAACGACAGGGCCGACGGTCCGAATGCGGACGCCCCGCAGCGTCTTCTCCGCACGTTGATTAAACACGCTCTTCCACGGTGACGTGTTAATCGCGAGGATTCATCACGTCCCCCCTCCCCTCGCCCTTTCAGTTCCCACCTCGCGGCCCACGGGCCTCGGGCTGTGCCTCTTTTCGATTCGTTCGCAAATTGCACCTTCCTGGTTGGATAATCGAGGCATTTTCCGAGAAATCACGGCATCTGTGATCGGCGAGCACGTGCACGGGAAGTTAATTTGATACGGAGTCTCTTGGGCGGGGTGTGCACGTTGGTTCTAGGCTGGATTTGTAATGTTAGGGAAACCGGAAACAATTATAAATATCTTGGTGGAAGTCTATCTTGGACGATTTATTTAATAAAGTTCGCAGCAAAGATTTCTAAACTCTCCCTACTGTATATTATATTCGTCTGCCGTAGGAAGGCAACCTTTGTATTCCCCACGCCCTATTCTCCTTGCAATTTGTTTCGAACAGTTGAACATTACGCGGTCTGCGCACCAGAAAAATCCTTCGCGAGGAGTTCGAACGGCATTAAATTGAAATCGACAATCGGCCGTTGTCAGCTTCGAAAACGAATTTCCACTTTGCAATTCTATAACTTCCAAGAACAGCCGTACCCTAAGTTCCTAGCTTAGCGGTGGAGGCTTGAATAGAAGCCACGCGAAAAATTCGCCGTATTGCTAAAGAAAGTCGACTTTCTCTAGGCCGGCGGCGCGAGAGCCGAGAGCACAGAAGGGTACATTGTAATGCGGCAATAAATACGCGTTCCCATGAAGCCGTTCCGGACGGAACAATGTTCGACGATGGGACGGTAGCGGCCGCGAGGCCCACGAATCGTAAAACAAGCATTACGGCCACGTAGGTGTACCGGGGGTCGTGCGACGCGGGCGCGCGCAATCTCCCTCGGCTGACAAACGTCCCGAAATTATTTACACGCGCGAGCTCGCCAGACACGAACCGGGGTCCTACGCTTCAGCCGCGTCGCGAATTCCTCGTCGAGGTGGGTAGGGGAAGCGCGGCCAGGGTAATCTACGCGTACGTGTGACACATTGATGCGTGCATGAACTATAAACGTCACCGGTGAAAAATGGTAATCGTCAATCTGCATATCTTGTCCGCGTACAACCGGCCCCCACCGCGCACGTTTCGACGACATCGGCCCATGCATTTACATGCAGATGCGCTATAAACTGAGGTCGCCTTATGAAGTTGGCTTCCCGGGTAAATGTGCCGCGCCTCCGTCGCCGGGGGAACGAAAATACGATGATCGGAGCTTAATGGAGTCGCGTGGGGCAATTAAAATGTAGATACGCGGACGAAACGTGTTTCGAAGCGGGTATATTGTGTTCTGATTTCGCCGGGTGAGAAGTGACACTTTTCCTGGGCGACGGGGAGGGGGATTATGTATTCGGGGATTCTATAATTGTAAAGAAAAGAGTAGTTTTTTAAAAGTTATACTAGCAGGGATTATTAAAAAATGAAGGTGAGGATCAACTTTTTTAGAGGGAAAATAGAATATCTATAACTATTTACGAGAATCGAAAAATTGCTTTTTAGTGGGTATAATTTTGTATAATATAAAAGAATAAGACTGATTAAATGAAAGGTGTATCGTTGCATTTAATATCGATTTACGTCACTGATATTAGCAACTGATGACGGTAGTTCAGAGAGCAAAGCTTTCGAGAGACAGTATGGGAACGTTATTTTCGCCGTCGTTACCGGTGGGCCACGGACCGAAAGAAGCAACTGGTTTCCAGAGCGCCGCTTATGGGGGAGCGGGCTACCACGGACCTATAAATCAAAGCGAACGACGGGAAAAGGTGCATGCAAAGAACTCGAACACGCGAAGAATGTGATTTAGTTACATCGCTGTCATAAGTAACCTAATCTAATTTCGCCGAGGCCCGGCAGGATCGAGGCGTCGCAAAAACCGTGCACGGCCAATACCGACGGTCCTCCCATATTTTTACCCTGAAATCGTACAGTACTTCCAATCAAGCCGCTGAAATATGAAACTACGCGGAACAAGGGCCCGAAAAATAATAGCCTCCCGTCATCGTCCTTCAAAACCGTTAGGAAAACCCTTGTTGTTCTATATTCGTGTGTACTATTTACTGAAACAAACTGGGTTATTTCGAGATAGAACCTGTTGAACAGGTGAATAACCTTTCTACTCGAATAACTTCCTGCTCCTTCTCATACAAAGTGTCCTATTTCACAGGTGTTAACATATTCTTCTCCTTACTCATACATTTAACGTCGACTACTCATACACACTTATCTCTCAACTCAAACATCCTCTCTATTCTATTCACAATTTTCACCCTCTACTCTTATAAACTTCACAGTCCACCTATGCGTTCTTCTTCACACATTTCCTTTTTTACTCACATACTTTCCACTTTCAATTTCTGTAATACCTCTCATCCTTTCCACCGATTAATTAAAATCACCTAATCCATGTCAACGAACGCGATCTCGCACCCCTCTCAAACACCTTCCGATTATCTCCCATGATCTGTCCCCACCGGCAACGTCCGATTCCCAAAATACCAGAGTAAACCGTTACACGATCGATAACGAGAAGACGATCAATTCCAACGGAAAGGGTTACAAAATCCCTCGAGTAGGGAAAGGGGTCAGGAAACGCAGAGCAGATGTCCGGTAGGAAGTGACTCCGCGTTGGCCGTGGCGCTGGGCTCACCGGTATAAGGGGTCCTTCTTCCGGGGCAACGAGAAAAGGTGGAGTAGGCAGAAGAGGGGAGGCCTCGTTCATCCTAATAATAACAACGGTGCCCCACGTAGGTAGGACAGAGAGGGAGCAGATATATGTACGCACCACGGTCCGGAGGTTGCGTGCAAAAAAGGCGTGGGTCCCAGCGGGCGTTCTCGACATAGCAGTTCGGATCCCGATCTTATCGGTCCTCGTGTTCGCTGCATTGTGTTGTTGCCGGTTTGCCGTTGCCGTTGCCGTTGCCGCACCACCGCCGCACTTACATACCGAGCGCGCTCTCCGGTAGTGTGCGCGGGTAGCCCGGCCGGTGTGCGTTACACGATGCACGTATAAAACAGGCGCGCCTGTGTGCGAGTCGCTTGGAAGGGAGGCCAGGTCGTGGGGGAGGGATGGAAAGTACGGTAGGGCCCAGTACGAATAGGGCCGGGTCGATCTATCAGCCGGCCCTGATGCCTGTACACGGGCCCAGAGTATAGATCATCTTCAATGTCTCGGAGCCTCCCACCTAAGTATTCCCATTAAGATCGTATCGCGGGCCCAAAACTAATAACCAATCACCCGCGCGCGGAGGGTATGCGTGTATACACGCTGCTCGCGGCTTTATCATTATCCAATATATTCGATATTATAGTCAGCGCGCGGCTACATCGCGCCCCGATCGTCCCGGCCGGCCAACCCTCGCCAACCTCCCGGAGGCGTGCCCCATCTCTCTGGGTCCGCGAATTTTCGCGACGCGACCGGTGTGTACTCTGCAACGCTCCGCGCCCGGCTCCGGGCTATCGCGCGTGAGAATTGATGCGCCGGCTCGCGGTCGAGCGCTCCTCGCCGGGAGATAGTCTGGTCATTACGGCGCCATTAGGGTGTAACGAAAGTAGTATTTTCGTTTGACGCCTTGATCGTTGGCGCGTATGGATGATACGGTTCTCCGTTCGCGTTTCAGTATTCATGAGGTCAATACTGTCGTTACGATTACTCGCGACGGAACTCGATAACGCTACTTCTAATAACGACCCCGGACAGGCCGTTGCGTTACGTTATTCGGAATGTCTGATTGCCTCACAGCTGTATGCCACGGATATTACCACTGAAACATTCATTCGGAGATCCTTAGTTACGACTCGTAGTTCTCAGGCGTCATTAAAAGTCACGTTGCTCGCAGAACGAACGTTCGCCAGTGGCGACGTATTATTCATAAGTAAACAGCTGAAATCCCGGGCGAAGCTATAAAATCCCGGTAAGCATAGATCAACTCTACTATAGAGCAAGCGAGGATATTATTCGAGCGAACGCTATCCAGTTCCCCAATCCAGACTCTGGTTTGTGTATCGCTTCGCAGGTGGTCGCCGCGAGTCGTGTACCAGAATTTCGATAAGTATCGATTTCCGTAATTGTAAAGCGTTGTATCTTATCCGGGAGAGGAATTAGGTAAGGAGATCCGGTCGGTCGCGACCGGCACCGGAATTCTCGCCTTGTCTAGCGTTTAGACTCGCGTGTCCCCAGTGTACACAGACTGTCATACGGGTGATAAATGCGAGTAACCCGGTGTGGCTGGTCTCGCCTGCCGGCCGGGAGCGAACGTCATGTAGTTTTCGCAACGAACTGCCCCTCCCTCGGCGACGGGGCCGTTTCGATCGCGAGTGGGGCCCTTATAACGATTTCATTCAGGCGATCAATCTCCGCGCGAGACTTTCCTCGCCGTAGGATCAGATCGGATCAGCGTTTATCGCGTACAATACAACTCATCGGGAACTCATTAACAAGCATGGTCGAGTTTCCCTCTCTCTCTCTCTCTCTCTCTCTTCATCCTTCTTCCGTTAGCAGCCGACCAGAAGGAACGGCGACGTCTGAGACGCGTCGTTCGCCGCGGAATCGACGCGAGGCGCGAATTTCCTGCGAAAGGAATCGTTTCCATCGGATCCCGCGCGCCGGTTACTTAATTAATTGATAATTAGTTATTAAATCGACGATGACTCGACTGTTCCTCGCTGGACAGACCTTGGGCCATTCTTCGTCCCTGCTCGCTTGCCACGGCTCGAGCACGCTTTCCTTCTCTCCCGTTCTCCGTCTGTTCTCCTCGGACATCGATGTCCCTTCTTCTTCACCTTTACTTCTCTATGGGGGGCTCGCTGAAGCAAGGTACCTACCTGCCACACCATCGTTCACCATACATGGCCTCTCTGTCTCTTCGTGGCCGGAGCGCACGGGGGCCCTCCATTGTACTACATCTCAGAGTTATTTTCATCGTGAATTGTTCGTTATGGATACGGCCGACACCTCTGCACGGTCTGGCGCGCGCGCGAGCAAGCGCTCGCTCTCTGAAATCGAGCAGACCGCCGACGGAAACCGGACTCGTTACCCGGCTGACCGACGAAACAGCGATACGCTCGGTGCCCGGTGCCCGGCATTGTTCGAATTAATTTAGAATTGACCGGCCGTGAGAAAATTCTGGACCGAACGATCGGATCCACCGTGAGATTATTATCGCTCCTGCGCCGGCATCTCGGATGCCACGGATTTTTACGTGCTTGGGGTTCACGTGGCGCATATGTCAATACCACGTGCGCTGGCCGGTGCACTTGCCCGGCGTTCGGTTGCTCACAGTTGGGCATTATTCGGATGCTTCTTGTATCGTGATAATCGTTACGCTTATCTATCTATCTATCTATTTATTCAAAACGTTCATATTTACGTATTTTAATAGCAATACAAATAAGAATAGTTACTATAACATATTTTCCAACTACCAAGATCCAATAGAAAGACTTCGGAAAATGTATTATGAATCGAATAAATTGTTATATGATCAATTGTTTTTTCGTAGCACCGAATGCAATTTTAACACGAACAAAATTTGTTTCGTCGTTCTTACTGTTTATTCGTTATTCGGATAAAAGTTTGCGCGACGCTGTCTCCGGATACCCGCTGCGATTTTTATACTAAGACGGCACGTCCCTGCCGAGAGAAACTCGCCCGGGAGTTTACAACGCCCGCGTCCGCAGATATCCTACCGCGACATGCGCAAAATTCTGGCGGGAGCGTTATCACGATTCGACACGGACACAGGCTGCTTGATTATTATCCTGAACGAAGCGAGTCACGTGTAATCTTCTTTTTCTTGTCTGGGAAATCTACCAACCACGCGCGAGATTTAACCAGGTGCAGTAGCTGAACTAATACGTGGAATGATTCTGGAGCTTGTAATTACCTGGACGTACTACTTAACTGCTCGCCGAGTTTAGATTACAGGCTACATCCATGTTTGTTAAAGTGAAGAGCAATAATGATCTGTCGTTATGTCGGAATCCGTTTTTTGTACTAGATTAGCGTAAGTGTTGAGAAGTGTTAAACCGAGAAGATGTTTAGTGAAATATCTTGAGTATTTTAATAGTAATCAACGTAAACGAGTGAGGGACGTGTCTCGTTTAATTAAACCAATCGAAGTTGAAATATTTCGAACAAGTGAAACAGAGAATAGCTCTCGGTACATTTACTAACGATCGCCCCTATCTGGGCACCCTTATCGTCGCCAACTTATAATATACAACTTGCAATTAAAGTCGAGCCTGAGTGAAAATAAATAGATTAAATGAACAGCTGCTTCGTGTATAAAAGTCCGTTTTCCCAATGATAAACACCCTCATACAATTCCGCAAGAGTTGTAAAATACGTATAACAAATTTATGTTTACAATGACATTTAATGCTTATAGGAAGAATAATTCAAGAACACCATTCATATAAAACAATGGCAGACCATCATGAAATATGTAGAAGAATCACCTGTACTCTAAACAGTCGTTGCTCCAAGGTCCTCCAACATTGAGCATCACAAAGTTACAACAGAACCCAGTCCTCTCGAAGCTCAATACAACCGAACCAACGTAACTGACCTCAACGCGATTATTCGTCCCCGCAAAACGAAAGGAACGAGTCCCAACGTTCCGGTAATTGCCTCGTGTCCGACACTCCGCGAACGTAACCAGCTAAATCACATTTACGAATTCTCAAAAGGCGCGGGCCATTCACGTCCGCCGGTCGATTGTGCCGTTACGAATGGCCGCGCATTGTCCCCGCGGTGTATCAGTCGGCTAAGTACCCGGTCGGATCCGCATCCTGCGATCGATGTGATTGATTTCCGAGCGCGGGGTCGGTGAATGGCGGCGGGCTTGTTGCCAGTGAGCAAATTCCCCGGGTCCGGGAGGGTTTAAGCCGCGCGTCAATGGGTTTCCCGCTGCGCGACCGCATCGCGTACAAATTGGATTACCGGCCGTATTCGCGGCCAGACGCACAGAAGAGGAACGGCGGCGGTGGGGGCCGCGCGGATCGGGGCAATTTGTCGCCGCGCGAAGCGTCTCGCGACTCGGAGAGGAGTCTTTCACGGGATTACACGGTCCTCGTGTGCGCGTGACGCACGGTGGTCCCGGCCGGTCGATGAGCGATCGCTACACGCCGCGGCAACGCACGGTATCCGCGTTGTAACTATACGTTCTCCGGTTGTTGGCAATCAACTATCCGCATCTATTCCGTTCCTACGATTCCCGTGGCGTTCACGGACGCGCGCACGCCATTGTGTACACCGTTTCGCGTGGGCGACGTACTACAAATTAAATGGTCGTAGGATCGCCGCTATTATCGCGCGGCGCGATGCGTCAAGTCGCGAAACAGCGTCGTATCATTCAGCGGAGACCGCTCATTGACGAGGATTATTAAAGAGGATGTCGGTTTTAGTGCGCGGATATTGCGCCGTCCGTGCGCGCCTCTGCGGATGGAGATAAGCATTGCGGGGACGATGGTTTTACTGTCGCCTGTTCAGCTTGCACCGCGGTCTCCGATATGTTACTGTGTTTTTTGGCTGGAACGTTATGGTGTTTTAATAACCGCGATAAGCTGATGATGATGTTTCCCTGCGGTGGATCGAGAGGTACACTGATAGAAACATCGGAAATGATATTCCAGAGGGAAACGTTGGAATTTATGTTAGCGGGACGACGTACCGTGAAATTTTGATAAATGGAATGAATATCAACGATGCTTCCTTCATTATTTCTTTACCTCGTACTCCCCTGTGTTCGTTGGATCTGATTAAGGCAATATAAGAATTCGGAGTCATCGAGGGATCTACGGTCTTTGTGAGACAACCGCCGATGCAAATCCAGAAGATATTAATCTTCCACTGTTTCCAGGTCCCCGGAAAGTGCATAAATTCCGCGGAACATCTGTTCCACGCGGGGCGCACGGGGTTCGATAATGAAGCAGTGCCACGAGAGGCCACGCAATAATAAGTTCGCGGTTACTTAATGACTCGCCGGGCTCATCCGGTCGTTCGGGTTAACGGTTTACAGGTGTAGCTCGTAAACCGTGATATGTTGCACGAAGTATTAGTTGCGGGCCCTATGGGTACCGGCGCGCCGCTAATAGACGGCTAACGATTATCTGTCAGCTATAATTGCTCCAATGTTCACGGAAACCCGCGGCCCGGAAAGTTCGAGCGCGAACAGAATGAACGGTCGCGTTACCGCAAATTAAATGGTCCCGCTACGCCACCCGGCTCGTTCCTTTGCTGAACCCTTCGAGCGAGGTTTCCGCGCTGGTACGTAGGTACACTGAGACTCACGGTGGTCCGCTCGACGATTATCTTCGATTATCAGGTGTCACGGGTACACGCGCGAACTGGAGATAATGCACAGGGTGGCTATCGATCACCGTTTTTAAGCTTTACTGTGTACCACGCCATTGTACCGTCGAATCCATATAAAATTCAATTTCAAGTACGTACGTAGTCAGAAGTCTAATGGAGTCTGAAGTTATCAATAGAATCTGATAGCAGGGGAGAATACTCGCGTGGAAAGAAACCCCATTGAAATTAATGGGCCTCGCGTAACGAGGAAGAAAAATACCGAAACAGGTTGTCGAAGTGTACGTACCCATCACCTCGTAATATGATTCACGAGTCCATTGAAAATCCCCTTTCCTGTTCAACAATCTATTCGCTGGCGGAGGACATTAACTGCTACAGGGACCACACTCACGGTTTTCATCGTTCATCCCTGTCCATGGAAGACCGATAACGACCTAGAGCTTGAGTTTTCTATTACTTATATCCGTCACTCGTCCGAGGCAGGCTCCTCCGCTCGAAGTTTCCCAGAAGCCATACCGCCCGAGAGCGGAACACCGAACATAATTCCATCCTTTCGCGAAAAAACCGGACGATATGATCCTTCGACGAGAGTCTCGAATAATGCCACGGCGACGGTGTTCGGTAACAAGAACATTCGGAAATTAACATACGCCAGATCGAAGGCACGATTAACCATCAATAACAATTACAAAAAATCCGGTGCACGCCACGAGCTTGCCGCGCCGCATCCTCCCCATTTTACACTGTTCTCCACGGTAACGAGAGTCATGGACCAGCGAACATCTGCCGATGGAAGACGTAAACAGGTTCCGAGTGGGCATAAAGTTCCCCGGGGAACATTGACGAGCTCGTGAATGCGATTTTTCCGCGAGCCGGCGAGCGAAGAAGGATCGACTATTAGCGCGAAGAGGTCGATCGCTCGACCGTCGAACGCGGATCGCCGTCGGCGACCCGTCGCCGTGGTGCGTGGCCGCGCTGGGAGGCTGAGCGGGTCATGCTATACCCCGTAATCGTATACCGGGACGCGCGGCCGCGCACCGTTCGTCCGCGATGCTCGCGAACCATCGTGAAAATACGCGAGAGGGTTTCGGTAGCCGGCGACTACCAGGCTTCCGTATCCCGTAAACTCCGCGTACCCGCGGGAGTTTTGTAATGTAACACCCCAGCCGCTGTCCACCGGCCCACCGTACCTCATCGCGCGCCGCGAGACCGTCGGGGACGAGCGGTTGTCCCATTCGGAAGCGGGGACGAGGCGCTAGCTACGTCCGTAACCGAATCCACAGGAGATCCAGCGATGAATGCGAAACGTGCCGGGTCGCGGACGACTCCACGGAACGCGGTGTCCTTTTCAGCGGTACGCTCGCTTGTCTGCTCGCGTAATTTACGCTCGGCGTGCTACGATTTATTCGTTCCTCGTTGTTCGCGGGAGGATCTTGTTCGCTGGTTTCGGCGATTGATGCTCGATCCTAGCCGGATGGTTTCGATAATTGCGGTGATGGAGTTTGGGTCTGTCCGGGGGATGCTTGAATATTTTTACGGCGGTGATTTTTTAGGGATTTTTGTATTTCAAGGGTTTGGAATAGTGAAATGATTGAAATGTTTTTAGTTGGTCTGTGCAAGATTTTGAGGTAGTTGTAAAAATTAGATTGAGTAATCGTTGAATGTCCCGAGAATGTATATAATGCCGTACGTGTAGCTTCAATAATCAAAGCGTGTGATTAATGCGCGCAAGTTGAAAGATTTAAAACACTGGCGGTGTAAAAGAATGAATCCGATAGCTTAATCGCCGGCATCGAAGTCGTTTATATCCATTGAAAGAAGTCGGAGGTGTAATATCAACAAATTGTCCCCTCCAGGTGTGCCGCACCGCCGTGCACGGTGAGCACTCCGTTTGACATGTTCAATAATAGAGTGCGGGGCGAACGTAACGCGGTACGTTCGAAGGCAATTAAGATCCCCGCGGATAACGGGCTGAAAAGTCGATCGATGGGAAAAAAAGAGGTTGGACCAACAAAATAATTACAATCGCAAAAAACGTCGATCGTAAACGATCTGATATAGGAATGAACCGGGGAGAAGGGTTGCTGGCGATGGTGGTGGTGGTAGCGGCGATCGGAGAAGAACGCTATTATCGAGCAATATAGAAAAAAAAGGAAGTGAAAAAAGCAAAAACGCAAGAAGAAAAAAGAGGGATCGCCTTGGAGTCGGTTCTCGGTCGGTTGTAGCCGACTCGGTGGTTGTTTCACACACGGCCGCGGCCCCGGAGACGTATGGCCGGTGCGGAGTTTCTTGCCGTCGGAAAGGTTTCACCATCGAGGGCGAAAATAATGGGCATCCCGATCGAAGTAAAAGAGACAGCGCCGGTAAGTACGTACTTGGACGTTGTACGCTCCTAGCGTGGAAGGTCGTTCTACCAGCATCGTGGAAGCCGTACGACGAGAAACAGAGAGAAAGAACGGGAGAATGCGAGAACGAGAGTGTGCGTACGCTCGCTCGCTCGAACGCTCGCGTGCGCGCGTGTGTGCGTGTTAAAGAGAAAGAGAAAGAGGAAAGGCGTATAAGAACGGGGTAGAAGAGGAAGGAGAGATCGAGCGCTAACAGAGTGTGCTCTACGGGTGCTCCTAACCCAGATGATATCGCGCCTAGATATACAACGCGGGATTTTATAGCGTATTACAGGACAGTATAAGGTATATAATGGCTTTATGCGTACACACCGGACGTAACTTACGACGGGAGGCCCGCTTTACGACCCCGCCGAGCCTTATTTCACCTGGACGAGAGAGCCGACCCTCGGAAGGAAAGAGAAACACCCGGCCAGGGACGCCGTGGAAAACACCAGACCAGAAATCCGAGCATCCTCGTCCGACGAATCCTCTGAGATCCCTCCACTCCCATCCGTTCTCACCCCCGACCACGACTATTAACGAAATCCGCAACGACGGACGGGCGGAACCCTCCAGTGACCGGAAATATGCTCTTAAACCGCATAGGAATGGCGGCCGCGCCGGCCACGCGGATTCCACGAATATCTCCGGAATGGACCACTGTGACCGAACACCGAACCTTTAATGGCGGTTCACGCGAAAACCGTGCGCCGTGTTCGGAGCCCTCTTTGAAAATCGCGGGCCGCACGCCGCCGATAAATATCTCGCGGATATTTATTGTAGGCCGCCGGAGATACGGAGATGCCTGCCTCGATCTTCAATTTGGAGGCTTCGGTGGAAGCACTGCGGTGGCAGTACGATCTGTATTTTCAAAGATGAAAGAGTCGTAAAAGTTGACTACCTTGTCCCGGGCGGACAGATGCTATCTGTTTAGAGCGATTGTGACAATCTCGAGAGCTTCAATAAGATGCCTATCTTCTTTGAAATATGGAGGAGCCTCTAATGGAGCAGAGGAATTTTCGATTCCAATTATTGTTTTATTGTTGAGCTTGATCTAGGTTCATGAAGGGTTGAAAGACCAGCTGCGAGGAGGAAGGTCTCAACGGTCCGGCCAATCGTCGCAGACTGAACCGTACCAAACGGATTTCCCGCGGCAGCTGATAGAAGCGAACGACACGTGATGCATGCCGCGGGTCCTTGAGGATCGTAATCTAGCCCATCGCGGCCGATTCGTGGCGGCCGGGGTTGATCGATGCCGCTCTCACGTCTTATGAATGAGCGGCAACAAGCGGTGTCAGGTTGCGGGGAGGTGTTTCACCACATGGACGTGTATTTACTACCCACTTGGCTGGCCGCTTAATTATAAAATAATTGTTATTTATCTTCGGCATTAACCGGATATCAGATGGCTTATCTCCCGTACGGCGTTCACCGGTCGCCGGCCAGCCGATATAGGCTGGGCTTAGGAGGCAAGGGTGAAGAGGGATGAGTGGGTGCAGGCCCGAGCAAGCCAGAGGTGGGTGGAGGGGCGAGAGAGAAGAGGTTCCCCGGCCACGCTCGACCGCGTCCACGAGAGGACGTGTCGATTTATCTAAGCACTCGATCGAGACGAATTAACGGCTCGGCAGCCGGTAACTTTAGCCGGTACGTTTGTCGTCGAGAAAGACCCCCTCGAATACTGGCAGTCGAGTCGGACGAGTGCGGGCTGGCTGTCCCGCCACGATGGACGGGGAACACCGTGGATCGAGATTATGCGAGGAACGTGTGAGAATCGGCGCCTAGATCGTGGCTGCTCAAGAACCTTCAGACTCGGGAACGCTCGTGATCCGTGGGGTGAAGATCGCGCGGCGATTTTACTCAGCTGGTTGCCTCGGGTGAGATAGATTTTGTGAAATTCGCATGAATTCGACGGAAAAATTAGTTACCGAAGATCGGTGAATTGACTCGGGTGGATTAATTTAACGATCAGTTCGGTGAACGCGTTGGATTGATGTTCTGGGTGACTGTAGAGCAATTTTTAGTCTTTGAATGATGTTAAGTTTAATGGCATGGAATGAGAGGATTTGTTACTGTGTCAATTGGTAGAATAGTTTTGTAGCTGTATTCGTGTAAATGAAGCTGAGGATTTGTTGAGAAAAATGTGAAGTATTTGCTGTGATCATTAGCGTTGTAGCCTCCTAATTTTTAAGACGGTGTCTGTTCGGAGAACAGAAAGAATTTAGTATTGTAATCGCTGGTAATTATAGGGATTAGTTATCGTTAGAATGTATCCAGTCGATGTTGTGACTAATGGGAGAGCTTGTAGGCGGAGCGGAAACACTGACAATGGAAAGACTGTTATTGACTTGTCGAAGATACCCTGACAGGTTCAGACTTGAGCATAATGTGAACTTCGTGTGGGTGGGTCGGCACTTATAGACTCTTCTTGCTGGTTATAATTAATTGACTAGTAAGGGATCAAGACAAAATGTTAATTAAACTACAGAGTATTTTTAAGATATTCCTGCATAAAAACATCATTAAATAGAAGGCGTAGGATGATGTTTCACGATAGTTGATGGCGTAGTAAGTAGAAACGGCAAGCATTAGACAGACACATTAGACAATGCATATTCACTGGCATCCGTAGTTCAAGAATTCCTAATTTATCTCCTCATAAATTGAAAATCTTAGCAAACAATTTACTGCGCATGTTTCACCAACTTTTCAGCGAAAAATGTTGCCTCCAATTGTGTCAAATTAGAAATCCGTTAATTCGATACAAGTGCCATTTTTCAGATAATCTATCGTTTCAATAAATTCCAATCTTCCTCCAAAGGAAAACGTTTTACACACTTTTGCATCGCATTGTCCATTAAACTCTCGCATGTAAAGAAAAAATAATTGCCCTCTGCGTCTCCGCGAAACCGCAAATCCGCTGTCGATTGATTTGGAGGCCATTTTCCGATCGGCGGGACACGAACCGCGGCCCAAGGTCCCTTTGATACGCGTTTCTTCGTCGGTCCGGCCGCAAATCACGGCGTGACGACTGCAAGTAAACTGAATTACGAGCGTGCACCTCGGTTACCAGCGCGTCGGCCCTTTCTTTGTCATCCGCGCGCGGAAACGGTGCGCCGAGTCGAAGAGGAACGGCGAATCTAAACGACGATCAGGCACGCGCGTTCCAGCGCGCGGACGTTCCGATATGTCGAGACGAGATCGAGCCAGCTCTCTCGGAAGAAAGGTATATACCAACCTCGCTCGGAGCGACGAGGACAAACGAAACGAAGATGGCATGGGAGGAAGAAGAAGAACAAGAAGAAGAGGAGCAGCGGTGGAACAACGTCGAGGGAGGAGAAGAAGAGGAAGAAGAAGAAGAAGAAGAAGAAGTGGGGGAAGAAGAAGAAAGTATTGGGGTACAGGAGTCGCCAGAATGAGATCTCGAAGCATTGGCCGAGCTAATTAATCCCCGAGCTGTCTGGCGCAAATGACAGCAACGATCGAATCAACCGGTAATATATTATCGCTCGTTTCACCGACTGCCGCCCGGCTAGAACGAAATCGTTCGTGTTGTTGCGCGAGCGACAAGAAAAACCGCCGGCGGAATAGAGTGAGAAAGGCCAAGGAAGAAAGAGACAAAAGGAGAATGCGCACGAGAGAGAGACGCTTGTCTCATTACCACGTGGGAACCGCAGACTCCAACAACGGATAAGCAATGATAATTTATGATCGTCTGCGACCTCGAGCCTTATCGATCACGTAATTCCGTGGTTACTTAGCGTCAAAACCATCAACGAAGAAACCGCACGAGCACTTCGACGTTCCGATTGACGTGACACGGGTTTCTCCATGCTCCACGGGGAACAGGTCTCCGATACAGGGTTCCGAGTTAAAGAAAGTTAGTTTGTTCGTTCGTTTCATTGCTGGTAATTAACACTTTCGCTGCTACTGAGGATTAATTTTATCCAGGAGCGGTTGCGATTGTTTTCATTTTTGTGTTCGAGCGTGTGGTTGCTAGTGGCTCTTAGATATTTTTGAGAGCATTGTAAAGATTCAATGAGCTTAATAATTATTACTGTTTGGAAACACAATTCTTGTGACATGTGATCTTGCGAACAGGTTCGTCGATGCAACTAAAAACGTGTCCTATATGTTCAAATTTATTCAGACCCAAATCTGAGCTTTTATTTCTATTAATTCATATCGTATTATTACAATGAATGTATGGTATTAAGATTGGAATGGATTCACAAACCGTTATGGGAGAGTTATTAGCTATTCTCTGATTATACTACGAGACAGCTGGCATATTGGAATATAGATTGCTAGTGGAGTAGGTAGCGTAAGTGACATAACGTTTGTACCATTTGCGTATCAACAATCATAAATATAGCCGTACAACCCACGCAGTCGAGGTTTTCATTGATGTTCGCAGCTAGTAAAGGTGTGGGTCACGGTTGAATGAAAGAAAATGATTCATAGAATACTACGACGGAGTAGTTTAAAGGTCGGAAAGAGTCATTTACCCTCGTTCACACGATCTCCCACATAGAAATTATTCTACCTCTATGAACGCACGCTTTTTGCTACTTTCCTCAAATTCTAAATCATTAAATTATGACAAAACCCTTATTATTCTTCCTATGTTCTAGCTGTACAAATAGGCTACCGTATTACTCCGACAAAACCCTCATCGAATCTTCCATCGTACATTCTTATCTGAATCTGCTGAATCATTAAACTCACAATTCCTTCTCCGTTTGTAATCACTTGAATCCAATTCACACCATTACAATAGCAATCAGACGATCTGTAACTACTTTTTTCATATCGGATAATCTGATCCGATTGTATTTCACCATATGAACCCATAAAAACATCATCCGAAACGTGGTAACATCCTAAATTCCCAGAAAACAGTGCGATCGTTCTATTGTTAGTCTTCCCCTGGCGCGCACTCGCCGAAAGCGGGCGAGCGTTCTCAACCGCGGGTCCGCATTAATGGAATCGGCGGCCACCCGTTACGACACGCCCAGTTTCGGGGGCCCCCGGAGCTGCTAGAACCACCGCCTCGCGGATCGGTAGCCGTGAACGAATTCGAAATTCCGCGGCACGCGAGACACTCGTAAATAAAAGCGGTTCCCGTGCGGCGAAAAGAGGGAACAGGTTTACGAGGCAGGATGCACTACCGTGGGTTGCCTCTTCTCTCCTTTCGGTATCCGCGCCGTGGTCCTCGCTGCCCCCGTCCCACCTCGATCTTCTATCGATCCCGGTGTCTCGGTGGCAAAAACGCTGCCCGCTGTACAAGGAGACGCATTACGGTCGCGTCGTTATAATTCGTCACTGTCGCGTAATGATCCGTGAATACGTGCGCCCACTCTCTCCGTCCCTCGCCCAGCCTCTCTCCCTCTCTCTCTCCCTCTATGCTTCTGGTTCCTCCTATCTCATTCTATTTCTCCAGCGAGCCATGGAAGGCGATCCACCCGGTGCCAGTTCGCGGAGGACCTTAACCGTGGCCAAGGGAACGCAGTCCCGTGGCGGCGTGAAAGGATCGGCCGGAGCCCGCGATCAATAGTTCATTACGAGAAACAAAAATGCGCGGACCGATAATGCGGTGATCCGCGGCCGCGGCGAACAATCGACTTAACTATACCACGTATCCCCCCGAGACTCGAGAACGGAGAACGGCCGAGGATGCGTTGCCGGGAGAGGGACACGCCAGGCGTCATCGAGAGAGGAAGAGATCGAGATGAGCCGACGCGGCTTGCAGGCTTCTCGGACACTTCCAATGACGAGGGATACCGTCGAGACGGAGGGTCGGCTGGAGAGTAGAGGTTTAGAGGAGGAACACGGATGTGGCCGAGGGGAGGAAGGAAAAGATTCACTGAGAAATATGTACACAAGGGGCAACGGCGGAGGAGCGAGGGGAAGCGAAACACGTCGGGAGAGTCTGTTGCGCAAGCAACGAGGCCTATTCACCGGTTGCATTAGGGCTATTATGGCCGGACCTGGCATTCAGCCACCACTGTGATTGGGTATTATCTATTCCTCAGCATTGTGGTGGCCGGGATGCGCTAGTAGGCAACTCGTTCGGGGATTTTAGACGAGCGCATTGTCACCTAGGACTAGCTCGCTACCGTGCACAATGGACGCGTGCTCGCGGGTCAACCGTGACTGCTCCGTTATCGTTCGACGTCGAGGAATATTCCAAGAATCCCGGAGTCCAGGCATCGAGGGATTCATCCACCGTGGTGGCACCGGCTGGAAACCTGTCCGTTCTGTTCGACGCACGCCACTCGACGCCACGAGTGCATCTGTCGATGGCTGAATGGCTGCCGGAGCGGTGCATGCTTACACGGTTTACTGTGAAGCCTTTGTGCACCCAGCCGTGCTTTGTTTGATGGCTCGTGGGATGTCATCATTGTCGATGGCATTTTTACCGACTTCCGCGCTAACGATTCTGCAGCCGATGCTGTGGGAGCCGGTCTTTTACCCGTGTCGCTGCCCGCCGGACGAGCCCTACGGGTCTCTTCAGGTTCGATGTCAGGGAAACTGTATAGTTTCTTAACGCCACGTCGCTACTACGTGTCGCGGTATTGTGCGACCCGTCGTGAAACGGTGGTTATTATAAAACGGTTGACGTCAGGTTCGGAGAATCCCTATTGTTTCGATTGTTTGCATTTTTCGGAGTTCGAAGTGAATTTTTCGTGTGACTCTTTGTTAAAATGATCTTCGCCTCTGTGACAGACAATGCGAAGCTTAGAAATTATGGCATTAGCGTTCGCTGTCGCTCACCACGCGTTGAAGTCGCCGAGCGCTACGGTCTTCACCACGCGTTGAAGTCACCGGCAGTGTTGGCGCTTGCCACGCGTTGATGTCACTAGTTTCGCGCCTTCTTTACGTATGTGTTACTCCTCTAGTTAATTACATCGTTTTGCAAACGTTTCTTTTATTTATAAGTAAAAAAACGTTGTCGTTGTTGTTAACAGAAAAAGAACTTCTATCAGTTAATAACAATAACGGGCTGTGACTAATCAACAGAATTTCCGAAGTGTCGCCACCAACGTATTAATGAAATTACGACAGCGTCGTGTTTCCCGTTACTTGTTTCGAGCCCCACTTTTTATTTCAAGAGTCATTCCGTTTGAAAGACTTCCCGGTTGCCCAAGGGAGCAGCGCCCGTACGGTCGATATAAAATCGGACAGCTATCGCGGTAGGGATATCGCACGGAGGAGCGTCGGCATCTGTCCCGATAACGATCAGAGGCAAGTGGTTCCTTTCAGTTACACTTTCCAGATAAAAAGTGAATAGGAACCGATACAGGAGGCATTCGGCTGGGCAGCAATCGGTGGATCATCGGCGTTCCGCGAGCGAACAGGACCGTTACCCCGGCTACTTAACGTTAAACACCTGACTTTCTTTCTTCCGCGCGACGCAAAGGTACGTTCGCAGAAGCCGGTATCGGATATCAGTTAAGAGGCGGACACGTTGCCACCTCGCTTTAAACGTTCCCCGGCTACGCGACAATTCTAGGTGTCGTTTCGTTTCGCAATCGGCCATTTTCACTCCTACACGCGCTCCACCCCGCGGAATTTTTTCTTCAAAGTCGAAACCTTCGCCGAAACGCATTCCCGATCCCTAGGTGATACTGTTAACATGCGATTCACTCACGACAATGTACAGGATCTTTCATAATAAGTGGTCCATTTTTTGGTAGATCAACCTTTAAATTACAATCACAAAAGATTCCTTTGGGCGTATGTAAGGTGAGATTTACAGTTTTTCAACATGAATCGTCTTTCGTATAAATACACAGAAATTTATATTTTCTAACGACTTAAATGTAAAGTAAGTGAAGACTGTATGTTATCAATATTTCGAAAATTCTTTCTTTTATATGCTTCACATGATATTTCTATATTTCTGCATTAAAAGATCCGCGGTCTACGACAACATTTGAGAAACTCAACTACCCCACAGATTATGAGACAACCTGTATACGAACGTACTCTAAGCGAGTAACCGGAACCAGCGTGATCGAGCGTGTACCGCGCGCGACAACGGAGAAATTAAACCATCGGAATACGAGAAGGAGCGTGTTAGATTATCCGCGCCCGTATTTTATCTTATCTCTGGAATTCTAGCCGGACACTATTTCCACGACCGTGGAGAAACGGCTGCCCGTTCTGCACGGTGGTCGACCCCATGCGAGCGGACGTTTCGATCAGCGTCCCTTAAACGAGGAACGAACCGACAATCATTTGTCTTGCGTATCGGGACTTGTTCCATCTGATATTGATATGGGTCACGAAGGAAGACGCACACGAAATTGAATACACGAAAAAGGGGATCCTTTATCGGGGCGGCGCGGTCTGCAACAGCTACGTTCGCCGGCCGACTACCGGTAGCTGATTCGAGATCGTTTCGAGTTAATGATTTATGGATGTCATCGCCGACCTAAACCTACTGGATCGTGTGATGATCCCAGGTTGCGATTGTCCTTCGACCAAAACATTTTGTGGCGTTTATTTACATAAAAAAGTACTAGGAAGTCATTATTGAACAGAGTATCTCGTTTCCAGCATTTTCGGATCTCGGATCTTGAACCGTAGTTCCTTTCGTCTCGGGCCCTTTGATGTTACATTAGACGTCTTAGTTTCTGAATATTTATAGTTCCATTTTGTTGTTACGGTGCGTAAGGCGGTCGGTAGCGGTATTAATAGAACATTCTTGCTCGGCTCCAGACGATTTCCAGCGTCTTATTTCCGGAAGGGCAATTATAAATTACACCGCGACGCAGCTCTCACGCTAAGCCGTTTGTCACCAATGGAATTCTGTGGAGGGTTCATAGTAGGTCGCAGGTGCACATTCTACCGTCACATGTGTATACAGTTTCCCAACGGGATTTCGATACGTATGGGAACTACACCGACGGCAAAGGTACTTGCTTCGGAAAAGAGTAACTAGGAACTTCAATTACATGTACGATTGTGTCCATCGACTTCGTGTTTCCTAATATACTGTACTACCTTACTTATCAGTAGACCCTCTTTGTTAGATTATATCAAAATCATGTCTCACAAATTTCTTTCATTCCTGCTCTAACAAACACTCGTCAGAGAATGATCTGTGAACAATGTAGACGCAGAATATCCATTCGTACATACAAGTTCACAAAAGAATGTCCTGACGAAAGATCTGATCGATGCCCGACAGTCGCGATCAATCGAAAAATTTCCCATAGCCGTTAACGAACGACGAGGTATCATAAAACCGCGTCGCCGATAAATTTCGATCCGTAATCGTCGTTCTAGGGGCCAGGGTTGCCTCGTGCGTCGTATTCCGTATAAATTAAACAACCGGCGTCTTTCACGGGCGCGGGACGTTGTCGTTTATCGACGACAAGGCTCGCTTTGCATCTATCGTACCGAAGAACGTGGCCGCTTGATCGAGGAATTCCAGGGATTCCCATGTTGGGCTGCAGGTGCACGTTCCCCGTTGTCCTGTGGCTCTACGTAGGAAACGTGCGCGACGATCATTGCGTGCCCGGGAAGCCCCACGGCAGCCCTACGTCGCCTTGCCCTGCTCCGACGTCCAGGCCGAGCTCGTACTTTCGCTTGGCACAAAAAGGACAAGTACCGACATATTTCGAAAATGTCGTTACTCAGCGACGTAGACGGCCCTAGGAGGACCGAGCGGCTGGTCGGCGGAACCCCAAAGGGCTTCGATGAAATAAACGAGCCTGCTTTATGAGTTATCCGCGACGGGCCGCAACCACGCGCGTACGTCGCCAGAGACACAAGAGACGGACCTCGCGAATCGACCGACTTCGTCCACCTGCCCACGTAAATTTTCGGTCGGTCCGGCCTGGTGAAACGTTTAGGTGAAATGGGACTAATGTGATACATCTGTCCGCTTCCGAAATATTTGGAGATTGGTTCATTGGAATTTTATAAGCGCTCCGGTGTGCAGGATTCGGCTGAAATCTTGTTTGCGGTTAATACGCGATGAATACTTTGCAAAAGTTTTTAATTTGTGAACGAATGTGCCTATTTTTCTTAATAATATCATTTTAATCTGTACTAACAACGTCTACTTACAGTTTACGAGACTTATCTTCCTAATTGCATTCCGCAATTGTGGAAACATAACCGTCTAACGTATGATCTATTGAAAGGAACATGACAGTGTAATGCATAAAGTGTCTTGGGATGTAACCGAAGAGCCGTAAAAAGGATAAGTTAGACAGCAATTCTGAGACACTTGCATCATCGTGTTTTACGAAGACTTCCGAGATTTGTAAATTATTCTACGATGAGTCAAACGATTGGTGATCACTTTGTCACACGTCAAGCAGTACCGATTAGTCGATACCCGTGCGCGGCGCGCATTTCCATCGGCCGCTGGCGGCCGGTCCCGTGAAATGCAAGCGTAGAGCCGTGGTTATGGATAGTCGGTAACGACACCGGCCACCTTTAACACCATATTTGTTATTACCATTCGTTCCTAGTGTAAAATCGTATAACGGACACAGCCATAAACGTCCGATAACTCAACGTCCCCTATCACCAGAGTGCGTTTATAAGGAACCATAGATGTCGTCGTAATTAAAATCGATTCCGATTACTTTACAGCATGGAATGCTTATTCGGCTCTCTCAGATGAGCGAGTCCTATGCCAAGAACACTCGTCGCTTTCAGTAATTTGTCTGTTAGTCCCCCGTGGATTTTCTAATTACCGCAAGCTTACAGCACTCTCGTCACGGTTTAGAATGTATCCAAGTTCGTCGCATTGCACAAAGTTCATCCGCCGGCGAAAGCTGTGCGAAAAATCACCATTATAACTGTATATGAAATTATCAGTTTACTTTCGTAACATTGTTTCCCACCGTTATCGCAGTTATTTATAATTGCAACAACTACGTGTATGCTTGAACATGCTGGCAACTCGTCGAACAAACATCAAACTACGATCCGCGAGGAATCTACGATACTGCACAATCGAAAACGAGAAATTCGATGTTAATCATATATATATACCCATGCACCTGTCCCCATCCACGTGCAAATGAAATGGAAGAACCGTCGTAAAGATACGAAATCGGACAACCGAAGAATTTTTAGAATGCGAGGCAGTCCCGATACAAAGTAGCTGGAACGCGTGGCGACGGTCGCGAGCCCGACCGGCGGATAAATAACGTTTAATCGCGTTTAATAAACGTTCACCGCTGTAAGGAAACCGCACGGGATCGTCCGAACGATGTCAGGTGCAGGGGAGATACTCTTCAGTGGGCAGCGGAGCCGGTTGGTTCGCGACTCCCGACTCAATACCTGTATCTCACCGGGACGTAAAACGCGGCCGAAAGTGTTTTGCGATCGTTGCGGAATATCGTGGTGCCGTGGTCACGCCCTTTCGCGCAAGATGTTTGCAAATCTCGGCGATGCAGCTCTGTTCACGGCGCAGTAAACGTCCCGGTTAACGGCCGCCATATTTCTCCCGCCGGAATGGTGATTCAGAAAAACGGTTGTATTTAGGAGCGTGCATTGTTTTTTGCTCGTGCGCACGCTGCCTGATCCGAGGACACTAATTTGCTCCGTGGACCGCAGCCGAACGACGTTGACACATATATCCGAGCGAGTATGTATCGCGCGCCGATTTCGACGTTCCCCTCCGGTCTCTGCGGACGTCGAGTCCCGTTACGGGACCGACCCCCGTTACTTTCTTCGATTTCTTTCATTGACGCCGAGCCAGAGGTCGAAACTCCGAACGGCCGAAGCACTCTCGGCGAAATTCACGGAAAATTAGCAACGGCCGGTCGCCGATACGCGGACGCTGATGGAGCCCGCACGGCCGGTAAAGATGCTAAAGGGCGCCGTTCGGTATTAAATGTCACTCAACCGCGCCGTAAAGCAAAACTGCAGCACGTTCAGTCAACGGCCCCGTGTACTGCACCTTGCCGTCGATCTTCTCCGGGCCGCGTTATTGCCGGGCGTGTGATATCGCGGGAACGAAAGACCGACGAAGACAAAAGAAAAAGGGCGGCTGCGGGGTGAAAGCTGCGCGAAATGGATGTTACGACTGTCGAGGTACACGGGTCAACCGAATTCCTTCTCCTTTTTCGACTGAAACATTTTGGTACAAGTGTGCGGCTGATGCTGGAACACTGGAAGACACTTCTTAATTGGCGGGGAATTAGTTCGGTGAATCGCGGACACTTAGAGGAGGCTGATCATCTCGATTGGAGGCTGTACAGTTGAGAATTGGTCAATTTGGAACGAATAAACGTGAATGGAAAAAATTCGATTCTTGGATTCAGACTTGAGTCTCGATAGATATATGGAACTAAGATCAGTAAGCTGCTAAAGTTAAGAACTCGATAACTTAACTGAAGGATTCAATGTTCTCAAGAGGATTTTTCGGAAAATTTTAAATACTACCTTCAGCTGTACTCCTGAATGTCTACGCAGGGTACTCTATCATTCGAGAAAGTTTCTGCCGTTATCTGCCCAACGATCGATCTGGTATTTTCCTCACAATTCCTGAGTCAGGACAGGACACCGTTGCTTCGCTGACTGGAACACTGCCGGCAGTCCTCGAGAGCATACATCATCGATGATCCATGGGCACAGTGGACGGATATCATCTCGTAACGGCGCGAGGGTGTGTCGGTAAAGGGATCGAAGGCAATCGTCAGCGCACGGCTGCACGAGAATCGCTGGTCATCGTTCGAAAGAAGTCGTCACGGCCGACATTTCAGGGCCCGTTACAAGTACCCTCGAGACACAATGTGAGCAAGACGGATCGATAGATTCTCTAGACCCGTATCTATCGATAGGCTCCGTCACACTTCGTCAAGTATCTCCCCAAGGATTCGTTGGAATAGAGGGCAAGTTCGTGACGTTGAATCTGAATCATTTCAGCGAGTTCCAATATCCTATATTCCTCGACCGTTAATCTTACGATACTCATACACAGTTGAGTTCCATCTGACTATATGCGTAGGTACAGCGTGAATATTATATAACCATATTCACGTTCTTAATGATATTTGTAATTAATGGTCATGGCAATATGGGAGTGGCCACGTGAATGGTGAAGGAGTATCGAGGAACTTTCACATCTATTATTCTAAGATTTTATTATACAGGCCCTTTAACGATAAATTACTTCTTCATGCAAAGATTCGATCGTTTCTGATGTCTAACTGTCCAATAACAATAGTTTATTTCACCCGGAGGCTGTATTAGCGGACTTAAACCAGCGATATTCGCAGTAGTACCGTCGCGGGGTCGCAACAGTAGGTGATGTTTGGTAGCTTAGAACGCCTGTCAATTAGTCATCGCGGAAATATCGGGGGGCCCATGAATTCCCATAATGATTACCATTCGTAACGAACATCCCCGACGAGCTACAGGGCAGGTACAAATCGCTTCAGCTCCGTTCTTCTTCGCCTTGTCTATGCGTGTGCGTTTTACGTTATCTTAGCAAGCGTCGCGTTTCTTCTCGGTAGAATTTCCTATCGCGGGGAGCGCAACTGTCTGGAAATATTCTCTCGCAGTCGTAACGCGTGACGTAGCCGCTTTTCATTCGGGCATGGCGCGCGTACTATTTCAAGCCGCAATGCACAGTACTATGTGTTCCGCGAGATTAACGGCGAATCTTCGCGCGCGTTGAATCTAGCATTCGAACAACGGAGCGCCATTAACTTGCGAATATTCTAGCGCTAGCGAGGTACACACGAATCAAACGAACTTCGAACCTCAAAATATTCTAATACTTTTTCACCGTTTACATGCTCCTAGCAGCAGTATTGAACTCCTCAAGGACTAATCTTCCTTTTTAATTTCCTGATTTCGAATTGAAGTTTCTGATTCTCCATTTGCTTGGAAGGTGGAGCGAAGTCCCCGTAAATAAAGTCGAACATCTCGAGGATTGAAATAAACGTCGTCCGTTACTGGGCAGAGAAAATTCAATTTCTTTTAAACTGTGTGTAAATTCCGGTAACAAATTACAAAGCAATTCAACCCAGTCATACAGGAAGAATATCTCTCACGGTAACTGATCTCGAGTTATCTTCAACGATCACCGAACGACAGTCGGGATTCCAATTTTTATAATCCAATTAAGACCCGGTCGAATTAAATAGGTACCCGGGTATCTCCCCGGAACATTACCAACAGGTGGGGACTGGCCCGGGGTCCGTAGCACACTTCCCCAGGTATTCTTCCTTCATTATCTCGACGGGATCAAGAATCTTGGCCAGGATCGACCTTACACCGAGCCGAATTTAATTCATTCAGACCGCCAGCCGAAAATACCATTCGCTGGGTCGTCGACTTTCCGGCGTCCGCGGCTGAGTGACCCAGCTTCGCCCCTTTAAAGCTCGCCGAGTGAAGAGCCTCGAAACTAACGGGCGGTCGATTCGTCACGCGCGAGTCTCCGCGAAATCGGCCGGTTACGAGCGTGTCCGTTCGATCGGCGTTCACTGTGAAACACCGCGGATGCAACGCGGCGCGCGTTTGCGAGCGTCACGCGCGGTACCGTCGCGAGGTCGGTAGAAGACGAAAAGGGAAAAGAGAGGGGGAAGAGAAATTAAACCCTGGCCTCGGACCACCGAGCGGGCGCCGCTAAAATTTGCCAGGCTCGAACTGTTCGTTGCGCGAGCATCTTATTTCTCCGCTTTTTCTTTTTCCCTTGTTCTTTTTTCAACGCGTCTTCGGCTCGCATCCTGCGGCTCGCGAGACGAGAGAAGCGCCGAAACGATGGCTGCCGCGCAAACTTCGCCGGAGAGGGAACAATTGCGCGCGGCCGTGCGTTAAAAATGAAGACATTCAGATGGAGATATGATTCTCTATAAATCACCGAGCGAAGCCGTTGCGCGGCATCGTTCTGCACGCTTTCCTCTTTTTCTCTTTCTCTTTCTCTTCGTCCATTCCGCCTGCGCCGCGCTCTCTACCGTGTAGTTTCATCTTTTTTTCTTGGTATCGGCGTGTGTGTCTCTCTCTCCTCTTCCCTCCCGGCGCTTTCATCTTCGTGATTCGAGCCACGATTCCGCTCACCTTTCCTCGATTCCTCGGCTCATCCCCTTTATCCTTCTGGCTGTACTCTTCTTCATCTTCTTACCACGCCGCGCCGCGCTGATTCGTCTTCTCTTATTTTTTCTTCCGATGAGTGCGCCGGGCCCTCGTGACCGACGCTCGTCCCGGTGGCAAAAGGGATTCATTTGTTTTATCTCGCCGATTTCAATTAATACTTATCGTTTATTTGCCCGGGCCGGCGATACCCCATGGACAGTGGCCGCTCCGTTACACATCCACGATGAAACACCGCTGCAACACGCCGCCTTGCTCATATACACGGACTTATTCATTATTGTTATTGCTGTTGTTGTTGTTACTGACCGCACGCCCCGCGGCACTCGCGGCACTCGCGTGTGATTCCGTGGAGATGAATCGCGCGAATCGGCCACGGTCTCTTGATCCTTATCTGGCTACGTTGCTTCGTACACGCGCGCATCGAGATAAGGCCGCGGGATGTATCGTCTAATTAGAACTAGTAACAGCGAGCCGGCATTGTGCGTGCTATCTCTCTGATCGACGAGCTCGGATAAGGGATACAGCGGATTCGAAAATATCTGCAGCGTGTATGATACTTCGCTTGGGTCCTGACTACGTCGTGGTAGATCTTTCGAATGATAACAGCTTCTTTTCATACGTAACGCGTCGCCGACTGTCTGAGACTTCCTTTATTCGATTGAAAGGTATAGGCATGACGATCCATACTCTCTGAACTAGCTGTCTATTATACGCGCTACAATATTGAATTAGAAAAATTCATTTGCGCATCTTCGTAATCGTGGTACTAAATGTAGATCAGCCAACGTGAGCTAGCCAACTTGCTACTTCTCCGCTGTAAGTACTTCCTGCTTGCGCTCGCAAAGAATCAAGATACCTTTGCAGTCGGAGTACTTTCGATGCAATCTCAACAATGTAACAGTTCGTTGTTCCGAGTTCTCAGATCGCGATCATACATCCGCGATCAAGACCACAGGGATCAAATCACCGGTCGCCGCGCCACGAAAACCGGCGTGAATCAAAGAAATCGTGTTCCGACCGTTCAGGATCGTTCACCGAAGCACTAAGTACGGTATTTCAATTTAACCAGAAGAAAACGCTGAAGAATCGCTACGGGAACCCCGCAGTACCGGCGTGTACGAGTGTGCGCGCACCTGCAACACGGCCGGGCCCGGCTGGTAACATTGTCGAGGATGCTCTGCGGCTAACCTTACAGGTTTCCTCTTCCGCGAACGTTCGAGCGGAGCCGCTTTTACACCTGAATGTATATCCGCCGCGATCACTCGCAGGGATGCGGCGGCCCGTGCACGCTGTTGGCCTTGCGAAGGTAGAGTCATAAAGTAAATCGGGTATGATCGAGCGGCGGGATCGAGCCAGTTCTAAATCGAACGCGTCTGCGCCACGGGGAACGCCTATAGCCGGCCTGGGCACGGGGAAAGAGTGGAATGCCGGCGATCCACGGTCTCGCCACGATTCTCCCGATAAAATGATAAAAAGCCCGGGAAACCGCGAAACGAGACGTCGGAATTTTTACGGCCGCCCGTAAATGCAAATCTCAGCGTCGACGGCCACGCTGTTATGTTAATATCGTCGGGACGCTATTTAAGAATCGATCCCGTGTTGATAACCGTGCGAACATAACACCCTATTTGGACGCGTGTGGCCGAAGAAGTCCATTACGAATGTGTTTGCCTGCACGTGACCTTGACCCTCCCCGGTACCGACGCTCGGTGCGTCGGGCCGCAATATACCTCAGGGTACGGGTTCAAGGGTCGCCGGGAGACAATAGCATCACCGGTTTTCCTTGGACACTTTTACCCAAGGACAATTCGCCTTCAATCTTACGGATTAGCCAGCCGACTGGAGCGTTGTCTTCTCTGGACGCTGCGGACTGCGGTCCGTGTCGCGATAATTATCGTGCGACCCCTGGCGTTTCGTCGTTCGATCGCTATCGTCGATCCACGGGGATCTGTCGAACTGGAACTGGCTTTTATACCGGATCGCACTGAGAACCGTCGATCCAACAGAATTTGTGGAGTTGCGAAGTCGGTGTAGACTATTCCTTGGTTATAATTCCGTTGCTCGGGGCAAACAGCGAGGCCACAGGCAACAGTAGACAGGATTTTACGTTCGTTCATTGGCTCTTCGTTGCACCAATCGCTTGCCAGCACCGATACAAGGCACGCCCAGTGTCGGACGTTCTACGATGCAGAGGAATTCATGCGGAGATTATAAAGGGGTTCCAAAACCTTGATTATATGGATAGAATCCTGGACGAGGGATAATTTGTATCTTAAAGCTCTTTATTAAACGCAACCTATTTTCTCTACAACGTACATCGTATAGCCATTTACAAGTTACATAACTATGTAATTTAAGACGCAGTCAAACATTGATGCGTGCAATGTCCGTAATAAACACTTCGTTGTACATTATACCCTAAACCGTGATTACCAGCTGATCCTGGTAGCAGTTCAGGAAAGCCTTAACATTGAAGGCTTTCGTGAAGGATGTTCCCCTGGGAAACGGGACTTGCATCCTCGCGTTGTTGTTATCGTAGCGAAGGGCGAAATAAAGTAACGCGAACTGGCGCGGTCCGGGCAGAGAGCGAGCGGTACGTTGTCGGGTCATTCGAGAGGCGATTTAATATAAATCGAGAAGACGAATGGCGCGCGCGGTCTCCTTGACTCGCGCGCGCTGTGTGTATCCCTAGGCGTACATGTATTTAAACAGGCGTTTAACATAATTCATCTACGCTCAGCTCTCTCGCGGCCTCTCTTTCCCTCCGCTGCGACTCGCCTCGATCCTCTTTCACCTTCGCCGGTTTCTTCCGCTTGTCCGGCTCCTCTGCTCCCCCTCCGGCCCCCTCGCAATGTTCCATCCACCCTTAACTGCGAGCGAATCAACGACTTAGGAGTTCCTATAACCGCGATGAAACGATGCTCTCGGTGCGTCGTGCCTTCACGTCGTTGTCCTCTCGCGCTCTGTCTTGCCCTTTCTCGCTTTTTCACGCTGCCTCCCTTTCGTTCCATCCGACGGGAGGTACGTACGCGTCCCGGCGATGGAACGCACGCGTGCACCGACCGTGAGACGCGCTCATATAAATGCAAAGTGGCTTTCGGAATAGACCTGGACGTCGCGACGTAAATTACGGATGGACCACGGACTCGGCTCGGCTAGATCCATCGTATCCGCTTCCGAGTAGGTCCTCCGTATTTTCTTCCAACGCTCCGGATCGCACGCTGAACCGGTTACGATGGATTTTTAACCTGGTTCGACCGATTAACCGAGTTACGGTGGTTGGAAGGAATCCTCGGCGAGGAATGGCATGTAGAAGCTGTCTGATTTGCGTGTAAATAATGGAAGTCTGAATTTCAAGGAAGCTTCATTCACAGTGGAACTAGTGGAACTATTTAAAACAGAACAATAGCATATTCGCTGAATGCATTACCCTCGCGTACCATTGAAACTTCACCGAACTGCAGTTGAAAAGAAAAACTCCGGGTAGAAAGTTCGCCAAATCTTAGCGCAACGACGCAACGTACCCTGAAAAAGAGTCGATCGTAAGCAGGCTAGACAATAATGGTACCATTTCTGAAGATTTACAACTTCCTGCACGATCGTGGCAGTCAGTGCCCGATTTATTGCCCGAAATGACAGAGACACGCAGAGGCAATCAACTATCCCCAGACAGCCGCGGGTCCGTGCGGGTTCCGCTAACGAAGGGACAGCTCTCACCTGACGATCGGTATGCTAATGAGCAAGTGTAAATCTCGTTACGTCGCATGCCAATGCTGATATGAACCATAATGTATCCCCGGTCTGACACCTCGCACGGCGAACTGCTGCGTTATTAAAGCCCCCATGAAGATGTTAACGTAATCAGGATTCGTCACGTGCGCTCTTCCCGTTTCGCCTCATGAAATATTAAAAGGACAAGGAAAAAACAATCCGTCGGGCCAAACGTCGGGTGTCGTTTAATTACCAACAGATCCTCTGTTCGGCGGTACAGGATCTTCCGCGGAAAATGAGACGTAGCCACGTTTCTGCCAGCGAGCTACAAATTTTGAGCCTCCCGGATCCTGCGCTGCTTGCCAATTAAATTGTTCTCCCCGTGTCCCGTTGACGACCGGTAACGATCGCTGCTTACTCAACAGTATCTCCGGTAGAATAATTATCGGACGACCCTTTATTTCTGCATCACGCCGCACTGTCATTCGGATTGAAGAACGCTTCGTCTTGCTACAGTGCTTCTTCAATGTTCATCAACTTTGAAAGTAACGAAGTCTTTTAAATCGAATGAAAGTTGTAGGTACGACAGAACGTTACACACAAAATTATAATTGCATGTCATCTTCAGTCCACTAATTAATGCATGGAAGGAAATAATATAACATACCTAAGTGTCAATAGGATATTCTAAGGAAGCTCGAGAAATATGTAATGAAGGTTTGAAACGAATTAGAAGTAGGATCTATCGACTTTTAATGCATGATCTATACATCGTACTACATAAGTACACTAAAATTTAAGGAATTAGGTGCAATAGCGCTAGAGTTAATAATTAAATAATATATATTAGTGTATACTAATTTTCTTTAATTAATTTGTAACTCGACATTCCTGTATTGTTCATTCAAAACTTCAGGTTAACATCTCTTGCAGTTTAAAAATTGCACAATAACGTCACGGTATTCTTCGATTCGGTCCAGTCTGAACCGGATGGCTCGCAGCAGGCTATTACGCCGTCCAATTAATCGCTTTTCTCCGGTTGGTTCCAGTTACGCGAACTGCGGATGCTAATTCCGCCCGGGAAACCCGTATTGTCGTTAACGGAATTTACGGTGATGCGGCCGAGCTACTGAACAGGTTCTGCCGCATAATGAAATCAGTTAAATTCATTAATCCGTTCGATGATCTGCGTCTTTCCTGTTTGTTTGTTTTTTTGACTGCGCAACGACTGCACACGGAAACTAGATTGACAATTTTACAATCTATTGTTTGGAATCTTTGATCCTGACAAATCGAACTAAACGGAATACCATTGAAGGAACTCCGAACTTTTTTATTACCAGCATAGCAATATTATTAGCTGTTTCTAATTTCAAACGATGGTCCCGGTCATAAAAGGCGTCCTATATTTAGAAAACTATAGCAGGAAAGCTTCGACGTTTCCTCCATCCAGATAATTCCCTCGCCTAGAAAAACAAATTGAGAAATAGTAAAGAACATCTAACGATAATAGCCAGATTTCAAATTGCATCGAAACTTCAATTTCACTAAGGAATCCAGTATCGGGCGAAGAAGCGACGGAAAAACTCCTAAAATCTCCTTAAGGATATCCTTATTGACTATTCGCGGATCAGATCGCAGCGGTTCACAGTCCCTAACACCTATTCGCAGCTAATTAACGTCGAATGAGATCATTAGCTTATTTCAAGACTCACGATTATTTGTTATCATGCTCGTTCCAAAAACGTATCCACCTCGAAATGCCCGTTTCTCAGAATGATCGCGAAACTGCCGCGGGAAAATCAATTGGCGCGATTCCTAGCCGGGGCGATCCGGTTTCACCTGTTAAAAGCGTTTACTGTAACAACGACGGGCAGCTACGGCGTCTAACGAGCAGCAAATAAACGGTAGAAGGCGAGCGACGCTCGAGTTTGACGGGGCCTGGTCCACCGGAGATCCGCACTTACACAAGGTGAAAATAGTTCCACGGCCGTAATCAAGCCGAGCGGAGATGCTGACGCCGTATCGCGCTCGGCCGGGATGTCTTTTCCCCCGTTGATCGCGCGCCGAGCACCTTGTCATTACGCGTAAAAGCATGTCAAGCACGGCCTCGGCCGAGCGGCCTGGTATCGTAAACCAGGATCAGGTCGGGGCACCGAACGCGCTGCTTTACAATCTGCGTAATTGACGTCTCGTTTGTCGTTATTACCGTCGATGCCTCGTGTTGGCCAGACACGCAAGAAACCCGACCGGTCGAAGACACCGACAATAATGCCGTGGGGTGACATCTGTAATTAGATGAACGATCCGGAATACAGTCGATATCGATCCGGTTATTCCTCGGAAAACCAAGTATTTCCCTCCTCAAGGATAACAGAGAATTACCATTTCTTGTTCTTATCCGTCCTCACCTTAAGCTTCCGCGCTCGCTCGCAGACCGAAGGTACGCATTTCGATTTCATAACTCACGCGATGCGACTTCCTCGCGTGTAAATCGAAGAAAATTTCATACCGCAGAAATTCGGTGTCTAATCACGGCGCTCGACACCGGGTATTCTCGTTCGTCCGGAAAACGTATGGGCCCCGCGGCGTCTGAGCGAGGTGAAACGGGGAGCACGGTGGACGGGGACTTACAAATCCCGGGACGTTTTTAACTTGTCATCGTATGGCGTGGCTTTGTTATTACGCTCGGGAGCTCGTAAAGCATGCGGTGCGCCGGGTATCGCGATACGAAAAAGAAAGGAGGATGGCTGAGGAGAAAAGAATGAGAACCGGCGAGGGGGCAGCGGGGCAGGGGGCATAATACGGGGCCCTACATAATTACCGCGTCGCGAGGAAGCTTTATGGCGGCGCACTTGCCGAGTATTAATTTTCTTTCGCGCCGTGGTTGCGCGCCGCGTGAAAGAAACAGCCGGAAAGCGAGAACCGCGTTGGCGGACGGGGCGAGGGGGGAAAGACGGGGAGAAAAAAAGAGAGAGGAAGGGCGGCGACGACGAATCGAGGGGAAGAAACGGCGAATAAATGCGGGGTAAAGGAGAGAGACGCGGCGACGACGGTGTAGACCGGTGTACCGCGACGGCGCTGGCGAATGGCGAGATAGCCGTGCTGCGTTCTCACTCGCGCGATTTTATCGCTCCACCGTATATACATTCCCCACCCCCTGCCTCTCGCGACTCGTTCGTCTCACCATCACCTCCTACCGCCTTTTCACCTTCTCTTCTCACCTCTGCGCGAGGCGGTCACCGCGCGCTGAACTCTCGAAACGCGGTATTAATTATCGGCGAGCAACGCCGCTGGACTTCCTACTTCTCTCATCGGATCGTTCTACTCCGTCAGCCGCTTCTATCTTCGCCAATTATTGGGCCAGTTCCGATAGGGATCTAGGTTCGTCTCGCTAACGACCGAGAAGCTAGAGTCGTTAAACAGCGAGTCCGAGCGTGGCGCGTTGATAACTGAAAATAAGGCAGGTCTAATTGGTCGAAGTGAAAGGTGGTACTTACGTTTTGTTTTATGTTTCCAATATTCAGGCGGAATTGACAACTCAGACGGTGAGTAACATTAGGTTCACGGTACGCGGCAATTTGATATGGGATTTTAGAAATTCTATTTGGTATTTACTGCGATTTTGATCGATGCGATTACAGTGGAGATTCTAATTGTCTATTTTTCAACCTCTAATTTCCAAGATCTAAAATCAGGAATATCGTTTTCTAGGAACTATAAGATGAACTGTACAATGAACGTTTGTATACACGGTTTCGATACTGTAAAGAACATGCACAGTGAAATACGCCTCTCGCTTCTGTGCTGTCCAGAATGCAAACTCTCGTTCAACGCATGGTGATTACGTGCGTTCATGTCTTTATTTGGTCAGGCACACGTAAGTCGAGTTTTATCCGAGAAAGTTCAGTAACGCGGGAGGTCCGATGAAATGGATCGGACACGAAATTGCAGACATTTTCGATACGAGAGCGCCGTAGGAAGACGCAACCCCTTAGACGGCTATCCGGTCCACGAATCAGTCCAGTATGCGATCAGATATACGCAGGCGAAACACCTGCGCGTTCTAAACCCGCTTCGTTCTAAAAGATATCTTAGAAGCACCTGCTGCCTCCCTGTTTTGTATCATCGTTTTTGTCCGAGTCGGACGACCGACGGTCGAACCGTCGCGTAATCAACGTTTTCCCCGTCTTATTTACCTCTCCATTATGACGCTTTATTATGACGCCATGCTGGCGTTCGTGCATCCTTTAATGTATAGTATTCGCGAATAATGATTCCCTCTCGCTACCTTGCCATTTGCATCGGCGTCGTTTTTTGCGCCACCGAGTCGGAGGAGGCTGGTCGCCGCGGACGAGTGATTACACCCTGGAAACGGGTCCGTCGGGCAGCGCGGACGTCGATTTAATCGCGTAAAAAGAATGTTGTGTGAAACTAGTTGACTCAGTCGATCGAGCGTGCACCGTTTCATGTAACTCCTGCACATTGCGCAACGGATTTCCACCATGAGTTATCGTGTAGCTGTCGTCGACGAGAGGATTGCATCCTTCCTCGTCGCAACAACATAACTAGGTTAAATCCACTTGCAGCACAACTAACCGCAACCTCGATCAAAGTTTCGCGTACACCTCCGCGTTCACTGAATTTCAAACTACCTTTACCCTTTAACCTCAATATTCAATAAATAATCCCAACGACAAACGGTCGGAGGGGGGAACAGAGATTTCTCGCGAAGACATTGCGACGCTTCCCTCGAGTAGAGGATGAGGCAGAGTCGGAGGATGGACCCGAGGTGCAAACTTCGTCATTGTCAAGGCACTGACACTTCGGACCCGTACCGGGGCCCGGACCCATGCCATTAATAATCTTAGCCCGAACGGAGAAACAAAGGTGGAGGAGGGTTGGAGGGCAACAGCGGCACGGTGCGCGCGGCACGCATGACGCGCCGTTCCCTGGCACGTTCGATCTCCGCGTATACGTGGTAGGTATTCGGCGAGCGTATCCCGATGCGTCCAATAGGGCGGGACACGGGCATAAACAATTGCGCATCGGCCTCGCCCCTTCCCGATACGATGTAATAAAACGAGAGAGAGATCTCTCTCGCTCGCCCTCCTCCACCCACCAACCCCGTCGCCTGTTCCCTTCGCTGCCCCCGCCGCGTCCTCTCCGTCGACCGTGCCTTCTTTCTTTCCCGTCGTTTCGATCTCGAAGGAGTTACTCCTCATCGGGGCCCCGGGGCCCAGGAATATCGAAATGAAGCAGCGCCCGCGCGATATTTCAGCGAGCCACAGGGGTCGCCGGTGTATAAGGCGCTAGGCAGAAGAGGGCCGACCTCCTACGATTGTGCTCCAAGGTCTCTCTCCGCGTCGCTCCCGAGAGAGATCCACGGGACGGCCGTACGATGATTTTTAGCATCGAGGTAAACGCTGCAATTATGGCCGAGTACACGCGCGAGGGAATGTGCTCGATCGGAGCCGCGCACGGTTCTAGCCGAGGGAGGGCCTGCGGGATATCTTCGCCGGGTATTGTTTGCACCGTTCTCTCGCGGCGGTGTTTCGTTTTTTCCCCTTTGCGACTTTAAGGCGAACGCGGAACGGTGTTCCTCTTCCATTGTGTTACGGGTGATTGAATTAATTTCGGGATGAGTAATTGCGAAAATGTATAAGGAATTGGGAGTCTTCTAATCGCGATTGTATTGTGATGAGCACTCGGTTGTATCCTAGACGGAATGCTGCAGGAACAATGCACTGACTATTGACCCCATAGTTAAACGATCCGAGTACGTTATGTATTATTATATTTCGAAGTGTATCTCACTCGCCGGATGTATCCGATTCGACTTCTTAAACGACCGCGAAATGCAACTCAGCTCTTGGCAACACGTGCAACATCGTGTCACTTTCCACTTTAGGAGCTCTACCACGCGAAATGTTGCAGAGCTTTTGGTCGGATCACGGGTTAATCGTATGTAGATGTATACAACGATGTGCAACTTCGCATACCTTCTCACCACGCATCCACGTTCCACGCGCAGAACTGAAACAGCACCCGTTCCGACTACCGATCAGCTTCACGTGCCACCCACGAATTACGCAACAAATACTTGACCCGACCGATGCAAGCGTTAATAAGGAGAAAAATGCGGCCGCGACGCTCGTTGCATAAGCCGCTCATGATTCCCGTGTAGTCGCTCATTTAGGGAATGGCCGCGTTGTCTCGGGGCCCGTGGGCCGGGGGGCCGGTTAATTCGAACACCGTCCGGCCGGTGGCCTAAAATAGAGGTACGATTTTAATTGGAATAAGTTCCGCGGCCGGCGCAAAAACCGTGCACTTCCAAAGCCGATCGGGATCGGGCGGCGTTCCTTGGCCCGCTTCGGGCAGTCCGCGGGATTCTGGACGAGCGGGTCCCCGCGCACGGCTCGGTTCTTGCCGCGGCGATTAAAGCGAATCGCGGGTCCCTGTCGCTTCCTAATTTATTAGGCCGCGTTACCGGCCGGCGCGGCGGATCGAGAGGGATCGGTCGGCCGGCCGGGCGGCTGCGACGCGTCGAATTAAATTCGCAACCCGCGTCCGGCCCGCTCCCCCTCGAAATTCGATTCGACGGAGATAAATCCGAGCGGAGCGGGACGCGCTCGCTCGCTCGCTCGCCCGCGCGCGCAAAGGCCGCGGCAGCGCTCGCCGACCGAGTAAATTGAGACATTCGCAAATGGCGGCGTCGACAGAAGATCGTATCGATGATTAATGTCCCGCGCCGCGTAGGTCGGAGAATCGTGCGGTCGGAAAAAAAAGGAGGGGAGCAAAAGAAAGTAAAACCCCCCGCGCGCGCAATTACACCGTATCATACTTAATGACTCGATAAGTGGTACCGCGGGACGATACGCGTCGCGACCGGGTCCCGGATTATACATGCGCCGCCGCTCGGTATAGTTCTACCCGTAATCACTGCAATTTCATCGAGTCTTAATCTCCGCGGGATCGGTACCGAAGGCTGGCCATCGAAAAATCGTAATGTACTCGGGGCGCTAGCCGCGCGCTCTGGAAAGCGCAAGAAGGAGGTCCGCGCGGACTCTCACCCCGACGGGCGAAACGTCTGTTCTCGGAATTAACCTTGCGGAGGTCGCGGTTCTTCTGATGGATGCGCGCAAGATATTTCTTGTAAATATATTTCAAGCGGCGCATGATGTAGCTTCCTTACAGCGATTAACTTCTCTTTGTTGTGTAAATCTTGTACTGTTTCTCTCCTTTGTTCTACAAACCTAACTTATGTTACGTGAGAAAGCGATTGAAGTAATAGTATCATTAGCATTAACCAAGGAATAAATAAGATCTTCCATCTGCATTTATCAACTTGTTTCTATCAATAATTCTTGTATATGTTGTGAAAAGTTTTATCTTTGACGAATGTTGCACTGAATTTACAAGGCTAAGGATCACGACGCAGGGTTAATACTACGCTGCTGAAAAACGAGCCACTGGTGGTGGGGTTGGAAGGGGATCGGGTGGCAAAGGGGGGCGAACTTCTGCAGCGAGCCGGACAATAGCAGCGCCGCGAAGTGTAGCGGACAAACAAATAGCCAATTAAAATTCCGGTTGCACGGCGAACATACTTGTATCAGCTGCAGTACTACCAACCATTGTGCACCGGAGGCATGCGCGAGCCGGTGTCTGGATCGGTTGACTGGGCCCGGGGTACCAGAAGATCGGTTGCTTACGACCAACCTTCAAGGACTATCTCACCGGCGAAACCTGCGACTCGTTTGCACCGTTCGCTCAGCTGAATCTCGCCCTACCGGGAGACATCGTTATCGATGCGATCGCGCTTTTATCGCGGGACGATTCGTACTCGTCAACCGCCGCACCGACTCGCCCTCCTCTCCCGCGTTCTGGGAGCGCTGTTAATTAAAAAAGCATCTGCGAGCTGGTTACCGTTTCGGTTTCGATTAATCATACATTCTTGTAACCGGTGGTCGCTCATTGTTTTGTTGTCGCTTCTTTTACTCTTTCGTTTTCGAGACCGCAGCGGTTGGACTCGTCTTTTTAATCGTCGGAGTAATTGGAGGTAGTCCGACGTTGATTTAAGTGGCACGGAAGAGCCGTTCGGGAATTGAAATGTCTGATTTAAAATCTTGAAATACAACGCGCCGCCGCGCGTTTCGCGGAGGTTCTGATTCAATAAAATTTCGCAGTAACGACCGGAAGTTACGGGCTCGGTCTATAAATCTTTAGGAATAGCGATACGCTTGGTAAGTCGATAAATTTGAGTAACTACTTACTTGCGAGGAACGTGAACAATGGCGACCGCTAACAGTCCGGGTTTCCGTCGGATCGACTGTCACCTAATCGGTACGGACGCATTACTCAACGGCGGATTGAAAAATTCGGAGTTTTCGAAACAGTGAACAGGTACGCACGATCCCTCAGCCCTGTCCCGTAACAATCGACGTTTCATTAATTGGCAGGGCTCGCTAGTAAATCAAGGCGAGCGTTCTCGCACCGACGGGATAACCGATAAGGGGCCGGGCTTTACGCGGTCGTTATTGTTACTTGACCCGGCCGGCCGATAAAATCGTGGGGATGATTAATTAAAGCGGAAAATTAATTATCTAGGAGCAGGTCGTTTCGTTCCCACTTGCCGCGGTTAACTATAAACGTCGGAGTTTAAATTACTTCCTCGCCTCGGCCGGCGATCTTGCCGGGGCCGTTGCTGAGGAATCGTTTAATTCATAGATACCGATTTCAACCACTCATATGAATGATGATTAGTACCGTTGGGTCATTGAAAAATCCCCCAAGACGTATTATCCAATTGAAATGCTCGCGGGAGGGAGGGCTTTCTATCTGGGAAGAATCCGCGTTGCTCGTGGAGAAGGCTATCGACGTGTCACGATACTCGTCTTTGGTCACGAACCATGCGGGACCGGGCTCCGCGATATTAAATTATACAAAAATAATTTACCGTTCTCGTAATAGTATTATTTGCGCGATATCTTCTTGAAAGCGGCGCACAATGGAAATTTTACTGCGCGTTAGAACGGCTGATCAACAGTCGGAGATGCAATAAATACCTTGGTAGCTCGTTGTACATCCCGCCGGAGTGTTCGATGGAAGCTACACGGCGTGTATCTAATTAAAAAGCTTATAAAAGGGGAAGAACGATGCCTGGGAAATTCACGTGGCTCCAGCGAGCCGCGGACAAGCTCCGCGTGGATTCGACTAGCCGTGCAGCCATGGCCACGAAACGAAGAGCAAGAAACCGCGACACATCGCGCACGCCCGATTAGAAATAAACGAAACAGCGCGGTACACGCGATCGTCCCAGCAATATTCGTCGGATCGCCGCCCGCGCCGCGCGGGAATGAATGATTACTAAATTACAACACACCCTTAGATACGATCGGTGAGCCGTAATTGCAGGACTATTCATATATTATTGGCTCGTATATTATTTGACGCGATTCAATAACTCCGGTACGGGACGGCCGATGTTATCTCTCCGTCGTTAAGCCGCATTCGCAATATCGATCGGACCTGATTAATGGCCGCATTTAAGCCCGCAATTTTTCCCGGCGATTATTAACGTTAAAATTGAATGTGTCCGGGAGCATACGGCTTCCCTCGGCCGAGCGCGGGGACCACGTGCGAAAAGAAGGGACGTCTTCCTTCCTTTCGCCCGGAAGATCCATCTTCGAATTGTGTTTGTTAAGCGTACGCGACGGGTCGAACAACTGGGAACGCCTTGCCAAGCAAATAACCGGCGTAATTTATCGCGGTTGGCCCGGGGTAAATGAAAAAGTTACGCTGCAGCGGTTTCGCTACCTTCGTTAGCGGTCAAATTGGATGGATGCGCTTTCTGAAATTGATACTCGAACTGTTCAACCGTACATCGATATTAGAAGTCATACGAAGAAATATATATCAAATACAACATACGACGGATGTAGTTTAAATTGAATATCAAATATCATATTAATCAAAGAATCGAATGTTCCTACGTTAAATTAAAGAGTTTATACGTTAGAAACTTCGGTGACATCTCACAATTTAAAAGCATTAATAGAAATACACACATGCTACACATCACGAGACGTTTCGATATTGACACGAAAAGGGTTACTAGAGTCCCTAGTGACAAATGGTTCACACGAACAAATGGAAGTTGAATAATCGTAAAGGTCGCACGGGCGCGATGAATGCCGTCACATCGACGTACGAAAATAATGTATTTCACGCGCGTCCGTTCGCGCTCGCACACGTGGGTTACGGCCAGAAATATATGAACAATCCGGCGCGATGTACCTGCGCTCCTGGGGCGACTACCTGCGGCTAATTTACAGCGGAGAACGCGGATAACTTCTGTCGTTATTCTACCCCTCCCCTTAGAGTTTCCCGCGTGTCGTCTCCTCACCGATTCCCGTAACGGAGTGCGCGATTAGCTTGAAATACCTGACTCCATTCCCGGAGGATCTCCAGACGGAGAGAGGCAGAGAAAGAGAGAGAGAGAGAGTGGGAGCCCCGTTGTTGCGTAGGTCGATCCGGATCTGCATAAGAGCGAAACGGCGACCATCTACCTGCCGCCTGTTTCAGCTGAATGCTAAGGAACAGCGACCACCTTGACGCTCGTCGAGACGGACTCAATAACGGGCGGACGGGGCGGCTACGGAGGATCCCGGGGAACCGTGGATCGCCTCTACTTGAAGCTCCCAATTAACGCCCTAAAGGGTTCGCGCGCGAGACTTAAATTCGGCCATCGAATTGCAGCAATGGAATCGTGAACTTAACGAACCTATCGTTCCAGGTGCAGCGGGATGGAAGAGTCAGTCGTTTCGGTGAAGTACGAGTCCGACGTTGAGCGCGACTCATGTGACGAGGTAAATTTTCGGACTGTCTTTCGAGTCTTCTGGGTGTAACGATATCTTTGTGATATCTTTTAACTCGTGTTCTATAATATTCACAAGTGGTTGATCATTTCTTTGATCACCAGTGAGACTTCGAGTGAATGGAATTTGATTTTAACCCCTTGCGCTCGGAAGCTTTTCGCTAGAAACATTCATTTCCTGATGAGACATAGACGACACTATTTGAGACGAACTAATGAGAAAACATCTGTAAATTAAGAAACTAAGCTGTTTTATATAAATACTTTACATATTGATGCATTATAGAAAATTGAATATTATACATAACAGTTTGTAATTTTGTTATATCGAATCAAATGCTGACTGGGAGTCGCCTCTCGAGTGCAAAGGGTTAAGTTTGATCGAATTAACACGGTTTTTCAAGTATTCTGTGCAACGAGATGAACTACAGATTGTCGTGGGACACTTTTGAATTCCAGGAAGACAAAGTGCCGATCACGACCACCACGAAGAACGCGTTGATAACGACCCAGCTGGGCCCATGCGACGTCTATCCGCATCGCGTCAAAGTCTCGATCGTGGGTATAGGGAAGATCGGAATGGCCTGTGCCATCGCGATCCTGATGAGAGTGAGTACGGCCGCGGATCGAAGGCATGCGGATCGCAACGCTCGATCAACCGTTTGATTCCCGGTGATCTTTAGAGGTTGGCGAGCGAGGTCTGCCTGATCGACCACGACGCGAACAAGGCTTCCGCCGAGGCCGAAGACATTCAGCACGCGGGCGTTTTTTTGGGAAGTCCTCTAGTAACTGGCACGTCAGGTACTTAATTCATTATATCTCAATCAGGGACTTCCACTAATGATTCTTTAAAATAAAACTCTTTCGCGAAGGACGGCCGACGACTAAACGAACGTGCCAGGAAGAAGAATCTAGAAAGAAACTTTTCTACCTTCGTAGCTCATTAACAGGCAAATGTTGTATGCACTGTCAAATCGTTCTTTGATTATACGAACGATTTCAATCACATTAGGTAAAAATTCAATATCGCATCAGACCTCGTTCCTTCGTTCCAACCGTGACCGCGCTTCCTCTCCATTCGTCATCCCTATAATAGCAGCACATTTACCCGCGACAGTATTATTACCCACATTTAATTTCATACGTCGCTGGCTGAAGTTTCCGAATGGACGGCGCGGCGATACTTTACCGAACCTCATTTCCGGGGCGATGTTACCCGGCCAACAAACAACCCGTGAAGTATCGGCGAAATGCCGGAACTGCGAGGGGGCAAGGATTCAAAGTACAGAGCCGCACATGAGTGAGTCACGCCCCGAGCGTTTTCATCGTCATGGCCTACTTACCCGTGAAGAGGGAACCCGGTGCCCGGGAGCGATCGTTCAGGGACATCGTCAACGATTCTTTCCGCGTACACGCGATCCGTACCGCGCCGATTCGTCGGCCAGTGTCCCGAAAACATCGGATTGATACGTTCGGACTGATGAGTCTGGCCTGAGCATCGGCGGCGATGATCGTTCAGCTCTACGGATAGAGGGGGGGGGGGGGCCGTTTTAAAAGATGAGCCGTCGCGTCGGGTTCTACGGGAGGGACAGGGACCTCTGTCAACGTGCAGCGGGTCAGAAGGAACGGTCGCAGGACGGCCGAAAGGGGGGAATGAGTTTTGGGTTAGGAGCGAGTTCCGAGATCCGGATCCTTCTTCGGCCCTGCCCTTTAATCTCGGCCCTCATCTACGGTCGCCGCGTGCTTACACGCTTGCGGCGCGACCAGCGAAGCGGTTTCCACGAGCTTTCCACGGTGGCAGGCTCGTAAATTTCCTGGCACTCTTATTTATCTCGGCCGTGATCGACTCCACGATACATTTTTTCCCAGTTTCTCCCGGCTTTCTCGGCGTACCTGTCTCCCCATTCCGCGCGCGCGTTCTTCACTTCTCGCTGGCCTTGTAAAACGCCCGCTCGTGAGAGATATATAACGGCTCGGGAATTCGGGAACAAAAGGAATCGGACCTTTCGCGGTCGAACGACTGAAAATCGTGTCTCCGTAGAGCATCTAGTGGCCGAGGATTTTCGAGGGATGCTTTAGTGGCTTTGGGCGCTTTCAAATGGAATTAGGTGGTGGACGTTTGATGAAGTGGATCGTGACGTGTTTGCTTAGATCATTCGGGGTTGAAACTTAAATTATAGAAGGGAGACGTATTTTTTGTAATTCATTTATTCTAGTAAACGCTTAGTATTCCGTATTCTATATGATAATTGATATTCGGCATTTCTTTTTTTTTACATATTCTCGACGACGACGGTGCTCCGTCTGAATTTCTTTGATCCGTTCCTGTTCTCTCGATTAAGCCGAGTAATGGTGGCCCCGCCCGACCCCGATCCGTCGGATTTTATTCCGCGCGAGGCGGAGAAACACACGATTTCCTTCCTCGTCCCATAAATCCGTTCAATTTCCGATCATCTGCGCGCAACCATCACCGAAATTAATGTTCGAAGGGAATTATTTGCAAAGATTTCCAGCGCGCATCGCGCGCGTTGTGTAATTTCGTAATTCGTACATTCGTTCCTACGTTTGCAACGCCCGCGTCCGTGCAACACCAGGCTGCACCCCTTTAATCTGAGCTCCACCGAGGTAGCAATTACCGGAACAAGTAGAACAGAGTCGACTTTTTACCGGCTAATTTATCTCGAACATCATCTCCCCCGACCGACGGAGCGAGGGAGAGGGAACGAGAACATATCTGGCGCGCTGCGCGGCGCAGCTGCACGGTTACATGCCGTTTATAAAGGCGTTAACTAAAATCTCGGGATTTTATTTTTCCGACTGCGCTGCATTGTGTACTCTTCACGCCCTTATCGGCGCATCTCAACCCGTAAAAAGAAAAGGAGGAAAGGAAAAGAGAATTCCGGCTTCCCGAAACCGCTGGAAACGGCGCATTTGATCCTAACCAGTGTTTTGTATTCAACCAGCTACCGATGACTTCATCGGTCCGTGTTACGTTCAAAAGGGATGCCTGACTCTTAACGATTTTTCCGAGTATCCCTTCCCGTTAGAGCCTGAATTAATATTCAGCGAACATGTTTTCTTCCCTTATTATATGGGTTGTGAGATTTACGACTATGTTCTCTATGCGCTTCATACACAGCGTCTAGAAAATGTTTTAGACAAACTCGTTGTTTTTGTTGCAAAAGATATTAGCATGGTGAAGGAATCGGCGGTGGTGATAATTAGCGCGTGCGAATCGGCGCCCGGCGAAGAGCCGAACGTAAAGCATAACTTCAAGATGTTCAAGACTATCATACCCGGCATAGCAAGATTCGCCTGCAAGTCGGTGTTGCTGGTTGTAACGCAGCCGACGGATGTAATGTCTTACATCACTTGGAAACTTTCGGGGTTTCCTTCTAATCGCGTCCTCGGCACAGGGACTTTGCTAGATAGCGCTAGGCTACAAGATTTTATCAGTAGGCGGCTGAACGTCGCCCGAAGCTCCGTTAGTTGTATGACGATTGGGGCTCAAGGAAATATGGCAGGTATTTTATCATGTTCAGAAATGTTTCAATATTTGTTCTTTACATGGCAAACCTTGCGGGACAGAAAATAAAAGTAATCTGAGTTAATGTTTGTATTGGTTGACACTTCAATATTTCACTTAAGTTTTTACCTCTATTTTCTGTTCCACAGCGTTTTCCATGTAAACAGCAAAGAACTGTCGTACCGTTTTGTGAAAAAATAAATAAATACTTTGTTGTTGACGATTGATACATTAAAGTTTTACGTAGCTGTTTAGAAGCGCGTAATATTACAATTTCTGGGAATGGTTTTATTTTCCAGTACCTGTATGGTCGAATGTCCACGTGGGGGGTATGAAGCTCCGTGATATTAACCCCAGAATCGGGGAAGAAGATGACCCCGAAAAATGGTACGAAATTAACGAGGCCATGAAAAACAGGTTTGTGATCTTGTCCCGTGTAACAAGCTTACAGTTTCTACTGCCGTAAGATCTTGCATAACGTCCGGCCAGAAAATATTCAAATTTTATATGAAACGGCATCTTTTATGAATCTTATCTTGGATCAGAGAAAGAATATACTCGTGGAAGTTACAAGATTAATACACAATAAGGAAAATTATCCATATTCTAGTGGCAAGCAACTTGACGAAAAGAAGGGGTTGAACTGTTGGGGCCATGCTCTTTGTACGGCCGAAATCGTCGACGCCATTGTTAGGAACACTAAAGTTGTTCTGCCAGCATCGACGCACATACATGTAAGACTATTTTATCACTACTAACAATAACAACGATCTTATTTAATGACACTGCTGAGAATTCGATTCAACAAAACTTTACTCGAAATATCACAAGACTGCAAAATACTTGAAACATTTCGAACACTTTCAGCACACTTTAACACTCTAACAACTTCAACGCCAAATGCAAAACAATAAATTCATAACCAATGTCCATCAAATAACTCTTTCAAATTTACAATAGCGACACTTGTAAACACGATCCCAATCTCTACTTAAACAAAAAAAAACTCTATCCACAAACTTTCATATCCCAACGAACTTGCAAACGGAAATCCCAGTTGCATTTCATGCTCCACATACGCACGGCGTCCATACTCGTCCACATAAAACACTCGCGAGGAAAACAGCATCCGTCGATGCATCAGCACGGCTAACAATTTCCACACGCCTCTAAGGAAGCGACGTTTGCACGCAGAGCTGCGCCCACGGCACGGACAAGGACGTGTACATGTCGGTGCCCTGTGTGATCGGACGGGAAGGTGTGTATTGCACTGTTAGACAGAAGCTGACCGAACCAGAGAAGTCCGCGGTGCAGACGTGCGCCGACAGTATTCGAGGCGTACTACGGGAATGCGGCATTCTCCAGGACTCGCAAAACGATAGCGAGGAGTGAGCAGCGCGCGATAGAACGACGGGAAGGAGGGAGAGACGGAGAACAGTCCGCGGTGCCGCGGTGTACTACCGGAAATTGCGGTCGGCGAAGACGAAGGGAGAGGAAGCAGCGTTTTAGAAAGGCGTCTTCATCAATAACGAACGCGCACCTGGCGACCGGTTTCTCCGCGCGAGTATTCGATCGGCCGTAATAAATGACACCCCCGGAGCCGACTTCCTAGAAAACTATCGCGAATCACTGTCCATTTCGTGTCATATTATGCGTCGTTCGCATTGTTCGCCCATAGATCTTCGACGTGTGCGATATCGCGCCAACATGGTATCCGTTCCGCGGTAAACGTTGCCCGTATATTTCCCAATTACCGTTCACAGTAATTAGGTCTAATCGCAAGGTTCGATTACTTTATTTAATCTGTTACCGGAGAGCATCACGGAAATTCCCGTAATTGCTGGCTTGTAACCAAATATGCTCGATAATGGTACGGCTCCAGGAAGAGTAGGTGATGGTAAATTGGTGGCAATTTAATATTTCTAGCTTGCCCCGGTGTTAGGGGTAAGCGGATCCCTAAGTGGTCGTAGCGAGGGAGTTTATTGTGCAACCGGAAATTGAAATTTGGCGTGTACGATCGGGTACATCCCACCTGCGCGGATTCGACAGCTGCGCGTCGATTCCGCGTACGTTCGATCGTATTATAGAGTGGCTGATGACCTTTAGTAATAAATTGTGATTCAGTGATCGCATGTAACTTTGCTTGTTCGCGCGTTGCTACTGTATAGTTCCATCGAAGAAATGTATTTTAATCTGCAGACAACTTCAGTCTTTGACGTTTGTGATGTCACTTTGAGTTTTCGATCTCATGGATGTTAAATCTGCGAAGTAGCATAGAAAATTGAAAACTATCTTCGTGAAATTTTTCCTTCAAATCCATGGGATGCAGATACCCAGCAGCGAGAGTCGGGTTCATTGACGATGTCTGTGGCGAAAAAGAAACTCCACGATACCGCGGGTAACACCGCAAAGTTTTTACTGACGAAACAAACCGAGCATTTTGCGGACAGCCATCGCGTGAAAATCGTAATCGTCGGCAGCGGTTACACCGGCGTTGCTGTCGGGATTGCCGTTCTGTTCAAGGTTCGTTGAAAACGTTGCAATTCTTACTCTAACCTTACTTTCTCCATTCTTCGCGCGAGTCGGCGAAAAAATTTACATTTCAGCAGAAAACATACGAACAGAGATTGTGTTCCGTGAACGGTATAAACATTCTCTTCGTGGGAATCGTTAAAGCTACCACGATTTCTATCTCACGATGATCCTTTAGAAGGAACGCGCGTTTTGAAAAGTAAAGAACGTGACACACGTGTGTCCGAAGAGAATCATCGCCACCTTAGCTCGTATCTCAAAGGATTTCTTCGAGTTCCTGACAAAGGACTAAAAGCGCAAAGAACGGCCCCGGCTTGATTCCGGTCGTATACGCGCCACGTTTGCGGTGAACAAGGGCCGAACGCGGACTGGTTCGGTGTGTTGGATGAAAAAAGCTATTATGCAAATGATTCTCGAAAGACCAGAAGAGGGAATTCGGCTACGGGAACAGGCAAAGAATCGGAACGTAAAAGGAAGAAGAAGATTCGGTGGCCAGGGGGGGCAGAAGTAGAAGAAGAACGTGCTTCTTCTCGCTCGTTATCGGATCGTAACGCGAGCATTTACACGTAGGACGCCCCCGCAGCATCGTCCCAGGACTGATTTATGTTAGTCAGTAAGGAGGAAAGCTGAAATCCATACCCGTCCGCAGGGACACCCTTCTCCTTATCACGTTCGCTCATCCGAGCCTTGTTTTTTCGTGCGTGCGACGGAGCTTCTTTTGCCACGGAAGTAGCAACCCAAACCGAGAGATTTTTGTTAAACGATTCACTCCCCTTTCCTCGTTTATAAAACAAAATCAACCCGAAACATTCTACCTGCTTCAAGCTCGTTAAATATAATTCCATTTCGCAATATTTCCTGATGCAACTAAAATATCGATACAAAGAAAAGAAATTCCATCGTACTTTGATTTCCGTCCGCTTGATTAAGGGAAGGTAAATTGGCGTTAGTATTCGCGGTCTAGTCATTGGAAATGACTAGGTAACTTTAGAAAGCGTAGCAAGCTGTTCCCATCAGCAAAATGGATTAGCTTTCACCACTTGCTAATGTTCTGCACGGTAGAAGCAAAGCGTCCGGAATATTCGAAGAATATCGGTGGCCTATCGGGGAGTCATCGAACTCATTAAAACGAACCTAAAATGTTCTCGTCCGTCGGTGCCAATAAGCGGCGGAATAGATAGTCGAACCGCAACCGGCGGGAGAACGAAATGAGACGGCCGAGGAAGAACAAGGGAAAGGAGAGGTGAGAAGGAAAAGGAAGACGAGGTAGTGAACCGTGCGGTTTGCGCTCCTCGTCCCGAGTTGGCAGATCGCATCAACGAGATGATCGCGGGACACCAGCGTTCCAGTACCATCTCCAAGGGCTCCACTGTCCACCTTGCGGACCTACTACGCCCAGGTTCCTCGGTAGTACTTGCATAAGACGTTCATCTTCTTCTTGTTCTCGTCGTTCCTCGACCCGTTGTAACATGTCATGTCCGTCGGGCCGCATTAAATCGTACAAACCATCTTGCAGGTCGGCACTGACGATGAAGGGTCTTCCGTCCACCGCTTCCTGCTCCAAATCTCGTTTCGAGATAGCCCACTTTTCCTTTCTCTCTCTCTCTCTCTCTCTCTCTCTCTCTCTCTCTCTCTCTCTCTCTCTCTCTCTCTCTCTCTCTCTCTCTCTCTCTCTCTCTCTCTCTCCTCCTCCTCCTCTCTCTTTTTTCGTTTTGATTCATTCGCTGCGCGCCTTCGCGCTCGCAATTTCGCCCCGACAAATGAGGACAATTTAGGTTTCGAGATATAATGATTCGAACCGTGGTGGACGCGCGGTCTGAGGACTTAATGCGCAGTGTCAACGGTATTTGTAGTACCGCTAGCTGTACGTCTTCTTCATTATCATATCGAATTCATTAGTTAGAAGTTCAGCAGGTTGCAATTACGAAGATTTCACTGTGCCTTCATTGAATCAGCTGCGAGCGCGACTATAAGCAAGCTTCCAGTGCGCAGCCCTGCGGAGACACTTAATCCCCGTCGGCTCTCTCGGTTAATTGCCCCCAACATCGAACAAGTGTACAGAATCCAATATCTTTAGGGTGGATTGAGACACTTATAGAATATCAAAGTTGAATCCACCGAGGGAATACTAAAACGCGCGACAGATCGAGTGTCGCCGCCTCGGTGTCCTGTGATCGTCTGCGGCTCTATGAGCTGGAAAGGACGAGGGTAACGAAGGGTGAAACGCAACCTAGGTAACTAGAACCGCATGAGAGGCTAGGAGTTCCGCAGAACGGGGCCGCCGCTCCCTCGCGATCGGATAGAACGGAAATTGCATGCGTTGCGTAACACACAACGGGGTAGGCTGGCTTTCGCGGGAATCATTGGGAATTCCGCGAGCATCACTTTCTCCCGCTCGGGGCCGTTATCGTCGGTCACGGATCATTAAAAAATCTCGTTATAAGGTATACACACCGGGAGAGTTTGCGAGTTAATTACTGCTCAATATCGTCGCGGGGTACGCGAGCAGCAGAGGCAGGAGGAAAAAAGGATACAGTGAGAGAGGAAGAGCGGAGCAGAAACGGGCGAACAGGCAAGGGGCTGCTAAGAAACTTCATCAGCTGGGATATTATGCATGCTGCGGAAGTCATGCTTGATGAAGTATGGTGATTAAGCGGTGTACAATAACAGATTGGAAGCACAAGGGCGTAACGTAATATATTAAGAAGCCGTTTCTGTTAGGTAGCCGCTGGTTTGTCTTAACGTGTGAAAGCACCATCTGTCAGAGAAAAATGTGTCCATCTGCTCGCGCGGAAGCGAAAGTGAAGAAGCGTGCACCACGGAGCTATTCACAACGGCCGCGTGCGTGCGTGCGTCGCCCCACGTGGCCGTGGAGAAAGGATACCCTATTATTTTTCACGGGTCTAATTAGACTGTGATTATGAGCGATCGCTGGCCTGAGAATCTACTGGAATCTGTGTCAGCCAGGATGGTAGAAGGATCAAGAGGGAATATGATGGATTCCCGATGATGGGAGAAGATACCGACGACAGGGGGATCGTTAAAAGCGTGTTACGACGTTGACTAGGGAATTTTGATGGTACACATTTTACATCACCGAAGTGGATGAAAATCGTGTGTCAGTGTAGTAGTTTCCGCTGGAGTTCATTTTATATCGTTTCCTGCAGTAAGTCAGTGGTACTTAGCAGAACGTTGTTATTGGTATTTTAAATATTAACTTTTAACGTACCGAAAGTATCAAGTTTACTTACCGCCGGAAAGTACTGTAATACAGGTAACAAGCGGAAGAAACTCGCAGAAGTGACTTAGCGCAATACTTGTTATTTGTAAATATTATAACAATAACGGCGATAAAAATGATAAAATGATTTTCGCCGCTATATATAGCATTGGACGTAGTAAGTAAAACTGCTATGCCGCTTATATGGCATTGGTCCGTTAAAGATTAATATATGCTGTGTAATTTAATGATCAACTTATTAAAATTTGCAACGAAAAATCCCATAACGCCAATATATCGGTTGAACCTTTACTTCCTGAATCTCAGTATATGTATAGCACTAATGTGCCAGCACATTCCGAATGCTTTGAAAACTTCAATACCGTTCTCATCAAGGAGGAAGCAGCTCAAAGCACTTTACTAAATTAAACCTGAAACGCTTGAAAAATCGAAGTTCCTTTTTTAATCTACTCAGCAACGAGGGCACGTAAAGCCGCCTCTTGCGCGAACGGAGGCGATCAAATCCTAACGACCCTTCGCATTAAGGGATCGCTCGAACAGCGCGATCGATTGCGCGCACGTAGATTCTTAATGCGATTCCTGGGGGTCTTGATTGCGTAACGATTCCGAGTGCGTAATAACTCCGGGCCCCGAGCCAGCGGACGCTTCCCGTTAATTACCCTTTATAATCGTCATTTCTCTTGCCCCCGTCGGATTTCTACAGCGCCTCGCGTCCGAGCTGGTGTTCATAGACCTAAACGAAGACTTAGCGAAAGCAGAAGCGGAAGACATCAGCCACGCTGCTGCGTTCCTCGGTAATCCAAGGATTACTGGCACGAAAGGTGACTATAAATCTCCAATCTCGATATCGTTCGCGCATCAGTGTATTTATTGTCTCATAAACTACCTAACTCTTCGTTAGCGGACGGTGAACTTTTATACGGGGCACTTCTGAAAAATCCGGGATGCGAGAAATGAAATTTTCAACGTTTTATCTTTCGAATCTCTGGACGCTGACATTCTTCGAGAATTTTACGATGAGAGTCGCTTTTTAATCCTGTCGTTCTTAGATTATTCCATGGCGAGGGACGCGACGGTGTGCGTATTCACAATAGGCGATAAAAACACCAACGAGCCCGAGGAAGCCTCGCCGCTGGAGCGAAATTTCGAAATCTTCAAGGAGATTATACCGAACGTTTGCAAGTTCGCGCCGAACAGTGTGCTGTTGATCGTGACTACGCCCGGTATTAATTACACACAGATTTAGCTTCGGCATCGATGAACACGCGCCAGAATAACGACGGAACGTCACATTCCAGTGGATATATTGTCGTACGCGGCGATGAAGCTTTCAGGTTTCCCTCCGCAACGAGTGATCGGCTTGGGGACATTTTTGGACAGCTGCAGGCTTCAGTACTTCATCGCGCAGAAGCTTGGAATTTCGGCGAGCGCGGTGCAAGCCTCGGTCATTTGTGAAAATGGACCAACGTCTGGTATTGAACGAGCGATAACGATTTTACCGTTCGCCGTGTATTCCGGAATTTTGACCGCGTGCTCGATCGGCAGTGCCAGTTTGGTCCGCGGTGTCGGTAATGGGGATTAAGCTGAAGGACATCAACAACGACATCGGCAGCGCAGCGGATCCTGAATCTTGGGGGGATCTTCATGCCAAAGTTATCGATTCCGACAGCGATCTTATCGCCAGGAAGGGTTATCGCAGTTGGGGCATTGGCGTCTGCGCCGCCGAAGTCGTGGACGCGGTTGTTCGGAACACGTGTATTTCCATTACTGTGTCCGCTTATCTGAAGGTAGCCATTTTAATAATTATTATAGTAACAGTAATTATAATACTATAGGGTAAAAGTTATTATATTGTGAAAAATTAATGTTTTACCATAGGATTCTGGGAAAGATCAGAATTAACCGTGTTTACAGAGCTTAACCCTTCGCGGTCCACTGTCCAGTACCACTGGGCATATTCCATTGGCATACTTATAATGGTTCTTGCAATTGCAATTCACGTAGGAAATTGTTTTAAAAGATACCATATGTTAACTAACTTTAAATTATAATTTGTTTTCATGAGCAAATAAATGAATTCATTACAATTGTATTTTTTTTTCATTTATTCAAATTGACTTATTTCGTCCTATAAATTAACTTGGACCTGCCTACCAGCACTCCAATAAAATCAATGAACCGCGATGGGTTAATAGAACTCTTAACAGACTGGAACACATTTAACGTGTACAGGTGTTAATGTTAACATCCTTTGATAAAGCACCGCTCTTATATATCCGAACAACCCTCTACACGTGTACGAAGTTTGTGCCCCAATGTCTGTCTTCTTGCAGGGTTGTCGGCACGGTTTAGAAAAGGACGTGTACATGTCCTTGCCCTGCATAGTAGGTAGAAACGGTATACAATCGTTTCTACGTCATCCCTACACGGCCGAGGAACAGGAACTCACGGAGACATCTTGTCGGGCGATCTACGAGGCGCAGAGGCCGATCCTCCAAGCCCTACAATAATAACACTATAACCGCTGCGCTCTTTATTTCCATCTTAATCGCTTTCCGACCTCCACGACACTACCATAACCGTACAACCTTTCTCGTTTCATTGTATTTCTTTTGACGTTTGAGAAGAGAACAACAAAACTGTAATAAACATATCACTCCTGCCCCATCATTAATTTTTTGTTACGGCTGAGCCGAGATTATAGTACAGAGAAACGAAAAATTCCAGAAATATTCCTCTCAATTATATATTCCCGTCGGGTAATAAAATTCCCAAAATTATAAACGTTTCGCGGACGGAGGGCGCGATCTCGTGTTTCGTGACGCGAAAGCCGGCGCAAGAAGAAAGATGCCGGGACGCAGAGCGCAAAGCGAAAGCGACTCACGGATGATATCGCGAATCGCTTTATGTGCTCGTTCGCATCAGTTAAGGGACTTCGCGGAAACCACCGCGGCCGCGTTGGATTTCCGCTACGGAATCGTCGGTCGTGGGTCACGGGGTACGCGCGTATGTTTTACAAATCGAACCCTTTCCGACCGGTGCGGCGCGAGCCGACGAATAGGATAGCGCTATAAATCCAGCCGCGGCGGTTCGACGATTTCGGCCAATTTGCCGAGATTAATGCAGACCAGCCGTAATTAATTGGTCGGTATAACAGCCGGTTAAACGTCCCGCCGGAGGCGATCCGGATGATGAAACGATCGCTATTATAAACAGAAAGAACGCCAGTTTCGAGGCCGCGACCGTCAACGATACACCAATTTGTTATGAAATTCGCGGCTCGCCGATACCGGCGTTCTGTCTCTGTCAGACCGCGCATTAATTAAGAGGTTTAAGCGCGGACGCTTTCGACGCTACCGTCAATGGTTCTTTGTCATGCTGCGACGGCTTCTTCGAGGAGGTCTCGCATGTGGCGTCAAATTATAGCATAAGTGGCGCGTTATTTGTAGTAGGAGAAGGGACGCGGAGGAAATGTAAATAAAATTAAGCTTCTAGAATATTACTAGACAGGCCATTCGTTTGGAGACGGCCTAACTTCAATGTTCATGGAAAAATTAGATGATTTAGGTAAATTCAAATCGAAAAGAAAGAAGGATCGTTGGTCTTGCCAGTCATTCTGCTGAGTGAGAATAAAACTACGGTGCTCGTTAATGAGAATACAAATGGAACAATTAAGTGACGGTAGGGAACGCAAATGAATCCAATCCTTAAATCCTCGATCGTACACCTTCCGCTCAATAAAACACCTCGCCGACGGTGTAACAAATTGCATTCCATTCTGCAAAGTGCAATAACGATTCGACGACGTTCCAGTGCTATGTAAATCGCGGGGGGAATTTATTCGGTGGGCCCCGTGGTAGGGGCCCGGTTTTTGCGGATACACGGGGCAGGAAATAATCGGCGGTGATTCATTACGACAATTACGGAGTCAAAACTTCATCGAGGCGGACGGTGCCGAAAATCTGTTAGAAAGAATGCGCTTAAGACAGAGAGAAAGGGGTGGAAAGATGAAGGGAGACGATGGGACCGAGTGGCGAGCTGGTACCTGCTGCTTTTAATGGTTCCAGCTACGTCCCTCTTTTTCTCTTTCTCGATTCGTATTCGAAACGGCCAGGGCCGTAGCAGGAGGATTTCTGTAGACGCGGCGCACGATGTCGTCGCCGACCCACCGGCGAATTCTTCGTCGGTACTCGCGACAGGAGCACGAGGACACGCCGGTGATTCATTATCCATGCTAACGAATGTGCGTTACGAGAATGAGAGAGCGAAAAGAGCGAAGGAGATGCGTACGCCGCGAACGGGCTTTCCTGCGGCTGGAAGCCACACCAATAACGACGGGGAGCACGGCAACGTCTTCATCTCTCGTGGCCACGGCTTCCGAGGTGAAGCCATTTTTCTGTATTATCTCGATGACGCGTCCCGAGTGCATAATTTATACCGCGCCGGCCGATTATGGATCTAATGACATAATTCTGCCCGTCGACGTTCACCCTGACATAAAGCGGCCGTGCGCATTTGACTTTCAAAACGTCCGGCAAATTAAAACATCATCCGATCGCCAGCCTTCCGGCACGACCCTTTTGCACGGGTTCGTTTCCATAATCACTCACGGGGAAGAAAAATAGACTCGGAATAAAGCTCGGTTGATATTCCTACATCCGATCTTATTTTCGATGAAACACTTACGAAACGAAATTCCATCTTTCCATGGTACATTAAATCGTGATTTACATGACTTAATAGAACTCATAAACAACCGCGACACCGTCTAGTCAGCGCGACAGATTGGAAGAATCCGTGAAATTCATCCGTTTCGCGAACATTAGAATTCCTAACTTGCATAGCTCGTAATATCAATGTTACTAACCCGAACTTGTAATTCACTTCCGACTACAGCCACGCAGATCACTAATTAACACGGAACTGAGACAGCAGATAAAGAAGTCCTCGGAATCGAAGCGAACCGGTGAAAATGAATTCCTCGATTGATCCGGGGCTGGAAAATTCGCAGCCGATCGAGGCTGGTCGGAAAGTGGGAAGATCCCGCCGACATCGTTCACCTGCGGGACACCGTGGTAGGTACTACTAATTACTATACTTTTTTATTCCGTCCCGACATAATGCGCGGCTGGTCGGTCCGAGCAGCTCGGGTCCAGCCGGGACGCAGTGGCCCGAAGAAAAAGTAACCCGTGTAGGAGTAAAAAGGATGAAGCCGAACCGTGGAGAGGGGTCTGGCCCGACGGAACGATCCCCGGTGCAATATCCGATGCGTTAGAATCGTTTATGCAACAACCCCAGGACACGTATGTATGCGAGATCCTAAACCACTCGGAGCGTCGTCGTAAAATCGCAGCGGTACGCCGAGGGGTGGGGTCCTGATTGAGTTACGATTTAATTAGTCCGCACGGCCAATCAGTAATTAAGATATCCGCTAATCAACGAACCCGACCGCCGTCCCCCCTGCGCCTCTGTCTCACTCACTCCGGCCATCCGCGTGCATTAGCGAAGGAACTTGTGCTCCCCTTCGCGATGCCACGATTCCATGTGTCTCTTTCTCTTTTCTTTCGGCACTTTCTACCTTATCCTTCCTGGTTCCCGGGCCGAACGGTGCCGGCCGTGAATCAATCGGCCGCGATTGGGCCCGCTCAGTTCGGCAGCCACGGAGGATTCTACGCCGCGTGATTAATCCCCCAAAAAGAAGGAACCGGGCCTAGGGAAGGGGGAGCAAAAAAGTAGATAGGAGGAAAAAGGAATCGGGGATTCGGTCCTCGTTATGTATACTAGGCCCGGGAGCACGTTCGCTTGTAGTGGAAATGAATGTGAATTGGGGACCCGGCTGGATTAAGTTGTATATACATGATGTTAATTTAATCCCTTTAGCGAACTGCAATTTTTGCGTTCGGCCAGGGACAGGTTCGCTTGATTATACTGCTGTTTTATGACGTGATCATTTTCGGTAGCGATATACGAATACGGGGGGTGACTTTGTGTTCGGGCTCTTGGGGATTTCGGTCGTTGCATCTGCTGGGAGTATTAGTGTTATATAGATTGCGGTCGATGACTGTATTACTAATCATTTATTTGGTCAAGTTCTCGATGTGCTTAGCTCGCTCCGATTTTGACGATTTCGAAATGTGTTGTCAGGGAGATGATTTTAAACAAGTTTTTCCTTTATATAATGTTAACGGATGTCTTTAGTTTCCGAGATAATCGCGAGAAACTTTTGCTATCGCTACACTGAGTTCTGTATTCTACCGTATATCGAAAGATTACAGTTGTAGAAAATATTATTGTCATCGTTGTGATTAATTATTGGGAACAACTCGTAGATCAATTCAATTTTCACAGAATTAGAAGAAAAATACTATATTTCTATAACATGTAAGAGACATAAATAATAAGTAATAAAAGAAATTCGTTCAAAAAATAGTAGGCCCTGCCCATTGAGGTTTAACGAACAGACGCGCCTGGACTCCGAAATAGTTGTCATTTTAAGTGAAGTAGAATCTTTCGAAGATAACCGCAGGTAGAAATTGGGATAAGATTAATCACTTTCTTCGGGTTCTTGCTATAATTCTCGTTGCATTTGTTACCCCGTTAATTCAAATATATGGTGCCCAGACCTACAGAACGGGAGTCGTAATTCATAATAATTGAACCGGTGTGCGCGTCGTGCGACAAATCTTTTAAGTAACTCTTTAATATCACGGTTGTGTCTCCCGAAAGATGATCTAAAGACTGAACTTACTTAAGTGGAAGACCATCCTTGTATTTTTCAAAGTTCCGTTTTTTTCTGATCTTCAGTCTCGTGGACTTGACTGTTCGATGACTTTGATTTCCGAACAGAAATAAAGAAAACTTTGATGCACCCATGTAATCTTTCGAAAAATACAATTTCTAGATACGAGAATAAATTTACAAAGACAGATTAGAATAATTTAACATCTATAAAATAAACAGAGGGAGAGAGACAGTAATAAGGAATAAGAGATTCATAAATTCCAGCGTTAATCTTCAGAAAAAATTCGTCCTGATCGCGCCATCTTTGGCGCGCGAGAGGAACCGCATACTCCGATCTACTTTGACCATCGATGCGTTTGGAACCACAGGACGAACAGGAAATCTTGTGGAATCACAGAGGATGTCGGTGCATCGAATTCCCGTGAATACTATTTCCTCTAGATTCGTCCTCGAACGATAAGCACGTTGGTCTTGATCAATAGAAGTCGATCGATGACCGCAGTTCGCGAGTTACCAGCGGTAATTTTATCAGCGAAGAGTAAAAGTTCCAAAGGTAGGTTCGATAAGGATTAGATTATAAAAGTTCCAAAGGTAGGTTCGATATGAATTCAGTCAGCGCACGAATTCCGCGTCCTCGATATTAAACGTCGTATCGTTCCGGTGCGAGCGATAGCGTTGATTGTAATTAATAGCCGGGCATTGCCTTAGGCCTGCGGTCGGTTAATTGTCGAGGGGAAGATTAATGGCGCGAAATCACGCCAATACCGGCCGATTGTCCGAAACCGATTCCTGTCCCGATTCTTGCATTCGTGTTTCGGCTAAGGCGAAACTCGTTTCTCGTTACACTTGTTCGCACGATAAAACCGAAACGAGTGCGTGAGCGCTCGCGCACGAGGGACGCGGAAAATTATTCCCAACTGGTTTCTCGCCTTTTTTTCCCTCCCTCCGTTCATTCTTTATTCTCCTTTTTATATAACACAATCGACCGGCTCTATCGCAAATTAATTAAGATTTATTAGAACGAAGTGGTATCGTATCGAATCGTTAAATAGTTCGCACCTGCCGTTTCTAATGCGCCGATTGCCGAGAATTATTACGGCGAATCGAACCCGGGAATAGCGTTAATGGCAGACTCGTTATGAGAGGTAATCGATTTTCATTAGTTCTTAAGGATTGTGTCGTTCAATCGTTTGCCACGAGAATGGCGAATAGGAAGAGATGGGCCTGAGCTGTTTCTTAAAGCTGTTCATTGTTATTTCAGAGATTACCAATCACGCGATGGAAACGTTAATCAGGATAGGCTCGCCTTGGTCAGCTTCTCCAATTGCATATTACCTTGGAGCATTTGAAAAAAATCCCAAACTAATCGAATCTTAATAGATACACGTTCACGTAGGTAATTACATGAGCCGTGATGCATCGTATGGGTATGCTGCATGGATACTGTTGCATCCCTTAATACGATACGTGACTATCGGAATGATATGCGACTTTGGACCTCTCGGGATTGAAAACGGGGAATTCAGAATTCTAGATCTATCTATAAGGAACAAGGCAGAAGAGGAATTTCAAATATGGTAACAGCAATCCAAATCATTCAATCATCGCCAAGAGACGGTACTCGTTGTTTGTTTATTGCAGAAAATTATCTATTCAGAAGATTGCCAGACCATTACAGCTATTATTAGCTAGCACTGAGTCACGTGGAATGCCACGCGCCAATTAATGTCTCTCCATCCATTTTCAAATGCGCCTGACGTTATCAGGTGCGTAACTAACGAACCACCCCATGAGCGATGGATTAACATATCTCAACCGGAATTTACATACCTCAAGGAATTACTTATACACAAATAACATTCGTTTGAATTATAGATTCCACGCGCAGAATCACTTCAACGAGTGCACGCGTGCATTATTTTTCATGAATTCAAATCAATAACTTATAAGTATATATCATAATTCCCTCCGGTGGCTGTTCAAACGTATTAATAATGCATTTTGTCGGCTGAATAGCAATCATACCGTATACCTTTATACGCCAAATCGACAGTAATACCAAATTGATGGCCGCGGACTAGGAATTTCCTGACTAACCATGGAATGCGTAATTCCCCCCTGTTTTCTACTAAATCATTAAAGATAACATATCTTCAGAGAAGACATTTCCGAAGGAAATCATCGAGGGTTGAAGTTCGCAACGCATAAAATAGGGCAACGAAAATATATTGGACGACAGGTCTATTCTTACACCGCGTCTGCGTTGCCACCCAATTATCGTGTCCCATTTCCCACTAACTCACGGGAGTGCGATGTTTACAGCCCGCATAGATCGCATACCCGAGAAATCGCTGTCTCGAAGGTCGAACCGGGGGATAGTAATTCCGCGGGAACAATTTCCAGGCGCGAAGGGGACTCGCCGGTGATTTATTGCAGGATCCTGGATTACCGATCAGCGAACGGCTAGATCCCGCCTTACCATCGACGGTAAGCGGGGAAAAGCAACGTCCTCTTCGCGATCGGCGAATCACGGAGGTCGCGCGGCTTGATCCGCGCCAGATTCCAGATTGCTCACCGATTATGCCCCGATTTGAGATTTACGAGCTGGCCTCCCGTTCGCGAGACGTATCGGCTCTTATTTATAGTTACTGGGAATCAGTTGTTGCCCCTATGCCTACCCTATCCTCGACCCGCTGACGTACTGTCTCTCCTTACACGCGCGAGTACGCTTTTAACGCCCGACACCGAGGTGGACGACCACCCGTCGGAATCGTAGAAGTATGGGAACGCAGCTGCGGGATGCGATTTCGCGCGTTCAGCGAAACGCGACACCGTCCCATCTCGATTAACGTGATTCCACGAAATTACATGTCCTGGAAATTCGCGTTCGCTGCTGTAGAATCGTCGGTTTACTTCGACTGAATTCTCTGTTTGTACATTGGTAAAGAACGGTCGTTGTTGCAAAGTTATTGGAAGCATTTATTTCGGTGCACTTTAATATATTCGCGACCTCTATCTTGCCTTTCATTTCCGTACAATAGATATGTTTATGTAGCTTCGAATATTTTTTCTCAAGTACACGAACAAACAAGGCAATAGGAATAATGTATAAAGAGACGTTGCCCGTTCGATTTAAACAATCAGTAATTAGGCCGATTTGTGTTTTATATGATCGATTAATTGATCGCATTTTAATTGCTCGGTAGAAGATGTCCGTGGTTCGACGCAACGCACCCCGGCCAACTACTAATTAACCGTGAAGTCGACGAGCATAATTATCGATCCGTTCTGTCGTAAAACGTTGCAATAAAACTGGACGCATTATAATTAACCGCGAGTCAAGTAGAATGGGACGGACTGGTTTCGAGAAATTTAGCTCTTCGTCGGGTTTTATATAAAACGGAGGAACAGTATAAACTTTTACGACCTGTAATTCGTGCGTAGGTATACTGTGCGACTTTAAGGAATTTAAACGTCTTAATTCTGCTTCGTTATCGTGTCACGGACGCTCGAGGCGCGGCGGGCTCCGCGAGGATGTCAGAGAAATGTCGACCAACGAGCAGCGCAGCCGTTCAGCGAATTGCTTTCACGGCGAACGTAAACTGGACCCTCAAATTATAGTGTCGGCGAACCCTTCTGTGATAATTTACAATCGCGAGTCGAGAAGAAGACCGAATGTTCTCCGGACCAAAATACCCGACGCGGCTACCAGCGGATGCGCGTGTTTTATCCTGAAGCGACCGTTGCATTGAAATTTCGTTGCATATCCTCCGAGACTGTCCTGATTTCGCGGATCAAGAATCTCTTCGATTGCCCTCTGACGAAATCCTTAACCCGCTTTCACTTACCTTAAGGTACCTTCGAGGTCCTCCGTTAGGTTGGACGACCATTTTCGGTAGAAAGCGTACGAATTGTTTACCAAGGTCTTTGGAACGCGATATTGTTCGCAAAAGTAAATATTGTTTCTTAAGATTATCAGTATTCAGCATCGACGCAAAAAGAATAACTCGAGAAAAAGCTGCTCGACGATGCGGAGGAAATGATACGATCATTTTTCTTCGGGGTTATGATTGAGGATTCGAGAGTGATTGTTATGTGTAATATTCAATTGAATCGGACCACTTTGAGATAGTATCGCTCCAATATTGATTGTTTCACATTACACGTGTTATCAATCTCGAAAGAAGATTTCACTGTTTATAATGAGAAAAAAAGTGGAGCACAAACTGCATTCATTGAAATGGTATCTCGATGGTATTCGGTAAGGATATAAACCGTCGGATATGCGAAGATTATCTAATACAGTTCAGTGCGCTCTGACGCGCGGGGTTTAGGAACACCCTGTACATCTCCAGCATCATGTTCAACATTCCTTTTAAGGTCACTAATTGAAAACTGGACGGGTTCGATCAACGCGAGCCGAAAGGAAGGAAGTACATAATATATAATTACGAATGCAGTTAAACATTAATAACTCGCGTCTTATAGAATATTATGATTACTTTAAAGAGTAATCAAGAGAATACAGTTCAATTTATTCGAGAAAATGATTGCCGCGAATGCAATTACAACGTTCACCGCGTCGCCGGCCCGTTTCGTAGAATTTTGATCGCATTAATAGCTTCCTTCTCATTGAAAATTACTGTTTATTCCAGTGGTTAGGAGTGTATTAGATAAAGCTATCAGTACGATGGAAGAGGAAGTAGAATGGGTGTGTTCGCTCGTAAAGTCACGTAGCACAGAACTTCCTCAGCGATGTTCCCAAGACGAAAATCTCGCTTTCGACCGGTAAAATGCGGTTAGGTTAATATAACTCGTCCCCAGAAATACCATCGGAGGTTGTATATATATATATAACAACAAGTCCACCTTTTCGAACGATTCGAGTTCTCTGAAAACCGTAGTGCGTTCGTGGACTTTACTAATTGTCGGATCGATGTAAAGCTGACGCAATATACGCATTATTCCGAGAGGAATAGTTTCAACGACTTCTCCGGCAATTACATCATAAAGGTGACGAAGAATATGAGCGATGATATTGAAACAACTCATTGCCCTTTACACTGCCAGCTATAACCGTGAGCGGAATACCAAGAAACAGCGTTGTTCAAAAATAAAACAAAGCAAATCGTTTCTCTTCCCGCGAAATAATTTGATCGCAGAAGAAAACTAATAATTATCTGAATTTGAACTATAAAAGGCTCTATGCGCTCATTAAAATTCATTAGAAGGGAATACTCCAATGAAACAGATCGAAAGTTACGACGATCTTCGGATAGATCGTTTCTAATTGTCATTTTAACTTAAACGCAACCTCCTTCCAGTAAACCAGACCTCTCCCTTTATTAGTCCGTTTAACATAAGTCATGAATGTCATGCTCTCAAAGACTAATTAATGAAAACATGAATTACAACCTTTAATGAACGGCCGCGTAGGGCGTGGGGTATTAAATCCGTGTCTAAGTTGATTAAAACTTTTATTCTTCCGCACCGATAGTCAACGATATTTGCTACAAACCTATAAAGATATTCAATATAGCAATGAATCATCGGTAGTCCAGTTTCGAGCGTACGCCAGCCCGAGCAGCACGAGTGATGCGGCATTAATTACCGTGATCCAGAGATCGTAGATAGTTAGATTGTAAATCTGATCGAGTGAATGAGTCTCGGCTGGCACTATATTTACACCGCAGAACCGGTGAACGTAAAGTATTATATGGATCGCAAATCGAGCGTGAATCGCCACGTGTGCAGGGGAACGGCCGTGGAAGCGACACAAGTTACACCGCACCGCGTTCGTGCGGTTATGCTAATTCGAGACGTTGACTCTTCAATTCCTCGACTTTGTAATTACGCTCGCCATCTTCATAGACCAGCGCCACGGTAACATGGCGGCGGCTGCGCGACCCGCGACATGCCACCGGCTTTCAACAACAGTGAACAGAAACGCCGCTCGCGCGTAACCAATCAACAGTTAATTTACCTATTAAACCTCTCTTTGATTTTCTCGCCAATTTCAAGGAACGGTACGACCGTCGAACGACAACGCTAATGATTGTAATTATCAGACGAATGGTCCAGACCGGCGCGCCACCGAAAGTGTCAATTTGGCGGGTTATGCAAGAAATTTATGTAAGAAATTTATGCAACAAGAAAGTGAAAAAAAATTAGTAAAAACGAAGCAGATAATAATGGAAATACCCTGTTGTACGGGCAACATGTAAATTCTATTGTAATAGCGGCGGAGTCCTTGAGGTGTCCTTAACGTCGCCATTGGTTTTTCAACGTTATCTTGACAATAAACGATTTTACGCGGTCCTTAAGTTCCTCTTCGATCCCATCACATATTGTTGAAAAAACTGATCACCGCAGCGCATCCTTGGGTCTTTTATTAATTACATTATGAAAGTATAAATAACTTTAAAACGTCCTAGGCTTTTTCTTCCATTGTTAATTCTGTTATAAAAAAGACCTGCACGACCTTGAAATAATCTTCACACTTTAATTGGTTCTATTAAAGACCTCGCTTTATAGTCATTTAAGCGGCTTCGGAATTTTTTCTCATCCAATTCTCGATGCCAATTCATTAGTTATATTTAACCTAGAAAAATCCGCGGCCGGATTGCTCGCTAAACCTCCATTGGAAAAGCTCGTTCTGTGTGATCTAATTTATAGAATAGCTGCATTCTCCGCCGACTTACCACTATATCAATTTAGATTCGTACTTAGCGGTCCAATATAAAATTCCATCTTATTACGCTACTTGCCGCATTATTAGGCTTCCCAATTAATGGGCTTTGTAAAAACAGACGTAGGTAATTCTGCCTGAAATAATCCGTAGAAAAAGTTTATTAGATCACTCGAGTCGTGTCTAGCGTTGCTGGCGTAATGAAAAAAATTTACTAAGATATTCTTAGCCGTTAATTATCGATCTTTAGGGGTTATTAAATAATCGTCGGTAGTTATTTACAGTATTCATAAAACGTTCGAATACCTTTGCAGTACACAAATGATCTGATTATTGCGAGCCGCATGACCGAGAATGACAATAATTTTGGCAGCAGTGCCGATAGGGGCAATAACTCGGATCACGTTTACGAGCAGCCGGAATTAACTCGGAGGATCGGTCAGACGTGTTTTTCGTCACGTCATCCCGCACGAGAACTCGTCTATGTGTATAGCGGGAGTTCGTCTAGGACAGTGTTTCTTAACGTTTCTTGAATCACGATTCACGCCTACACTTCAAAGATTTTTATGTCGCCTATGATATAGCAATAAACTGAGGCCTAAAAAAGTTCGACATTAATATATGGCTCACTCATTTGCCAAAGCGGTTGACTCCGCAAAGTAAAAGGTAGCTCTGGTAAAAAGCTTTCTGATGAGACATAGAGAACATTTTTGAAACTAACTTATCGAGAAGTCACGCATAAACTGAGAAACGAAGATATTTTCTTTCAATATCTTATATACTGATCCATTTGCAAAACTTAATGTTAAACATTGAACTTTATGATTCTTCTATATCAAATTAAATAACTGAGAGTCACGTCTCGAATGCAAACGATTAAGTGTTTTACTGTTCAAATTTGAAAAAATCTTTAAAGTGGAATTGCTCAGTGAATGTGAATTCTTGATAAAAATAGTGATACCTTGAATTATGTCAATGTCTCTATAATTGCCAGAAACCGAAATATTCGAAGGTTTAAACCGAAATTTCTTCAGTTTGAGAAACACTGGTCCAAGAAGAGACGACACTAGACCAGGTGAAAGAGAGGCTGAAGAGGACCAATCGGAAGCGGGTACGGAGAATCATGATCAAGATCACGTAGAATCCCGCCGAATTGCACACACGTGGTTTTCAGTTGCGTCATATTCCGGTTGGCGTCAACCGCTGCATCGTGCACGATGATTCAACAGCTTGGTAAACGTCTCGCAACACGTAGCAATCTGTAATCCTGGAATCACACGCAATCGCGAGGCGACGTAGGGCGCCAATGAAAACTGTCTAGTAACTATAATCGAATACAAGGTTAGATAACTACTCAGTCGTTCGATGAAAGTCTTTGAGCATCGCGTAATTCGAGGTTGCTGATAAAATGCTTACGAGACTGTGCGGGAAAGTGGTAAGCTTATCTACTCGATGCAAATTGCGGAGTGATCTTCTTCGGAAAAACAACCTCAAGTAAGTGAATACGAATGAACTATTGACGGTCGCGACGTCACGTGTCGGTCGACATTCGCTTCGATTTTCATGGAACTCGTTGAAGTACCCCCACCATTGACCATAATAATCGTATCGTAAGCACGTGACGTATTCTAACGAAGATTAACTCATTTCCTGTCAATTATTTGATTTTAAACGATTAATTCGTTGATATTCAGGGCAACCGATAACGTAATTAAAAAAGTATAGTGAAAAAGTCACTCGAAAGTTCGAACTTATTAATTAACTTTCTAATATCAATACTTGATAATCTTGAACATTGTAAAACTGAAATTAATGAACACACTCGATGCGTGGAACTGCCAGAATCACGTGCTCGTCTTATGATCTTAAAAATAGCGGCAATCCCCACATGGCTACCGTAAAGAAAAACGAGTCGAGCACGAAGTTATACATTGCGGTCAATCGAAGTCACCGGAAGTTGGCGATGCCGTTGATTATTTAATGTCATTGTCCACTTGATAATGTCTGGCAACGTTAACAGATTTTTAAATGAAATAAGAAGCGCATTAACAGGAAAATTGAGAGGCTTGATATCCGTTGGAATTGGCAGTTATATTTCTGATTAGTCGCACGCGTTAATGATTGAATCATCTGGTTTCCACACGTTTATCGTCGATGGTATTCAACTGAGAAACAAAGCAAACGTGTTTAAAATTAAAGCAGCTAATATTAGTTGCGTACGTGCACGCGCGAATTGATTGTTTATTTACATTCAAGTTGCACGTATCCTCGTGAACCCATCATTTTGCAATAACAATAACAGTTACAACAACTGTTATCAGAAATCCTCGATTTATACACTCTTTACTCTCTCTGTTTTCCCGACCGCCAGAAATCAATCATACACGCATCACTATTAAAGAACACTTCTATCATGGAATGAAGAATTATCAGGTGCTTATCAATTCGTTATCGTTCAAATGTCGCGAAAATCATTTCTCATATCAAGATCGAAAGATACAAACATTCGCAACAAGCGTGACGTAGCGCATACCGATGACAACGCACGAAAAGATAAGTACAAACCCCATATCGCATGGGCAACGATTATTCCCCAAATTCTCGTACTCCCACTGCTGCAAACTGCGCGCAACGTTGCACCAGCTTCCGCGATCCTGCGTCCCGAGGTGGCACGTGACCGTTTTCGAATCTGTGTCCCCGTGAACCGTGGAGCTCCAAAATTAACTTTCCGTCCGATCGCAATAAAACATCCCCCATGGAGAGACATTCCACCAGTCCCCAGCAGTATTTTTAGTTCCCTCGGAACAAGACGACATCCTGTAGGCTTTTAGTTTTATTGCCTGCCGGTAGGGATTCAGAAGAAAGTGCCGCTCGGATCGATCAGCCGCGTGCATGAACAAGGAGGAAGCTATATTGCGTCATGCGACGCGTGCGCGCCGCTTTCGTTTCGAAGAAAATTGTGACACACCTGTCCAACCTTTCATGCTTTCGCGGCTCGTCTCGATCCGATTAAAAGTGTCCGTTATTCGTCAACTTCCTGCGAATCGGAGCCAGGTGGTTCGAGTTCGTCGCGGAAATTCGTGGGAAAGTAGCGTGGCAGGGGGCAGGGGCTGAATTTCAGCTGGTCAGATGCAAGCCTGACGTTTTCCGTCTCGTCAGCGTCGGCTGGCCGACCCCATGGCCGGTATAAAAAGGGGGGACAAGGTCAGGCCAGCGGACAGAAGTCTCTGAGCTGTCAGAGGAGTCGGACGTGCGCGCACATTGCTACGCCAGTGAATTTGCCTCGTGTTTTCTTTTGTTTGTCTCTCGTGACGCCGCAAACGGAAACGTTAGGTTAGTGAAAGTATCGCTTGTTGTATTTATTAACGTAAGATACGGTCTCCGTAAGAGCGTTTCATCCGAGGGAAGGACAAGTGCGATGCTCGAGCTCCGTTACGAGCAGTGACCAGTTATGGGATTGTTCTAATTTATCCGACGGCCTTTCTCCCATAGAAGCTGGGTCAGACGCAGTATTGTTACAATTGGCGATACTTTATCCAGCTAATTGTCTCGCGTCGCTTGGTGGTTCTTTAATCACGTGTGAGATAAAACATTGGCAAGGCTGTGTACACAGTGATTTGAATTCTAATGCGTCCCTTTTAAAAGTAAACGTTTAGGTGTCCGTTTGATTTTGATTCCAAGGTTCGTTTTAACGTGATATTATGGACAGAATATTTCTTCGGCCTCCGAAGTTTACGCGGTCTTGATACACTACGTTCAAAGTGATCGTTGGATAAGGCGAAACTGGTTTTTATTCTCTGCTCGCGTTCCACGTAATCTACGTTCCGCAAGGCCCGGTACCGGTGTTCCGGTACACGTGCTTTGTCGTACAGGTAGTGGCATCTCGTGAGTTCGTGCGCTACTCACGAGACCCTTATCGGTGATTCATTCATGCTGCTAGAATATTGTAAACACGTTGATAAGGTGGAAATTTTAGGACTTTCTTCTGTTTCCATGTTTTCTCACAATATGAGCAGAGAATATAGATCTAATACCTGCGTAAAATAGTTCAAACTAATCCCTTCGAGACCTTATTGTCTATAAAAAAGGATTTAGGAAAAAATGTTGAAAAAGCATGGTATTATGTACGTCAATGGAGAGTCTCTACTTTAATGTCCTTGTGACCTTTTTAACCTTGACAGTCTAAGAAGAAAATGGCGATCAAACACTGTGACCTTTTAACCTTGTACCACTCCAAGTGGTTGAACTACAGTTTAAACGATACAAATTTTAAACCTTTGCCCTTGGAAGTATTTCGTTAGAAATATAATATTTTTTAACTAGACAAACACGATGTTCTTTTTTAATGAACTCAAAGAGAAACCCCAATTAAATTGAGAAACAAAGCTTTTTTATCTCAATATTTCACACACTGTTATACACAGTTCAATATTAAATATCAAATTTTATAGTGTCATTGCATCAAATCAAGTGGTGACTGGAAGTCACCTCTCGAGTGCAAAGGGTCAACTTCCTTGTGTACACAATCTCTTAAATTCGATTATTCTGATTACATCGAAAACATCCGTTACAAAATGTACATTATGTAAATGAAAAACTCGAACAATATCAAGGTTTAATGAAACGTAATCAATTCTGTTCCAGAATAATGGCACCATTGAAGGAGAAACTGTTGAGCACGGTGATAGAACCGGTCCCAGTCGGCAGGAACAAGATCACCATAGTCGGTGTTGGCCAGGTCGGAATGGCGTGCGCCTTCAGCATCCTGACGAACGTAAGGCAGATTTTCGAGGCGTTCCGAAAATAGCGGACAAACCGCGGTTGTAACCGAAACCATGTTCCCAATGTTACAGAACGTTTCTAGCGACGTGGTTCTCGTCGATGTTATGGCGGACAAGCTAAAAGGGGAGATGATGGATTTACAGCACGGCAGCGCGTTCTTGAAAAACGCGAAAATTAATGCCAGCACCGATTACGCCAGCACCGCGAACTCTAGCCTTTGCATAGTGACAGCCGGCGCTCGACAGAGGGAAGGTGAAACTAGGCTGGACCTGGTTCAACGGAACACAGACATCTTTAAAGGCATCATTCCGCAGCTGGTCAAATATAGCCCGAACACGATCCTCTTGATCGTCTCGAACCCGGTGGACATTCTGACTTACGTTGCATGGAAGCTATCCGGGCTGCCGAAGAACCGCGTAATCGGGAGCGGAACGAATCTCGATTCCGCCAGGTTCCGGTTCCTTTTGTCGCAGAAATTAAACGTCGCGCCTACATCCTGCCACGGCTGGATTATCGGGGAGCACGGCGACACGAGCGGTACGTTTGGACATTTTGACTTTAAATATTGTCTGCCGTTGACACGCAGCTGATCGATAACTGCGCGTTATCTGCGATAACAGTGCACGCGAGAATGCTGCTAACAGGGGTCATAAATTTTTGTGGATTAAGATGAGTCATAAGAGTTTGCCGGCTATTTTAAGATTTACCATGGCTCGTTTGTTTTTAACTCTTTTGTTGTTCAATGTTAGAAGCTACTTAGGATGCAGTAGTCTTGTAAGGAATACGTGTAATGGTTTAATATATATTTTGAGAAAAATTGAAACGAATGCTCGTGGAGTTTAAATCTGAAACATTCTTACAGTAGAATAATACAATCTCTACGTCTGTTTCTACTAAGATCGTGTTTCGAGATTAAATTCTGCGAATGTAAGATTCTTGATAGGAATTCTTGTTAAACAAGGTTTAACCCTAATTATACCACGTGTTTTTATAACGAATCATACCACAATGTGACTCTCAGTCACTTATGAGAATAAAAGGAATGATTAAAATGTTATTGTTTTTGTTTATAGGGCCCAAATTTTAAAAGCCCAAAAGAATTTTTGGAAATGCAATATGAAATGATAAAAAAATTTCAGTAAAAAGTTCGAATGTGACTCATAGGCACATTGTGGTCCGATTAGGGTTAAATCTTAGTTGATAGCTGCAGGTGTAAACGATCGCAGAATTTTATCATTCTGTAAACATTTAGCATTAGCCATGTTGTACAGGTATGCTGTCTTTTCTTCGTAATACGATTAAATTTTATCTTTGAATTAATGTAGTTTTTGTCGATGCTTGTACGCAACCTTATAAATATAAGGCAATTTTTGTTTTCCGTTCAGTACCGGTATGGTCGGGAGTGAACGTAGCCGGTGTGAGGTTGCGTGATCTGAACGAGGACGTCGGTACCGACAAGGACACCGAGAAATGGAGCGATTTGCATAAGCAAGTGGTCGACAGTGCGTACGAAGTGATCAAACTGAAAGGGTACACGTCGTGGGCTATCGGACTTAGCGTTTCGCACCTCGCCTCGGCCATACTGCGAAACTCGAACCAAGTTCACGCGGTGTCCACGTTAGTTACCGTAAGTCAATAACTTGTACACATTGCATTGTATAAAATTGCCTGACACGTAAACGATAACTTTGAAAAAATTTAAAGAACCGATTAAATACGTTAGAGACATTGTTTCGTAATTAATCCTTTGCGCCCCAGAAGTTTTTCACTGGAAATACTCAATATTCTCTAACGAGATGCACGCGACATTTTCTAAAATTGACTAAGCGAGAAATCGCATGTACATTGAGAAAGAAAACTGTCTTTTTCCGATGCTTCACATACTGATGCGTTATACAAAATTTAATATTAAATATTGAACTTTACAATTCTGCTGTGTCAAATCGATCGGCGACTGAGAGACGTCTCACAACATTTTACTTATATGTTTATTTATTTATTGATAGGGGTTCCACGGAGTCGACGAAGAAGTGTTCCTGTCTTTACCGTGCGCTTTGGGAGAAGGAGGAGTGACTTGCATAGTGCAACAAAAGTTGACGGAGAACGAGCTCAGTCTTTTGCACAAATCGGCGAAGACGATGCACGAAGTTCAGAAAGACTTAAAATTCTAGACAATTCACCGTTCTTTCGGCGTGTTAGCACAATTTAACTGTCTAGGTAAATTTAACGCATCGTTTGTTCCTCATCCATTATCAAACAAACGTTCTTTCGTCGAGCCAGTATCTTTTACTTCTACTTACATTTTCGTTACTTAATTATTTTATAACACTTAACTATATTTATAACGTGAAATGTGTTTCGACAGCCTCAGCGCGGTCGGGTCGCATATAGATCGATGATGTGTCTCTATGTGTGCGTGTGGGTGTGTAACTATAAAGTATTTTACCGGTGTGAATTTTCGTCGAGGAGCTCTTAATTTCGTTGGAGATTACTTGGCTTCCCGGTGATTTAACAAACAGTATTCTAGTGTCACTGATGTACACAGCTGTTATTTAATAACGTACGATATTTAACTAAATCGACGTACGAAAGGGTATCGTACGAGAATAATTGTATATCGATCGAAAATCATTTAGAATCAATTAAAAACCATTCTTTGTGTTGTGTAGCGTAACATTTAACAAAGCAATACAAACTTATTTATGTTTAACTTTAAGGGGTTCGACCTGTGCAGCACTTAGCATCGATAAATATATACATATTATTCTCGTACGTTCCCAGTACAAAAAGCACAATGTCCTAACATTTCCTGTTACCGAACGAACGATTATCTTATACGTTTATAAGAATATTTTAATAAATAAATGTTACGAACATTCCAACTATCGTTTACTCTGGTATAACGGCGAAACAATTTAGCGATACGGATTCTGTACTTTGCCGAGTAACCATGGATTGTTTAACAATTGGCAAACCGACGCGATGGCGGCTCACTAGATCGGTTATGATCGCCAGCCTCTTTTCGTCTGTCAATCGTCCGTCAATGTCCATGCAATGTGATACTGTAAAATCGTCGTGTGACAGGAGCAATGATTTTATTCCCGCGGATATTGTCGACTAGGTTCCATCCGCGATGCATCGTATGCACTGTGTGTCAAATATCGAGGCGAAGCTTTCACAGGAAGCTTCCTCGTCAAGCTTTACCCCCAACAATATTGTCCGAGGTGTTCGCCGGTATCAAGACCAAGAAAATCGTGGCCGCTGACTTTGGCAAAGATGCCACTGCCGGATCTGATTTACAGAGAGCGGTCAGTTTCGAGTAAGCATTCTTGATTGCTCATGTGTCACCGATCATCATCCATTGACTCAACGTTTCTCTCTCATCCATTGTTCTAGCTTGATGCCCATCGAATACATTGTCGCGTATGAAACGTTTCACTTTGATCTGAAATGAATATTAAATGCAAACTATATTGAGACTTATTATTAATTTCATTCGCTCCGATCAAATGGTGCTGGGGAACTACTAAATGAACCAAATCTTTGCGAAAGATTTGAACAATTCTATAGTATCCGAATGCGAGGAATGAACTTTCTCTTGAACAAGAAATCAAAGCATGAAACGATTTTCTGAAAGAGAAATCATTCTTTAATTAAACAGCGTACTGTAAAGTTCAATTTGTTAATGCCCCGGTTTTTGCCAATAAGATTTCTAATAAAGAATGCACATTTCATACGTGACAATTTTCTAGGTGCCATTCGTACAGATGCAGTAGCAGAAGTTTATTTCATGAGACTGTATCATTCTATTTAGACCTCTGTGCTTAAAAGAAGAACTACTATGCAAAGTGACCGACCCAGTCAGGGACTGCTGTCACAAAGTGTCGATCGTAGGATCTGGTATGGTCGGCGTAGCGATCGCGAACGCGATTCTATTCCAGGTACACCTCTTATTCGTCTTTGAATTCCAACATACCGGCGGACGTTCTTATGTATGTTTTTTCATTGTGCCTCTAATCTTAGTTTTACGAGCTAGTTTTAAAACAGTCTCCGGTATCTCCGCCTCTCGCTATTAATATTGTATGTAAACTATGCATTCATAATATTTACCTTCTACTATTGCGTAATGAAGATTGTGTAAGGACGTCGATAATAGGAACGTTCGGGTAACAAGCGTTTCTTTTTTAAACTCAAGAGAAAGTCCGTATATCTATCGAGAAAAGTCAAATGGCGCGAATCTTCAGGCGATACGAATACCCGAGGAACATGCTAGAAACCCGGCAAAATGTGCATCGGTTGCTGCACGTGTGCATTTCCGAAGATGGAAAGCAGCTATTGCGTAGCCTCGACACGCCCGCCTCGGTCTGCAAACATTCGTTATTTTTCTGTTTCACAGAGGATCTCTTCGCACGTCGCCATGGTCGATGCTTTCCCGAAGAAACTAGAAGGAGAAGGAATGGACTATTGCCATGGATCGGTGTTTCTCGGGGATCCGCGCATCGAGTTCGATACAGGTAAAAAGGATCCACGATCGAAAAGAAACGCGATCAGAGTCCGTTCAACTGTAATCCCTTTAAATTAATGGAAGACAACTCTCGATACACTTGCTGTACAATCAATTCTTTAACACTGGTGTATTCTAGAAAAATTGGCTGTAAAAAATATCTAAATCCCATTACTCAGACTTTCTGATCGATTCATCAGGATTAGCTAAAGAGTTAGCGAATGCATATGCAGATTCAATGTTAATATGTTGACCGCTGGTACTTGATCTCCTTAACTCTTTGTGTGAATTACTTCATTTCCTAGACTACATTATTTCCGGAGAAACCGATGCATGTCTTCATACTTCTTTGAAATATGAGCTATAGATCTAGAGCGGGTACATCCCGCTAGGGATTTCCAGAGCAAACGCGATACTCGCGTCTCGTAAGACAGAAAGTCGGGAGAGTCGGGAAGTTACACCTATCCGATATAGACACATCTATCAATGTTTTTGATTCAGTAAAGAATGACGTTGAAATTTATGAGAACTGGACTCTGATCACTCCCCCCAGCCGTTTAATCACGTCAGCCAATGAGTTGGGTCTCATCTTAGATTTCTGCATCACGAGCAATTCGAAGGTGATTATATTAGCGGCGGGCGTGCGTCAGGTAAAAGGGGAATCCCGTTTAGACTTGGTGCAACGAAATTCGGAGATACTGAAAAACATAGTGCCGACATTGGCGAGCTACAGCCCGCACGCGGTGTTCCTGATTGTTTCGAATCCAGGTGGTATTCCTTGCCCATGCGTTTCACTAGAATAGAAAGGATTACGCGGTCAATCTTCCGCCAGGGAATTGAAAAGGAACTTTTACTTTCAGTTGACATTTTGTCGTGGGTAACGTGGAAAGTGAGCGGGTTACCGGTCAATCGAGTTATCGGAAGTGGAACTCATCTCGATTCAGCGAGGTTTCGTTACCTGATCGCCGATCGCATCGGAATGGCCCCGAGCTCGGTGCACGCGCAGATCATCGGCGAGCACGGCGACAGTCAGGGTTAGTCGAACGATTAACAGCCGCGATCCGTTTTTCTTTTCCTGCGATTTCGTTCTCTTATGTCCCTTACCGGAGGAGAAAGCCAAAGCGTTACGCGTTTAAACGTTGCGAACGTTTCCTAGTTCCACTCTGGTCCGGAGTGAATGTCGCGGGAGTGCAGTTTCGCGATATACTGCCGAATATCGGCCTCGAAACCGACGACGAGAGGTGGTTCGAAGTTGCTAAGGAAGTCATTAGATTGTGAGCTTACTGCTGCCTGCCTCGTAAATCGCTGACCGATTGTCGGCTAACTGTATACGCGAATTCTTGGAATTTTTCAGAGGTCCTACTGTAAGGTGTCTGAAGGGGTACACGAACACGGCTATCGGTCTTTCGGTTGCAGACATCGTTAACGCTATATTGAGCAACTCGCAGAGAGTTATGCCTGTGTCGACCTTGATCCAAGTATGAAATTGATACTACAGTGATTTTATAGTTTAGAAAGTACCTGTTTTGCAAAAATATTGGACGTTACTGAACCATTACGATAGTTGATCGGTAAAATGTTAATTTTCCAATTGCGACACATTTTACACGCAAATTTTACTTGCAGGGTCACCACGAAATCTGTCAAGAAGTATTTCTATCACTGCCATGCGCCATCGGCGAGAGCGGTATCACGAATATCATACGAATGCGAATTACAGAGACCGAGAAGAAGTTGTTCCAGGCATCGGCGAACATGGTGTATAACGTACAGAAAGACGTAAAAACTTCGTGAGGCTGGCGCGAGCCTTCAGTCGTCAACGTGAAAAGTGTACCGTTCGTTGTCCGTCTTTCGAGCAGAGTGTTGCGAGTCTGAGTGTTGTCCTTGTGAAGGGCGTCTTTAAATATATCCTGTCGTAAGACATTTAATCTCGATCGTCAGCCACTTTATTTCCAGCCCGACGCGTTCTTTCGCTCATTTCGTCCCGGCATCAACCAAGATACATTGCCGTAATTTCCGTCCGGTGTCGTTTTGAAGACCAGCTTCGATGCACGAGGCGAACACGTGCGATGACGAAGCCCGCGCGACTGGTACACCTTCTTTTTCTTTTCACCTGTGAATCACTTCTACGCCGGTTTCGAGGCGCTGATGACGTCAATGACCTATCTCGCGATCTCCCGAACAGAATTTCCCGTTGTGCCCTACTTACGTCGATAGACGAGCCTGTCATGGTTGATCTCTCCATCGGAAAGGGGCACCTCTTTTACTTTGCCTTGTCTATCGTCTAAATAGCGTCGGCGATCGACAAAAAAATTAGCCTGCTCTTCGATGAACCGTGAACTTGTATTTCGTAGCTGAAAAGAATTCTCTGTAGCGGACCTGAATGCCCGAGGCTTCGTTTAGATGGAGTTAGAACACGTGGCGGTAAAGAATTGACAAATATTCGTGAAATGCGCTTGAAGCGTTCTCCGTCAACCCTTGTGTATAACGGATTACTTACCTACTCTTACATTTCCTTCGATGATTGTTGAGGCTCTTTATGTTCAAATGCTTGCGCGTGGGTTTACATTTCCAAAGTAGCAATTTAAACAAGAAGTTTCGATAATATCGAGGTTTCTACAACCGCGGACATTACCGCGGGAATTAAAACGGCGATATTTACAATCTCTAATCCCGGTGTCCTTTCTTTCGAAATGTATAACGCACCCAGTATACGTTAGATACTTCTTGCGAGTGTCCAGACAATTGAAACGTTAAATGTTACACCTAAATCAGAAAGTAACGACGCGGTGGGTGCGTTTCCCTCGACGGTACGCGTAAAAATGGCGAAAGGTGACCGGTGGATGGTACCAGAAGGTCGCAATTCCGCCGCAGGCTAGGCCACGGCAAGGTGAGAGCACAGTGCGGGGAGTGGCCGCGAGATGTCGCATTGAAATCGTCAGGTAAGGCGATAGTCGTGGTGTTACGGCATTCGAACGGCGACAGTGCCGTAAGAACGGCACTACGCTTCCGAGAACGGTCCTTCGGAGGCGTTCAGCTTCCCAGAACCGAAGCGCGCCATTACAAAGCCCCCGTTCGCCTAAAAGATTTCACAACTGTTAAGAACCCCCAGAATCTCTGTCAAATCTCAGATGATTAGTCCTTGGAGAATGAATAAAAGATCGACGAAGGAATCAAATCCATGAATTTTATATTAACCATCATTGCGAGTGGAGACCACCCGGACTGTTCACGTTAAACACTCAAACGCTCTTCGTTTACTCTGTTCGCAAGAGAATCCTACTTAAAAACTGAATTCTGTTAGTTTTTGAAGAACAGTAGGCTGTGTCAAATGAAACATCTGAGTACCAGAGTCACCGAGTGTTTCGATAGTAAGCTACCTATCAGAACCAGGTTCAATAGAAACTAATAATCTCCGAAACAGCTGAAGAGTTTGATCCAAGTTCTCCGAAGCATATCGCCCGATTGTAATCTACAAACACAGCTGCACCAGTTTTCAAAAGCAACAAGTATGGCCAACGGCGCACGAATAAAAAGAGAATATGTCGGAGTGCCACAGTGTCAGAGTCCACTGGTAACTGCGCTGTCTTGCTAGCCAGAGCACCAGGGCAACTAGGTAGGTGCGAACGGCACTGAGGCCCAGGTGGAGGTGGCAGCCGGGCCCCGTTCTCTGTTGGTCCTATCGTCTGTCAGTGGAGCTCAGTCAGTAGACAGTCGGTCGGTCCGGTCAGCTGGTCCCATCTGAACGGTGGTTGGAGAGCCTACCTGATGGTAAGCCGAGCGTGATCCAGCTGATAGAACCCGGTGATCGAACCACCCCGCATCCATCAAGGATCGGAGAGAGACAAAATCGGCGGCCCGCGCGCCGCATGTGCGCGAGTGTACGTACATATTCTCCACCGGAAACACCGACGGTGCGAGAGCAGACCGAGCAAACGATAGAACGACGAGGAGTCGGAAGATAGGGACGACAGTCCGCAGGGACGGGACACGGGACACGGCGCACACCTGGTCAGGCAGGAAATGACTATATCGTACGCGAGCGAAGTGCCAAACGGCTCCAGCTTCGGCTGCTTCTGGAGGATTCTGGTCAAGTGAGTTCGCCACGATATTTTCACGTCGGCCCGCTTTCGTCCGCGAAAGCCGTATCGGGACGGGTTCATTGATTTCCGCTCGGCCACTCGCCTCGTGACACTCTTGACAGGTTGAACCGATCCGCGGCAGGCAGCGCAGCGCGCCGGGCCTTAGCAACAAGTTGAACGGGCCCCGTGCTCGTCCGCCGCTCTTTTCCCATTTTGTCCTCTCCTCTGTTCAGCCTCGCCGAGACAGACACCTCGCGCTATTAACGGCTGCGAGCAGCTATCCATTCGATCCTCCTTGCCGCCGCGCCTGCCGTTCGTGTCTGGCTCGATCCTCGTGGCGGAGAGAAACCGTGCGGCAGCCGACCGATCCACGAGATCGAGAACCGTGTGCTCTCACTTTCATCGAGGCGGATTAATTTCACAACGAACGGCCGCGCCGCTGGTTCCGAACGTTCCTCCGCGATCCCAGCCGAAAAATCGCCGAGCGATTCGCCAGACACGAGACGCGCGTTTCGAGACTTAACGAGACTTGCAAAAGTCCCGCCCTACCCCGCGTCCCGGTTCGTGATTTGGATTTCGAGCAGAGCACACCAGCCGGCGATTCGCGCGGGTATCCCCTTGCGAGGAACTTTCGACACGCGCGCGCCCGCCCAACCGCCCGGAGATACTGGAGCACGCTTCCAGACGGTTTGCATAGTCCGCGCGCCGTGTAACGCGACGATATTGCAATATTGCGACCGGCGGATCGGGTTGTGCAACGCACAACTTTCGACTGAATACGGTCTCGATTTAGAGACCGGCTGCACGCGCGCGCACGAGACCGGGACCGAGTCCTTGGGCAAGGATTCTGCGAACGCGCACGCGGAAAACCGAGGAAAAGCGACGTTCGTACCGGTTTTTCTGTTCGCCGCGCGTTTGTCGATGAGCTTTTTGCTCCGAGTTTTTGCTGGTCGTTATCCTCGATCACGGGACACTGTTTTTATCGTTGATCTTCTCGGTCTTTCGGTTCAGCGTACAGATGGAAGCGTGTACAAATGGTAGCGCGATAGAAGCGATCCGACGCGTGCAGGTCGGTACAGAAATTGTCCTGATTTTTTCCTCCTCGGAGCGTACGGTTACGTGAATCACAGTAGCGGGGCACGTAAAACCCGCTAGCACAGAAATGGCGCTCGGTCAACGCTTGCTTGGACGTTTTAAGGAAATAAGGTCGTCGATACGTCGATTTCAGCTGTAACGACTCGACATGACGCGACGCGAGGCGCGCGAGTTGCCTGGAATACCGCGGCGATTTAGTTTTTTTCCCCCCTTTTCGCTGTTCGTTTCTTTCATTCCAGTACACGCTCATGTTGGAACGATAGCGTTCGAATACCGACGGATCGCCCTGCCATTATGCGCGACGCGTATTGTGTACACGTTCCGGACAATTGTATCACTGGAGTGCACGACTCGTTCACGCGAGCCACGGTAACGCGAAGCTTCGGAAGCGTTGCAAATAATGACTAGCGGGGATTCTTGCCCAGTGGTTTATATTAACTCTCTACGTTGCCCGGGATCTTGTAAAATTGATTTATTGCTTGCCTCGAACTTCGTACAATGCTCGCCGACTGCGTTAACTTTCTATGCTGCTTTGAATTTTATATGAGATAACAACTGAACCATTGTCCATAAATGTGGGATTAATCCTCGGTTTTAGAAACAAACTTTCTATACTGCTCGAGTATTTTCATTTGAATTTGAAATTAACTATTGCGGTGATCTATTTACTAAATCATTTTTTATTTCAACATTTGAACAGCGAGGAGATTGAAAAAGTAATCGCTGGCTGATCAGCGTTTACTTCTCGATTTCTGCTACTACTGTGGTGTTGTGTTTCATGGAATTGAATTTTGTTTCCCTGTCGATACCTCGTTTTCTCGTTACCTCGATCAAGTGTTCACGCTAAGGAGCATATCAATATTTCCAATGGTCTATGAATAAGTTATTAACTCGGTGACGGGGAAAACCGTCGGTTCGTTGCAAAACTTTCCTCGAAACAACGTGACATCAACGCCCACACGAAGCGTAACGCGCTAAACGAAATGTTATACAATTATTCTTATGTAAATGTAACGTGACGCGGCACAGAATTATTCGCGCAGGTGAAGACAGGTTTCGGAGTGAGACGATCGAGAAGAGTGTTCCGCGAACGGGCCAGAATCACTTGATTAAATAGTAAGCGCTCAACGGAATTGGCGCGTCGCTGCTTGTGGCCGTGCGAAAGTCAAATAAAAAGCGAACAAGAGCCGCGATGCATGAAATTAACGACGATAGGAATTAATAATGTAGCTGCCTGTATTCTCGTACGGCCGGGTGAATTTAGACATCACCGCCGTTCAGCGAAGACTGGGCGGTTTTTTAGAATCACAATCAGACAATTTAATCTCTCTATCCAAGTATAAAAGGAAAAATACCTTTTTAACGAGGAAAGAATTCTAAGTTCGGTCGACTTATTTCAATGGTGACTCATAATATTCCAAGCTTACCGCAAGAACATTGTCTTCAGCCACGATCTTGAGTCATCTTCATCCACTTTTAACATTTAATACTCCAAAACAGTTTTACCGCGGTCAACTTACCTACGATATCGCGTCGTACTTTCATCCACGAATCAAAGAGGAAACGCTTTCGAACTTCTTGCAGCTGGCGAACGCCTCGCGGTGCAGCCCGATTATTTTTTCAGCTAGCCTCGGCGTCAAACGGAAATCCTTCTTACGCAGAAAATCTGCGATTATTCATGCTCGGGGATGTGAGTAATCGGCACCAACCGGACTGCAATTTTCTCCGGACGATATCAATAACTAGCACGCTAATCAACGATATTAATAAAAGGTGCTGCGTGGTGACGGAGGCCGCCGAACGTGCCACGCCGCGAAATACCAACGGAGATTCGCTTATTGCCGCTCGTGAAAACGCATAATCGTGCTCCGGCTCGATGCATACAATTTGCAACGTCCTTGCCGGGGCTCGTTTGTTGACATTTCCACGACCTTTAGAAGTCGCGTCGGTGGATCCACCGATGACTCTCAGTCTCGGTTTCTCTTCTGCGGCTGACGCTGGCTCGAAAACGGCCTTAACGGCTTTCACGTAAGATCTCGCTTTCCTCAGCTCGTTGCGCCGCGAGCTCGCGTCGTCTATTAAGAGAGGCGTCCGTTGTTGTTCTATAAATACATCGCAGATCCTCCAGAAATAGAGAATCCGTCGGTGATAGCGATATCGTCGCGAACTACGCGCTCGAAGCAAGATCGCCGCGCGATTAAGACAGCAATTCGCGAGCCAAACTGGTGCAGTTTACCTCGAATTTGTGATTGGGTGTAGTTTACGAAAGCACCGGCCGCCCGGCCATGTCTTATTGGAACGATTATCGACGCTGATCTTCTTCCGCGTGTTCGGTATCACCGTGACCCCTTGTAATTCAGTATTCCTCCCCTATTTCACGAGTACCATTCAGTATTCGCGACCCGACGTTCCCAATCACGCGCTTATTTACATACCCAGCTGTTAAATCATTTTCGCAATAGATCACGCTGTTCGTATGTATTACACTCCCGAGGACGAGCATGCGAATGGGACCAAGAAGAATCTGCGTTCTCCGAATAGAATGGACCTACGACGATTCAATGAAGTAACAAGGTGTTAATTTCACTAACCTAACTTCACAACGATATGCCTAGAACAAGCGAAAATTTCCAAGCTGTCTAAAGTTTAACTCGGTCACTGCCAATGACATATTTCTACGTCACATCGGGTTCGCGTTTAGCGTAAGAATAAAGCAGTTCCACTCGACACAATCGCCGCAGAAAACAAACGATATCAGAGATCTGACTCTACCCACGAGGCACTCGTTTTTCAACCGTTCCTCAGCTGAAGCTTATTTTATCTGGACCCATTGGCGAATACGCTCGTAATACGCACGCTTACGTTTCACCGTTAAATCATTTTTCGCAATACTGCGTACACAACGTTCGCGGGTAGCGAGCGTGTTGCGGACAGGCCCAAGAGCAGGGCGGCTTCTGCCGCGCGCCTCAAGGTTGCGCCATTTTACCTTTTATTTCTCCGTACGAGTACTACACGTGTTCTTGCAATCGTGCGCGTCCGCCCACCGTGGACGGGACAAAAAGAAAAAGAAGCAAACAGAGAGAGAGAGAGAGAGAGAGAGAGAGAGAGGGGGGGGATGGAGGCTGCGGTGGATGTGTACCAGTTACGAAGATAGGGGATCGTCCAGTTCGTTTTTGCGGATCTCGTATGCCGGCGCGTTTTGCTGCTCGCGAGATGCTGCCGACCGGCAAGAAATTCGTTTTTCTCGTGGAGCGCTTCCGGAGCGTTTCATGCCAGCTTTCCTATCCGCCTGCCCGGTGTCGATGGCCAAAGGAAGCAACAAGAAGCGCTCGACTCTCGTCTATAAATACACGAGAGAGTCCGGGGCGGTCTATAAATACGTATCGGCTCTCCAGGAATAGAAAATCCCGGCTGGTTTTCCAGCTAGAATAGTAATAATCGACCGCGCGGATTCTAGCGCACGGCAGATCTGTTACGAGGCTACCACCGGCTGCCCGGTCATTAAGGCGATCTCGGATTGACGGTTGGCACGCGGTTTTCACGCGTAAATCTTGTCCCCGGCCAGGCGGGTAGGCGCCACCGGGTACCGCTGCAACTGTTTATGGGCGTCACTTTGCTTCTTCAAGCCTTGGCATCGACTTAGTACATCTGTACGCGTGGCATTTATGATCTAGTTCCGTTGTTTCGTCTGATGTAGCGTCTAAGGTGAACATTAGGGGTTTAGGTTCAGGAAAATAGGGTGGAGGTAAAGGAAAAAGTAAGTAGAACGATTTTGGAGTAAAGTTTCCTTTAAGAGTAGTATGTGGACAATAGGGTGTCAAGCATGCAAGGAGCTATAAGGTTCAAAGGTTCGGCGGAGAAAGAAACGTCCAAGTACAAAACCACTCACGGCTAGAACGATCCGCCGAGTTTCGAAGTGTCTTAGTTGAACGAACGCGCTAATCCTTTCACCGCGAATTAAGTGTTTACGGTTTCAAACATCCTATTCCAATTAATTAGCTTTAGAGTCAAACGGTCTGAAATGACCCATATTCCGGCGATAAAAATTGCTCGACTTCCCGTTAGCATTTTTTGCGAGCTGCACAAGACTCGTATGTCCCGTTAGAAGCGAAAGGGATGAAAGACGGCGGTGCCGTTCATCCTAATGGTCATATCCTGCGATTATAAATAACGTAATTGGTATTCGAACGAGCATCCACGGGTCCCGCCGCTCGGGTAGGATCACCTGCGCTCGCAGAGCCGAGGAGTTGCGAACGCGCGCGCTGATCACGTGCGCTAAATAGGACCGGCGCGTGAACGGAAGAACTGTGGCAGCGAATCGCACGCGTGAAAGCAAGAACGGTTTTCGCGGCGCGCGGAAGCCTGACCAAGATTAGGCGTCCGGATGATGATGCCTCGGCTGAGCCCGCGAAAAAAGTGAAATCCGCGTATCGCGCGGCGGTGACTCGCGGAATTCCACGCTTCGATAACTTTTCATTCTTTCGTCGCGTTTCGAGGGAATCGCGAGCCGAGAGACGGAGGAACGGAGCACCACTGCGCCGAAGAAATGTTTTTCCCGCTGCGGAGCCGGCGAGGAAACATCCTGGTTTCACAATGAACCGTGAATTCGGGTAAATTGTCGAAAGCGGTGATTCATAAGCGTTAATTTCCCTGTCCGTGATTGCGTATTTCGGAATTTCTCTCTGTCGATCGTTCAGTAACAATTTTCGAGTTTCCGGTGTTAATTGCTTGGTCCAATATCCATCATTGAAGAGGTGATTCACGGTTTCGAATCGATTTACCGTTTTGTAAATAATAAACGGTAGATTGTCTATGAATGTAGGTCCTGGCAGTAGATCTCAATATCCCCAAAACAAATAATCTAATTGCATGAAATACAATGAAGTATTGATTATCGGACTTAGCCAACGCGCGCCAGTAAAACTTGCAAACGAAAGTTCTCGTGCATGATGCAGGTAGTGCGGGAAACAAGTTTTACCATAGTAAGTTATGAAACTATAATATATTAAACAATATTACATCACATCGTCTCATCTTATTTCTTTATATAACCGGTGAATAACATGTTTCCTAATATCACAATCAACTTGTAACTCGAGTAATATCTTGCAATGACCTTCTGACCAATCTCCAGCTACTAGCCAGTTAATTGATCAACTGATCAACAAAGTCAACCATTAACAATATTGCTGGAGCATTCGAAAGACCAAGAATATCAGCAGGTAGCAATGAAAAGCAAGATTCGAGGATTCAAAAGCGGCGACTTTCTTCAATAAGCAGCGGCGAGGAGCCATGACCGGCTGCCGCGGTAACTAGGCCATTGTCTCAGAAATTGTCCGATCAGAATCGTCACACGGGTATACAGAAAATCGGGATGCATTCTTCGGCATTGCAGGGCGGCAATCACCGGCGCAGCCGAAACCGCGATCGGTCACGCTCATGTTCGCGCGTCGCCGCGACGATTCCACCTATCGCGAATTTAACGTTGTCACGCCGTCTGCGTTTATTTTACAAGCCTGCATGCACGGCTACGCGAGCGTAGTTGCATCGGCACCATGGCGAATGACAATGAGCGCTCGCCGCGCTGCACACTCCGGGCGTATGACACACATTTCGTTCACCTCTCTTGTCTTCCGCGGACTGCACCGGGTACTAAGCGCGGTCGCGCGCGCGTTCCCACCGACACCGGCGCGATCCGTGCATGTGTGCAAACGCAGCCACGTTCGACAGTGCGAGCACAGAGGCGAAGCGACACTGGTGTCGCTATCGAATCGCCTAGAAACCTGAGGTGACCCAGTGTGTGTGACGCGAGGGCAACGTTTAACGCGTTTCACACTTGGCCATTATCACTCGAAAACTGTTGCCGACGAGGCAACGAAATTTTGTTTATACTTCGAGGCTCCGAAATTGTATTCCTGTTTAACTAGGTTTCCATGTTTTCAACTCGCGGCAAACATTACTAGAGAAAATGCTGTAACATTGACATTGTTCAGTGAAATCGTAGGAAAGCATCTGTAGAATAACACTGCCTCCAGCTGGAAACCTCGAACAGTAAACCACCACTGCCTACTCAAATATTTTCTTCCGAGGTGAACATTCCACGAAAGTTTCTCCGTAGATTGTACGGCATTCTAGTATTGTCATGATTTATTGTTATGAAGTTTCGTCCGAAATCGTTGAGCAATCTTTGCGTAAATATTCAACGAAGTCAGCCAGGTGTTAATGTCGTTGGAAATTGATTATATAATACAGCTAAAGTGATAATGAAATATTATAATAATTATGAGAAGCGCGTTTCTTTGTTTCCCTCTCCTAATTAGCGGCGCTCCCCGCGAGTATGCAAAACGCGCGAGAAAAATTCTGTTGGTTTTACCCGTGGAAGAACCGCTTAATTGCTTTGACACGCTATTGTTCGCAGCTGTTTCTTCGCGTTCCCTGATGAACGCTGCTCGCGCGAAACGTGCTTGCAACCTTTACCGATAAACCTTGTAACATTAAAAAGGAAGATAAAAAATGCATGTATCCCACTTGAAGCGGCACGGTGTTTCTTGAGCGAGTTACTTTTAAAAACTCTTTCCACGAAATTCAGGTGTTTCTCCGGAACTTCGACGCCGAGCTTTTATTCATAATTCGATAAGCCTTGTGGACGACGGGCGCCGCAAAAATTGCCGATAAAAAAAATTTGGAATCAGCCACGAAGGCTCGTGCCCTTGTGTAAACGTGACTCGCGGCGGAGCCACAGAAAACGGAAACCAAAGAAACCAAATAAAACACACATCCTGCTGTTAGAGCGAAGGTAAACCGTCGCACGGTTCCCTATCGAGATAAGCGATATTTATGAAATATTTCTTGAAAGAGCACTCGACGCGCGAATGCCGGCTGCGTGTGTCCAGTGACAATTCGAATTTCCATTAAACAATCGCGAACCCAACGGTTGGGTACCTTTTGAAAAGGAAAAACTAGAATCACTCGAGCCGGGTGTCCGCGTATCTGAAATACGGTGGATCCCGGGGACAGCTATTGCGATTTTCCTTTACGCCGGTTATTCGGCGGCATCCGCGAGCGACGCGGATCCAGCGGACGGATGCAGGCTGGCTCTCAATGCCGAGAAGCAGAAAAACGCGAGGCACCCCGGTCACGCTACGCGGGAATGGCTCCACATTTTAATTAGTAAACGAGCAGAGCCGAATGCCCGTCACACGTCTGGCAGTAAAACGATTATTTCGCCATTGCTTCTCACGCGGGAGCCATCGCGCGCGTCCCTGTGCCGTGTCGTTTAACCCGCGCGCGTACGGCTCCTCCGTGGGTTCGATCAAGGACCAATGGAAACTTTCTGAGAGCCTTCGCGGAAGAAAAAACGGGTTCCTCCCTGTGACCGGCCTCAAGGTGCAGCCCCGTCCGAAAACTATTTTGTTCACGGATGCTCGCGCTGAGCGTTATGGCACTAAATCATCTTTGATTCCTTCGACTGGATCCTCTCGAACGATCTCATCGTCTGGGGAAACCGTGGAAGAATTCTGGAGATGTGTTACCGGGAATTACGGTTTGAAGAATCGGAAAGTCGATGCGATGAACTTTGATCCTTTATAATTTTGTGAGGCTTTTTTCCGGAAATTACGATGAGTCATGATATTTTCATAAATGTTGATTGTTTGGGTAGGATATAAATGATCGCGGGATTATGTCTTCACGTATGTAAAGGGCTTAACGACGATTGTTGCGCCTTCCACGCCTGTTAAGCCGGTTTCGTGCTCTTTAGTATTGTAACCGTGTGGATAGGCGAGTCTATTATTCTTCCCCGGATGACAACTATATTTTACACTTTACACTGGACGTCTAGAATCTGGGATCGTGAACACTCGAGAACAGCTGTGTACGTTACACGACAATTCATCAAATCTATAGCTTCTTTGCCATTTAAAATGATTTAAAGGATTTGCTGTGTACAGCGAGGATCATTCACCTGTGACCTGGAGATGCGTCTCGTCATTTGTTCTCCCGTGTGGTCGATTAACTATGAATTCCTCTTAATTGCATAATATAGATAAATTGTACAATTATCTCGTCATAGCAATTGTTGTTCGAGAGAAGATCTACTATATATAACTTCATTACAACATTCCAGTGGTATTAATCTCTTGATTTATGGTAGCTGATCCCAGACGTTACATAAACACGAGTAAATCGATATTTCCTCAAAAAATATGAAACTTTTCGGCACGATGGTCGACATATTAATCGCAAACGATCCACCGAATACTGCAAAACATTTACTCTGCTTTGTATTCTTCGCCATCGTTTGCAATCACTTCCCAATACCCTGACAGTTTTTTAAATTCACGTTCCAAGGATCTCGTCGGTTCTTGACACAAACTAATTTCAGTATCAGTTCCCCTGTCCCGCATTATCGTGACAGGAAATTCCGCTCGGATCGCAGAAACATCCAGAACAATTCTGCTTCTGCGAAACAAAAGCTACGAAACGATGTACGAAGCGTTACCAAAAAAATTAACGGTAAATCGAAAATCGCAAGAAATCACACTATGTTCAATGGGAAATCAGTATTATTTCCATTCTTATTACAACCACTTTACCGAAGTATACCGAACTCAGAAAATCCCATTTCACGCGAAAACCTAAAACGCACGACATCCCGTGGGCGTGTCAATGATTCGCTCAAGGGAAAAGGTAAACGGAAAGCATAATTCCGGCGTGAAAATCGGAACAGCATTGACGAGGTGCCAATTTCACGTCCGCGGAAGCGGCGCTATCAAGGAAGCCGTCGCCGGCGCGAACTTCGCCAAAGAGAGGACGAGCGAGGAGCATCACTCCGTGAAGCGTGACCGGCGTTAGTTATGCAACGTTTTGTTGCCTCGCGTCCTTGTTGCCCGCATTGGTATTATCTTGTTTAGAGCGAGGAATCAATTACAATTTGTTGCCTTGATGATGATATCTTGTCGAAAGGTGAAGGAGACCCTTAGCGAACGTTCGACCGCCGTGCCGATCAATATGCTGGGAAGGTTTTCGGAAAGAGGCGAGCCGATTTTCATTTGATCCGCGGATGCGAAACGAGGTCGTAGGAAAAGTCGCGAAGCCGAGGAGAAACTTCTCTCTCTCTCTCTCTCTCTCCCTCTCTCTCTCTCTCTCTCTCTGCCTCTTCGTTTCTCCAGTTACCTCGTGAAAAAAAATACACTCGCCTACGGCACCGTTCGCAAACTGAAACACGTGCAAAACGAGTTTTACAAAACGGCTCTGGGCTATGATATAATACGCAACAGTGAATCATAAAATCGCGCCTCGGTTCACGAGCATTTTTTTGCTCGTGTTTCATTGGCCCCAAAAAGAGAGTACAAATCACTTTGAACTCCTTGCGCGTGCATAAACATCGTGGCGTTGCCGAAACAAAGGATAAAATGGCAGAGGAGAAACGAATTTTGAATAACGCCGCTGAAGATGAGAGATAATTCAATTCCCTCTGTTCGTTGTATAAAGCGTGAACGTTAGAAGCTATTCCAAATGTTTCAACAATGATGCACGCGTCGAAATACCAGAAATTCGACGAACGATTAAAATGGTCGTCGGTCGTCGGTTGACGAGGCTCGTCGACGAATCAGAAAGTCAAGTGGTGCGACGGATTCGTGAGTCAGCCTCTGAATATCGACGAACCGGTCGATCGACCTGGGAATCGACCTTGCGTTTCGCATTTATTCGGCCGCCACGCGGCAAAATAAACAGGAAGACGAATACGTATGAAGTCACGGACCGTCTGGTTTCAGCTATTTTCTGCCTGTTCGTGTAATATTGAAAAATTCGTTCGTCTCGTTGCGTATCTGGGGAGCGTAAATCATCCGTGTGTTTACCGGCGGTCGCGATCAGATGAATTATTCCCGGCCTTGTCGGGTACATCGGTTTTTCTGATCGATCGACGACGAGAAATGCGGTGCAAGTCGGATCTTTGGCACGGATCCGCAGGCTATGGCGACACACGCAATAGCCCCGAGTACCTTCCACGCATAACCGACGCACTTCTCGCACCTAGGCGACAAGATACAAGGCTAGTCGTAACTGTGTCACTGTCAATCAAACTCATCGGTATGGATAACGCTCATCTAAACACTAGTCGATATGCCAGACGGCTTAATTATTTCCATGGCCCTAGGCGTGGAAGGGAATACGAAAATAAAGAAAAACATGATTGACGGTCTACGGACGAAAATGCTAGTCTTCACCGCGCGCAGGGAACATATTATTTAGTTTACCTTCATGCGATAAGTTTACCTGACGCCTTGTACAACAAAGAATTGATTGAAAGCATAGGAGAATTAAAGTTTCAATCGAATCGATTACTTGTACAAATTAGATTAATTGAGTAGCGGTTAGATTGCAATTTATTTCATTTCTCCGTCTGCCAATTGATCGATGAATGTTGCGAGGAACTGCGGTTCACTCGGATCTGTTTGATGACAGTTCGCAAATATTTAGTGGAAAACTTGTGCTTCTAAATAGATGCGCTCTGGCTTCTAACGTTGGTCGATTTCAAAGTAATATTCAAATTACTATAATTGACTTCACTTGATTGCCGAGTCTGAAGTGTTTGATCATTCTGCACGGTGGCCAATACTGTCGTCGGGATGCCATCATTATCGCCGGCATCTTTGTGCGTTTCAAACGAAATTATATACGTCGGATCGGTAATTCTTCTCCTTAGGAATTCTGTAATCTGTGGTTGGCGTATCGGCGAAGATGATTTCGAGATATCGCGAGTATGTTATGCGCGCGGAATCATTCACTGCGCAATGCGAAACACTCGATTCACGGGCCCGATCGGGGATTTGTTTTTTTCCTACGCGAAAGTTTTGCGGAGGCCGAACAAAACCGATGCCGGCTATTTTCAGCGTCTGCCGAAAAAACCGAACAGCTCTGTTGTTCGGAAATTCCATTAAACCGTTATAAGAAAATTATATGCTTATCAGTATTTGCATTGGAAACAGGTTCTCAGTAACGAAAACGGTGTATATTTAATTCTTACAACATCGGTTCCCATGATCGAATGGAGAAAATATGTTAGCAAAACAAAACACAATGAATTACGGATCTTCCGAGAAGAAATATTTATTTCAGCGGTTGTTTAATTAAAATTTATATGCTATTCTAATTATGTACATATACATTACAGTACTGGAGATAAAATTTCTATAAAAACTTGCATAAGAAGAATATTGTATAAAAACAGAATGGAATATTAAAAGAAGATAAAGTTTGTCATCAGTGGCTGCAATGATTTCAACGCATGATAAACAAACCAGCTAGAACGTTGAAGCCTCTCCGACATCCTAGGATATTGTTGACCGGCCACGGATACGTTCGTGTTTGCGCATGCATCGGCTTATGCAATTACTTAAACACGAAATTGTGCAATTTGTCATCGCAGTGTGGTTCATTGTATTGGCTAGCATTCGCTTAATATCGGTGGTTACGAAATTGCCCGCCGATACACGTCCGCTTTGCATGAAAAACAGACGTTCAACGGTGTATCAGTATCAAAGAATGCATTTAAAAAATGTGGTCAAGTAGTGTTACTATGTTCAGAAAGAATATCGGTCGTTAAAGACGCGTGTTCTCGGATGGAATCTAGTTTTTACGGCCAACGATCGAACGCCAGCATTAAGAAGACGAAGAAACCGAGTCGAGTAAAATATCGTTTAAAAATGGCTCCACCTACGCCGCGAATTATCGCGGTTTTACGTCAGTGCCAGTTTCTTGAACACCTGTTCCGAGTTCGCTTTCGTAACAATGCTTATCGAGATTCGTTCTCGTTGCGGGTCCGCCAGATCCTCGTAGGCGGGTCGGTTCTCTTCCTGGTTCAAGATCGCCATATTAAAGCGCGTGAAATCGAGATTCGAGTTTCACGTTGTGGCACAGATAAAATGATGCATTGCGTCCGCGAACGATCTCTCTTCTGAAGCGAACTTTGTCAACTTTACGGCTTGAGAACAAAACGAATAGCAAAAACCATCATCACAGCTAAAGAAGATTAACTACCAGCAAATGGGACATCTACTACATTGCAAAAACATTCCGTCCGGCCATAGTATGTCGCTAATTCTAAAATTTCAAAGCAAGTGAATCTCCAATGCATCACCTGACACATTAAAGGTCTCAGTCGCCTTGGAAGAAACGGATATTCGACCATAACTCATATGCAACCGCAAGTATCCATTAAAACGGATATACCATAAATCACAGTATCGATCCCCGATTTCAATGATCCATAAATCACTGGAAGCGACGCGGTGGCGGTGTTACCGGTGTCCGGATTGTTTATCAAATCGCTGCTCATTCGCGCGGTCCAGCCCCTCCCCCCGGGCATTGTCTCCGAGCAGAGGATACACGAAAGAAGCACAAGAAAATAGAAAGAAATATAAAATCGGCGAGTCGCGGGGCGGACGACTAGTTATTGCATTCCTCCCGGTCTCACAGTATATCTTGCGAGGCTCGTTTCCTCCTCGTTTCTTGCGCGACGCGGACGCGGAGCTTCTTCTTGCGAATGACACGTTTATGGGATCGGTTAAGCGGTTTGGCGGATAGGAGGAGGAAGATCGGTTTTCAGCGGTCGCCGGTATCAGCGCCGGACGGAACGTTAGTGCAATTCAAGCGGGAGCGATCCTTCAATGTCAGATCTAGGGGGACGGGCAAGGAACTGCTGTAAATACGCTCCGATCGGATCTAACTCGGGACGGGACCTTGACTCGTCGATCGCGCCGAGAAGGAAACGTGTTCTTTGTTCCGCGGATTAACCGTCGAAAGAAGTAATTATGCAACGTCGTAACGACGGGCTTTTCTGCGGATCCGAAGAGTGTTCCAGTGATAGCCGATCGCGCGGAACGATCTGTTGGACGGCGTCTCTTGGAATTTCGATGTCGAAGTTCTTCGAAAGTTCTGTTTGAAAATGTAGAATTCGTCGAGCGGTTGGCAATTTTTCAATGGCGAGCCGCGAGTCAGCGAGCAGCTGAATATAGGAAAAACTACCCTGGGGATCTTAGAGAACCTGCAGAGACTCAATGACCATGACCATGAAGAACGCTACAGGAAACGGGTACTTCTCGATGACTTGACATATTGCTCAGCTACCGGGGCTCGCCGTATACGGGCTGAGTAGCTAATTCAGAAGCGAGGAAGTTACAAGAATTTGAAGCGGGTATACCGATTCGGGAGGAAGGATTGAATTCGATTTGAAAATGTCTGTAATTGGTCGGCTGACGTTCTTACGAGTGAACTCTGTCGTCAGTTTACAATAACTTAGATCAAATAAATACATTTCATCTCTACCATTAAAGATTCTGTTGAGTGTTAAGTAAAATAATAGTTCATCGAATGTATAGATACAATGAATATTTCAAAAGTCGCTGTACATGATATTTGAATTAATTTCAATATATTTTATACGAAAGGAAAATATGTTTGTCGAAGGACGCACTTCGTACGGCGGGATTTTCGAAAGTGTTTTTTTCGTTGCGAGCGCCTTTCACTCGAAGGCATCGCATTGTTCTTAAATGTCAGCTAAACCGAATTTCTTTGTTCCCGGCCGAGCGCAAATATGCGGGTATTCGACCAAAGCAACGATTGCGCGAGACGAAAAAGCCGGCAGTTCAATATCTAGGATTGATTCCAGGAAAGGAACCGGGACTAGTTCCTGCGACCTTTCATAAATAATTCACCCGTTCGCCAGTTGTTCGGTCGTAAAACATCAAACCAACTGGCGAACAACGGATGGGACGGTCAGATTCGAGTCGGTTCAGCATCCGCGTCGTGATTATAATTTCACTTCCGCTTTCGTACGGCACGAAGAAACCGTCTCTCTCGGTAAATCTGCGTGACGTAACGCGCGGCGTTTAACCGGCGGCACTAACCCGTACACGATCCTCGAACTAGAAGCTACGAACGAGGCTCGAATTACTCGGAGGGTTCAAATAGTTCAAATTTTCAGATATGAACAGAATTCAACATTGGAGTAATTAGAAGTATGCAGTGAATTCAAAGTATCTGATTAAATTACAGTTGTTCGAATATCATTGTATGGTTTCTTCAAATAGGAGCTGCAAATGAGATTCAAACTATTCAAAGTGTTCGAATAGTTGAAATTTTCAGATGTTTCAAAGGGAATTCAACGTCGAAATAATTTTAAAGTACACAAAGAGGAATTTGAACCTATTAGAATAATTATGCGAATTAAGATCTATTAATAAAACACAATTTTTCATTTCGAAGCGGGATCGAATCTGAAATTAAAAATTCATAAGCAGTGTCTTAACAACCATAACCACCGAACTCCTCGAATTCTCTTACTCGATTCAATCTTCTTGTCGTATCTCGAAATTCTAAATATCGATATTTACTATATCTCAGAAATAATAAAAATATGTTCTCCTAATTCTTGAAAAACCCAAGCGAATATATTCAAACAATGTATCAAGAGTAATTATTTAATATTCAAGTCGGACTATTCCATACACAGAAATACTTAGTCTAGTCTAAAATTCAAGGAATTTAAACAAGTTCGTATTCTAATTAGTTCGAACCATTCCCATAAGCAATAAATTCTATTCGAATGAATTCGATCTATTCGAACGATTTGAAGTTTAAAACCAAAACACTTTTAGTTTTAAAAGCATGCCCAGAAACGTATTATTTTTTAATCGTTTGCTCTGTCTTGTTCATGAAAAATCGTACTCAATATCAACTTACATGTTATCTAGACTGTTACGTCATGTTTGTTCAATGCATTACCGAAGAATAAACGAATAAATGCATTAGTAGTCCGTAAAATGGACGGTTATAGCCGTCGTTTGGGTTAAAGAACAAATTAGGCTTCGGGCATTGCGATTGCAGAGACGAACACGCTGAGTAAGAATCGAACGTACGAAATTGTGTAACGTGGCAAACGTGTAGCCGTCGGGGCGTCGTTGTTGTCGTCGTCGTCTGGCCGGCAAGAGCGATAAAAGGCCTTGGCGAGCCTTGACCGGTGGACCGTTACTTTACGCCGTCCAGCGTGGATCAAGCTCCTTGTTTCCCTCTTACCGGGCCAGTCTTCGATGCAGCTGTGCTCCTTTTATTGTTTTCCTTTCCTCGTAAATCTAGCGCGGTTTGCGCAACCCCTCCCCGCGCGGGCATTAGTCGGACAAATGTATCAGAATTTTTGCTACAGGAACGATTTTTTTTCGCCGCGCATCCTTGAAACCGGCGGCTCACGAGGAGAAAGTAATTGTGCCAGATGGAATTCATCTTAGTCACCGGTGGGATCGCTTATCAAAGAGGGGAATTAACGGAATGCGGTGTACATTTGATCGACTTGCGTCTCTCGTGTCACGATTTAGACCGAATGAAGACGTCGGGAAGAATAATCGAGGGAACTGGTATCCCGTGACGATTACGAGTCGCGGTTTTTTCCTTGATCTATAGATCCACCGTCTGGCAAGCTTCTGTCTGCTCGCCGGCGAACTATCTTGATTAAATGTAGCAATTACTTGTAAAAGGAAGTGACTGGAAGGTAACTGTACATCCTAATCAAGTTTGAATATCAATTCGGTAGAATAGGCTTCTTCCCGGCGAATAACTCGTTTCGTGAATCGTCGTCACGAATCGAGAATAACTCAGGATAATGTTCATTAAAACCGGATGGTTAGCAATACTCCGATGAAAGTTACGATTACATCAGAATAATCTTTTCCCCGAAGTAAGCAAATCCACGGATGACTGTAGGGTGTCGTACTTTTCCACATATAACGTTATGACACAACAACAATGACCGCACATACCACTTCGCCGGCAAGATTACGCCGTTCCCCGCGGAACTCCGTTAACAATTTTACAAGAGCGCATTCATAAAACCGAACGAAAGTCTTCAAAATTCTAACGAGCCGATTACCCAACGCCCGGAACGCTTTCGAATATTTTCGAGCCGGCGATAAAATCTGTGCATGCACAACGGCGAGCGCCGGGTCCGAGGCGTAAACGCTCGACGCGGCCTGCAATTAAGGAATTAGCCCAACGACGTTGCGAAATCGTTCGCGAAATTGTTCGCCGGCACGTTTTTTCCTGGTTGCATTTTTACCCGAAGACGATACCCCTAACGATCGTTTCACAACCAACGGCAGAACGTTAGCGTTTCATCGCGTCGAACGCTCGTATTTCGTCGAGCAGCGTTCGAACGGCGCTGTTTCCGTGACGGAACGCTCGCGGGAGTCACGTGAATGGACGAAAGCTGGCTCGAAGAGCCGTTTCAGGGAACGACGCGGCACGGATCTCGATCTCGATCGTTTCGTGAAACGTTGTCGGTCGCAATGCCTGCGAACGTGGCAACGCGACGATAAATAATCGCGCCAGCGGCGTACGCGGAGACTATTGTTGGCTAGTTAGCGGAGCAACACAACGGTGACTCACGTTTCAGCAATATTTAACATTCCGCAGTGATACGAAAGCAGTTATAGCGTACCAGTCACTTCCTACGCGTCTCCGGCCGCCTCGAGCCGGTATACCATTAACCAGCCTCGAAAATTATTGATCGATCACAGATAGAACCCATCGACCTTGAATTTCAATCACGGAATTGGAATCCGGAATTGGAACCTTAGACGAAGGGACATTTGTCCGTCGGCTGCTTTCTTTTTCCTCCGCCGGCTTTACGTAAACCCATGGAAAGCGAGAAAAAAAGCGTGCGCACACGGTGGTCCGTAATTTATATCGAACGATAGACCGCCTCGAATTTCTCCCGAGAACGATAGAATATTACGTAAACCGAACGCGGCTCTCGTAAGAACTCTTTGCGTGTTGTACAATTAGTTTTCAACCGAGGAGTCCGAGGTACGACATTCTATATGATAAAATATTTAGGAAATACCCAACGCTATTTTGTCCTATGACACTTCTTTTCTAAGATAATCGCGTTAGGAAATTTATCAGCCACTATTGAATAAGTGTTCGTTGGCATGTCCGTTCGACTTACCGTTTCTACTTGTACTAATGCGCGCGTGTCACGCAAACCTTGGGAGTCCGATTATCTTAAAAACGGAATCACGTGTGAAAATAATGTATTGTATCTTTACGACTTCTTCTTTGCACGCGAATTCGCGGCTTTGAAACGAAACTATTCACATCTATTCACATCGACACATCGAATCACTAATTGCCAACGCTTAGGTAGTCAAAATATATACGCTTCTCCATCAGCCAACTTGAACTAAAAAGGGAAACAGTTCCAGGCTATAGGAAGTTACCGCTACGGCGTTGAAACGATCTTGCATAAATACCGGACATCTGGTTAGGCTGGCGCAGTCCTCCAGCTGGTTCATTCACTCGGGGACGAGTAAGATCGTCCGCGTACGTCATTACCGTGGCCGACTTGTGCGTCGATCTTTACGAGCAACGTGAACATCTTGTTCGGGCTTGATCCTCCACGGGGAATCGTCGGGCGACGATCGACGAAACACCAAACTGGCCGCTAAGCGATGCGAATTTATCACCGGTGAAATTTACGAGGCGTCCACCGCGTCCGCGTCGATCGCGAAATCGTTCTGGCTCGATTTACACTTCGACATAACCGTCCTTGGCGGATGCACACGATAAGTCGGTCTCGTGGGAGAGAAAAACATATTCCGAAGAACAAGGTGAAGATGATGAAGATAAACAGCGAACTGGAGCCGCGATACGAGGCTGCGAGCTGCTGAGAAAATCGGGGAACGTGAGAATCGGAAGTGCGGTTGACTTAAGGTTGCTTAACTGATCGCAACAGTTTCCGCTCCTCGACGAATTAAATTAATTACTGGGCTCGGTGTTTTGCCTGCGCCACGTGACTCTTATCCTTCGATGAAATCCTTCTGAGTCAGTGCACAAATTCGCGTGAAACGTAGCTTCACGGTGACGCAACGAGCCGAACATTATCATTAACGGCGCGATTAGGCATGCAACCGCCAACGGGTCGTCCGCTTATTTACGCTCATCCTTGTACATCCATTACGTATTAATTCATAAATCAATCGGTCGGCCGGGAGATCCTTTGTCTCCGCGAGCGGTGGTGCAACGTGTTTGAAATTCGTCGGGGGTGGGACCGGTTATCGGGTCGAATATGCGCGCGCAATCTTAATCATTTGTCTTACGACTTCCTTCAGAATCCCCGAGCGTTACTTTACTGTTTGCGATTTTGTAATTAGAGGAATTATATGGTTCTTCGTGGGCGTGCACTGGAGAAGTTGTTACTTTAATAGTCGCACGTGTTCGCTTTGACACGCGTTCGAAAATTGATTAACACTAAAACTACCGAACTGGGAACATTGACCCACTTCGGAATGTTTAATTTGCGAGTATTTAAATTACGAAGCCGTTCTTGCGAAGAATTTCTAATTAAATTTGTGTATTTGTACATATACAAGACTAGGAGACACTTCGAATCTCAAGGAACGCGTTGTTCTAACTTTTACGAGAAATTGAAAGTCGTTCTAATTGCTCGGTAGTTTTAGCGTTGACAGTATAGTCTCGATTTTGATCCATTCAAATAAACCTCACTGCAATCACAGATACCTATATTACATAATGTCACGCAAACAACAATTTTTACAGATTAAACGGCGAAGATTAGAATGAAGAAAAATTGATATCGCCAATCAAGGCATTTGTCAATGTAAACCTAATGCAAAAGCTTCATTAATCTCTGTAAATTTATGGTTTCATGCTTCTAACTTCAGCCGTTGTGAATGGCAGCGCGGAAATTTTGTTGCGTACAAGAATCCGCGGTCCGATCGTCACATTTTGATTTAAAAAACAAACGACCTAAGGTCGACGTATTCGACGAAGTCGAATTTAGTTGTCCAACTGAAACTAAAAGATGAATTACGCCGCTCGTAAATTCATTCATCTGGCGCATAGAATAAACGAAACCGACCTGAGAGACACCTTTTGCGAACCTCTCCCGATAACAAATAATCACCGATCACATTAACATCTTCACGCACGATGAATCAGTTGCAACGCGTAATGAGCGTGTTTTACGACTCTCGTGGATCGTTAATGGTGCACATAAAGCGGCCATTTGTCAAGCACGGGTATTCCGTGTTCCAGGGGAAAATCGTAAATCGTTCGAAGGTCAAAGTACGAGTATCGGGGATCGATTAACGATGCGGCAACGATCCTGATGTGTGTAATGCCCGATGTACGCACGAATGTCGCGTTGCGCGTGCAACACGCGCCGCGCCGCGGGTTTCACGGGCGCGTGGTCTCGCCGTATGAATGGCGTGTGGGACAATGCTCACTACCATGACCCACTGACACAAAAATAATGGAGCAACATGATATTCGTGTACTTTCATAATCCGGGGGCTTTTTTCCTCGGCTAAAAACGAAGCTTGCGCCCGGATTGCATAATACGCGTTGCACTCGTCGTACGAACGCGACGGCCGTTGGGAAATTCGGCGACGCAGAGATACGACGTTCGATTATGCGCCGTGCGTGTAAGGGACGTTATTTTCCATTGCTTATGAAGTTTCGAAATATGTTTGGGGAACGCCGGAATTCGACGTATTCGTGCTCCGAAAGGTACAAAATGTACCGCTATACTTTCACTAATTTCCAACCGACGTGTTTTTTCTTATGCCTCATTTCTAAATGGATTAATGAGGTTCTTCTCGAGCATCGTCACCGATAGGAATGTCTTCGGACGGATTAGTTCCCGGAATGTAGATTAGGAAAGGTCTTTCTTGATACCGTGACTAAGCATTCCGGATAACATTGGAACCGTATTGTAAGCTTAATTTTTACACGTTTCGCCACTGGCGATTTTTTATTCTGGTCTAACCGGTTCGTCAAGCGTCGATCTAACATCGAGGCGTTACGCCGTTGTGAATACATTAGGGTAAAGCGGACTGAATACGCCGGATATCCGATGTTCTCACGAGGCTTTTCCTCCGTGAACGTTCCAATGTCGATTATCTGCATTTTTAAAAATTTCAAAATATTCCCCAACATCCTTGCGTATTCAAAGAGTTTGCGACATATGTCATGCAGTGACTTGATTAAGTCTCGCTGTATCAGTGCCTGCTTCATCAGGCGAATTGATTGTTTCTTCGTTGTTATAGGTGCTGATTTATAAGTTGCAAAATTACCATAGTGTACTTGAACAAATCATCGCCGTTTTAACGTGGCAGCATATAAACGCACGGGCGAAACAATGTAGACACATCGCGGCCGTCGATAATACGCGGCTTTTCACTTTGGCCTCGTTTGCACTACGTTTCGTCGCGCTATCCACAGCCTGCGGGATTTGAATTTAAAGTCATTGTCGCCTCGCGATCGGTATTGACGAAACCTTCGGGTATCATCGACCTTCGACCATTTCATTCTAGCCGGCCGAATATCTTTCGCGCTACGTCCACGCGAGCCATAAAATTTCGTGAACAACAATGAAATCGGCCGCATGCACTTGCAATATAAAGGAACACTAGCGCGCCCGACTGTTTCACAACGAAAATGTTGCGAATTCAGTATACCCGAACCTCGTAAAATTGATCTAACCCTGACACACATTTTAACCGGGATTGAACAGTTCCCGAATTCGTGGCCATCCATAATCAACGCCGTCGTTATCGCTAAACGAGGATCCCCGACGAATTTTAGAATATCTTATATCCCCAGTAGCATCTTCTGAATAATCAAATAGAAGTCTGGCTTTTATATTGTATGAAATTAAAGTATTTTTAGGTATTACCAGGCAGTGAGTCTAGACTGAAATTATAAATTTATTTATCAGTCCAAAGCATGTATATATTCCTTCCAATATTTCGAATAATGATAACGAACGATAGGTAAAGTGTCTTTAAATGGACAAATCGAAGGTATATCCAATATGTCGCCCACCACCGAAATTCAGCGCGTCCACGAAAGGGAAACCGCTTGCGTAGGTTTCGCTTCTTCGGCTTTTTTCTTCGGTTTCTTCTTCGACAGAGCGTGTTTCATAATTTGCTGCATCATCGGCATTATTAAAATTACACTGGAATCTTGGGGCCGAGATCAGTATTGCAAACACGGGACGGCGAACACGTGCCTTGGACATTCCGTAGAATTCCACGGGTTATGAATGTTTCCGCCGAGCGTCCGGATCAGGTGGAGTGAAATGCTCGCGAAGAATGGATTTATATTGCGAGTTCACGAGCTGAATACGATGACCCCGTGAATACACGCGCTTCCTGAAAGTTCAGCGTCGCTGAAACGAATTCGCGTGTTTCACTTCGTCGTTTTCAATCGTTCGCCACGAATTATTCGCTCCCTCCGATATAATTTTAATAAGAAAAAATCTCCTGTACTGTCATTAAATTCGCTCCAATTTTTTTCCAGATGGCGGGGCTCCGTGTACAAACTAATCTGGCGGGAACTGCTGGCGTACCTGTTCGTCTACTACCTCATCAATTTTACATATCGATATGCGCTCAACGAGCAGCAGCGGGTGTGAGTACATGAATACGTTCATTTGAATATCTTTCCGGGCGAAGTCAATGTCTTCGGAAGGTTGAAGACTGAAACGGCCGGGTAATAAGTTCCGACCGAAATGTGGGCCGTTACCTTGGAATTAAAACGCACACGAAAACTCTTTTCCTTAAATATCGTCGTCGAACTATCCTTAAACGGGACAAGGACCGACGTTGCTTGCTTATGAGAACCGAATACACCGGTGATACCTTTGAGTAGGGTTTCCGATCGTAGCTCCTTGCACAATCAATTTGTGCAAGAAGTCAACGTACTGTCGTTAAAAAATGTGTTCCGACTGTATGCACATAAGCAATCACGCCGGTACTTACAATCCATGTTGCAATCTCACGTTCTCTGTCTCGGTACACACTTTTTCTCCGATCGCTCGGAGATTGTCGAGGAACGACTCTACTTCGAATAACATACGAAATCCTCTATGATCGTATTACATTCCATAGTATCTGCCAACAACGGATACAGCGTGACATATACACTCGTACACCCATAAAGCTAACGCAATTTGCCCACCAATCATATGTATCTTAGTCCCAGTCTCTGTGACCACCTTGTATATTCCTCGAACAACGCGATCGCATAGTACATTGACCAACGCCGATCGACGAAAGGCGAACAACATCTCGGCCACTGGATAGCGACAATGTAACAAGCAACAGTCCCTTCCCCGAAGGCCTTATCTCGCGGAAAAGCGAATCGGCTGGCGCGTGTATGTACAGGAACGCCATAACCCGGGGATTTTACGCGCGTCGATAAACCCACGCGACGACGACCTTGGCCGGCAACAAATCCGACGACTTCAGATCGCGATCACATTTCATCGGTGAACGTCGACGAATTTACGACGGCCTCATTTTATTGGCGTCAATATCGTTTCCCCTGTCGACGGCCGACGCGCGTCGCGTCGGTCAAACGCGTCACCCTAATTTTTTCCTGTTTACGAGGGAGTTTCGCTTGTTTTCGCCCAACGCGCAGTTTCACGGCTGCCGGAGACGGACGGGAGGCGTTGCAGAACCCGCGGATGCTATCAACGACGGAAATAAAAGTCAATTCGAGTAATTACGATTCCCCGGATCGATTAAACTTCTGAAAAAATGGCCGCGCGGCGCGTCAGCGACGCCTCGGATCGCGCGCAATTGTGCAACCGGCTCGTCCGAGGCAGTAAAGGGGAAAGAAAGAATATCTTATCGAGTCGCCTCGGATTGCACGGGGCTAAATCACGGATACCGTAAATAAAATTCGCCCTTCCTCCCCACCCCCCGTTCTTCGCGGCGCGAGTTGCGCGTCCCGGCGCACAATACCGGCCAGGACGTGCCGGGGTTTCGACCGCGGCCAGCATTACAAAACGCATAAAAACGTAACCTGTTATTTATGCCAAGATAAAAAAGGGATAAAGAATCGCGGGCCGAGCACCGCGGCCCACAAAAAGATCTCTTCCCCTTTTGAGCCGCCTGTTCGATTCGCCTGTTCTAAATTTAGAAGCACCGTAGGGCCGGTTTGGGGCTGGCTTAGGGCCTGGCCAGGCTCGACGCTCGATGAGCGATTCGCCGAACGGGATGTAAAGCCGCTCTCGATCATATATTCTGAACTCTTTCGAACGATAAATTTTGGACTCTCTTAATAGGATTTTTGATACGACGCGACGGTTCCACCGCTCGCGGAAACGTTGCTCTTCTTCGGGGAACTGCAGCTGCCGTTTATTAGCGTTCGTGAAATATTTGAATATTCAACGCGTCGAACGAGCGTAGCTTATTCGTTCTCTTTGTTCGGGCGAAATTTATGTTTCAGACGAGATCGCCGTGCACTGCAATTTTAATGATAAAATGGAATCACCGGTGATACAGGGAATTTTTGGTCACGCGCGTTGTTATCTGGGATAAGCGACAATAAGGGGAAATAAGTTTTCACCAGCAGCTGCAAAATCTTAGTGGAAATTCCCATTTGCTAATAATTACCGGTATGTAAGACCGGTAGTGGTCACGTTGGGTGACGGTATCACCTCAACCTTGCTCCACTTGTAGGCGAAGCAGTGCAAGAACTTTACCACACACGACACACCGTCTACTGAACAAATATTTAACTGCACGCAATTCATGCAAACTTCCGATTTACTCTCGCGGCACCAACGTGACCGTGTTCTCCCGGCGCGACAAAAAGATGCAAATTGTTTTCTGACAGCACACCGTGTCGGGGGGAGAAAGTGTGGAAGCTACGGAACTTGTTAACATAAGAAGTCGCCTTAAATACGAACTGGCCTTGAATTCATTCGAGTCTTTAAGGTTCACCAAGGATCGAGGGCGAAGGAAAGTCGATTTGAGCGATCGGGAATGGGCAAGGGTGGACGGTGGTCGAATACGTCACAGGGAATTGAGAATGTTTGTAATCAGCCGTAGAATTTAAACAGATACACTCCTCGAACCTAAGAGATTGAAGTAGAATGTTGCGTTCTACATTTTTAAAGTAAATGCTCGCGAGACATTCCGTATTCCTTCTTCAAACTTCTTATGAACAATATTCAGCTTAGACCTAAGAGAAACTTTTAACCCTTTGCACTCGGAAGTATTTCGTTAGAAGTACTTCACATTTTCTAGCTAGACAAAGACGATCTTTTTTGAAAAGAACTCAAAATGAAACCATAAGAAACAAAGCTTTTTCATCCGAATATTACACACCGATGCATTATACACAATTCATTATTAAATATCAAATTTTATACCTTTACTGAATCAAATCAAGTGGTGACTAAGAATCACCTTTCGAGTGCAGAGGGTTAATCAAAATTCATTTCCCAGTCGATATGAAAATCGTTAGAAAATTTGTATTGAATCACTACAAGCCCCACGAACATCCATACTCCACACGAGTCGCATAAAGTTCGACTGATCTGTTGCAGGATATTCGAAAAGATTCGATACTACTTCGGAAACTCAAGCGAGTCGATACCGATGTCGTTCGTCCTGGGATTTTATGTGAGCCTGGTCGTGAAGCGCTGGTGGGAACAATACAAATTATTACCCTGGCCGGACAACTTGGCTCTGTTCATCAGCGCTGCAATTCCTGGAAACGTAAGTATAAAAGATCGAAACGTTTCCCCGAAACGTTCGCCACGGGGTAGACCGGTCGAACGCGCATGAAATTCCCCGTAGCCCGCCGCCGCCGCCGCAGCCGCTACATGCGCAGCCTTGCTCGGATCGGTCGTGGTCGTCGCCGCGTCGCGCTCGTCTCATTACGCTAATGAATTGCCGTGACACGTTTCGGTGTCGTTAACCTAAGTAGGTGCCAGCTCGGAGTCACGCCACGCCCAGAAGCGGCGTGCAAAAAGAGAGGAAAAAAAGGAGAAGAGAAAAAGAACGCGCGAAACGATCATCCCATAATTGGCAACCGAACGAATCTTCTCGGCCGTTCTCTCGTAGCCGGGCTAACGGGTACACGCGGGAACGATATCGAACTCGGCCGACCCTTCGCCACGGCGATTTAAACTCCCCGCACACGTGTCCGAGCGACACGGTGCACGCCGCGCGAGAAATTGGCGTCCATTATCGTTACTTTCTCTGATCGCTTCGTACGAACCGATAACGAAAGTTCATTTTCTACGCGGCCCGTCACGTTTGTATCTTCGCCGAATCCTTTCATAAGTAATTTGTTCATTCCGGAATAATTAACCTTTCGACATCCTATCGATCTCGCTAATACGTAAGTATCGGTTAGCCACAGATCAATTTCACTTTCGAACTTTCAGAGTCCGCCGTTTGAAAGCGCTGCCGGTCGTGATATTTATCGTTAATGCCGCGCGATTCGAGGCTCCGTCGAACTGTCTGCCTTTCGTTAACGACTGGGTCTAATCAATTTCGCCGCCTTCGAAACCATCGGTTCCACCATCACCAACGAAAGTTCCCCTAGTCACGAATCAAATTTCGTAATCACGCTTCACGTAGCATCTGTCCGGCTCTCTAGACTTTCCAAAATACGCACGAAATTCCTAGGCGGCGCGTTCCGTCGAGCTTTATCGCGCGACCAATCAGCCGCTGGTCCCGTTAACAACTTCCGAGAAAATCAATCTTCCGCGCGCGACCCGGTCACCCGGCGGTAAATCATTCCGCGTTGTCATCCTTCGAATTACGCCGCTGTGAACGCAGGACGTTGCTATTCCGGCGAAGTAAAGCCGCTCGCGTGTTCATCGAAAATTCCGGTTCCGGTTCGAACTTCGTCTTCGTCGGGAAGCGATCCTCCGGCCGCGTGGTCAATGACACAATGTAGAAGTGAAAGTGCAACGTATAAGCGGGAAAGAAGGACGAACCCACGCGTTGTCCAAATCATTCCCGCCGCTGGGAGCGTCTGGCGTCTATCGACGACCGACAACGATCATTCGCTCCGTGCGATTCGCCTTTGTTTCTTTTTATCACCGCGCAATTAACGTTCAATATTTCAGACAGTCGACTAGCGAATCATTGTCTGCGGTGAGAAGCAAACTTTCCACTACCTTTTAGCTACCATCACCGATAGACCCAGCCGAGTTCGAAGGATTCGACTTCCTCGTGCTCCCAGAATCGTTCCCTGGCCGTTCTCCATTTTCTCTCGTGATCCAACTAGTTAGGTACCCGGGACGGGTAACAGGAATAATTACACGCGCGAGGTTCATCGTGAACCCGGCGACGACGTAACTTGCATTCGAGGCTTCCGATTTTGCTGGCCGCGCGAGAAAGTCGCCGCCGCGTGCCCCGGTGTGTCGGGGCAACAGTCGGGCGGCGGGGGCTGCAACGGAATTTTCTGCACGCGGCCAGCCAACGGGCAAGGTCTCCCTCAGCCGCGGAACGGGACCGTAAGTTCCCTGCGTACCGAGCTGCGCGCCGCTCGCTCGTGTAGTCACGTAACGAGAAGTATCGGATTTGTGAATGAGCTGCGAGACCACGACGAGTGGGCAGCACGAGCTTCTGGGCTGTGCCTTTCATTGAAATCTAATTGGAATTCTGGCCCCGAGGCGAGAAGGATGGCTCGCACTCCCACCTTCGCTCCCTCCCGCGGGGAGGATCCTTCCCGGGCTGCCAAGCCGTGCATTTTTACACGCGCGACGTTAAGTCGCGGCATTCCGAAGCCAGAAGGGACGACGCGGTCGCCTCCCGCGCTCCCGGGACCGGCAAAAAACGAAACCGACGCGCCGCCCGTTGCCGGAGAAGTCGGTGGCGGAGGTCCTTGGCCGAAAATTGCGACGGCCGGATAGCCCGACGTTGTATAGAAATGCAGATTATTCATCTGGCCCGGGGGTGAAGCAGGATTAGCCTGCGATACAATGGACGGGGCGCTCGTGGTTGATTAAACTCGGATGGTTCATAGCGTTGGACGAAGGTTTCGAAGTGTCGAGTTTCGTTTATTCGAAGCTGACAATGTATTTTACTTGAGAAGAATTATCGTGTTTATTAATTATCCATGTAGAACGTGTTGACGAAGGTTATTTAGAAGCTTGTTAGACACCGTTTGTGTAGCTGTGATTTAAGAAGTTACGATTCTCGAGGAGAGTAAAAAATAGACGTGGCTTTAGAGAATATAACAGGAAAGTATGCGTTTCACACGCCACTTTTAAGTGTCCAAGAAGATTGATGGTTCAACGTCGCTCCAGGCAAAGTATGCTAGGAATCTTCAAGGAGGTGAATCTAATCGGCCCTTAATCTCGAGTCATTAGGAGAAGTTTCCGTACAGAACGTAACCTCGTTCCTTCGTGTTTCCGAATAAACGACTCGAGACGAATCGGGATAACGCGAGAAGTGAGTTTACTAATCATAAAGATACAGTTAATCAGCGCGCGCGCCGGTTGCCGGCCTCGGCCATTCATGTTTCGCAACGGGAGATGCTAGGCTCGAAGACGGACTAATTGAAAACGGTGGATTGCGAAGGCGCGTCGACGTTCCGTGGAAAACGGTGCTCGCGCGAGCAATTAATCATTGAATAATCACGCTGGAATCGTTTCCGATGATATCACGGCCGCGGGTTTGCGCCACTGGAACTTTCTTCCCCCCGGACGGCCACGGACCGTCCCGAATCGGCACGTGGCTCGCGTAACGTTTACCGGCCACGTGTTATTAGCCGCTCGAAAATTTTAGTTTCGACAAACTTTCTTCGGCTGTTGCATGCATTATATCGTGCGGACGGGACGTGCCTCGATCCACAAAATACTTCATCTAAAGCCGTCGTGCTCCACATACGTAACGAATCGCCTTGAACCGGTCTGCAATTAGACTACCAATCATCGATATTTCCTATCGTTCGCCGATCGTTGCCCGCCGAAACCGGAAAACTCGCTCGGCGAACGGTCGCCGGCACGTTCGCGTGGAAATTTTCGAACCAGGAATCGATCGGCGACGATTCCGCGTCGAATTGTTATTCCGACGGGCGTGCAGGATCATTCACCGCGGCGGCCGGTGATTACAAAACGGCCGATCGGTTACAAAATGCCCGCGCCGATGGCCAGGAACGAAAGGAAAAATGACCGGCAGGCGCCACCGCGGGTTTTTCACTGATTAATACTGGAACATCGACGAAACCGGCGACGATTCGCGACCACGGGCCAAAAGAACAAGGGGAAAGTGTGTACAAGACATGGGAAACGTGTCCGGCATTCGTGGCCGCCTAGGAAACGAATTATGTATCCTTTTTTCCTTTTCGGACGCGCCTCCTCAATATCGAGCCTGTCCCCACTTTCATTTGTCTGATACGATTGTATCGATATTCTTCTATCTGCGTTGGGGATAGATATCGGTGACCCTGGGATGCCTGTCCGGGCGGAAGCTAACGGAAACGCTTGTTAATCGGATAACGTTCCAAAACGAAGGAACTTTCACGGACGATGAACGCTAATCTGGGGATTAAGCTTTGCTAAATAGGATTCATGGATCTTACGTTTACAAGCAGTTCTATATGATTGGAAATCATGTAATTTCTGATTTCTGTAACGATTTCAATTACAACTCGTTCCATTTATCGTGCAACGACTTTTCGGAATATAAGGGGTACAATTAGTTTAATAAGACGAGTGGAATTTTTAACGATCCCTGGAAGATTATCGAGTGAGATCATCTCACGAAATGATAACACAGAAAAGAAACCAACCATTAATCGCAGACGTAAATAAGATTCCTTTTTTAAACGATCTTCCATGGATCTACAAGCTGAATAAGCTATGAAGGATGCCAGCTAGAGAAGAAAGGCGCGGATTGAACGGTGACGCCAGCCGAATCATTAATCATTACCTAAATTCAGAGTTATTCTTAATTGTTGTGACGCTTGTAAGAACGAGGATCATCGGAATTGCTCGGACAACTTCTCTGAAGTGGATAGTACAATTAACCTTAGAAAGTCTAGCGCCTCGAGGCTATTCATTGTAAAATGTAAAAAGGAAATTGCTGCAGAAGTGGAGGATACATCAGAGAAAATGATTTGTTGTCACTTATGTCTGCGAATGTTAAATATCGGTAAAGAGCTTCAGCGTTCCCGGGCTTTACATGTTATGAAATGAATTTTTCCCAATTATAAACACCGTTCAAATGAAGTGCTGTTTATCGCGTTGGAGGCACAAAGCAATCGTATCATAGTCGTCGTCCGGTAGAAACCATTAGTATGATTTATGGAATCGTGCAGTGAATTATCTCCGCGGCCATTAACTAGGAAACTGCATCGGCGCGTTCCCCCCTGAATGCGTATGGTTAATTGCGCGCGATTGCCGGTGGCGAGCGGCGATCTCGAGTCGGTTGTCAGGCCGATAATATTGTAACGTTTTCACATTGCAGGACGAGAGAGGGAGGCTGATGAGGAGAAACATCGTGAGGTACGCGGTGCTGGCGTACGTCATCACGTTGCAGAGGATTTCGTTGCGCGTTAAAAGGCGATTTCCGACGCTTCAGCACATCGTAGACGTTGGTCAGTGAGTTACATTCACTTTATTACGTTTCTCACCATTTCTCCTTTATAATCACGCAAAAACTCCAGAGATTCGGGCACACTCTCGCTTTAATCGAGCTACCCGCGAAGCGGCGCGTGGCCATCGATGCGTCGAATCATTACATAAAAATGCAGCTTAACGAAGCAAACAGAAGATAATTTTTTTCAATTTCACAGATTTCTAAAAATAGACGGATATCTTTCACTTTTTACTGTTCGCTTTAAATTTTCCACGCGAAAATTCGACACCGTAAGCGATACTTTTCGTATTAGGAGAGTCGATCGATGATAAATTTGAAAGAAATCAACGAATTGCACTTTCGAAATGATCGAACGTCCGCGATAGATTAAGGCATTCTTTTCGATGCGAAGTGTAATTCGGATGTGAGTGTGGGACTCGCAACGTTCGCCGTTGCTACTCCGCCGATTAATGGTTACTCGAAGGACGTGTAACTAATTAACACACACGCCGGACCCCACACAATTAACCACCTCTTTTGGTAACAAGGACGATTTAACGATGACAGATGAGTGGGAATTCTTTCCAAAACGAGATGTGCGCCAAGATTTCTGGTACTCCCAGTGGAATTACAATTACCCTTTCAACAAGCGATTTGTATGTCTCCATTGTGTGACGAGCGGCGTGTTGTTCGCACGTCGGGACCGTTATTTAATCGACATTGAGACATATACTAACCACAACCTTCAAATGATCCGTAAACGTTCCGTGAACGTTTCTATCGAGATCGTTCGATTCGATTTTTGGAATGTTTTCGTAAAATATTCGTAAAAGTCGCACTGGTATTTTTATCGTCGATAAAGTTTTATATGCGTTCATTTAATTTACCTAATTTAAAAACATATCAATCATTATTATCATTTAACTGTTAAGTAATTATTCCTCGGAAAACCTGAGAAATTGAACCGTTGGTCGAGATGTTGGCGAATGCATAATGCAAAGTTCAATCACACTGCAAACACTTCCCGGGCAAACATCGAGATAACGTCTCGACTATTATGATATAGTCATGATCTTTGTAATCCGCGGTCGCGAGATGCACCGCGATAAAGAAGACGCAGGGAAAAAAATAGTAGTTTTTATGCAATTTGATTTAAACGAGGTGATCAACCGTCGTTGAAGACTGTTCGAGCCGCCGTTTAACTTGAAATTAAGTTAATGTGAAGTTTCACCATTATCCTTTAATACAATTGTCGGAAAAAGTCAAATCACCGCAACTTTTCGTTTTCAGTTGCATGTCACGTATATAAATAAATATGCAACAATGATTAACCAGTGAAGGAAAATACCGTACTATCTTGCCTATTAGCATACACCGAGGAGTAAAAGTAAACACAAATACGATGTTTTTACAAAAATATATTTTTATTTAATGGTTACACATAGAATAAAAAAAACAAAATACACAGTATTAAGTAGAATATTTCAGCTTTCCAAATAAATTTAAACAATAATGATATTGTTATTATTTTGATAAATACAAATTGTTTTGGTGTAGTCGGTTATGCACCACAATTCATTTTAAAATAAGCATTTCATATTTTTATGGATTTAATATTTTGTCCAGAAGCTATTGGCCTTGGCAGAGGCTCGAATACGTTTAGTCGTACTTGAAACTATATTTTCGCAGTATTCTGACGTAATAGGATACCATTGTTGCTGCACTCTTTGCCACAAATCATTTATTGTCGTTGGTGGATCACTGTAGTCATTCGCTAATTTCATTTTTAAATATGCCCAGACATTCTCGATTGGATTTAAGTCTGAGCTTTGAGCAGGCCTCGACATTGTTTGAAATTGTTGATCATCCAGCTAATTTTGGATGCTTTTTGCCAAATGTCCAGGGGCGTTATCGTGTTGGAAAACAACATCACATTCTTGTATAGGCATATTATCAACAACATTTATTAAATTCTGTTCTAACATGTTTTTGTAAGTGTACTTGGTTCACCGTACTTTCAATTCGATGCAATGAACCTACCCCATATGCCGCAAGGCAACCCCATATCATGACTGAACCACCGCCAAATTTAATTGTCTGTTTAACATGACGCGGCGAAAGGGTTTCACCTTTCCATTCCCAACACCAAGAACGTCCATCTAAAACTCGATTTATTTTAGACTTGTCTGAAAAAGTCACGGTCTTCCATTGCTTTTCATTCCAATTTATATATTTTTCGACAAAACTCAAGCGAGCTTTAGTATTTTTTTTTGAAAGAGCAGGTTTCTTCTTCTTCTTCTGCATTCATATAAAATTAGATTCTTTTAATGCTCTTCGAGCCGTCCATTTGCTTATTTTCTTTCCGAAATCGATTCCCAACAACTTTGCAGTCATTGACGCCGTCGTCGCGACTTCAGAAGTTATATATTTTGTCAATCGTCGCTTGTCCTGACAAGACAATATTTTTGGACGCCCCCCCCCCCCCCCCTAAAGATGTAGGAACATCGTTACAATATCGTTTCCGTATTTTATGAACTACAGTTTGACTAACTGCAAAATTCTTGGTAACTTTTCCGGTTGATAAGCCAGATTTTAATTGAGAAATAATACTATCTTTCACAGTTTTAGATAATGGGTTCATGACAGTACGTTAACGCGTGTTACTGCACGAATAACAACAGTACAACTACTAAAGTACTCCCGGTCGGGAATAACACCGGTCACTGTTTATAAAGAATATGTTCACGTTTCTCAGCTACGAACGTTCTACTGCGGTGCAAAACCGATCACACGGAAAAACTTTGTATTTATCAAAACAATAATAATACCACGATCAGTAAAATTTTCGTGGAAAGCTAAAACATTCTACTTAATGGTATGTATTTCATTTTTTTTCCATTATACATGCAAACATTAAATAAAAATTCATTTTTGTAAAAATATCTTATGTGTGTTCACTTTTGCTCCTCACTGCACATATTGATTCTTGTAAATCACAATTACAAGCAGTATATTATCGCGAATTATTCATTGTTTCGAGAATACATACCTACAGCAAACAAGCAACACCGAATGCAGATCTTTTGCTGTGAAGATAACAGAAATCGTGACAAAATGCGGAACAATTTAATGCACAGCCTTCTCCCGAAGATGTGCGCGCAGCCGGGACAATAGAGCCTTAAAAGAAACCGTTTAAAAACTTCAGTCACAACTATCTACAACGGCACTCTATAAATAATAAATAAATAACAATCAGTAACCGAATATTCAGTTAATCAATCTTAAAATACTGATTCCACAATTGAATGTAGATCATCGAGGAAGTTCCCTCGACAAATTATTCGACGAGAAGTCTAAATAAACATCGATTCTTTCGCAGAGATCCTACGCTATCCCAATTGTTTCGAAAATGTTAACACGATTCATTAGAGTGTATCCATAAGCATCAGCCCGGTTATTCTTACGGTATCCGACTGGAAGAAGCGGTTTCCCGGGACACGCAAAAGAAAGACGCGAGTCCGAAAGTTTTTGTCGCACCGGCGTCGGCGAGGATGCGGCCGCCGACTAGAAATAGCACGCATTTTTCCGCCGCGCGTTCCGCGAATCTTCCATGAACATGAGTGCGAGCCGCGCCGTTCCCCTCGGCCGGGAAATAAGTGACGAGAGCCACCGCAAGAAACGATCCATCCGTGGAACCATCTCGACGGCCACGTGAACGAGTCGGCGTGACGCGCGCGTAAGAAACACGGCCTGTGAAAGAAACCCGCGAAGACGATCCAAATCCGTTCCCGCGGCCGCTCTGGAAACGAGTCGCTGCGTCGATCCGTTGCGACGGGCCTCCATCAATAATTCATCCGGCGAGGACGCGTTTTCAGGGAAAATAAAGGAAGAAGCAACGAGTTGCGACCGTTTTTCCGACGCCGCGGGAATCGGCTTGACACGGAACGCGACGGCCGGCGACACCAGACGCGATTACGGTTTCGCTGTTCCGTCCTCCTGAAAGATCACGCCGACTTTTATGAATCCTGTGCAAAAACCGTGGCGCCCTATCATGGTCTCGAGAAAGGAGGAAGTCGAAGAACTCGGCTCCGAGATGTTCGATTCGCTGTTTGCGCAAATAGAGGCAGGATCGGTTCATCCGTTGCTCCGTTTATCTCAATGATATGTTAATTGTGTTATGACGTCGTCGGGCATGTATTTTGCCGTTCCTTCCGTCGCGACGCAGCGGGCAAATAGAATATTTTCGGAGATTCTTATCGCTCGGTAATCCGGGCAAAACATATTTTCATAGAGACGCCGGAATGCCAGGCGAATCTGGTTTACTGTCTCAGTTCCAGGACAATGGAATCTATGCAAGGTACGATCACCTTTACGACGGCCTTTCTATTTATAGCGTTCCTAGATGTTTGCAGAAGTGTTTCGTGTCGAACTTGACCACGTTCGATCGCGTCTGGTGACTGCAATGAGTATTCCGCGCGTGGCAGCACGAATGCTGTACGCGGCAGATTTTAGAACGCTTAAATTGCAAACGATTCTATTTACGTTGCACCGCGATGTAACCGTTATGGTCGTTGACTTTCGCGGAACCCTGCTAGAAGACGCGGATGCAAATCACAGCTAACACGGAATTCGGTCTCCGTCCGCGGAAAATATTTTCCTGGAACCGATGCTTGTCAGCGGCTGTCGCTGTTGTCGAAAAGCGTGAATGATAATTACTTAGACGGACGGCCGGTGATTCCGGTTAAAAGGATTCTATTTTAGAATATTATGCTATCGAAAGCGTATACAGCGTCAGCGGCCATTAAAACGTGACAGTGGATTCAATGAAACGCGATTCCGCGAATCCTCGAGAGGAGTATTCAATATTATAATTTTGAGGTATGGTCCGAGGATAAATACGCCAGCTTTTCAAATAATTCGTGACTACGGAATGCTATCATGTTAATCGTAGTCCTTTAGCCCAAATAATATCGAACACAATAGCGGAAAACCGCGTTCGAAAGCAGGGGTCGCAGTCGTGTGAAATACTTCTGTCGCCGGCCGTTCGCGAATTATTTAAAACGGCCGGGAGTTTTGCGTGGCACGCGGTCGCGCGGGAGAGATTTCCGTGGCCGTTGGAACGAGCGAGGCGTACCAATTCCGCGAGGATCGTGATCTGGAAATTACAACGCCCCGCGAAAGAATTCTCGAGAGCTGGGTCGACGGTGTAAATCGAACGGCTGGACTCGCGCCGGCAGGCAATTTTCACGTGCGTCCGGGTAATTTTCAAGCGGCCGCGTCGAGACCGCTTAGAAACGCGAAGCGCCGGCGCCAGTTCCTCATCCTTTTCCTTTTCCTTCGCGGCGAGGGTCCTCGTTTTGCTCGCGTGTACTCGCCGACCGGACCCACGGCATGTAGTTTACCATCTATTCCCGGAGCCGAAGCGAGCGGACGATCGAACGAGCTTCTTCTGACTACCTGTTCGTCGTCGTCTTCGTGGCGCTCGTCCGACGCCGGTGTCCGTGTTTTTTCTTCCCACCGCGTGCCGATCTCTCCCTTCCTCTTCATCCTCGCCGCGTATAGAAATAACCGGCGGTAATTATAGTCCATCGCCGGGTACCGATACCGTGCCATTTGATAAGATAATCACGGCGTGTCTTCGGCATCCTCGCCGCGCCTCGGCCAACTCTGTTTCACCGGGCCGATTTCATCGGCGATCTCTCATCGTTGCCATTGATTTTCACCGTTAGCACGGCGCCACCGGTTTCTTCGTCGCCCGCCGCCTCCTCCCGGTCGAAGGAGAGAATGATTCCCCGTTCTCGAACGTTCGGTTGAGCATCCTCGGTGCGCTATTAGTCGCGGACGCCGACTCACCTAGCCCGCTGTACCGTATTAATCCCGTAGAGTAACAACTCGGCACCGGCTGGATCCACGATCCACAGGCTGTATCCTTCTAATCGTTTTATCGGGATCGCGCCATTAACGACCGCGGTAACACGCAATTACAGAGAATTATAAGCACATGCGTGATGCGTTGACCCAGCCCGTTTCATTGAAAGCCGCCCCGACGCGTCCCGTCACGTCCGTTCTTGAAACCGTGACGCGCGGCCCGGCTAGGATCTAGGAGTGTTGCGGCGAGCAAACGATCTCGGCAGAGGCGGAGATCTACATACAGCTGATGGCTACCGGCTCCGCGCGTATAGGGCACAAATATAGCCGGCGTTAAATATAGCCAGACGTAATGAGAGCCATAATCTATCTCTGGCTGCAGGTGGTAATTGGCTAGACTAGCGGGTATCAGGTCCAGCGATAGACGCGACCGGAGCTTCGCGAGCGGGCACCCGTGGTGCAGCGCGAGCGAGCGATCATCATCATTATCCTCAAGATCGTCGTCGTCATCATCGTCGTTCCCATCCTCGTCGGGCCACGACGCAACGGCCAGAGCAAGAAACTCGAAAACCCGTTTCCTCTTCTTCCACTTCTTTCTTCCCCTCATTTTTCTCCTTCCTCCTCTTCCACTTGTTCTTGTTCTTGTTCTTGTTCTTCTTCTTCTGCTCCATCGTCTCCGATACGCTGTCTCCTCTCAGCGACGCGTAAGTGCACGGTCGCGGCCATCCGTCTCCCGGCACGACCGTAATACGCCGACGTACTTACCCGCGCACGCGCTACCTATATTTAGCGCGAATTATTGTCCCGACGAGAGTTTCTCTGCTATTATGTCGAACGATCGCCGGGCCCCGTTCGTTCCGATCTAGCAAGAAAATAATTACCTCCGGACAGGCTCGTCCCGCGATACCGCGTCGCCCATCGATCCGCCGCGCCGCGCCGCGCGGCTAGATTACGATCGCGGGAATTTAAGAGGTGTCGACGCGCGTGGAAAATCGACAGGCACGGTGCGCCGCCGTCCGAGGCCATCACGGTGGGAACGGAAGTGCATGGAATCGCGAGGCGATGACGCGAGAATTCATGGTTCCTGGAGGAGCATCGTTGTTGGACGGAAGGTTTCAGGACGTACGCGGAATTCGGTATTGCATCGCGAAGTTATGGTTCTAATTAGTTTCGGCGCGATATGGTTTACGTATTATGGGATTCTATAACGAAGGCGAGGAGGTAGCAAAGTCATCTTTCTCATGAAACCGGTCGACGCCAGTTATTTTTGTGCAAGTCATTAATATTCATCATCTATCGCTTCTCAGCACGAAATCCAGGAAGAAGGTGCTAATTATAACCTTGAAACCGATTGCCTGATATTAACGGAACACTTTAGCCCACCGCTTCAGCTTCCTTAACCTCCGCGCGGAACAGTTATAACACTGGCTAGCCGCTGTACGCACCACCTTGTGTTCCTGAAACGCTGGAAAACGCGTCTGGCACGGCGTGTCCTCGATCGAGGTCGGCCTTGAGGAAGGTCGGACCTTGTCTGTACGCACCAAGGAAATGAGGGTACCGAAAAAAAAAGAAGAAAAGCTGGCCTACTGGACCACGTAAGCGTTGCTCGGTTGAACGCCACGGTCCGCGCGGGAATCTAGACCCCGTATTAAAGCGCTGCATACAGGTTTCGAAACACTGGTTAATTCATCTATCAGGAATGATTCGAGCGTTACGCGTCCGCGTAACTGAATTCGTTATTCTCGTTTCTCGTTTGTTATTCACCGACCGAATTGTCGCGTGCGTCATGCGGGATCGGAATAACGTTCGAGATAATATTTTTTATGCCTCAAGTACTCGGGAATAATTTATTTGAACCGCGGTACGTCACGATGTTTGCCTCACCTCGAGGTATATCGTTGAACTTTATATTTCCGCTTCGTAGATGAAAAGTTCCGCAACGAACGCAGACAACAATGTATCCGGCTGCCGGTAAAGAAAAGAGAAAGTTAAATAAGAGGGGAAGAAGTACATAAATAAACTTGTTGAGAATAAAAAGCAATCTGGAAAAGAATCTGCGCAGGACAATGTCTTGTTTGAGGAGGACGTTAGATTCTGCTGTCGGCGCCGATTCTCATTATTGTCGTTCGCAGGCAGCGTCGTTAATTATTCCGTTAAATTTCTCTAGCCAGGCTCCGTGTTTTCAATTGATAGTGAAATCGTTAATGAGACGCATTGGTATCTCGACTATGATCGATACACGTGCGGCCGAATCGTCGTCCATGCACGGCTGAACGCGCGGGCGTGGACTGTCGATTTTCTCCTTGGCAGTCGGCCGATTGACACCCAGGGCGCATCCGTGGTCGCGTGTGCTCGCCATGACTTAAACTCGCTCCGTCTAATTACGCGGGAACATTTCCTAATCAATTCCAGTTTCACCGGCGCCAGGCGTCCCGGCCGAGCGACAGTTTGGCTGCGTGTCCGTTTGCTCGCGCCAAAACCGCGCCGCCCGATTTCCCGCCGACAAACATCAACGTTCCTTCGCTGTCAATCTGGATCGATCGATCGACGCGTTACGTGTTTACATTTCAATTGCAGTCGAACTGCAATGATTTCAAGAGAATTTCCGCGACGATCGATGCGATGGTTCGTCTACGAGGATCGATGACGGTACAAATATCTTAGGCCGATGCGTATCTCCGCGACGTCGAGTCCGCTGACTGTTTCTGCCGAAAAAAGTACAGGGGATGACGTGTCGCGTTCGCCGATCGGATCGGTAGCTGTGGATCAAGCTTAAGGACACGCGGACCGGCCGGCGGACTGGTTTTCTCCGAAGGATGCTTTTCATCGTCGGTCCAGCCCGACGAGGCTCCCCGAGAGCCGCAAGGATGAGAGAGGAAGGAGAGACGGAGAAACGCGGCTTTGATTTTTTACCTTCGCGGCGACCTTGCCAGCCGAGCAAGGATCCCCGCGTTTATTGACCCCGGCAAGCATTCCCGGCTTTAAGCCTGTTGTGCATCCCGAGCGCGGCCGCTGCCTCCTCACCCCGTCCTGTCGGTTATCTCTGCCTTCAGCTGACGCTTTCGCGAGGTAAACATCCTCCAGAAACGAGCGCGGCCTCCCCCTCCGGTTCGTCGAAGCCGTTCAATCCCCGACGCCCGTCGCAATTTCCTCCGATCCTCCTTTTGTACTATGCCGCGTAATCGTTTCTGCAAATCGAACTGTTTTACGCCACGCTCCGGCGCACCTGTTATTATCACAGCCGTTCCCGGCCGGACAATTAAAACGATAATGGAGTATCGGGCTCGCGATCGTTCCAAAAACTTTTATCGTTCCACCGGCGTTCCCGCTGGACGTCGTTAACGTCGGCCCCGCGCCGGCGTAATAGCATGCAATCCCATTGCGCCGCGACGTCGAACAGTTCGCGTTACTGACTTACATACAAGAAGGTGCAAATGACTCGCGTCAAGGACCGTTCTTGCGCGTGCTTTCGTAATTAACGCCGATTCGGCTTCGTTAGCGGATATTATACGCCGTTGAGTAACACGGCACGCCTTTCGAAAGGTGGAACGCTCAGCGGTGTCGTCGACACCGCGTCGATTCGACGGTCCCGCCGATCCTCGCGGCGCCTCTCGAGGCTCCTTCGTCCCGGTGATCGGCGGTCGGCCGTAAAAACCCGTGAAAGCGGGTACAAGCTGTTTCCCCGGCGATGTGCACTTTCGAAAATTTCGTTTCGGACGGATACCTACCGTCGCCTCGTCGCCGGCGGCGCATATTTTTCGTGCGAAAATCGCCGAGTGTGACGTGCGAAAGCGACCGAGTTTCGCTAAGCACGACCGGGCATCGGATAGTTTCCTGTAGCCGAGGAAAGCCTGGTTGCCCGGTTTCTTTCTCGACCGAGACTTTTCCGTGATCGGCGCCGATTTCCGAGGCGACCGGCGGCGGCCAACGTTCCGTCATTTTTATTGCTAATCGATCGGAACGGTACCCGATCGCGACGGTATAATTGGTTCGCTATCGATCGGTTTCGCGGAACGCGTGCGCCTTTAATATGGTTTAAACATTCTTATCGAATTCGATACACACCGAAGCTTTTGTTCTTAGCAGCATTTTCCATTGTTTACGAATCTTAAATTCAACGCGGGTACCATTTTAATGATGATATTAATTGGTTACCGTGCTTCTAACGCAGCGATCCTTTATTCGCTGCGTGAGTCATTCGATTATTGTACCCGGCTCTCAGTTACAAACTCTCGAACTCTCATTGTGCAGAAATCATGTGACCATGCGATTGCGTCAAGGTCGGCCGCACCAAATACGGAGCCGATCGCATATCGATTCGATCGACGGCAGGCGACCGTGTCGTTGACGTACAACGCGAGCTTGACGTCTGCTGACAATTTAATTTAATCCAAGGGGATCTGTTTCTTCCATGCAAACGGGTAATGCTTGTTGTGTAACTTAAATCCTGTCGACCGATTTCCTGAATAAAACGTGCGCACTTGTAATAGTTCGAAAGATGGAATAATTTTCAAACAATACTCCGTAAAGCGTGTTCAATATTATCTACGAAGAACTCGACTGAACTGACCGTTCAGTACGTACCATTTCTACTGACTGCAGAACGCGTGCGTAGCAGATAAATTCCCCTTTGTCTTAACACAATCGTGCCTGCACATTAACATGTCCGCAGTCCGATGACTCATGCGTGAGACGCGATACTATTTATTAAAAAGTTCATAACAGGTAGTCGAAGATATCGAATCCTATAAATATAATTACCCTAAGATCTATATTGAATTTCATACGACAATATTATATCATATATTGCTAAGAAAACTGCTTATTATTCCCAATAAATCATTGCATTTGATATTATATAATATCGTTTATCGCACACACGGAAGAGAGCGCTCCTTCATAGGGCGCGCGATCGACAACCGAAATTGAAATTCCATTATGACTCACGTGAAATTCATAAAAACTGTGGCGTCGAGCTGCCAGCCGAGCCACGAGTTAAAAAGCTCAATTGTCATTTGATTTAAAGAATCTGTCGAACGGGTGATTAATAATCACGGGAGATGCTCGAACAGGGCGCACGCAACAGGGCAGAGCACGTACCGCAAGCCATATTGGTTTTCAACGGCAGTTTACGCGCGTCAGTTTTTGCTATTAAGGTCATTACCTGAACCTGCTCGGTCGGGACTATGGCTACCGGAGTGGCATGTGTGCCACCATTAATAACTACACGTCGGCACATTGCATTTCTTTGATCGGGCCAGACTGTTTCTTCGAGCCGGCTACTTGTCGGGAATGACGCCACGAGTTATTTCGATAACCGTTCCGTGGAAGGCGTCCCGTTTTTTCCCCGGGACGCTGCTCTAGCTTCGTTACGGATACGTCCGACCCGGCCACGGCCGTTTCTGCTCTAACAATTGCTGGAAAAAACAGATTCCCTACGCGCGCACGGGAGAAATTACCGCGTTCCCGTTATTCGATCGGATACCGATCGAGCGCAGTTACGATGCTCGCCGCGGTCGCCCGTGCCTTTTCAGATCGTTTTTGCCACGGCGACCGTCGTTAAACTGCCCCCAGGCTAGACTCTGTCGTTCCTGTTGCATCAATAAGATACAAACGTGACGATTTTGTTCTACGAGTGACCCGACGCGATGCACAGCGTATTTTCGTCTATTATTTACGAAAAATCTCTTACGTTTGTAGATCTCGACCTGTTATACTGATAGAGCTTGTAGAGCTGAATAAGGAAGGTCTGAATAACTAAGACGCCCGAGGAATAATCGTTTTATGGAAACCAGCTTTCATTCATGGAAGACGCGCGCGAGATGTTGTCTATCCCAGCGTTGAAGTCTCCAGCGTAGATATGAAATTTTAGTATCCCAGCGAAATTCGTAATAAACTCGCTGCATCCAGGAAACGCAGAACTTTGAGAAATACGGTGTGATTACCATTTTCCTTCTATTAGTTTATTCTTATAAATTCGAAGCTCACTTACGGATCTACTAGAAACCCGGGCCGCGTTTTTCAATCGTAACGCGTTCAGTGAAAGAAGTTTCGCAAGAACGGTCGTCGTAAACAGGGATCATTATCCAATGTAGTTATTCCGAAATACACTGGTTTCTACGACGGAATTGTTTTCCGAGCGTCGGTAAAGAGCGTCGAAGATTCTGCAATGTTGCTAATTGCCGGTGCAACACTATCCCGTGTCTGAAAACGACGGACGAAAGTTACGTAATGGCCACGTAACTCGAATCCTGAGCGGAAACGAGCAACCTAGCACGCCGCGTAGCGAGTGTTCAGTTTTCTTTTGAAAAATCGTCTCGACCATATTTCGCGCCGTTATGGCTTGCAACTTGTTCCTCGTGCTGATACGAGGAGGACGAGCGGAGACTGAATAACACCGAGTTCCCGGGGCTCGCATTGTTCGTGGCGTCATGTGCATGGATCTCCACGTGTTCCATGTTTACGAGCGAGTCACGTGAGCGACCGCGAGCAATTACATAAGTATCGACTCGACGACTAATAAATAATGGGCCTTTCTTCCTACGGCAACCCTACGCGCGAGACGGCCGTGCGAAATTCACTAAATCAGCGATCAACGTTCGTTCCGACGTTCCTCCAAACCGGAACGCTCGCCGCCGGCTCGAACAGTGTCAAGGACGGGACCGTAAATTATGTCACCGAATTAGAAAAGCGATCGAAAGCGCGCGCCGCGGCCGATCGCCGGTGACACACGCGCGACTCGATGAAAAAAAAAAACAAGAAGTTCGTGCAACAGGCCGCATTTGCATTCACGTAACGAGCGAATAACTGCGTAGCAAGCGGATGCACGCGCGAAAGTCGCTGTCGGCTGCTGATCGGTTGATAACGCCGCGACGCCCGCGCGCGCGTGTTCCCCTGTTAACGAGTCGCTCGTATGAATTTCAGTAAACGGAACGGACTGACTCAGGATACGTTTGAAAGAGCTATGTGTCGGTTCTAGCGATGGTAGAATATCTTCTTTCGGTGCGTTTATAACGTAATTGTTGAAACTGCGGAAGGTGAAAGATCGTCGTTGCTTTCAAGCGTCGCGAAGTAATACGTCATGAAAGGAGTACGATATCAATGTAAATGTTATTCGTTGTATTGCAATTTCTAAATGTAGCTGTACGCGCCGCTTTAATGTGAACGATTTTACTATAAAATAAAAGTATTTAGAGCGGACCCCCGTGTAACGCGGTTTCCTATAACGTGGCGAAATGACTGCGATGAGTATTCATACAGCACGAAGATAAATTTAAGATTTTCTTACAATCTTTTGTTTTTGAGAAAACAGAGGAGCTGGCAGTTTAGAAAAAGTGAAGATTTGTAAAAAAACAATAAGGTATATACACATCTAAGGATAATAAGAGGAAAACATTTTAATTCAAATTTTTATTAAAAGAAACATGTGCACTTCACACATTTAAAGGTGAAAGAGGAAATAAAAATATTCGACTTCTTAATGTTTATTCACTATCGGAAGTATCAAGAAGTAAGTTCAAACGGAGCCATCTTGTTCATACTGATCGTAAAGATTCATCGTTTGAATAATCCATGGTTTCGTCATTGGAAACTTCGACATCTTGAAATTCTATACCGTCGGTGTTTTCATTGATAATTCGGGAGTTATTGTGTTCGGTGACATCCTCGTTGGTTCTGAGATATTACAAGAGAAAATAACGTATGTGAATCCGTATCGGTTGTTCCAGGTCTGATGATGGAATCCGAGAAGAAAATTTTCGAGATGATGAACAAGAAAGCGGCGATGTCCAAGTATTGGATGCCGCTCGTCTGGGCGACGAACATTATCAACAGGGCCAGGAGGGAGGCCCTGATCACGAGCGATCAAGTAGTGCAGACCCTCCTTGTCGAGCTCAGCGACATCCGGAAGAGGCTTGGCGCGCTGATCGGTTACGACACCGTTTGCGTTCCTCTCGTTTACACTCAGGTGAGTATCCTAATTTTCAGCAAAGCGTATCGGTCGCATCGGTATCCGTGACTTCTATCGTCGGTCGAATGTTTGCCAATGGAAATATCGTTTGAACGACACGTCCCGCTCGAGGCCAGGAACAAACAGCGTCTCCGTTAATGAGTCGTGTAAACGGACCGACGGAATGAATGGATCAAGTACTCGTTATTTTTCTAACGCATCCCTCGATCGTGAAGAGATCTTTCTTCTTGATTTTCCTTCAAGCGTCTTTTTCAACCTTTGATCGTTTCAATCAACCGAGCAAGTTCCACTAGAACTGTCTGTCGAAGAGGAAAATTGCAATCGAAGAAACGATTAAGTATCTAGCTATTTCAGTAGCAATTAAATGTCCAATCGAAGGCAATAAAAAAGACGTAAAACATTTGCTGAAACAATAGAAGCTTCGCGGTATACCCTGCCATTCGAGTAGTTTAGTCCTCAACATTAGTTCCCAGACCTCGAATATTTCCTCGAACGAGGAATTCTCAATTTGAACGTCTAATATGGTGAAACCAATTCAGCTTCACGCCCAGTACCAAAGCAGCACGCCCGAAAGCCGCGTTCCTACCTGTGCCCGGGATAAATCTGTTTCTGCGGCAAGAAGTTAACGAGCAGCGCGCGGCGGTTACGATCATTAGAAAGTACGTCACACCGTTGCAACATGGATGCCGCGGACAAAAGGCCCGATGCGTGGTTTTAACACGGCCGCAGAAATCCTTTTATCCGGGATCCCGCGGCGCTGGAACGGCCGAAGATCGATCGTAAATCCGCGATCCGGCCCGCGGGGTCGCGAGCGTTATCCAGTTCGAAGGACTCGATTCATTGCGGCGCAGCAGTAAAACGGATCCGTTCTCGGAAAGATGTTTCTCATTCGCAATTAGCCGCCGCGTGTATGCATTGTGCAACGCTAATTGCTCATCAGCTAGCGTCCCTAATTGCCGGGTGCAGACGCCATCGTTTTCGCGGAGTTTGAGGTGTTCTCAGCAAACATGGCGCTGCCCCGGCTGGCTTCTTTGTCGAGCGGCCTTTCCGACGACCTTTGTTTGCCGAGTCCGCCTGCGTATCCTGCTTTTAATTGCCAAAAACGTTCCTTCGCTCGACGGAGATCCAATAAACTCGTCTTCGGAATCCAACTGGTTTTCGCGCACCGGTTAACGATAAATTAAACAACCAATCGATCGCGGCTCGGCTCGCGGGGGAACGTTCATTCATCGATCGGTTACGTAATCGATTACGAACGATCACGGGATACGAAATTCACACATGAATAAAAACAATCTGGCAGCATTTTCCCCGTCGGTGAAACATCGATCATTCCGTTACTGGTATATTTAGATCGGCCGCAGACAACCGGGCGGATCGTTTCGTTAGTCACCGTGCCTCTTTTGTATTCTCATTGTTCGGGTTCTTCTCATAAATTAAGACGGTAATTGAATTCCAACAACGATCTCGCATTTGCCTATCAATCGAGCGAGGAATACTTCGAATTCCTTTGGAAATTGACTCCGAAGATGAAGAGAACGGTAAATAATTAACTCTCTTAACAGAATTCCGATTTCTTTTTTAGTAGCGTTCAGTAATACACAATAACTCATCTCTGGGACTCGAATACAGGTTTTACTTGTAGTATTAAAACGTTTCATTAGACTCGCCAACGAAATAATTGAATTTCTTCGTAATCGAGGGAGTAGACGAGATTTGCAAGAAAACTGCTCTAAGCAGCGTGCAATTATTCACTTCGTGAGATTTTCGCAACGCGACTACGCGGAGACGACTTTCTTTGTGTTCCACTATGTAAATGGTAACAGGCATTATACCTGCTGCAGCGCAAAATTGCAAGGCTAATGCATATTGTTGCTCGCGAGCTGCGTTCACCGAACGCTTCGACTTGTCCGACATCACCTGGCGTTCGATTATCATGAACGTTCGCGTAGCGAGTCCCATCTCGACGGCACTTAATAAATTTCAACAGAGAGATGGCAATTGAAGCCAACGCGACAATGCGCTTTAATTACCGGCGAAACCGCTGCGCCGGATTCTCTCCGTCCCAACCAGGAAAGACCTTTTATCCAGTTGCACCAGAGTGAACTTTCAGCGACAGTTCTTCTGGCGACATTCCGGAGATTGTTTAGATCAAACCGTTTCCAAAGGAAAATATTAGATCGACTGGCGAAGCAAAAACTGTCTGATGAATGGCCTCAGGAGTTGCACGGGTAGTATCGTAGAATGTGAATGTGCAAAGGAGTGGTTAATATATCGATTATCGCGAGGAAAAGCACTTTGTAGTTTTCCACAACTGTTACTAGACTTTACCTATAACTTGTCTAATTGTTTCTACAAAGTTCAAACTCATCATTTCTTACGAAGAAAGTCGGAGAACGTATAACAAAGAGTGAAATTCGATCGTTTCGGCAGTTCTTTGCATGCGTTGGAAATATCTTCAGAATAATATCAATATCCTGATTAAAATAATCATCGAGATAATTAAACCTCTTTCACTTTGAAAACTACCGGACACAGATCTTTTTGGAGAAAAATAATTCGAAGGACACCATGTTCACAGGCTTTAATTTCTTCCCCACGAATTTGTCGAGGTAAATGATCACGTTACAAGGGCAGACAGTGCGTGGCCAGGATCAGTAGGGCTGTTCATCATTGACTTTTTCTCCCTGAAAGTGACGTTCGTGAATCCCGGGCTGTCCACAACAGTGGTCAACGATTGTGTTCAGCATAAACTGTCGATCGCTTTTTCTGTTGTTTGCAATAAAGTTTTGCATAAAGTATCATTTCCTGGTGGCCTTCGACGAGAAAGGTAGTGCTCTCGTCGACCTTGATATTATTTCATTCAAACCTGTTCCAACTTACGCGCGGCTTGAAAAGAGGACGAGCCTGTTAAAAATACGCTCGTGGAGCCGGTGACTCCGTTTGAAATTCCACACCCCTCGAAAGGGTTCATCTCTTGCCTTCAAAGTAGCTTGTTCGTCGTCACGCAAACGTTTCTCCTTTCTCGACGTCGCTCGAAGAAAATTTCATACTAAATCTGATTACCGATCTCCCGATCGAAGGGGGATTAGTATTAATTTAAATATCATCTTCCAAGAAAGTGTCAGACTACGTGCGGACTACAACAATGTCCGAGTATGCGAAAATACGGGAGAGGCTGCGGTGCATTCTGCAGCGATGCCATCGGTTTCTTATCGTCGATCGCTTTTGATGACACTTCCTTCATACAACGGTTCCGAGAATCGAGTCAAATGACGCAATCGTGGAATATGTGCGGCGATAAATTTCCGTTAGTTAATTCAATCGCTTGTATCGTCCCGTCCCCCATGGAGGCGATCGTTCGATCGGCGAACACGCGACGATTGTTTCCGTTTTATCGCGCCTGGCGGAATTAACATCGGGCGGAATTAAGACACCGGGGAATTACGATTCGCGGCGGCTCCCCGGGGAACAATCGGCTCGCGTTTTACTGCCGCGATAATTCGTTTGCTCGTATCTGGCCACGTTTCAAGCGTCGTTTATTTATGTTTTCCAGGTAGTCACGCTATCACTGTACGCGTATTTCTTTTCCGCGTTGCTCGGCCGACAATTTATCGAGCGCACCGACGTCGGAGGCGGAAAATATGAGGAACCGGACATGTATTTTCCATTTTTCACGGCGCTACAGGTGAGAAAGACTTTGCGCGGCTCGTAAAGACCGCCAACCTGTTATTGCGTATCAATCAACCGGGAATCTCTGTTTCCTTTCAGTTCTGCTTCTACGTGGGCTGGCTGAAAGTCGCCGAGGTGCTGATCAATCCGTTCGGCGAAGACGACGACGACATTGAGCTGAATTGGCTCATCGATCGGCACATTAAGGTAAAACGATTGTTTGCGCAGCGTCAATGTCCCTCGAATAATGGGGACCTTCTTTAATGGATTATAGGACTCGCCGCTCATTAAGTCGACTCGTCAACTAAATTATTTTTCAAGATTCTATATCCGGGAGGAAGTAATTCCTCCTTGGTCAAATTCATTTATTCATCGCTTGAATAGTCAAACAATCCCGAGGGGATTTTAATTGTTTAAATCGTAAACAATTTCCGTTCCTGTTTGCATTCATTCCAGTTCGGATTTACGACTGGTACGAATTTATTGGTCATTTGGAATCGTTATTAATAGCTCGTACTCATTCATGCGGTGATTGGAACACGCGGGATAAATCGTTCGAGTTTTCACAGCGGAATAAATCGTTGCCAATTGCATACTTTGAACTAGTGTTACAATATGATCGATTGATGTAACAGAATGTTCATTTCAATTTTATCGCGATTCCGATATTAACGCGATGGGGAATGCTGAATCGTTATCATTATTATTTCAACGTCGTTCACAGGCGGGGTACATGATCGTCGACGAAATGCACGAGGAGCATCCAGAGTTGCTGAAAGATCAATACTGGGACGAAGTCGTGCCGAAGGATCTACCGTACACGGTGGCCAGTGAACAATATCGACGCGAAGAGCCGAAAGGATCCGCGGAACACTATAAGGTCAAAGACAGTGACGCTCTTTATGCAAACGTTATGCTGGGTACACAGATCCACAATCACGTTCAGCATCGCAAGACTCATCAGGATGACATGTATGCCGATTACGTAAGTGCGCGTCACGAACTGAACTTGAATTCGTCGATATCCAGATGGCAGCGTTTTGCGCGTCCATTGAAAACCACAGAGACCCATTGTTGCTTTTTCCTCGAACTAACTCGATGTATGTTTGTTCACTCTCGCAGTGGAACTTTTTTCAATTGAAATTTAAACATTCGTTCGCTGTAAAAGTTGAACTTCTAACTTAAAAGTATATTGTGAGTGTCGCAATGGCAGCAGTAGTTAAAAAATAGTAGATAGTTACAAAATTTACAAAATTCTAATGTGCAAATGATAATATAATAACTTCTTCCATGTTCCACAGGAGAGCGTTGACACTCCGTTAGTGGAGCGAAGGAAAAATTGGCTGCAAAGGCAAATAACAAGAATGGGCTCGGTACGAAGTTCCTCCACTACGTACAGCAGTGGAGGCGGTTTCTTCTCCAGGAACCGTCACAACAGCGTCTACAGTAGTCCCGAAACCGGAGGATTGCCGCAGACGAACAACCCTAATCTAAAAATGTCGCTTTACGATCGGCTAGTCGGTCGGAAAAGCATTCGGAGCCAACGAATGGGTCGGCAAGGCAAGTATTTCTACCTAAAAGTCAGGATCGTCGGTAAAGACTTCGAAAACTGTATCTTCAATCATCTTCGCGCAGAGAATTGAGATACGAGCTCGAAGCAACTAGAATTCTGTAATTCATAATACAAACGTGTGAACCATAATTACGTTAATACGCCCCGGTGTGTTCCATAACGACGTTAATTTCCAAGGCATTTAAACGATGATTATGCAACTTTACATAATACCGTGCAGGCCTCTCCGGCATCTTCCACTTGCATAAATTAACGCCGGCAATTGAGAGTTTAACTCGATAGGCAGCCACTTTTTACAAAATTGCTTCCTATCCGTAGAAACTATTTCCCTTCGATCTCCGAGCGATAAAGTCCAATTAAAAAGCCAGAGTACATCAAATAGCGATCCTAACTCAGCACGCGTCAGACATCCTTCCATCACGACCATCGCGTTCCGACGCGAGAAAAACTTTCAATGAAAGTCCCCCGAACGCTTTCCCCCTGTCGATGCAGCCACGCGCGCGCATTACGTAATCGGTGACCTTGCGTAACCCAAACAATTTCCGCGATTGAGATTCTCGAAAAGAACCTTTCCTAAGACCTTGTGCTTCATTCCTCCCTCCGTTCCCTCCGCTCCTCGCTGGGGACATCTAAGAACAGCAGAAAAACCGGGAAAAGTACCGGACAATTAAGTATCATCGCGACGCCTCGTTCACCCTGTCCTCTGTTCTCCCGGCGAGAACCGTGGATTCATTTCCTCGTTCCATCTAGCGGTAAAAGTAACGGCCGCGTGGCAAAAATTCCCGATCATCGTCTGCCTCGACCGGCGAATATCATTGTTCCCGGCGCCGGGAATAACTTAATCGCCGGCGTAATCGAGCCGCGCGGCCTCGATCCGTCCGATCGGAATCCGGCAGTGGCGCGGACACCGGCCGATAGCATAATAACCTAATCCGATTCGTTCGTGTCCGCAGGTACGATGACGAAGATGAACCCGGTGCCCATCTCCCTGAAGAACCGACCGCGCATACCGACACCGGACGTGACGAAAGAGGTGGTGGACCGCGAGCAGAGATTAGCCCTGTCGGCGACGAACGCGGCAAACATCGGCGCCGGCGTCGTCGGTGTGATACCGGCGAACGGCCATTACCCGGCGGACCTGCCGGTAGTCCAGGTGGTGCTCTCGCCGATCCAGGAAACAGAAGGCACGCCTGCGACCGGGAAAACTGGGGCAGCGGCTTTGGCGCAGGCCGTTTTGTCACCTACGCTGACCAGCGCTGGGCTGGTAACCCCTATGACGTTGACGCCAGTCACGGTGAGCCAGTTGACGCAGTTGGGTCTGGTGACGACCACCTCGGCGCCGATGATCAGAACCAACACCCAGCCTAACGGGATACAGGCTACGCTGACCGAGGTGAACAGCAGCGAAGAGGAAGGCTCCGGCAGCGGTAGCAGCAGGAGCGGTAGCATCACTGGACACGAAGATAGGTCCACACCTCTAATAAGCCAAGAAAGGAGCACACCGCTGATCGGCGAAACGGCCAGCCCTATGGGCAGCAACGGCAGCTCGCCTACGTTCGACAGCTACAACGATCGATCCCCTATTCTCATGAATCCCGAGAAACTGAGTTACGTGGTAACCACGGTGCCAACTGGGCATACTGTTAAGGCGGGGTCGGATCCACGTGGCAGGCGATCGGCTTCGCTGCCTGGCCCACCTGTCGTGCAGTCTAGGGAGGATAGGAGTATGTCACTGCCGCACTCGCCGGGCCTTCAGCCTAGGGAGGGTCGCGCAGCTTCTGTGTCGAACGGGCACGACCCGCCTAACATCGATAGGCTCATGGTGATCTGCAAACAGGACACTCGTCCAAGGACCAACAGCATTGGCCACGACCTCTGTAGACCCAATCATCGAATCCAGGATACTTCTAGGAAGATCAGCAGCGTCTCTTGCACCAATGCGTCCCTCTCTGGCGGGCTCGGGACTAGTCCCACTACAGCCACCTCCGCGATGACTGCCGCGACGCCTGTCGCGAACAGTAAGAGAGGGGAGGTCTATGTCTGACATGGGAAATTTAGAGACAATGTAGATTCTTTTCTGTCGCGTTCGACCCGACCGTCGAGTGCGAGCTACGCGCTTGCCTGAGATCTGAGACTCCGTCCATTATTGTGATGACTCGGTGCGCTCGCGCGCGGGGGGCGTTTCCCGTGTCGTGCCCACGTGAAAGGGTAATGGGTGTTTTGCTTTCGATTGCGTAGAGGATTCGACGTTGAGGCTCGACATTCGAGTTGTAAAGTACGGTAACTTATGCGCACGAAAGACTCCCGCGAGTTGCAAAGCGGACTGACGGTGACCGAGGATATGGTAAAGATGTTTAGATAGAAATGTCACGAGCGTTGAAGGAGATAGAACATGAAAGTGTCGTTTAATGGGAGAACTGGATGATATTATGCGTTAATCGCTCCGTAGCGTGTGTTTACGTGGCAATGGGAGGTTCTAACATTCCACGAAGGGAATCTCGAGCAACAACTACTTTATCGTATGTGCAATAATGCGAGACGATCCATATGACGACACGTTTTTGAAGAAGACACTGTATCATCGACGGAATGGGAAGCGCTAAGATACCGCCGGTTAGTTAAAATAGACTTATCTCCGATGATCCGCGCGGGAGTGAACGTTGAATAGTTTTACAAGCAATCGGAAAATAGAGAAGTCAAGTCGTTTTGTTTTTTTTTTCCTGTAAATAGACGACGTTCCGTCGTAGACAGAGCGTGACTCGTCGTTCTCGCAGTTTTTGCAGTCCGGTGGAAGATTATGTTAGCCTGCGTGAACCGTATTTATTCGATGCGATTGTTTCGTGCGAGGGGAATGACGAGTGCATAGGTGCATGTGCATGAGTTCGCAACGTTTGCCATATTTGCCATACTCGGAGGCGCTTCGCGTGAAACGGGGGAGGACGGTGTCGTCGATTCGGCGTGCGGTCCTTGCAATGTTGTCCAACAAATGTTAGCGGATGTTAAGTAGTACTTCTCGATACGACGCGAGCGTGTGCTAGCAACGATGTCCGAACGAAATCCACTTAGAGAAAATTATTTAGAGAAATTCGAGGACCACCAGTACACATAGTGTCACGAAACTAGAGGATTTAGCTTTGTCGGTGTATTCTATGAATACATCGAGCAAAATGTGTGAACGGTAGTCTGAAGACGATTTGTGAAACAGCTGTAGTTAAGATATTGAACACAAGGGCAGTGACAGATTTATTAAACTAGGTTCTCGTGAAATCAACGTTACTGTTAATGTCTTCCTGGTGAATATTTTTGTTACAACTGATTCAGAAACATAACTTGGATCACTTGGATCGCATGAGCTGTGCATCGTGCGTGCACGACTTTTTCTACTGATAAAGTATGATAGCGAAGCTATCTTCTTTCACTTTCGAACACGATATAGATACTATCTGGAACTCCTTGTTACGTTCCCTGATTTTTACCGTAAGGAGCACTTGCTTTTTTACTTCACGATATATTTATACGCGCGTTCCGCGAATGCGCGACAGCTCAAGAACTTTTCTACTAACTCGATTTCGCCAGACTATTATAAATAACGGTGATGTACATGAAAGGTCAATACGTAGAGCGAACGAACGTGTGTGTACATAGTAGAACGATTAAGTTAAGATTATTTGGTGTATGAGATTACGATGATGCTCAATGCCAACGCGCGACCAGTGATGCGAGATGGTTTTTCACTGCGTCGCAGACACTGGTACTTCATTGTGGATGCAATCGTTGTTTGTCAATGATCGATTGACGTCACGTTAGTTCGAAATACGTAGGCAGTAGGTATATCGCTACGAAAAGTGCAAAATATGTAAATACGGTACGTTTTATTTGACTTTCTATTTTATATCGTATCACGATGTTGTAACTGCAGCGAACAGATCGAATTATCTTTGTAAGAAAGCGTTAATTTAACACGGGAGAAAGTTGTTGGAGCTGTTATTGAATGAAAATAACCGCTACAGATTTTAGCGTTGTTCATAACGACGAACCACGGGAGATTTCGTGGAATCACGTGCGATCGATCGATCGGGATCTCCCTCGATGAGACGGTACCGTTAGGCACGCGTCTCGAGAGTGTAATATTTTGTTGACAGTTCCGTTGAACCAGATTGCAATTTATACGACGAATAAATAATTATTTATAGTCTTTTCACGGTTCTGAAGGACACTTATTCACATGGCCGTGCGCTGGGCACGTTTCGTGGACTTCGAACAAATGTGGGAGAGCATTCTGTAGATATTTAACTCGCAGTATTTGTATATAGATTAATATCCCGCTCTCGGTAATAGTATTTACAACATGAAACTCTGTTTATAATGTATCGGTAAGCAATTGTTTCGGTGCACATACTGCGCGTCCGTGTGACGCGAAAAAAAATCACTCCCAAGAATAGTACTATGTTATTCTTAATATCTGTAATCTACCTTGAAATAAACGTTCTAAAATCGACGGGAATGCCTTCTTATTCGACGGAAAGAAATTCTGAAATGCGAGAACGCACCGAGCGTACAAACAATCCCTTGCCAAGACCGCATACCCAATAGATCGAATCCAGAGGCTATTGACATTCCGCGGAGCACGATTCCCAATGAATTGTTTTTCTCCAATTACATGTATCCCGTGCTCATCAGAAACCGCGTACGATCTAGATAAAAGCGAGATACACTATGAAACTTTTACTGGACGATCGTTTGTCGCGATCGATGTGTTGTTTGGAATGTTTTGCGCAGAGACATGCCTCAACCACAGCAAATAGGTAGCCTAGATTAAGGTGACTGGTGGAATTGCATGCGCCACTTGAAAGACCACGCCCAGGTTGATGGTCTCCGTGAAAGATATTCGTCGCCTGGCAATTTCTCGAATCGCCTCCGGCAGGAAAATGTTATTCCGCGGAGAGCTATCGTTGGAAATGGCTTCACGCGTGCAACGTTTAAGCTCGTCCTCCATTCTCCGGCGAATGGGAGTGGTCCATTCTCCGTTATCCATGCGAAACTTTAGAATATGTATGAGACTGTAAATATTTACTAGATGCGCTTGTCAAAACGGCCGTCCGTTATCCGTCCACCGAGTCAACTCGGATCAAACGCTAACGCAATATCAATTAAAGCAACGAGACCGTTCTGGCCTGGTTTCCCGCGCCATTAAATATAATCATATTCAATTGCTAATATCCTCTACCCTTTGAAACGCAGCCTTTCGCAATAACAATCCCCGTCAAGCGTCATCTCTATCGTTCCCTGCAAGAATCCTCCTCTTGTCCAACCCAAAGAGGATGATCGTTCAGGTGCCGGCAAAGATTCCTCCGCGATCGCAACGATAACCTGTCTCCTCTTCGACAGAATGAATCATCGGCTCGCGAAATCAACCGCTCGACTCTTTCGAATATAATTCTCGCGAAATATCTCCTCCTGGGAACAAGTAACCGCCACGCCCGTTTATCTCAACAAATTACACACTTTCGGAACCGGCAGAATCGCCGGTCCGCGGCGCCGGCACCTCCGCCTCCTGAACCCAGCGCGAGCGCGCGCGCGCGCACGCGGCACATATAATAAATCATTATGCGTCTCACGGATTATCAGATTGGCCGCGGCCGCTTACGTGATGGGTGGCGCATGGCTCGTTATCAGCAACGGCATGTGTTTGCACTCAGCTACGGCGGGGAGCAGTTTTCTTTGGCGCAGTCATCGCCACCCTTCGCGCCGTTTTCGTATTATTCACCACTGCCAGTCGTCTCCTCTTGCCCCTTTCCTCGCGCAGCTATTCCGCTCCTATCCTAGGAGCGGGTTCGGGCTACCGAGACGTCCAATCAAGCGAACGTCAGCCCGCGTTTTCTCGCGGCAGCACGGTGACGTCCGCGCAGATTTCTCGGCGGCGACGCGCGCTAAGTCGCCGGGATCCGGTTTGGCCGCGTCGCGTTACCGCCGCATTCCACGATATTGTGAACGTTAATGAAGATCGACGGTCCTGATTGCGATAACGAGAACGTCGATAACGTCCGCCGCGCCTCAGCCGTTGGATTTCCCTTCGACACCCGGACGACAAACGTCGCGATTCCCCGGTGAAATGTCTTTCAGCCTCCGCGGCCGGTTAAGTGGACGTAAAGCGGGCAGTAAAAATCTACGCAATAAAGTCTGATTAAAAGGAACGCGGATCCGAGATAACGGAAACAAATTGGGGAGATACGGGGGTACATTTATCGCGGTACGTCCCGAGATAAACGGACGCTTTATGAAACACTTTACAGCGCGCCGTTGCATATGTCATTATTACCGGGGATACACTTTGTTGCTGTAACTCTCACTCGCGCAACTCCGTTTTTTACGGGACCCGGTTAAAGAGATTCTGGCGTAATTAATGCCGCTCTAATCTGTTTAAATTATTCATGCCGCGGATCCCGCGTCCGTGCGCGGGTTTCGTTTTTTCTTCCCGTGGATCCTTCGGTAGGTAACGGACAGAGTGATAAAAATTTTTCTTACGCGGTGATTTAATGCCTTAAGTAATCAGCAATTGAAGATTAAAACGCGATATTATAATAGAGTAGAACCCGGTTCCGGTGATTTCAATAAGCGGTAGAATTTACCGACGAGTCCAAACTGCAATTTATTACCGTTCCCCACTCGCGACTATCGGACTATATTTTATCCCAACTTCGAACAAGGTTCGGTATTTCAAGCGAGATTACACTTTCCGTCGTTCTCCGTTCATTTATTATTCTCATTACCTTTCTACAGCTCTAACGAGGATTTTTACCATTGACTCGCGGAAGGTGGTTGAACTATTGAGCACCGAGGTGCTGCTATTAATTTTACGATTTTCCAACTGTCCCGGCTACGAGAGCCACTAGAACTCTCAAATGTCAAACACGCGGGGACTAGCCGTGCCCGAAAAATGTTGCCTACACTTTCAGCGGCGGCCATCAGCATTACAGGGTCTAAGGAATATGACTGCCCGCTAAATAAGGGTGACACGGTGATCACCGGGCCGCGAGGGAAAAATCAAACGCGCCCGTACAAGATCGCAATCGCGCGAGTGTCCAAGTTCGAAACGGTGGTCTGGCATGGCTGCGGCGTGTCGCCACGTCCCCGGCTGCGTGGGTCGGCGATTGCAGCCGTTGGTCTCGCGACTTAACGATTTCCAGCGACGAGGTATGGACTCGAAGAAGGGCGAACACGGCCTCGCGAGGATTTCACGGATGTCGCGACACGAACTGGGACACGTTTGTGTGCTTTCTACGGTGGAAACTGGAAGGCGGGCCGAGGCGGGTTTAACAACCCAGGAACTGTCTTTTAAATATTGCAAACTTTTCAAGATACGATACGTACCGGCAGAAATCTCCAGACGATACGGAATAATCTCGTATCCGCGACGTTTCTACACGCTCGACTGGAATCCCGGCGGGATTAGGCAGCATGACTAAGTATTGCATAATTCCGTTGACAAAGTAACGATGATCCCGGGACTTAGGAAAGAACTGTGTAATCTGGAATTAAACGCATCGGTAAACGCGAGTATCGTGTCGCCGAACCGATGATTTTTCCTTCGGGAACCCCGGCGAATACTGGGAATGCCGTGGGAGTCCTGAACGATTACATTAACCGGCACCGTATAGCAAAGACGTAAGGCACGAAATTTATGTTATTACAGGATATTAATTTATGATACTTCACTAATGACGGAATTATCCGGGTTGAATGACCTTTTAATGACCAATTATAATGGCGCACAAACGCCATGAATTACCGTTGGCCCGGGCTGTTTAATAAATTAATTATAATATATTAATATCATTCAAGGCGCATAATCCAGCGCGCGTTCGGGGAACGCGCCGCCGCGCCATTTCGCTTTTTCGCGCGGACGGTAAGGCATTAACGGCTAATATTTCTCTCGATCATCGGGAACGTAGCTCTCCGACCACCCGCAACAGCTTGTCACTTCCTGATCGATTCTCCGGCCAATTACGAGGTGATACGGCGGGTTTAAGCCGACGCGGCCCGTAACCGTCTCCTCCTACCCCGGAACCAATCGTAATTTCATCGCGGGTCCCGCTACGCAGTTGCATAACGTCGACTTTGTATGCAGATAACCGTGGGCATAGATTCCGGCCATTTGTCCGTAAACCGGCAGAAGAACCGCGCGCAATCGGGATACGATCTCGGCCGGATCGTTTAAGAGGATGGCCAGCAAAATCAAAGGGTCCATTCCTAGGAGAAACGATTCCCCCCCGACCACGACGACGATGGAATCGGCTTCATGGTCGGCTTTTTCAGACGTAATGTCAGTGGTTAGAGGGGCCTGGCAGTGCTCCTCTGCGGTCTCGCGGCCGGCGCGGGCGACGGTGGGCGTGGGAATCGTAGAAACGACGAGGGCACGCTCCTCTCTCGTTGTTCCACCTTCGATTCCCTACGTTTGGCCCGCGGATTCCGCCGGAATCCGTCGTGAACCCGACCGGCCGGCCGGGCAACCGTGATCCAGAAGATGGCTGGCTTGATTGCTCGTTGCACGATCGACGCCCACGTCGTGCGATCGGCCCCCTCCCCGCGCACGGGCCCGGCTCGATCGTTCGCGAAACTGATCATCTGCTTTTCCGCGCTCCGAGGGGCCGAGCCTTTACGGTACCTCGGCGCGGCGTCTCGTTATTGCGTGTGCACGTGAAACTGGAGACGCGTGCACGAGCACCGCCAGCCATAAAAGCGTATCTCGGAAATGCAGGAACCGTCGACCAGTGGGATTCTCTTAGAGGGCCCCGCGCGTTGATCGTTTCTCATGCTCAACTTCATTTGCCCACCCCTCCTCGTCAACCTCCTCCTCCTCCGCCTCCTCCACCTCCTCGGCGTTCCTATAGTTTAATCCGAGGGATCGGTTAGCCTACGATTGACGCCTACAACGTCCAGTTTCAACTTGGAGATTACTTGTTGCCGTTCCCTTTCCACTGATCGTTCGACTTCTCCCGATAAATCCGAGGTTTAAGGCTTCTCCGCGCGGCGTTCGAAATCGACCTATCTGCACTACGTTCTTTTAATTAAGGCTTCATCCAATTGGAACCTGAACAAAGTATGTTTTCGTGTATGGTGTGTGGATGCAATAGAAATTGTGTAGGAGCTTGGTATTTTTGAAAGTGTTTTTAATGGTCTGATTATTGGATATTCATCAGGGATATACTTGATGAAGCATACTGTAATCAGAGTTTCGAGATTCTCTCACTACCGAAGCTGCGTTTAGTCTTTCCAGTGAAAGTTTAGCTTCAGCGACAATGTTAGTATCGCAAGTGCCCTTTGAGAAGAAAGTTAATTGTTCGGAGAAGGTTCGTTGAATATTTCGTGCTATTTTAGGACCGTCGAGTCACTGGCAGCAATCCTGCGTCTGGCAGGTGGGCAACCGGAATAAATTCGTTTCGCAAGCACGAACAATAAACGCGTTTGGGCGTTTAACGCGCATTATGGTGGCCCATAAAATATCCCTGTGTCCAGACTGAGTCGTCTCTTGTACTTCATCTCTCTGATTCTTCCAGTCGGGAGACATATATCTCGACTGCGTCATGAACGTAGTCTGCCGGCGAGAAGATGTTTCCTTGAAAAATTATTACCATAATTATGACGGAGATGAAATTGTAGAAATCTCGTTTTATACCCATTCCGCCTTGAGAGTACCACGAAACGATATTTCGTGTTCTAAAGTAGATAAAGTAACCCTCACAAATCGGCTAGAAAATAAATCGTCGTTAAACGCAACTTGTATTCGCTATCTTAAACACTGTACCATTATTATTTTGTATAAACGTTAAAATCTTCCATTAAGAAACCAATTCTTCGAGAACACTTTTAATGTCTCGTTAACTTGAAATTAACCAAACCTTCTCTCATCCTTGCCACCTTTTCATTCTTACCCTCTACCCTAGAGACACGATAGAAGTAAGTCAAAGGCAATTGACGAAGCATTCTTTTACCAACACTAGCGAAGAAACAAACGCTCGCCGGTATTGCCGCCACCGGGTGGAGCGAGCCACGCGAAAAAGAATATCTCGCTAGATACTCGATACGTGGCTGCGCTTCGTAAATCTTCGGCCGTTCTCAGACCGAGCGAAGAAACTGTTGGGCACCGGCAATAAATGGACTGAACGAACGTACCGATCTTTTACAGATGTATACCTACTATAAAGCTCGGGGAGAGAGTACCTACGGCCCTACGTGTCCTGCGTGCGAGGTCGTATAATCGCGCTAGTCGCGACGTGTTCGCTTGATTCACGACACCCCGGAAGCGAAGTGACTGCGATACGAAATGCCATGACACCGGACAGTCGGCATCTCGGTGCCTCCTATAAGACCCCATAAATCACCGACTACAAAGCGACTGTTCGAGCATTAAAGGCTTCCTTCGCGGCTTTTCCGCCGCGGCGCTGTGCACCGGGATTGTCCCGCGATTCCGGAATCTCCACGGTGCCACGGGTAACCTCTTCCTCCGGCGAAAGCGTTGAAAGTGTAAGAGAGTTAACATAAACTCCGTAGTTAAGCTCGTTTCGATTCGAAAGCCGACTCTCCTACACCGCTGCCCGTTTCGACACAATGGCGGAACGGTCGGCCATATTTGGCCGCGGCGGCGACCATTTTAAGATCCCTCGGCTCCCGGGGATCAGCGGGCTGAATCGCGGCTTGAACTGTGTCAAATGACTTGTCACGGAAAAATGACGGTACCGTTCGCAACCCGTAATCTTCACGCAATTCCCCAGAGAGTCTGCGGATAGAAAACTGTGTAATGTGATAATTTGAAATTGTTAGCCGGCGAACTAGGCAAGATTGGCAGCGGTTTACACCTCCCGGCGGTTTTCACACCTGTATCATCCTCCTGTATCTGTTCACCGTTCACGGCGCCGACGCTCTTATGCAAAAGTTGTAATCATAACGCTCGCGCTCCGCGTATAATCGCTTTTCCCAGGGATCAAGCTGGCACCGGTTAACCTGGGCTACATTGTTCCACGTTCGCGATACCATTTCTCGATTTAGCGGTCGGCGGGGGATCTGTATTACGGAACGGGTAATAGTTCCAATTTATGGTTCCCTTTGAGGGCCAGGTATTCATCGCCGGTGAATCGTCCGATTGTGAGCGGAGCGGATTGCGCGCGGCGAGTTGCACACCGGAAATCGTTTCGCGGACGCGAAACAACGGCCCGGGTCGACCGATATCGGCCGACGAGCCGGCTATCTGGCAACGAACTGCGCGCCTTATCGCCTCCGTTCGAGGAACTACAATAATCATACACTTTGCGCATACTAGCATCCTCGCGTTTCCGTCTGGAGGGCTGCGTAAGATCGCCGGATCGCTTGTGCAGTCGCCGAGAGGCCGAGAGACCGGGGCGCATGACGAACGGCAATGGAATTTCGATCGGTGCGCACCACACAATTTAGAAATTTTCGAATTTCAATGAACATTCTGCGCGATGGAAGTTTATTAAAAAGATAGCTTGTTAAACCCGATATCTTCTCGGACGTTCTTTATCGAGAACAATGGGCAGAGCAATGCCGGTAGACTCCTGGATACGTAAAACCGTGACGGACTCTTTAGTCTTTTATCCTCGGATTCGCGTGTTAGCGTCGAATAACTGAAAAATCCTGAAGTCCCATCCTATTGTCGTGACTGGAGGATAATCGTACACGTTTGCGGACGCACATCGGGCCCGCCTACTGTCAGCGAATCGTCTGACACGTCGAGGATGCCGAAGCGATTAGCGGGACAGAGAAAGAAGCGCGAAATTTGCAGGTGTTCCATTGTTCGAATAGTACATTTCTTTCGAGTATCGCACACGGTGCCCGTACCTTCCATTACCATGAAAGCGCATTCCTGCAATTAATTCCCCCTGAAATCCACGCCTCATGAATCATTTCATTTTAAGATACAAAATGAACGCTGCGGAGGAAATACGAGGATCCACTGTATCCATTGTCCAAAATGCTCGTGCAGGTTACAAAGGTGCGCGCAATGTGCTAGACGCCATCCGCAGTGACAAGCGCAAAGAGGACGAGGAAAAAAAGTAGTAAAGAAAAAATGGGAAGAGGGAAGAGAAAGGGATCCAGGAACGTATGTCGCGCGCACCAGAACCTCCCCTGTCCCCGTGGCAACATCTGTCAACCGGGTATATATACCTGACAGGCCGATAAACTGGCTGACGGAGCCACGGACCCGCCTTGCATTATGCAACCGAGGCGCGCCGGGCTTTTCTTTTCAAGGTGTTCAGGAGAGGCGGCCCGGCCAGCCGGGCAGGCAGGAAGGCGATCAAGAGAGAAGGAGACGGCGAGCCAGCCATGGCCGGGCCCTTTAGTACCTTTTACCACCTGCGGCTACGAAAGGGCCACACCGCGAATATTATTATCCGGGTGCAGACACCGTGACCGAAGCGAGATCGCCGATCTCCACATCATCTTCTCACCTTCTCCCACCGCAGCTGGAATTAATTGTCCTAGCGCGATGCACCCATTAAAGCCCTTCTGCATGTTCGAGCGCGCCGCTGCGAGCGCGAGGAGTTGCTTGAAAAGGTCTTCAAGTGGCTCTCGCGCGATCCATCTCGGCCGCTTTCATAAAAGAAAATTCCAATTACGATTAAAAGACTGGTGAAATAGAAGCTCCTCCCGCGTTTCTGTCGTCCGCTTTGTGCGAACTGATTGGCTCAACCGAGGAACATCCTTGCGCTCTATATCGTGACTTTTTTGTAAGTTATTTTTGATTTTTTCAATTGGATATAGTAATTGACGATGTTGTTTACAGGTTTATGGAACAAACGATTCTATAACGTAAGAATATCCGCGGGTTCTTCATAGACGTTGTAAAGTTAAAATTGTCACGTTTCGAGAGGATAGGTTGAAAGGTACACGAGGATCTCTTGTATATATCGAATGTTATTTCATATCGGTGTGTTAGTGGCTCCTAATGCATTCAATGGAAATACGATAGTTTTTAATAAAGTAATACGTAGAAAACAATATTAGTTTCAAAGTCACGTTTGCTGTAATGAACATACGTTTTTCATTTTATTGGTTAATAAACTATCGACGATGCGTCGAGACCGGCATTCGTTACCGTGTTTGCAGAATCAGCCACGGGTTTATCTTGGTCTCTGCGCTTGAATCTCTATCATTTCTCTGTTAAGTTCATCCCACAAGAACTAATAGGATTAAGATACTGCGATCGCGATGCTCGTACCATATTCCTTAATACGTTCGCTTGTTCTTGGGCGTCTACGAAACCCCCGCGAAATCGCCTGCAAATTATACCTTGGAAGAAGATTATAGAAGTATCTTGCTTTGAATGCTGAGAAGTTTACGCTGAAATAAAAGTCGAGGCAGTGATCTCGAACTTATGGTCGCTGGCCGGCGCTCTTGATTGGATTATGGTTTCAAGGAAAGAGTCTATTATCGTTACCGGGCCGGGCTTATTTCAAACAAAGTCGGATTTTTATTTGCACACGGTCGTTTGTACTATCTGGGCGCGTCCACAATTACATATTAAAAGAAACGCCGATTTTTCACGGTGCCTTACGTTTCGTTTTACGCAATCACGAAAATAAATTGGTGTATCCAATTAGGAATATAATTGATACCGAAAAATATCGATGGAAAAACGATAATAAGATCGTATTAATGCTTTAAGAATACATAACCGTTTTGCCCGTCCTTTTTGCCGTCGTAAATGTCTCGTCGATATCTGCAGTGTTGGATTTTTACAATTGAAATTAAATTGTTCAAGGTATATCGCGTTGCTCCCTTTACATACGGGAATTTACAATGAGCACACCAGTAGTCCCTGTCCTATTTTCACAGCTCTCTTCCTTCCCGCTCTTATCATGCAGCCTTACGAATTCGCTTTCACGAAACTACATGAGCACGAAGAGCGCATAAGCATTCAGGAATGAGAAGACTTAAGCATCTATAGGGTGTCTTGATAAGAAAACTTATAATCTTAGAGGTTACTTCCATTTTACAAATACATCCTCGCGAAGCACCTTTAATAAAAAGAACACCTTCACCTTCCAAATAAAAATCTTTAAAATTCAAAACAAACAGCTTTAATAAATACTTTCATACATAATTCAGACCCTAAGTCCTCAATTAATAAGAAAGATAATTGCTACAGAAAACTCAATTCGAACTAATTGAATCAACGTTACAATTTCTCCTATACTTTCATTTCACCGATAGCAGAAGCTATAAAAAATGCTCATGTATCGTCATTTATTCGAGTATCGTCATTTTTTCGACATACCTATGGCGAAGAAAATTTTTCTAAGAAACTTCAATGTGCAACGTGTGATCGAAACGGTGAGTGTTAAGTGCACACACGACCTTGAAGCGATTCGACGCGAACACTCGGCCCACCGTATATATTACTCTCCCGCCCTTCCGCCCCCGCCGTTTCAGCTCGGAGCAACGTTGGGGGTGGTTGCATCGGCAACGTTGCACTCTGCTGGCGTCGCATTACGTTTATTAACCTAACCTTACCAGCACGGCACATACACGAATGGACCGTGCACACGCGAGGGCGAACCTGCATGGAGCCTTTTGCGATTACACGTACCTATACCCTGCGTCGTAAACGACAGCTTTCGCGCACGCGGATAAAGCGAAGACCTGTTGCGCCGGGAACCCTTCGTTCGGCTTTTTAATGGACGCCATTTAGCGTCTGACGAATCCTCTTGAAAAATTTTTTTCGAAGTCCCACATTATATGCAAACTGCCGAAGTTTATGCTTTTATAGCGTCGTCTAGCCGACGAAACTCACTAAAATAAAGATTTTAATGAAGTTTAAGGATTACGCATATCTTATTGCTAAACCGCGGACCTTTATGCAAGTATAAATTTTTATGGACTAATTACCGGAACTGGGATTAAACAAACATTCGGTCGCACTATTAAAGATACTATCGGGCCCGGAATAAAATATAAACTTTCCCGGATTGTTTATAACTCTGAGGACCGGGCAATCACGCGCGCTGTAAATTCGCGAAATCTGCAGTCTATTAATTACAAGTTCAATAAAATTCTTAGTGCGAAACATGATATTCCGCGAGGGTTTTTTCCCTTGCGAATTTAATTCGCATGAATAACAATTTTACCAGTATAAGTTTTAAGCAGCTGAAACGTGCGTTTCATTTAATATACACTAATATTTGTGTCTCGTTATGTTATAGTTGTTTGCTTAACATCCCCATTATTTATTAAAATAGGTAGTGTCTTTTAGGACACCGTGTATAAACCACGTACTTTATAGCTCGCTCGTGGATTTTCATGTAGCAGCAGAACGTAATTTTCGTGAAAAATAAATTTTAAATATTAGAATAAAACTGAGGAATCTGCTGATCATCAATGAGACACTAATAAAAGAATATTAAATTTCTTTTCTTTAATATTTAAATAACTGCCGGGAGGTAAATCTGAATTATTCTACATTCAAATTACCGTCGAATATTCCTAACCTCTAAGCGGCAATATTTCAAGCTACGTTGCAAACTGAAATTTGTTCGGTCGCAAATTTCCCAGATAAATCCCGAAAAATACAATTGTTAACAGGATCCCTCCGTCGTGGTCGCAGACAGCTCGGCAGAGTCCGGTAGCCCCGATGACTTCAACGCCCGGGCAGACGAGTTCCTCAGGAATTCGCCATCTCGGACGTGTTTCGAGCGAAAGAGCCCGGCGCGTTCGGTCCGCGAATCGCGCCGGGCATAAAGAACGAAAGAAATAGTCCAATCGGCGAGGCAGCTGCGAGAAAATGAGCGGCCGATTGCACACGTCCGAGTGTCCTTAACGACGGAATATCTCCGCGGTTAGTTACGTGCCACGATTCGATCCACGATGATTCACGCCAGCCGGCAGAACGATCCGTGACAGCCGAGTCGTGATTAGATTTGCCCGGGAATAATTTCGAAGCGTACGAGCGGGTAAACGAACGTAAAACAGATCACGAATATTATTGCCGCGGTGGCCAGTGAAGCGAGGCCGGGCTGTTGCCACGGGTTAACGTACGATCTCGTCAGGGAACGATCCGCTCCCCCTTTTTCCTTTAGCCCGTTTCCAGCTGCACCCGGCGACGATTCTATTACGATATCGCTACCGGCGCGTACGAAACAATTACGTACCTGAGGCCCCGGTGGTTAGAGGCACGAATAAACGAGGGATTGATTAGACGTTTAATTAGCATAATGTCGGTGGTTGTGCGTGCCGTCGTATCATCCATCACGTCGAGTGGATCGTGCGCCACGAAGAATAAACAAAGTCGCATCGGGGCGAAGGAGAAAGACGGACGAAACTAAATGCATATAAACACGACAGCGAGAGAGAGAGAGAGGGGTGAGAGAGAGAAAGAGCGAGAGAAAGAGAGAGAGAAAGAGAGAGATAGAAGGACAGATAGAGAGAGGAGGTCGATAACAAGCAGAGAACTGCCCGAAGACATCGACCGGACTGTTATTCCATCGATGACACGTCTTTGTTAACGTCGCTTTCGAAACGAAGCCCCGTCAAATGTCACTTCCCCGTCATCCTCGAGAGATCGTGCCACGCGGCTCGCCGGCGTCACGTCCACTGACAGTTAAATTCCCCTCGTAATTATTGTTCATAGACGATGATGAGTCCTCTCCGCGTTGCAGCGGCCGCTCGATCCGCCGGTTACGACACGTGAAATTAATTTCATTGAAAGCGCCGATGACGGCCTAGCTCCGCTTAACGCCCGCGCCGGTTTCCACCGTAGTCGGCTGGCTCGTGATTCCCTTAAACCACTCGGGGGGAGTCACAAACTAACCTCGCCCCGGTGAATTAATACGGGAGGGAGATGAAATATTATTTGAACGATTACGAACGGGGGTCCCATTCAGTGTGTCGAGGATCTCTCGAGGACGTCATGCAAGCCGGTCCTTAGCACCAGGACTTAATGACTGCGCGGGGCCGTAGCTCGTGCTCGCGTGCACGTGCCCTTCCGACACCTTGCCACGGGAACCGAAATGCTCGAACACGCCTGTAATATCTCTTTTACCGCGGCGTTCGAGTATCGGGACCCGTGAACCCACCCGCGGACTACCTTCGAACACGTTTCCGTCTGCATATCGGGAATGCCTTTTAGAATATCGGCAGGCGATTCCACGATCCCGGCTCCGGCTCACGTACTTACTTACAGGGGGGCCTTGTTCCAACACACCGCGGCGGATAGGAGCCATTCGAATCGTTCGGTCACGTTTGCTCCGATTCTCAAGATTATTCGGATGCAAGATAAATCACCGCGCCGAACGAGGAAGTCCCGTGTACGGATTCTGTTCGTCGGCGAGTCGGAAAAAAAAGCTTTACGGTTATCTGACCGTCCCCCGGTAACTGTAACGTGTCAAATTATGTGTTAGGGAGATGCCGGCGACCCGTGCCCGGCCGATGATTGATGAAAAGTTTCCGTACCGTGCAGCCTGCATACGGTTTGATGCACTACGTGCGCAAGAATCATGTCGATTTGCAATAGAACGGAAATAGTGAATAGTATATTAGCGAACTCCGGTAGCGATTCCAGTGTCCCTTGAATATCGTTCTCTTTTGTACAAGAATGTTTGTCAGAGGATGCATTATTCTCAGCTGTCCCGGATAATGTGAAAGCCTTTACAAACTTTTCTTTAACCGAGCGCATAGAAAATAGAATGGAAAGAAAGAAGTTCCACGAGCAATATCTCAGAATGAAAAATTTCTATGCCGCGGATGGCATTCGAGAATTTCGTCACCTGCCAACTAAATGAAATATAACCTTGCCCGGTGCAATGATCTATCGTTACACGAAAACGAGCCTCCTTCGACTTTCTAAAATTACTGGCTAGCCATACTTCGGATCGTGGCGATAAATCTCGCGACGCGACACGGAGGTGGAGGAACGAGAGGGCGGCGAACGTAATTAAAAATAAAGCAGCAAGGGATACATTGAGTCGTCTGCTGTAAGCTGTCTCCTCTCTTTACGAATGACGTCCACGCGGGGAAGAAGCTCGTTCGTGGAGGTGGACAACATTCTCGTCCCACGTCCGTGGCGGACGGTACATCGCGTGGTCTGCGAAACTCGACGAACGGAAAATCGATCGGCGATCGATCTCGATAAGGATCGGACGAGGACTCGGATAGGAAGTCGGCCGCCCACTTATTGCTCGATCGATACACCCGGTGAAAGTGGACCCGCGTCATTGTCATGGAACTAATTAAGATCTCGTCGTAATGACTTTCACGTGGATTAGCATACGGCGAGACGATTCGTCGCGGCCGCCGTTAGTTATTTTTCACGATGGCCGCGTATGATGCCTAAGGCGGTCTCCGCGGGAGACAATATTAATTCGAACGGGGGAAAAGTAATTATCCACTAAACCAAGAATTTAATTATCCGGATGCCCGGTGATTCCATTAATCATTAAATTATTCAAGCTTTCGATACCTCTTCGTTCAATGTAAACAACATGAATGTCAGTCCCTGAAAACTGGTACTGCTTAAGTCCAAAAACATCGTTCCGTGGAACGAGGAATGAAATTTAATTACAATCCCGTTTGAATATTGGATACACGGTGTTGATAAATGTGAGAAGATCAAGGGAAGGAATTCACGAGGAGAGGATCAGTCGATACGAGGATTACTATTAAAATCGCGTGTAATCGTAGCAGTTATGGCGACACGGCACCCCGCGGCGCTCGTAACACGTGGAAACCGCGGCTGGAGGCATTCTAAACCCCGTCACAATGGGGGAACACAGTCTCTATCGTTCCTGATATCGGCTCCCCGATTAATAGTGGCCTTTTTATTTCGCGTGCGCCGGCGTGGTGCGTGCGCGGTGTCCTGGTGGATGCAAATAGAGTAACTGAACGGGTTTGCAAATATGATCGGGCGGTCGGTAGAGGAGGCCTGGCCGCTTAGTGTGTCACAAGAACGCTTAATTCAACGTCACTGGCTCTATTATCGTTAATTTATTGCTCGGCATGCTGGACCGGTAACCGGACACAACTTTTCCAGCCGGAGTACAACGCGTCGAACAAATTACTGGGTTCATAGAAAATTACGTTACACCCACGCCGTTGATTTTAATGGTTACAAATTGCCCGGCCGCGCGGTGTCGTCCGGCGGAGTCCTCCTAACCCAGATGCGGATACCGCACGCGTATCCCAGCCGGACAGAACCGGACGTCGGGAAAAAGTTTCCGTGGATGCTGCTGGCCGGTGTGCGCCAGACCGTGGCGGAAACACGGTAGCTACTTCGTTGTCCTCTTCGCTCGGCTTCCGACTGTTCTACCATGGACGAGAACACTTTCGCATTCTGCTCCCACGGACCATAATCAAGCTCATAACTAAGAGATCTTATAGATAGTCGTGGCTTCGGCGCGATCCTGCGCAGTGAAAGTGTCTTTATCCGACGCTTCGTTGATCGAATTGGACTACTAATCATTTTCGCAGATTTCATTTGTTTGAATCGCAAATTCAACGGATATTAATTTTTGGTCGACACGTTGCCCGTCTCGTTGATTTTAATTTATGTATGGTAGGTCTTAAATGATAATACGTGTGATATTTTGAATTTGAAAATTGGCGAACGCTCTTGATAAGAGACATAACCGAACTCCGACTTATTGAAATGGAATTATTGATATCGACCTCGATGCACTCGATAGGTATCGATTATGGACTTGAATTCAGCCAATTGACGGAGTTTGTTGTGAGTGCAAGCACAGTTATGCGTGTAAATCACAACAACGTCACGGGCTTTTGAGCTCAGACGCCAACACGAGATAAAACGCTCCGGGTAATGGCGGGACAACGAGAGATAAGATTCGCGTGGAACTAAGTGGTCTATTCCGTGCCTTTGTTTCGACCGTGTATCGCCGCGTCGACCATTGCATTTCATATGAAATATACGATGAGAAGGCAAAGAGCAATACGATCGTGAAAGTATATGCCAACTCACGATCCCCTTGTTTTAAAATGTTCGGATATTGTTTTATTATTGCGACAGATGAAAACGATTTGTAAGCGGTTGAATTGAAATGCATCAGCATCGACAACCAGCCGGTACATGAACGAGCTTGGTATCTTAATCGAACTGGGGGTTTATGAACTGTTTGCCGATTTTATTGGGTCATCCAAAAAGTTCCGTTCCGACGTGCAGAATTGTGACAGAGGTCAATTCGTATCTCGTGTCACGATCGAGCGACGTTTTCTTTTACTTCCTGTATGATTATTCGCTTTGGAAAGGAACTTTAAGAATTCACTGTGTCGTGTTTGAAAACAGAAAACATAGACGTGTACATATTAGAGTGAGGATCGAAGAAAGAATTGCATTTAATAAATGGTGTGACTGTTTTTGACGAGGTCAATTAACGGAGATGTAAGCCTGGTAATTCCGATGCGAAGTAGAGGTACAGACGTACAGTTCCAACCCAGAGTCTTCAACGAGTGGGAAGAGTACAAGTATTACTATCTGACCGGTGACTTCAACGAGTGGTAAGAACATGCACCATCGTCGCTACGGTGACTTCAATGCGTGGTAAGTATACTACCTCCACTCCCGTGATTTCAACGCACGATAAGAGTGCTATCATCAGGTTCAATTTGTCAATAACGCGGACAGGCTATTAAGTTGCTGAAAAATATAAATTGTGAATATGAGTTTCTTATAGCGCTCTGAACTCTTAACTCCCTTCAGCGGATACAGTTACACACACAACGTCACTTAACTTCTTGTAACGATAAAATTCCTTCTCCCCTCAACCGAACGGTGACTCGAAACGATTAAATTTCTCCACTCCAATTGTAGAACAACGTAACCCTTCAAAGAAAGAAAACGAAAGATACAGATTGCGTTCTGAATCACTGTGTTTGCTCGATGTTACTGCTTTCGTAACAATAGAAGAAGTTTCATAACAGACCGAGCACAATAAACTCAGTTCGAAACGATTATCGAACACAACCCCATCGATGACAAAGAACAGTTTCATATACCGAATCGATCTTCTCAATTTCACCGGTACGCACGCATCGATCGCGTCAAGGAGTACCAACAACTCAAAATAATGGTTCTTTGTTAATCGAGCGCAAGTGGCAGCGCCCGCGGGCAAGGAACCGTCCCTGGATGATAGCCGCTAGTCCCGCTGACGGATACGCGGACAGGGTCCATTCTATTTTAATCGAACGGTTAACGAACCACCGTCCCGGTGCCATTGTCAGCGGTGCCTCTTGAATAGATCGATGCTCGCTCTCCTCCGACTCCGTATAATTACACCGGGCTCGGATTCAATGGGGGCTAGAGCCGCGGCGCGCGGCTCCTACACGCGAAGGCAGGAACGATTCACTCGCCGGAGCCAGACAAAAGCGTCGGCTCGACCCTTTTTAACCCGCGCGTACCCGTGAAAGCGTTCCGACCGCCGTCTTTTCCACGGCGCGCGATCTCGTCGACTCGCTGCCGACGAAAGTAAAGAAAACAAGCGCGACGGGCCACAATACCGGACGTCGACGGCGAATCACGCGATAATTATGATCTTCGCGGTGCAGCGCGGCGCACGCGGAGTAAATTCGCGCACCGGCCGCCGCGCCGCCATCGCCCGCTCCCTTTGATCGCCGGAGGTATGAACGCGCTAATGTCGCCGTCGCGTTCCAGCCGCGCTATTAACCATGCGCTCGCGAGGGGACGTCAGTGTCATCGGCGATGGGTTAACACGGGATTTCATGCCGCAAATCATTGCTAGTGGGGACCTTGCCGGGCTTTTTGCCCGCGCCTCTCGTCTAGAATCCGCTCGTCCTTGGACATAGGCTACGAGGGTGCCGAGCTTACTCTGGAACTAGGAGAACGCGTTGCGGCGGTATCTTCATCGTTTAGTATTACCTTTTTCTTGGATATTTGAAATTTCTGAAACTAACACGACTCTCCACTCGTTCAATTCTCGGTCTATTCAATGCGCAGCATATTACATAAACTTTCGAAAGCATCGCGGTCACCAGAAATCGGAAATAGGATTTTTCCAGGGTATTCAACGAGGATCGGCGAAGGGTGCTGAAAATAACGTCGGATAACGATGTTTTCTTTCAATTTATCCGCGTCGATAGGCACGAGCTCGCGGCGGGCACTGTAATTGCCAGTGCCCCGTTCCCGCGGCCCCGTGTGCCCGCAGATACCCGTGCACGCGCAGACAGCGGTGGCTCGGCACGCCGCGGCTGCGGATCGCGAAATTCGTGGGCCCATTATCCTCTTTCACGGGCGCTATGCATTAAGTGCCGCGCGCACAATCGCGGCTACGACCTTGCTCGTGACCGTGACCCTATCCTCGTACGGGAGAAGAGAGAACCATCCGCGCGCACCGCGGTTCGCCACACTCGACGGCCATGAGATCGACTTCCAACGTGCTCGCAGTCTCGGGGGCTGTCGGCCGTTATTCACCTGTTTTCACCGTCGAACGCGGGCCGCTCTCCCCATCGGGTTGCTTCTTGCTCCTCGCTTTTCCCGCGCCGGCCGTGCTATTGAGCCGCCGCTGCGCCGTGCCGGTGCAGCCACCGCGTCGGTCGAACCCCCGGCTTCTTCGCCGGTCGCCTGAAAAATCCGTATCCGCCTTCGAAACGCGGCCTCTCGCCGGCTGGCTCGATTACGCGATGTTGATACATTTGTAATCTGTCGGTAATCGTTGGACCCCTTTTTTGCCGTGTTTACACTCGACCGCGCGCAACTTTCTTTCCGCAGTTGCGCCGCGTTGTTACCTTGAAGGTCGGGCATGCAACATCGCCGCACCCCGCCTTTATTGCAAGTATTTCAGGTACAAGCAGCGTTTATCCTTTATTCCGTCTTATTGGTTTATTTAGCCGCGGTCGGATTCTTTTTCCGCGGCGTCGTAAAGATACGTTGTTATTGGCACTGCGGTCGGGCGCGCGTCCGGGAAAAGGGTTTTTGATAACATTTGCACGGCTGTATTGCACAAGTGAATATAATAATGAGAAATCGCCGGCACCGGCGCACTACCATGTTACCGGGTAATTTAGTCGGGCCGCTATTCCCGGGACTATCCATATCTTGGAATTTATTATTGATTTTATTTGGCTCGCGTGTGTCTTCCGTGTACTTGTGGACGTACAGTTAGCCAGGCTGTTTAGAATGAATGAACACCACTGTTTTTATGATCGTATCCTGTTCTCAACCGCGAAGATGCAAATGCACTGTGCAACTGTTCTTTGCGCTCGAGCTGTGTAAATATCGTTCACGCGAGAAATACCACTCCCTTGTTAACAATGCTCACGAACGGAAAGTTAATTATTGTAATAAGAAACCTGAATGCCCCTGTTTATTATAATCTTCTTCCTAGTTTCGAAACCGAAAGCGTTCCGATGAATTTTACGATGCTCGTTCGAGCGCGTGTTCCAGTCGAACTGTTGCTCGTTCGCTCGAATAAAATAGCCAGCATCGCTGCCCCGCACCTGGGAAAGCAGGTTTCCTACATACCCGAAATTATTGCGATCGCATCGAGAGCCGCGGCCGCCGTAGATTTTCGCAGGTGCATCGCCGGCGCATCGTCACGGAAAGAAAACGCGAGCGAACAGAGTGGAATGAACTGTAGCAGCTTATCCGCTCGACGAATTATTGTTTCCGCTTTCTCAGTTGATATTATCGTGACGCAACTCCGGTTATAATGCAGCAGTGCCTCCTCCGTTTCTTCGTTCCTTAACCGTAGTATCAAGTAATGTCTGCTTATAGCGGCGGAATAATAATGGCACGTTGCATCCACGTTGCCACACTAGCCGCCACCAGATATCCATAAATTCACGTGACCGAGCCAAAAATGGCGCAGATCGCTTACCCTGACTGTTCTCACGATCAATTTCGTGTTCCACGCCCGCAGCGGTGTCACAATTTTCTGGTCAACGTCTCTTTCGAGGAACCCGAAGTCACTTAAGATTGAAGAGTCTACCGAAAGAAATACTTGGCTCCCTTCACAAATTCCAGGTCACCTTCTAACGAAAAAGGAAACCATCATTTTCAAATTGACTCTAGAACCTTGAAGCTAGAATAACAAGAATAAAAGAACTTAGATCAAGTAAACCAAACCTTTGTATCTGTATATTGAAATAAACCAGCGCAGATCGCAAGTGCTCTCTGAATTAAGGAGCCCCGAGGGTTCAGAACATCGTGTTCAAAATCGCGCGACCGCCAACGAATTCCTCGCAGTACAGAATATCTATCCCGAGGCCGCAAACGAGGATCTATCGTCGCTGGCGAAAATGGTGGTCAAAACATGGCGGCGGACGAGGAAAAATGCGGGCCGAGCGGAGGGCAATTAAGTTCGAGCCTTATTGGCCAGCATCGCCGGCGATCCCAGCTCGTTACTGTCGTTCCTGTTATTGTCGGGGCAGAGCGTGGCCGCGCGGCGCGCACACGTACACAGAAGAGCAGCCGCACACGGTGCCCGGCGGAGGAGAACTCTCGGCGAACGGAACGGGCAGAAGGATCGGGGAGCGCGCGCAAGAAAGCCAACCGCGCGCCGAAGGAACTCGAACTCGGTCGCGCAGGGTTAGGAGAGAAAAGGGAATACACAGCGGACAGTTGGTGTTCGCGCACCGCACTCGGCGCTACGTGCTTTTATTGCGGGGATGTTGCTCGATCACTCCGATTGACGCATGTAGTTTTATTCCCTGTAATAAACGTTAAGATCCTTTCGCCGTCTAATAGAGACGGAACGGCGTCGGCCCCGTCTCGGGAACGAAACCCGCCGCGAGACGTTAATTGACAAGTGCGACGGAAAAACGCAAAGTGACTTTATTGAGAAGGCGAATAAGTATATTGAGAATGGGCCCGTGATTGATTAACGTCGTCGGTCGTTCGCTGTGTCGCCGTAATATGTGTCTCTGTAATGGGAAAAGCTGTTACACCACTTAATTTGCATACGGGGGAACCGATCGGAAGAAGGGACGGAATCCAACAATGTCAAACCGCAACCGCTACTCTTGTAATACCTGCTGGACCGATGCCTGCTTCTAGAATTCTCTCCCCGCTCGAAGAACTGATCGAAGATCGACTTTGCTTTTCATTTTGATAAATTATTCTTTAACGTTTACTGCCGATAATCAAATTATCTTCGATAAGCAGACGCGAACGAGGGATTACAGAAATAGCCTTATAAACGAATATCTTTTACGATAAACGAGCATCCGTTTCTCCGCTAGGCAGACGAGAAAATTCGCTAGCCGTAGGAGGGACTAATAACGGCAAGTGCGCCGACGTCACGGAAAACGTAAGAAGGTTTTAATGGCGTAAAGCCGATCAGAGACGGAGGGGGATCTTAACGACGCAAAATTCATCAGAGCGCCGGTGCCAATTTCTCGGCCGATCGCATCTCCTTTCACTGACGCTTCACCGGGAGATGCCCCTTAACGATCTAGGGGCACCGGCGAGGGTGTTCACGGGCCCGTCGTTATCGAGATAAACAAGAAGGAGGAGGAAGAAGGGGAGCCGGAGCGAGGCGAGCCGCCGCGGCGTGGAAGAAGGCTCACCGGCCAGAAGAGGAAGAGGGTAGCGTCTCCTCACAGGTGTCGCTTCGGAGCGCTACCACTCGAGGCCACATTTGCTGCTGGTACCGTGAACGCGAACGGTGAACCGATGCACCGACACGACACCGGTATTCCGCTTCGGCCGTGCGTTCAACGTCGCTCCGTGTCCTCGTCGCCGGTACGATAATCCGTCTAAACGGGTCTCACGGGTGCGCGCGCGCGCGTGCGAATCGATTATCCGCCGGGAAAACTGTATTTTCCGCAGGAACGGGCGCAGAGTAACAACCTGCCGTGAAAAGGTCGCGAGGAAAATCCTAGTGGAACGCGCGTGCCGGAGGACCGTGGGATCGTGATCGAGGGATCGCGAGAGAGCCGCGGTACGAAAATCAGAGAGGCGTTCGGCATCGTGATGGCGTCCGTTCGTGACTGTCCGCGCGAAAACTTCCGGGTCGGCCTACGAAATACGAGATCGCGAGTTACGGCGAGCAATGAGCCTGGTTATCTCGGTGGATCGTGTTTCGCCGCGTATTCGTCGAAGTTCCAGTAACAAGTTCGCCTGAACGCGCTCGGGCAAGGACTCGTTGTTCGCCGTCGAAAACGGACCGTGGACCGGAGTTCGTAAGGTGTTCCTCGGGAACGTTGGAGTAAAATAAGAAGAAGAAGACGAAGAAGAAGAAGAAGAAGAGGAGGAGAAAGAAGAAGAAGAAGAAGAAGAAGAAGAAGAAGAAGAAGAAGAAGGAGAAGAAGAAAAAGAAGAAGAAGGAGAAGAAGAAGAAGAAGGAGAAGGAGAAGAAGAAGAAGAAGGAGAAGGAGAAGAAGAAGGAGAAGAAGAAGGAGAAGAAGAAGAAGAAGAAGTAGAGGAGGAAGCGGGAGAAGGAGGAGAAGAAGAGGATCGCCGGGACCGTTAGCCGAGGAAACTTAATTTCGAAGAATTCCCGGCGAACCACGGAAAGTGGAGGGACAAGCGGAGCGGTGAGGTTGCGCGCCGGAGGTAAGGTGCAGGGTGGCATCATCGGCCGATCGTTTGGACAAAGTCGACCGGTAGGACAAGAAGACCGGTCGCGGCGGCACCGGGCACACCGACACGGGGCCCGCTCGTGCGTGCATACGCGCGTCGCTGCGTGCGTACGAGGACGGCTGTTATGTAATTCGCTCCGGACTACGCCACGCGCATAAGTAATTTGAAAATTGCGATCGGGCCGGGACGATTTAACGGGCACTCGGCTTTTTTAACGATCCGCGGGATTTCCTCGTCGCGGTAACGGACTCGCCCGCGCTCGATCGAGACTCGGCGATCTCATTCCTCGCGCCGCGAAGCGGATCGCTTGAGAAACGAGCGTGTAACGAGTTACAACGATTCTCATCGCCGAGGAGGACAGTTCCCGAGGAAGACTGATCGTCGCTTGCCCTCCGACTCCATCAGCCGCTCGCTCAGGAACGCTCGCGAACAGAGAATACCTATCGATCAGCGGCGATCGGAGTATTACTTTTCTCAGTTCGATGCTCGGTTAATCAACAGAGGAGATCGGCGTCGTCGCGAGCTGCTTGACCGATCCGTTAGAGGTTAAAGGTTGCTACACACTGCCATGAGACCGCGACCGGCCGTGAACGTCGCCGCGGATCCTTTCTGTGCTCGATCGCGCGCGGCCAGGGCGCGGTGAAGCGAACGGACCGGAGGAACGCTGCGATCTCTCGCCCGAGACCGATTCTCGAATTCCCCGGATTGATCGCGGTTGCTCCGATCGAGCAGATATGGATAACAACCCGCAGAACGGACTGCAGCCCGAACAGTGGCTCCCGGTGTTCGACAAAGGGGAAAAGAGGGCGAGTTCCCTGGGCAGCGGAGCATTGAGGTTCATCCGCACGCGCAGCAGTATCCGGCGGGAACTCAAGAGGCAGTGCAGCAGGTAAGGAAGTGAATCGTTTGCAACAGCTAAGGGGGGCGGAAAGGTGAAGGTTTAAGGCCACCTATCGGGTGTTTCATAAAGTGAGAACGAGATACTTGCGATTCGAGAGTAGATTCTTATGCCTAACAACTGTTACCGAATAAAAAGGGTAGTTTATCGAAACTGACTCAACTTCTAGACTCAATTCTGAATTAGAAACAATTCCTAAACAATTCTTCTACAACTGGTACGCTCAAAAACAATCCCCGCTCTCTGTTTCTCCAAATCAAATTCGCGATACACGACTAGAGCAACCTAGTCCGTTGGCGGTACAAATCACGTGTTCGATTCTAATTCAAATCGACCGCATTCGTTTCCGATCGCATCGGACGGCCCGATCAAATAACAGTATATCTCAATTCATAAATTGAAACGTCAAGTGACCGTATCGAGGCAAGCCGAACGAAAGGCACGAAAGCCAACGACTGCCGGGTCAATGTCTAGGTCCGATCAATCCGCCGGCACCCGGTCGTAGTCCCGTTCCCGTCAGTAAATCAGCGAGCGTCCTCCCATCGGGAAATCCTCGCGCTTCACCGTGCGGTTGGGAATCCTCCAGCGACCATTAACCCTTTGTCGTCTCCTAATCTATCGGCGCTGCGTGTCCGGCGGGCAAGCGGCGCAGATTCTCCGGATTATAGCAACGGGACACCGGTTGATCGGCAGCCGGGGAATGAGCCGCGACGAACCAGGAAGCAGAAGCAATCTGCAGAATTCGCGGTCCTTGCGGTGCGTGAGAAGGCCCGAGATTACTAATAGTCGACCGTGGAATCCGAAACGGTCGGGACCGCCGTTCCGACGCGCAGCCAGCGATAGGCCCCCGCGGCAGTGACGAGCACGGCTCGCCGAGCTGGAAAAGTAATTATCATTTGTAATTCGAGAAACGGCGGCGCGATATTAGCGGCAACGACCGCCGCGACCGGCTCGATTGTTGCGTGTGTAGGCGGCGCGAATCACCCGGTGTCGGGGAAACACGGTAAAAACCGCGACAGCTTTTACTACTGCTACCAGGAAACGCGTCGCGCCGCGCCGCATTGCGCGGAGCCGGGCCGAGAGTTGTCCTTTGTAGGAAGCTCGTCGCGGGAGGTGTTGCTCGACGAGGGACTAGATCTTCAAGATCGGCCGGTGGAAACGAGATTAACATAATGGGAAAAAGTTGCAGGTACTTCCTCCGCGACTGGGGTTCGATGATAAAATTGAACTATTATCGCTGATGGGCGCGCGAACACCGAGGAATGCTTCGTCCAGATTACTTTGTGACCGTCGTTTCTTACGGGAGACTCGATGATGTGAGAACAGCGACTCGGTAATGGATTCAGGAAGATGATACGATAGAGAAATTTCTACGTTTTTCCTCCACTTATCATTCTACTTTCAAAAAACCGCTATCGTCGGCAACGGTTCTGGTACTCTTTGTTTCGTCCCGACTATTCGTAGTCCAAGGGAGTCCTATCGAAGCGGCACGCTGAATAAGAAGGAAGGATAAGAAGCTTTATATTCCACGCGCCAGAAATTCCATCGACGCATCGGAACGGTGCACCGAGCGCTACGTACTACACGAAATAGTCAACAGGTTTATACATAAAACATCAGAGAGCCTCCGTAAAGGCACACTCTCATTTGTCAAACGGTTGACCCTAAAAGCGCTCATAACTCGCGGGTAAGCCACGAGTTCGAAAATGATGCACGTCCACGTAAACGTTCTTTATTGTTTTCGTATTCCCGAGAGGCCACTCTCGAAACGTTGCCCACGCGTTCGCCGCGTGACGGCCAGAAAATGATTTAGAAACCACGTTTCTTTTTACCTTTTCGTTCGTACCGGGATCGAACGAAAAAAAGATACTCGGTGTAGGCTCGGTGATTTATCGCGGACAACAACTATTCCGCCATCCGCAGGGGTAAAGGTAGGCAATTCAGGACGGCGAGGACGGGGCGACATCGTAAATTGGTACAGCTCGGTAACAAGCTGCGCCGTAGAACAACGAGGTCTCCCCGAAAGAAACTCGCGTGAATTAATAACGCGGCCAGCGTGTCCGGAATAAATTCAGTCCTCCTCGTTCGCGGCGAAGTGGCAGAGGGTGGCGTCGGTGAGGACGGGGGGACGTTGGGAGCCTCTAATGTTCTTATTAATCTCGGCCGCCGATCGAGCCGTGGGCTGTCTCTCGCGAGCTTGAATTCTGGGTCGTAATAAAACGCGCCACGGTAAATTATAGATGGCATAAATTCTATGGTGGCTGCAGGGGGGCAACCAGGACAATATTAAGCGGCGGCGATCCGGGAGAGCCACGGTTCACGCTAGAGAGCTCGCATTCGTCTCACCTGCAAAGGACATCGGCGCGGGCCCCCGGTCTCTCTTCTCCCGTGTGTGCACACGCGTTCGCCGGTTAAGGAAAAGGAGGAAGGAACGCGGCAGGGGAAGGGCGGCGCGCGGGGCAGCAGCCGCGCGGAGATCGAACAGAAAGAATTACCGCAATATATTCCGCGTTTTAATGTTGAGCCGGATCGACCGAAACGTCGAGTTCGCTCGTTCTGGGGCCCCCGTCGCGCATAATAAGACCCTCGGCGGAGGGCCAGCGAGCAGGCCGACTTTGGCCCTGCAGCTTCTTCGCGGCGCGCGCGCGCGCGCGCGACCGGGCTCGCACACAGGCTGGCCCTGCTCGTAGGGAATACCCGCGCGAACGCACCGATACCATTGCAACCAGCCCCGACACACGTCGAGAAACCGTGCGGTTCGAACACTTCCGTGTTGTACGACTAATGAATCGCCTTCTCTCTCGGGGCCCTTCCACCCTCCTCTCTCCCCTCGGCCTCCTTTACCCCGGTCGTCTGGCCATCGCGTCGACCGATCGCCGCGATTCTCCAATCAAGCTCATACGCGCATATTTATTGGCCGTATCGATCCGCCCGATAAAGTCTGACCTTATCTGCATCCTCCGGGTGGTTTTCGACAATGCTGTCTTCGGGCCCGTATGTTCCGTGTGTTTATTCGCATCGTGTGTCCCTGCGCGTCGGCTTGTTTTCTGTCCCCGAGATCTGTGTTCGTAATTCGTTTACGGTATTTCCTTGCGAAGCTGGGTCGTGATTCTAATTTCGTCGATACGAGAGAGAGGTGGTTAATTATCAAGCTTTATCTGGTTGATGCTGCGCGGTAGACGTTACGCTGATTTCTTTGGTTGTTCTATCCGATTGGTGGGATTTTATGAGAATTTTTAAGGAGAAACGAGGAGAATTAAAGGTACGTTATCGAGGAACATTCAATGTTGAATGATACTTAAAAACGAATCGAGACCTTCGTTATAGACCTCGAGAACAATCATGGTCCTCCTCGAGAAGCTTCCAGTGGTCCTCACGGGTGAATGACCTGAACGGCCAGGAGAGTCCTGTCGATCCTTCAGTCTCGAAAGAGTTCCGAGAGCTCGCTTCGAGCTCGAAGGTACGACAAAAACTGGCAATACTGAATTGCGCGGCTATATTTATACCGAGTCTCTAACAGAAAAATGATTATCCTGTTTCTCGCTATATACGATTACTACTCTGTTAATAACTTTGAATCCTCGGTATCTAAACACGCGATTTAGATCAATTAACTGGTTCCCCGGAACTAGTATTTTTGGATAATTGGCAGCCGCGATAATTATGTTTCTGCTGCAAATTGGCGAACAATATTTAATATAATTAATTCGACTATCAATGTCGCGTCTGTTAGTATAATCTATACCAGTATTCTCGTTCTGTAGGAGTCAAACGTGTTTTTATCCTCGTCAACTCTTCTGTTCAGAAATTCCTACTCGCCCGTTTCTTCTGCCAAGCTTCTCACGCACTCAGCGGATTTTATTTATCGAACATGAGGTCACGCGAATCGAACATCGAATCATCGAATACACTTGCTCCGCGAGCAAGCCACTCAGTACATATTTTATCGCCGCTTATCGGCGAGAACGTGAGAAATCGGACACGCAGGCGAGGCAGGCCGGTGGTCAAGACCGACTGCGATGTCTCGCGATTAGGGAAAGGCAAGACTGACCGTTAGATTCGTTCCATGAAGCTCCCGTTGGTGTAAATCTCGTTAATGAGCCCTGATTTGGCGACCATAAAACGATCCGCTGGATCAAGTTTCCATCTTCGGTTAATCCTGCCAAAAAAGTCTCGAAAGTGTCGACAACTTCCGCAAGAAGCATCAAACGCGGATAAATACGCAATATTTAATATCGAACGCGCGATCCCACGTAACAAAACGTCGCGACACGGTTGTCGGCGAGGGACTCCAGAATCCGGGCCCGAATTCCATCGAGGGGATCACTCGTATATTCGATCCTCTCTCTTCCAACGGTCCGCTACGTGTTTCCTCCGCGGCAATGGCCCAGCGGAGTGGTCCAGCGATTCTTACATAACCAGTTACAAGCCATTGTGCCGGCGATTTCGTGTATCGTTCCGGAACAAATTCGAAAGGAGTCGCGTGGTCGTGGCCGCGGGACACAATAGACAAATCGGTGGCAGAAAACGTAGCCCGGCCAGATAATGCGTAACGGGTTGCCGGCGAGTTCGGTACCTGTATATCTGAATCTTGTATTCCGTGTACGGTTCACCGGAGCCGACCCGGCCCGCCACGATCTCCGGCTATTACTCATAACCATTACGTTCAGGTTCAGGCACCGATATTATCCGATGAAGCCCTGATAAGCCGTTTAGACGGTTTCCAAGCCGTGGCCGTTCCGCAGCTCATTGTGTGTACACCTTGGTGTGTACCAGGGACGCGCGCGCGAGCCAGCTTACAGACCGATCCGGATAACCGATAAGCAAGGACGTGCCTATGAAACTTGGCACCTCGGTATCCGCCGCGCGGATCTTCCGAGACGGACTGTTCAGAAATAATCCTTAAATGTTGCCCGAGCTGTCCGTCATTAGTCGCGCGCAATCAAGTTACAGATCTCCGCGAATCCGATTCTGACGTTGATCGAGCGGCGGCCACGCGGCCGGAAGTGTCGCGCGGCCCTCGCCGATATCTATTGTTCGCCATCGACTTCGCTCCGGCTCTTATTGGATTTGCATCCCTGTCAAGCGAACAGGTATTCTGGAAAAGTGACCGGGTGGCCGTTCGATATGATACTTCAGTTTGTTACGCGTCGGATATTTTTCAATGTAAAATCCTGCGGATTGATACATCGGCTCGATAAGCTCGGACCCTACGAGCTAATGGAGACTGCAGAGCGGATTAACGAACTGCGGTTCGAACCGCGTTAGAATCTGGTGTCGTAGGTTTTGAAAGATTTGACTGTGAACATTACATGTTCATATTAACAGTATTAAGAGCCAGATAATTTTAAGTCGGAACTTTAATTCGCCTTACACGTAGTTTTATGGAGCGTGAACCAGACGTATTACAGTAATGCGTAAGAAGTGCATAAGGAGAACGGTAATAACGTGAGATCAAAGGGATGCAGAGATTGCATGCGGTCTTGGTAATGACAATGTTTCTTTTCTGAGCTACCATGGAAAAACATCAAAGAGTTCGCGGGGCGTTCACGGTGAGTTTTTGTATCGCAGAAATCGGTGGACGCCGGTATCTCCATCGAAATATTCGAACAATAGTCTCCACTTAAGAGCACGCCCGTACTAGCCGTGATAAATGGCATGCAATTCTCAGGATTCTGCCCTTGACACGACTCTATCGCGGTCTCTCGCGAGTGAACGTCCTACAACCGATGTCATTCGGCGGGCCGTGCCCTAGGGGAAACATGCAAGGCACCAGCATCATCGTACCCTGAATAAACGATGCATAACGCTCTTTGAATATTCTTCCCGCTCAATGGCGGTTTACGCGGCCGGTGTAGATGGATAGGGAACGCTCCGCCGGGGTGTACGGGGGGAAATTGTGAATCACCGGTATCAAGGGCACTGCGAGGTATTATAAAAGTCTGATGTCGCTACAAGAAAATTGATTGAGCTCGACAATCTCCTGAAGCGTAACACTACTATTAATTTATTGGAAACATAGCGGGTGGTAGCTATCGGAGAAAGCAGCAACACATGATTGACGCTTTAAAGTTTTCTTATATGACCTGTCGATCAGTCGAATGTGAGACAAGGCTAACGATTTATGTACTAGTATCATTGGCATTGCCTTCGGAAGTTGTCACAGGAGATACGCCCCCTTAAATAGCTGCTGTTTTTACTCCGGATGATCGTAGAAATCTGGTTTGAAATAGTTTTATCGTTGCATTAATATCAAATTTAGATGTAAAATTAGTATCTTCATTGAAAATTTAAAAAAAAATTAGAAGTTAGATTACTAGGAGCTGGTAAGTTGGAATTTAGAATTTAGAGCTAGAGATTCTCCAACTGAGAAGACACTAAATTACTGATTGCAATCAGTCAACCACTGTTCTAACATTTATCCGACGCCACGAACCAGCGGCAACAAGTTTATTTACTTTATCAATCGCCTGCACCTTCCATCGTTCGAATTTATTCCCTCGAACAGAATGCTCCAATTTTCTGCATGTTCCATGACGAAAGATTCTGTCGCAACCGTTGTTCCGCGAGCGACTTGGAAGGATTAATTTTTACGATATCGTGGCACGGAACGATGGAGGTACGAATTCAAACTATCCTTGACATTTAGCTGAAACGTTATACTCTTGTTGCGGCAATTTTCTGTCATTATTCGTTGTACTAGTGTTCGTTCGACTGTTAGAGGGCAACTGAGATAGGTGACCAACCTTTATGCTCGTATTCCGCGGTTAATAAGAACGAAGAGAGATTATACATGGCATGTCGCTAAATCTGACCGCCCCGAGCTGTAAATATGTAAAACAGATTTGTGCGAGGCCGGGTTTGTTTCACACGGTTACTGGATCTTAAGAGATCACATGGTTCAGTGAATACAAAAGAGAGGATGAGATATGATTTTAAAAAGCGAATGCTACCCCTTCCATTCCACGGGATCATAAATGTACTTCGAACGATTTAATTTAGATATCTCTTGCAATTACGTATTTTTATTTAGGATGACAGATGGTGCACCCACATTTAAGCTGTACGTCGGCGATACAATGCTCTCGTAAAAAAAAAAGAACGTTCGTGAAATGAAACCGTTCATTTCAGTCGGTGTTTTCATAACCGTATCAGAAGATACGGGGCCATCCTCGATCCGTAAAGAAACAAAAGCACCGACACGCATAAAATACCGTGCGTACGTACATCCACCATGGTTGTACCGTTATCAGCGGCGATCCGATCGCGAGAAACGTCCGGGCGTGCGGGCCTTGATAAATTGCATTGGGAAGCGTCCCCCCACCCCTTTCCGCGGGCACCGTTTCGGTGGTCTTCAAAGGAAAGTGATGAGTCGAGATAACGGACAAACTGGCTCGGAACTACCGGGGCCTCGATTAAAGGCGCAAACTCAACGACCGTGCTGCATGTCCCACCGCGTTACGAGCGTGGTCATCGGTAGCGTTACACGCGAATCCGAATAATTACAGTATGCTTTACGAGTCGGACGATTACACGGGAAGATCATCGATCACTAACGGGCACGCAATTTCTTTTCAATCGTTGCGTGAATAGGACGTACGGTAATCGGTAGCGCGGGGATATTTAAGTGGCTTCAACGGCACGGTGGCCGTTGATGCAGGAGTCGGACACGATTTCGTAATTGATTTTCACGCATGGCTCGCTAAGTAGACATTTTCTACGCGTCGACTTAGAAAGTTGAACTAAAAAGTTCGATACAATGGAACGCCGCGTCATTAGTACCTTGGACAGATCTACATCATTATTTACGAAGTGTGCTAATATAAAGAAAATTCCGTTAGGGCGAAGCTCGCAGACGATTCGAACGCATCATCGCCCCCCCCCCCCACACTCCGCCCGATTCCTCGCCATTACGACACACTTACCGGACAAGGGGCACAATTTCACAGGCAATTCAGCGGTCGGCGGGTATCTCGGGTACCGATAATGGCTCTCGGGAAGGTTTCAGGTTCACTGGAGTACTCACTCCTGACGGGGGAGAGGATCGGATAAAGATCTAAATGCCTGCATAGCCGTATGTACGGCACGCCAAGGAAGATCCTTAAATACTAGCAAGGTAACGAAGGTAAGGGTTTCTCGTGACGTCCGCTTTGGCTGGAGCCGTCAGGGGTCAGTGAGCGCACCGGTCGGCAAACCCGGCTCTGAATTCTCGATCGTTTGCCTCTTCCTCCCTTTTCCTTCCTTTTTCTTTCCCCCCTGTTTCTCCCCGCCACCGGTGCCTCGCGCTCGCTGCCCCCGCGCCGCGGATGTTTGCCCCCCTCCGGCCTCTACCCTCTCGCGCAACCGACGGGGACTCGCCACTCCGAACGAATATTCCACTCTGATAAGTCTCGCGATGCGATTTATTGCCTAGCCCCGGGTCAAAGGCTCCCTCGAAGTGGAAACTATTAAGCGCGGGGTCCGGCATGGCGCCACGATTCCAGAAGGTTCATCCGGGGGAGGACGAGCCGCGCGATTCGTCTTGATCTCCCGCTCTCGGAAAAGCTAAGTGGAAGTTATAAATCGCTCGGACCGGCGGGCAGCCCGTGGCTCTGTTCGTTCCCGATGCAACGCCAATTTTTGACGAGGCACAGGGCTCCAGAGGGTATCTACCTTGTTTACCGTTCTATTAATTTTCCGACCGACCGACCGGTCGTCCCGGGCAACTTCGAATTACCTTCGGTTCCACGATCCACGATCCACCGGCTCGCTTCCCCGGATAATTGCGACCGAATTATGTTCACTTGCACGCCGTTCTGGATTGTTACGCTAGGATGCGTCGGGGGAATCGATCGGGATGGATGTTTCGTGGAAGAAGATTAAATGCCTGCGTCTATTCCGCGATTAAGGGACTTTCATTTTTGCGTTCGGTCTCTTGTAGCTTGGTCACGGTATTGTGATTTAGAAGTTTGAGATTTATGACAACAAAGGGATTGGTGGATTGCTTTATAGAAATTGGGAAGAGGAATCTTTTATTTTGAATCCTCATCCGATTTTAGATTATAGGTTTTGTATAAGGAAACTGTAGCCGCGATCGTATCCTAGAATTAGCGTTTTCTACGAAGTACTTTTATTTTCCTCTGTAACAAATGTTGCTTATATAAATGCAATCGAATTGCCGAACACGGGCGAGCGAAGACGTGCGCGCGGGTTATTATCCGAGGAACAAATTGCGGACACGTTCGCAAACTTTCTAACGCCCGCCTACCTAAACACCATATTTAAGCTACCATCTGTGCGCTATCTGTGCATGGGAAGCCTGGCGGTAGCAACCGGGAGCGTTCTTGCTGGTGCTATTATTATTTCAGAATTATCCATTTATTACCGAGGAAAGGCAAAGAAATTATAATTAAGGCTTCAATGCATTGATTCCTACGTGTTAATCCGACGATTCTTAAACCGTAATACGGAATAAAGATAAAAATATAGAAACTCGCGTCTCTTGTTGATAATTACTTTTCTGTTTAAGTACAGTTCTACACAGCGCAACGCCCATGGAATCGAAGGCACTGCTCTGAAGAGATTACGCGAGTGACACAATATTTCAGAAATTGCATCTCGTCTAATGCGACTGTCACATTATATGTCCGGTATTACGTCTCGTTTTTATAGATGAAACCGTATCTACAATCGAGTAACGAAGAACCTGAGACGTTTCTGAGGGGAGATTCGTGATTCGAGATACGTCATTTTACACCGGTCCTAATTACTCCAGCATGTCATTTCATACCGGTGTCTAATCAGCGCTGCAATCGGCTTAACGGGAACCCCATTACAATGGGTAATAGGATTTTTCTTACGTTACTGCTTTGACGGACGGCTCCTGAATGTCCAGTTTACGACCATGCGCGACGGTGCCCATACTGTGTGATTACGATTTTCCATCGTGTATGCACCGCGGATCTTCGAGGATGGTTTTTGTATAATCTATAGGGTGAATGGGTAGCTGGAATATCTTGCCAGTGCACGCAATAAAAGTCTAACAATAAACAGGTTTACTCGGCTCTTAGCTTCCCTCTATGGCCGCGAAGCAGAAGGAAGTCGAGCTTTTTTCAGAGACAAAAGGACACGTTCGGATCAATAGAACTTCCTTCTTTCACTCGGAGGGTCTCACGGTGATAAATAGGCTGCGAAACTTGCGCAATTATTCTCGACTCGCTCGAAACGGATACAACGAAACAATTAAGAAATCCCAACGAGGCGTTTACCTTCACTGAAGTCTGACAAACCGCCAAAAATCAAACCTAATTCCACTTTCGAAGACAGACTTCGCCGACTCGCCAATTAAGAGTTCCAACTTAATCGTCCATTGAGCAACATCCCCCAGATATAAAGCTTACGAAATCTACCATAAAATTACCCATCACGAGGTAGATTCGTAATTGTACAACCACGCTGAAACATGCTTGAAATTACAATTCCAGCCGGTTCGCGGCCAGCAAAGAAATTCCTCCGAGTGATTCGCTCTCGAAGCGGCTCTTGACCTCCCGCGCTCCTCGGGATCGGTCTTCCAGGACTTCGTGGAACAGTCGCCGGCGTTAGAGTCGTTTACTTGACCCGACCTCGTGAACCCCGCTCCACCCATACCTCTACGTATCTCCGTGGAAGTCAGCCGCAGTACCAGAAGGATCCCAGCTCCGCTGCCGGCACGCTCGCCGCTTCCATTCGCCCCGCTCGTTCCTCGGCCCCGGCCGCGTCCCTGTGGCCGCCGATCTCGCGGGAAATGGAGCACACTCCGCTCGATTATATTCCGCGGCGGAGGTCGTATCCTTTGGTGAACTCGAGTCGCGCGGGCCGCTTGCATCATGGAGCCCGCCTTTTGCGGCGCTGTTATCCAACGGTGGAAGCGACGCGCGGCGTGGCGCGACCGCGTCGGTTAACGTCCGTGTAATTCAATTAAAAATAACCGGCTCGCAATTATTCGACCGCCGGGGCCGGGCGCGCCGTCGTTTTATCGCCGTTACAGCAATTTGCGACGGGGGATTACAGAGAAATCGGGCCCGGCGTAACTGTGCTCGCCGCCGTTTCTTGTCGTAATTAAGCGATTCGACGAGTTCTACGAGCTCGTTCGGCGCCGATTATCGATCGCCTCGGCGATCCCCTAAGCGTACACGTAGGTACGCAGGCGTATACATACGCGCGAGGCGCGATAGAGGGACCCCGATAGTTTAATAAATCGCTTTCAGTCGGGCCGATCGAGGTTTCCGTTTTAAAATGCACGCCACGTAACGATACATCTTGACGCCCCGGTGTACCCGCCTAACTGTCGGATACTTTATATTTCAAGCGATCGGCGCGCCGTACAGAATGTTTATATAGTTATTCGAATAGGGGTGAAGGTGTTATTAGTCTTCGGAACCACCATGCGCGTGTTTGGTTGGGGGAGCGCGGAAGAAACTATAGCAGTGTGTTTCCGGCTCGACCTCGTGCCGAAGGTCATTGAGTTAAACAAATCGCCCTTACCTCGCACCCCGATCATTCCACTCTCTCTCTCTGCGTATCTGCACGTATGCCTTGCCCTCCACCCTTTTTCGTCGGCCACGCATCATTTTCGCTGGCCAGCATTTACGATCGAACATCTGCTCGCGTGCTGTTTACACGATGCATTACGCGTCGAACGATCGGCCGGCGTTCAATCATGGAATTCCGCTTCCTCCTGCACACACGTGTGAGCACACGGTCGCGCCGAGGGGGTTGCTGCAGCGCGAGCCAGCCAGCGAGTCGCGCCGCTAAAGGTCGTGATTCGTTATGGCGGTTTCGCGTGCGAGCACCGCTCTTCCGCCGTTACGAGAAATTTATTCTGCGCGCGTTTATCGTAATTAGCGTGTTTCCAGGGTTGGTAAAGTGTGTCGATGCGCGAGCGCGAAGGAAATTCGTGATTACGGTGGCGTACGGTACATAAGGCCTTAGGCCGTCTCTGATGACTTCATCGGTTATACGCCGGTCCGCGAGAGTCCGACGGAATATATATCTGTAACTGATGTTTTAGGGAAATTGTCTGGTAGCCGGTGCGTCACGGTTAATTCAGCGAATCGCGGTGATACGGGGCCCCTCGTAAAAAGTTCGATTTAATAATACCGATTCTGGTCGAACCTGATGGCTTTATCGGCCGCTTCGGTCGGCGAGTCCAATGGGATATATGTATCTGTAACCGATGTTTCTGGAAAATCGTCGAGGTAAATTCTGCATCGCGGTTAATTAAGCTAGTTCGGTTGTCCGCAGCCGGAGATACGGCACAAAGTCCCGTTAATGGCTCTCCCGTATCTGCGCGGTCCAAATTTATGGGAGAGAAAAATTATCTAGAGCCGGACTACCCGGGAACGTTTTCTGTTCTTAAAACCCTGATTTTACGGGGACGTTACGATCCCAATTACCATTCGGTGGTGTGACGAATTCGTTTTAACATCGGGAAATATAGTCGAAAGTCCGCGGTACGCCGTTAAGCCGGCGGGTCTCGTAGCTCGTTTACGAGAGGCGGCCCGTTGGAAAGACGCGGCGCGTTTCGTAAAAACAAGCATTTCAGAATACCGACTCGAACATGTAGTTCGCGAGCCGTAAAACGACCAGCTGAAAATAATTAAAGGATCGGGTGGATCGAGTAAATAAAGGGAACACCGCGACAACACAGTGTTCGGACGGCGCGGTGACGCGCGGGAATATTAAATAACACGGGAAATATTCAGCTGGATCGTCGCATACATTAGAATCTATATTACCAAGGTCACCCTAGGAGCGTCCCTGGCCAACGTTAAACGGAGAAAGTCGGGATCTAATTTCATCCGGTTTAATACCCGCAGCAGACGTCCAGCCGTGTAGCCGAGCTTTTTCCTAGGCAGTAAAAACGAAAGATAGAGTCAGCCTTTTATTCGCTTCCTATCTCTGCGGCGTTAAATTCCCGGTAGGCAGCGTGTTCCGATAAAGCCAGGCGACATTTCGAGCGACCCTGAAGGAGGATCGAGACCGCAGGATCCCGTGGAATCGCGGGAGCCGGAGCGGGCCGCGCAGCGCTGGGAGCGTCGCGCAGCCGATAAAACCGCGATAATCGTGCCGACGAGCGATCGCGCGGCCGCTCGGATGGCCGCGCTTGCGCGAGCACGAGAGCGCCAGCGCGAAATGGAAGCGTAATCGCGGAACAATATGCGGGGCTCGCGTGCATATACCGCGGGATGGCAGCCGCGCGCCACCGGCGTAAGCGGCCAGTTACAACGACACTCTATGTAAGTACGAACACGTAGCTGACGTGCATACATTTCCGCGCACGGTTACACGGGGAGGAAGCATGGGGAGGCACGACCGGGCACACCGGTGCGGCGTGTGCAACGTAACGCGGTGCAACGATATAAACATACGTGTCTTATGGGTCTCGCAGTTGCACCGGCGGTGCATGACGCGTACAACGTCGCCGCGTACCGGCCGTACACGTGTAGAAGCGTGCACGACGCTCGTTGTTGCCGGCCGGGGCCGGCTGCCCCTGGGGCAACCGTGAGCAACTTCTACGTGGGCTCGTTATGGTTTCTCCGGCTCGATAATGCTCGATTGAAATGATCCCGCCGTGAAATACGTACCAATCATACTTCCACGATAGGGAAGAGGATGCGGACGCGGCCGGCCGGTAAAGCCCGCACGACCGTGTCGACGAAATCCAGCGACGACGTGCACCGGGGATTGAGACCTCAGGCTAGCAACGGGAGGATTACCTCGCGATGTTTTACATGCCGCCCGTCCCCCGGCTCCCCGCGCCGCGGATGGCACCACTCTCGAGCGATGTCGTTGATGTCATTCGGGATTGTTGTGGGCGAGGAGAATCTTGTTTAGGTGTCTTAACTTTGAGTTACGAGGATGGGGAACTGATGTGCGTCGGTTTAATCTACGGTAGGACCTCGTGTATCCGAATTGAATTACTGGGGGGGGGGGGGAGGTGCGAACGCTCGCAAGAGGTGACTCTTGGATTGCGGAACTGTCATACAACACCCGACGGGATAATAGATGGAGCGCACTAACTCGTGATTATGATTTCGAGCAGTTTCAAGTCACCGCGGCTCGCCGGCGCTCGGACCGAGACGCGTCGGCGCGAGCTGGTGCTATAGGTTTCGAATGAACTGCGATTTCCTCGCGTTGCCATCCGCTTCGGCCATTGATTCGTTCGGAAATAAGTTACGGCCCCGCTGACGAAACAATTACGTGGGTGTGGTTTTATATTTCCGTTTTATTCGTTTCTAACGGCGGCCGCTTGGTCGAATGTGGTAAGCTTCCGATTGTGGGACGAATATCGTAGTTCGCCAGATGGGATTACGTTGAAACGATTCTGTCGTTGATAAGGGGAACGAGTATGTTACTCGTTATCGGGTCGGTGGTACTGTGAACAACGTTCGCTCGTTCCGAGCTGCGAGTGATAACTCCGGAAGGTTGTACGTGCTCCAGTTCGAAGGTTGCCTCTGCATCCTTATAAAATATTCATTCTCGTCTGGTACTTTCAGGTCATTGAGGCTGCGAATAGAAACGCGACATCATGCCGGCTCTCTCACGGAATTCGATCTTGCACTATGGTGATTAGGTCGATGACAAGTGATTGTCGCGGCGGCTCACGCTCCGCGGCGTGTTTCTAGAATAACTTTAATCTGATCGTGATTCTGAACGACGGGAATAACACACGACTTCGAGCGGCGATGGTTTTAAATAATAGCAAGAATTGTCGCCGGGGATGCGACACGAGGGTGAAAGCGATGTCCTCCGGATATAAAGATGGATCGAACGATATCGGCGAGCAGCGCTCGCTGCAGACACCCAGGGAATGTGCTAACGAGAAAAAGAGAAATTCAGTAGATGTCGATACTTGGATTGGCTTCGTAGATCGCGATCTGCAGAAGCACACTCAAATATTTCAGTTAAACAATTGGTAATCGATACGTAAGCGTACGCAATCTGTGGAAACTCGTAGTTGGTGAAAAATGAATGGCGGTGAGTAGGGATTAGAAGCGTTAAGTCGGCGCTCTGGACGAGCATGACCCCGGTCGTGGTAATTATAAGACGGCCGCGATAAAAGGGATCTAGAATTCATAGTTTGAACGCAAATATATGCACGCCCACCGTTGCTCCATCTCGCGCTCCTCCCCTAGCCCTGCGATTCGTGTTCGCGCACGCGTTGCATGAAAACGTGGCACCGGTTCGTGCAAAAAGGTCGCGTGCGGCAACTTGTTAGAGAAGAAAAGTAGGAGGAGATTAGTTCGTGCCGCGCGTTCTGTCCGCGTTCGTCCGCGTCTATATTATAATTTTCTTCTTCGCATTCGTGCTAATTGCCGTGGCGCATGCGGTTTTCGAGTAACTTTGTCTCCCGCGGTGCTCCGAGAGCAATCTTGTAAATTACACCGGCTTCCACGTGTGCAATCCTGATTAGGCGGTTTAAGCTGGGTGTTATAAAATTATAGTTTAACCCCGTTCTTCAGCTTGTTATGGCAACACGTCAGTGTATCGTGGAAAATCGTATTATTAGACGCGATCAGATTCAACTAAACATCTCGCCGAGATGTATACGGTACGCCAACGTTAGGCTTTCCTACGGCCGATATTTACGGCATTTAACGTAATTACCTGTCCGCGATGGGATCTCGAAGCCGTAAACAAGGCGTTTCTTCTGATGCACGAACGGGTAATAAAGTAGATGTCGTTCCGCGTTCCAAATAGGGCCCTTTGGGTCAGAAACTATCCATCTCTACAGGGAACACGGGATTCTTGGCTCCGGAGCTTGTTTTCGAGAAACTCGACTCCGGTCATAGATCAGGACTACCGATCTTTTGTCCGCATGACGAATACGATCACGTCGAAAACGTTTCCCATGCGCACCCCTCGCGGACCAACCTAAATTCCTCAGCATCCCCATGCCTCCGGCGTACAAAAGTTCTCGGGAAAAATCTGTAAAACCTCGGTATAATCAAACTGATCGTTAAATATTCTGCACGTGAACTCCATTAAATAACCGAGTTCTTAAGTATAATCGATCCTCGATCGAGTTAACTGCAACGCCGGCGAATCCTCGAGTTCCGCTTGACTAAAACAATTTTGCAAAACGAAAGCCCACAATCCGGCAAGACGGAACACGTGGTCCGGCGTGTTATATACGAGCGTACGTAATACTCGGAGAGCCTCGTATAATGAGTTAAGAGAAAGGAGATCGCGGAGTGGCGGGGGATAAAGGAAGGCAAAAGAACCGGAGGAAAAGGAGCCCGAAGGAGGAGAAGAAGAAGGAAGGCAGACAATACTCGCCAAGGACAGGCGGTATTCAAATGCGTTCGTCGCTGCTGCGCGCTGCACGTACAAACATTTTTGCAGACTACCATGGCTGCAGGACAACCGTCATTTTTTCCGCGGTCGTTCTCCCTTTTCCTCCACCACGGCGAGCGTCCCCTATCTCGTTCTGCCCCCCTCCCCCTGGAGATGTTCCGTCCTTCTCTCGTTTCTCGCGCCGCGGCGGGCGCCTGCGTAAAAACCGACACCCCCAACCCCTTTCCGCGTATATCACCGAGCTTTACTACTCATTGTCAGGAAATATAGTGACACGGTGACGCGCTGCGAATTCCACGGGCGGCGCGGCGGTACGATTCTGAAGACGGTCGGCGGGTTTGAGCCGGCAAGAACACCGCGTCGTTAGCGGAACATAATTTCCGTTCTCGCGATTATCGAGAAATACTTCGCACGTGACGGGGACCCCGGATTCCACGGACCGTTCCGCCGTTCGGCGAACGTTTTACGGACTTTGCCCGCCGCGCCGTGGAACGGGGAAAGTAATGAATCGAAGAAACCGCTGATAGCCGAAGTTTATTATTATCGTTCCTGTTCCCGCGCGTAAGCACGGGGGAGATTTCTTTCGGGCGATCCGCTAGCCTCTCGCCGAATCCTTCGTTTCCAGGGAAAAGTAATTTTTTGGAGAGGACGGTAAGATTGTTCGTAAAGGTTGTCGAAGACAGGCATTGTGCGCGTGTCGATTGTTTGGAAAGTCATCTTTGGCGGATAGGAAACTGTGGAATTTGTAAAATATAGAATCCATAAATTGCGTGTATAGGTACGAGTTAGGAGTGACCATAAATAGGTGAGGTATGTTTTAATAACCAAGTCCGTTTCAGCTGGAAAACGATTCAGTAGGGACTAAGCAAGGTATTTCCACCCCGAGCAAAAATGGCGCAACCCACGAGACCCAGATCTGGGGTCACGACTGACACGTCAACCGGCTGCAGAAAACAGTAATTTCTCCCGTTCAAAGGACAGCACAACCTTGTATTCCTGAAACTAATGCCGCAGCTGACCCCAATTCGACGGAATCAGATCGATTTTCTCACATGATCCATAGCCGGCCGAGCGTCGGTCGCAACCCGTTCACATTCCACCGAAACGACCCAGTCGATCGGAGATATCCGGTACCTTGTTGGGATCATTAGCGTGAGATCGTGTGACGTAACGAGCCAATCAGTGTCCCAGTCGTCGGAGTAATGATCGTGTACCGAGAGGTATTAGCATTGTGGACGGACGGGACGATACCGTTAAACAAAATCTCACCTCGTGACCTTTGCCCGTGAGGGTCGCGAGGGAATACTCCGCTGATGACGAGGACGATCTTGTCGAATCGTATGCTCGCCTTCCGATCGAATTGCAATCTATTTTTGTTCTTCGCTTAGGAACGGAGGAATCGGTATAGCAATCTTTAGCACTGGCCAAGAAGATTTATAGAGGATCTTTATAGCGGATTGAATCGTCACTGTACAGCCTTGCGGTTACCTCGAACACTAGTCTTCTATTAGTCCTTAGAATCGTTGTATCAATGTTTCATGACGTTTTGTATAGTTACGCAACGAAGGATCGGAACATAAAAGAACATTAAATCGAATTACGATTATTTAATCGGTACCTTCTGAACCCCGAAAACAGAAGACACTCGCGCGGCAATTGGAGCGTGGCGCCATGTCATCGAACCCTATTCCGAACAAAACGAATCCAAACTCATTTAATTCGTCTGGTGACGCAGCAGCTCGGTGTCGGAAAAAATCCTTCACGGGCCGCGGAAGCGAGCCGAGATGGAAAGGATAACGCGTCCTCCGAACGAAAATGACGGTCATCGGGGCCTTAATTGCTATCTTCGATCTGACAAACGCAACCGCGGCGGGGCGGTCTCGTCGCCTGGCTTTCCTACCGTGTCGTGCTTCGGGTACGGTCGTTAAACGCGCGAGAACCGTCGACGGAATTGTCCCGGGCGAGCGTAACCGCGGAGGAACACGGTCTCCCGCGGGATATCGGGTTTTATTAATCACGCAACCGGCTAATAGCAGTTTGTCGTGCGTGGGGCACCGGTCGGGCGAGGATTTAAACCTATTAGCGTACGTAATTCCATTATGGCCGACCGGCCGAGTGAATTACGTACCCCGGCGCGACGATCGGTGGGCGGTAATGGTTTAATAACGCTCGCCGTTTCCCGCTTCTTCGGTGTTCCATTAGGCGCACGCGTCCATGCCGGATCGGCCATTCGATGACATCGGCTCGAACGCTTCCGTGCGGCCGCGCAACCAACATGGCGGCCCCCGTCGTATGGCGTCCAGCTGAGTTTGGGCGGCGGATAATCGGCCAAGCGAAACATCGGGACCGTTCGGACCCGGTGACTGATCGTGACCTGTCCCCTCGTAATTACCAATCCTGGGAGTACTTTATTACCAGTCGAGATAACGGCGAGCCTAAAATCTTTGTCTACCTCGGCTCGATGCCTATCGCGGCGACCAGAATCCTAACCGCCTCGATATCTATAAAAGACACCGAGAGACTCGAGCGGAGAGAGCTGACCGATCCGCAGGGTCCATCAAGCGTTTTATGGGAATATATTAATGCTCGGCGTATTATGCATAAATTACTGGCGAATGAGATGCGTTTTTCAAACGACGAGCAATTCTGTGATAAGTAGACGCGAGAGGAAGTGAAGCGAAAGGCTCGCCGAGACATTTCCTACGAACGCCGGGATATTAATGATCAGAAACTTGATCCTCTTACGGATAGTTGGAGATATAAAAATCATTCGCGACAGGTGACCGATCGTGACCTGTCCGGTCGTAATTGCCGGCCCCGGGAGTACGTGCTTCATTGTCGTCAAGGATACAATACCATAGGGCTAAAACCATCGATCCGCCAGTGGCTGTCACAACAGAGACCGGGACATTAGTAAACGCCGATACAGAAGGAGCCTGGGCCACACGGTGATAAGGGATCTACGGGCGTTCTCCGTAGCTTCCCAATGCTCACGAACGTATATGGAGTGGCGGCGGTGCGCGCGGGCAGGCCACGAATTCGTGGCACGCAGCGGTGCCGTTGCGTGAAAGCCGAGTCACGGGTGTACCCGTCGATCACGATCGATAAGGCGCTCCGAAAGGATAGAGAGTGGCGCGCTGGCGGTTCCACGCGCGCAACGAACAACCAACCGTCTCCGTCCGGAGACAGCCGGAGCATTGTCCTGGTTCGTGGCCGCGGGTACGTGCCCTTCCGCGGTACCCTCGAGTCGCGCCAGGGGTTCAAAGGCGCCGACCGCCGCCACGGCGATGCTGAATTTCGCCAAATAGGTACGCGGCCACATAATGCGCGCATTATATTCAACAGTCGGGAACCGGCTCGCGTTTGAGCCGACTCGTGTTTTTGCGTTCGCTTTTCAGACGAGAGGACGTCAGCCGAAAGAACTGGCCTCCTACCACCTATCCCACCTTCTCGTCCCTGTTTCAGTGCTCGACCTTTGACCCCCGGCCACCGTATCCACCTCAGATACTTTCACCTTTTCCGTCGGAACTGATCGCCGACTCGCGAATTAGGAAAGGGAGACGGTGTTTGCTGCGAACCCGTCTTCCGGGTGTCCACAAGGGACACCGACAGGGTACACACGGCTGCATGCAAATTTGAGGAGGTGCGTGCGGGTCACTGGAGAGCGGAGTCCTTCGAGGAAGTGCTCTTGAAGATTGTGTACCCCTTTTCGGCAATGTGATCCTTCCTCTTAGCGTTTACAGAGGTGAACCGGACGTTCAATTCTGCCCCTTATGGCTGTATTTCCTGTTACACGTTGAAGCGTGGTACTGAAAGAACTTTACAATGCGTTGCTAACCTCCGATGTAGGAATTTGTTTGCTTTCGGATTTCATTGCGTATCAGATCGAGGATTGGTAGAGATCGAACACGTTGAAGCTCAAGATCCACGAAAACCACGGGCTCGCTTTCAATTTCCTCCAGTGAAATTTAAGTTCCTCCTTGTACATGATCGAGGGCCTCGAGCACGTATTAATAACGCCTGTCCATCGATAAGCCGTGTAACAGCCATCCGGGGCGACAAAAATAGTCGCGGTGGATCGGGTTCCTTATCATGCCGTTCGGTCGGTGATTTCGCGCGGAGGGGACTTTTGAGGTCCTCGGGCCAGTTCCGATCGTCGCGATCGCTGTGAACGATAATCGGCTGCGCGGCGCATATTATTCGCGGCTGTTTAACGACGGGCGAATTAATAAGGAGAATCGACCTGGGTCCCCGGCTTCCTCGAGCTTAGAGGGGACCCGGAATCCCGGGGACCATGGGGAAACGGATGCGAGTCGACGCGGTAGAAGGATGCAAAGCGACAGTTAGGACAGGAACACGGTCGAGGAAAGGCAAGCGTTGGTTTCGTCGTCCAGGAGAGAAGGGCATGAGAGGGGACGAGCATCGGGCGGAGAAAGAAACGACGAAGGGAGCCGATGGTGGGACGAAAAGAGCGAGCAGCACGGAGGACGACGGACGAGGAAAACAAGAAGAACTGGAAGATCCCGCGAAGCGAGCCACACAAAACCAGGGGAGCCGGCGAGCGAGATGAAGAGGAAGAGGGACGAGAACCAGCCCAAGTCCAGGCCGTCCAGCCACGAAAAGGTGTAGGGCATACGTATACAGGGTGTACCGTAAAATCGCGATCCGCCTCGATTTATCACGGCGACGGGCGTCGCCGGATACACGAAGCGTCGGCGAGCAGCCGAGCTTCCTTGCGGGAATTAATAACTGGCCGCGCGAGATAGATAGATCGTATTAGAAAGTCGAGCCACGATTGCGCGAAAATACACGTTTACGCGATACGCGGCAGATACCATTAGTCATCGGTATCTTTTTAGGTGAAAAACGGCCGATTCGATGGGGTGGAAAACGAACGATATTTCATCCGCCTGGGCCCCGATAACCTGTCCTCGCTTAATTATTCATTCAGGACTGATACCGGCATCTAGAGTTATGTTCAACTGCATCTCGCGTGGCAAAACACCGATTATTCCGCTGGATTTTTGATCCAGCTGGTGACGTTCCGGTTGCTCATCTGGTTACCGGTTTTATCTCGGCTAGATACAGATCGGAAGGGAATCGGTTCTCTTCGGCGCTCCGACGGGGGGAAATGAATTCGTCGACCACGGCTTGTCACGGCTACGCTACTGCCTTAGAACAATGCTCCTCATCGACGGATCACGCGGAGATCGGAGCCGCCTCGCAGCCGCGCGAGGGACCGCGATGCCTCCAAATAAACTAGAACGAGGCGCGACAAAAAGAGAATTGGACCCGGCAGAGCGAGCACACCGCATACAAATGCATTGCTTAGTGCACCGGGTTCAGGGTTAAACGCGAGTGTCACTCGAGCGCTCCGAGTGTCGTCGATTCGAGGATGAAACGGTTCTTAAATGAATCAGGAAGAACTGGAGGGACGAAGCATCCGGGAGAAAATTAGCGTTCAATTTGTTCCTATAAATTCTTTCTTCTCAGAAACCTTGGAGCAACTCCGTAATCTCTGGGAACCTTCCGCACGATATTTTACAGTTTTAAGTGGAATTTTAAGGCTCACGCCTTGGATAATATATTTTTCCCCGTCTGACGCCGAATAATAAACTATCAAGTCATATCCTGCGCACCCGTTTGTCCAACCGCGAACGCTGGCCAAGAGTCCCTTGCCCCCGGTGCCTTTTTTTATTGCCTGTCACGATATTGCCCAACGCATTATCACTTTCCTCCTCGTTAGGAAGATAGCGTCTTCTTCCTTCCCGGTGTACACAGCACAGCCTCCTTGCACCTGACGAGGCCGTTGATTGGCCGAGTCGAAAATTTCACGACTGCTCTCTGATAATGTGCTCGCTTTTGGAAGCGAGTCGCTTGCTCGCGGGCCCCATGGCAAAAACGAGCGACTGGAAAAAAGCCGAAGAGATAACAGCGTGGGGGGTGAACGGGTAGCCGAACGGTCCCCGGAGGGGGCTGCAGAACCGGAATTTTATACAGTGGCGTAACACGCTGGATAATACGCGGAGAATCACGAAACTCCTGGTCGAGGCTACTGCTCCTGCTTCTTTCCTCGTCCCTCGCGCTGCTTTCGCTCCTCGTCTCTTCCTCCAGCCAGTGGCTCACCCCCCTTCACCCTTGGCCGTGCTCCTTTTTTTCCGTTCGTTTTTCTCCCTCCATTTGGCCGGGGTCGAGATCTGGTTGTCCGATTAGCCTTTCGACGAGGCGGACTGTCCTCTTATCACGAATGCCTAAGATTCGTTCTTTGCTGGTCAATTAAGTAACCTGCGTTACAGGGCTAATTAATTTCGCAGCAATTAATTAAGGCCGACTGATCGAATACGCAATGGACGTTCCCCTCGCGGTGTCTCGGCCGTCGCCGGGAGAACTTCGCGCGCCGTGAACTTCGATTCGCGTTATAAATTCGAATGTAAATAAGATCGTCGAGGCCGGCTGCGGCGCAGGGAAACGCAGCGATTTTCAGCGAAATTAGCTCGTGAACCGTGCGTATCGGAGTGCATCGCGAACGATTCACTCGCGCCGCGTGTCCCGTACAATGCGATTGGTTCCTGGCTCTTGAAGAATTCCCTATTGTGGCCGGGCGATGCTGCACGGCTGATTTTCCATGACAATGCTTGATAAAACGCGGGAACAAAGGGGTACCCGGCCGAAAGAATCATCGATAAGGAAGAAACGTCGGACAATGGTAAGATGAGACGTAGCCGAGCGGTGGCGGCTCCTAGCGGCGTTGGCCAGAAGTACCAATGACCTTGCCAAGGTCACCGCGTCCTAACTACATAGACCCTTCCCGCATTCTTTCTCCGTCGCTCGTTCGTGGTGCATGGCCCTTATTATTATAAAGCAGTTGCCCTGATTCCCCCGAGGCCGTGTGCCATTCATTCGCCTCCTTCTCGTTCGTGGGCCCGCCCTCCGCCCCATCCCCCCTGCCACGCCCTTCGACCGTCTTTTTCTTCTCTTCACTTTTTGTCTCGTTACATGCACGGACCTTTCTTCATCGGCTCGCCGGCTTCGACACTGAAATCGAAACCGCCGGACCGAGGCCATTATTGCGTCTCTATTGTGCGTTGCTCTACCAGAACTGCGTGCCCGCGATCCGGCCCGCTTCATTTCCCTTTTTCCACTCCCCTTTCATGTCCGTTCTCTACGCTCGTTCTTACTCGTTAGCGCTCGCTAGCTCGATACCGCGCGCGCGCGCGCGCTAGCAAACGCTGTCGACCGACCGTCTTTAAAAATGCTCTCCGCGCTCCCGTATTTTCGACGCGTCCTGACCGTTCCTCCGACCCGATAGTTTTTATCGGTTGCGACAGTGTATCCAGAACATCGGCATTGTGATTCAACTCGTCGCTTAGTGAAACCGCTGCTTTCTTCGGGAACGGTAGGGTTATCTGTGCGTCGAGTTGTTATACATTTTAGAATTATTACTTCGCAGCGTGAGGTTTTAAGGTTTTTTTCAGAGAATTCAAGGGACGCGTACGACGTTAATAGATAATCTTAAGGTCACCAGATAGCGTTACAATTTCGTGTAAAGAAAAGCATGCACGGTGTTACATTTATTTTGGATTGAACCTTATTTTTTCCAGAAGCAAGAACGCCGATTTCTCTATGACCCACGAAGTTCAAAATGGAGGCGGCGGCGGTGGCGGCGGGGGATTGGGAAAATGGCTGCGCGATCATTTGGGCGGCGGCTCAAAAGTGACCCAGGACACTTCCTCGACTCTGAAAGCAAACGGAAACCTTGTAGAAGGTTCTGGCGGCGAGAAGCCCTTCGGCAGGACTGTCTACACCTCACAAAATCTTTACTGCAGCCTGCCAAGGGAACACGGCCGCCATGCTTACAACGGCGCTCGGAAGACCGGCCACGGGAATTCTGTGAAGCCTCAAGGCCACGATCGACAACGATCTAACAGCGTGAACCATCACGAGAAGACCACCTTGAGCGACCTTGGAACTTTGACGAGGGGCGGGCCTATCTACGGGAGCGAGGGGAAGTCCCTGAAGAAACGAAATCGCGATCGTCGGAGGCACTCGCTGAACGAGACACACGAGCAGGGTCGGCAACGTCGCAGAAGGTGAGTGAAAATTCTAATTAAATCCTGTTAATGCGGTTGGAAAAGAACGATGGTGGAGGACAACGATTTACCGTGGCCGGCGCAAAAACCACAGAGTCATCTCTCCGTACCGTGGCGACCGCAGATGCGCGGGGAGATTAATTTAATTTGTCGACGTACCCACTGCGACTAGCCCCTTCTTTGTTCGTCTTTAAGGGATAGAATAATTGAAAACTTGATCGTTTCGTGGACTTAACGAGACGGACTGCCTAATGCGTTACGTGGGAAGCGATGTTACAGGTGGGGTTTACGTCCGACAGGTGGATCGAGGGTTTCTTTTGTAGAATTAACAATGTCTACAGCTTGTGAACTCATCAGGGTCTCTACCCCACCGAATTGTTATTGCTCAGAATATTCCCTTAAACTATATTCCTGGTTGGAAACTTAATCAACTACTGTGTGTCTAGGAGATCATTTCTTTCCATTCCTTATTGACATATAATTTCACTGTTTGTAATTAATGTTACATGATAATCAATTTTCGACACTTTCATTGTACTGTGTCTATGATAGAGGCTTACCTGCGTCAGAAAATCACTCAGTCTTCAAATGGTCTTTTAGTTGATTGATCCTTTTTGACAGTGCTGTCACAAGCAATTCGAAGCTTCTACAAGAGACGCGTCCTTTCCGGCCCGATGATAATCAGCCGGGTTCTGAAAAGAGAATTATGAAGCATGTTTAATATTCGTTTAATATACTCCCTTGTAAGATGGCCTTAGTAAAACGGGATAAAGTCAAACATGAGGAAAGTCTTATTAATGACACTAATACGTGTTCATTTTTAACGTGAAAAGTAAATTAGAAAGAAGGCCTAGCACGACTTACTAAAATATTCTTTGACCAGTTCCTCCAGAAAGAACGTACACGCCTTGTACTACAGTTTTACTTTTGCTGGCCATCAGTCGCTCGAATTGTTTCTGGCCAACTACCTCGGCCTAGTCACTGTCCGCACAAAATGCCGACGCGTGTACTTACACACGCGTTACGCCTTTAATGCCGATTCATTCAACGAAATTATCAAACACGAGGCTCGCCGGCCTTTTGATTTCGCTGGCAGCGGTCCGCGAACGGTACACGCGGAATCCGCGCGGCGACGGTATCGTACAATTTCCATCGGCGAAGCTCGCCGCGGGGAGCAGTCGCGATTTTTAGGGTCCGCTTCCTGCCGCGCCAGCTTTTCGACGACTTCCTCCGGGAGGAAACGCTGAGCTGTGACGTCCGATTTCAACGTGTACGGTTTAATTTATCGTGTAAGACGACACGTACAGCCGCCGCAGATAAAAGTGCACAGGGCCCTTTGGTGCATCCTACTTGACCTTTAGGCATTATAAAAGTATTCTCTTCCCCCGGAATACTTTTAACGACGCACACGGCCGCCTCTACCCGCGCGTCGGTGATCAGAAATACTGGCGCCCCCGAGGTCAGACAGCTTCAGCAGGAGTTACCGGATAGAAGGGGAGGCAATAACCTTGGGGACACCAATAAATCTGCCCCCTAATATAATATCGTTACTCGTTATTACGCAAGACTCTTCGAAATTGACTTCTTCGTTTCCGTTCGTCCCTCCCACTCCTCGGCGCGTGTTTTTCTACGGAGGCTTCATAACCAGCTCGTATAAACAGCGGAGAAAACCGCCCCCCTCGTTTCAGATACGTATCGACGCTCCTTTCATAGTCCTCGGGATGAAACCACTCTCGGCTAGGATGATTTAACGCGGCAGTTCCACCGGTGCCCCCGCGAATGTCCGGTCATCACGACCATAGTAAGACGCCAGCTCCCTTGCGCCGGTTGTAAGTGTCCACGACTGGTATGCGGCCAGTATGTACGTCCGGGATATATGGTTGTCTTCATGCTCGTCCTTCGTATAAGGCCCCTTCTTGATGCTGCACGTACCCGGGGGAACGAGAGAGGGATCTGTTCCGCGCAGGGGCCCGCGCGAACGCGAAATACCGATGCGGCCGGGTAGAGTTCGTCGGACCCCGGCCGTGCGCCAGACGGAGACCGGGGAGAAAGCGAACGGCCGCGCGAGAGAGAAAGCCGGGACCGGCAGGGTTGTTGGGCCCTGAATTTACGGCGGAGACCGCGATAACCTCGATAGCCCGACACGGGTATATTGCCGCCCCGGAGACGGCCAACTGTCTATCGCGGGCTCCCCCGGTTTCTGCTCCGTTGACTTTCAGCGTGCATCGTGGAATTTCGGGGACACTTCTCTTTCGTGACGATGAAAGTGACGCCGGGAGACACGCCTCTCAGCCTCGATATCCTCGTAGCCGCGGCCCGGACGACGGAGTGATCGACAACCGTTCTAGATCGATAACGCTCAACGACAGATCGATTTCAAATGGAAATAGAACCGGGTGATCGGGTGGTTCGTTAGCTCTCGATAACCTCCAAGGCTATGGATCTCGATCTGGAGTAGTGTAAGCTTTCTGTGGTCGGTGCGCGTTAATTTCGATGGAAATGCGATAATCATGTTTTCTTTTAGTCGTACTTTAATGTAATGTTGATTTGATTGTTTAAGGTAATGTATATTTGGATCTGATTTGAAAAGTTCGCGGTGTGACTTTTCTTTGCAAGTGAATGCTTTGATAGGCACACTGTACAACTTTGAAGATAGAAGTTTGGTTTTACTATCTACTTTCTTTTCTCGATGATGAAAGTAACCCAAGAATGCGCTCGTGACCGTAGACACTCTGTCACACCGAATTGACAAAGCGATCAACAACTGTTTTAGATCGATAACGTTCAACGACTCGATTTCAATGAAAATAGAACCGAGTGATCGATGTTTCACTATTTATGATGACCTCGAAGGTTATACGTAGGTTTACATCTGTAATCGTACACGAAGATCTTATCTAGTACGGTCCTACTTCTTAGAAGACGAGTGATTCATATTCTATTGGCTAAATGATTTTCTCATCTTTATCAATAGATAACAGTAATGTCGCGGTATCTGAGAACAACGCAAGTCACGCAAAAGGGTGATTAGAACACGGTTTTATAAATTTCATCGAAATTATGAAGACATTGTGGTCTTCCTAATGTTACCAAAATATACGTCGAGCAGCGTCCAACGCAGGATTCAGATCCTAGCACTTTCTTTTCCGGATGACGAAAGCTGCTCAAGAATCCGCCTGTGACATTCTATCACATCGAGTTGACAAAGTGATCGACAACCGTCCGTACCGATAACATTCAACTCGAGCCACCGAGCATCGACGTATCGCGCGCGGAGAACAAACAAAAAAAAATGCAGTCACGGGAGCCTACGAAACGCACGCTTCACGCTCGTACCCGCTTGGTGTTTTATTAATGCCTGGTGGTTACATAAACAATGACTCGGGTCGTTCCAGCTGGCGTACGTATTACGCGTCTCGCGTGCCGCTCTATAAACCAGGGGAATATCGTACAATCGGAGGCGGACGTCTCGGTATGTATCCACGTCAATGCAACGTACGACGCCGGAGGGTGCTATAGCTGTCAGGCGCGCGTATAGCTCAGTCACGTGTATATTCGTGCCTATCTGTTCCGCGCTCCCGTCGAACTCGGAAAAGAACGAAAGTAAATAACGAAAAACGAGAAAAAAAGGAAGAAAGGGAAAAGAGACACGCTGCCTTTTAAGTAACGACGTATTCTCACGCGTTTATTCACGACGACTCCGGCTCGCTGGATAGGATAGAATATGTCGGGGGCCCGACTGCGCCTACTTATGCGCGCAGGTGCGAGGTCCTTGTGTTCGTGCGTGTTTCACGGGGAGACGCGGATAAAACCTCGCGCGCGGCGCGGTGTTACGGGCCTGGTCCCAGCGGTGCGCGAGATAGCCGGATTCGGAGCGTTAATGTATTCGTTAGGTTACCGATACATTTACGCCGGCCGACTTACGCATCTTCCCATCTCTTCCGAAGTCCGGGGCCAGCTTTCCCTTCCCTTGCCGATCCAGGCCCTTCCACGCCCGTGTCCGCGGTCTGCACTCCGTACACATGCACAAACGGTCTCTCTCCCTCTCTCTCTGTCTTTCTTCTTCTTTCTCTGTCTCTCTTGGCGGCCGCCCTTAAACTCTCTCCGCCCGACGTCCGCTTTCCTGCAGGCTCTCCCGAGCTAAATATAGCTAAGGCTCAGATATAAATAGAATAACCCCGCGGGCCAAGATGGCCGGGGTCAGCTCTCGCTGGACGTCCACCCAGCTTCTTTTCTCCTCTTTTCTTTTCTCCTTCTCCCCCCCCCCCCCTTTCTCTCTCTCTCTCCCCCTCTCTCTCTCTCTTTTTGCCACCGCTCTTCCTTCTCGGCTTCTGATTTTTCGTCTCGTTCGTTTTACGCCCGTGCTTACCCAGGCCACCAGGATTTACCTGTCCCCGACGCGGCTACTCCGACGGCTTTAACGCCGTCCCGTCAACCCCGGACAATCCCATTGGCCGACCTTAGGACGGTTCTCCCGATAAAGGGTCACCGACACCCGAGACCCTTCGTGGCTCGCTGCCCTTGACGGTGCCGCGGGCTCGTTCGGGGTTTCGGCCGTTCGCGTGTTCCCGGGTTTTATTGCTTGCCCCCGCGCCCCCCTTCCGTGGAGGTGCGCTTACGTAAAATAAACGCCGAGCCGTTTCCAGCCGCGGCGCGCGATCCGCGCGGCACTAAAATTTCGTTTCTGATCCCGTTGGGACTTCCTGGACAAGATTTGCAGCGCGATCTCGGCTCGTCGTGAAAGCTTGGAACGCGACGGCCGCCGATCGTGGCTGCGAGGGGCAACGAGGGGAGAGCGCACGTCGCCCTATAAGAGTGTTTCTTTCTCGAACGGGACGCCGGACACGTTCTCCTCCTACAGAGGTCGTAGGTGTTCGACGTACACGGTCGAAAAGCCGGGATGTCGCGACCGGTCGGCCGTTCCAGCTTCCCGTCCCCCTCTAATCAGCCCCAGTCCTCTTCCCGGCGCGTTTTTGCGCGAGATTAAATGCTGCCTCTAACGACCTAGTACTTTATACGGGGATGCTGCTCGCGGAATATCCTGCGTTTATCATTCTGTACGAGAGGTGGAGGTCGTAGGATCGAAGGTAGGAGGAGGCATGGAAGGAGAAGGAAGAGGCGGAGGTGGAGGAGGAGGACGAGAAGGAGAAGAAGAAGAAGATGAAGAAAATGAGGAAGGCGGCTCGAGGCTCCGTTCGACCCTGGCCAGGGCCGTATCGGCGGGATTAATGGCAGTGACATCCCGCTCGTGGCCAGATGAGATTCTCCGGCCCGACCGCGAGAAAGAGCAAGAGAAGGGAGAGAAACGAGGAGGAAAGCAGAGCCGGCGAGAGCGGGAACAGAGTCGGAGCGACGGAGAAGGAGAGCGGACGACGGTGAGAGACGGAGAGGGAACGAGAAGATGTCCAGAAGAAGAAGAAGTCGACGACGAAGCGGAGGAGGTGGAGGGCACCCGATGTGAGTCGGGTGCGTTGACCTTAGGATTCGATGCGCGTCCTTGAGGATACCAAGATGGCGGGTTTATGCAACCGGCCACAATGGTATCTGCGGGCTGCAGCTTCTCTCGTCGCGTTCTATTTGACGCACGACGATTCGACGCGCTTGCATTCTCGGGGGACTCTCTCGTCCGCACACCACTTCTCCGCCGGGCACCGTCCGTCCCGCACGCACAGGCAACACGCGCGGCCACGTCCCGGCACCGACATGAGCTTAAGACGCGCCGTTAAAGCCAGTCAGTCCAGTTTCCATCGCCGCAGCCTGCACGGACGAGCCAGGAATACACCGTGGATTCGAAAGGAAATCAAATCCGAGGAAAGGCCAACGAACGGCCTGCCGCCTGGCCATGCTGCCGCGTGCACAGCCTCTGGCCACTCTTTCCACGCTCGCGCGCCATCCGCCGCGCCGGTTGCCGCGAAATGGGAAAGCGAGCCTCCGTCTTCCCCTCGATTCCACGTCTTCGCGGATTCCTAGAGCATTCCGGTGAACTTGGCCATCGCGACACCTTCTTCGGCTCTAAACCACTTTTTAGCTGCCTCTATTCTGCGTCTTCGGTATATATTGTTAATGTACGCCTAGTCGACTCGTTGCCGTGATCATTTTGAAACTTCTGTCGCGGTGCCCGTTACTTCTAGCGTATAATGGTATCTAGAAGACATTCCTTTTCCTACCATTTTGCGTTATAATATCGTATCTAGTTGTTACTTTGTTGAACACGAACCCGACGAAACACAGTACGCTAATGTTAATTCACGCATCGTGACAAAGTAATTTCTACATCAATGTACCGACGTAGCTAATTCACTCGTAGCATAAGGTTTAATAAGGCTCCCCTTAAATCGATCGATCCGTGTTCGGAGTTTTATTTTATCTGTCTGTATCGGAGGCTTCGGTGTACCGGCGTGCAATCGGTGCACGAGAGGTTCGCCGAGCGGCCAATAAATTTTGCCCGGGCCTGTCCGGCGGCCGTAAAAGATTCGGGAACTGGAACTCAGGAAATTGGTACGTCAGTGTCATCGATATATAAAAACTTGTTTCTTACCTAGCAAGCGGCGCGCGGCACGTATATCGAGAAAAAGGCCGCGGGGATTCGATACTGACAATCGAACCACACGGGCGAGTCCCTTCGACCGCTCGTGCACCAACTCGCGTGTGTACGCTCGTGACGGGGGAGTGCGTGTGCGACTGTGCAACCGTACATACAGGAACGAGGCACGGGTACACACGGTTACGCGCGCGTATCCACCGCACAGGGACACGTACGGAAGGTACGTACACATACGCGACGCGAGCAGGGATCCTTGATCCTACAGGAATGCAGTCTTGGCGGCCCACGCGGCCTCAAGTACCCCACTCTCCTTCTTTCTCTCTTTTTCTCCCTCTCTTCCGTTCTCTCTCTCCGCGGGCTGCCTTGTTCCTCTTCCCTTCTTCGTTTTCACGAGATCTAATCCCCGCAGGGCCACGTCCGTAAAGCAAAGAGCGGTATTGGTCGAATGCACGCGCCTCCTCGTTGTTCTCCGCGTTCCCTTCGTCGGACTCTGCAAAAGGATCGTTCGATAAACGCGGACTGCACTGATAATCCTTAGGGAAATAGTAATTTTTGGGGTATAACTGGGACCGGATCCGCCGGACGGCCTTCCACCGGTTTTTTCGGACGCCGAAGCTGAACGCGACACTTTTCGCGCGGAATTCCTGGCAGCAAATGTTACCCGCGATTACCGCGCTTTGGCCGCGAAGATGGCCGCGAATTATATTACATGTTCACCGTGGCATTCTTCGACCTTCGCGCGCGTACTTGACGACCCCTCGGACAATAGATTAATAATTCCCGTAGTGCTCGCGCAGAGGAGATCGCGAGGGTGTTTGATGAGTTTTGTGTAAACGCGGTTCGCCGCGCGTGACGCGTTAATCTTGAAACCCGGGAAGAATATAATGATACGACCTATGTACCGAGGCACCACCCCAGTGATGTTTTCGATTCAGGCGCTACATCATCCGGCCGCGGGAAACGCGGATAATACACCGCTCACGCGGGACCAAACAACGAAGGAGGCAGCGACCTCCCTAAATCTCCCATCTCTCCGGTGTGTCCGGTGAACGCGGCGATTTATCAAGAAGATCTCTCCCTGAAAACGGGGAAGATCGTTCGCACGATAAATCGCGGGAGGATCGGAACTGGCGAATCAAAGGAAACCGAAGACGGGGATGTGCCGGCCGACGCGTCCATTTGCCACGCCGAATCCTCTGTTTTCCCGGCGTGAAACAATCACCGTGAAAGAATCGCCGTGAAAGCGACAGTGGTTACGGCCGGGCCGTGGACTTTTTCGCAGCGGACACGCCGCTGCGGCCGGTTATTAATTCCTCGCCGTTTAACGTCCGACGAAAGAAAGATACTCGGGTTTCAGGCCCGGCCAGTGTTCTCCCGTCACGCCGGGCCCCTTGCGTGATCGAACGAGCCACGTCCCCCATAAATAAACTTTTCATACATCAGCCCGCGGAGACCGGGGGCCCGGCTCGGAATAAAGCACATAGAGATGAAATCATAGCCTGCGCGCCGCAGGATGCACACGCCGTGCATCCGCGCCGACGGTGTCCGGTAGCTCGCAGCGGTTTAATCGACGTCCTGCGTAGAACTTTTCCGCCATGCCCCGCTCTTTCTGCGTGCCGCAGTTAAACAACCGTGCCGAGAGGCCGCGGTGCGCACTCTCCGGAGGGAGGATCATCTTCGATCTTCAAGGTCGACCGCATGCGGCCCGAGGCCTTCGCGAGGAGGCGTCGATCCGGCCGCCGCGAATTCGTTCGACTGTTTCCTCCGTCCCGCAGCTGTTTCCCTTCCCTCCCGCGCACCGCCGGCCGCATTCAGATGCCACCTTTTCCATCCTGTTCGTCGACACCTCCGGATCCCGTCCGTCGGAGCTTTTCTCGCCCGCCCTCGGACCTGTCCGCGACATGGCCGCGAGCGGCTACGAAGATATTCGCGAAGATACGGAAGAGGAACGATACGAAGATGAACAGGTAAAGGCATGACGGAATGTGGTTGGGATGAGGTTGGTTAGCGTTGGGTTTGACGAGTCTCTAGGAAACAGACGATCGTGTAGATACATCGTGTAGAATTGTGTCTAAATTTTTCGAAGGATAAGACTAGTTAGATGATCGGATTATTCGGATAATGGGGATCTACTGATTCTTCTTTTAGTACTGTTCTATTTATTGTGGATATTTTACTCCCATCTAGGTCGTCCACTTTAGTTACAATAAAATCTTTGATTTTGCGGGTGGAAAACGAGAAGGAAATTACGACAGCGATGAGGTGGAGGAACATGGGGAGGACGAGGAAAAGGAACCTGAAAAAGTAAAGGGACCTGTAGATGATGAAGTCGATTGGTATCTGCCTTCGGACCACAGTCTCGAAGGTGAAAAGTACGGGGAGTCATTTTACGAAGGGGAAGAAGTAGGTGAGGAGGAGATACCACTTTCCCCGGCGATCTCCGCGGAAAAGTTGGAGGAAGCGCGACAGGTAGAGGAATCCGATCACGTGCTCGTCGAGTTACCTGCAGAGGTGCGCATAAACCTGTCATTCTCTCTCGTTCTGCCCGTGGAGTTGCTATTCCTCACGACCTTCGTGATACATTAAGATTCTAAGGTTCTAAGGCCCCGGCTTCTCGCCGTGTCCACCGATACTTTAATCCGCGGATTTGCACATAATGGCTCCGATTCTTATTGTAAATAGAAGCGATGTAAATAATAAAACGGTTTTCTGGTGTGACGCTCCCGCTGCCTTGGAGTCTCCTTATGGGCAAGTCTTTGTGACGGGTTAAGATAAATTGATTTCATCCGAACACGACTGAAACAATGGAATTTTTATAAATAATAATTGAGTTTGCACAGTTTGTGATAGTTATACGAAATTTCATAATGATACCGTCTTAACCCTTGCAAAAGCATAGTGGAATTCCGTTTGAAATAATATTAAAAGTCTTCCCCTTTCCTACGACAGACAGCTGGCGACCGAGAGGCACTTATTGACAGGTTAAGAGAATTGAACTCCGAACTGAGCGATTTACGTCGGAAAAATAAGCTGCTGGAGCTTTGGGTGGTCCGAATCATGAAGCAGGTCAGGCTGAAGTGATCGTTGAACCTGCGATAACCTCTCGTATATTCGTTACTAAATTCGAATAATACTTCATCGAATAAGTTCTCGTTAGAAATCCGATAGTTCGTGTAGGTTCAACAAAAGATGACGCCCGCGGATCCCACGAAAGATAATGAGGAATTGGAGGAGATATACAAAGAGGCTCTGCGCAAGTACAAGATGCAGATCGACGATATACAAACACAACAGAACGAGCTAATGTTCGAAATGCAGAATTACATCGAAAAAGTTCAATCGATACGTATCGAGACCGAGGAGACCTTTCGCGAGCTTCTAGATCGTGAGAAGGATGTGGCCGTAGGTCTCGTCTTCGAGAAAACCGGCAAGAAGGTCACGGATAAGATGATGAACACCTTGACGCATCGACAGGTGTCGCTTATTTGACGATAACCGTACCGATTAAATCTCTGCGGCGTACTGAGTCATTATCGACCTCTTTCGCGATAGCAAGCGCGTGCCAAGATCTTAGCTCAGGATCGGAAGAATTACATACTTCTTCGGCATTATCTCGAGGATCTCAGGGCTCGACTAAAAGGCGTGGAGACATTGGGGGAAGGAATGACCACAATGGATTACGAGGCGCTCTATGCAGCTAATATGAGTTACAACGATAAGTTGGACGAGCGAGATCAAGAACTGGAGAAGTTGCGTACCAAGTATGTTCGATTGTTTACATTGTCTCCTACAACAGTTAGACTGACGTGACAACGCATTAAAATAAACTTCCAAATCAATGGAACCTTCTCGCTAAGAAGATCCTTATCACATTACATGTATACGCTGACATATCCAATTACGAATAGAATCGCTGAGACGGTGAACGGCGTCGCTCAATACAAAGAAAAAGAAGTTTGCCTAGTGGAGGACATAGAGTTCGAGCAGGAACGGCTGACGGCTCGCCGCAACAGGAGCACGAGGATCCGCGAGCGCGCGAACAAGGCTCGGCTAAAGCTGAAAGAACTGCGGGTCGAGTTTAACGAGAAAAAGGTCGAAGCCGGGCTGTTGGTAGCACAGTAAGATCCTTCCGTTCGATCAGCGGACGCTTGCTCGGCCCCGTGTCATTGAGGTTTCGTCGATTCAGGCCGGAGCTGCTGGAGATGGAAAGGAGGATGAATATGAGGAACGACCTGAAGAAAGCAATCGAGGCAGTGGAGCGCGAAATTAAACAGTACAAGCTGGAGAAACTGAGGCGGTCAACCCGTTCACTGTCTGCAGTGTCGAAGGACAAAATCCTTGACGGGGGTTCGAGCAGAATCATTGGTTGAGCTATTTGGCGGTTACGTCTGCCGAATGAGCGATTTTTCGAGGCTCGACGGAAATTCCTCGACGGTATTCTTTTGTAAAGAACGACGACGGGCTCTCGCATACAATGGTCTCAGGATTCAATCGAGTCGCGCGTTTCCTTAACGTTACACGCGCGTGTAACTGTCCCGGCTTATCTCGCGGGCAATTTATCACCGTTCCTGGCGGAGATTCGCAGTCCTCTCGGAAATCGTATTAATTTGACCGGCCGTGTCAGGCCGCCCACAGGAGTTTCAAGTCCCGGCCGCGTCGACACGATCGGTGGGGTACATATTAATCGAATCAACACGATATCTCCAGGCATCGCGAGGAAGTTTTTCGTCACCGCGGCTACAAGCGACTCGGTGCCCAGCGCGCGGCGTCGTATTAATTATGAGGCGGCGAGAGGAGCGCGCTGGAAAAAAAAAAACGTGTCTGCGTGCGTGAGCTCCGAAGGGCCCCTCCGCAGTTTCGTCGCATGCGTGACGGCGCGGCCGCTCTCCTGCGAACTCGGTCACCGCGCATTAAACCGAACGCGTGCGTGTAACTGATTTTACAAACCTCGTGGCGATCCCCGGCTTTCCATGCATACGGAATGAAAACACGATATAAATTGGCTGCTCCGGGGGAATATTAATTCCCTCCCCGTGGACGCCACGATTTCCACCCCGGCTCGTTAATTAACGCGCGGAGATCACGGCGAGCGCTCTTTATTTCTATGCTTCATTCGCTCGGAACGAGCGAGGAGCCTTGAAACACGAGCACCTGGAATGCGCCTGCCTATATTAAACGGGCGCAGAAATTTCACGACCTTTTTGCGACCGACTGAAAAAATAGTTTGAAAAAACGTATTGTTAAGGAAATATGCAGCCTACACCTGGTATGCTCGACATGAATTTCAATTCCAAAAATCGTTTCAAATTTCCAGTCTATTTCTATTTAAAATATGAATCTTTGCGTAACCAGTTTATCGTGTTTCTCGACGAAATTCGTTTCGACCGCATGACGGTTCGATATTTCAATTTCCCCGGACAAAAATTTCGCTTTCTTTCCGTATATCTCTCGCGCGTCCGACAACGCGAAGCAATCACGCCGGAGTTTCGCAATCTCTGCTCCACCCCACGATGAGTTAGCGTTAGATTAGCAAAAGCGCTTCATTGTCAGCGTGTGGGTAGTTTCATTCATTCGTCCGCCCACGCGCGGAACACGGCGTTGCACGAAAGAAAGGCAAAGGTTATGCCCGCGCGCGAGCGCGAGGTTTCCTAGAGGAGCCCGGCGAAAGAATCGTCTATTAATTTCGCGTGGGCGCAGAATGTACTTAAACCGGTCGATAAAATCAGGCAAGGGCGGATCCCCCGCCGCCCCGCGTCGAAAAGGGCACCGATGGAAGCGGCGCCGGGGGGATCTTCGTCGGTTCCCTTCGGTCGCGGACCTGTTCGCATGATTTCGGGCCAATTAGGGCCGGCGACGAAGCCATTAATTCTTTTTGGTAATTTGTCCGTGGCCGGAATTGATTTAAGGCCGACGCGTGGACCGGCGGAGGGGGCAAAGACGAATGGTTCCCCGTGTAACACGAAAAGAGATGACGTGTCAATTAAGCTACCCTACAATCCGCCGGAAAGTTATACGCCGATCGGCCGGAACGACGCGCGGAAAGATAAATCACGGTAAATCCCTCTTCGATTGGGCCTGATCGGACGATTATTTATATCCGTCATTCTCGAATCAACGGGCTCGTACGCCCGTTATATCCGCGTGCACCGCGTCCCCGGCTGCAACCCGTTCCCCCCTCCTCTGAGCGTGCATAATGTTCGATGGGCTTGTAGCCACGCATTATTGAACACGATTCCATTCGACGGAACTTATGCTCGATCACGTACCCGACTAATAAATGTTACCTTTCGCGACGAACTCGCTAATTCCCTCTGTCGAAGGTATCCATCTTACCCACCAGGCCCGTTCCAGGAATTCCGATACCTGCGCATACCTGCACCGATCCTGCGATACCGGCGCGCCGGGCCCATTCTTTCACTGTCCCCGACGGGGATCCGCTTTCCCGTCTACCTGCTCGCATCTTGGTCTCATCGATTTTCTCGGAAATTCGACCGGTTTTCCTCGAACCGCTCCGGCGCAAGCCAAAACTTTCGTTTCGTGGCTCGTGTGTACGGGGGACGCCTGGAACTCTTCCGTGATCGCTTCCGCGGAAACCTGGCAGTGTCGCTGTCGCTCGTGCCGCGAGTAATAAAGAACGACACCTCGGGGATCGACGACGGTCGCGTAAGCCGGGTGGCTCGGCCGAAGACAACGGCATGCGAAACAGAGAGAAATCCTCCAGCGAATTATGCAGATCCGACGTATTTGCATTTCGTTAGCATACACGCCGGGCTCGTTGCACGTTGCGCCGGGCCTCTGCCCGTGGACTTTCATCTATTTACCATAAAAAAGTGTATGGTATCGGATCCCGATGGATCCCGTGGCCGGTCTGTCTCTCACGCCGCCTCGCCCTGTCCCGATCTCGGGCAAACTCGCGCTCGCCGGATCGATCTATCGATCGATCTCACGGCACTTTGCCTTCGACCGATCTGCCGACGACGAAGACTTTTCCGCGTTAGCGCCGATTTCGCGGCGCTCCGTTTCTGGGAGCGCGCGTATCCGGACACGAAGTGGGACAATCGATCTGTCATGATCGCTTTGCCGTTCCTGCAACGAGATTACGAAGCTCTCGCGTTCAACGGGAGGGTTTAACTTGTAGCTGCAAGAGAACCGTGTCCGCTTTAGGCTTTATTTGCGTCGAGGAGACCTCTTTCTAGCGTCGTTGCCGATTGTCAGAAGAGAAGATGCGAGTGGTTGTATCGAAAGTTAAATTTCAGACGAGTACATTCTTGAAACAGGTCTTGGTTAGGTGTACCAATGAATAATCCACTATTGCCTTTAACGCCTTAATTTCTATTGCATTTTGAATTCAATAGGTACGATCGAATAATTCTCTTTTTCGAAGAAAACCGCGAATATTGAGAAATACATGTGCACGTTACTGAAACACCGATGGCTTCTGAATTTAACGGAACAAAGTGGAGTACTTATTGATACACCATCTAAAAGGGATTAATGGATGTTGCAAGGTAATAGTGAAAAATGTTCTCAATCAAAATGATGGACAGATCGGACGCAAGATTATCGAACGTGAAACATGTAGTTAACGTGTTAAAGAGGGAAAAAGGAAGAGCCGCATGGTTGCCGTTTTGGAGGTATTGCCTGCTGAAATTTCGCCGACCGAGCAATATAGCGCGGCAATTACGCGAACGCGGAACCCTTCCGTAAAAGGGAAAACGCACGTTAAGGAATCATGTCCATTCTCAAGGTCGACCGGTATCCTACCGGCCCCTGCCGTAGACTGCATAACGCGTTTCTATTACGCGGTCAATTGCAGCGATTGTTGCGTGTCTCTCGCAATCAGCGCTACGGCCTGCGAGCATGCTTTCTCTTTCTCTACCCTCTTTCTTTCTTTCTTCCTTCCTTCCATCCCTAATTACCATAAGAAAATTCGATATCAAATTACTGCTGCTCGGCGAATGGTATCGCTAATGAAACTAAGGCAGAATAAAATTTTGGGCGCAAGGAATATATAATACTAACAAATCGGTTTACCTGTGTAAAAGAAGTAGCTTGATATGTTTAATTAATTTCAAGTATCTAATCAATTTTTTTGTATTTCTAATATAGCTTTACGTAATTTGAACCCTAACGAACTGGTGAATTTTATAATCAGTACTTCACCGCTTGTCGTTTAGGAATATTTAAAGGATTAAGGATTTGTTAATACGCTTTTTAATAAATATCGAAATAAATCATTTCTCTTGGAGATATTATCTAATACAACATTATTAAGTTGCTGCATAGCGAGCACGGATATAGGGAAGGCTTTTAAGAAACCGATATTATTGTGTCAATTAAAGGTTCAAGTTTCTCACATATTGCAGTTAATGGAATGTCCTATGGTATAAAGATTGAATAATTTTTAGCCATAGATTCGAAAGTAGAACGTCTTCTACGTGGCGCAATTCCGACGGGAAAAGAGCAAGAAGACAATGCACATGGTCCATGATTTATGATCACTTAACTTTACGTCACGTTACGTCTTTGCGATCGGTCTACAGAGAATAGGATTAATTTAACGCGATTAGATATCAAATGACCGACGTCGTAACGCGAGTTTTATCGAGCGTCCCGCGTGCCGTTGAAAAATCGCGCGTCATTGGAACGCGCTGTCGTGGCTGGCAAATTGTGCGAGCCGGATTGACGTTTAATGGATGTCAAAACAACAATCGTCGGGATTAGACAATGCGCGCGCCGCGGAACACGAACGCGGTGGTCGAGGAGGGTAGGGAGGGCCGATAAACCGAGTGAAGCGAAACGAGCAATAAATCACGATTGTAGTTTTATTTTTGATAATCGCGGCATGTACCGAGCATATTAGTCAAGGGAACATAAATTGCATCCTCGCGTATGGAATATAAATCAAATTTCGCGGAGTGATCCGCGCGGCGTCAAAGTGATTTAATGTTTCTCTCGTGGCATTGGACATTTTTAGAAGAAACCGTGCTTTCATACGGGACCATTAATCGATATATGGCGTAAGCCAGGAATCTTGAAAGCGGTTAAATGTGTTCACATCAAAATCAATAAAAATCAAGAACCGCCTTCGGACTTTCACAAGAAATAAACGTGAAATGTTCCATTTGTATTGAAATTTCCACTCGACAAAACAGCTTCACGCTTCCCTCGCGTCTAATGAAATAAATGTAGAAATGTTGAGTGAAATATTCATTAGCCACGTCATCGCAAAAAGGATATTATGCTAACGTTGCAGTTAAATAGCATCTGATAAATGTTATATCCAGATTAAGCCTCAGGGTATATCAGACGCTGTTTCATCTAAGAATTGGACTTTCCAAAGAAAAAAAATAGAAAGAAACACGAACCGCAACCCCAGAATTTAAGGTATAATATCCTTTTACTTCCATTTGCAACCAAAACATAATCGGCGTTTCGCCAGTGGGGCCTAAGTAATCTTTTTGAGGCAAACAAAGGTTTCTTTTCTAGGTCAGAACACACAGATACACCAAATCCTTCGCTACATATTAAATCTCGGAACGGAATATATTTGTAAATCAGGTTCTTAGAGCGGTGAACACCCAAACTCAGCTGAAAACGGGTCACGTTGCACAATCGTTCCACGGAGATCCCAAATTTAGCAATGCTGCTTCACTCTCGGGCAGCTCGATCCGGTCAGCAGGACACAAAGGCGCCTTTCCTGGCTGATTGCGCCACGCGAAAAACAACGTAATCACGGTGATTAACGAGAAAACCGTGTCCCCAGTGTCTTCGCGGCAGCATAGGGGGGCCCGAGGGCTGGGTGAACGCGTGACACGTATTGCAAGGGAGGCAGAGACAATGCACGGATCGATACGCAAAGCGGCGATTTGAATACAAGCGCGCGTTGACACGCCAAACGCGGCATACCTTCGCTTTCTTTCACGGTGAGCGAATCTGTGGCTCGTTCGCTGAAAGACATGTTTAATAGAGATACATCTCTCTATACGAATCATACTGGCGAAGTCCTACCGATGGGCTTTTCTACTCATTAAGCCAACAAAATATCAAAGAGTAGAGACACTGGCAGGAATTAAAGTCGTGAAGCTATTAAAAAATGGCAGAACATCACATGGATATGGATATTTTCACATAATAAAATACGAACTCATAGTACAGTGTGCTAGTGCTCTAAATGAATAATATTATAGGTTTCCATTTTATTACGTAAAACACTCGACTTCGCTATAATTGTACCCCTTCTACTGTCCCCCAGGTCCTTTTATGGCGTTTACCTTGTCCCCACATCCGGTATTGCCAGTCCCTAAGTGTCCATTTTTTCCTTACACCTGACATCACAGTCCACGGGACAACATCCTCGCAGTCAGAAGAACCGAGCGAAACTTGAAGCGATTAAAAGATGGTGGTTCGATTTTTTTCTGTTTTTCCCTCCATAAACTGGTATGCAGTTTTAAAGCCTATACGACCACTGCAAGATAGCTGGCATAAGCGAAACGCGATCGACGATGATCCGAGCATCAAGTATTTAGGAATGGTTAAATAGCACAGATCATTGAATCGACCTCGAACCGGCAGCGTCGCAATCGTTGACCTTGACAAACGGCAAGGCAGACGGCTGGCAACGCGACGCTACGGAGCGTCTCACTGTCGAAGAACTGGCCGGTGTTTGCGAATGAATTTACGGTGCTCGTTCCATCCGGACTGGCGAGGTAACAAGGGGAACGCAGATGGCGTGGGTGTAGCAACAACAGACGGTACCAAAAAAAAAAAAGTAAAACTTCCCGCGAAAAGTTAATGGGGTATCGATCATTGCTCGCGCCCGATCATATTTTTCACCTTGATCCCCCGCGTCGTCGCAGGGAACAGGCACGCTCTTTCAAAGCACTTTAAGGCGAATCTCGAGAGTCCATTACCCGGACGACAGCGCGTTTTAATCCGTATGCATGTATGCATTTTCGAAAGTTAAAGTAAAGAGATATCGACGATCTGCTTCTTTCTCTTTTCCTTCTCCTTTTTTTCTCTCCTCGCTTTTTATTACATTTGTAAGCGACCCGCGAAGCTATGCGTCCCCGTGGTGTGTACACACGCGACATTATGTAAGTATACTCGTAAACATGTAATAAACGGGAGGGAATGCGGCGTTTTAGTCAGAATTTTATGGGACGGGAACACGCGTGGGTGAAGGGGAGGCAGGCGGGAGCAGGGGCACGATTTTTATGGTATCGAAAGTGTACCTCTGCTTTGTGGCGTGGCCACCGATGTCCACGATAAACATTCGTGCGTATACGCCCGGCCGGTAATCCGTTATCGTTGAATTTCGTTTTATGGTCACCGGCCGACTTCGGGTTTCGTCGACGGGAGCGAAACTTTCTACGGTGTCGTCCTTTACGATGCGATTATGAGATTAGATGCGAGTAACGTTCGTTAATTCGCCGTTTAGAAATATTATTGGCCTTTCGAAATAATAAAGACGTATAAATAACAGCCGTGTTAGCGCGCCGCCATGGGGGCCCGAGTATCAGGACGCAGTCAACTTTCAAAAAGTATATTAACATTTTTATCAACGCGGCTTCTATCGAAGTGCTTTCGATCTGTGATTTTAATATCGTCGGCGACGGGGCGGGGCGTCCTAATTGCGACCGCGGGACCTCTCGGAGACGCTAATGCAAATTCGTCAGAGAGCCACTTCATCTTCGTCGCGGGGATCCGATGTGATTAACGATAACATTCGATTTGACGGTGTAAGAGAGAAAAAAGGAGGAGGAGCGCAAGAAGAAACGTATCGCGTCGCGCGTACGCGATACGCCAGGAATTTTTATACGTCCCACCCCGCGCCGCGGTACCCGGTTTCGCCATTAAGTGAGTTTTGCTCTTATTTATCATCTTCAATTTCACATTCCGGGATATGCAAATGCGACGTGGGTCGCTGCGCGAAACAAACGTTACACGAAAGAACGTCGCAGGCGTTGACTTTTTGTCTCCCTCCTGACCGTTTTAACGAATCCGCTACACCTACTCCGCGGTCCGAGACTCCGCGGAGATAAATTGCTTTCTCTCGGACGAGTTGCTCTCTAAAATAATAAGATACCTCGAAAGAAACGAATTGTCCTACATTGTACGCTGGATTCACACGTCAAACTGAATTCTACTGAGAAAAACACAGTTGGATCTCCGTGCGCCGAGAACTTCAACAAAACGACTATCTGCAATATCTCAAACGACCTAAAATCGAAATAGTACCATCCCCAGTATCACCGAAAGATCACCGCACAACCCGCAAGCTCTTCGCAAAAAAGAAACTAATATTCTCCTCGAATAAGCATGACCGCGAAATCCTCGGGAGGTTGCAGCTCCGTAGCATATACGGAGTGTTCGACCAGCATCCACGATGCCCGATTACAAACAGAATCGATCACGAAAGCCTAGCAGGGGGACGGCAAAAACGCGTACCGGGTCCAGACGCGACAACGGCGGACAACGCGTTAATTACCTCCTATCTCGGCCGCAAATTTCGCCTCGTGCCTATCGCGACAAAGCAGAAAACCAACATCGCGAACAAGAGAGCTGGCCGCCGGCGGTGGCGGAGGCGGCGGGACGCCAGAGGGAGGGATGGACAGAGTAAGAAAGAAGAGAAGAGACGTAGAGCGAAGCGTACAGGGAATAAAGAAACACAGAGAGGAGGATAATAGACATAGATTATAGCGGCCGGCGGAGGCAGCAGTAGGGAGAGCGGGACCAGCAGGGGGGGTCGCGCGGGGAATGAAAGAAGTGGGGTAGAGCGGTCGTTTGCCTTGGATCGCCTTCGAACCGGAGAGTCCGAGCGAGCCCAATCCTGAGAGGCCGAGCGCGAACCCAAGCTCGATCCCGATTCCGATCCCGCCTGATTTCCGCCGCGTGCATTCCATCTTCTAGGTTCGGCCGGGCTCGTGCTGGTTCGTGCAGGCTCGAGCCTGCTCGGCGGTAGTCGGCGAGCGCGGCTCGGGCCACGCCGTCGACCGCCTTCGGCCGCAGTCGTGTGTCAGCGCTCGCGCGCAGTGGATCGCGGATCGCGCCTTGTAATCGACGCCTCCGACGACGCGACGACCCGGATAGAATTATGACGACGGTGTCCTTTCGGGCCGTGTCACGAGACGCTGAAAAGGACGCTGTGTACGCGCGCACTGACGTTTCCACCGTAACGCCAGCCATGTCATCATTGTCGCGGTGAACGCGCTGGTTCTATCGAGCGGCCATCAGCCCCCCTCCCGACCGCCTCCCGCCGTGTTCCGCATCGTCTCTCGTATCTCTCGTATCTCTCACGTGGCCAGGCCGCCGGGGGCAGCAGGATTAAAGCAAGCCGGCGCGTTAACGTGCTGTGCCGTGTAACTAGTGGATGTGCTTCGTCGTCGCTCCTGTCTGCGTCTCGCTCGGTCACGTTATCAACCAGCCAGTTCGCCGTCTCGCTCGCTCTTGGTGTGCCCTCCGCTCGGAGCTTGGACCGGTCGTCATCCTGGATAACGCTCGCTCACCGCGGAGCCAGGCCTGCGTAGCAACGCGCCGACCCGGACCCGCGACGCCGCTGAATCAACAGGTGGGAATCTGCGAACTAACAGGTAGATATGCACGCACACACCTACCCGTTTTCGATTTTTCTAATGCGACCCGGCCACCGCCGCTGAGCCGGCAGCTGTCAGTTGCCAGGTGGCGCACAGGCTAACCGCCTCTCTTCTCTGTCTGCGTGCCTCCTTCAAATTCCTCGAGCTCGCGGGACCAAGACGCTACGGGCTACACGCGCGCGTATAAGGGGACTCGGCCTTTTTCAGTTGATTCGCGCGAATCGAGCCTGCCGTTACCCGGTCCGCACCTGCCTGACCTCAACGCGTTTCGTTGCATGTTTTTTTCTTTCGTTCGCATGCGGCGCGCCGTTCGAATGATTCTTGCCGCTAACGCCGTGCGTACGTAGCAGGAGACCGGCAAAGATCATTCGGTGTACGTTCCTTTGGCTCGAATCGGAGCCGTTACACGTGCGAACGAAAATGCGGTCGTTGCGTAACGAACCGACGTAATCCTCGCTTCGGTCTTTCGTCTCGCTGGAATTAGGCAAACATTATGATAATGCTAGCGGTAATGATCATTTGGATTCGACGCGTTCTTTTGGAGTAGATCGTAGGTAGGTCGTAAAACCCGTGAGTCGATTGTAGCTTTGACAACAACGAAGTCGATTATGCCGGCGTGGAAATGCGAAGAGTTGCGGTTTGCGTGGGGATGTTACACGTTTTATTTCGAGCAATGATTTGGAGGAATTGTGGAATTTTTATACTTTGAATCTATTTAGTAAAATGATTTGAATGTTCTATTCTGAAGGGAACGGCGAAATGTTGTAGCTGAACAAGTAGGATCGACATTGAATTGAATCGAAATTTGAATACAATTTGTATTTGAAGAATTCGGTCTGGAATAAGCGTGACGGCGAGGTGTACCGTTAGAAGTAAAAATTGAGTACGTTGTTTACGTCGGGACTTCCTTAATTTTAACGGACCGTGCTTCTTTCGCGCGAGAAATGCCTCGAGATAACGATCCCTACCGGATCCTCCGGTATTCGTGCGGCGTTGTAGCGCGATTCAACATCCACGCTAGTGTACCAAGAACGAGCTCACAACGGGATATCGCGGCACGAGTTGCGCGCATCCCCGATTGTATGTACTCGCCATTAACAGCACGCTAAACATTCTCAGGAAGTTTTTCTCACGCACGGACCTCGACCATTTCCCGGCCGGTTGTTCCGTTCCCCGTGTCACTTTCCCTCGTTTCGCGTGCGATTGTTTATAATAACGCGTTTCGGGGAACGACTTTGCCAATTCTGATAATTACAACCCGATTTCCCAGTTATATTATACGAACGCCGGTTTCACATCGCTTTAAAGTTCAATCGTTTTTCGGAGCGCTTGAAGTATGAGTATCTTTTCATACGTACGGTGAGCGAATACTGAAAGCTAAAATTCCCACCGCAGAAAATAAAAAATGGCGTCCGCTTCGCTCTCGCATAAATCCGTATCTCAATTAGCGAATTTGCATGCACGTCCTTATCTTACTAATAAGTTACACCCATGCAAATCCGTTTCAATAGAGTTCCTCGAGAAAAGAGAAAAATATTCAAGCTCCCCGTGCGTTGTATCCATACGTGGCGGCCTTGACATCCGCTCGATACATCGCACCGAGTGCCTTGACCTTTTCGTCGATAAATCCGTGGGTAGCTTCTTCCTCGCGTCGAAGGTCGACGCTTGCTTCCTTTTCCAGCGTTTCGACACGATCGTTTTTCGAGCGGCGCGGGAATACGCCGCCTCGAGGGTAGAGTACAGTATTATACGCGGCGCGAGCGCTCGGAGAATAGCATCTTGTGCAACGCTCGAGGATTAGCGCTAGCCAGCCAGGCCGGTCGGTGTTTTTCGTGCGATCGGGAACGGAGGAGGCGAGCGAGTCTCCCGGCTCGGTCTCTCTAACCGAGCACCGAATAATTAAACCGATTCAATACGCCATTGTGAGCTAATGGCAGAAGTATAATGGAATTACTGGCCGCGGCTGAACGGCAAATATCGTGTAGTTTGACGGTAGAATGGAGTGAAAAATTGCTATCCGCGAGGCTCCTCTGTACGCGCCCCGCGCATCCCCCCGCGGTCGACGGTGCAAACGCGGAGGGATCACAAAACTTGCCTACGATTGTGCCTCCTCTCGTTTCCCTAGGCCGGTTCCGCGCATGCAATCGAATCGGAGCCGCGTCTCATGAATGAATCATGACTACCTTTAAGAAACCCAGAGGATCTACCGGCTGGGTACGGGGAACCTTCACGTGCCGGTCATCGATACAGGTAGCTTGTCCCCCACCCGGCGCGCACTTGTTAATTATGGCCTCGTGCAAAACTCTCGGCACGTATCCCCAACCCCTCTGCCAACCATAGACTGTCCGAGTGCCACGCTTGTTAAGTTACCATTAACTAATATATCGATCGGATTACCGATTCGAGCCGGGTCGCGACCTCTCGCGAACGAATTAAAGTGAAAGCCTCGTCTACCCGCCGCGGCCGCAACTTTGAACTCGCCGGCGATTTTACGACTGCTTCTTCAAACGAGAGATTCATGGTTTCTACGCGCCGAAAGGCGTTATAAGTATCTAGGAAAAGGGGCTGAAAAACGGCGGAGGCGTATTGCGTATATGAAACGGATGATGTATCGGCTAGGGAATATAGCCGGCGCAGCGAGAATCATATTTTCTTTTTTCTTTCGTTCCGCTGCTAGACGGAAAGAGAATTTATGCGGGTTGTTACCGCAATTATGGAAGTTATGGAAAGCGACGAAAGTAGGGTAAACCAATCTCTTCCGCGCGGTTTACACAAACGGTCAGATAAAATCTGAATTTTAAGCGCTTAATGCTCGCGAAATGTTTCAATCGTTGCCCGCTTCTACGCACGCTCGCCGACGGTTTAGATGTTCAAACACGCGTCTCCGCGTAATCCTCGACTTGTTTCCTCGATTCTCGGTAAATGTTTGCGGTGATATCGTGCGTTCTCACGACTTCTTGTGTACAATCCTCGTCGACGGTAGACGTTACTTGAGACGTTCGGATCGATTGAATTTTAAATCGAGGAAAACTTGCTTCTCAAAGGTCAATACAACTCGCGCGTAATCGTAACTTCTGGGTTTGTAAACTCAAAATGGATCTTTCCTATTCCACAGAAACGATTTTTTCCCATTTTTCGTAATCTATTTTCAGCTATGACAAATTAATTATTACAATTCATAAAATGAAACAATTATTTTTATATATTTTAATTTCCACGGTTATCGTGTATCGTAATTCACCTTGAATTTTCGAATTTGAATACGATCGTATTTACGTAAACGCATGAAGAATCATCGTTCGCGGCGCTGTTCCACGTACTACACGAATTGTGTGCCTCTCTTTCGACGGTCCTTTAAACACATACGGTCGCAGACTGGTCGTGTAAAAAAGAACTCGTGCGTCGCGGCACAACGTAAACAGTACACACATTCATCTCGTGCCGCATACGGTGTCTTTATCTCGGAAACATTCGGGTCACAACACGAGCCCGGCGTGTTTTTCTTTTACGGGGTTTCGGATTTCAAGTCGCCCGAGATTCGTCAATGAACCGAGCATGTAGCGTTTCTGGGAAACGACGTTGTCCGCGATCATTCAGCGAACCTAAAGTAGAACTGTCCGCGTCTTCGAAACGCCGTATACGGTGGATTCCTTTTAACACGCTGGCTGTCGGGCTGACGGCTATAAAACTTTCGCGGTGTTAAACTGTTGCTCTTAAAGGTGCGGAATTTACGCGGGCAAGGATTTATCGTGTGACAGAGTTTCATGCAAATCTTGATTCGTCATCTTGACTTTGTTAAAACTTAATAATAAGCGGCCTCTGCTTTTATGGGCCGTACAATAACATTCCAGAAAATGGTTTCCAGGTTAATTAGACTGGCAGCACTCGTTATCTTCGCGTACATACGTTTAATTTTTTCCTCAAAATCATCGTGACCCAAATGGAACGAACATTTTAAATGTAAAATATAGAATTCATGAAATTCTCGGTTAATGTTTAATATTCTTCGCGTTCCGCATACTCGCGTTAGACGAGTACCTTATAAATTATTAACATCCGTGGTCTACTTGTGACTTAACGTGTCGTTGCAGGAATGATTTTTTCTCTCTTACAGTAGCGCCTGGCCACCCGATCACGATGTGCCAGTGAAAGTGTTAATGAACCGAATGGGGCGCTCGATTAACGAAGATGATTGAAGATAATTTGACGCGTTTTGCCCTGCGGCGGTTTTGAATTGAATGTAATTCATTGTAATCGAAAGAGCGGTGTACAATTAAACATGAGTTTCTTTAAATAAATAACGCGGTGAAGAGTTATTGGCAGATAAGACAGGCTTGTCTTCTCTAATGAATATATTCTCTTCGATGGTTCCTGACGCTGAAGAGACAGTCGTACAAATAGCCGGCAGAGGCTACATTGAACGTAAATTATAATTATTAATACGTCAAAGGGGAGGTTACATAAGCTGCACCTTTCACTTTCTGTTTTAGACAAATCTCTATCGCACGAATTTGCCCGGGGAATATAAGGGTACAGTTACAAATTGCAATCACGTCGGTTCCGATGTGATTGAAATGTTTTGCATTGTTTCAATATGGTGGCACGAGCATTGCGCAAGCAAGCTCGCGATTCAAAAGGAATTGCATTTTTTTCATGTGTCTCCGAGCCGATGCAATTGTTAGTTACATAATTGGACAGCGAGATTTACAGACGCAAGGAAGCTCTCTTCTTTTTTTTTGACGAATCAAAATTATCGCATTTCCTCGATCGCTTTCAGCGTCATTATCGTTGATTAATTTCGCTTTTTCTTTCGTATTTAACGAGTCGTTGCTTCTAAATCAATACTCAAGCACCTGTTTCACCAATCATTCGCTGCATACGTAATTTAATGGCCGAACGTTACTCCGGCTCGTAATACTTGTTGAATTTCCTCGCTGGTTGCGGGGAATCTTGTAGCGAGTTACGGTATTGTAGGATATTTCTTTATTGCTAGCACTTACAGATTATATATGTATATTGGACGATTATTACACATGTATAAACTTACGAGTGGATAATAAATAACTCGTATAGCGAGTTCCCCGCGTATTTAATAAGATTGTGTTAAAAGGTGGATTCTAACGCTCCGTCGCAGGATACGCGCTCACGCCTAACAATGAAACTCTCGTGAACATTCGTGAGATACACAGAACAACACCTTATAGATACCACTGGCTGGGAAAATTATAATAACTAATTCGAACAGCGAAACGATTTTCTCGTGTAATTCGACAATTGTTCGTTCTTATGGACTTTAGGAGGAAGCTGGAATTAGTTACCAGGCTTACCTACTATACAAATACAAATATCTTTGAGGTTCTGAACGATACACCTATTAGCTAGCACCGAATCGTCCAAACACCATAATATACCTATGTTTCTTTCTCAACTAGTGCAGAAGAACGTTTGAATAAAAATCAAGGAATACCTGTTTCATATTCTGCAAGAGTAATAGCTTTGTTTAATCCGGCAATCGATACGAAAACCGCTCGAAGCAAGAATTAATAAGTATTACTTTAAAAACGCAAGCGTGCCGTGTTCGGTAATGTGACGCTCCTAAAGAAATTCTTCGTGCGATTCTTCGACGTTTCCAGCGGAACGAGTTTTTCAGGTCGTCCAGGAATTTCATCTGCATGATCTTCGTTCGGGCGCGTAGGGTATATGCATTGGAGAAAATCCGAAGTGATCTCGGAGCAACGGATTTCGCGGATTAGAGGATTCGGGTCTAGGCGAAGGAAAAAGGTGTTCCCAAGCCAGCCGGTGTGCGCATAGGTGAAACGGCACCGCGTCGGAAAGAGCACGTCGCTGTTGCTCAAGAGAGTGTTGCGCGGGAGGGCTCTCTCGTGGATTATGCGAGAGCCAGCGGTAGTTGCGCCGCGGTAAATATAGGTTTCTGGCTCTGTCGGTTGCACCTCTTCTCACCGATCGCCTCTCGAACGAAGATCCAGTTTGACTGGCACACACGTTCCAGTTCTCTCACGAAGTTAGGCTAGACGCATTCCGGGTCACTCGTGCAAAATTGCCGGCAAACCGATTTTTTTTCCAGTGTCCCGATGCAACGGCGCTAGCTCGCGGGTTTCCGCGGGGTCATTACGGCGTGCCCGTTACCGGCGAAACCCGGGGGAGAACCAGCGCCGGCCAACCACTGCCGCGAATTCATATTAACGTATTAAACGCGGGTAGATACGGCTTGACGAATGGCCGGATCATTAGTGACTTGCCGATCCTAGGCAGCTCTAACCACGGAGGCTCGCGATTTTTCCGTCTCGAACGAAACACGACACTCCAGAGTTATCGCGCGCCGGCTTCATAATCAATTTTTTCCTCTCGCGATACAGTTACGCGGCAAATTAGCTACACTCCGATACATCGGCCAGTTGGAAGTTTTATACGCCGGCTTTATTTCTTCAGGGTATATTCCGCGCGGACCGAAGAAGTTTCATTCATTCCGACCCGTTGCGATAAAATGTGGCATTTTATTGATCAGGCTTGGAAAAATGCGGCGCCGTTTTATGCTGAAACTTGTTATCACCGCTCGAGACGCGCCGCGGCCGCGGGGGGAAAGCTGCGTTAGCACACCCGGCGACGAAAAAACGGAGTTATAGGAACGTAAAGCCGGCGCGGAGGGAATATTTATCGTTTTATTGCGTAAAATAGCCGAAGACCGACGGAATAATTCGCGGCAAGTGTTTCCTGCCAATTCGTCGTTCCAACGCGTCGGACGTCCGTGAGAAGTTTCGCGTTTCCCCGGTTTTTTCTCTTCGGGTTCCCCAACAACCGTTCTTCGTTCCGGATATCCTACATTGTTCATTTAGAATCGGGTATGAATTCAATTTCGCCTAACCCGGCTTTTGATTCGCATTCGCGCCAGCGAGGCCATTCTACGGCGAGCCCTTTCAAAAACCCGCCGCAGTCCCATTCGCTCGCGCGATTTCTCAATTATCCCCGTGGCCCCGCGATCGCCTGTGCAATTTGAAGGTAAAGAGGCCGTTTAACGAAAAATATTGTTCCCGAACCGGGGCTGAAGATCTCGCGATGCGAAACCGCTGAACGATGATATCTGGACCGGCGATCTGCGATTTACCCGGTCGACGTCGGGCCCCGGGTCGCGTATCTCGAAGCATCTTGAGCATTTCTCGGCCCGTTTCTCTATCCGGTCGGCCTCCTACCGTTTCGCGCGTCTGGGCCGGTTGTGCGCGCGCGTCCGCCCAGCGGATGCTCGCCGGCCGACGAGACCGGATGTCCTTCGCCTGAAGAAAAAGGAGAGATTAAAGCGGGGCAGCAATGTAGGATAAACGAAGGGACTGCGCGGGGATGTAGGAATGGCATGAAAAGATCTCTGCTTAGGCAGTAAGTTTCGTATTAATATCCCCGTCGACAGGCAATGGCCGATCAGAGCCGCCGGTTTTCAAGAACAAGCGTAATCGACCGCCGGACAGTAATCTTGAGAAATCAGCGGGGGGGATGTCGCTAAATAGTGGCCACAGACGGCACACGAGCGCGGGATTATTGGCGTTGGACCGATCACCGAGGCGTTTTGTTGTTACGGGTTCTAGCGTAATCTATAGTGGCCGCGTCTGGTGATAAACGGTCCAGTAAATGTCGGGAATGCGTTAATACTGGTCCGCTATTACCACTTAACAGAGGCGAGATATCGAGACATCGTAACCTACTTCGGTCGTAGCCTACTTGAAAACCGAGGGAGTCTGGAATTGATTTCAAAATGAAACGAAACGAGTTCCCAGTGCACTGGTTTCTCTTCTTTTGTTCGTCGTTTCTTTCTTTTTTCCCCGTCTGCGTCTCTTTCTTACGACGATGTTTCTGAAACTTTAATCGACTGCATGATCGAAATGTTCGTGTTATCGGGTGAGACCTTGAAGGGAGCAACGAGATAAGCGGCGAGGGACATTTAGCGCGTACGTTACGTACGTTCTAATGATTCCCGCCGGTCGAGTAGCAGCATGAATAATTCGACTAACTCTGTACCGTTGTTTTTTTCTTGTTGCACTTCGGAAAGGGAACGATCGATTTACCGCATCGAGTTCACCTTTTATTAGGTCTATTGCGTTGGCGGGACGGCGAATCGATTCGATATTCTACAGATTTATGAGGCATTGATAATAAATGAAGATGGCAATTGTGTTTGTCTAGAAACAGAGGTGTAATTATGAATTTAATTTATAGTAGACCCTCCGATAAAGCAATTAAGAGATCATTGAAAAATAATTGTAAAAAAAGAGATTCTTCGTAAGAAGGTAATAGTAATAGAGAACGAAGTTGGACTAGTATCAAAAAAGCGGAATTGACCGAGAGATTCGTAAACGTGAAGTCGCTGTAACGCGGAATTTCTTAATCGCGTTACACAGGGTTGTACCGAAAGAAAGTGAAAAATCCCATGTACCGGAACAGGTCACCCAACGAATAATTAAGTTATCCGATCGGTCCACTCGTTATTTCTTCAAAAAGATAAAATCTTGGTCGTCATCGGGTACAACCACCTCGCCCCGTACTTTCGAACTTCCACCGCGGCGGACACGTCAAGCGTCGAAAATAGCACGCGACCAGTATCGAACCCAGGAAAGACACTTTATCTCGAGCAGAATATTGACAAAGGAAATTATCCGCGGTAACAATGGACGCCGATTTTTCTTCTCTCCGGGCCGTTAAATATTGTCCTTTCCATACCCAATAAGTTATCTGCTCATTTCCATATGATAGGTCAATGATAAGGTTCCCGAACGTTCACCATAGCGCGCGAGGAGCGGAGTCCGGTTCCTTTCTTTTGCGTTTGTTTCGCGCTCGAGCAAATACGCGCACTCGCTCCGGCGTCACCGTAGAAAATCAAACTTTATCGACGCCAGTGATCTCGAAAAAAAATCATTGGCGCGCGAGTCCTTGGCTAAAATCAGGCCGCGCGCGCGCGCGCGCGCGCACTCGTCGCCGCTTACGGAATCCCAATACGATCTACGCAATCGGCGCGCTTTTCAGTCGATCGGGGACGATTTAGTAGCGGCGGCGAGGGATCGCTAGTGCCGCGACACGAGGAATTCCAGATAGAAGAGGAAAACGGCGTCGAATAATATGTTGAACGAGTACTCTCTCTCTCTCTTCACGTACAATCGGCGAGATCCTTTCTTGGAACGCGACGATTCAAACGTTCGTTTCGCGGCGTGGACGACGTCGTTGGCTTGAAACGCGATAACGCTGGTACCGTTACCGTCTCTCGGCTTTGTTTTCCTGTCCCGTGGAATTTTTCTCGAGCGTCTCTACGCCATTATCTACACGCTGGGATAGGTGATCGCTCCGAACCCAGACTTCTTCATTCATTAGCGGTTATACTGCCAATTGCGTAACGAGGATTCTTCGGTTCTTCTCCAGATAACGGTCAGCCGGAATGACGATCGGGAATCATTACTTATTCATAACAGGCCGTTACCCGCGAGCCAGGTAGCCGAGATCGCGAACACCGCGACGTTAATCGCTATCAATCATTATCAGAACGCCGGAAAGGTTTTCAGGCCGCGATGATACACCGGATAAGATTCGTTCCCGCTATACGCGGTGTGCTTCGGGGACGAGGATGCTCGGGCTGTAGACGGTGTTTTCTTACAATCGTGAAACGACTGCTGATTATGTTAATGAAGCTATTAGAAGCTTTTTTTTAACGAATGAAAAAGTGGACGATAGTAAACACAGTCGAAGTTAGCGTTGAATCAGCTTTTTTCTTAAGTCTGAACGTCGAACGTGGTTTCTAGGATAAAATCCGTGAAGCGTCTGACAGATGGAGAACGGTTACGGGAAGCAATGGCAAAAAGAATTCTAATTAAAGGTGGATGCGAGTGTTATTGCTGCGCGCTGAAAGTTTGCGTCTTGAAACGATATTATTTATGGAATGACCTGATAGTACAATTTCCTCTCATTTCTGTCGGCAAGCCCCGCGGCCGAGCGACGATGCGTAGACGCCGCTACGTCGATTCCGATTACCCGACGCGAGTATAATACCTTTATTACTTTAATTAGTAATTACACCGAGTATGTGACTGGCGGATGCGTCCAAGCGTGCTGTTGTCCGACACGATCGGAGCATGTAGGAATGATAACGGTTAACTATCACGTGGCCTGCTTCAATTCTAGGGCTTTCTTCCATCCACTTATAGTGCATTCAGCTTTCGTCGGTGATTACTATTGTGGTGTATAATTATTTAGATTTCCTTTAGCACCTCAATGCGCAGGCGCGCCTAATTGGCAAGGAACGGGGTCTAATTCTAGAACGAAAGGGAAATAGGGAATTAATTACAGCGGTTTGAATTTCATAGGATTATACGATTTTATATGATTCTATGGATATCCATGTAAATAAAGGTAGTCGGCGTTATAAAGGATTCTCATTAACCTATTCAGGGCTGAATTATTTTTTAGACTAGACAAAGACTATCTTAGTTTTCGTTTGAATGCAATTAATTTTGTTCGTATCGATACAAACTGAAAATTATACGAAATAAAGCTGTTCGTTCGATGGGCTTTAAGGTTAAGCTAAAATCAAATGTATACATATGTGCCAGTATCTTTGAAGAGGTTAAACGATCGACTATTTGGAAAGTAACAGAGCTCGGTGAGCAACGGTCGGAAAGTTGCGTGTCAGGAACCTCTAGTTCACAGACGATTGTGTTAACGAAGAGCAAGGTCAGTTAAGTTTATTCAAACAGATCCCCGTAGCGGATATCTCAGTAAACGAGGAGATAGTTACTTGAAAAAGCCACGTTCGACGATCTACAATGCAGTACCAATCAGAGTAACATAAAACGGTGACTTCATAAATCGAATTCCGAAGGTCTGCAGGTCGCCGAACCGATTTCGCACGCGATCGCAAATCGAGCATGTGTAGATACATTACTTTTGAAACACACGATACCCCTATTCTATCGAGATCCCTATGCTATCCAGCTAACATTTATTTACGTATTGTTTCCATATCGTTTTGAAACTCGAGAAATAATTCATGTAGATCACCCGAGTGCACGGTTTCACCATAATCTCGTTCACTTTCGTCCGTCGTGATTAACAGCCGAGCTGCTTAGCTCTCGGAGCGTGTACGTGACTCCTTTTTCTCGTGACTTAATAGATCATTGCTCCTTTATATTGAACGACCGGGTCTCTCTTTTTCCAGCCAACGAAAGAACGCGAGAAAGCCTGCGCAAATTCATTAAAGGATTGTGTAAAGCTCGCCCGCCGGTTTCTTCGCGAAGATGCCCGTAACGCTTCATCAAACTTCGCGCGAGTTTCGCCGGCGTAAACCGTGATCGCCGTAGCGGGAGACACGCGTTTGGTTTTTCGTCCCGGATTCCGATCCGGCAATCAAGCAACGATCCTTCTAATGAAACCACAGCTGGGAGGAGTTCGCTGAAAGCTGTCTCTATCGAAGCGTACCGTTTATTTCGCCTTAGGTGCGCGGTCCGCTCGGCGAGATCTCTTTCGCATTCAAGAACAAAGGTGCAACGTATTGGAATTAAGAAAAGCGCGCGGGGGTAATGTTTCCTGCCAGTATTCCGTGGAATTGCGCAAAGTTGAGCGCACTTGCGACAGACAATCCCTTGAATGTCAGCCGCCTGAAACGGTGCACGATCGGAGTATCAGCTCGGCCGCGTAATAATCTGAGAACACCGCCGCAAAGAAACCCGTGATAAATTCGAGCGTTTCGTTGCGCGGCTTTATTGCCGCATGACATATCGCGGTAACGCGATTACTTTACGTCGAATTTTACGAACCACGGTCTCGCATTTCACCGTTTCGGCGCGCGTCGGCCGTTCGCCGTTGTTCCCCGCGCTTTATCGTCGCCTGCGTTCCCCATATAGGGTGTTGCGCGTTTTACGACCCCGCCGAGATTCACTCGAACGACTCTATTGTTGGACAAAAGATAGCTAACACCGTCGGAAGATTCATAGTTACCTATAAATTCGAGATTGCAAGCGTATCCCGCTGAATTGCTCGGAAACACGGTATTATTAAATGGCGTAACAAAGCGTGTTAAGACAGCGCGTTAGAAGAATCGCGTGTCTGACGGTTCAGTAATCGTGGGTGTCGGTTTCTCGTTTCGCGGATTATTGGAGTAGGCGTGAAGCCGAGGAATTAATGTGAAAAAATAACACTAATCATCGAAAACGTTAACGTGAGCGAAGTTTATTGCGCCGAGCGTCGAATCATAAGTTACGTTTATCACGTCACTTATATAAATAACGCTTCCCCAAAAGGTTTTACCGTATTCCCGAGTACGAACAGCCATTCAACATTTTATTCCGAAACATTCTGAATGCAACCTTCTGCTCTTCTAAAAATAAACCGAGCTTCACGCGTTTTCATTGAGACTCGCGACTTTCGCAAGCGGTCTGCTATTTACCACTCGGCAGGCCTAATTCGTCGGTGTACTTGAAAGTTCCTGATCGACGAGTTGAAATCGACGGGAATGCCGATACCCAAACGATTGCCGAGAACCCGACCGAGAACTCGTTCGAACTCGCAGCCGCGGTAACGAAGAGGCCATTGTGGCCAGCTGGAAATCCTCGCGCAATCCGCGAGCTTCGCTTCAGCAACCGCGGCACGTTCGATCGCCAAATTCGTAGCAGCCGGTGAATTCTCTTCCTTTCCAGTCGCTCTTTCCCCCCCTTTTCCTTTTACCGGGGACCCAGGCCGAGAGCCACGTCGCTCATAAGATCCCGTTCAAAAATTCCACGGCTGGGATCTTTAACGCGGTTCTGCGCAGCGTCGTGATTTCGAGCGATCGGCCACCGAAAAAATATCGGCAGCGGCCCCTCGTAAACGTCGCGAATTATTGCGACGGTAAATTCTTCGTTGCTCGAAAACCCGATCCGTTCCGAGCTCGGTATCGGGCCCGAGGCCCGATAACTTTTCGTCCGCGGCGAAATCGCGACACGGAGAACACTGACGGACAGAGAAAGACGGAGAACGAGACGCAGTGACGGTTGATTCTCCACTCCACCAACACCTTTATTTGCGCTGCTTCGGGTCCTAAGTCAACAATCGGTGGTCGAGAGTACCTGCGACGTCTCAACAATGCGAGCTCAGCGTCAGGTATCCGGGGAGAGCTCTGTGGTCCACGGAAATATTTCTTATAGTGTGCTTCATCAATTCCCGACGACCATGTCCGAGCAACCTGCTTCGCTCTCGTCTGCGCCTTTCTTTCCATTGTGAGCACAATGAGGACGAGATCCGAGGCAAACAAACTCGACCGAAAATTAGTGACGTCCTGTGGCGCGCTCTAATCCATTCTTGCGGATTCGAGGCAGGCTCGGTTTGTCTGTACGCGGTTACAAAGATTCTAGAAACATGAATAACTTACTACACGGAATGCGAACTTGAAAACATCGTATGTCATAGGTCTTGGAAAAATTCCGTCTGTTCAATATACCATCGGACGTACAGAAACAATTGCTCGGTAATAGAAATGCACTCGCTACCTAGATTCAATCCGTATCCAGATACCCGTTTCCAGTTGAAGCGTAAAGGCCTCGTATCTCATACTCAAAATGGATCCGGATGCTTCTATTCGCTTAGATGTTTCTCCGATGATACCCGCGCAATATTCCACGAAGAATATTTCAAGGAGGTACAACAGTTAGCCGCATTAAGCGAGGATCCAGCTTCTCTCGCTGACACAGATTCGAACTTCCGATCCGGCCGCGCTTCCATACGCGCCGTGTACATCTAAAACGAATTACGACGGAGAGGCGGCCTGAAGAACAGATTCGCTCAATCCCATTATTTTGCATTACTTAACGGTACGCCGGTAGGATCCCGCGAACCGTGCTCGTCCCGCGCTGACACAATCGGGTCGCCTCACGGAGGAAAGAACCGGGTCCCGAGCGGATATCGCGGATCCGCGGACGCGGCAGCCTCCGACGACGGCAACGCGCCGTTTTTCTCGCGTCCCCGTGAAATTGTATCGCGATACGGGCTGTCGGGTCGCGTTACCCGAGCGCGGATACCCTGGCCGAGCGGTCGACACGGGAGGAACGCTCTTTATCCGAGTCGCTCTCGCGCGCGCCAGCCACACGCGTCGCTCCGCTCCGGAGCCAAGTAGATACGCGACTGCATTCCTCGCTCGCATATGTATGCGGTGACGCGAGAGAGGCGGGCCGACGAGCGCGCGAGTCCGGGACGCGGTTTTACTTTACGCCGTCGTAAACGAGAAATTCGTATCGACGCGGCCGCCTAATGATCGAGGATATTGGGATCGTTTAGAGTCAACCGTGATATAGACGCGGTTTTTTCTGGGCCGCGATTTTATACGTTAACCCGTAAAATGTATGCGAGCGAGCACGCGCGCGCGCATGGTTTTTCTGTCTCCGATCGTCAATAACCGGAGAGGACGCGTCGATCGAAAGCCGGTTGAGTGGAAATGGTATGCGCGCCCGGTTTTTCTTTTATTGGCCACAATCAGCTCGCTTGACAGATACCGCTGGGCGAATAAAATTATTTCAATTAGATGCACACGGACACCGCCGCGGAATCGCGAAACTCGTTCCCCTGTGTAAAATTGTCGCTTTCTATTCGTCAATATCGTTTTTGCTATTGACCGAGCTAATTAGGCGGCTTTCGATTTTCTTGGAGCACGCTCCCGAGGAAATGTCGCCCGTCTTATAATGCACGTACAGGAATGTGGGCGATCGTAAAGAAATGAAAGCACGAATGCGAAATAAATCTGTGCCGCCCGATGCAAAGTAACACTTTCCTCGGAGCCCGCTCGCCTCAAATGAGGTACTGTTCATACATATTGATTGGTTTATTTATCGCCGGCTTGATTAAACCGTGCGGTTTTTTATGGGGCCGAAGTCGTTCACCGCGGGCACACTCAATAATATACATCGAACGGGGTAGGTACGTACGCCAATGTATTATATTAGCTCGCCCTGTAACTTCAGTTTCATTATGCGCACCTTTTTATATTTATTGTTAACCACGAATGAGCAATAATAGAGTGTCGCATTATGGTAATATTATTCAATGAGACTGCGAGACAATTGACGGGTAACAATGAGTTTTATCATTGACCGTGCTAGACTATGCGCGTTGCTAACCAGTTCGATAAACACTATGTAAATTCGGTTAGAAAACTCCACTGGCACGATTATCCTCCGTAAATGTAAACTTCTCAAATTTCTTTACCAACGCGAGGACATTTTAGTCATACTTAAAACGTACATGCAGGGAAATCGATTTGAAATCGACAGAAACTCGAAAGACACCCAAATGGTAGCAAGGATATTTCGCAGTAAGAAAGCCAGTTTCATAATCCTCTTTCTCCATTGTCTACGCGCCGTCGATGAAAGAGAAAAAGGGATAGTGATCGATGCCCGTCGCGGCTTAATTAGCATCAATCGGCGGTCGTCGGCCATTAGGGAGCGTTATGTAAATGATCGGTGCGCTCGAATCAATGTCTCGTTGAACGACCGATAAATTTCGCCGGTGCTTTGAAGTTTCGCGGCCCTGTATCGTATTCGACGGGAAATAAGTGCGCACACCGGTCCCCGGGTATCGATCAGACCGGCCGCGGCGACCGTCCCCAATCTCGCGGGCGAGTGGCAAAATCGATGCCGGTGTGCGCGTCGTTAACGCGGCTGGAGAACCATTTAGCACTGTCATACCCGGTGGGGTTCTCCAGATGAGGTTACTTTATACCCTGGACCAGCGCGAGACGACGACGACGACTACGACGACTATGACGACGACTATGACGACGACTATGACGACGACAATAAACTTTCTCCGGTGTACAACGATTTACCCTGCGTGACACACTCGATCACGCACGTGTGTGCACGCGTTCGATTATATTCCGCGCGTACTGACATTTGGAATGCTAATGTCGATTAGCGGAATCGATAAGTATCGACGGGCCGCGTGCGGGAGTATACCCGGCACTCGCGTCAGCGTACCCACGCACTTGATTGTGCGCGCAACGAGAAACTTAACCTTTCCTTTTTCTGCGCGCCGCAATTTGCGGCGTGTCTGCCTCCGGTCGCGTTTGTTTAGCTTCTCTCCGTCCCTCTTTCCCTCTTTCTCCCTCTCTCTCTCTCTCTTTCTCCTTCGTCTCCCTTCGCACGTAATGGAATCTAAAGCCGAGGTGTAAATCTTGACGGATACGGTCAACCCGGAGCCCGAGTTTCCGTTCACTTTTCTGGAACCATTCCCCCCGCCGGTTTTGACAATCCGAGAGACAGTGATTTAGAGATAGGGGGTTACGGTATCGTGGAGTATTTTTTACCGGTGGGAATGTAAATCTTGATGGACTCAGCGATTCGGAATCTGGCCGCGCGTTCGCTTCGCCGGGGTTTTGACAAAACGAAGGACAGTGATTTAGAGATACGAGACAATTGTATTCGTTGAAGTTCTTTTAGTCTAAGAAATGTAAATCTCGATGAATTCGAGTTTCTAGCTCTGGTGTCCCGAAGTTCGGACAATTCGAAGGGTGGTGATTTAGAGGTACGACAGCGCTCGGTAATGCGGAATTTCTTTATTCCAGGGGATGTAAATCGTGAAGGATTTAGTAATGATCTGGAAGCTGAGATTGCGTTCGGTGTTCCGGAGTTTTGACAATCCGAGGTACATTGATTTAGAGATACGAGAATATGGTACCGAGGAATTTCTTTATTTCGAGGGATGTATATCTTGTTGGCTGAGCATGCTGACTCGAAACCTGATTTCGTATCACCTGTGTCCACCTGTTCGTTAAAGGGCCCTGACAGCTAGAAGGATGTTGATTTAGGTTGTCCAGGATATATGCCCATACCGGTCCTTGCGGTTGCGCAGTATCGTTTCTAACAAAAGCGGATCGACGCGTGTATAATTTATTCGATCGGGCGCAGCTATAAATCTGGCGTATATGGAAATTAGAGAATTTAGTTGTCATCGATTTTCCTGACGGGATGGCTGCTTGGAAGTCCCGCGGTGCTGGAACATGTTGATTTAGACCTATTGAATGGACTTACCGAGCAATTCAATCGTTGACGTTACTTTTCCTCATGTCATTATAAACGGGTTTAGGGTCCAGACTTTCCAGTACCGGAACGAGTACCTGAAATTCTAGTTCTGGTCAACTGAGAACAGAAAAAAATACAAGTCCGAAGGGTTGGAAAGGCACGAAAACATCGTTCCCGAGTACACGTTCCCACGTGATAGATCGGCCAAGTATTAGACAGGCGGCAAACGTTACAAAATATTCCAGCGTCCCGTGGAACGGATTGTTTTTTATTACACGATTTATGTCATCGATGTTATCGGCGCGAAACGATGCCGTTATCCGTTGATCCTTACGCAACCCGTACGCACTCGTTCATGGGATAGGAATTCCGTAAGGATTTCGTGTCTCCCGCGCTCGGAGCGTAGCCGCGCGTGGAAACCGCGGCTCACGGGAGAATTAATATCGGTCTTTTTAGCGTAATGGCCGCGGCGGTAACGTCGTTAACCGGCGCGAAATAAATCGAATCGGGCGCGATCGTGCTCCTAAAATACATCCTGCGCCATGGGTATTACGCTCGTAAACCTCGGTCAAATTGCACGTTTCTGACAGCGTTTTCGCGTCGGCATCGTTGCGCGATGTGCAATCTGTCTCCCGTTTCGAGAAACCGGTCTCGCGCGAGTGCGCGAGCGCACTTCGTCGATAGACAGTTTGAGAAATGTCTATTGTTGCGTTCGAACTCCCGCCGGGGATATCGATCACGTCTAGCATCCGTGTTTTCGTGTTGGACGCGCGCGAGCGATGAGCGAATTAATCGAGAGGCGATGAAAGGCCTGCGAAGTCTAGACTCTCGAGCCGAAAAAGGAATCCGGGCGATTACTCTCCCGCGATCGGCCGCCGTTCCCGAGCGGGTCATGCGTGCACGTGGAAAGATCTCGCGAGCGGATATTAATACCGTGTAACACCTACACACCGCCGGTACGTGTCTTAATGGGATTTACGTTTGCCGCCTCTGGTGTCATAACTGTTCGGGGCCTTGACGCCGTGCCCGAGCCACCGAATGAATTTGTAACCGGAAAACGTAGCCACGTACCTCGATACCTCCCGCCCGAGGGACTCGACGTTGCGGCCGCGCCGCTCGAACGGTTGGAACCGAGCGCGATTCTAATCCATTCTTTATATCAGCCCGTGGCTAATATATTGCGCCTCGATCTGATATAATGGGGCATTGTTCCAGGCCAGGCCTATATTTATTCGGGACCTTCAGGCCTCTCGTTAAGGAACTAATTGAAACGATAGTTTTTCCTATGGGAGGCAATCCAGTCGGCGAAACCACTGATTGATCGCATTATTGCGGGTCTACGGGGGTTCATTAGGAGGCCGGTCGTTGCGATTGGAATGATAAGTGGGAAAATTGGTGGTCTGGGTGGAAACTGGTTGTCAAGGACTCGAGTCTGTCTTGATACCGGTGCTCGCTGAGACTTCGCGCGTCGTGCTGGCGTGTATCTACCTTGTGTTACATGAGAACGTTTTACTTTCGATGCCGGCCAGATTAATAATGGGCCACGGGACTATATAGATAGCGCGGTGAACACGGTGGAGCCGATAGACAGACTACCGGAGCCAATACCTGCAGTAGATCGTGTACTAGACATAGTGGATTCAACGCACAGTCTGACGGGGCCTGTACATCCGGTAGTCACCGACTCGGATACAATGGATTCAATGGGCACCGCGCTGGAGACAATAAACTCGATAAAGTGCACCGTAAACCCATACAGAATCCCTAGAGAATTTCAAGACTTTGTGATTCTGAGAGAATACGCGGATCTCTTACATCTAGGAGATTCTGAAAGTCTCTATGGTCTTTAGGATCCGAAGGATCTATGGTCTTTCGGATATCTGGTTGGAGTCCCGATAGGGTCTTGCATTATTTGCAGATGTCTATGCAAATCTACACTTTCAGATACTGATCTATTGCGATGTAAGTTCTACCAAAACTTACTTCGCGTCCCCATTATAACAGAGTAACTAGACCGATATCCCTACCAGCGGAATCTATCGTATTCGTTCATTTTGCGTAACCATCCAAGTGCTCGCGATGGTTACCGTCACGTATTCAAAGCCACGATATTCGTTCTCGCGCGAACAATTACCTCGATTCTCTCACGCGCGCATACCCGAGCAGGCATTTTCCCGTGCACTGTCAGCGCGGTAAGTAACGATCGGCTCGCATCATTCTCAGTCAGAAACTCCTCGGTATTTTCCCTATCGGCATGTCCCGGCCACCGTGAAATATCGACGCAATAACACGACCGGCCCCCGATAAGACGTCCTAACGGTGCGAAATCTTTCCGGTCGTGTGCAGCGATGGGTCGCGGAAGAGCCATAAAATGATCGGTGGCCGCGGAACGGTGATACACGGCCCGCGGTGATCTCACGCCAGGATTTCTCACGTTACACCGCAACACCATATTTTCCGTGGCGACCGATGTTCTCGTTTCCTCCCGGCCGCTCGAGGACGAACGCCGGTGGATGCATCTGGTTGCCCGACGAGCAACGAGCTTTATGGCGATTTATCTCTATATAAGTAGCTCGGCGAAGAGGCGCGGCGGAGGGAGGGGGCGACGGGGAGTGAAGGAGCGTGCAGGAAACATCGCGTTTACGAGGAGCATCGGCCCCGCGTGTAATCTCTCCCGTTCACGTAGACACGCGTAAGTGCACACGGGTATTTCCATCCACATAACCCGGTAACCTGTCCGATAGTTCCGTTCCATCGACGTGTGCAACGGCGTGTGCACACTCGCGTTCTTTCCTCGGACCTGTGTGCCTCGCGCGTCCGTGATTACACACGCGTATTCCGGCGCGCGCGCGTGCCTTCCTGCTACCGTTCCCGGCGTCGCTCGATTCCCGTTGCGGCGAACATTTGCAGGTGCATACGGATGAGAATCGTCAAAAAGTTCCTTGAACCTTGCCACTCGACGCTTAGCTGGGCGTTACATAGGAGGATGAGAAAGAAATTGATATTTCCTCTGGACGGTCAGAGGTGAGCGGCTAAATCCTCCATTTCCTTTCGGCAATCGAGACTGATCCTTCCCGAGGAAAGTAATATTATTCGATCATAGCTTCGGCTGTTCTATCTGTTCTAAATATACGGCTGGGCCGGCAGCTAATGGGAAGGGTTACAGGGAAATGGCCTGCAGAGGAGTGTCTATCGGCGGGTCGGGATTCCGGAAAATTGTTGAAGCGTTCAGCCGTTTTCGATAGCATCAAGTAAATAACTCTTGCGGTGAGTGGATTGTTACTTGTGTAGCAGTTTTCAAGTGACTCGGAAAAACCGCTCCAGCCCGGGGGGTTGTCGGCATAAAAATAGTCGTTATTGAATCCCGCTGGAAACGAGTCGTTTAGAATCGAAGAGCTGACGAATCGATCCGCTTCTATAGATTGTATTGAGTGAATAATTCTTGCGGTGAGTAAGTAGTCGGGCGGCAGCTCTGAGGTGACTCGGAAAAACTGCTCGCCGACGAGGTTGCATACATAAAAACCTCTGCCATTGAATGAGATCGCGAATGAATCATTTAAAACCGATTGCCTGGCGGAAGTATTCTGCATCGTCGGTGCCATCGAACGGATAATAATCCTCGCAATCAAGGAACGGTCGTGTGGCAATCTCGGGGCGGGACTTAGAAAAACTAATAACCGAAGTGATAGATTTAAATGCAGTAGCTATTGAATCTAGTGAGTCGTTTCGAAACGATCGCTGCCGTTGTCATCGCCGGTATAAATTGTTCGTTATAATCTAGATCTCGGGACCGCGTTAAATCGAGAATGACACAGGACCTGTGTTATCGAGCGGCCGGCTCTGGGAGAATCGTGCTCGCTCCCGTCCTCTCCCTCTTCTTTTTGCGTTCCTCCATCAAGCACAGCGAACCGTGTCAACCACACATCGGTGGTTCTGATGAAACGATCCGAATAGCTGCGACTCAATGATGGAGATCGCTCCGAATCGGAGCAGTTCGGTACAGGGAGCTCCATTACGCAAGAAACTCGCGAAGAAGCATTCAATTAGAAGGAACAAGCATCCATCGCATTCCAGAGATATCAGATTGCGCTGCCAGTTAACAGATCTTGCTTTTAACTTTTTCGCTCGGTTACTTATTACCATCATTATGAATCGATCAAATCGAGCCATCGCGTTGTCTATCTCGCCGAGCACCGGCCGATAGGATACGCATTGGAACACGTCTCGGATGTATGTAATAAGGCTGTTAAGAGTCGGATTACAAATATCCATTGCAAGCGTCAGCTATTTCGAGGATCGGGCTCGCGGTGTCGAAACTACTTGGACTAGGTGTTCCGAGGTGTTTAGAATTTTGAATCGCATTTGACACTTGATGTCGTCTAACTTTGAATAACAATCTAGCGAGTGTCTAAATAGAAACAGAATGAAGAGAACTTGAATCTTAATTCCTGTTGCTTCAAAATATTCTTCTGTTGAATATTTTCCAACTAAATAGATCGTACCAACCGATCAATTTCAACGATTACTATTTCACGTCATTCAGCTCTTAAAGCATCAGAAATTTGGATCGATCTGCGCCGAATCGATCAAACGTCCGTCACCGCATCGATCAATCCCAACGAATCGATAATCGCCCAATCAGCCAGTTTCCCGGCGCATCGCTTCAAAAGAAAGAAACTCTTTGTCCCGGGAGCGCGTTCGCTCTGACAGTGACCTCATTGTTTGCGCTGTGTACCGGGTATATCAACGACGAATAAAACACATGGCCCGTTGTCGACGCATTCCAGCCACTAGTACGGTATCCGCGCACTTGCAACCCCTTTCGCGCGACACCGGTCCGGCTAAACCGAAGCCATGCAGAACACCGTTCTCGGATCTAGTTAGCGGGCCGGAGGGCTTAGCCGCTCTGGAACGCGTTTCCCGTCAGTGCCGACCGGAGACCTAAAGACCCGCGAAAAGGGCGCGACACCTAATCCGTCATCGGCCCGCCAGAATAAATCACGCGGCGGGATCGCCGCGCCGCGTTGTTCGCCGGACTTTTTAATCGGCGGCCCACCGATACCGGCGTGTTGCGGACACGCGCTCGCCCGCGGAATAAATTACACGCGTCAAAGCCTGTTCCGCGATGTAATGGCCGGCGCGGGGAGTTATCTCTGGCTGGATCTTTGCGTAAACAAACGTTTCTTGCGATCGGCCGGTCGACTTGCTCGATGACGTCACCCCCTGAACGATGAAGAAAAACATCCTTATGAATTTTAATAAGTCCTCGATGTTTCTGTAAACGATATTTTTGTAAGTTTTTGTAAGTTTCGTTAATTGGACGGCGCATCGTTAAAGTTTACTTTAATAGGGATCGAAGGATCGAAGGAAAAAGATGAAGATCGCTCGAAAGTGAAATTTAGGTACTGAAGAAGTGAAAATTTGTAGTCGATTGTATATCGCTTGTGGTAACAAAGAAACAGCGAAAAAGAGAAAGAATTTCTATTCATTTTCAGTCGTTTTATAAAATCCCGCCGTCCACTTATCGAACGCAATGAACCGGTAACCGGGTATGGTCAAATGAAGACGAGAAGATAAATGAAGTCTTTGAATATTGAACGCCGTTCGCGGATTAGTATGGCCTCAGTTATCTCGTCATTCCGGATAAATCAATTTTCTTCGTCGATGTTCGAGAGGATAAAACTGGCAGTTACGGGTATAATATAACTGTACCTTCTTCTTGCACTCGGCTGCGCGGAACCTTGCAATCACGGCCGATTAATGCCGCGGTTCGCGATACGACGGGCGCCACCCACGTCGCGCCGGGCAACGAAAAGGAAATCGATAAAAGTAAAAGGCGGGGGCCGGACCGTATGGGCTGGAAGTTCGATTTTCTTGAAATCGGCCAAACTCCCCGTGGCCGGTGCCCGTGTGGATCCGAACGGCCGGACGCGCTTTGAAAGTTGCGAATCTGGTTTTTCTTCTCCTGCGGCAGGACGTATTAGCAGCCGTCAGCAATTACGTGAGTCCTCGTAACGCCGAGCGGCGCGAAAGCCTGGCCGTCTTGTCGAGAGTAAATCGAGAAGGAGTCAATGGCCCCGTGGCACACCGCGTGTACTTACGTATATACACACCGGGGACCGTAAACTCGAGGCGAAAAACCGGCGATCGCCGGCGACGATACCGGTGCGCGTCGGAGATAAAGGTGCGAACGCGACATTGACGCTCGTCCCTCGAACCGTAAAGACCGGAGTTCTCTCGCCGGGTACAAATTAATGCAAATCAGATGGGGATCGGGACTTTCTGATCGCTGTTTTCGAATCGGACGCATAAACGATCGGTCCCGTCGCTACTGATAGAAGTGTTTACGTGTGCGGAATCGCGTTCGTATCCGTCGAATTGAATTCTCGAAATATTCCAGCTGGAAACGTAACCGCTGCCTCCTAAATATTGAACATTTTAACAGAAATATTTTCTCGAAAACTGAGAATATATTTCTCTTCCGAAGATATGTACAAATGAATACAATGTTGTATCAAGATAGAAATAATAGACTCGAGAAACTAAACTCTCATACTTCATCTAAGAGCACGTATCCACGACATGATATTCATAGGATGTCCCTGGTCTTCCACCGGTTACTCCAAGAAAGAACACCACGAGAGACTAGTTCAGTTAATGGAATCTCCTCTTTCAGTCTTGATGAGCCGGTTGCCACGGGACGTGCTAACGATACACGTAGAATACTTAGGTACCGGCTAGAGCAACAGTTTCAGCAAACCGTGTACCAGCCTGAAAAGACACGAGCCTCCGAGTCCGTTCCCCGTATCAGCATATCGTGTTATTGGTACACGGTCGCGTTCGTCCGGCACAATCGCCGGGCCGTCCCGTTATTTAACATTATACAGAACGATCCTGGAACACTCGGCGCGCGGCCGATACATCGGGGCAGAATCACCCACACGTCCGCCACTCGAGTGCATGTCAGAAGCGGATGCCCGGGAATCGGCCGTATCTATCTGCGTTGTAGGACACGACGGTCCCGTGTAGATCCCTGGTCCGTTTTGTTCGGGGCCTCGTATCCGGACCGGGACCGAGAGCTGATCGTCCCCCACCCGCGCGCGGATGTCGTGTTCACAGCCGCAGGTCACGAGGTGGATCAATCTCACGGCCCAGCTCGTGTCCTGGCTGCCGTTTCCAGCTGGCCACTACGTGTGACACAGTGCCGTAAATATGGCACCGGGGAATGTGGCCCCGAACCAGCGTGGTTCCGGTACGATGAATCGCCGTGCTCCGCGTCGACTCGCTCGGATAACCTTTCAGAAGTAACGATGTCACGTCCAGCGACGTTCCCTGTGGCAGAGGGCACGGCAGAGTTTTATGTCTCCCTTCGCGACGTGGAACCTGTGACTCCATAATGGTGTCGCGAACTTTGCTATGTCCGAATTAATCTCATTCGTTTAACGGATCTGTGTTTTGAATGGGGGTTAATCTGATTGCAAGTTTCGGAAGAATTATCCTAATGCTGAGGTAATACTTCTTAGAGAAGGTATTTGCGATGGGGATAATTGAATGTTTGTTTGATACGCGGATATTGAGTTGTGAGTAGATATTGGTAGTTTTGTGTTCGTGTTTCCGTGGGAACTGTATGCGTAACAGGTTCTTCGGCAATGGTGAGGAATCGATGAAAACTCTATCCTAGCAACAGCATAGATGATTGAGAGGCGTTTCACAAAGGGCATTGCTCGCCTGACGAAACCGACACTCGATAGCAGTTTATGGCGTCCACCATTACGCATCGTGGCCGTCGATGTTCAATGCGGTGGTATCGGTACCCGGATAACTAGTCAGCGGACATTCCGATTCATCCGGTCGTGGAAGGGGCCCGGTGTCGGGCAGCTGGTCTCGATGGCCACCGGAATGTAATATCGATAAAATTATGATCCTCCGGTGGATTCGTTGCATCAACGTTGACCAGGCTCTCGGTCACTTTTTCTCCGTGGATTCCAGCCCCTGTCAGTTTATGTCACGAATCGCTTGCACAACTTAGTGGCGATGTACTTGGGCTCGGATATGCTTGTAAAGGAATTTCAATATTATCGGAACGGGTCGGAGGAATTTTTAGCCTCGTAGGGAGATAAAAATCTGCTAAGCGCCCGGCGCGATTAAATTCATCAATATCGTAATTTTCGATGCACGCATCGCGGGATCGGTTCAATTAATCCCACCGATCTTTCGAAGCTTGCTAATTACCGGTCTAACAAGTCGATTAACCGTCCCGATGTATTTATTTCTGCACGGCGTATTTTGTTTAAATTGTGTAAATTCACTTTTTGTGTGGCCCGTTTCCTGTCCCAGAGGCCACGCACTTACGAAACCCCATTATAGCACCTTATTACAGCTCCTACCCCCTTAAAACCTTCGGTAATTGGTACTTACTCGCGTTAACCGACGAAGAAACGCTAATTGATACTCTTAAAACCGTGGGCAGCTCGTAACAGTGTGAAGCAACGCGTCCCTCCGAGCACGTTTCGCCCATCGTGTCCAGGTTAGTGACATTTCAGACTTTACCTTGGTTCCACGTTCTCCTTGATTTCTTTCATTTTTTTTCCTTTTCCTTCATAGAACGCGAACCGACGGGAAGCAACCTAGGGCGGTTTCTGCCGATCGTTGTTAGACGATTACGTAAGAGCCGCGAATACGAGCGAAACGATCGCCAAGGCCAGTCGCGGAGGAGTCTGATCGTTAAACCATCGAGGTTGGTATTTCGTGGGGCCATCCGTACGGCGTGGCTCTATCGAGCTGCGATTATCGAAACTCGCGTTAATTATCATCGTGAGAACACTGTTGCACAATCCGCGCAAACCGCATTAATAAATTATAAGTGTTCCGCGTTGCGCGGGGTAAAAGTAAAAGGTCAGTTATCGGCTGCCGACGAAGCACGCGCATCAGCGAGCCACCGACGCGAGTCGATTGTTTGTTTACGGCCGGCGATCAATCATTCAGAGTATAATCATTTTTGAAGTGCAATATTATTTATCATTAACGTACTCTCGACGAAAACAATGCCCGATTCGTATCTTATCGATCCGGATTTCTATTTCCAACGCCTGTTTCCGCAATTAGAGGATTGGTTGAACGACCATCAATCTCGATGAATCATCGGGTAGCCGGATAAGCGTCCGGCGGCTCGCTTTCGCCGGACCTTTGGTCGAATCTCAGCTATTCGTGGATCGCGGGCCACCATTGGCCCATCACCGGCTCGATTACTCATCGATAAATCCGTTGCGTCTTCCGTGGCCGGGCACCTGACCACCCCTGCGATTTCGTGGACGCGTCCACGGAGCGCAAGCGCCGACAAAGTGCATTTTTGCACGTACCGCCGGGCGATAAATTCGCCCGGGAAGGAGGACACCTAATCTGCCGACCGGTTATCTCATCGCCGTCGACGACGCGGCGCTTTTGCACGGCGCGGGCTCACGGTTACGGCGAACCTCTCGGCCTCTTCCATTTTGGTCCTTCGCACGGGGAATTTCGCGAAACGTGCGCACATTTTCCCCGCGCCGTGTCTCGAATTTCTTTAACTCCCGCGCGGATTTAATTTAACCCGGAGCGACTGCTCGCCGCGAGCATCTCTTTCACCGTAGAATGCAGTCCGCGTGTTGCATCAGCGGATTCCGAGAGACCGCGGACTCCGGTATTCCGTTAAATAATTTATCTTCGTTTTCTGATTTGTATTCATTAATGAAGTTGTAAAATTACTTCGGACTTTTCATGCAGCGTTGTTCTCCCTCGGGCACCGCTCCGTAATTGCGAATTTCAGCGACGGGATTAGTGTAATTAAGTCCGCTAATAAAGCAAATCGTTTTATTGAAAGGGATATGTAATTATGTTCTATGAATATTTTGTACGATAATGTTGAGCCAAACGCACGATTTCCTGTTGTACAAGAAATCCCCTGCTCGGTACACCTTTTGATAGCGCGCTAGAACTATCGTGCAGCGTTTGTTGCTCCCGTTTCCTGTATACATCGGTTTTATGCTCACGATTTTACGCGTTCATACTGCTCCAATTTTCTTACCTAACGACTGCATTATGTAAGAAACTTTACCTAATATGGAATGCGGCGTGGAAAACGTTATTACTGCCGCGCCGCAGCGGGAGAATGCGCGACTCTCGAACTATATTTAATGAAGCTAATGGAGAGGAAGTTCCCACAGGAAACGCCGCGTTGAGAGGGTTGTCTATTCCTCGAGACACTGTAACTACTCCTTTCCTTGTTGCGGATCGTGTACGCGCGGTTAAACGTGTTTGCTGAATTTTATGGTAAAGGTCGTTGTTAATTCTTCCTCATTTGAGAACCGTCTCTGCCGCTTAAATACACTTACACCATCCCTCAACATTTTCTTCAACGTTATTAAGCACTTTATCGCGATCTTCCCGTAAAAGAAGAGTCACTTTCTATCTCCTGTATTTTATCCTTACATATCCCTCCGATCAACGCGGAACAAAAGAAACATTGACACATCGAACATTAAATTTAACATCCTAGCCACGTTTCCGACTCAATATCATTAAGCTAAGAAGTTAATTCACGAAATATTAACGTATAACAACATCCTAGACGGGGAACGAGCGTTAATATTAAAGTTGTGTTTAATCTCAGCTCGATGTTTACCGTTCCCTATTAATTATCGCGTATTTATATTTCGCAATAAGAATAATTGTAATATATCTATTAAACAGGTTGCGTCCTTCAGTAAATCAAACACAAGTATGCGGGGTAGATGCGAGCAAGGTTAAAAACGAGGATGGTATCGCGGCAAAAAGCACTATTACAGGGAGGTAATACTGACGTGGTGCGTTAAGAGCGAGGGGTAAAAACGTCGGCGCACAATTACATGCATCTCGTTCTAGTGTTCTAGCCGGCGGACACTTTAATAACCGTTCAATCGTCAATTGCACGGTTCATTCAATCCCTGCGCTCAAACAGAAATCGTGGAAATCGTTCCGGCGCAATTTGCGCTCGCCATCCCCTTAATTATCGCCACCTCGGCCGGTTCTCCCCCTCCGGGGAATACCATTCGGATTTCCAGCAGCCGGCAACATTCCCGTCCGGCGGCGTGATTGGCGCGAACGCGTCATCAACTTCTCCAGGTAATGTTGCGCTTCGGAAGCGCGGCCCGTGCGAAGACGAATGAAGTTCTCCGTGTCTGGAGGGACGCGCGAGCCGACTCTCCGCTAGCATAATTATCGTTAGACGGGGCCGGGTGCGGCGCACCGACGATTTTTCACGAAAATTGTACGTCCAGCCGTCGTCGTCGACGGCGGCAGCGGTGGTTCACATCGCCACGGGTTATTATCCTTCGTTTAAAACGATTTCGGGGTGGTACGCGACGCGCGCGTTCATTGAAATACGACGGCCGCTATCGCGTGTACGCGTCCCGAACGATTACAATAAATTACATCGTGTGCCGCGAAGACAATGCTTCTCTCGCGCTGCGAGCGGCCAACATGGACGCCATCGTACGGCTTAATGGCGTCTACGGGGTGGCCTGAGATCCCCCGCCTTCCCACCTTGTACCGGCAGATTTTATTACGATCGCGACCGTTGCCACGTCGGCACGGAAACCCGAACGATTCGCCCGTGATTACAGGCTCGGGGATCGATCTCAGCCGCAGAAATTGCGCTTTTGCTCTTAAAGGGCAATAACTGTTCCCAATGAAGCCTTAATGCGCGCCCCCACCGAGCGTTGTTTTAATCGCTCGTGCGTCGATCGTTGTTTCAAGCCGCTCTTGTTTCGGCCCGCGTTCCACTGCCTGAGTACGGCATTGATAAGTGGATGGATAAGGGTAAGGGTATTACTAGATCAAAACATACGCGCGCAGTAAATACTGGGAGGTCGGAGCGTGTTCCGAGGAGGCAGATTTCTTGATTAGATCGTCTCGATTAATCGAGTCTCGCCGGTTGGCTGCGTGATATACGAATATAGAAAAAGTTTCCTGAAGTTGTTGCGAGAATAAAATGGGAATAGAGAACGTAATACAAAAAGTGATGTACTAATGTTTTACATTCGAAAATTTGTGACTGTGTATAAGATTTCTAATTTTACCATGTCAAATCAAGCGACGACTGAGAGTTCAAATCTAAATCGATGATTTCTGTGATCGATTTATGAATGAAATTTTTTATCTTCTTGCATATTTCTACGGTGCTTTCAGGATCGAAGACAGGTTTCGTTGGAACAAGCGCGTATCTATGCGCCTAGGCACGCGCCCTGGACAGGCGCGATCGCGAACAGAGCAGTGGCGCGACCAGTCACATTGAATCCCGTATTTCGTCAAGCGTGGCGTTCGTTTGCAGCACAAACGGTGTGTCGAATCGGTGATTTACAGCTGAGGCAATGACCTCGCGTTCGATTCGAATCGAACCTAGTCCCGTCGGATTCCGCGGGACATAAATCCGGCTTGCGAAACGGAGTCGTTTCGATCCGAGGTGATCGCCGGAACCCGAGACGTTAGATATCCTTTATCTGTAGGCGATCTTCGATTACAGCGGCGTTAAGTGGAACGGTTTTGCAAAATTGGTCCTAGAATAAATTACACGTAAACCGATCGGCGAGAGTCGCACCGTGTCACGATAATTGCGCGTTAAACGGCCCGCTTGCATCCCTGCGAGGTCTCCGAGGAATTTCCGTCCGTGTTTTCATCGAACATTAAGTCGTCGCTAAGAAATTTCTGTCATTTTGTTGTGCGACTTTGTGAAAGTCGAGCATTTACGCCCGTAAACGTTCATCGGAGGCCTGATCTACTTATTTAAACCGAGCCGGTCGATCTAGATTGAAAAAGGATTTTTTCATCGCCGCTCGCACTCGTTTATCTTTCACTCTATGCAAATATTAGCATGAGTAGCGGAGGATTCTCAGATTTCATGCATAAACTGCTTGTAAGCACTATCGATGCGTGGCATCGCGTACACCGGCGCGCATCGTCGATCTCTCGCAGGATTTTTTGCGTCGAGAGCCAAGAGGCCGGTCGCGCGGCGCACTTTCACGAGGATTATTATATAACAATGGTTCGCGGGCCCGGATCGACGACCCTTGAACCTTTCCTTACCCTATAAAGCGCATCGACGTAACGTCGAAGGCCGTCGCGACGCTCGGCGCGGCGCGCGTGCGAGCGGTGCGTGGGCGATCCTCAAGAGCCTCTTCATATATGGCGAGAGGAGAGCCAGAGAGCACGATGCGCCGTTTATTTACGACTGTTTGTACGCAGCCACGTTCCGGCGCGCGCTGTATCGCGCGCGTCGGTCATTAGCGCGAACTCGCGAACGAATACACGTTTCGACCCACGAACATCTGCCCGGTCGCGAATCAAACCAACGCGAGAATTAAGGGGAGATAAAGAAGTAAGGGTGAAGAGGGAGAGACGTTTGCGCCGAATTATTTACAGCTGCCAATTAAATCGACGAGTAATTGCCGCCAATTAAAATGTTCCGTCCGACCATTAGGGCTGACCGGCACGACGCGCGAGAAAGCGTTGTGTCCTGCGAAACACGCGTCGGCGTCGCGAAGGTGTTTCCGAGAATGCTTGCTTGCACAAGGGTCGGGCTCTTAAAATAGGCTTTCCGCTGGACACCGTTGCGAATTGGAGATGGTTGTTCTATTTTCTGGTAATAATTTTGCGAAACGATGCTGGTTTGTTATTCCCGTGGGCGTTGGATAATAATTCCTTTTGTAGGTGCACGCGCAATCTCGTTTAAGGTGGGCTCCGAGCATTACGGAATTCTAGCTTGAAAATGAACTTTAAGAGGAATGCTCGAAACAACCTGTATCGTTCTCCCAGTTTTTTCAATTATGAAAATATTTTTAGACGAGTGATTCCGTCTGGTCATGAACGTCCGAGGAAATTGCATCCGACGGTTCTAAGGCGAGTTTGTGAAAGGTTACGCGAGCGAGGAACGTTTTCTTGGTGAGGGGTTCTTTTAAAGGGTTGATGTTAAGGTTCTATCAAATAGAAGATAAATAGATAAGGGATTCACGTTGTTAAGCTTTGGTACAGTTCCTACATTGCTATGAAAGTTCAGCAAAGCGTAACTGGAGTTTGCCCCCAACTGTAACAAGGAAACGCGTTTGCGGCTGAGTTGAAAGGTGAGGGATCGTTAGGCAGGTAGCAATCAATAGAAGGATGTAATTTGGAGAGTTGCATTACGTCGGTATGTAAACAAGCATCGGTTTCTAATTCGATGTGGAACAAGTTCCTGGTTTATTCCTAGTTATGCGAATGCCAGATTATATTACCTCTTATTATCAATTATATTCGTAGGTCATTCTCGGCAATACGCGTCTGATTATAGCAAGATATGCAAAGCTCCTCGTTCAACAAGTTCACGTGATCTGCGAAATGTTCTTGACCTCTCAAACATTTAGCTCGAAGTGCTGGATCCGGGCATGCATGACGTTCTCCAATCTCGTGCCGTGAAATTGCAGTTTTTGTAGGTCGTCTAAATGAAAATAACGCGTTTTCTTCGATCATCCTGAACACACGGTATCGACGCTATTGCGTTCTTTCCAAACGTTTCGTAACTTTCGTACATCTATCGTTTTGGCAACTTCAAGTTTCGCAGAAATTCATAAAAATCGGTGTACACGTATCTATTGGTATTGGAGAAAAAACATTAGTATGCAAGTGGCGCATGCTATCGTCAATTTAGCAGAACCCAATCAATTCAGAGTGAACGCTCACAAACCAAACACTGGCGACCAATTAATCTTCCCAAGCGCTTTCGGAATTTCTCCGATAAACGACTCGAAAATACACGCTGCATCACTTTACGAAAGTGTAACGCGGTTCACCAAACGTCCTTGACGCTTTCACCCGTCGACCCCGCGCCCGTGCTCTTCCATCTTCCCGCGTCCTTGAACCTTCCTCCCTTCGTCATCATCAAATTCCACGTCGCCCGTCTCCGCGTCTCTCGGGCGATATCCATTTATAGAATGAATTAGGGTGGCGGGTCCTGGACGGAGAAGAAAAAGGAAGGAGGACGCGATCCGGGGCACCGAGAGCGTCGCGCATGAAAAGGGATCAGCCATGGAAGAATTCGCTCGGCGATCAGCGGCAAGCGTTCATTATGCTCGGTCTTCGATACGGGATTATTTTTAGTGAACGCGTGGGCATAAAAGAGCGCATAAAAATGCACATACCTGCCAGCTCGTTCGCCTGGCTATGGATCGCCAGTGCCGAGAAAGAGCACCGGTGCCAGCGACCGAGAAAGAGTGACGAGGACCGCGGGCTGGGATTGAAGGAAAGAGAGAGGAAGGGAGACAGACAGAACGGAGATAGTCGCGGTCGCCGGAACAAGGATGAAAGAGAGTGGCGAAGAGAGCGGCCGCGATCGAGAGCGAAGGAGAGAAGGAAAGCTGGAGGAACAGCAGCCTGTGTGTATGTCGAGGCTCGCGGGTATCGGCTATAAGAGCTGGCCGACACGTTGGCGCCACCGAAGTATTTTATGCATGCCAGATGAGAGTACTCGTCTGGGATCTGACACTGAACTCACTTCACGACCCACGCGAGTGCAATCCACTCACTTTCCAGTCGGGCACCGGTCCCGAAGGCTCGTGGTTCCGCGGTTTCGGGCCGGGTCAGGACGCGGCTCAGCCCGAACAGGAGTTACGCAAGAGTTCCCGGGGCTCGGGGGATAGTTTAGACGACGCGGCTAAGTGTTCCCGGAGCGGTCGATTGTAGGGCTTGGACAGAACCGAGATCACCTCACCGAGAAGCCGTATTTTTATGCGTCCTCGCGACTGTAAATTGGTACAAAATGGGTTAAAGCGTCACTGAGCGTGTGTAAACGGATTGCGGATTCGATTGTGCACGCGGACCAATGGGAATAACTATTGTTTCCATCTAGGTCTTAGGGACACTTCGTTCTACCGTGCACTACGCTTCAAGGAACTACGTTCTTCTAGACGTTATTCCGATATTTTGTGGTATTCTCACGTTTACCTGTTACTTCGATCTCTCTTCGGTGATCCAGTTCGTATTGCATTGTATCAATCATACTCGGATCCATTGAAGAATTCTTTAATCCATTGTTCGATAGTAACGACAGGAACAACAATAACAGAGTCTCAACCACCGGCTGAGTCGGGTCGATTGAATTCTGTATTGCACAATGTTTACATAGGCTGTCAGGCAGTTGAAAGACAAGCGCAGCATTCTAATCCCGTCGAATGACGAACATCGGGTTTTACAACGCAATTGCGTGCAGTAAATTCGCTCATGCTCGCCACGCGCGGCATCCAGCTCCTCCATTCGATGACTCAAAACTGACCTAACGTGGGTTCGACCGCTCGGAATCCAAGATTCTGAGTCACGGTCTATTGTAAATTGAATCGGGGTCGAGGAAAGGGACCGGCGGTCCGGTTCTGCGATCGTAGGAACGGGATGATGAGGCTTCCGGTCCATTTGGATGCCTCAATGCTGAATCATTGGTCTCCGGCGTGATTTAAGATGGCTTTAGTCATCCGGCCGCATCGTGGCGACCTTGCAGCCGGTCTTATTGTCGCCGGCGGACCGCGTACACGCCGCGAGACCTTCATTGTTCTCACGACGATGCAGTTTTCTCGTTGTCACGAACGCGTTACCGTGCCGCTACCGACTCTGAATGTCAACGGCGGCGTCACGCGTCCCCGTCGTCCTCCGTGCTCGCTTTATCGGCCGTGATTCAAGCGAATGCCCGCTGCCCTCATTGAACTCGCGGCTAGTCCCATACCGTCGTTTTTTCTATTGTTATTCCGCGTATAACAAGCCCCCGCGTCACGTTCCGTGTGCCAGTGTTTATGATTCCTGGAATTCTGCGGTCAAATGAACGGGGGAATTGACAGATTAAAGTGGACTGACTCTGAAGCAAGTGGTTGCAAGAATGCGATAAATGAGAATCTAGCCGGTTACGAAATACGAGAGAATTTATTGCATTCGCTTACCTATCGAAGATTAATGTACAACGATGGCTTTATTAAAGACACTTCTTTATCTTAAATATTAAAAGCAAGCATGTATTAGACAAGGTCTCCTGTCCTCCTAGAACCGAGGGTTAATTAAATTCTATACAATTACAAACAAAAGATCGTGTTTCCGATACGATTGAAATTAAAGTTGAACTGTACTAATATTATGTTATCGGAATTGCTTCATTAACTATTTATAAAAAATATTGAGTTATATGTGACACGATAATGGTCGACATAATACGAGTTTAATGGCACCGGGGCAATAAACAGGATCTAGGGCACGCTCGAAACGAACGTTCAAGGAACGCCTGGATCTTCGATCATAATCATTCTCTGTATCTCGCTCATTATCAACGTATCGCGCGGTGGTCTCCGTTCCGCAGATCCTACGGTCGTTCGGACGGTCTCGCAGACAATATTTAGGTCATAAGAAATCGCACCGCATTCCTCAAATTAAGGGAAAAAAAGCGCAGATTTCCGTATCATTAAAGATACCGTCACGCAACATTAAAACGGCCGCTGCAACTTTGACACACAACCGGTACAAATTTCCCTGAACGCACAGCAACCCGCCCGCGCCGCACTCTCTCCCGAACCTCGGAGCCCTGTTCTCCAACGAATCAATGTCGACCGTTCGAATTCCAACATAATTCAACCGTTCGTCTAATCGCAGAAGCGTCGGACGCCAGGCGAAAGGACGATTCCCGTGAAAGGCGGCGAGCCAAAAGGCTCATCGCTGAACAGCCAATCAAAGACTTACCAGATTCCAGTAATCAACCGAGACACAGAGCGGACCGGGCGTTCCTCGATTACACGAAAACCCCGCGTAACAGCGGGGTAATATCCTTCTTCCGTAAAAGTCCGGGATCGCGCGTCTCGCGGGCGCAAGTTGTCATTACCGGCGGAATCGGCTCTATTGCGTTCGCCTTGGCGTGCCACGGATCATGCGGGCAATGAGCGTCCGTTCGGTGGAACGCGCGTCCCGGGACAAAGGTGTACACGCACGTAACGCGGCTGCTCGGTTGCCGTGCTCGCTCGCTCGCTCGCTCGCCTGCCTGTCTGCGTCATTAGGCATGGCATTACAGCAGTTACGTATGCTTAGGCCTCGCAGTTTCGATAACCATCGGGCTCTCACGGTTAGGGTCGCCGTTTGTCGCGGGCAGGGACGAGCCGCGGGACAGAACCGCTCATCCGGCAAACGCTCGGCCGGCAGACAGACAGCTCGACGTTCGAGGTGCCGAAGGCCGTTTCTTGACATTCCTGGCCGCGTCCTCGGCGTCCAACCTAGTCCCGCCGCGGCTTACACGGTTCGTTGATCCGCGTTCGAAGAAGTGTAACGATTCCCCTTTTTTTTCTCTCTCCCTCCCTCCTCCTCTATCTCTCGCTCTTTATCCCCGCCCCTCCTGTCCCACCGTTTCCACCCCCTTTTTTCGTCGACCGATCGCTATTGTGACGCGCGAAGGCCCCATGGTAAAAAGCCTTCGTCGTTGCGCTCTTTCTCGGAATCGGGAATTATTTTCCCAGGCCCGGTAGGCCGGTTACCCTTTTTCTTGCCGTTCGGGCTCGCAGCGTGGAAGGACACACGGCGCGCCGATCACGCGAACCGTTCGATCTTCGCGAACGAACGCCCGACCTTCGTCCTCCTCGTTTTGCCCCGTTTTCGAGCAAATTACGTTTCCCACCTTGATTGCTTGTTGCGAGTAATTGTCGGACGAGCCGATTTAGACCGGGGAATTATTTAGAGGATTACGGTGATTATTTTCGGAGTTGCGCGAGAGGTATGTCCGGGCGAGGCTGGCCGGCGGTTAACACGTTCGTTTCCGACATCGCGTTGTTCGTAATGAATACAATCTTCTATTTTTCGTGGAAGTATCAGTCGGGTTATTACTGCGCGAGTGTTATTATTTTGAGTCACGCATGTCCAACGCTTTCCACGCAGTCGGTAGATTTTCTACTGTGTAAGTGTTCTCGAGGTTCGCGAAGTGGATACGTTGTACTCGATAAACTAACTATGGAGATTGATACCGGAGGCGTAGTGACAACGAACGTGTTAAGTTTGATATGCAAGCAGATGTTGATTGTCATTCGTATGCACTGTCTCTGCGATGGAGCAACCGGCGCGATAACTGATACCACTTTACGACACGTTATCTGAGAGATAAGGCGTGAATTGTGTTACTCGTACAATTCATATCTTCGTATAAATTGAATAATCGCTGACATTGACAAGGCTGATCCGTAATCTCGTATTGACAAACATTTTTTTCTCAGCCCTAGAACCGGTTGCTATTATTGTTCAATGTCGAGTGGTTGATGAGGAGACCCAATTTAATAATTGTATCTATGATACATCACGGGAATGAACAATGTAGTTACCTTTGTTTCATTACTCTAGAGAATAAACCCCGGCTGAATGGTATCGTTAACGAATTCTTATTAATTGACAATATACGCAGTTTCCTCAACAATCAACGTCACTGTTGCACAGTTCTTACATTGCCTTCTTACATCTCGGATTCCACTCACGTGTAGTTGAGCAATTGGGGAAACTTCCTGTAGAAGCACGCAATTGAATAGGAAACTTCTCAAACACGGTACTTCGTGTTACGAAATGCCGTCGTCCTTCTCTGACATGAAATTAAGAAATTAAAGTAGCGAATTCCTTCGAACGACACGAAACATTTAAATAAGAAGAACACGCTTTCGCCTAACAACACTCGCCGCTCGCGCGGAAGAGAAGCAAAAACTATCGGGCATTATTCAACGTTAATAGCCTCGGTTATGTCTGTTCACCTTGCAGAACCCAACTCTGTTTCGCGCGTTGCTCTGAAATTTTATGTAACGCGCTCGATTTACAAGAGCGCATAACCTGTTACACTGGTGTTACCTGTACCAATTAACTCGAACCGTTCCTCGTTTTCTGTTCCAGGTACGTTCGCAAATCCGTCCGAGCAATCTCTAGCGCGGGGCGTCCGAGTAAGTAACGTATTGCATTACACGCGTCGCCCGACCGAACGAGACCATTCCACCCCCACAAGAAAGAATGCATAGTCAATTAAGCGGAGGCTTTCCTCGCCGGAACAATCGATTATCCTTATCGGGCCGACCGGGACTGGTCGGGGGACCGGCTATTAATAGTTCTCTCTCGGAATCGGAATGTGATTCAGGACTTTCACTGTCACCTCCTCGCGTGAAGCCAGCGGCGGACATGCGAGCGTGCTCCACGCACGATACCGACCGCGCCGTATACCTCGCCGCTCTCTCTTTCGTTGCCTCGATGTCTATCGAATTCGTTTGGTGTCGTTTCTTTTCTCCTCTCCTATCGGGACCGACACGCTCGAGCAACACCGGCGCGCAGCGAGGAGGCTCTCGCGGTTCGCGCGCCGGGTTTATGCAGATTCACCGTGCACGCACGCACGCACGCAGCCAGTTTGCGTGGCCGTACTTATGTCACGCCGGTTGAATCGTAATTATTATCGTTCTCGGCCGCGTCCCCCGCCTGCTCCGCCAATCACTCATCCGAGGATCCGCTTGCGAGCCGGCTATGAATAATGCAATCAATTAGGATCGGACTCGCGCGAATCAGACGCGTTCGATACCACTTTCGATCCCCGCATCCCTGCGCTTCTCTCTTTTTTTCATCCCGCTCGCCGCGAGGAGTGATTTCATGGGAACGGAGGAAATCGCGATTTTATGCCCAGCCTTTTTATAATTGCCTCGCCGGCCGGGGATCGATCGTTCGCGCGTCTCGTGTATTCGGTCCTCTTTTTTCTGCTCCTCCCCCTGCCCCCAGTTTCCCCTCTTCATCGTCGAGTTCTGATCCGCCGCGTCTCGTGATCGGGGTGCGCGGAGAGGATTAATGGATCGGAGCCGGATGAAAAAGGACGCGCACGACAAATCGAATCATCGGGCCGGATAAATTGATTGGAATTAAATGGGATATGGTAATACACGGTGCCGCGTTAATGGCGTTTCTCGGTTCCCCGCGGAGCCGTGTTTCCGTTACCGGTGCGCCGGAGTACCGGCTTCTTTTCGGCCGTGATCGATACGCGTCTAGCTACTGTCCTCGTTATTCGAGCCGCTTCTGTTAACACCTCGGGAACCAGATCTACCGTTTTTATTTACGTTCAATCGGCAGTTACCGGACGCATTAAAATACCGGAGCGACATTACCGGACCCGTTTTCAAAAACCACCACTGCCCACTCGGTGATTACCGATGAATTCAACGAGATTATCAATTTTTATCACCTTTATTTCTTACTTTCGAGCGAGGAAATCGTTGGTCCACGCAAAGTGGTACTAAGCAATGATAAAAATATGTCTGTTTTCATATGGTTACGATCTCGCACGCCCGACGAATGGTTCATTTACCTCAATCGCCGGTTTCACTCGCCGTCACGGGGGAACTTTCCAACAATAACGTCCCGTAATCGGAACAATCTCTTAACTGAGAGCGCGTCGCGCTCGAGCGACGCTTTCGTATTGAGCATCGGCCTCGAGATAATTCACGGCTAGATGCGCAAACAAATAAAAGCTAAAGGCTCGAAATTACGGAGGAACGTAAGAAAAATTCGCCCGGTTCGTGTCACTCGGCGATTACCCGTGGATATCTGATTTGCTCGTCGCATGTAGATCCTTTTCCCCGGGTGAAATTATAAGGAAAACGCGCGGCATCTCAGGCGCATTTAAAGGAGAAACGAAGGCGGACTTCATCAACGTCGGCATGCGATAATCTGTAACAGCGATTCCACGGACAGCAGGATCCCGCTGTTCCCCGGCGCGGGAACGAATGGAAGAGGCAGAAGAAGAAGAAGAAGAAGAAGCAGCCAGCTTCCTCTCGCTTTCTAAGCCGCGGTGCGGCGTTCTCTCACGCGTGCGTGTAGGCCGCGGTGTCTTCGGAGAGGAACGCGTATCGGAATGCCGGATCGTTTACCGGGAACGCGCGGCGGATTATTCCCCGGCGTTCCTCGTTCGTTTCCTTTTTCCGCAAAACTTTCCGCGGCGACAACGCTTCGACCGGTCGCGTGCAAGCACGCCGTTTCGACTGTCCGATCGCGAGAGGAGGGCTCAACGGCGAGTCCGGCGTTCGAGAATATTTAATGCCGTGCGCGGCAGAGACCCCTCGTGGCACGCGTGCACATACGTGCCCGTGGAGGGTACTTGGAAAACGTTCGAAGGCGAACGCGGTCGTCCACGGTTTACCGGCAACTCGAGATTACCCGGTACCGATAACGTACGCTCGTGTTCTTTCGGACTTTATTGTACCCGGAATGTCATCGTTCGCAGGCTGCGATTCGTGTCCACGGTCCCGTTTATCCGGCCCTCCCCGCCACCCCCGCGTTTATCGCCCGCCAGATCCCTTATCGAGCACACGGCTCGGCTCGAAGTACCCGATTTTTCCGCGCGGCTATTTCTCAAGGTTGCCATTCCCGAGTGTCCCCCGGGCCGCCCGTTTTATCGGCTATATGCGAATATCGTGTACCGAACGGCCGACACGTTGCATCAGCGTTATCGCGTTGTCGGATAAAGCTTTCTAAGAGCCGCCGGATGTGTCGTAATCGTCGCGAGAGCCGACGAAGAGCCCGATCCACCGACAGTTGCGACGCACGTTCCGCGGTTAATCAACGGGACACGAGCGGAGAAATGGTCCGCGGTGGATATTGCAACGGTGGCCCTGATTCCGCGCTCCGCGAATCGTCGGGATATTAGGTCCAGCTTCGCTCGGCCCACATTCGACACCACGTGCCGCATGGATATCGGTGAAAGTACGCGTTTACGTACTGCGAACGCGCGGCGCGCTGACTCTATCATAAGGTGCGCGTCGCAGACTTTAATTATCCTCGCGTGCTTCGGGGCGTGCAGCTATTCTACTGCGCCGCGAGCTGCCCGCGACTCGGCGTGTTTCGTGTTACAGTACCACGGGTTTGGGAACGGAAACCAGTTTCATTCGGGTCTCGGCCCCCGGGGCATCACTCGATCTTCCTACGATCTCGGAGATGTCACTCGGTGACCTTCGCCATCTTGAACCGTACCACGGAGCGTTCCCATTTCGGCGAGCGTGTTTTTACACCTCATTCCGCTTACGGTTAATTGCCGGCGTTCCCTCGAGGATGTACGTTTCCTGAAGATATCTGATCAAATTCTGGAATCAAATTGTGACATCTGGCTGCGTTGACCTAAATCCGCGCTGACCGGTTCTCAGTGTGGTTGTTGGACGATGAACTTTCCGCTTTTCAGTGGATTTGGGTATGTAGATATGGGTTTCGCGATATATCGGTGGGTTACTCATTTATCCGTGTATTAATCCTTATGCGAATGTAGATTCTATTGGAGAGGTTGATAAAGATTCGAATCTAAGGAGTGAATCATTTGTTGTATTTAAATGAACTGCGATAGCAAAGGCTTCTCCGAATTCTCAAGCGGCGGCGTGTATTTATAAAACTATCATCTCGCAAGCGTTAAAAAGTGAATCGTCGTTAAATACGGTTGCGCATGTTTATAACGGAAACGTGATCCAGTTAACAAGCAGATACAACGTGCCCGGTCGGCTCGATTACGGATTCAACCTGACCAGTTTCATCACGCTTATTCATACCGGTTGCTGAAATGTTAAGTACGTATTGAAGTTACTCCCCAACGTTCCGCGAACGTCCCTTTGTAAACATCGAAAAAGGTGCTCGTTAATCATCCATCCGGGCTTCTTTAATGGAGGATTTGAATGGCATTCTCCGAACCCGTGCGCATGGCGTGTCTACGCGGCGTGTCTCCCCCTCGGTTAGGTGCAACGTGCTCCCCGGGTATCTAGGTTACGTTGCACAAGCGACGTTGTGTCTGGTGACGTGTCTGCCGAGCGAGCCATTCTCAGCGTGCATAGCAAACGAGATCCCCTCGCTGGTGCAGCGAGAGTCTCGATCGAAGCGCGCCGGATTGGTCAACGGGATCGGCAACCGGTATTTAGAACGGCTCCATTGTCTCTGGACGGATAACGGCCGGATTAATCGGTCCCGCGAACGGTTCGAATTGGCCGCCAGAAACCGCGATCAGATGGGCGCCCGATGACGATGATTGTGCGATGGATTGCGAGAGATATCGGCGCTCGACGGCTCGGCCGCCCGGGACTCCTCGACCGTGGTGATTTCATCACCGCGCCGCGGATCGGCGTTTCTTTCGGCTCGGTTGCACCGACCAATTTATCAGCTCTGCATAGCCTTTTGGCGGACTTCATTGGTGGTCTAGCCGCGAAGTTTGCTACTCGTGGAACGAGGAATTCCGTTCTACGGAATTCGTTGCCCGCGGCGATGATTATACAGCGAATTTTCAACTTGAAACTCGACTTCGTGGCATGCTAATTGCCGCCGAATGTAACTCGAGAGCAGGTACACTGTCGCATACGTTTGCTAAAACCGATTAGCTTCGAAGCTCCTAACTCCAATGCTAACTGGATGACAGCTCGAGTAGAATCCAAGAGTAAACATCGGTTCATTCAACGTTTCCTGAAACTCGTTTTTGTTCGCCGATCCATGTTTGCCAAAAACTGGCCGGAAGATAAGGAGTAGGAGACGAGACGATAAGTCGTGCGCGACTCTGTTTGACTTGCGCGTACCCGAGCCTGTTTTTCTCGGCCCTCTAACAAGCTGTCCAAACTAGTTGCGCGTCGGTAAATGGCGAGCATTAAGGTCTATGATTTCAGTGCGAGAGATCCATTAGTCGAACGACATAATGATAGACCGCCCTCGATACCAGTCCTTTTTCCGGCTCTCACGGTCGAAAAAAAGGCGCGGCCTGGAATAAGAAAACGGACGCCCGATCTTCGGCATTCGAATCATTGAAATCATGCACCAATCATGCTCCCGCAACGAATCAATCGGCCCTTATTATCCGGCCAGCGGGAAAAACGTTTGCGCGGGTTCGTTCATTAGTATCTGGAATCCTTTTCTTAGGCGATTCGCGATTACCGGTTTTTCTTCGGTTATTAGCGGGACGTGTTCCCACGTACCCGACCGCGAATATTCAGAATCCATGGGATGCTGGCGATGCATTTCAATGCCGCGCGCAGCTCCATTCAGCTCAATTACGTTTATAGGCATTTTTTGTCGGGTCGAAGGGGCATGACGTCGGGGAAATAGTTTATAATTAGGAACCGAGCAAGAAAATGACAAGCATCCAACCGCGTGCACGCGGCCCGCTTTATTAAACTGATTTTCAACGTATGGAAAATGTTAATTATCCGCGGGTGAGCTCAGTACACAGTATCAGTTGAACCTATCTAAGAACGTTTTCCTTCCCCCTATCGTTAATTAACCAAGTATTAGGCAAACTATGGGAGCTGCTTGGAATTTCACGCGGCAACATTTAGATACCGTCACGTTTCCGCGGGGTAGCTTTCCAGGTCATATTTCGCTTCCACCTTGACTGTAATTGCAAGTTAACTTTGTGCCGCGAAGTTTATGTCGCGATCAAGCGGTCGATTACTATATTCTCTATCTACCGTGTTGCGTTTATCAATAACATCTCGAGGGAAAGTAGCAAGGAGGTATTATTCCTTTTGACGTCCAGGGAGTCCGACATCGAATGGCTCTAACTGAGCCCGGTCGCAACCGCTAATGACGTAACAACCACTCATGATGGTGGATGTTGTAGGCGGCAGCCATTTTCTGAACGAGGGGCTTAGAAAGCAGAAATACGTCGACGGCGCGGGCAGTTTAATTCATCAAACATTCAACGAAACGATAGCCAGCTTGCCCCGATCTCGCGACTGATTCGGACGAAACGTTTTTCCTCGCACGACCAGAACGAATAAGGATCACGGAGTCCGGATCCTTCTTCTCCGTGCCACAGTTTCTAAATGTAATAAACGATCTCTTCTCAGATAACCGTTTAATAATACAAGAAACAACCTGTTTCCCAACGGGTTTCGGCAAACCCGCTGAATCGGATCAGAAATGACGAATGGTCCTCCGTCACGAGATACCAGGAAAGTCTCCGTAATTGTGCTCTTTGAAAACCGCCTCCCCACGCGCGAATCCGTTCGAATTATCGTTCGGAAAGATCCATCGATCTTGCATCTCGCTAGACTTTCGACCGCCTCTCGCTTTATTCCTGCGATATGTAGATCGTGCTCTCACCCGCCCAGTCAACGAAAATAACAGGCCGCGTTTCGAAAACGTGTCACCGCTCAGAAATGTCTCCGGCAACCGTCGACGAGTACACACAATTCGAGGCGACGAAACAGAGAAAGGAAGAAGCGGGGAAAAAACCTTGAGGGCAAGGCTCGTTGCCAAGGGCACCGGCTAGGTCTAGTAGACACGCCCTCCACTCTTTCCTCCGGAATATCATTAGAGGGTTACCTGAACGCTCGTACGTCGGATAAATATTTAAAAGCGTGCGAGGATTGTCTGACCTACATTGTTGTTTCATTCACTCGCATTGTCGCGCACGTCTTTTACATTCTTCGCGCTCGCCGCTTTTGTCAGGCACAGCCGTATCTTCAGTTCTCGCTGTAGACGAACCTATAGACTGAGTGACTCAACTTTGCGCGGTGAATCGAGCGAAGGTAGATCGCGACGGAGGAAAGTCCGCTCAACTGATCCGCTGTTAGGCACGCGATCGCGCTGAAACTCGTTAGCGAAAAAACCTTTACACGCATTCTCTATCGATCGGCAATTGAAGGAAACTTTCTATAATAATTTTTACTACCCTAAACAGATTTAGGGGCTTAAGTTACCCGCCGTTCGTGTTGAAAATAAAAGTGAGAAACTTGTTTCACCGATAGTTAGCACGACCAGATCCACTTTGTACGATCTCTCGGTGCAAATTTATGCTGCAGATGAAAAGTGGCTGAAATAACCGGGAAAATAATTTTAATCGGACTAAATAAAATTCATATACGAGGAGGAGAGTTTCTGCTCGTCGTGTTCTGGTGGCGGTTAATGACGTCAGAGCTCGGGGCAATGTGTAGGGCACGCGACTCGGGATCCGCGCGAAGGATCCCTGCCAAGGTCGGCTACCGGCTAGGGATTAATCCCGTGGAATCCTCCTCGATCACGCGGCGCTACTTAAAGCAACGCTCGAGCAAAACGTCTCTGGGCTGGCACGGAGCACCGTCGAGGTCGACCGGACGAGGGAGCGAATGACTTCGGGGGAATTTACGGTGGTTAATCTGTATCTAGACTTGTACACTGTCCTCGGGTGCACGGGGTCTCTCCTATATGCATAATTCACGCTCGGTCGAAGCGGAGAGGCGCTCGGACGTTTAACCTCGCCGGGGTTCGCCCAGTTCGAGGCGGGCGACTGTATTGAACCATCAATCTCCCAGCCCCTCTCAGTGGTCGTTTTCGCTCCGTCGCGATTAATGCCACGGTAGGTGTCTTAAAACCTCCTTTAGTGTCCCGGGATTATGGATTTATAGAAGCAAATGACTGGGATCCCGGGACGACTCCGTCGAAGGCAATTCATCGACGCCAGGCACACCCCCTCGAGTTCTTTCTATTCCCTCTCTATCACACTTACTGATCAATAAGTAATCAACCGCATTAACATATTGAACGCCACGCGAAGGTTTCACGTTTCAGGCGGTCTTATTTTATTCACGGCGAAGGTGAATGTTGTTAACATCAGATTTATGAGATTTCAGGTTTTATAAACACCAGTTTCCAGTCGTTTATGTCGATTCCGATCGTCCTCATGAAATATATACGTATTTAAATTCGATATTGATGTCACTTGAAGCGGGTTTCGTTGAATTTTTATAGGTCCGAAACGACCGAGAAAACTCGCATCGAATAATTCACCGTAGCCCTTTTCTGACCCCGGTATCGCCTCGGAATCATCACGTTCGCCGATCCAAGGCGACCGGTCGATAAATTGAAACCCGACGCCCGCCGCGAATCCCCTCTGACGTTTCCGGTTTGCTGCATCCGTCGGTCCCATGGCGTCGTTTCGCAGGAGCTTCTCTTTAAGGACACGTGGTCACGGTCCGCGAGATTTTCGAGATACTCCTTTCACCGCGGATGACTCAGAATCCGCGGCTGTTAGGAAGCCGCGAGTGTGTACGGGGCATAATAAGCAGCGGTCATCGCGGCGGACGCCGATGGAACGATACAGAGAGAGAGCAATACCGGGATCAAGCGTTCCGGGGGGAAAAGACCGAGAGGATGACGAGGGCAACTGTCCTCGGCTGTTCGCAGTAACCTCACGTACCACGCCGAGGGCTCAACACCATGTATTCTTCTTAATCCTCCTTTTCTTACTCCTCCTCCTCCTCCCTCCTTTTCTCTTTCCTCCGTGCAGCGATACGCTGTAAAAGAAACTTCTTTGATGTAGATGAAGCATGGGACGGATACAAGGGAATTTCTGGTTAGTCCCCTGAAATACTGGCATCTTAAAAATACACGTTCTTTCGTTTATTACGCGCGGGAGAATAGGAGAAAGTGGGGTATCGGGTTGGTGGGAAAATAACGCCGGTTTTATGGACGCGCGACTTAATCAATTTTACCATTAACATCCATAATCAGTTATATAATGTCGGCCGCTTTGCACGGCCCCGTTCCGCTGTCCCTAATTCTCCGATTAAGAATGAAAGAAAAGCGATCCGCTCGCGGAATATCTCTCTCGAAATCCCTAATCCACAATTCCGACTGAGCGCGCAAGAAACGAAATGAAACTCTGACATCAATTCGACTAAGCCTCCCGCATTAAAATTAATTAATCCAGAGGCGAGTTCTGCGCCGCCAAAGTTTCCGAAGGAAGTTTCACCGTAGTGACCGAAAATATTCCGGAGTTCTTGATCCCTTCTCTTAATCTAATGTACCGCGCCACGGTCTAGGCGTGTTTCTTGGCTGTCCTTCGATCTACTAAATTCCGCAGAATCCACGAACGGAATCGCGCGGCGTTACACGATCTAGGGAAAACGTTCGCGGGTGATATCGCGCAGGAAATGGCCATCGCGTGGTTTCCTAAAAGAAAGGGAGAGTCTGGTCGTGTGTGGTCGCGACATCGCGTGGTCGGAGTGTTCGACTCGATATTCGCGGGACGAGATGCAACGGACACGCTCGAGAAAATTCTTTCGCGACGCTGAAGAGAGAACCGATCGGTCCCTCGATCGGACGGCGGAGACAGAGACAGAGACAGAGACAGAGACAGAGACAGAGACAGACAGAGAGAGAGATCCTCGATCGCCGGCCACGCATTCCAGCGAAAAGTCGCGAGCCGCGTTCCCGCGTTCCCGCTCGCATCTGACCTTAGAGCGGCGGCGGAGGCTGGTCTCGGAACTCGACGATCCGCGAGGAAAGTAATGACGAGACAGGCTGCGTTAACCGGATGATTCATTGCCGTGCGGCGGACCAGCGCGGCGAAGCGTTCGCCCGTAGGCACTCCGCCGATCGTTCATCCTCGTTGCCCAAGTTCGCCGGGAATGACGGGTTCCGCGTTATCCGTCGAAGCGTCCGCCCGCAGACCGATCGAATTATTACGGGGAAATTGTGGAAACCGCTGCGCCGCGGCGATTTAACGGTAAACGCGCGCCGGGCGAAGCGATCCTTTCACACACAAGTCTTTCTGTTTCTTGTTCCCGACGTTTTTCCCTGTTGCTTTTTCGTAGATACGCGGCGAGCGCGGTCGCCCGAGAGGGAGATTGTTACGTTTCCATCGCGGTTGGCGAGGTCATTACGTTCAGTGGCCGGCGATAAGGTATTGCCTCGCGGGCGGTCGGAAACACGCATCCCGTCCGATCTAGACGACGTTTATCTTTACGTAATGGGGCGAGCAAACGGGCGACAAACGCGGGACAACGCGTTCGTGCCGTACAAATGACCGCGATATATCAGCCCCTGATCTCGAACGTGTCCCGCGGACGGATTTTGAGGCTGAGCTCGCGCGCGCTCCCTCGCGGGAGGGTTTAGCCGCGGTTTCTCGTAATATCGGATCACTTTCACGGAGAAGAAACCGTGAAACGAGGTCGTTGGCTCCCACGGTGTTACATCGCGCGCGCGCTCGCCCCTCCTCCGCGCCGTGGTTCTCCCGGCTCTCTAGATTCTCTTAGTTAGCGTGGCAGGATTAAACGGTTACAGCCGGCACGGCAGCGTTACCCACACGGAAACCCCGGTATTGTTTGACGTTCGACCCGACCGACCGATCCTTCCGTATCGAACGTGCGCTCGTACGTACCTTGAACGCGGCTGCGAGACTGCTGCTCGCGTGGGCGTGGAAGTGCAGCGTCCCACGGAAACGAGTTCCCGTTGTTTGCTTAACGCGTTTCGTTTGCGCTGTCCCATCGTGTTGTCCGAGGCTTTTCACGTCGCCGAGCGCGGACGGACATTCCGGATCGCTTGGAATAGTTTTGGTACAGAACAGAAACACGAGTTGGAAGTCTGACGGTGGAGTTTGTCGTAGGATTGTCGGTGGTCTCGTTGGTGACGCTATGCAACTGATTAATGGGTTGCATTAAATTTGAGCAAAAGTAATTGCGGTTTTTAAGTCGCATATTTCAGTTTGTAAGATAGTTTACTAAATCAAAGCAGCTTCTGTTGTTGCTTAAACTCCGAAATCGAAGGTAACGGAAACAGAAGTATTTTAGGCAAGTTAAATAGTCAGAAGGGAAGTTGACGGTCCAAAGTACGGAATGTAATTAATTTTACTTTACGGGGTACGACGTCATTCATGGCTGCGATATTTTATGTGACTGCGGTTAATTCGAAGCAAGTTATTAAAATTTTACGAGAGTTCATCCAGCGATAGCGCACGCTCCGTGCTGGCGTCGAAATCACCGTAGCGACGCAATGAGACTTCGGACTGCAAGAAACGGAGCTGCGACGTGTAATCGCTTTTTGTGTCTAGCGATATTTATAAAGCGTCTATAGTACAAGTTATTTACCGGTTAATAGTTTCTTTAGATCAGCTTTAATTTCGCGTCTGCGGTTTTTATTTCGGTTCTTGCGGAATGTTTGCCGACTGGCTCGATATACCATCGCCGGCCGGGATCGATCGCTAGAACGGTATTTAGCCTGTTAACGGCCGCGAGGCGACCAGTTTTGCGCTGGTTCTTTCGCGAAATCACGCGGAAGGTAGGTACGTTCCTCTGGTATCGGTCAGCCAGCCGCGCAGTAGGACGCGACGCGCTTAATAAGACACAGTTACGGGACGCTGTGACGAATTAAATGAGAAAAGGAAACATCGAAGGTTGACGGTTCTGGAAGTCGTATAGTAAGAGTTTCTTCGCTAACCGCGGCTAGCTATTTCCTTTCGATGTACCGCTAGACCGGATGAATAAAGCCTGGACGATCCATATCTGCGCCGGGCAACAGAGAAAGAACACGCGGACATCGCTAATTATTTCATCAATCGTGCGCTATCGATATCCTTTCGCCGCCTAATTGCACGCGTTCCAAGGTCTATAATTTATCGATTTATTGGCGAGACCATTATTAAAGAAATATAAAATCCCTTCGGAAACATCCAGCTCAGGAATATATTTTTCAGCATCTCCAGCGGCAATTAAGGATTGCTCCGGGAGCTGTTTAATAATTCCATCTGGAATCCATTTTCGATGTATCCTTATACTAAACGCATTAATGTTTGTAGCATTCACGGTTCGTTCCGCTACAGCTCCGTGGACGCAACCGGCCGTTCGCCATTTAAAGCAGAGGTTAACGATCCGGGCAGTACGTTGTTTAGTTATTTTAAACGCGCGTGATAAAACGATTCCGGGTCGAATGCTCGGAGAATCCAGATAATCCTTGGCCGGCTGCGCGGGACGCTCGGAAAAATGTTTGATCCGCTACGCGGGGACTTATTAATCAATGATGATACCGTAATACATATAACCTAATACAGGAACCGACACATTACCGAAAAAAGAATAAAACCACCGTGTGTAAATATATACTCGGGGTAACTGATTCCGTTATTAACTAACGCATTATGAGACATCAAACGTTTTTACGGCGATAGTAATATCTGCAGATGATAGTACTGGAGCACCTTATCAGACGCACTGCTACAATGAAGATTTATCGGACATCGGAGAAGACCGGACACAGTTGCTACAAGCGCAAGTATTTAGTTATAATAACCGACGATCCGGTGATTTCAACGCGTGGTAACGATATCATCGGACTCGAAATGCTAATCTATGTAGCAAAGAAGACCCAGTTCAAACGAGTTCGTTGCTCAGACTTACAGTTACAAGTTACAGTTTCTTACGCCAATCTTCAATACACTCTTCTTAATATCGAAAGCTGTTATTTATCATATAATAATCTCCTTCGTAATTACATTCTACTTAACGTGCTTATCACGTGTTTACGGTCCCCATGCACATTCGATATCATTCCTAAGAAATACGATAGAGCTTCTCCATCAACGTTCGCCCACATTTGAAAACCGCAACTTCATCGTAGCATCCGGTCGAAGTACAAGTCTCACAGTCGGATTTTCATCGCGGCATCCGCGGAAAAAGCCACGAGCAGTCATGAGATCGAAGGTCGTCTCCCGCTCATGGGGATAATTTCCGTGAGGCGTGTGTACTACGCGCGAGGCGCACACACACAGCCCGCAGCTCCGTTCGCACGCCCCGCGTTCCTAGAACAAACCCCAGTTATGGGTTTCTGTAAACTCGAACAGGTAATTCCATTAGCAGACACCGGGAGTGGGTGTGTTTGCGGCCGTGGCCGCGGGCGAGCCGCCGAGCAGGCGATATCGGGCGCGCGCGCACGTGTGTTCGTTTACCCGGCGCGTTTTACAGTTATCCCGAGGGATTTTTGTGGGAAAACCGAGGCGCACGAACCCCGGCCTCGGATCACGCTTTAGGGACGAGTCGTGAGCTACGCCGCCGAACGCGGGGACCCGTCGCCGCGGTCACTTTCGTTTATTGCCCGCGCGGCGGAAAAAAATATCGGCGACGATTTAAAATTCAGATCAGTTTGGAAACGTGACTACCGACGGCGCTCGACGGGTAGCTCGAAGGGACCGGGCACGGAGAAAGCGGCAGGCACCATTTTTCACCCGCCGATTAAGAAAGTTTTTCGCCGTTGACAGGGCGGAGATTAAGGCCGACGTTGTTATTACACCCTTGCCCGACGAGTTATATCGATTAATCGTTCTGTTCACGTGTCCGCCGGTGATTTCGGGTTTGCCGGACCCTTCCGCTGGTCTTCGACCGCGGAATTCTCGACGACAACGCGGAGATCTTTGCGCTCGGAGACGTTGATGAATCGTCGGGCGAATTGCGGTAATTGGAAGTGTATGAATTAGCGTTGACGTGCGGGGGAAAAGAATCGTACGACTTTTTTCGCGCTATTCATTATCCTTTTTTGACTTTCTTGTTCGATCGATCCGCTAGGAAATCAATTCGCGTAATGGCCCCTTCACTGGGATATGTAAAATTAATTCTACGGTCATGTATGTTTACTTGATTCTGCGCGTTCCCCGTCAAGCGAAACACATTTCTTCGTCGCACTCAATCATTCCGGACTCGGAATGCTGGCAGGCTTTCTCATGCCGTGCAATGCTTCGCGGAGGCGATTAAATAATTATTTTATACGCAGATTATTTTCGCTCGCTCGCTCTTTCGTTTCTCGGCTCCGTACTTTTTCACCTAGCGACACAAATTACCGTCGAAGGTTCGTTTCGATCATTTTTCGTCTTACAGGAAAAGTTCGATCGCACGTTACTATGATCAATTAACGTTCAGAGAATTGGTCCGAAAGCATAACGAAATGTCAGAAGTTCGCGTACTCTCGGGCAATTGAAAATTTCATGGGCGGCACAGTTCGATGCAGTTGGTCGAACGTTTGAACCGCGAAACGACGGGAAATCAATGATTCGACTGCCATATTTGGCGTTGCACGCGGCCGGATCGGTGCCCGGTGGTTCGCGTGGCTGGTATAATTCGAATAGTTTGTCACGGGACAATTGTATCGGCCGCTCGTCGCCTGACATTTCTGTTGAATTGCGAAATTGCTGGTCGCCCTCTTATTGTTTCGTGGTTACGGTCTATCGGCGTAGTTTATAGCCGACGCGGAACACGACGGTAACGAGAGGGATCCATGCCGAGCAGGATTCCGTAACACAACCGATTGTCCTTGATCCGAATTAAGATGTATGCATACGTGTATATATGCATATACATATACATACATGTATACGTATATTTATACATACGTATATACGTTTTGCAATTAAGACACGACCGGGCTTAGGCCCCGAGCCGATGCGAAATCGCGGTAAGCCCCCGACATTGCCTGGTGTCCCGGCTTAGCCGGCCATTTTTCTGCTGGCCGAAACGCACCGCGATCCCTCCTTCAATTATCGTAAGAAATGCCGTTACGGGAATAATCGCCCTCGTGATCGGTTCGCTTTATGCCGTTTCATCCTTCGCATTTCTTTCCCGTTAACGACTCCGCCGAGCCGTTATTTTTGCTCTCGCCCACACGGTTACTTAGAATTGCCTCCCTGTCGCAACCGCGAAAAAAACCTTTCTCTCCTCTTTTCGGTCTCCCGTCCAGTGGCAGCCCTCGCCTGCCGACATAATCGAAACCCTCGACTTTTCCCGACGGACACGTCAGCGCGCTTTGGTAACGACGAAAAAAGGATATTGTATAACACGAGCGTGGACGGACGGGTTTTTCTTATCGGAACGGTGTAACAAAAACAGCAGATAAGTATCTACCAATTGGTTAATTAACTTTTCGATCGGTATGTGATCAAAAGTGATACCACGGGGCGAGGTGAAAGGAAATCAGCGAGGAAACCGATTTTCCATAGATGTCAATCTCGCATTCGTACGTGCGGGCAACACTTCGACGTGGAGCTGAAGTAAATATGGCTGATCTGTTCCCACGCTGTATCGAACGAAAAACCAGTCCGTTATCGGAAGTTCTCGAGGCAATTAAGACGAGGATTCTATTCAATGAATTGAAATGTGTTTGCTCTAGCTTCGGAGTCACGAATCTCTCGTGTGAGTCGGAAATGTAGGCCACACACGACTAAAAAGGTGTGAGGCGGTAACGCTACTGGTAACATAGAAATTAACGTAGCATTAAGAAATAAACATTCGGTGTTACACGCAAAATGGCGCGGTTTACAACATTTCAAGCATAAACCAATCCCGACGTGAAATATAAATACAACATATATTTATGAACTCCGACTCTGAAAAACCCATTGGAGCGAGAAGGGTTAACAATTCAAAGACAAAACGCCCCTAAAATCGTCAAACGAACCGAACGTTCCGCAATTCATCCGCGTTATCTTCGTCCACCTGCGAAACGTCCAGCAGTAAAAGGAAACTGACGCATAACTCGCGTCGTCCTAAATCTGTCCGTAGAACAGTGAATTAGCATAAAGGATCCGGGGTCTAGTAGTAAACGTAGCTTAAGAAATTCGACGAGCCGAGCCGACGTGATTCGTCGCGCGAGAGTTCGAGGTCCCAGGCGATCGTTGGATTTCAAGGTGCAAGGAACGCCGGGCCGAAGGAAATCGCATTACTACGCGCGTCGTTAACGCCGGCCCGCTGTCGGGGCCCCCATTACTTGCCGTCGGTGGCGACCGCGCTGCCGCGCGGGGCCCCGGCTTCTCTCTCCTCGCGCGTCGATCCCGAAAGGACAGGCCGGAGGTGCGCGGCAGGACTCGGGCCTGAAAAGCGCGCCATGGCACGCCTTGGAAACGGCATTCGAACCATGCAAATCGTCGTGATGGCCTCTAAGATCCGCGGGATCGGGGTCGTGCGAACCGTAAACTCTGATACGGACGTAAAGTAAAACTACTTTTCGAGGCGGTTTAAAGACGTCGTGCCGGCCGGCTGACGAAGGAAAGAGGGAAAGAACCGAACGGAACGGGTCAACCTTTCCGATCTGCAAATCGACACGACTCGTAAAACTCGTTCAAGCAGCGTGAACGCCGTGCCGACCACGAGAGCGGCTCCAATCCTGCGCGCGGACCGTAAATCCTAATACAGACGGCGGGGCGGGGGGAACGAAACGGGGAAGAGGGAAGAAGAGAGACAGAGGGAGTCGGAATACGCGGCTGAGGGTGGAGAGGTAAGAGAGGTAACAGAGAGAAAAGGAAGGGACTCGCGAGGTCGTCGTAGGTGGCGAGACGATTTCTTTGTGAAGCTCTTCCGACCGCTTCGTGGCCGTTTAAGCCCTCCTCGTTCGCCGTGCGCCGGCGTTCCCTCTTCACCGGTGAGCTGCGCGGCTCCGGCAGAGATCGCCTTTGATTTGCGAAACATCAATCTTCGTAATTTATTGCCGGTCGCCGTGTGCCGGTGTGGCAACGCGGGGCCGCCGATCGAACGCCGGTAACGCGATCCTTGTGCGGACTGGTCAGGAGGAGCACCAGAACCCGGCCGAGGATCGTCCTCCCGTTGGTAGCTCGATTCGATGATAATTTCGGACCTCGTTACGCTCGGTAATCGTTCGGCCATTACGGTCCCCGACTTGCCATCGTGTCCGAGGATTCGCGCATTAGTTAAGGAAATTTATTCAACGTTCACCGTTGCTGCAACTGCTGTCTTTTCCCTTCCTTTTTTGCATACGTACACGACCCCACGGATTTTTCGAGGCTGCTACCCGATGCTTTCACCTTTCAGGCCTCGTTTGCATACGCAACATTTTCGGCGGATAGATAGCGTCGTTCGGAGACGAACAGGCTGGGTTCGTTTAATCGGCGCCGTCGCAATCGTGTTCGTAACGGGTCGAACGGACTTACTGATACGACCGGGCTGCTTCTCTCCTCTCGTCGATCGTTTTCTTCCGTCGACAGGCCTCGGGGAACTGTTCTGCTTCAGGTCATAGGAATTTCGAGGACCGCGAACGTATGCGGGTATAATTCCTGGTTACCAGGTGGTCCCGGCGAATGATGCCTCGGACTTATATTCGAAGGACCCTGCCGGACCGACCTTACCGCTTCTCAGCTTACCGCCCATACATCTGACCGGACTCTTATATACGGACTCCGCCGGTGTTTGATCGAAAAATGTGGAACTTAAGAGGAAAAAAACAACAAAGTGTGCATATATACACCGACGTTGCTGGTCCTCCCAGCTGGTTAAGTCACGTGGAAATGGTGTTGAGTTTCGAAAAGTTTGGTACAGGTGGTCCGAGGCCTCCCTTTTGTGTTGTCCGAGAAAATTACTTCTTGAGGGGATTCTGCCTTCGGAGAAATCCTATATTCCTTGCCCGAATCGTGAAACTCAAGCGAATCTCGCAATTTTTCATATGCTTTTGGAAATTGTTGTTTAGATCCTTCGGGCACGGTGAAATTTGTCGTACCGTACCCGGATCGTACAATCTTGCGAAGGACTTCATTTCGCCGAGGGAAGCTTGTACAATGACAAATATTATATGAAGTTTACGATCGCGAGAGCACGACACAACTATCACGACGAACGCCATAATTTATATAGAACGGTTTTCTACGACCCCTGTCCGTTTGCTCCTAAAACAACTTATATACCGAGCACCGACAGTTCACCGGATCATGTTATCTGTACCGATCCGAGATCTCAGCTGCGGGTCACCGTCACGATCCGATCCGCCACTCCGGAATTCTCCCCCTGGAGGAGAAACTTCCGGATCCATGATGTCAGCTTTCGCTTTCTCCCCCTCGCTCTAATCAGTCCGTGTTCCTAACCTTCGAATTCAGCGAATTTCTCCAGTAAGACGGGGACCCGAAGGGTTTCACCGAGTTTCACGTCGCAGAGTTATCTCTGCCGTGGCACCTCCCTTTCCTCTTTCACCTTCCGTGATACTCCGAGGCTGATGATCGCTCTCAGATACAAGCCAGTCCGGGTTCAGAGAGAAAGAAGGAGAGAGGCCGGTCACGAGTCGGTAGTCAGTCAGAAAAGGATTCGAAATCTGGGCTAGGCGATGACTCCGCCGCGCTGTGGGAGGGCTACGGGAATTTTCTTTTTTGGGTCTGTCCGGCTGTACGCACATCCTTCGTGCTGAAAGCCGCGCTGGCGGAGAGCACTCCTGTCTCGGACCTCCGTCTTCTTTTCTCCCCCTTCTCCCTCTTACACGCGGGTTTACCTCGGTTTCGTGTTTGCTACTTGGCTGGTGCACCGTTACCTAACCTCCAGCATCGGATCCAGCTACGCACGCGTCCTCTTCGGACGATCGAAGCGCGGTAAACGCCGCGCGAATGATCGTCCGCCTTCGCGGGGACGGTAAGTGAGCAGCGCCGGTGTTAGTACGCTGAACAGCTTCCAACCACTTACCTTGAACCCTCCGCCGCGGGTTCAAGTGGCCGGAGAAGTCGCATACAGCGTGAGCGGCCCCGCGGAGAAGTGGCCATCATTGTGATCAAGCGTTATCGTCTCGATGAGGTCACGGCACCCGGTACTGGGCCAGCTTCGTCGAGCCGTGTGTGGATTTATCTGATAATATGAGGCTATTATTGGATAGATTGTTGCTCGTGAGAGCCGGCGCTGCGTAGCTGGATCCTGCTGCTCGTCGAACCGCTTGTCCACGTCGGATGTGGGATTTTTCGGGGTCGTTCTTCGGAGACTCGCAGCGTTAGGTAATTTTCTTATGGGATTTTCAGTTATTCCAGATTCTCCCTGGAATCTCCTAGTGCGATAAACAGTTTGAGCGACGCTATTCATTATGATTAGTTCATTTTAACCCTTATTGTACCACGTGTTTGTATAACGAATCATACGACGATGCGGCTCTCAGTCGCTTATGAGAATAAAAGGAATGATTAAAATGTTATTGTCTTTGTTTATAGGACCCAAATTTTAAAGGCAAAAATACTTTTGGAAATGCAATATGAAATAATCAAAAAATTTAAGTAAAAAGTTCAAATGTGACTCAAAGTCACATCGTGGTGCGATTAGGGTTAATTGCGATACTGTTTCTATGTACATTATTGTTCAAAATGTAGTGTCAAATATTGTTGGTTAGTTAAAATTTCGACAAATGCGAATTAAGTATCGATGCATATGTTTCTAAAAGATCTGTATCAGCATTAATACCCATAGTGATAGAGTTTTGTAGAATTCCAGGGTTTATTACGTAACGTCGGTCTCATTACCATTATTACAAAAGTCTCGCGTTCAGGAAGTACGTCGCATCGACCAAACGGCTAGACGAGTTTGCAGGGTGGTCTATCGATCGTTTCGGTACCTGGAACGATAACCTTTGCCCCTTGCGCAATATCGCTCGGATTATACAATCACGGATGACGGAACGCAATAGACGCGAATATAATTACATCAACGACGCAGCGGAGTTTCTCGTGCCGCGACACGACGTTCGATTGACACAACGCTCTTGTCTCCGAGAGGACAATAGGACAGTAGAACCTTCGTTTCGTAATACTCGGTCTGTTGCTGGCTCTTGAATTATATAATTAATGCATAACTGTTCTTCGATCTATCTTCTTGGCATGTCAATTGACGGGTTCGATTTTTATCGACCCGTAACACGGCTACCGCTTTAAGAGTAGCAGCGTTTCGTCATATGAAACTTCTTCGCATTTTGATACGGGTCCCCTGGAACGAGCTTTGAGGACATTGTAACGGGTAGTGTAACAGGCTGCGATAAAGAATATCATATGTTACTTTCGCACCAGTAGGTACATGAACGACAGTTAAGTTAATATTCTCGGAAAACAAGTCCAAATCTGTTCTGTTCTAATATCGCAAACTCATTTCGAATCTTTAGATTCAGAAGTATTTTTACTTGATTCATTGGATCTAGAAAATTCTTTAGATCGAAACCCTATATTTCAGGATCTCTTGAAAATCCTGAGATTCTTAGACACAAGGATATAAAAATTTATCATCATATAATTAGTACAATATCAAGATCAGAATTAAAAAAAAAGACTCTAATTTATTTGAATTTCCGTCAGCGAGTATCATAAAACAAGCGACACATTATCTTGACCGAATACCATCGGAGGAATGTGATTTGTCTTCCGGTTTCATTACCGCTTCCCTTATTAGTTTATTCTTGGCCGTGCTCGTCCTACGAACGGTAATAATTAACCGCGTATCGCATTGAAAATGATCGCATGGCGAGTCGGAGGATAGAGGTACCGTTCATAAAGTTCAGTGCAGAGCGTTCTATCTGCGCTTGTTAATTGCATCAATAATTCTATAGCAGCGGAGGGAACAGCCCCGCAACTCGGCGCTGGTGAGATATTTTACGCGGAGCGTGAATGAAGACGTTCCCTATCGTTATCGGTGTTACAGCAATTTCATGGATTAATTCCTGGACTAATTAGATAGCTCGCCGAGGAAGAGAGAGGACGCGACTTTATGTTTCTTGGTTTATATTCCACGCATCCAATAAATGTTTGTTTTTTCCGTACGATGAGAACTAGGCGATTTTTAAACTAGACCTTTTTCCGCGATACTTCAACGTTGCAACGATCGGTTTAATTAGTAGCGCCTAATTAAATAGACGCTTGCATATGCGATTTATCGGCAGCCACGATTAATCCGCCACCGCATTAACGTTCAACACAGTTCAACGTTCCATTCAGTCGATCAGTTTTTTCCATTCGAGTTTCAGCGATGTCTCAATTCACCGATCTAACTGGGACACAAACAAACTAGATAAATTAACGCTCACCGAGCAGTGATGAAAACCGTTTCAGCGACATCCTATGGTACCCACGTATTCAAAGGTAAAATCGCAAATAACGGACACCGAATAACCTAGATCCTCGATAATCGATACGCCGACCAATCAACATTCGATTAGTCAACATCCTATATCACGCAAAACATCTCCAAACAAAAGAACAAGGATAATACCAAGACGATCCAAGTCGATGCAAAAATCGTTCGAATGCGACCAGGATACCCGGATCTTCCGCGAATGGGCTCTATCCAATTAACCTATTCAATGTGTCCGCGGGATGCCTAACATCCATGTGTCACCTACACCTTTGACCCGGTCGGGCATGAGACCAGTCCCTTTTCCCGCGTTCGCGAGGCCCGCCTTCGCTCTCCCGTTTCCACAATAACCCAGACGATTGCGAAAGTAACCTTTGTGTCGGGCGACGCGACGTTTCGGTGCGAGACGCGGCGCCACGGAGGTGACTTCGGGATCGGCAACCGCTCGGCTGGCTCGTGGGCGTTTTCGTGTCCCGGAGAGGTACCCCGGGTGAAGTCACGACGACGGCGACGAGGGCACCGCGCTAAACCGTAACAGCCATCTTTCTCGGCGAGCCACGCCGCGCCGGGACCGGTCCGCCGTTTCTCCGCGTATAGGAGGAAGGAGAACGAGCGGAAAGATGGAAAGAGACTATCCCGCGTTCTAGGCCGAGCCGGGCGCCACGTTCGCACGGGTGCCGCGCCGCAATTATTTCCGCGCTTCAAGGGCGAAAGGAGCGACCGACCGATCGTCCAGCGTCCTCTTTCGGTCCGCTCCTCTCCCCGGCGGTCCCTCCTCGTCCGCCTCTCTTATTCCTGCGGCGGCGTGCTCCTCTTCGAGAGCAGTCTGCCAGGAGAACGCGGTAACGGTAATGGTAAGTGGCGGGATTTACGAGCGGCAACCCACCGTGGCAACGCCGACCCGATGGCTTTCGTGGAAATCGCGCGTGAAACCGTCAGCTTTCGTGCGAGCGGATTTTTACGGGTAGCCGCGCGCGCGCGCCGGCAATGCCGTCTGTGTCCTATCCCGGAGCCGGTAACGATCCACCTGATAGGGACAAACGTTAATTAGCCGTGAAATGTAACTGCGCGCGGAGCGTTGAGCCCGCCGCGGCCCCGTCGATGGGCCCGGTTCCCGCCGTGTAATTATCCCGGACGTGTAATGGACGTAAGTGCGGCCGGTGCCGCGATAACGCCGAACGAATCGTCGATAAACTGTGACTGCCGGTGAAACAAAAGTTCCGAGGAAACTGGTAGCAATTTGTTGATCTCCGATCGCCGCCCCGGCTAATGCTAATCTCCGCCCGATGGCAGGCCGCCGTTGCTCGGCCGACCATTAAGACAACGATTCATTCGCTAATCGGTGCCGTGTAATTGCTTCGATCCTCGTTCCCGATCCCCACCCGGCGACCCGTCCTTTCTTTGCTCCGTTTTTTCGTCCCCCTCGCGCCCCGTCCCATTTCTCGTTTCTTTTTCGTAATCGAACGCTCGTTTGTTCGTCGAAATCACGACGGTTCGTTGAGGATGTGCGCCCAACGGTTGTGCGTGTACACGCGAACAGCGCGGACCGATCCGGTAGCCGGGTCTTTGTTTACTTCCGGATTACGCGGGAATTCTTTTCATCGTATCGCGCCGCTCACCCCTTTCCGTCCGTAATGAATATTGACGATGGTTTTAACGGCTCGACTGTGAGATTATTGGTCGCGGCGAATAATAGCGAACCGCTGCCGGTGTTTATAGACAGTAAAACAAGGAGAATTAACCAGTAATGGACAGGCGAGCGCTTCTTCTGGTCTTGTCGGGTATGGACGATGGTCCGCGTATATCCTGTTGATTTCAATTACGTATTCATTGGTCGTAATCCGTCTTTCTTTATCCTCTGTTTCAGGTACGTCCGAACACCTTTCCTTTTATACCGAACTACTACCGGCTTGATATTCGCTGAACTCGGACAGCGGAAAGAAAAGTTGTTCAAAGTAAGTGAGTTCCGTCGTGTCTTTCGTGAAACTCGTCGAACGAATGCGCGCGTTTTTCTTTATATTCGAAAATGATAAATCGCGTTTAACGTTTATCGCGATTTCTTTGGGCACCCATTGGATGGAGCGTTTTATAACGTCATAATCCGCGTGTCGGCCTCGAAAGCTCAAGATCCTAATGTAGCCGGGACGCTCGGCGGAGTCGGCAGATTATCTACGGGTTCAGGTGACTGTACGGTACCCGCTTTTAAAAAGTATACTGACCCAGTAACACGTGGGAACATTTAGACACTGGGCTGGCTCTGTTATTCACGGATGCACCTAACGTTTCTTTGTTTAACGCTGGCAGCGCCGGCGTGCGACACCGTGTCGTAATGATTTCCAGGATCTCCCAGGCCTTTGTGGATTGCGATGCATTTTTCACGAGCACCTCGAACGCCGTTTTTTCCTGCCTACTCTCGTTTGGTTAATTGCCGCCCGCGTTAACGTGGAATTAGTTCCCGTTGTTGTGTCATCCTTATGGTACGACCGGTTAATTCTCGGTACTTTAGAAACCCCGCGCGTTTCGAGCGCACGCACGCGAACAACCGTATATACCTATTCACCGGTCAACCATAAAACTTAAAATAAAAAGGGAAAGTAAACCTCATTTATATTATCTGAAACGAATCGAAAAAGAAACGTTCGGGGAACGAGTGCCGACGTAAAACGGCGTGTAAACTTAGAAATTTCATGTCAAGTGCATCAACCGATACGCAGGCCTACACGCTTTTCCAGGCACGCTAAATAGTCCCAGTTTCTGTTTATCTAATCGCCCGACAAGCGGAACGAGAACATCACGCGAACCGGCGAGATACTTCCCACCCAAGATTCCTCCGCCACCCAGCGGGGAACGACGATAGCCAACTAATAGCGGCGATTAATTATCAAAATTCCATTCGATGATGCGTGAGAAACGAAAGCTCCCGCGAGAAGCCGCACGAAGCGACGCGTCGAATACCTGCCGCACACTTCTACGAACAGTCCGCGTACACCGTTGCGCCGGTTAGCGTGGTTATCGGCATGCTGTGATCTCCGTGAAATTAACGCCGGACTAATTAACGAGAAAGATTCCCTTCCTGCTGCCGAGTCGCGTCTCGTCGCGCCGCGTCGCAGCGTTTCAGCGGCAACGGATCACGTCGGATTTCATCGAATCCCTTCGAATCCCGTCGGATCGTCGAATCCAGCTGCCTGATCGTCGCGAACGAGGCGAATGCCGGGCAAATGGGAAGACGCAGCGGCGACATTATTTACCTTACCGCCGCCCCGCTCGCCTCGCGCCGAGTCTATTACGGGGGAGCTAATTTACTCGCCTTCGCTATTCACTTATCTGCTCGCGCCGCGGTACACGGCATTCCAGAAACGTGGAAAACGTCCGACGGAACGCAGGTTGTTTATGGCAATTACGCACCGAGTCGTGTATACCCGGCGGATTCCAAGCTTCGCCGACGTCACCGGCGAGTGCCTCGTTTCACGGGCAACGATCTTCATTAGAATACTGCCTCGATACGCTTCATTCCGATCCGCGCGCCGCCCCCCGAGATATGTACGCCGTCGATCTCCTTCCCGGCTAATGCTCGCCGCGGAAATGTGCTTCGATTTCGCGTTATTGATTCAGCCGCGAGAAGGATACGCGTAACGCGGAGGCACGAGAATTATATTTTCCGTTCGGCCGGATAAGCGGACGATGGTTGTTCCGTGCTCTTACGCGGCTGGATAAAGAGTTTCGATACAGATTAATACAGTTTTTATCTCGTTCGCCGGCGAACCAGGCTAATGAAGAGGAGCTCGATTCGTTTTTTCTTCTCTTTCATTTTCAACGTGAATAAATTAGCTCGCGGCGATGCGCGATCCTCGTGTGTCGATTTTCGAAGACAAGCATCGGACGGGGGTTGGAATTTAATAATCCACGAGCGGGGGGATTAAGAATCGTTAGAGCATCGTTCGATAATCTTTCCACTGTTCAAGCTAGTAGATGAGTTCCTCCGAGCTGAGGTTCGATTATCTCTGCGTTACGCTGGTCTCAAGCCCCTGAACGTTCACGGATCGCACGAAAGCTCGCGCCGTATTCTTCCGATAGGTTACGTCTTCATTTCCTGACTGGACACACGATCCGCGCGCTTCAGATACTTACGTAAGTTATTGCGCAAGCATCGAATTCGTGATTTATTCAATTTATTTTGTGAACAGTAACCGAAGAAAATCGAAGAGGCGGTCGTAAAACGGCGACGACCATTCTCGCGCGCTGCCCCGAAGAAAATGCCGGACTTTTCGCGGGAGCTAATAGAATGGCCGTTCTAAGTTTCTCGTACGAGCCATTTCAATCGATTTCTAGCCGTAAACTCGCCTCCCGCTCGAACAACGCTCGACGCGAGCAAAGCAGCGAGCGGGCAGGTCGCCAGGAAAAATCGGGTGCATTCATCATCGGTGCCCGGAGTCGAGCCGTGACGTACGGAGATCTAATCGAAGCGGAGCGGTCGTAAAGCTAAACAGCAACGCCTCGGACCCGGTGTCGTTAACTGCCTACGTAGGCCTGCCACCGATTGGCCGCGGAATGTGGCTGACGTCTCGCGCGGTGTCTTCCCCCCCCGGTGAATAAACTACCCGTATTCCGTGATTATCGACAGGTTATCAATACCTTATCGATACTCGACGACACTCATATATCGACGGTAACGCGAAGATATCGTTAAGGCAAATGAGAGTGACTCGAGTAAAACGGCAATGAATGTATCGCGTAGATCTGATTTTAATCTCATTTGAATTTAGATATGTTAATGCCGGCACACCGGGAGCAATAATCACGGGCGGACTGCTGGTATTTACATAGATATAGGTTTTTATGAATTTAAATAGGGGGACTGAAGTCAACGGGAAATTATTGCACTCTATTACCGATTCTATTGGACACCGAATGAAACAAAAAGCTCGTGTACGATAATTGGACAGAAATATTCTCCGCGACACCCTTCCTGGTTAACGCGGAGCGTTCGAACTCGAGTGACACCTTTCCCAAGAACATTGGATAATTTCATTTACGAGACACACCGCTTCCCAAGATATTGTCGCTACGTCTATCTCGTATCCTGAAGTCAGCCTCGACTCGTCAGTTCTCCGACATTTATCGACGTACCGAATTATCGCTGACGTTCCAATATTATTTATATTTCTCGGCAACAGTACCTCCCGCTGAAAGTCGGCGGAACGATCGCTGGGACCAATAAATGTCACCCGTGGCGAACGTTCGAGCGCGCCACGGCTATCCCCCTTAATCGATCGAACGTCCGAAGCGGCCGATCGATCGGTGTTCCCGATCTACCGGTCGAGATCTGACCCTCGTGACCAGGGCTCGACCGGCCAGGGCACCGCGAGTACACGTCCACGGACCGAGAGACCCGCATTTCCGGCTCTCCTCTCGCTGACCTCACGGAAAGAGGAGACGCGACCTCGTCCGCGACGCTACGTGTCGATTTACCGCGACGTTCCACATTCCTCGCTTCCGCGCGCGCCGAGACCGATGGCCGTGTCGTTCCGCGCAGGGCCCCAGGAATTCGCTAAACGGTCGAACGTACGGGACACGGTGTCCTCGGGTCTCAGCGCATACGGGCTCCAGCTGGAAACATCGCTCGGATCTTTGTTCTTTATTGGACGGCCCGTGGATGCATCGCGCGAGAACCGGCCGTCTCCGGAGAATAATGCTTGTACCGGGTGACGCCGGATTTTTTCCCGTGAATTCGCCCTCGGGGAATTATTGCGCTTTTAAGCCTTGATTTGTTGAATTGCCTTTCGATTTTTTGGGTAACTACTTTTTTCGATATGATTTAAAGGTCAATTGCGCTGGTATATTCTTATGCGCGTGTTCTTCCGAGTATTTCTCTTGTATTCGATCGTTTGAGTCTCGCATGGTCCGGAGAATTTTAATTGGGTAATAACGAGGAGGTAAAATCGTGGTGTTTAGGGTGTAGTTTCTGAATGTTAACCGTTCGCGGACGAATGTCGACATTTCGAGATCAAATTTTCAGATTTTGAACGGTGAGACGAATGATTCAATTACTTAAACAACAAGAGATCCGTAGGTAGTTTCCTCTTTTCAATTATTTAAGCGATCGACGTAGAACTTAGCTTGATCTGCTGACGGTTTTCCATATTTCGAGGAACCTTCGTCCGCAAAAGGTGAATAATAGAAAGCGTGTGCGATGGATTGCTCTTACTTTGCGCAAAGATGAACCGTGGTATATTGTAAATTCTACAAACGCGATTCGGAGGCTCGATTCGTATGCGAGCGCGGTGCCCGCTCGATTCGGGAAACCTATGTACCTTTCAACCGCAGAAGGACGAGGAACGCCTCCACCGAGCAGAAACCTTCATTATTCTCCGGAATAAAGCACAAAGAGAGATAAGCCAGGAATGAAAAGGATTTTCCGCAAGGTTGAATGGCTTGTTTCAATATTTCACAGTCAATGCCGTCCGAAACGGAGGAGCGTAAACGTCTTCGGCGAAGCCAGCCACCAGGCTTGTTTATCGCGCATAAACTTGTTATTCCTATTCTCCTTTCGTTAAGGAGGCGAAAACACGCGAAACACTCCATTTTCACGCTAAATATAGAGACGGTAATTTGCGGTAGAAAGTAAAGGAGGAAGAAAGTAGAACCTAACCACCATAGAATTTCAGACTCCGCTGCTGCGACCGGAACTGATTCACTTTTCCCCCGACCAGCGACATATTTGTCTCTAGGTGATCGTGTCTGGTCCATTTCCGTATTTATTTCGATTCTTCCGACTTCATCGTACACTTTCGCGATACAAATATTATTTAACGCGGCTGGAAACTTCCTTCGTAACAGCGTGGTAACGTTTCTCAAAACCATTCAACCATTGCAATTCACATCTAATCAACTCACAGTAGTAACTTCCATTCAACTCTTTCACCGATCATCCGTATAGATAACATTTGGTGCATCGAATTTTCTTAATATCTCCCGATCTTAAGAGGCAACGCAGTCTTCCGTTTCCCGTGTCCTCGTAAGAGGAGCGCCTCATTGTCGGGAAACGTAACGCTCGCGGTGTCGCTGCATCGGATATCGATTGCAGGTGTGGCGGTTCACCCGATACCGCTTATCGATTTCAAGCGTCCGGTTTGGCGCACGTCGCCGGCGTCCACCCATAAACCAATCAGTCCAGCCGATCTTGCCTGAAAGTGATAAATTCACTTTCGATTTTACGATTGAACCTAACGACTGCCAATGAAAATCCGCGTGTCGTGCCGGTCGCGACGGCGGTTGCACCGGCGCACAGAATTTGCCGTCGGCGGCCGCGGCCCCTTAAATCAGTGTCTCCGCTAATTAGCCGGCCGGAAAAAATCTGCGCGCCGCATCGAAAAAATTGGTACGCATTGAACACGGATACGGCATACGCAATTATTTCCACGGTGTTATTGACGGTCCGCCTCGGGTATCGCTGAGTTTTCCCTCGTTAAGGAATCAGGAAGAAGTCGGGACCGTCGGTGGAACAACCACCGCTATGGAATGTCGGTAGATTAAAATAGATCCTCCGTATCGCGGTACGCCTCTTTCACATTGGTTCCAATTACTATGACTATTTTCGTTATCTTCGAAGCGTTTCGTTGGAAATGTAGGAGAGATTGCGCGTTGTGTTATAAATGATTTCCGTTACAACGCGCGAGTTCTTAATCAATGAAACGGGAGATTATTTGTAACGAGATACACGATACCCGGCCCCGTTGAATATATCCCCCGGAGAGTAATACAACCAATGCCTTTTAAGATATCTTCATCTGTCGTATATCTTTCGCCTATCATTGTTCGCATAATTGAATCGAATAAAGGTAACAGCAACACAATCACTGCCTGAACTTACACGTGTAATTGATTAAAAATATACCGTCCGCTATTTAATAATTGTAGTAACGTTCTACCCAACATTCCACAGGACCCTTCCTCTATTTCTCCTTATCTCCGAGTCGAGTAATAATTTCCAAGCCAATCTCGCTTCTCGATTTCAAGACCCTCATTCTGTCCGTGTCCCCGTATATTTTGCCTTATCGCCGCGTCCTCCGTGTCTTAATTACGATATTCTGTCTCTGGGCCGAACGACGATCGTTCTGGCCAATTTTTCTCTTCGGAAACGTGTATTTTCATCTCGCGGCTCGCGACCAGAGATCGTCCTTGCACGGCGATTGCGCCACGGGATTTTGTCGCTGCCCCGGCTCCGACGTAAAGAACTCGAGGGCAGCTCTGCCATCGGACGGCGAACTGCTTTACGATCGCGCAGACGTTACCGGGAAACCTTGAATGGCGGATCTGAGCGTAGGCTAAGCGAATAAACCCCAGTGTATTGTGTTTTATTGCCGAAACCGCGTAAACCGCGTATCTCTATGCGCGAGCGGAACGTCGCGGCGCGCCCACGCGGATCCCGGGTGAACTGGTTTCACGCGGCCGGCTCTGCTCTCCGAAACGGGCAAACCGGAACAAAAGCGAAATTGCGACAGTACTCGCCGGTTCTGCGACAGAACACGGTTTTTGATTGATGGCCGGCCAGCTAGCGCGCACCTTCTTTCCTCTCGGGTTTCGCAGTACGTACACCGGCGTCGCGGCTAACAATTCCATATAGACCGGCAACACGCGGAGTACCTGTTTTGCATATTCCAGAACGCTCTAAGCGAACCGGTGGTTCGCGCGAATCGATTCACCCGTGTTGCAGAGTTATTTCGGGATCACGTTTCTGAACTCATCGCGAACTTTCCAGGTGAAAGAAAACGGGCACGATTCCGCGGCGGTGGCCGGTATATCGGGGAATTATATCGGCGAATCATAATTCTGACTGACAATCCCGCTTTCTTTGACCCGCCCGAACCTCAGGGGGGAATAAAAACGCCAGGAATCCCTAATCAATTGGGATTCAGGTTTATGCGTCTTCCCGGAAAGCGTCCTTTCTAAAATTAGAAATCAAAATAGTCGGGCCGTTCGGAATCCCAACGATCCGATTTTTATGGGTCCCCCTGGACCTGGGGGCAGCAGGGAGAACCGGCCGGCGCAGAAATTCCGAGTGCGCGGCGAGCTCGAAATGCCGGGGATTAAACTCCCCCGCAGCGATCTAATAATAATCGCCGGCGGCACGTCCGTCGCGCACGTAAGTCGGTCGTAAGTTGAATTGTTCGCGAAAGTATCCGCGGCCCAATCGTCTGCGCCGCGCGACACTAATATCCGCGGCCGACCGCGGGCTCCGGGTAATCTCTAATGGATAATATTCCGCGAAGTGTGCCAGAGCCCGCGAGTGCTGGCTCGCCGCGGAGGCGACGTGTGTAAAACGGTCATTAACGAAGCAATTCCGCCGGGGAAAGATCCGGCGAGGAGCGCTTCGCGATCGAAGCGGACCGTGACAATCTATTTCCATTTCAAGAGTCAGTCCTATCGCCGGGATTTTTTCCAACGGGCCGGCCCGTGGGGGGAGGAATAGCCGTACCGTGCATAGTTATCCTTCCCCTTGGCAAAGAAAGAAAACCGGCCGCTAAAGCCGGCGCACACGCCACCGTCGAACAGCGTTAATTAATTAGAGGTCGAATCCCGCGGACGAAGGATTTCATTACCACCGTTTCTGAACCGTCAATTTTATTCCCCGGTCGTAATCTCTGTCGCGAGGTTTTTCCGCCGAGTCACTCGTAAAATGCCTCTTAATCGTCGGACGGACTTGACGGAACGCGGCTTTCGAAAAACCGCGACGTGCCAAGGCCGAGGCTACCCCGGCCGCTTCGCCTTCTTGCCACTCTCGGCGGAGCAGCGCGCGTACGCGCACGATCCCTCGCGCTCGCGCAATTACCCTTCGTTAACGGCCAGCGAGTGCGTCGCGTTAATGCATTTCTATAAACGGATGAGGAACATTGTTGGCACATATTTTAATACCGTGTTTCCTCGGCGCATTATCGCAATTATCGCGAGTACCGCGACCCCCTTCGGGAAACCTCATTATAAACGTTTTACTGCGTCGCGACGCCGGGGGAAAGGGAATCGGAGCAGACAAACGCCAACGACGACGAGGCTCGAGTTCGAGGAGAGTCGGCGAACCCGTCCGGCGACCCGTAATGCGTTTCTTCCTCTCCGTCTTCCATCGGGCCGAAGAACACCGCGTTTTCTTCAGCAACTCTCGGAGAATTCGCGCGGCTCACAATCTCCGCTTCGTTCCTCCGGGGACCCGGCGCTCGTGAGAAAAACTCGGAATGTCGTGGAATTAATTGAAATCAGCATAGCTCCGGCGCCGAGGTGAGCGTTCCTTCGTGGAAACACCGACGACGATTAATGGCCGGGATCGTTTCATTCATCGCTTCGTCGTGCGCGACGCGAGGTGGGGGAGGAGGATTAAACTTCGAGCGCGGTGTTAAAGGTCAATGCCGCGTCGACGCGGCAAGCCCCTAACTTCGTGTGGGAAGAATTTCTGTCTTCTCGTCTGGATCCCCCTCCCCTGCTCGCTCTTTTTTTTTTTTATTCCTTATCCTTCGGTCAGTGTTTTCTCTTTCGTACGGCTCGTTTTGCTTCTTCGGTTATCGCCGGTTAAAGAGTCGGTCAGGGAATTATTTCTGGCGTACTAATTGGTACTCGCGCTGCGGGAGTATCGTCGCGGAGGTACTGAATTTTCGAGCGTCTCGTGGGAACGATGCGAGCGGTGTTCTCTCGGCTCACGATTTTCATTCTGGAAAGACATTTTTTTCGGAATGTACTGAATTTTTTGTAGATCAGTTATACGGAAATTGATGTTAAATTGAATTCTCGTCCCGATTTCCTTGTTGTTCGATACTTTTTTTTAGTATAGAGACGCGAGAGTTGTATTGCTTTAAAGGGAAACTGAAAAGTATGGGTCGCCTCGCGATTTCTAACGGTATCACTCATACGTCTTGCTATCGGGGGCTCGGCTCCACCAAAAGCGATGGAAGCCGATCGTCCTCCTAAGTTTCACAGGAGATGTTAATGCATGGTAATTGCCGTCATCCGATACGCATGCATAAATTTCTCTGAGGACTCCACATTAGCGAGACGTGGTTACAACTCATAGGCTGATACTCTGCCAGGCTGCACCATTTAATAGCGCATGATTGCTCGTTGCGAACGTTTAGCCACACCTGCGCTCGCTTCGTGCCGGAGTTTGTTCCCAGGTCTTCTAGGTTCGATTTCACGCTGCGTCGACCGCCCGACGAAGAATTATTGCGGGCTCTGAGTTTCATTGTCATTACGCGTCGACAACCCCTCCGCGCACCGCTGTCCAACGGTTCACGAGTGTTTAATAGTGTCGTTGCAAATGATACGTTTGGTGTCTTTTAGGTTAATTGATTCTGAGCAAGAATGCCAAAGAAATTAGATGGTTTAACGAGCAATTAATGCGAAACCTAACCTTGATTTTCATTGCCGTCCCCTGCTATCATTGATCATTTTTGTCACTTTACGCACGTTCGACAATAATTTAAATAGAATAAACATCTTCTGCCACAGCGGACCGTGTTAATTATCTTCGTTAAGTCCAGGAAGTTCCACTCATCAAACCGATAAATGAAAAATCAATCGGAACTCCCATAAAAGACTGATCCTGTGACTCTACCTTCTCTTTTAAAAAACAAAACCTCGCGCTATACATTCCGTCGTATCAAGCTTAATGGACACTGTCGTTGCTTCGACATAATTATTATCCATTGTCGTCGATCGGGTATCCGTCATCATCCTGTCTGCCTACATAATGTGACAGTGGCTCGAACCTGGGCGCAGACTTGTCAATCATTCGGAACACCTGCGCCGGCGAGCAATTACTTGGCCAGTAGCCGACAGTTCCGCGGATATTAGAAGCCGATTCGAATGGAGCTCGTCGTTCTACATATTGCCGCATTTCCGCGAACGGATTCGAGACACTTTC